>NC_138192.1:109483665-111883665 GCF_964194105.1 Spermophilus citellus | reverse complement strand
GTTTAATTTTAAGGTTTAATTTTTTTGGAACGTATCCAATGAATTTAATTATCTTTCTGTAAAAGGTACATATTAATATGAAGTTTCTACCCAGCCAGGAAAGCCTTTAATATAATAACTTAAAAATATTATGTATCCCTTCAGATACTTAAAATGTTACTATAATTATTGAGAAGGTTTTGGCACTATGTTTATGCTTTGTTTAGTATTCAAATATGCAATTATTTTACACAGTCAATATGTTTTACCCAAAAAATATTTTCTTAAGATGTAAACTGAAAAAAAAAATCCACTAAATATTTTAATTTTAAAGGGTCACTCAATTTTGTTTATTTTTGAAAAGATCTGACTTCTGTATATCAATAATTTTATTATATTAATGTTTATTATATTAATGTTTTATTATATTAATGTTTGTTGTAAGCTTTTTCCAAATGAAAATATAATTAATTTAGATGGAAGCCAATATTTTCTGTTATGAAAGTGAACATAAATTAACTATATAGAAACAAAAGAAGAAAACAACACAATGAAAAACAAAGTATATAAATAAAAACCCTTCATTTCTTCTTCGAGGAACCCAGAAGTTAGTTGTTCTCACTATGATATTATTTATTTTCAAATTATATTATTCCTGATTAAGAATAAAATTTTAAAAGTAAAATAAGATGGTTTGTTCATGGACTCACTACCTTTGAAGCTCTTTTTATTATAATTGGAGCTAAACCATTCTTATAGATCGAGAATAGGCTTTGACAAAGAACTTATATTTTGTGTCATGAAAAATCTCCCCAAACATCTATTAATTCTCCCTCCACATCTAGCATAGAACAATTTAGACAACACTTTGCTTGCCTTCCTATTTCAAATTAAAATTCAATTTTGACGAGATAACAATTGTCACATTTCTCATAATTTCACTTTTTTATCACAGTTTAAATTTGTCTATATCTCTTTGATTTTCTAGGGATCCTTACAATGCAATTGAAGCTATAGACCCAGAGAAACTGAATGTTTTTCGGACAGTCAGAGAGATAACAGGTACTTTTCAAAATGCAATTGCTGTATTATGAACTATGTGACTTTGGTGTTTTCTTAAAAACATTGCATAATATTAGCATAAGCAACTCATTTTCATCGCAAATTCCAGTTTTTGAAATTCGTGTCATTTTTCAACAATGGGTGTTTTTACTTCTCAGCTTTTGTGCTTATTTCAAAAGTACATAGAATTACAAAAATAAATATCCTAGAAATTTTGTCATTATCTTTTGCAAGTGTCAAATGATCTATGATCTTTGAACCCATGGTTTTCTACATGGTTAGAACATGGGTTACATGTAGCATTCTTTTCTTTCTTTCTTTCTTTTATTTTATTTAGTTATTTATTTATTTATTTTGGTACTAGGGTTACACCAGGGGTTCTTAACCACTGAGCCACATCACTAGATCTCACTAAATTGTTTAGGGCCTGGCTAAAATTGCTAAGGCTGGCTTTAAACTTGTATCTTCCTGCCTCAGTCTCTTAAGTCACTCTTATTGCAGGCGTGCCCAGCATATGTACCACTCATATTTATTGAGTACCTAAAATATTTAATACTAGTATAATAGTGTTGTACAGCTCATAAATATGAAGCAGACATGGACTTACACCAGAATTTAAAATGTATTTTTTTGAGGAATCTTCATACTTCTTTCCAGAGTGGTTGTACTAAAACACTAGCAATGGAACCACCATTTGACCCAGCTATTTCACCCCTCAGTATATATCCAAAGGATTTAAAATAAGCACACTACATTGATCCAGCCCCATCAATGTTTAGAGCAGCACAATTCACAATGGCTAAGCTATAGAGCCAACCTATCAGCAGATGCATGGATAGAGAAAATGTGTATATACACAATGGAGCATTGCCCAGCCATTAAGAAGAATGACTTTCTGACATTTGCCAATAAGTGAATGGTTTTAGGTACTATCATGCTAAGTGAAATAAGCCAACCCCCAAAAAACAAAGGTGGAATGTTTTCACTGATACATGGAAGCTAACCTAAAATAATGAGGACAGAGGGAATAAAAGTTCAGTAGATTAGACGAAGGGGAATGAAGGGAAGGGGGGATAGGAAAAGGAAAGACAGTGGAATGAATCTGACATATTTTTCCTATATACATATATGAGTGAATACATCACAGTGAATATCACCATTGTGTACTTCCATAAGAATGGGGTCCTAATTAGAATAAGATATATTCCATGCTTGTATAATTATATCAAAATGATTCTTCTGTCACATGTAACTAAAAAGAACCAATAAAAATTAAAATGAATAAAAGAATTTAAAACTTAAGAAGACAGGTTAAATATATACATAAATGGCTTAGAATGCAAGGTGGATACTGATGTCACAAGTATAGAGGTAAAGTGATAAATGATTTCATAGAAGTAGAAACCATATTTTTTCTTTAGTTAAGTATATTTTTTCACTTAAAATAATAAAACAAACTGAGTAATTTATGTCTTAGAATATACCATTTTGTGATCCTATATGGATGAGATACATAGGTTTTTGGGGGGTCATAGTTTTGATATCAATTGCTTATAATTTAGTCCAGTGTGTGGGATACTCATGGGTTAAGGTAGTCAATGTTAGAATAATAAATATGTTGTAGAATCTTTCATAAACAGAAATAGACACTTATTTTATTACCTTCCATAAACTATCAATACATTTTCATCATATTTTAATAATCAACACTACTACTAAGACAATGATATCCTGGTTTATTTTTACCATCCTATCACTTGTAGGTTTCTTGAACATACAATCATGGCCCCCAAATATGACTGACTTCAGTGTTTTTTCCAACCTGGTGACCATTGGTGGAAGAGTATTGTATAGGTAGGTATATATATTTGGATTAACAATATATATTTGGATTAAGCTGAAAGTTGCCCAAATTTTAAGAGTAGTATCGTGTGTACATCAAGTCAAAACCATCAGGCTTATTGATTTACTGATTCTGGTAATATGATGTTTCTGCCTTCAATTCCAAAAATAAGCTTAATAAAAATAACCCTAATAACTGACATCATCTAATGTAATATTAGTATTTTACAAATCTGTGATTCTTAATGTGGACTACAAAGTTAAACTTTCTTTTTGATTGTATATTATCTTATGATATAGTAAAGTTACTTGGTGCTGTCTATTCTGTTGTACCAGAAGGCTGTATTGTCTCTGGTGCTGTCTTTTAAACTATGCCTCATAGGGCTGGTGTTTTGGGATTTGTCCACCACTCTACATGCAGCTCTGGTTAATAAATGGAGAGCAAAATTAAAATAGGTGGACTTTGTTATACAATTTTATCTCATCTTTTAAATTCACATGATAAAACTAAATGACAATCTTTACTAAGCCACTACTTATTTTTTAGTTTATCTCAGATTTCATCTGCATGAAGTTTTTATTCATGAATTAATACAAGTTTATTTACATAAAGATATTGTTATTTAATTTGCTTAAATCTGTGAAATGACTAAAGTCAATATTATAATGGATTATTTTATAATAATGTTTTATATATAGTACACTGCATTTTATTATTAAAAATCTACAATATCTGTGAAAAGTTTTTTAAAAATTAAAAGGGGAAAGGAGCTTAATGTAAAGGGGTAGTTGAGAGATGCAGTGTGCTCAAGTGCATATACAAACAACTTTTACTATCCTTGAATAAAATATTATGAATCACTTAAGGCCTTGTGCTGATCTTGTAATAAAAACTCAAGGTGGGTATGAAGAAAACAAAAATTTTAAAGAGTGAATTATGATTCAGTTTTTATAATTTATATTTATATTTATTAAAAACAATTCTAAATATTAACAGCAAGTTACATTTAAAATTGTTAGTGAAAAGGAAAACTTTGTTGTCCAAAATGAAAAATAATGTTATAAGTTGAATGAAATATAGGAATACTAATAATAATACTACTAATAATAATTATTAGTAGTAGTATTATTATTATTTGGTACTGGGGATTGAACCCAGGGGTGCTTAAGCGCTGAGCCACATAACTGGCCCTTTTTATTTTTTAGTTTAAGACATGTTCTCTTTAACTTGCTTAGGGTCTTGCTAAGTTGCTGAGTCTGGCTTTGAACTCACAATCCTCCTTTCTTGGCCTCCCGAGCTACTGGGATTACAGGTGTAAACCCTGGTGCCTGGCTAGGACTCATGCTTTTTAGAGAATAAAAGCAAAAAGAATTATAAAACTGTAGACTATGTTGAAATAATAACAGTTTTTTGAAATGATAATTGCTGTATTTATACAGAGTAGTTGTTCTTTAACTTTTAGTGAAGTTTTCCCCAGCTGTTCAAGCCTTCTGAATATTTTTCAAAAATTTATTTTTGTTTTACTCTTTAATTTTTAATATGCCCTAACATTATTTATGCATTCTTTAATGATGATTGTTTTGGTTTATAAGAAATTAATAAACCCCAAATCTGTAGTCATTTTCTGCAATATCTACCCTCTGAAATATATTACATAGTTATAGTAGAATCAACATCTCTTTGGGTAGATAAGCAAGCATTGTACAAATAATTATTTACTACATTATTTTATTGTTGAGGAGTATGAAATCTAGGTGGAGGAGGAAAGACAGTGATCAAATACTTAAGTAGTAAATATAAAGATAAAGAGACATTGTCAAGATTCGTAATTTTAAGAAATGGACATATTCTTTTTGGGAAACAAATTATTAACATTAGAACTGGCAGTATATAGTATGTAAAGATGAAAATTTTATTCTGAGCACAGGCATATTGATCAGTCTCTGTGATCCATTGATATTCTTTTTGGAGTAAGAAGTGATATCCTTATTTTAAATAATCTTATTTAAAATAATCCTTATTTTACTTCAAGAGAGCAATTCATGGCCAGAACATATTTATCCTTGCTCCATTCCCTTTCTCCTTCTTAGTGGCCTCTCCTTGCTGATCCTCAAGCAACAAGGCATTACCTCTCTACAGTTCCAGTCTCTGAAGGAGATTAGTGCAGGAAACATCTATATAACCGACAATAGCAACCTGTGTTATTATCACACCATCAACTGGACAACCCTCTTCAGCACCATTAACCAAAGAATAGTGATCCGGGATAACAGAAAAGCTGAGAACTGTAGTAAGTACTTGATCCAGACACTTAAAACACAGAAAATTTAAAACTGTCCATTCTACATTGGACCAAACACTCCAAAATAATAGCAGGCAGGTCTGAATCATTCCCCTCTTATACCAACTCTGATAAAGGAGGGTAGCTATAATTACCATCATGGCATAAAATAATCAGAGAAAGTGATAATTTGCTACATATTGCATGTTTGCAAATCCTGCCTATCTTAGGAATCTTCCTGTGGAGATTTTGATTTGGTAGGTTCAAGTGGAACTTAGGCATTGCATTATTTAATAAGCATCTAGATGACTCCTTGAATTCCTTCACTTTGTGGAAATCCATCTTATTAAATTCTGTGTTTGCTGTTTGGTTGCAGTGAACTCAGAAAACAGAATAATACAGTTTTGTTATATGGGTGTGGGGGGAAAATGAAGATGTACTATGAAAAATATAGGGTCGGAGAGGAATTTTCCTTCTTCAAATGTATTTGTATAGGTATATCATTATTTCCCTTTTCATCTGTTTTAATACTACTGATCCTCTTCATCACTTTGTTGTTACAGCAAAGGAAATAATGTTTTCATGGGCATAGGACTATGCCATTCCTTATATGAGACATTGAGACTCCAGTGATTAATACTTAACTCCTCTCTATTTTTCTACTGAGCACTATTCCTTTCTACATCCTTGGAGTGCCACTAGTATTCATAGTGCCCTAGTATTCATGTATGACTTATTTATGGTAGATACCAATTATGAAGTTTCAGAAATCTAATGATTCATTTGCAAATGCATATTCTCTGGTGGGCATTAAATGTCCATTCATTTTAAAAGGTGGATTCCCAGATAAAAGTTTTACTCTTAGGCTATTATGTTACTTCTTTTATCTCACTGTAAGAACAATCAACAGGGTATAAATTAATAATGTTCAAGTTTGTGTGTGTGTGTGTGTGTGTGGTGTGTATGTGTGTGAGTGTGTGTGTGTTTGTGTGTGTCTTATGTATGTGTAACGAATAGTAGAGGATTTTTGAAAAAAAATTAAACTCTTAAAGAGCCAACATGATTTAATTTTATAGAGTTAAGTAGCCTGTGAATTGATTAACTTATTAACACCCCATCCTGAACCACAAATGGTTTAAGGCATCTCAGACTAGCAATTTTCAAAGAATATAATTCATGAGTAACTTACATATTCTACGATCTTGATCTTGATCATGGTCTTGATCTTTAGCTGTTTATGTTTCTTAAAAGGATTTTCTGGAGAAAGGTGATCTATTGCAGCATTAAGTTCCTGCTTTAAGTGAACTTAAGTTTTTACATGTTCTTCTTTTCAACATAGAATCAAAAAATAGAAGTTCTACTTATATATCAAAATATGCAGCTTAATGTTAAATGAAATTCATCTTTTATTTGTTCTGGAATTTTTCCCATTTTTATACAATGCTGATTCCTGACACACAGTGTGCTTTACCCTTTTGCTAATACTTAAGCTTCTTGCCCCATACTTCTCTATGTATGAGTGCATACACACCCCAGACAAAGAGATGATTCATGATGCTAAGATAATCTTGATCACTGCTTTATGAATATTTCCCTAGTAAGGATTATACAGTCTTTTTGCTTCATTTTAAAAAAAAGAGTACCACTACTTTTCAAAGATAGGAAGGTAACTCTGAAGACACAAAAAAAATCATCTTAAAGGTCCTTTTTGGTATAACCTACTTGCAAACCTTACAAGTATTCACATTTTTTATCTTTTTTATAATACACCAAAACAAAAGAAAATGGGAAGAAGAAAATACAATTATAAATTAACTGTAGAAAAGCAAAATGGGAAAAGGGAGTTTCTAAAAAATTATATAATATTGTTCCATACCTCTTTAAGACTTGTAAATTTTCCAAACAATCAAAAGAGTGAATAGTAATAATAGTCAGTATGGCTAACTAAATATCTTTCATGGTCTTGAGCTTTTGGTGTCATGCCTCTTGGACTCAGTTTAGCAAATTCTTCAGACCAGGAATCTGGTTTTAATTTCTGATATTCAGATTTCACTTTGCAGTTTGGGGAAGAAATGAAGCAGTTAGGGGAAGCAGTTTTGTGGTGCTATAGTATAAAATCAAGCATATCATTTTTCATTTTTAACATCTTAGAATAAATATATTTGGCATGAAATCCATTTATCAAAATTTGGACTCCTGTCTCACAGCACATTGGATCCATGAGAATTCCCCATGCCTATATTTTCAGAAACATATTTACCCTGTGAACATGACCTCAGAGATGATGCTCCTTATGTTTACAGTGAGCCTGTAAGTGGTTCCCACATATAAGAACCTTCTTATTATCCACAGTATTATGTGCAAATGGGAAGGCCTAAATATTTGCTTCCTTTTACATGCATTGTTAAATATTGCATTTTAGTTCATTTTTTCTTTGTATTTGTAAAAACACAAGTATACATGAGCATACACATATATTCACTACCACAGATAAGTGTACACACATGGACTACATTTCCATATATGCACATGTAACATACATAATCACATATAGAGTCCATACACATGTATGCACAGACCCACATACGCCTGCACTCCACCCCATTCCCGACAAAATACTCCAATCTAAATTTGGGTGCTGTTTTTCTAACCTAAAAGGCACTCCTCATTTATAACAGTAGCATCTGAAATTCAACATGATTTAAGATGGTAATGACAATAAAAGCTTCACCTCTTTTACAAAGGGTGACAGTGGCTTCAATAAGCTTATTCTTTCAAGTCAAAAATTTCAAAGCAGGCTTTATGGCTTGAAGAGATTGAAATTGAGAGAAACCCAGGACATGAAAAGCTGGAACATTTTCTTTCTCCTTCACTTATGAGATTCTGGTACTAACAAAATGATGCTAGCTAAAAGAAGTTTTAGAGGAGGTTTATACAAGTATTTTGAAGTTTCTTTAAAGAGTTAAGCACAAAATTTTAAAACCAAAAAATAAACAGTGTAAAGATACATGTTATATCAACTTTTCAAAACCAGATTACATTTGAACCTATGAATATCATACCTTAAACTTATTTGTAATGTAGAGTTAAGCTCAATATAAATAAGAAAAAAATTAAATTCATTATTGACTTTTCAAAATAGAAGTATCTTTATTTTTTCCTTTGATAATATAGCACCTTCCTCATTGTTGGAAAACAAAACAATGAAAACATCTAAAAGGAAGACATTTATTTTGGTGCATAAGTTTGTAACATACATAGCTATAAATAATGAAATGTATATTTTCATGTGAAAATGAGATCATACCATATACACTTAAATACTATTCAGTTATATATGTATGTTTTAATACATTATAAGCCTCTTCCATGCCAGTGCATAGAACTCTTCTTTATTCTTTTAAAAAGCAATATATAAAAATATTTATTGAGTCACTGTCATATTAATATAACTTATTTCCATTTTCATATTATTATTCCTGCTTTAATGTGTAGCCTAGTTCATAAAACCTTATACAGTGTGCAATTCTTTCCTGAGGCTAAAATCTTAGCAGTGGAATTTCTGTGTAAATAAAGCTACATAAAGTTTTCTTATATATTGCTGTATCATCTTTCAAAACTATTGGATCAGTTCATAGTTGTCCCAAACACTATAGAATAGGAGTATTTTCTACCACTTTTTATAAAATTGGATGTTCATGGTTTTATATTTCAGTGAGCTTAAAAAGGAAAACAAGTTCTTTTAAATTTACATGTTTTAGGTTAATACTGAGCCTCTTTTTATATGTTGATCAATCACTTACATTTTTCCTCTTATACTTTATACACTTTATCCATGAACTTTATCTATTATCAGTTTTGGAGTTTCCTGTTTCCTTCTCTATTTGAAAAGCTCTTCACAAATTGAACACATTAACATTTTGTTCCTTTTAACTGTTGTGAATAACTTTCTGTCTTACAGGTAATTTTTAACTTTTTTCTTTTGATACATATTTTTTGTTTTTTATCTTGATGTATTCTTAGTTTTTTTCTTCTAGTACATTAAAAACTATATTGAAAATTTAATCCATATGAAAATTTTGCTATGGCATATTTTTAAGAACTTCCTATTGATTATATTATTGAGCCAACAGAACTTATTGAAGAACATATCTAGTCTCACTGATTTTAGTTGTCTGCAATGTTTCTGCTAAATAAAGAGCCAGAAAAGATGTCAGATTCTAAATCTCAATCTATTCAGATCAATTAATTTAATTGTCATAACCACTCTGTAAATGATAATTACCTCTATTTTGCAAGTGAATATACAGAAGTCAAGAAAGTTTAATAATATTTTCAATGTGTAGAGCTATGAAAGAACATATCCAGGGATTGAACCCAATGTCCATCTGATTTCAAAGACTAAGCTCTTCATTTCACTATGATTTTTCTCTCAATAAAGAAAAAGCAATTGATTTTATAAGAAAATCTGCTGATTTACTATTATACCCTATATAATAAAATATTCAGGGCTGGGGATGTGGCTCAAGCGGTAGCGCGCTCGCCTGGCATGCGTGCGGCCCGGGTTCGATCCTCAGCACCACATACAAACAAAGATGTTGTGTCCGCCGAGAACTAAAAAATAAATATTAAAAATTCTCTCTCTCTCTCTCTCTCACTCTCTCTCCTCTCTCACTCTCTCTTTAAAATAAAATAAAATATTCAGCACCACACATACCTTATCCCATTTTGGTGGTAAGACAATAAAAAACCTGAAGGTGGATATTTTATAAAGTGAAGAGGTTTATTTAATTCATAGTTTTGGAGTTTGAGAGGCCAAAATTGGGTGTTCCTGTATGGTCTCCCTCTGCCTAGAGCCTTCTGGCTATGTCACAACATGGCCAATGGCATAACATGGTGAGAGCATGTTGGAGATGGTTTACATGGCCTGAGAGGAAGTGAGGGGCAAGGAGGGGCCAGGCTTGTTTTTTTGTAAAACCTATTCTTGAGGGAATTCATTTACTCATGGGAGAGCCAAGGGGAGACCAGCATTAATGGCTTCGTGAAGGGAGTCATGCCTCAATACCTCCCAGTAGGCTCCACCTCTTAAAGGTCCCTACTCCTTTCTATGCCAATGCATTGAGAGCTTAGCCTCCATGTGAGTTATGGTGAGATGAACCACACTCAAACCACAGCAACACTATATAGCCCAAAGGCAATGGTTTTAATCTCAGCAAAATTCTTTAATATTCTGCTTTTTGTAATTCATTTAAAAATATCTCTATCTTAATTTTTTTATTTGTAAAATAGTCTATTTACCTTCTGAATGTCTATCTCAAAGTAAATGCTATATATATATGCTAGCTGTTATTATTATACAATTATTTTATTTTCATATTAAAATAAATCATATACTATACACTCACATATATACACATTATGTGGCACAAAGTTACAATTTTTTTACTTAATGAAAACAATGCCTTTTATGGAGAATGAGAAAGGAAAAAGAAATATCAAGAACTTTTTTTTTCTTTTTTTGTGGGGGGGGGTAGAAGAAAATCTACCTTCTTAAAGTAGCAAAATATAAAATTGTGAGAAACCTATCATCCACTAGTAGACATGAAGTAATAACTGTAGTTATGAACAGGAGACTTGAAATTTAAAAATCATCTCTTGAGATGACAAGTGAATGTCTATACTTGAGAATCCCTTGGAATGCATTATTTTCCTTTTTTACTAATTAAAATATTTAAAATTGACTTTATGATAAGGACAGAGTTGGTACTTTTAGAAAATCCAAAAAAAATGTTTTACATGAATAATTCAGAAAAATGTGACAGTCACCATCATTTCTGTATGCTACAGAAAATAAAATTTGATGTTAAGATCTACCTTAAGAATCTATAGCAAAGGCAGGAGATTTCTTTCTTATGGTTATCCCATCCCATCCCATACTACCTTGGGTAAATGTTCATTACAAATTAGTTGCTGCCTGCAAGGTTAGAAGAATCATCCTTTATACTTGAGAGCCCATCTTTTCTGGGAAGGAACTTGACAAATTCTGCCTTTTGTTAAACCATACCTTAGTATGAACTATAATGTACATAACTTAGAACATAGTGAAGTCTATATTCTTCTAAGTATTCATAAGATAGGAAATCTTAATTACGCTTTCAAAATTTTCTTTATAAATTACCAAAGTAATACATGAATATAATGTTCTGTGTGAAAGAAAGAATTCAAATAAGATTTTCTTATTGTATTTGAAACAGCACAATGTCTAATTACTAACATGCTATGGAATGTTCTCTATGTTCTTATCCAAAGGGTAATAAGCAGTTACTGTTGCAGAATAGTTTCCGAAACGATACCCCTTCTATTTTGCAATGGAGAAATTCTGAAGGCATGGAGGATCTCTCAAAAATAAAAGCCAGAATTACTGCAGGCTTTGATTTTTTTTTTTTTTACCACAAATGGCAATATATAAACCCAACTTACCTCTAGATTGCTGGTTGTAATACTTGATAGTTACAATTTTTCATTATTAAAAACTGCAGAAATCTGAACCGCCGCCTGAGCCCGCAAGGTAGGCAGACCTGCGACCGACCGGCGGGACAGGCCCAGTGGCCTGCCGGCGTGGTAGACACGTCACACCAATTGGAGTAGGGGCAGAGCAGAACTGCTGCCCGCGCCCGGAACAGGCCTAGCGACCCGCCGGCGTGGTATCACTTCATCCCAACTGCAGTAGGGGCCCAGCAGAGCCGCCGCCCGAGCCCGCAAGATAGGCAGACCTGCGACCGACCGGCGGAACAGGCCCAGCGGCCTGCCAGTGTGGTAGACACGCCACACCAATTGGAGTAGGGGCTGAGCAGAGCCGCCGCCCGCATCTGGAACAGACCCAACGACCCGTGGGCGTGGTAGTCACGTCACCCCAATTGGAGAAGGGGCAGAGCAGAGCCGCCACCCGCGCCCGCAAGGTAGGCAGACCGGCGACCGAACAGCACAACAGGCCCAGCGGTCCGCAGGTGTGGTAGACACGTCACACCAATTGGAGGAGGGGCAGAGGAGAGCTGCCGCCCACGCCCGGAACATGCCCAGAGGCCCGCCGGCGTGGTAGTCACGTCACCCCAATTGGAGTAGGGGCAGAGCAGAGCCGCTGCCCGCACCCTGAACAGACCCAGTGGCCCGCCGGTGTGGTAGTTATGTCACACCAATTGGAGTAGGGGTAGAGCAGAGCCACCGCCCACGCCCGGAACAGGCCCAGCGACCTGCCGGAGTGGTAGACATGTCACACCAATTGGAGTAGGGGCAGAGCAGAGCCGCCTCCCGTACCCGGAACAGTCCCAGCGACCCCCAGCGTGGTAGACACGTCACCCCAATTGGTGTAAGGGCACAGAAGAGCCACCGCCCGCGCCTACAAGGTAGGCAGACCTGCGACCGACCCGCAGAACAGCCCCAGGGGTCCGCGGGCGTGGTAGACACGTCACACCAACTGGAGGAGGAGCACAGCCACTGCCCGCCCTGCAAGGGAGACTTTTCAACTATACAAGAGTAATATAAATATATAGGGGGAAAATTTCAAAAACACAACAGTTTCACCAAGCAGAAAGAAATGTGAGCAGTATGAAACGACAAGGAAAGAAAGGACCACAAGCAGTGCAGGTCAACTCAACTTTAGAAGAGGTAATAGCTGCAGCAGATGGAATGTCAGATAAAGAATTCAGGATATACACACTTCAGATGATCTGGAGTCTCAAGGAAGACATTAGACAGCAAAATCAGTCAATGAAAGATCACTTCGACAATGAATTACATAAACAAATCCAAGAAGCAAAAGATCAACTATACAGGGAGATAGAGGTAATAAAAAACAAACAAACAGAAATCCTAGAAATGCAGGAAGCAATAAACCAACTTAAAAACTCAATTGAGAATACTACCAGCAGAGTAGAACACTTAGAAGATAGAACATCAGACAATGAAGACAAAGTATTTCAACTTGAAAAGAACATAGACAGCTCAGCAAGACTGTTAAGGAACCATGAGCAGAACATTCAAGAAATATGGGACAACATAAAGAGACCAAACTTAAGAGTTATTGGGATACAGGAAGGTATAGAGGTCCAAACCAAAGGAATGAGCAATCTATTCAATGAAATAATACGAGAAAACTTCCCAGACTTGAAGAATGAGACAGAATCCCAAATCCTAGAAGCCTACAGGATGCCGAATGTGCAAAATCATAAGAGATCCACACCTAGACACATTATAATGAAGATGCCCAGCATATAGAATAAGGAGAGAATTTTAAAAGCTACAAGAGAAAGGAAGCAGATTACATTTAGGGGTAAACCAATCAGGATAACAGCTGATCTTTCAACACAGACTCTGAAAGCTAGAAGATCCTGGAATAACATATTTCAAACTCTGAAATAAAATGGGTTCCAACCAAGAATCGTGTATCCAGCGAAATTAAGCTTCAGGATGGAAGATGAAATTAAAAACTTCCACGATAAACAAAAGTTAAAAGAATTTGCAGCTAGAAAACCATCTCTTCAAAACATCCTTGGCAAAACATTTCAGGAAGAGGAAATGGAAAACAACAATGAAAACCAACAGTGGGAGGTAGGACAGTAAAGGGGGGAAAATAATCAAAGAGGAAAACAAACCATGTTTAGTAACATAAATAAACAAATATGGCTGGAAGAACAAACAATATCTCAATAATAACCCTAAATGTTAATGGCTTAAACTCACCAATTAAGAGACACAGGCTAGTAGAATGGATCACAAAACAAGACCCAACAATATGCTGCCTACAGGAGACACATTTGATAGGAAAAGATATACATAGACTGAAGGTGAAAGGTTGGGAAAAATCATACCACTCATATGGACTTCGGAAACAAGCAGGAGTGTCCATACTCATATCAAATAAAATAGATTTCAAGCCAAAGTTAATCAAAAGGGATAAAGAGGGACACTACATACTGCTCAAGGGAACCATACACCAACAAGACATAACAATCATAAATATATATGCCCCAAACAACGGTGCAGCTATGTTCATCAAGAAAACTCTTCTCAAGTTCAAGAGTCTAATAGACCACCATACAATAATCATGGGAGACTTCAACACACATCTCTCACCACTGGACAGATCTTCCAAACAAAAGTTGAATAAGGAAACTATAGAACTCAATAACACAATTAATAACCTAGACTTAATTGACATATATAGAATATACCACCCAACATCAAGCAGTTACACTTTTTTCTCAGCAGCACATGGATCCTTCTCAAAAATAGATCATATATTATGTCACAGGGCAACTCTTAGACAATATAAAGGAGTAGAGATAATACCATGCATCTTATCTGATCATAATGGAATGAAACTGAAAATCAACGATAAAAGAAGAAAGGAAAAATCATGCATCACTTGGAGAATGAACAATAGGTTACTGAATGATCAATGGGTTATAGAAGACATCAAGGAGGAAATTAAAAAATTCTTAGAGATAAATGAAAACACAGACACAACATATCGGAATCTATGGGACACATTGAAAGCAGTTCTAAGAGGAAAATTCATTGCTTGGAGATCATTCCTTAAAAAAAGAAAAAAACAACAAATAAATGATCTCATACTTCATCTCAAAATCCTAGAAAAAGAAGAGAAAAACAACAGCAAAAGAAGAAGGCAAGAAATAATTAAAATCAGAGCTGAAATTAATGAAATCGAAACAAAAGAAACAATTGAAAAAATTGACAAAACTAAAAGTTGGTTCTTTGAAAAAATAAATAAAATTGACAGACCCTTAGCCATGCTAACAAAGAGAAGAAGAGAGAGAACTCAAATTACTAGCATACGGGATGAAAAAGGCAACATCACAACAGACACTTCAGAAATACAGAAGATAATCAGAAATTATTTTGAATCCTTATACTCCAATAAAATAGAAGATAGTGAAGGCATCGATATATTTCTTAAGTCATATGATCTGCCCAGATTGAGTCAGGCGGATATAGACAACCTAAACAGACCAATATCAATTGAGGAAATAGAAGAAACCATCAAAAGACTACCAACTAAGAAAAGCCCAGGCCCGGATGGGTATACAGCAGAGTTTTACAAAACCTTTAAAGAGGAACTAATACCAATACTTTTCAAGCTATTTCAGGAAATAGAAAAAGAGGGAGAACTTCCAAATTCATTCTACGAGTCCAACATCACCCTGATTCCTAAACCAGACAAAGACACTTCAAAGAAAGAAAACTACAGACCAATATCTCTAATGAACCTAGATGCAAAAATCCTCAATAAAATTCTGGCGAATCAGATTCAAAAAAATATCAAAAGAATTGTGCACCATGATCAAGTAGGATTCATCCCTGGGATGCAAGGCTGGTTCAATATACGGAAATCAATAAATGTTATTCACCACATCAATAGACTTAAAGATAAGAACCATATGATCATCTCGATAGATGCAGAAAAAGCATTCGACAAAGTACAGCATCCCTTTATGTTCAAAACATTAGAAAAACTAGGGATAACAGGAACATACCTCAACATTGTAAAAGCAATCTATGCTAAGCCTCAGGCTAGCATCATTCTGAATGGAGAAAAATTGAAGGCATTCCCTCTAAAATCTGGAACAAGACAGGGATGCCCTCTCTCACCACTTCTGTTCAACATAGTTCTTGAAACACTGGCCAGAGCAATTAGACAGACGAAAGAAATTAAAGGCATAAAAATAGGAAAAGAAGAACTTAAATTATCACTATTTGCAGATCACTATTTCTCAGCAAAAGAAACAATAAGAGAGGTAAATAGGGAGCCTATGTCCTGGGAACAAATCTTTACTCCTCACACTTCAGATAGAGCCCTAATATCCAGAGTATACAAAGAACTCAAAAAATTAGACAATAAGATAACAAATAACCCAATCAACAGATGGGCCAAGGACCTGAACAGACAATTCTCAGAGGAGGACATACTATCAATCAACAAACACATGAAAAAATGCTCAGCATCGCAAGCAGTCAGAGAAATGCAAATCAAAACCACCCTAAGATACCATCTCACTCCAGTAAGATTGGCAGCCATTAGGAAGTCAAACAACAACAAGTGCTGGCGAGGATGTGGGGAAAAGGGTACACTTGCTCATTGTTGGTGAGACTGCAAATTGGTGCAGCCAATTTGGAAAGCAGTATGGAGATTTCTTGGAAAGCTGGGAATGGAACCACCATTTGACTCAGCTATTCCCCTTCTTGGTCTATTCCCTAAAGACCTAAAAAGAGCATGCTACAGGGACACTGCTACATCGATGTTCATAGCACACAATTCACAATAGCAAGACTGTGGAACCAACCTAGATGCCCTTCAGTAGATGAATGGATAAAAAAAATGTGGCATCTATACACAATGGAGTATTACTCTGCATTAAAAAATGACAAAATCATAGAATTTGGAGGGAAATGGATGGCATTAGAGCAGATTATGCTAAGTGAAGCCAGCGAATCCCTAAAAAACAAATGCCAAATGTCTTCTTTGATATAAGGAGAGTAACTAAGATCAGACTAGGGACGAAGAGCATGAGAAGAAGATTAACATTAAACAGGGATAAGAGGTGGGAGGGAAAGCGAGAGGGAAGGGAAATTGCATGGAAATGGAAGGAGACCCTCATGGTTATACAAATTTACATACAAGAGGAAGTGAGGGGAAAGGGAAAAATAATACAAGGGGGAGAAATGAATTACAGTAGAGGGGGTAGAGAGAGAAGAGGGGAGGGGAGGGGAGGGGAGGGGGGATAGTAGAGGATAGGAAAGGCAGCAGAATACAACAGACACTAGTATGGCAATATGTAAATCAATGGAAGTGTAACTGATGTGATTCTGCAATCTGTATACGGGGTAAAAATGGGAGTTCATAACCAACTTGAATCAAAATGTGAAATATGATATGTCAAGAACTATGTAATGTTTTGAACAACCAACAATAAAAAAAATGTTGTAGAATCAGATAGTGGTGACAGTCACATGACTTGTGAGTGGGCTAAAAACCACTGAACTATACACTTGCTGTATGTGAACTACCTATCAATAAAGCTGTTATGAACAAATAAAAAAAATAAAATAAAAAAGAATAAGGAAAAAAAACTGCAGAAATCTAAACTCCAGTTTCTAGAGGTTTCTATTTCGACAGTATTTGTAGATTATATTGTGCCTCTCTAAAAAGCATATGCTAAAGTCTTAATCCATGATGGCTTAAATGTGAAGTTATTTGAAGAAGTAATTAAATTATGTTAAAATGAAGGCCCTTAGATAAGAAGAAACATCAAGATAGAGAGCAAATACTATGTGAAAATGGTACCATCCCCATGGGGGAGACAGTCATGCCATGACAGAGCCAGAGACTGGAGGGAAGCAGCTGAAACCTGGGGACTCCAGGGATGCCAGCATCCTCCAGAAGCTAGGAGGGAGCAGGGAACTCTTCGATCCCTGGCTACCCAACAAGAAACCTATCTGCCAAAACCTTGATTTTGTACTTTTGGTCTCCAAAGCTGTGAGAAAATAAAATTCTATTGTGTGAAGCCACCTAGTTTTTAGCTCTCTGTTAACCAACTCTTCAAAACTCACAAGGACAGAACGATGTGGGAACCCAGATTCTGCATTTTTAATATGCATCAGATCATCCCAAGGCAGGTATCTTTAGGGAATCCTCTGGAAACTAGTCTGTCACTTCCCTTATTATCCTCCTAATCATGCTATAGTCAGCAACATATTTAAAACCTGTGGTCCTGGCACTTCATTTCTTCCTACGAGGGGGTTTCTTCCATCCTAAAGGATTCATTGAGGCAGATTCACAGGCTAGTAGCTGAAAAGCGCATACTTCAAAAATTTCAAAGCTTAAGAATGGACTTTATACAGAGTCCTATAAATACTGTTCTTTTTTTCATTGCTAACAATAATCCACTCAATAAAATAAAGAGAATATTTAATGATAGTTTAACATATTAATTGAGTAATTGTAGTATAGTATATATTCTACTATTAAATTTTATTTACTTTAGAGTTCTAGTAAAATACTGCAGATTTATATTACATTTTTGTAGTTAATGTTGCTGCTGAGAGGTATTTTTAAATGTGCTTAGTATTTAAAGCAAATATTCAAGGGCTGTAAAAAAAGAATATATATATTCTTTTTTTTTTTACAACCCTTGGGGGAAAAATATATATATATAAATACATACATCCATACATACATATTTAGAATGTGGCATTAGGTGACATCCTAAAGTGATATATGTATATCACTTTCAGGATTTCCTACCCAGGTTCCATGCCAGTGATAGACAGATTTCCATAGCTTAAGAGGGAGGGTGCTATGGGTAATGTCTGCTTATCCTATGAATGGTGAATGGTTGTTTGGGTACTTATTCCTCCATGCCTACCTCCCTAATTTCTTTATAGATTTAACTCACTTAATGTTTCACAGATGTATAATGTCATGTCAAGATACATACTGTCCTTCTTCTTTAAATATCTTACCTAACCCACTCAGCTTACTTCAACACTATGAAGTGCTCATAAAAGGCTAACAATGCTCCTCTTCCCATCCCCTTCAGAATGGCCACATCTGGATTCACAAAACCTGTGAATGTCACCTTATAAGGCACAAGGGACCCAGTTATAGAATTTAAGCTGGGAACATTATCCTGGGTTATTGGATGAGCCACAAATGTAATCACGTACGTACTTATAAAAGGGAGATTTGACTACAGTAAAGGAAAAGGTGACGGAAACAGGTTGCAGTGAAGTAGCTACAAGCCAAGGGTTGCCAAGAAGGCCTCTGAAAGCTAGAAGAGGCAAAAAGAGACCCTCTCCAGAGCCTCTAGAAGGCATCAGTCCTGCTGTTACCTTCATTTTAGCCCCTATAAGACTCATTTTGAGCTTTTGACATCCAAACTGAGAGACTCCATTTATATATTTTTAAGAATTACATTTGTGGACTTTACTTCAGCAGCAATAGGAAATGATTTCACTGTCACTACTCAAATCATTTTAGGCAAAAACAACTCAGAAGTCCAAGAAATCTCTTTCAGGTTTGATTGGACTCAGAAGTTCAAACACCACCACCACCAGGACTGCATCCTGCCATTACTTGATCCTGGTTTCCTTGAGGACAGACTCTTGTTCTTTATGAGAGAATATGGCTGGTCTTACAAGGGATAGCAAAAACATCCTTAAAGAATAGGAGTACAGATTTAAAAATTTAAAAAATCTCTGTCTTCTCTCTCTCTCAGCATCTGTATTGTGCGGGGAAACAAAACAAAACAAAACAAAAAAACTCCAATTGGTTCTGCTTATCTCCAGC
This sequence comes from Spermophilus citellus, assembly GCF_964194105.1. Classification (NCBI taxonomy): domain Eukaryota; kingdom Metazoa; phylum Chordata; class Mammalia; order Rodentia; family Sciuridae; genus Spermophilus; species Spermophilus citellus. Next base: position 111,864,135 of record NC_138192.1, on the reverse strand, counting down.
ATTACTATTACCTCCTTGCCACCAACTGTTCAAGAATGTTTTCACATCAATCACATAAAGTATTTGGAGTAAGATTTTGAAAATACAAACTAGATCCTTACCTCTCTGGCTCAAAATCTTTCAACTGTTTTAAGCAGCTTTTCAGACAAGGCACAAAATCCTGAAAGTGGCCATTAGGTCTTACATAACTGGCCCCTGCCATACCGCTGGCTGTATTCAGACTGTTTTCTCACATTGTCCATTTCCAGCTTCTTTGAAAACACTGATTTCATTCCTTCCTCCGAATCTCTTGAGCAGAGTTGTCATTTCTAATTTCTCCCATCCCCCTTTGCTTTAATGTTTCCTGTTATCTTTCTCATCTTGGCTTAAATGTTCTTCTTCCTGGGGGATGTCACCTAATGCCACATTCTAACTAGGTGGGGGCTCCTCCAGTGTTCTCTTTGCACTCTGTACAACTTTGTCATGTAATCTATCAAAATTATAATTACGTATGCATATAATTATTGGGCTATTATGTCTCCCTAACTAGCTGTAAGTTCAGTCAGATGAGAGAATGCATTTTATTTCATGTTTCTATTATATCCCCAGCTCTAGGCAATGTCTAACATGAAGTAAGTAGTTTCTCAGCAAATATTTTAAAAGTAAGCACATGAATATCTTCACATTATTTCAAATTTTCTTGAATATATTTATGGAGAGCTAACAATGTGTCAGACACTGAATGAAATACCACACTACTATTAATATAATATTATGCCTAACATTATCACATTTTTCAAATGTAGATGTGATTATTTACTTTACAGAGGAGTAACATGTAAATAATTGCTCAAAGCTACTTGGCTCATGAAGCCAAGGGGACTTGAACTTCTGTCTCTGATCACAAAGCCTCAGTTTTTACTATGTTAAACCACATTATTCAGCCTTTAAAAAAAAAGAGAGATTAATGATACATGTCCAAATGCATTCTAAGTAAAATCCATGTCTCCATGTATAATCAAAAATGTGAAAAATATGGATGAATTTGCTGTACAATAAAAGGAATATATTTTTCTGTCCTTGTGCCTGTAGACAGGTGCTCCATTTCAATATTTTTGAGCTAATCCATTTACTTTCACATATACAGCATGGTAAAAAAAATCCATTATTTTTAGCTTGTCTCCATTTTAATGGAAGTAGGTTCAATATTCTCTATAAAGGTCGAAATACTAAGCACATTATTATCTCTCCACATTTTTAACAGGCAGGTACAATTCAGATGAGATAAAGAAAAATCTATTTCATAGCTTCGGAGGAAACACAGAGGACGTTAAAGGTTCCTCAATACCCACACTGCTAAAGTTTCTTTAGAGAGGTTTATAATGTCCCTCTGAACTGCAAACCAGTCGATGATAGGACTCCAACTCCTTCACACAGGAAGATCATTCAGGGAGGTCAGAGGGCTGCTGAATTCCTGGTGCTGATTGAAAACATCTCTTAAGAAGTTCACAGAAGTAGCTTCCCTGGGCTTTTGTTCTATGCTTTGTGGGGACAACATCTTTGGCTTTACTGGAGAGAGAATAATCCACAAGTCCTTTGTTCCATCATCCAGTGGTTTGCAAAGAAGGAGTAGAATGTCGTTATTGTGAACTCCTGTTTATTATTCATTTCCTTCAGTAGGTAGGTTGCCTTGATGCCAAAGTCCTCTGGTGTTGGGCACATGAATACAGACGTACGGAGGCAACCAACAACAGAAAGTGAGGCGGAATCCTGGGCTAAAACATTCCTGTCCAATTAACATTACAGTTTATAACAGGAAATCCAAGAAATTCTACCCTTCTATATCTAGCAATGTCCTATCACCCTTGAGAGAGAGAGAAGCAAGGGCTAAAAATGAGAGGTTGGTTAACCTGAAGAAAAGTACTGTGAATTAGTAAAATAAAATAACGGACTTTAAAAAACTGTGATGGATTGTCATACACCAGCAGTGACTGGGAGGTATGGTGTTACTGTCAACTTTCTCAAAGAAAAAAACAACAAGAATATTGTTGAGGTTCTCTGAATTTGACACTTGAAGAATTTAAAGCATTCATTATATTTTCTAGAAAGACATAAATGTGATGAATACAAAGAATGAGAATTTCGTGACACCTGGCAATACAATTGTAAATATTCAACTTTTGTCTTCACACAGTGCTCTCAGGATATCTTCTTTAGGATTTCCTCTGGTAGTAATGTTCACCCCATATAAGCAAGAGTATATAAACCTTATATATAAATATTCATAAGTCAGAACATGAAGCTCAATAATAACCTTAAAATGACTAAATGCTTATAAAAATTGAAATTTTGTATGTGTAGTATTGATTCATGAATGTCATTGAATTTTGTCTTCAATATAATGAAACCCTCGTCATCATATATAAATTAAATCTAAGACTCTAAAAGATAGAGAGAAAAGGCAGACAGGTTTGGGAATTTGGAATCTTAGCTATAACACCTCATGCATGTCCTGGGTTGTCTTTGTCAAATATCCTGAATTTGGAGGTGAAGAAACAGATAACTCAAAAACACCAACATGTACAGACAAAAAGAAAAAATCCCCAACAATACCTGTTCTCTCCACCCAAAGGACCAAGAAAGGGGCAGATTCACAGGAAAGAAACTTTTAAGCAATAATTGCTTTATTCTAGCCAAACACCATGAAGCAATGTGTCCCCAACTTAACCCAGTCAACAAAGGAGTGAAGAGTGCGGACTCCCTTCCTCAGCAGAATATAATGAGGAGCACCTCATCATAAATGGTGTCAGAGAAGTTGAAGTACAGAGCTGAGAATTTATTCCAACTGGGTGGAAACGGACCAGGCAGGATTAGGGTTAAGCCTGGCTCTTGTGGTCTAGGGCAGTTGAGATTTCTGTGGCTGTGCCCATATATAAAATGGATCCCACCATTACTACTTTGGATGATCATTTTGAAGATTAGGATCCATACATGAATGAAGAATAGCAATGAGAAGAGGAATAAGGAGAAGGGAAAAGAGAAGGAGGAGAAAACTAAAGACCAATGTATCTCTCAAAAATATATATAGGAGAAAGTCCATGACAAAGCAGCTGTAATAGTCAATAATAATTTAAAAGAATTATTCAGCATAACCAACTGGATTTATTTCATGGATATGAGGCTGAGTCAATATTTGAAAAATCAAATAATATAATATATATTATATAATATAATAATATACAAATATATATATATATAATATAATTGACAATGAGGAAGAAATATATTGCCAGTGATATCAAAGTGTGAAAACCATAACATTCATTTCTACTTTAAAAAAAAATCTCTGAAAAAAATATAAATGCAGGTGAAATTTCTCAGCTTGGGAAAACCATCTATAAAACTCTGGAAGCTAACCTTGTGCTTAATGATGGAAGACTGAATGCTTTAAGATAGACTGGAACAAAATAAGAATGTCATCTCTCATCATTCACTCAACAAAGAATTGGATGTTCTAGAAGGCACCATAAGGAAAGAAAGCATAAACATCAAAAAGGACTAAATAAAACTGCCCCTGTTCATAGATGGCATGATTGTCCACATAAAAATTTCCAAGGAATTTACCAGAAAGCCATAAAATAAATAAATGAATTTGTTATGATCACCAGATATAAGATAAAGTATAGAAAATTATCTTGTATTTTAATACTAGCAATTAACATGTAGACACAGAAATCAGAACTATAATACTTATAACACTAAAATTTGAAATAATTTGGTATAAAAACAAAATATGTCTGGGTCTTGCATGCTAAAAACTTCCTAATATTGTTGAAAGAAATATGAAAAGATTGAAGCATCTGAAGAAGCATACTGCCTTCTTGGATTAGAAGACTCAAATCATAAAGATGTCAATTCTCCACAAACCAATATGAAGGTTTAGGGCAACTTCTCTAAAAATCAAGTAAGGATTTTTAAGAGAGACAAGATTATCATAAAATTATAGGGAAAGGAAAACATGTTAAACTAGATGTAATGAATTTGGAAAAAAAAGAAAATCAAGTGGAGACATTTAGTTAACATACTTTCACCATATTACATAGCTACAGTAATTAAACCTTTGTGATATTGGTGAAGGGAGAGACACACATAAATCAATGAAAAAACAGAGAACACACAAACTAACCACAATTGAAAAATATATGTTGATTTCTGATGAAAGTGTAAAAATAATTCAACAGAAGAAAAGATAATCTTTAGAAAAAAATGACTCTGGAACAAGTGACTTCCCATGGGCCAAAAAATAAATCTTACCCTGATTTTGACACCTTATGTATACATTAGCAAAATATGGGCCATGAACTTAAATGTAAAATATAAAGCTATAAATCTTTCATAATAATAAAAAAGAAATAACTATAGATATAGTTTATTTGTAGAGAGCTTTCCTAGCATGTGAGAAGCCTGGCACAGATCCTTAGTTCCATGAAGGAGAAAAATAAATTTAAAAAAGGAGAAATTATTTAGGATCTAGAGCTAGGTAAAGGAGAGCACCCTCTGGTAAGGAAATTTAATAAATTTACACTCATCAAAATGAAAACATTTTCTCTGAAAATTGTCCTAGTAAAGGATGAAAGTCTAAGCTACAGATTAGGAGAAAAGATTTTGTTATCAGATAGATATACATGAATATATGGCAGATAGACCATAACAACAACAAAGAGATCTTAAATGGACAAGCACATGAAGAGAGATTCTCCAAGATTTTGGGCCGAAAGAAAATAAGCATATGTAATGATGTTCAGCATTATTCCCAGTTCCCTGGAAATTCAGAAGAAGGCTGATACCAGAGTCCTAGACTGGAGGCTTGGCTCTGAGAATCCAAAAGATCAGGTCAAGCCGCTCACCTCAAAAAACAAACAGAAAAGGTAATGGTGAAAAGCATGAAGGAACTTTCATCAGTGTAGCTGTACCAGAAAGTCAAGGAGACCCATGTCCTTAGCCCTGTGTTTGATATTCTGAGATTTTATAGAAAGGGAAATCAGGGCAAGGGTTAGGGGGTTTATGTACCTGGGGACTTTTCCTAGCTGCCCATGAAGGTGATCTTAATGTGAGGTAGTCTGTGCATCATTGTCTAAGAATTGCAGAAGGGGCCTTGTCCCAGATAAGAAAATTCCTGTTGCCTGGAGGGTAGCTTCCCCTCTCACAAGATGTGTATCAGATCAGACCTTGTTCCTAGAATCCAAGGTGACTGGGAGCAAAGAAGATAGATACAAAATGGAGGCAGAGATGCCAACCAAGACTTTAACTCTACTTTTAGCCACCATTGGACTTTGGAGGCCAAATCCTTATTACAAAACCATGATAAATAGTACCATAGATATCAGAATAGCTAAAACAAACAGTGATAAAGTCAGATGCCAGAGAAGATTCAGAAAAATGCAATAATGTACACCTTGCCAATTGGAATGTAAAATGGTATGGCAACTCTAGAAAACAATTTATTATACTCATTATAAAATATAATAATAATAACTGAAACACTTCTACCATGTGACCAGGAATTGAGCATTTCAGGAAGAATTAAAATCATACTCACACCATGGCCTATATACTAATGTTTGTTTCAACACTATTTTTAATACCTGTAAACTGGAAATGACTCAAGTGTCCTTCCACAGATGGATGGTTAAATAAAGTGTGGTGATCCAGAGCATGGAATACTACTAGCAGTAAAACAGGAACATGATACTAATGTACAGAACATACTGGAGAATCTCTGGAGATGTCTGAGTGAAAAGAATTCCAATCCTTAAAAGTTACATACTGCATGGTTCCATTTATCAATATTTTTAAATGACCAAATTATAGAATTCAGAGAGGTTGAGGGGATGAGGTAGAAGTGAAGATAGGAGACAAGGCATTGTGGAGATAAATGTGCAGCAGTAGTGATTCTTGGTGTGGAGGGAATCTCTTCTGTAGTTTGACAATATCAACATCAACAACCTGGTTGTGTTATTGTACTACAGTTTTGCAGGATCGTATCATTAGGTTAAACTGAGTAAAGGTACCAAGAAATCTCTCTATGTTGTTACTTACAACTACACAGGAATTATCTCAGAATAAAAAAGTGCAATTAAAATGTGTATATTACAAGCCCAAGAGATTATATTGCACATCAAAAGTTATGTACACAGATGCCTTAAAAAAGAAAGGGAAGAAAAAATGAAATCATAAAAATTCAGTTAATAAAAAATGTAGCAGAAACATAAGAGAAAGGGAAGGAGAACAAATTAAATAAACAGAAAAAAAGCAAGATGAATGACTCAACATTAATTAATATATTATAACAATAATTATACTAAATTGGTCTAACACCTATTTAAAAGACAGAAATTGACAGATTGAATGTAAAAAGTGAGATACATTATTACATATTACTTTCACAGCATAAGCTTCAAACATAAAAACACAAATGGATTAAATTTGACAAGATGAAAAATATTTATGTACCATTGGAGATAAATAGATTAACAGGAACAGAACGAGAAATCAATCCACACTACAGGGACAATTAATTTTTCACAAATATGCAAATTTACATTTACATTTGCATTTGGAAAAGAAAGGATAATTTCTTAAACAAATAGTGCTGAAAATATTGAATATCCATATAAAGAAAAGGAATAGATTCTTACTAAGTAGGTGTGATAGTAAATTTTGTCAATTTAACTGAGGCATGAGATGCCTAGATTAGTTAAACAGTATTTCTGGGTGTGTCTGTGAGAATGTTTCTGGATGAAATTAGCATCTCAGTTGATAAATTTAGTGAAACAGATTGCCCTCCTTAATGTGAGTAGACATCATCCAGTCCATTAAGGGCCTGCATATAATAAAAAATGGTACAGGGAGGAAGAATTCACTCTTTGTGACTGCTTGGGTAGAATGTTAACCTACTTGGATTGGGACTTTTATCGTAAGTGCTCCTAGTTCCTAGCCCTTTGGACTTGGACCCAAACTTACATCATTGTTGTTGTTGTATCTCTGGGTTTCAGACTCAAACTGGAACTACATCCCTGGCTTCCATGTGACCCCAGTTTGCAGACGGCAGATAGTGCTACTTACCAGTTTTAATATAAAATAAGAGATCGGCTCACACAGTTATTATATATATATATCTTCTTATATAGTTTCTTTCCCTCCCCATGGTTTTTGATGATTCATCCATGTTCTGTGTATCAATACTTCATTTGTTTTTATTGAGTATATTTCATTGAACATATCGATTTTTTTTCAAATCCATTTACCTATTGACAGATATTTAGACTGTTTTCCATTTTGGTCTATTAAAAATAAGTTACTACAGGGTTGGGGTTGTGGCTTAATTAAAATTGACAAGATGAAAAATATTTATGTGCCATTGGAGATAAATAAATCAATAGGAACAGAACAATCCACAGTTATTTTATATAAATATATATAATTTGTTATATTATATTGTTTTTATTTCTTTCTGGAGAACCTTGACTGCTATACTACCCTGAATAAAAATTAACTCCAAGTGGATCATATACATATTTGTAAGACCCAAAACAAGGACATTATAAAAGAAAACATCAGAAAAAAATACCATGACCCTAAGTTAGGCATATTTAAAACTTTTTAGACATGATATGAAAAGCATGATTTATAGAGATAAAATTGATAACTTGTACTTCATCAAAATTTAAAACTTCTAAAAGACAGTATTAAAATAGTGAAAAGAAAAAGCTAAAATCAGAAGAAAGTACTTATAAAATAAAAAACCTCTCAATACCAGGAAATAAGAAATCAATATAATATCAAAAATGCAGATTTGGTATCACTTCACCAAACAAGATATATGAATAGCAAATACATACGTTAAAAGATGCTCAAAATCTTTTAATTTTTTTTAAACTAATGTAATTTTTTTTTACTTTAGTTATTTCAACATCTTTAATCATGGGTAAATGTAAATAAAAATTGCCATGATAAACTATTGCATGCCAATAAAGGAAGACTGGATTAAAACAGTGATCATATCAAGTATTAACAAAGACATGGGAGAACTTCAGCTCTCCAGTTGTGTTCGTGGTTTGTGGGAATGTAAATTGGTGCAACTACTTTGAGAGACAATTTCACAGTTTCATAAAAGTTAACCCCATATCTACCATATTATTCAACCATACCATTTCTGAATATTTACCCAATAGAAATGAATGTGTGTATCCATACCTTGTATATATATATTTATAGTAACTTATTTTTTAAAAAGTATGTTTAGTTATAGATGTACACAATACCTTTATTTTATTTATTTATTTTTGTGGTGCTGAGGATGGAACCCAGTGCCTCACATGTGCTAGGCAAGCGCTCTACCACTAAACCACAACCCCAGCCCTATAGTAGCTTATTTTTAATAGACCAAAATGGAAAACAGTCTAAATGTCTGTCAATAGGTAAATGGATTTGAAAAAAATGGTATGTTCAATGGAATATACTCAATAAAAAATGAATGAAGTATTGATACACAGAACATGGATGAATCTTCAAAAATCATGGGAGGAAAAAACTATATAAGAAGAGATACATATTATGTAAAATTCTATGAAACACAAATAGTATATGGTAACAGAAACTAAACCCCTGGTTGTCTGAGGGGGATGGGACAAAAGGGAGAGATTATGCACATCATAACAAATCTTTTGGAGGTATTGGATACATTTATTATCCTTACTATGTATACATTTCATAAGTATATACACATGACAAAACTTATCAAATTGTACATTTTATACATGAGCAATGTATCATGTCATATATAACTCAGTAAAACTAAAACTGCTTTATAAATAATTATATATATATATATTTTCCTATCTTAAAGTGTGTGTGTGTGTGTGTGTGTGTGTGTGTATATATATATATATATATATATATATATATATATATATATATACTCTCCTATCTTAAACTATACTGGCAGAGATTATTCATGTAAGCAGTTATAAAGTAAAAGTCTTATTGATATGTCTATCAGCCTTAAGAAAATATTTTACGCTATTTAACATGGGCACTTCTTTAGCCCCCATGATATTAGACAAAGAAAGTAGGAACTAGGAAATTTATTTCATTATTTTAAAACCTTGTCAGCATCCAAGGTGGAAGCAGTATGCTCTCAAGAGTACATTAGAACAGCTGACTTTCACAGTTTCCAGGATATGGTCCCCTGGTTATGTTACATTAACATGTTCAGGTGCCATTTAGTTCTATTATTTTCTCCTCTTCTTACCTTCTTTGAATGCATATTTCATTTTTTTTTTACTTGTTTAATTTCTTTTTAAGATAGTATTTTTTTCTATTTTACTTCACAAATTACTTTTGCCATGAAACCTTACAGCCTATAATAAATAAAATCGGTAATCAATGGAAAGATAAAGATTTCAATGTTTTTATCTTCGTGAGAATTCATAACATTTCATAAAAACCGTATGCACTTGTGTTTCTGATGCCTAAAATCACTTTTCAGGTACCCAGAATAGAATTTGAAATCTTTATGAGCACTTCTTATTCAGCATCTAGTGGCCCTTCAACAAAATTATGTTACATGATACAAATAATAATATACTGAATAAATGCCATTCAGTATAAAGGAGAACAGAAATGGACAGCCTTAACTGGCAATTTTAAAACATAGCCCCCCAAATCTTTGGCACTTCTCCCATGATAAAAAAGACATAAGATTAAAAACCCCTGTTTGTATTTTAAACTCTATACCTCCTCATGGGTAAGCCTGCAATTTTGAATATTCTTTTCTTTTTTTTTTTTTAAGTTATATTTTATTTTATTTATTTTTTTTTCTTTTTTTTTTATTGGTTGTTCACAACATTACAAAGCTCTTGACATTGAATATTCTTTTAAAATTATTTTTTGCATGTACTAATATCAAGGTAGATATAGTCATAAAAATCTTGTATTTTAGTTCTATTCTTTTCTCCCCCGCTTACGCTCTGTGTGTGTTTTTCATTTTTTCTCTCTTCTTGTTTAAGTATTTTTTTAAGACAATATCTTTCTTCCTTTTTTTGTGATGTTATTTGATACAATTGAAGCATAAATACTTATTTTCTTAGTGGAGCCAACCGTTGGACTGGGAAAGTTCTTGGTCTAGTCCTTACCTTGGAACCATCACCTCTCTTCCCTCTAGAATTCAAATAGATGCCTGTGTTTTGCTCAGTTTTGTATTTTATGAAAAATACAACATTGCTGTTCAAACATTAGTGAGTAGACCTCTGCAACATGGAGTAAGTGGGGATAGGCTGGGGCATGGGGATTGGAGATAAGGCAAAGTTATCTGATGCAGATCTCCTTTAAGAAGCCAATGTCTTTAAAACCATTTAAACAATCTTAGGAATATTGTAAGTTTTGACACTTTTTTTGCTTTATTTACCCTTGATTTTGGTGTGCTTTGCAGCTGCTGAAGGAATGGTGTGCAATCATCTATGTTCCAACGATGGCTGTTGGGGTCCTGGGCCAGACCAGTGTCTTTCATGCCGACGCTTCAGCAGGGGAAGGATATGCATAGAGTCCTGTAACCTCTATGATGGGTAAGGAATTGCATATTGTCCCTTTTACCTCCTCAGCAGTGAGACACTGATTAGCTCAGATTTTTAAGATTTAAGAAACTGGAAAAATTTCAAAATGTGTGAAGAGATCATCAGGATTTTTCAGAAGACTTCATACTACAAAAGGGAGATAACAAACACATTTTAGGGCAAAATGGTTTTGTTTCAAATAACAAGTCCAAATATTTATATATTGAATAGTATGTGCATTTTAGAAATGTTTAGTATGGTAGATAATTTTTAATAAATTATAACAAAAAAGCACAGTTTGGAAAAATAAAAATCATTTTTTTGAAGAGGGAGATATTTACAAAGTTTCAGGTCTCAGCAATCTATTTTATTTCTGATATTTTCCAGTTATTTTTCATCCACAGTCACTGCGTAATTTTTTTTTCCGTTCCAGTTACATACTTATTTGCATTTTAGGAAGAGTCCATGTTCCTATGTCATTGACAACTATATAACCCTATTTTTGTAATGTCTAGTTGGAGAGGTTTCTGAAAGTGTTCTGCCACTTTCTAGAAAACTTGAGCAACATTTTAAACTGAGTATTTTCAATTCATTCTGGTAGTGCAATAATCACATTACTAGTAATAAAACCCTAGTATATACTACATTGCCTGGCATTTCATACACTCATAAAACCACTTTATCATAATATACCATTTTGTGCATCATAGTTGTCCTTCATCGGTGTGGTAATGCATTTCTTAGCACTCTCTAAGTCAAGTTTCCCCATATTCTTCAAATGAAAATGTTTTCAACAGTTTTGTAAAATACAGCTTTGAAGCTCTTCATTTCTTCTTGTGCCTCATTTTAACAACTATTTTCATGATACCTGATAACACTATAGTTTTGCCTTGTGTATCAACAGGATAAAACTCTATTTATCATAACATTATTATAATTTTATTGGTATGTTTCTTCTTTGAAAGATGACCCAAGCATATTCACTCCACAAAATTTAGAAGAAAAAGATAAAGCTTAGAATTTTAAATATAAATAACTTATATTTTTAAAAAACAATTACATAAGAACATAATTATTTTTTAAATTTTTTAGTTATAGATGGACACAATATCTTTATTTTGTTTATTTATTTTTATGTGGTGCTGAGGGTAGAACCCGGTGTCTTACGTGTGCTAGGCAAGCCCTCTTCCACTAAGCCACAACCCCAGTCCAAGAATGTAATTATTTTTCAGGAAAATTTCAGCTTGTAATTTTGTGAGGTACCTGGTGAATTTGAAAGTGAATTGAAAAGTATGTGCTACTTGTCTCATTGAATTGTGTTCATGCTTATAAAGATTGTTATGAAAATGTATTTTCTGTACATAAAATACCTTGGATGAAATATACCTGTTTGTACAGCAGTTGGTGTCTCTAAAATGACTCATAAAGGCATTCGTTCCACTAAGTGAATGTTATATTAAAGTGTTTATTAAATTTATATGTGTAGTTCTAAGCAGGAAATATATTCTATAAATCATTTTATCCAATAGAACAATCTTATAAATAATGAGGAACAGTATAATTAACTACTTACTAAAATCATAACACTGTAGAAGAACCAAGCTAGCGCTAGAACTAGTAACACCTGATTTATCCTGTTTTCTTTCCAGAATGATGCTGTTTTTCTTACATATCTCAATTTCAACCTTGTCAGAAATATTAAATTTATAAATATGTGCTTATGTGTGTGTATGTATATATATACATACACACAATATAATATATATAATATAATATATATAAATTTGCTACATTCTACAAAACAGTAAATGGAAAACAAATAAGAAATAAAAAAATGCAGGGTCTCTAAACACTGATGAAGAGATCGATTTTGATATTTAACATTTTTCATATTTACATCAATTTAATTTTCATATTTACATTAATTCAAATCTTGGCTGTCCAATGAAGGATTCCCTCTTTCCATCTTGTGACATTGGCTAGTTTCTGTCCACATTGCGTGGTTGCCTGGGTAGTTAAGGCCTTTGAGGAAGAATGAATTCAAATCTTAACTTCATTACTTCCTAATTGAAATGTTCAACCTTTGACAAACACCCTAGTCATTCTAAACTTGGATTTGTTTCCTTCTTCCCTCCCTCCTCACTTCCTTTTTGAAATGGGGTCTCATTTTGTTATACAGGCTGGTCTTGAACTCCTGGTCTCAAGTGATCCCCCTGCTTAGACTCCAAAGTAGCTGGGACTACAAGCACTCACTATTGCACTTGGCTAAACTTGTTTTCTTATATGAAAAATAGGAATAACAATGGAATAAGGTCTTAAGTTCCAGCAATAGAAATTATTATCATAATTTCCTTTTGTGTCTATTATTCTGAGCTGTTTAAATGGTTCAGTGAAATAGTCATGTTAAAAACTGCTGAAAATAATCAAATGCAATTCACATTTACCAAAATTATGGGGAGAGCATACACACACACACACACACACACACACACACGAATGCACACACATGAAGTGTGTGCATGTGTGTCTGTGTGTGTATTAGAAGAGAACAAATCCTCAAAAGAGAATTTTTTTGAAGGGAGAAAGAAAAAATAATCAATTCCTGGCTGATTAGCATTCAAATATGGGTCATATTACTCACTGTATTTCTGTATTTCTTAACTACAATGCATAATCAATTTAGAATGAAAGAAAAAGATAATTGCAATGGTAGCTAAAATTTTCCTGCCTACCTGGACACAGGGGCACACACCTGTTATCCCAGCTACTCAGGAGGGTGAAGCAGGAGGATTGCAAATTCAAGGCCAGCCTTGCTCATTTAGGAAGACCCTCAGCAACTTACAAGTACCTGTGTCAAAATTAAAAAATAAAAATCCTGGGGAGATAGCTCAGTGGTAAAATGCCCTTGGGTTCAATCCCTCTTACCAAAAAACTAAAAAAAAAATGAAATAAAATTAAAACCTTTCTGTCAACTCTTCTGAAACTTTCAGATAAACAGAAGCATTAACAATTGTACCAGTCTAAAAATCTTTGCAGGCATTTTTATTTTTAAAAATCACAACCCCTCATTGAAACAATATGTTTCTCCTTTACAGAGGATATTTAGGAAATTAAACTTAGAAAAGTTGAAGTATTTAAGTCCTAGAAATATCACTGTTAATTGTGGGTTTTAGTTTTGGAAGACTAGCATTCACTTGTGATTAAAGAATCGGTTGAGCTAACACACAAGTATTACAGTAAAAACAAGTGAAACAAACTTAGCACGCAAAGTTCATGCTCAACAGACTAATTTGTTAGGTCAAATTCAAGTGGAAGGGGAACTCTGGCAAAGTCACAGTAAAGTCACTAGGGGGCAGGGAAGGAAAAGAGCAATGGTGGCAACAGTAAAGGGTAGGATCCTTTAGGAAGGTAGAAAGGAAGAGAGCCACACAATTGTAAGTCTGTGGAAGAAAAAGCAACAGGTTGTCTCCATGATTTTTCTGACCTGCATCTTCCTCTTCACCTCTCTGTGTGGACAAGTGGGTTTTGGAGTAGAAGAGTAAGAAAAGTATGGCCTCTGTTTGAGTAGCACAAAAATAATGTGCTTCATAACCATTTAATTTCCAAAGAAATTATTATCCAAAACCAGTAATTAGCTGGTCCCTGGCTTTGAGCTGTCATAAAATTTTACTATACAGTGTTTTTCATCTTCTTTACAGTTTAACCACTCCCCCATACCAGGTCATATGGATCTTTGTATTCTGAATGTGTCCTCTGTTAAATACTTTATATCACTCCTGTTGATGAAGCATATAAAAGAAAACTTGTTTTTATAATTAAGAGTTTAAATTTAAGAAAATTCATAAAAGGTTTGATCTATAACAAACTAATAATATCTCATACTTAAAATGCAAAAAGCATGTAACTGCCTATGTACACACATAATTAAACCACCTATTTATGCTATTCATTTTGAAAGCCAAACTAATTATTCAGCCTTGGAATAGATAGAGTTGTAATATAACCAACAGAAAACATTGTTCAACCTTTGGACTTCTGTTATTTATGAAGGCTTTAAGTATGCAATTGGGAAAAATAATTCATCACTCTAGGAATAATATGTTTGAATTTGTCACCTAATCAATTGGTGGTTTGGAATGGTAGGTCAGGGAAAAAAGACTTGAAATAATCAATAAATTGGCTGCACATATTAGTCAAATTTTGTTAATTACTCTAAATAACATTCAAAATTGTCCTTACCCAGTTCTTCAACCTCTTGTACATTAGTAGGAAAGAGGTAGTTGGAACATATTATAGACGACTGATACCCAATTATGGAAATGAAACATTTAGAAGGGACTTTGGAAAATTTAGGTATTTATAACCATATAATACACAAATAGTCCAAAAAAATTATAAATGCAGGAAGGATGACCATCATCCCAATAGATTTCAATTAGAAAGTTTTAGGATTTAGCCATTAAACTATTTTTAAAAATTTTATACCATAAAGAATTACTTCAAAAAGAATTGAGATTGAAAAAAATGTTGATATTAGATCAATAATCTAAGAAAATAAAATCCACCATAAAAGATATTTTTTTTCTAATTCTCTAAGGCAGATATTTTGAAAGGAGAAAAGAAATCAAAGCGTTTTTTGAAGTTTCACCAAAAATAAGTTGAAGACTCTTGGGATTTGAAGGACAAGGATGGGGAACATTTCATGTAACCTAGCAACAAGAAAAATACAATAGTTCTTTCAAAGTTTAGAAATTAAAGCTTCATCCAAGAGTAAACTTTTATATGGATACAAACAGGCATACCCTTATCTAAAAAGGTAGAAAGCGTTTTGCTGTGTCAGCAGAAGAGTTACTTTTTTTTTTTTTTTTCTTTTGAGAGGGCTAGAATCTCTCTCACAGGAGAGGTTTCCAGAATGAGTCTTTCATTGAATCCAATAGAGGACAAGGAGAGCCATCTGGCTGCTGTTTATCTTTTCTCCTAATGGAGAACTTAGTCCTTAATGTACAGGGAAATGTTTCTGATGCTCCTGGCACATAGAGAAACAAACTCAAGAATCTACTCTGCCAATAGGACTTTTAGCAGATGTTAGTTCATTTTTTAAGTTGACAGCTTGTTTGCTTACACCTCCTCATGCAGCTGATATTTTCACAGTGAATTTCGGGAGTTCGAGAATGGCTCCATCTGCGTGGAGTGTGACTCCCAGTGTGAGAAGATGGAAGATGGCCTCCTCACATGCCATGGACCGGTAAGCCTGAAGGTGTTGTGGGTGTGCTGGCTGTGTAGTATCATGTGTGAATGTTCGTTCTATCATTGTCTTATTGTTTACCCATCCATTCAGTAGGTATCTATAGGATGCAATGGGGGAACATGTTTAATAGTTCACCTTTGAGAGGCTTAGAGTTTTGCAGGAAGATAAAATGTGAGATAAAATATTTGAAAATACAATGGTATCTATATTTATCCCCCTGATAATGTATCTAAACAGAAGTATATCCAGGAAGTTGTCTTGGAAAATGGCACGTTGTTGAGAAGAATGCTGCATGAGAATTTGCTAGAAGTTTAATCATTGATGTAATATAAACAGTTGTGAGTTATAAGAAGATGAGAAACGAATTATATCATTGGGCTAGATGTTGGGAACTTCAAGGAAGGTGCTAGTAAAGTGGTGTTTGACCCATGCTTTGAAGAAAAATTTGTAAGAAGGAAATGTAGAGATTTTTAAATGTGATTGTTCACGTTGTGTTTGGGAAAAAGTATAACACATTCATTTCTATATTTACCCACTTGTCTATTATGGCAGTGTGAAGGATAGTAAAAAGAACAAAGAATAAAAACATTATGATAAACAATATGGCAGAGAGAAGAACTGAGCTATGAGAATCCAAGGAGAAGCTAAAGGATCAGGAAAGTCTCCATGGATGAGGTGCCATTTATATAATTTGAAGTTATCTTTAGGGAGAAAATGATACGTATTTTTTAGACCTCCTTTTGGTTTCCATCATTTGGGCTTTTCCTTAATAATAAGATCAGTATGAGTTTGTCATCTCAAAGTGTCATATTCATCCTTCTTTAGAAAAATTTCCAGTTTATCTGTTATTGAATCATCTCTCAGTAGATAATTTGGGGACTAAATAATTTGGGTGTAACTAAAAGCTCAACATTGCTCCATAATAATTTATTTAAAATTAAAAAGTGTTAATTTTTCTACCAGAGTGCTTATTTAGCACACAATTAGCTTAGGAAAAGAAAATATCACTGAGCCCTCCACACTTCCATTAGGCCCCAATGACCTGTTCTGGAAGTTCATCTAAAGAAGGATATGGAAAACGTGGACAGTTCAGAGGACTACTACAGGATGATTAAACTTGGAAAATCAGATCCCTGAGAGAAAGAAGTGATGTTATTTGGCTTGAAGAACCAAAGTCTAAAAGGCAATTTAATATGTAATGATCTCCATGTAAGTACGTAAAGGGCACATGCAGCTATTTTCCTTCTCCACCATGAACAGGCATGGAAATATAGTCAATCCACAGCATGAGAAATGTGAATTCCTTAGGGAATGTCATGAGACATAAGGAAGTAAATTTCTGTAAAAGTTTACTAAAACAAGTTGAGTTATCAATATTTGTTCTTTGAACTCTAATATATTTAGGTAAGTTCTGGATAATAATTCATAAAATGAAAACAGTCTCTTCAGAGACTCTGAAACTTTGAAAATAAACAGTCAAAATGATCAGGGATTTATCCATGTCCTCTAATCAAGGCTGGGGATGATCGAATGACTCTGGGTCAGCAAACACCTTTTTAAAAAAGTTATGAGCAACGACAAAACTATCTGTTATTTTATTTGTGAATCCTTATGGATGTTACTTCATTACACTCATATTTCCTGTGGATTTATTAGTACTATTGTCTAACTGAACCTTTTTCTTGACACATAATTTTGTTTTTCTTTCCTTTATCCTTTTAATTCTGAAAAAAAAACTCTAAGAAACATTTGTTCATTTAGTCAACAAATACTGTTTAAGAACTACTTTGTATCAGGTTCCATTAGCACAACAATTATGAGTTTTTACATACTAACAAACTAAATATTAATGTGCAAAAATATTTCTCCAACATCAACAGAGTCATTATTTGCATATTTAAATATATTATTCTCACATTAGGCTTTTTTGCATATATTGCATTCTGTTTATTGAAAACATGATATTTTTACCTTTCTTGTAATTTTTACCTTTAAAAAAAATCACTCATTCCTAGTAATTAGTATTTTTAGTCCACCTAATTCCATAGACAGAAAACTAATTTGCTTAGAAATAATGCAAGCATAGTAAAAAGTATATCTTATATTTTCTAGAGTAATTTCATAGGGAATATTCCTTGTATAAATCTTTATAATAATCTGCTCCATAATATGACTATACTAGTTTTCAAGTATTGAAAAATTTTATGACCATTTTATCTATTAATCATAAGTCAAAATCATTATGATTGTTATAAATCATATTTATGCTGAGTGTTGTGGTGCATACCTATAATCCCAGCCACGCAGGAGGCTGATGCAATATGATCACAAGTTCAGAGCCAGCCTCAACAAAGGCCCTAAACAACTTGGTAAGACCCTGTCTCAAAAGAAAAAAAAATATATAGAACTGGCAATGTTGCTCATTTGTTAAGTGTCCCTGGGTCCAATCCCAGATACCTAAATAAATAAATAATATTCATATCCATGACTTAAAGTTGATTGCTCTTTGTGAGATAGTTCTTTTGTAGAGTATTTTCACAGACATTTTTTTCATTTTCATTTAGATATTGTTCCCATTTTGCCAATGAATAATCTCAGAACTGTTAAATGAATTGTCCATTATAGTAAATGTATGGATCACAATTGTAGCCTCCCACCTTCGGGCGTTTGACTGTCCCATGCTTTTACTGATCCTCATGCTGCCTACTATTATACCAAATTATATTAGTGAAGAACCGCTTTATTAATTTATCTTATTTTTTAGGTTTTTACAGTTTGTTGTTTATTTATTCTCCAATGGAATTTTGACAGTTTATAAATATAAACATTAAGATAACCTCAAATTAATGCTCTTTGAATTGTCATAAATTACTTGATAGGAGGGACTGAAAATAGTCTTATAACGAACACATTTTTTTTCTATAATGGCAGCATTTGTTGGGCCAGATAATTAATATTACTATTTAATACTAAAATTATGAATTGACATATCAAAAGACAAGAGAAGGTGATCCATCAAAAAAAAAAAAATAGAAAGTTCAGGAAGGCTAGATGAGGCATCTGTGGAGGATAAGAGCACTTAATCAAGATAGTCTGAGATCAGTAAGCCTTGCAGTTATTAGCACAGTACTTTTTAGAAAAATTGCAATGGCTGAGCTCAAGCAGTGGTCCAAATTTTGTGCCTACTTAGGATGGGGATTTGCTTGCTTTCAGCCTTTACGATTCATATAAGGTTTTTGTCTATTTCTGAGTCCACATGTTGATTTCACAACTGGTGACAGAGATGGTTTTGTGTGCTAAATAACAGACATGAATCACGTGGGTTATCCAGCAGTTTCTGGAGGCTTCTCCATGAGACTGACACTGATAGAGGAAGTCATCAACGCTATTTGGAAATCTCACTCCTGCCCTTACAGTTTATTCTGGTGAAATCATATTTCTTTGACTTGCCAATATTTCCCTAATGATAACAATATATGCAATGTACATTTATATTTATAAAACACTGTTAATCTGAAGCATGCTATAACCTTCTTCATTTAAAATGAAAAGAAATTGAACTTATAATGATAGAAAGTTTCTCCAAAAGACAGACTCTCAGGAGGATGAGGAGCTGCAACTCAGCTATAGAAGATCTGACCCCAAGTTTCTTGCACTTATCATTTTACTTTATTATTATTTTTTTCAGGCAACAATGTCTTTAGTATGATAAGAAGAATATGCTTTCTGGGAATATGCCAGTTTTATGTTAAACGGGATAGTATTATCCTGCCTAATTATGACGGGAATCTAGGACTATTGTGAGAGGAATAAATTTGAAATCAAAGATGTCCTTTGCTTTTATCTGTCTGCTGTTGATCTTTATTATTTAATTTAGTTGATTTATTTTCACAATTTCCCCCATTCTGTGTTACTTTCACTATTTCTGTATAGTTCTGTTAAGAAAGGTAAGAGAAGGAGTGAGAGAAGAAAGAAAAGTTAGGAAAATCAGACAAAGTTTCAAGAGACCAAAATGTTGCCCAGAGGGGCAGCAATGGAAGAGAAAGGAGAAGGGAATGGAACTGATTTTCAAAATACATGTTTGTTTTATATAAAAGCTAGAGTGGCTCTTAAAGCTAGATTTTTTTAAAAGGTTGTGCTGACACAATATATAGCCCTCATGTTGCAGTAGCTCTCAGAAAAAAACGTTGGCCCTTTCACATAGGGTACACGGATAATCTTTTAACTATTCAGAAGCAGCCCCCCTCCCTGTAGTGGCCTAGCATTGTAGCAGGCTTTGAACTCATGATACTCCTATTCAACATGGGGTCCCTGAGTCATGGCATCCAGGAGCGAGAAGGCTGGAGAGTTTAGCATATCAATTCAAATTCATGTGAATTCTACATACAACTCCCTGTCCAAAGTAAACTGTATCTTATCTCTATTAAGAGGGGACTTAGCATATTCATATGTGGCTCCAAGTAGAGCTACCAGAGAAAATAATCCTGAGAGTAAAATGCAATATTTCTATCAGGATTTGGCCTGATATTTAGTTGTCTAATATATTACTATGTCCAGAGGTAGCTTACAATCAGGAATTAAATATATTGCCTCCATTTTCTATTATTGCATTTATACATTCATTCTCTACACCTAGTTTTTAAAAATCTTTGGAAATACTAAGATAGAAGAGTAAACATCATATGTATGTATATTTTTGACTCTTTTACTATGGAAATAAAATGGGAAATCAGTATATTTAATTTCTTTTGAGATTTGTTAGAATAGTTTTTTTTTATTGGTTGTTCACAACATTACAAAGCTCTTGACATATCATATTTCATACATTAGAATCAAGTGGGTTATGAACTCCCATTTTTACCCCAAATACAGATTGCAGAATCACATCGGTTACACATCACATTTTTACATACTGCCCTATTAGTGACTGTTGTATTCTGCTACCTTTCCTATCCTCTACTATCCCCCCTCCCCTCCCCTCCCATCTTCTCTCTCTACCCCATCTACTGTAATTCATTTCCCTCCATGTTTGTTATCCCATTCCCCTCATAACCTCTTATATGTAATTTTGTATAACAATGAGGGTCTCCCGCCATTTCCATGTGATTTCCCTTTTTTTCTCCCTTTCCCTCCCACCTCATGTCTCTGTTTAATGTTAATCTTTTCTTCCTGCTCTTCCTCCCTGTTCTGTCCTTAGTTGCTCTCATTATATCAAAGAAGACATTTGGTATTTGTTTTTTAGGGATTGGCTAGCTTCACTAAGCATAATCTGCTCTAGTGCCATCCATTTCCCTGCAAATTCTGTGATTTTGTCATTTTTTAGTGCTGCGTAATACTCCATGGTGTATAAATGCCACATTTTTTTTTATCCATTCATCTATTGAAGGGCATCTGGGTTGATTCCACAGTCTAGCAATTGTGAATTGTGCTGCTATGAACATCGATGTGGCAGTATCCCTGTAGTGTGCTCTTTTAAGGTCTTCAGGAAATAGTCCCAGAAGGGCAATAGCTGGGTCAAATGGTGGTTCCATTCCCAGCTTTCCCAGGAATCTCCATACTGCTTTCCAAATTGGCTGCACCTGTTTACAGTCCCACCAGCAGTGTACAAGAGTACCCTTTTCCCCACATCCTCGCCAGCGCTTGTTGTTGTTTGACTTCATAATGGCTGCCAATCTTACTGGAGTGAGATGGTATCTTAGGGTGGTTTTGATTTGCATTTCTCTGACTGCCAGAGATGGTGAGCATTTTTTCATGTACTTGTTGATTGATTGTATGTCCTCCTCTGAGAAGTGTCTGTTCAGGTCCTTGGCCCATTTGTTGATTGGGTTATTTGTTATCTTATTGTCTAATTTTTTGAATTCATTGTATACTCTGGATATTGGGCTCTATCTGAAGTGTGAGGAGTAAAAATTTGTTCCCATGATGTAGGCTCCCTATTTACCTCTCTTATTGTTTCTCTTGCTGAGAAAAAACTTTTCAGTTTAAGTAAGTCCCATTTGTTGATTCTTGTTATTAACTCTTGTGCTATTGGTGTCCTATTAAGGAATTTGGAGCCCAACCCCACAATATGTAGATCGGAGCCAACTTTTTCTTCTATCTGATATGATATGTCTGATATGATATCAAGCTCCTTGATCCATTTTGAGTTAACTTTTGTGCATGGCGAGAGAAAGGGATTCAGTTTCATTTTGTTGCATATGGATTTCCAATTTTCCCAGCACCATTTGTTGAAGATGCTATCCTTCCTCCATTGCATGCTTTTAGCCCCTTTATCAAATATAAGATATTTGTAACTTTGTGGATTAGTCTCTGTATCCTCTATTCTATACCATTGGTCCACCCGCCTGTTTTGGTACCAGTACCATGCTGTTTTTATCACTATTGCTCTGTAATATAGTTTGAAATCTGGTATCGCTATACTGCCTGATTCACACTTCCTGCTTAGAATTGCTTTTGCTATTCTGGGTCTTTTATTTTTCCATATGAATTTCATGATTGCTTTATCTATTTCTACAAGAAAGGCCATTGGGATTTTGATTGGCATTGCATTAAACCTATAGAGAACTTTTGGTAATATTGCCATTTTGATAATGTTAGTTCTGTCTATCCATGAACAGGGTATATTTTTCCATCTTCTAAGATATTCTTCTACTTCTCTCTTTAGGATTCTGTAGTTTTCATTGTATAAATCTTTCACCTCTTTTGTTAGGTTGATTCCCAAGTATTTAATTTTTTTTTTTTGAGGATATTGTGAATGGAGTGTTTTTCCTCATTTCCATTTCAGAAGTTTTGTCACTGATATACAGAAATGCCTTTGATTTATGCATGTTGATTTTATATCCTGCCACTTTGCTGAATTCATTTATTAGTTCTAGTAGTTTCTTTGTAGACCCTTTTGGGTCTTCCAGGTATAGAATCATGTCATCCTCAAATAGTGATAATTTAAGTTCTTCTTTTCCTATTTTTATGCCTTAGTTTCTTTCGTCTAATTGCTCTGGCCAGTGTTTCGAGAACTATATTGAATAGAAGTGGTGATAGGGGGCATCCCTGTCTTGTTCCAGATTTTAGAGGGAATGCCTTCAATTTTTCTCCATTCAGAATGATGCTAGCCTGAGGCTTAGCATAGATAGCTTTTACAATGTCGAGGTAAGTTCCTGTTATCCCTAGTTTTTCTAATGTTTTGAACATAAAGGGATGATGTACTTTGTCGAATGCTTTCTCTGCGTCTATCGAGATGATCATATGGTTCTTATCTTTAAGTCTATTGATGTGGTGAATAACATTTATTGATTTCCGTATATTGAACCATCCTTGCATCCCAGGGATGAATCCTACTTGATCATGGTGCACAATTTTTTTTAATGTGTTTGTGTATTCGATTCACCAGAATTTTATTGAGAATTTTTGCATCTAGGTTCATTAGAGATATTGGTCTGCAGTTTTCTTTCTTTGAGGTGTCTTTGGTTTTGGAATCAGGGTGATGTTGGCGTCATAGAATGAATTTGGAAGAGCTCCCTCTTTTTCTATTTCCTGAAATAACTTGAAAAGTATTGGTATTAATTCTTCTTTAAAGGTTTTGTAAAACTCCGCTGTATACCCATCCGGTCCTGGGCTTTTCTTGGTTGGTAGTCTTTTGATGGCTTCTTCAATTTCATCCATTGATATTGGTCTGTTCAAATTGTGTGTATCCTCCTGACTCAGTCTGGGCAAATTATATGACTTAAGAAATTTATCGATGTCTTCAGTATCTTCTATTTTATTGGAATATATGTTTTCAAAATAATTTCTAATTGTCTTCTGTATTTCTGTAGCATCTGTTGTGATATTGCCTTTTTCATCCCGTATGTTAGTAATTTGAGTTCTCTCTCTCTTCTTCTCTTCCTTAGAAGGCTAAAGGTCTGTCGATCTTATTTATTTTTTCCAAGAACCATCTTTTAGTTTTGTTAATTTTTTCAATAGTTTCTTTTGTTTCAATTTCATTGATTTCTGCTCTAATTTTAATTATTTCTTGCCTTCTGCTACATTTGCTGTTGTTTTGCTCTTCCTTTTCTAGGGCTTTGAGATGAAGTGTGAGCTCATTTATTTGTTGGTTTTTTCTTTTTTGAGGAATGACCTCCAGGCGATGAATTTCCCTCTTAAAACTGCTTTCATTGTGTCCCATAGATTCTGATATGTTGTGTGTGTATTTTCATTAATCTCTAAGAATTTTTTTATCTACTCCTTTATGTCTTCTATAACCCATTGATCATTCATGTTCATTTTCCATGTGATGTAGGATTCTTCCTTCCTTCTTTTTCATTGATTTCCAGTTTCATTCCATTATGATCAGATAAAATGCATGGTATTATCTCCACCCCTTTATATTTACTGAGGGTTGTCCTATGGCATAATATATGGTCTATTTTTGAGAAGGATCCATGTGCTGCTGAGAAAAAAGTATATCCACTTGATGATGGTTGATAAATTCTATATATGTCCGTTAAGTCTAGGTTATTGATTGTGGTATTGAGTTCTATAGATTCTTTATTCAACTTTTGTTTGGAGGATCTGTCTAATGGTGAGAGAGGTGTGTTGAAGTCACCCATAATTATTGTGTTGTGGTCTATTTGATTCTTGAACTTGAGGAGAATTTGTTTTTTGAATGTCGCAGCACCGTTATTTGGTGCATAAATATTGATAATTGTTATGTCTTGTTGGTGAATGGTTCCTTTTAACAGTATATAATGTCCTTCCTTATCCCTTTTGATTAACTTAGTCTTGAAGTCGATTTTATTCAATATGAGGATGGCCACCCCTGCTTGCTTATGAGGACCATGTGCATGGTATATTTTTTCCCATTCTTTCACTTTCAGCCTGTGTATGTCTTTTCCAATCAGATGTGTCTCCTGGAGGCAGCATATTGTTGGATTTTTTTTTTAATCCATGATACCAGCCTATGTCGCTTTATTGGAGAGTTTAAGCCATTAACATTTAGAGTTACTATTGATATATGTTTTGTACTTCCAGCCATGTTTGATTATTTATCCTTTTTTTTTAAATTTAGTTTGTTTCTCCATGATTATCTTTCCCCCCGCCCTCTGTATTTACCGAGGCACTTCCCACTGATGGTTTTGGTTATTGTTTTTCATTTCTTCCTCGTGTAGTGTTTTGCTCAAGATGCTTTGCAATGCTGGTTTTCTGGCTGCAAATTCTTTTAACTTTTGTTTATCATGAAAGATTTTTATTTCATTGTCATACCTGAAGCTTAATTTTGCTGGATACAGAATTCTTGGTTGGCATCCATTGTCTTTCAGTATTTGAAATACATTGTTCCAGGACCTACTTGCTTTCAGCGTCTGTGATGAAAAATCCGTTGTTAACCTTCTTGGTTTACCCCTGAATGTAATCTTCCTCTTTTCTCTTGTAGCTTTTAATATTTTCTCTTTGTTCTGTATATTGGATATCTTCATAACAATGTGCTTGGCGTTGGTCTACTGTGATTTTGTATGCTCGGTGTCCTGTATGCATCTATAATTTGTATATCCGTTTCCTTTTGTATTTCTGGAAAGTTTTTTGTAATTATTTCATTCAGCAGGTTACTCGTTCCCTTGGTTTGAATCTGTATACCTTCCTCTATCCCAATGACTCGTAAGTTTGGATTTTTTATGTTATCCCATATCTCTTGGATGTTTTTCTCGTGATTTTTTACCAGCCTTTCTGAGTTGGCTAGATTCTTTTCAAGATGATATATTTTGTCTTCATTATCTGACATTCTGGCTTCTACTTGTTCCACTCTGTTAGTGATACTCTCATTTGAGTTTTTAATTTGGTTAATCGTTTCCTTCATTTCTAGAATTATTGTTTGATTTTTTTTTATTATCTCTATCTCTTGATAAAGATACTTAAGTTCTTCTTTTATCTGTTTATGTAATCCGTTTTCAATGTGTTCTTTCACTGTTTGAATTTGCTGTCTCATATCCTCTTTAAGGTTCCATTCCATCTGTCTAAGGTGTTCCTTGAGTTCTTTATATGACCATTTTTCTGATGACTCTAGGTCCTCCTGAATATTTAGGCTGTCCTGCATTGTTTGTACTCCTTTTCTTCCTTGCTTTTTCATGCTGCTCATGTTACTTCTTGTTCTGTTTGACTGCTGAGTTACTGTTTACTCCTATAAATTTATTTGATGCTTGGGAGGAAAGGTGTTAGAAGGGAAAGGAAGAAGTCACTAAAGAGAATGAGAGTAAGCAGGTAGAATTCAAGGAAGGGGGAATAATAAAATTGAAAAGAAATGAAAAGACAAAAGAAGAAAAAAAATAGGAAATAAAAAAAGAAAAAAATTTAAAAAAAATAATAATAATAAAAAAATTAAAATTAGAAGTAAAAAATTTAAAAAAATTAAACAAAAAAAATTTTAAAAACAACAAGAAAGAAAAATGAAAATTAAAACAAACACCCAAATCAAAAAAAAAAAAAAACTAATAAATGCAGTCTTAGAGTTTGATTAACTTCTCTTCCAGTAGGTGGAGCTTTGCCCACCAGGCCAAGTTTCTCCTGTCAATACGCGGGAACCAATCACTGTGCAGCAGCTCCTCCCAGACTGGGCGAGTCTCCAATCCTGAGTGCCTAGGGCCTCTTCTTGTGTCTAGTCACTTCCCCACTTTTCCTCTAGCCAGGCCCCTCTCACCGGTGACACTCACCACAATACTGGCTACACGCCAGGTCTGCTGCTCCAGGGAGCCCTGTTTTCATGAACGACTGGGCACACTTTCCCTGTTTGCCATTCTCTCAGACCCTAAGTTTGTAGAGCTTGGGGCTGAGAATCCTCAGCGAATTTTACTTGCCCTCTGGTAGCCACGCCCCCGGTAGCTGGTGCAGGAGACCTCAGTTGTCATCCGCGGGTCCCGCACCACTTCTGATTCTCTCGGTCTGGCTATCGCGCTCACGGGAGAGCTGGGAGGGGCCCTTACGGAAGAGCTGGGAGGGGCCCTTTAGGTTTCCCCAATGTGTGGAGAGGGAAGGCTAGGGTATTACACACCTGTAGCCGCAGGTTTCAATGAAGTTATCTCCTCCGCCGCAGTCTGGCGACGTCAGTTCTCTGCCATGGTGGTATCTCTTGCAAATGGCGACAGTTCGTTTCCCTTTGCCGGGCGACCAATGCAACGGGTGGGTCCTGACTGTCTCTCCCAAGCCCCGTTTAAATCCTGTGGCCACTGCCTATGAAGGCTCGGTTGGCATTTACCTCCGTAGGATCAGAAAGGCTGACCAGTTGTTTCAGCAGGATGGAATAGTGCTGAGTCACAGCTGTTTGTCTGCGGGAAGCAGGCGAACGGGAGCTTGAATTCAGCTGATCCGGGCTCAGTGTGTGTTCTGAGAGGCCCAGACTGTTTGTCCCAGATCCACGTCAGCTCAGCATTGCCTAGTGATCCTGAGCAAACAGCATTTAGACTGTTTATGACTCCCTATGCCCGCACAGCTGAAGAGGTCAGAGACTTGATCTCTCCGCGCTGGCCGCCATGTTGGATACCATCATAATAAATTTTAAGATTTAATTTTCAAATAACGTCCTTCTACAACCAAAAGTCAGTCTACATTTCACTCTTCTATGTAAATCAGTGTTTCCTAATTTCTGTTTTATCTCTTTTCTAACTATTTAGTAAGCCCATTCACTTGTTTTTAGTGATGGTGATGAATTACCCCCATGGAAAATGGGTTATTATAAAATATTGTTGCAATATAATATGACTAGGAATGGATCACAAGAATAAAACACTGACATCCTTTTGAAAAAGTCATTGAACCATTTTGCTGTTCAAATTAATTCACACTAGAGGCATTCCATGGAAATCTGGTAACCCAGGGTTAAAAAGTGCAAATATTTCAAGCATATGTATGTCCCTATAATATTTCCCCCTCACACAGGGTATCAAAACTGAACTCGAACCTCTCTTATTGCTATTTATACTACAAGAGCTACATTTCTATTTGTTCTGCTGAATATGTTCTCTCTAGAGGAAAAGTTATTTGCCACCAAATGAAGTCTTAGTAAATAAACCACATGCTTATGTTTCAATGAAAAGACACCCATTTTTCTTTGTATTCTTTCTTCTCTTTTCACATTCTAGGGACCTGACAACTGTACAAAATGTTCTCACTTTAAGGATGGTCCAAACTGTGTAGAGAAATGTCCAGATGGCTTACAGGGGGCAAACAGTTTCATTTTCAAGTATGCGGATCAGGATCGGGAGTGCCACCCATGCCATCCGAACTGCACCCAAGGGTAAGCATCCTTGCCAGTCAAGAGCTCCAACTTGTATGTGTTACTAGTCAGCAGGTGCCCTCATGCATCTCTATTCCTGATACAGTCTCCTAAACTCAGAATGTCATCATAAAACTCTGTTTGTCTTTAGAGAGTTCCTTTCTAACAGAGTCAATGTTGTTTGTGCCCTCAGAAATATTTCTGCTTAACATTTACCTACAACCATTTTATTAACACATTCAGGCCAGGAAGGTAGTGTTGAGTATAGTTTGGATATGGTATAGAAACTCCTTCAATTTTAACTGTAGATTCAAGATTCAGAAAAGATAAGTTAATAATCATACTTCTGAGATTTATGTTTAGTAAATCTTTATCAGGTTTTCTGTTTCTTTGTTGTCATAGCTTAAAGTGAGGATATCTCTCTTTGATAAATACTACCTTGGATAACTCCTTCAATAAAATCCAAGCAAAGGTAGTAATGGCAGAAAAAAAGGAGACCTAGTAATATGAATATTAATAAAATAACTAGAATATTTTGTACAAGTAATTTTGTTGTTTGTTATCCTGTAACCTAAAATTTCTTTGACTGTAATAGGATAATTTGAAGATGGTTACACATTTTTCTGTTTCAAAAGGTTGTATTGTACAATGTATAATGATCAGATTGCCTGTGATATGGGTAGCAGTGGAATAACAAAAACACATTAGAAAAAGAACATACAACTATAAAAGAAGTAACATCACTCATCTAGAAAATCCCAAAACTATGTTTTCAAATTTACCTTAGTAAGGATTTTTCTTTTTTTTCCCCTCCAGAAAGTGCATAATGTTAGAATTGAGAGCAATTTCACATACTCTATCCTCCTCCTGTCCATAAACCCTCTTCTCCATTGTGAATGTCCAGAAGGCTGTGTGTGTGCGCGCACACACACTCACACACAAACACTCACACACACACACACACTTGCTGAGAGTCATCTTGGGTACTTTCTATCTGGGAGGAAAGTGTGAAGTTCCATAAAAAGATTTTCTGCCAGATTAAGGCCTAGCTGTTAGAGGATATTGAAGAAGTTAAGCAAGCAACATCATTTTCTGCCAAGAAAACATCAATTTCCAGATGCTGCTACAATTTCCTACAGGTCAAGAAATCAGCTTAAGTCACTCTGTGAAGTGGCAGTTCCTCAAAAGGTAAAGTAATATTCTGCCATTCAAATTTAAATTCAGTTTGGAAGAGCTAACTACCAACTCATTGGTTTATACATAAGCAAGTACACTGAGGATGCTGAAATAGTCACATAGACATTTTGCTTCAAGGAAACTAGAAGTAATAAACTGTTCTGCTTGTGGGTTTTTGGCACACCTGAGTTAAGAGTATTTCATTAAAAAAAAAAAAAACTGGTACTGCTGGAGCAGAAGAGTCAGCAACTGCAAGAGAAAAGTTTGCCTGCTAAAATCATCCACAAGAGGGTTTTATTGTTTTGCAGCTAAAATTAAACCAGTAAATTATTCAATATAATGTTGATGTCAACAGCTGTTGCCATTCAAAATGAGACCTTTTGCGGTTTTTGCAAATCTAATTACAATGCAGCCATTAGGGAAATGAAAGTAGAGATCACAGAGCCATAGTCTGGATGTGTGGCTGGTGTGTCTTCCTCTCCACCCTTTTAAATCACGATTATATAATAAAGGAAATCATACATAGTGGAGGGAAACAGAAGTAGGGAGCAATAGAAAACGATCAAATTACCATAGCAGCAAAATTTGGATCTCAGCAAAAAGGGAATATGAAGGTGTAATAAGGAACAAATCTCACCAGATCATTTGGGAACTCTGATAAATAGAAAGAGGATGCCCTTAGCAACTCATGGCTGCATAATCATAGTGACACAGAATCCAAATATTGTACTCCCCATCATCTTTTAAGGTAAATGTTTTTCTCTAATGACTGACTTGGTCCTGAGAAATTTTAATTGTTTTTATTTAGCTTCCTACTATCCTTTTTGTAATTGCCTCTATATTGTTCAAGTTTACTCATTTCATAAATGCTGTGATTCCCAGAACAAGTTATTTTGTTGTGCCTCAGACCAAAATTTAGGAGTTTCCCTGAGACTGAGTTCCCCTTATCTCCAAATTGAACATGAGCATATAGAAGTATCATCTGTCTATCAAAAGATCCCAGCAGCAGTGGGGTTGATAGGATGAGTGACTATTTTCATTCCTAAACACACGTAATAGATGACCTATCTGTAGGTGTGAGCTCAGCAGGCCCGCTCCACTTTGGAAAGCCGCTTTTCTTTTATATGCCAATATTATGTCAGGTAATTCAAGAACCAAGTTAATGGAAATGGTCTTTCCAATTACATTTTTTAGAAGTAAAGTTCTTACTTTGAATACTGTTTAATGATTTTTCTGAAAATAAAATTACCTATGTAATACCTTAAAAGCACTTTTACTACTGTAAAAGTACATTAAACATATTGGCTCTAATAAGGTCCTCAGATATGTTTAAAATAGATTATCCATTGAGCCTCTATCAGGAAATTCTCACCAGAATACCTAAAGGAAAGGGGAAAATACAAAAAGACAACCAACTAAACAACAACAAGAGCAACAACAACAACACAAAAAAAAAACACGTCTCTTCTTGCCATGCCTAGAGGACACTTTTTAGCACTGTGTTCTTATTTTATTCATTCTTTGACTTCGTTGTGTTGTATACTTGCTCTGCCTCAGTGATAGGCAAGTTCAGAAATGAAGAAGATGAAGATCTTGAAATCTATGAACTCGCAGTACAATGAATGTATATTCTTTACTCAATTGAAGACCAGACCCTTCTCTACTATATTTTGAAATGATGACCAAGAATTTGAAACTGAGAAATGTTGTGCCTATTTGTTAATTAGCAACTAATTTGAATTTTAAAAGAAAGCTTGTAAAATAAATTTATTATTATTAGTTGGCAGTGAGTTCAGAGATTGTAATTTCTTTAGTAACATTACTTCAACCCTTTTCAATGGATGTTGATTTCATTTTAGTCTTATTTCAAATCAAACCTGTATTTGAGACATGGATTAGAGTTTTTTTTTCATGGGACATCTTTTAAAACTCTCATTGAATTTTTGTTAATTTTAGAATCATGATTTCACATGTACTTTAACCTCTTTTTATCAATTCTTTTTATAATTTAAAATTTTATAATAAAAAATGTATTGATGGAGAGAAGAAAAGAAGACCTGCTTGTGGAATTGTTGTCTATATCTTCAAATTATAAAATTTAAAAAATGTGCTGTAATTTTCATTTCAAAATTTGGAGATTTTTCCCCAAAATATCTAAATTGTATTTGTTATATGAATATATCAAGATTTATACATTATTAAGTAACAAATAATGTCAACCACACATCAATCATCAGAATTCCAGATATAGTTTTGGAATATGTTAGGTGTGTTATGGATTTCTTTTCTGATCTTTCTGAAAACATTCTAATTTGGAACATTAGTTCTTTAGTTGTATTATTCCATATTCTATTTTTGTCTCTTACTTTTCATTTTGACTGTTTAGAGTTTAATATTTCTCTTGTTCTATGATTTTTGCTGGATAAATGTAATTTCTGAGGCTTATAGCGAGGAAGTGCAGGAATTGAAATACTACATGCATCTTTAAATACCCAGTGGCTTATACCTGGAAAGTGTGGTTTCAATCAATCATAGCCTCACTCTTCTTAGTGTTTCATTTGTTTCTTTTATCCTTGGTTCATAAATGCAATTAAATCACAAATATCCTAATCAGTCTCCTCAAACTTCTTGAACTAAAACTTGTCCCTTATTCCCTCTCTTCCACTTATTTTTGTATCTATTGCCCCATCTCCAATTTTCTTCTCAACTTATAAGAAGAAAAATTCTAGAGACTTAACAATGGCAAAATTATTTTAGTAATTTTTAATTTACTAGATTTCTCTGCATTTTACACTGATGATCTTCCTTTTCTTAGCAAGGTTCTTTTCTGATTTGGTTTCAAAGACTCCACAGTTAATTAATTTTACTCAATTATATTTCCACATGCTTTGGGCACAAGCCACTGTTTAATGTTATATGCCACTGGAGTTCCTTGAGTCGTAGTCTCTCGTTTCTGCTTTTCTCACATTATGTATTCCTCTTCAGCCTATCTGTCTACTGCCATTGTTTCAAAAATGACTATGCTATGTGTGTGGTTCCCCCTTTAACCCAGACTAGCCTTTCCATCTGATGAGGAACATTTCCACCTAGATGTAGGATAACAGCACTAAACTCTAGATTGAAAGCATCAACCCCTCTTTCTCTTCCTTAAACACAAACAGAGAAAATCCTCCTGGATTCTCTCAGGGTGCTGTCTCTATTCTGCAAGCTAGAAACATAAGTCATCCCCAAGTCCTTTGGTCTTTCCACTTGCATCTTTAATCAGCCACCAACTCCTCCCCATCCCATACCTTTGAAGGCATTTCTTGTGCCCTTTGCCTGTATCCTTAGTGATCATTTTGGTAGTTTAGTCCCTCAACTCTTACGTGGCCTAAAACTTGTTCCATGTTGAACAAGACCCCTTCTGAATAGCCTCCACGTAGCAAAAACATCTATTTAAAATACAAGTCTAGCAATTTCACAATTTCTTTAAAACCATACAATAATTTACCATTCCATTTTTGAAAACATAGTCTTCTAAGTCTGGCTCTTTCTCTTATCTCTGTTGCCTCATGATTTGTTCCGTAACTATTCGAATTTGTTTGTGGTTCCTTCTTTTATCACCCCTTAAAACTCATGCCATGCTTACCCCACTCCTCAGTGCCCTAAACTACTGATCCATCCCAGAGTGTGACTACCACCCTCCAGAGTGGCACAAGGTGTCCCTCTTGTGTCCTCCTTTAAACTACTCTTTTTTTTTTACATGTCTTATTACACTTTTCATATCATACAATACACATCTGTTTATGCATGTACTTCCTTCAGTAAATTGTGAGCTCAATGAAAATAGAAATGTCTAATTCATCTTTTCTCTCCCTGCAGCTCCTAAAAGAGTGGGAACACTTTAGTAGGCATGTAATAATGGGCTTCTTGAATGAGTGAAGATCTTTCATTATTCACATTTTCTCCTCAAGTTGAATTTCACTATTGAATATTTTTATCTTTCAAGTGTTATTATAAAGATTGCAAACTAACCATAGCTTTTGAGATTCTCACTTGGAAATAAGAAGTAGACTATTAATTTTACAAAATGGCAGTACTGTATTCAAAAAGCATTTTGAAGAAGATATTAATAGGAACTTAGAAAAATAAGTTCTTCAGAATAGAATAAGAGAAAGACATGAGACCATTTAGAAGATGGTTTTAGCAGTTAATTTTTAATTTTTATAAGTGGTTTTTGATTATGGACTATATATATTACCAATTCAATGATACATACCTAGTTATTTACTATTGGTTTGTGTTCTAAAGACTTTTGTCACAGGTATATTTCCAAAATTTATAAAAGCTAAAATTTGTCATTCTTTGCTGCTTAAAACAAATCCACAAAG
Organism: Spermophilus citellus; assembly: GCF_964194105.1. Classification (NCBI taxonomy): domain Eukaryota; kingdom Metazoa; phylum Chordata; class Mammalia; order Rodentia; family Sciuridae; genus Spermophilus; species Spermophilus citellus. The sequence continues at coordinate 111,830,514 of NC_138192.1, read as the reverse complement.
CAAAAATGCAGGGAAATCAATTTTATAGCCAGTAGAAATATTGTAACACATAATGATGAAGCAGAAAGACAGTGACTTAATAATTATTTTAGGTAAGTTTTATTAATTCACTAATGTTTGGAGTCATCTAAAGATATTATGCATGATCTAGCCTTGTATATTGGCAACTTTTTAGATCATTTTATAATGATTTTAGCTCCAGGTACTTTTTTAGCTTTGAAAATTAAAAGTTTAGAATATCTATATCTATCTATAATATGAATATATATACACAAATATATATATACATATATATATATATATATATTCATATGAATACAAATTCTTTGTTACAAATCAAATACCTGTAGGTATAATCTTAATAATTTCCTGGAGCTATTCATCTTTGATGGGAAAGAGATAATAAGAGCAATTCAAGTACATTGGAAGATGGAAGAAATAATATTTCTATAGTAGCTTAAAATGAAGTTCTAGGGAGTGTGTATTAGAATTCTGTGCACTTACATGTGTTTATTTAAATGTTCAAATCAGTGGGTTCTTTAGTTACCTGGGTCTGAGTTTATTCATGTACTTAATGGTGTTTCTTATTTATTTGTTATTGTTTCCATTCAATATTAGGGCCGAAAATGCTTTTTAAAAATCCTGTGTTTATTTGTATGTTATGGCACTGCTATTTTAAAAGAAATCATCAAAATAAACTACAGCATGATGAATTCAGTTTACACTTTTGAATAAATTAATATTTAAAGATAAATATGTTCTTAAAAACAGTCATAACAAAGAATTGAAATAATCCGATTATGTAAAGTATCCATGGGAATAACATAAAAGCATATTAACTCATTTTCTGCCAAAATCAATCTTTAATGATCATCAAACCTGAGGTTATTATAGTGTATTGAATTTCTCATGTTTCCTTTTCTATTGGTTTTGATTTTTACTTACACTTAAGGCTGTTTAGAATAACTCATATACATGAAAACAATTATAGTGATTGAGATATAAAGTTATTCACCAAGACATATAATCATAAATGATGCAAATTAATTGAAGTATTTTTGGAAGTTAAACATAGAACCAGAATAAAAATTCCTTTACTCTGCCCACGTTTCCTTGCCATTCCACTTAGGTGATTCTGGCAATTCATTCTGTATATCCATCGAGGAATTCTCTTTTTGCTGGCTTTAAAGTCATGTTTCAAAAATTATGTGATAATTGAAATTAAGAATTTGACACAGTCAGTACTTATCTGATTGTTTTTGAAAATGACTAATTTTTCTTTCCTTGTATTTTTTTAATTCGCATCTTCTGCAGGTGCATAGGCTCAAGTATTGAAGACTGCATCGGCCTGATGGATAGGTACTTGGTGTGCTTGCTTCCCATGTTCTTCCTCCGAGGCTCCATGTGTGAGCACTGGTGCATGTGTGTGCATGTCACTGTGGATGGAGAATGATGTTTTCTGTTCTGTAATTGCCTGCAGGTGTAACGGTCCCACTAGTCATGACTGCATTTACTACCCATGGACGGGCCATTCCACTTTACCACAACATGCTAGGTAACATCTACCATGTTTCCATTTTATCACTCAAATCCTTTCCCAGTTATCATGGATAAAAAAAAAATACTAACCAGTTAGATTAAAGTTATAATTATATATTAATTTAGTAAGTTGTGACAGATACTTAAAACACTTTTCTTTTCCAGCCACATTTCTTAACTCATTTTCCTTCATTTACTATGACTTGAGTCCTAATGAGCAATTATATACAATTTAAAAACAATTTTACTTATTATTCTAGAACTTTAACAGAACATGTTCAGATTTTATTATGTAAATACAAAAAGAAATATTTTAGACAAGGAATTTGCTAAAATGACCAATGTTTATGTTTATTATATAATTTGAATTCAATTTCTGATTTTACATTATTTTGAACCAGTTGGTATATTATCTAGGTAGCAGAATTACTATGAAAAAGGCAATATAAAAGTATTTTGTATAGGTAAGAGTACAACTAGAATTATTATAAAACAAAATATATTACTCATGTTCATACAAAAATCTATATTTGAATGCTTATAGTGGTTTTAATCATGAAGACCAAAAACTAGAAATTTCTTAAATGTTCTTCATTTATGTCATATACTTCCATTTTAACACTATTAAGTAATAAAAAGGAATAGACTTCTGCTATACATTACATAGATGGATCTCAAATACATTATGCTAAATAAAAGAAGCCAAACTGGAAAGAATACATACTGTATGATTGCTTTTATTTGGCATTCTGGAAGAGTCAAGACTATCAGGACAGAAAAATCAATCATTGTTGCCAGGGGCTAGAGGTTGGGGGATGACATTAACTACTGAAGAGCAAAAAGAAATTTGCAGGGATAATGGAATAATCTGTATCTTGATTTGGGTACTGCTCACACAAGCAAAAGTGCTTGTCAAAAACTTTAGAACTGAATATTTTACCATATATAAATGATAGAAAGGCTGAATTTTACTCTATACTTCAACAAACCTTAGTTTTAAAACATCTCATAAAATATTTCCTAAGGATAACTTTGCTATTTTATTTATTATTATATTAGATATGATGCAGTATAGCTTTCATATTATTGTATTATATGTAATATAAGATAGCTTATATTATTATCAGCTTTGTGAAACAAATTAATTACATCTAATTGCAAAAGAGAAAAGTAATGGTAAAATGCAATAGGCAAATGAGAATTTTGGATGAAGTGATCCCTAAACTCTTGTGTCAAAGTATAACATAAAAGTTCACAAATATATAAGTTTAGAGGTCAGTGAATTTCCCAAAATGAAACATTTGTGTAACCAGCAGCCAGATCAAAAGAGAAAATAGTAATAGACTCCCAGAAGCCCCCTTGTGCCCCTGCACCACAGGTAACTACTGCTCTGAAGACTAACCCTTGTCTATTTTTTCACCTTATATAAATTAGTCATATGGTATTATTCTATGCATCTGGCTTCTTTTGCTAACTCTTTTATTTATGAGATTCATCTATATCACTGACTTCAATCGTAGTTTTTTCATTCAGACACCATTATCTTTAAATGTTTTTCAAATTTAAAGTGATCAAATACAAGACATTCCTTGTTTTTTTTAGTGAAGTAAATAGAGACATTAAAATCCTCAAAAAAAGTATTAGAGTGGATGTACTCAATAGTGTCACTTTGGCACATGGGTACAATAGAGACTGATTTGTATAGTTAAGATTAAAATTATGGAAAAAAAGATGAAAGAAAGTGGAAGTGAAGGAAAAGGATAGGGAGGGGGAAAAATAGTCTCAAGTGCAGTTTTATGAGCCCAGTCCATCTTGGATGGCTCCTATGTTCATTAAATAACTTTTCCTCTTTGAGACATTGGTTCAGTCACTGCTCTGTCACCTTGAAGAGTGTTTCCACATTTGTTGTGGTTTTCTTATAATTATCCCAGTGCACAAGTGAGAGAATATAGAATGGTGGTAAAGTGTGCTGTCTCTGGAATCAGATGCTCTGAGTTCAGAGCTGAGCTCTAGCTTTTCAGGTGACTGTCGGCAAATTCCTTGAACTATCAGAATGTCACTTTTTCCTTTTTTCATGTGTGAAAGGATGGTATTAGTAAAGTTCACCAATTGCTTGAGAAGATTCAGTGCGTCCATAGAGCAGTGCCTATTTCCATAGAAATTGCTAAGTAAGTGTCATTATATTATTTTTCTATGGATCAAAGATTCTCAAACTTCGGGAATGGAAGAACATGCCTCCCAGAGGTGAAGAGGGAAGTCTCTCAAGGCTAGGGACCTTTTATGTGTGGTACTACCCTTCTGATAGACTTCTTGAAGGAAGGGAGAACATTTCTGCCTTTTCCCTGAGAACCTTGGTCATTATGAGAGCCACTGGTACTGATAGCCGCAGGTCATAAGATGGCATAATGTCGCAAGGGGCAAACTTGCAACGTATGCAGTTGAGGGGGAGAAATAAAGAATGTTCATGTGCTTCTGCCCTTTTGAATGCTTTATTCACTCAGATCACTCAATACAATTTAATTCTATAGGTTTTTTACTCAAGAAAACGACCATTCTTAATGCTAGGCACTGCAATAGACAATCAATTCACAGCAAACAAGTCCAGATTAATTAATTCACAGTAAACAATTCTAGATTAATTTTAAGCACTGAAAACATGCTTAATCATGATAGGCTAATGACAGACATTCCCTCAGCGTTCTAAGTTCAAAAGTCTAAAACCTTGGCTGTAAGTCCAGCAGATGAACATTCACTCAAACCTTGGTGGTCAGGTCAGGAACCAAGGCAGGCTTCTCCTAGGGTGGAGCTGATGGCCGGCTGAGGAGAGGTTTGTAGGGAGAAGTTGCAGCTCTCACCAAGGTCTAGAAGAGGTGGTAGAGTAAATATACGCTTTGAACTTAGCTTTAAAGCAATGCAACTCTATTCTTCAATGACAATGACTTGCCAGAATTAATTGACTTGTCACAGACTGTTTATAAAACAGTTTAGAATTTACATGAAGGATTTAGCCTCTTTGGAAAAGTCTGACCATGGAGCATTTTGACACAGATTGGGTAACTAATGAGAATAAGAGGTATCTTTTTTTTTCAGATCCTTAATGTTGCAGGGGATATTTACTCCTCTGTGATGGGTGTTTGTGCAGTTCACTGAAAACAGGGTATTAGTCTACTAAGATTTCAAGTCTTTTTCCACTTTTAAATTCCATTATAGTTTTTTTAAATAGCTCTTTCTTAATTGATTAAATCGAATATTACATAATATGAAGGAGGGAGCCCACGATTGAAGATAAGTGTTTTAAGTTTCATGAACCACATTTTAACTGGAAGATTATCCAAATGCCTAGCTTCTTTGAGTCACAGAAAATTACATGGAGCATGGCAATTTGGCTATTTTGAGATATTTTGAGTTCATACTCCCTACTGCCCCATTATACTGTATTCACTTTTCTATACCAGCAGGGGAAAAAAAATTAAAGATTTAAATGAAAACAGGTGAAATGTTTCCAGTCTTGATCGACTTCCATTTTCTAAGCAGTGTTATTCTTTCCCAAGCCTGCAATTTGTGAATTGGTTTTCCACACTCCATTTACCTTACAGGCTGCTGCTGGAATTTCTTCCAGGAAAATTGGATAGCACAGAATAGAATTTTTTTTTTTTTTGCCTGTAGCCTCCCAGAATATGTTACCTACAATGAAAATAGTACCTGATACTTTAGAACCTCTCCTTAACCTTCTGATTTGAATTAAAAGTGTAAAGATAGGTTTTACTTTGATCAGCTTTTTTCCCATCTATACCTCCTACTTTTGATGGCTTTCCTTCAAGTATCTTTTAAGTAACATCTACAATATTTTTACTATTCTTTTTTGTATGCCATTTATTTTAGCTTGTCCATGTGCTATTTTCATATAGACTTTAATGAAACAAAATATTCTATTCTATTCTATGTTGGATTGTCAAGTATATATGTCCAAAGCTTTTTAAAGTCCTAGTCCCTTGTTCCAGGAAGAACTAAGTTTCTTAATCTCAATAGGCAAAGGCTCTATTGGCAAAGCATTTCTGTATGTTAGTTAGCATTAAAAAAAAATGTGAACTAAGAATATTTTCTAATTTATGAAAGAATCTATTAAAATGGCTAGATATTTGTTTTAGCATTTTTATCTGGCTTCTTTGTTCCAATTCAATTATTCTAGGTGCTTCAAAATATGAAGTATGGTACTTGAACTCAGTTTAACTCTAAATCTGCTATGCGCTACTGCTTGAAATATTTTATATCTTTGTCACATTTTAATGCCTGTGCCGCTCTTTTACTTATGGTATAGTGGTTATTACCCAAGAGGTCACATAACAGTTTATCCTTTATCAGTGTGACCCATGTGTGAAATATGAGAACGATGATGTGACATTCTTGGCACCACTTTCACAAATGGCACAATTATTTTTCTTTGTTTGTTTTGCCCTCAAGAATGTAGTTCATAATTTATGTCCAAATCAAATGGTCAAATTCTCCCCTAGATGGTTACCTTAGATGAGTGGCAGTTGTATTATGATCCCTAAGTCCAATAAATAAAAGTGCACAGCCTTTTTATTATAAGTCTGTTCCCACATTCTCTATATTAAATTTGCTTTTGAATTATTAGAGTTCAAAAGGTGAAGGAGACCATGTGAATCTCTTCCTTTCCAGATGATTTTGACCCACACTTCCCAGCACCCATAAAATTCCAAAATTGAGAAGAGCAAAGCTTCACAGCTCAGTCATTGTTAATTCATTGAGTTCAAGTGGTTACTTTAAAGGGAGGTATTTAGTATCCTAAGGTTGTCCAAGTGGTTTTTGCATTGATATAAAAATACTCATACTTTATACTAAAGCTTTTGAAATCCTAGAAACATTAATGTTATATTCAAGCTCACTGTCAAATGTGACTAAAATAATCCATACATAGAGGTTTTTATGATCATTGAATTGGGGACTAAAATATAAAATCTAAAGATACCATAATTAAATTGGTAAGATTTTTATTATACTAGTTAAAATTGAAAGCAAAATTCAGGAGAAAGAAACTAGGTTGAATTCCTGTACTTCACTGTGTCCCATGAGTATCTTTTTATGGTGTAGAAATTATAATTTTTATAATTATTATTTTCTTAATTTATTATTATTAATTTGGAAAAATCTCAGGACTACCTGTAACTTATTATCTCAAAAACACCTTAAGCTTCACTGAAATCAATTATTGACTATCTAGTGTCTGTTATTTAAAATAAAAGCAAAAAAAGTAAGATAGCCCTGAAGCATTTACTCTTTTCTTTATATAGATATTCACAGTTTTCAAGTGCTTTTCATATGCTATTCCAAGTTTTGACCATTGGCATTTTTTTCTTATAAAATATAATTTCAAAGTATCAGTATGTCATTAATATTACTCAGGATTTTTAATTATGATTTTTAGAAAATTAGATATAGTAATTTCTGTTTTATAATGTGTAATTTTTAACAATTATCTTTTCAAGTAAGATTCATCTAAATTATCACCAAGTAAAAATATAAATACTTTGCAAACATTTCTGTCAATGTTATATATAAAGATGCTTTGATAGTATGGGAAGTTAAAAAATACCAGGTGTAGCAAAATAACCAAGACAATTCCTAATAAAAAGAAATTGTCTCACATTTTCAAAGGACTAAACAGTAACTATGCTAAACAAGTGATATGTGTTAAAGTTGCATATGTAAAAAAATTGTATTAAAAAATAGCATATATTTTTGATCTTATACTTATTTCTAGCATTCAGTTCTTAGATACATATTAAGATATTAGTGAATTAGCATGTCTGCTCTCAGAATTTGCCCCCAAACTATTTTGCAAAGCAAAATTTCATAGACCTAGAGTATATTTTTGAAAACTAAAATAGTAATGATTTAAAAAGTAAAACTTTGTAATTCAGTAAAGGAACCACTCAATTGCTGTAAAAGATTCCTATTCCTGTGTAAACTACCACAAATATAGCAACTTAAAAAGCAATAACACAGTTCTATAGGTAAAATTTCAGGGTTGTGCTCAGCAACCTGACCATTTGGACTCGTTGTCATGAGTATATCTTCAACTTTGAAGCCAGAAATAATATGCCAGCTCCTTCTTAGAATTTTTTTTTTTACCTCTAGAACCAGATTTGAAGGCTCCTATGATTAGATCAGACCCATACAAGGTGTCTCCCTCTGTTGAGTTATTGAGGCCTTCATTACATCAGTGAAGTTGTTTTACATCGACACCCAGATGAGTGTTTAGAAGTGAGAGAAATTTTCGTAATACTGGGAGCCATCTTCCACTCTGCCTGCTATACCACCTACCTACTATGGCAACTTAAATATTTCCAATGGTTCCCTTTTAATTTTTTCTTGTCCTGTGAAGAATTTAATTATTTTCTGTGTCTCATACTATATGAGAACCCTTCTATGTTTAAGAGAGAAATTGGTCATGCTATCTTCAAATAATTTATTCTGTTCTTGGCTCCCTAAAATCTTGAAGCCATCATTAATATATCATCTTAGAACTAAAACCACAGTCTATGTCTATACTATGAGGCAAGGTCAATGTATCCATGTTGGCTCCATGTGGTCATTACTTGTTTTGTGAATAAGACCTCACAATTATAATTCTGATTAAAAAGACCCAAGTTAACATCATTTCTACTCTTTCCATTAAATCATTTGACTGGTGAGTTTTTGCTAAGACTGCTCCAGACCTGCATTGTCTAACACATAACCAGTAGTCACATGTGGTCATTAAGCATTTTCAATGCAATTAAAACAAGTTAAAATATTCTACAGTGATCAAAAGTACACTAGATTCTGAAGACATAATGTGAAAGAAAGAAGTAAAACATTTCATTAATAATTTGTTATTTGATTATATGTTGAAGTATTAATAATTTGGAAATAATGGGTTAAAAAACAAAATTTTAGATATTTTTACTTTTTTGAATATGCCTCCAAGGATATGTTAAGTTACTTACATAGCTTTTTTAATTTATCTGTTGGAAATCCCTGCTGTAGCCTAATCATCATGAAATTATGATTTAATGGTCAGTTTTGTTAATGTTTTGACCCACCATAAGAACAGTGGAGTGAATGCTTTCATGTATTGACACAGGGTCTTTATATTCATCAGCTTCACTAGGTTACAAATGGGATGAGTTCAAGGAAAAGCATCTCTTTTCTTGACCCCTTTGTGTATACCTTTGTATTTGTATATGCACCCAGACTTTATAAACTTAAAAATGTGACAATTAGGGTTTGCATTAGAATTATTGCTATTGTCTATATTAAAATAAAAAATTGTTGAATTGGAATTATATTGTACAGACCCTCTTAAAATTATGTTTTATAGGCAATATTGATAATAATTGTTTCAATTTCTGCATGCCATAAATGAATAATATTTAATCAGAAAGATTTAAGTGTATATAAAAGTTTCTGTTTTTATGCTTGTCATATATTAAGAAGGGAGTCAAAATTAATTTAGTTTAGGCCTACATTGTATTAGGCCCTAAGTAAGTATCACTTTTTTTTTCATATTTCCTATTTAACTAAAGGAATCTAATTTACTGGGACCCCCTTCTGTGATGTGGTTACATAAAATGATATGTAGATATTAGCTCAAATTGCTCTCTTCACGCTTTTTTCTTATTACCTCAGCACATTCCCTAACTAATCATTCTTTCATAAACATACAATTATTTTTGCATACTACGTATGTTAGCAGAAGCTAATTAACAGGGAGCACTTTGATTTACCAGCGAAATTCCCTCACAGTGATCTTATTCTCAGCTACTATCCACTCTCAAATCTAAAGTGGTTTAATTTCATTGTTATTTCACAGTAACTCAGCACTAAAGAATGAATGATAAGGAAAGGGAAACCCACCTCTAATAAACTCTGAGTGCTTGTAGCCATTGCAATTTTTATAGCATTCTGTTCCTCTGTTCAGAGTAAAGCATTCCATATGCTTGAGTCATTTATAGAATAATTATAGTTACTTTTAGTAGAGTAAAAATAAAACACCAACAAAACCTTTACCATAAAAAGTTTACTTGTTCAGGATTTTTTTAAAAATAAACAAAGTAAGATCTATTCCCAAATCTAATTCTTTATTTAAATTCAGCACTTCAACTTCTAGAGTCCATATCCCAGTTTCAAGACCCAGAATGGATACCAAAATTATTCTGACTATCAGAAAAGAAAGAACAGATGACAGAACCAAAGTACCAATTTTTGTTACTTGCCCAGGGTTGTGTTCCTTACCCCCACCCCAAAGTTTCTTATATTTAGCTAGAGGTTTGTTTGTAGTACTCTAAAATCATTCTAATATAGGTCTGTCAGGTGTATTATGATAAGCTGATGGAGATGATTCAAAAGAAAGAAAGTCTATATTTCAAAAGACAATGACATCTCCAGGCAAAATTTTTAGTACAAAGGTAGAGAAGTGGGGCATAAAAAGTAGTGGAGAATCACACCTCCATTATAACTGGAAGAAGTTCACAGTAAAGTGGTGAAAATGTAGGTAGATAGGAGACTTGATGGTGTGAAAATGGGAAAATTCATAGCCTCCTTTTAAATGAGATCATTACTTAGAACAGAGAGAAGCAATACTGGAAATTCAAAGAGAAGATTTGAAGTAATCCATTGAACTACTTCGGAAAGGGACATCATCCTAGAAGCATGGTAGTATTGCTAGGCAGTGCTAAGGGAACATTTGAGAGGTGTAGTCACAGATTAAAATGAAGGATTGTGTTTTAGTCAGCCCCGTTAAGATTGTTTAGATGTAAGGGTGGCTACTTGGACATTTGGTTTTAACCATGATCAAAATTTTACCATATGAGTAACTCAAAAAAGGGAGAAGAATCAGGGACATATAATATATGATATGTATGGGAAATGAATTTTAGCAAAGAGTCATAAAAATAAATTTAGTAATGAGGAAAGTTGGCATGTGAGGGAGACCAGTATACAATCAAAACATGATAGGGTCAGTAGATAAAAGATGGTTGGAGTAGAGATACTGGGGCAGGTGAACTGAAAATTAAAATGCTGCTACTCTGAAAGTAAAGTACTTTAATCAATATTGTAGAGGTGATATTACCGGTAATGTAATTATTTGGTATTGTCAATGAGAATGGGTAGCTGTGACTATTGGAAATGAATAAGCAAAGCATTGGGAAGGATGAAGAGAAGTAGGAAGATTCAACAAACTTTTCAAACTAAAAATTGATTGCTAGTCTTGATGCTTAACTGCATGTGAAATAATTAGGAGAAGAAAATGTGAATAACTATGCCTGGGTTTTTGAATTGTAAATGAATGGATGGGAGTAAAATTAACCAAGATGTGACATAGTATCGGGTGGCAAATATGTCCTGAGTTTAGATTGGATATTTTGATTTTGTGGTTACTTTGACACATTTAAGTGATGCTAATTGGAAAATTGAATAAAAAGATATATAAACATGGGGCAGAACTGAATAGGAACTATGAAAATACAGAGAGCCAAATGTCAATCTCTTGTGAAATTTAAACATGAATCAGAGGAGAAAGAGAAGTAGTTGGAGATGGAACAATATCAGAGAAAGATATTTTGAAGAAAGTTGATATTTGAGTGTGTTTTGGAAAATCTAATACAGTGTGAAAGTTTAGGGATGAAAAGAAGGAAGATATTATCACCATAGCTGTTTCTTGAAAATCCTAGAGGAAATCAGAGGCAAAACAAATATGAAAGGCTTAGCTTGATATGCCCCCTCTCTTACTGTTTTATCAGTAGAAATTAAGTAAGTAGAGGATAGAAAAGTGCTAATGGATGCTTAGCTGCCATGGAAAGGCTTGGGGGGCGGGGTTTCTTAACGTTCTATATTTCATCTGAAGTTAGAGCTACAGTCATCTTAAAACAAGGAAAGAAGGTATTTGCATGTATGAAGAGAGGGATGGTCTGGAAAATAAACTTCAAATATAAACTGTGCTAACTTTGATATTTAAAATATTCTGACTTTAATTTGCAAATCATCAATAATTTGTACTGTGTTACCTTACATGAACCCAACTTGAAAGTCACTTATTTTATTTTTGCATGGAAAATAATAGGTTGTGGTTAGCTATCAGTGACTCTGAACTCATTAAATTAGAAGACTGTTAAATATATAATCAGAATCTAACAGCACTTTGTATGTGTTCTGAGAAATTAACAGATTTCAATACCTGTAGTGTTAATTGCGAAAAGCTGATATGTAACAATTACTCTAAATTACACCATTACTGCAAACATCATCAATTGTGCAATTGTGCAGGTACAGAATATTGGTAAAGCAATATATGGTGAAAAACATTCCTATTTCATTTTTTTTAAATGTTCTCAAGTAAGAAATTATGATGGACAATCCCTTACAAATAAATTTTCTTTGGCTTCTGAGTATACTGCTATAACTAGGTGATTCTTGTCTTAGCAAATTTGTCCCATGTGCCTTTCTTTAAAGCCCAGAACAAATAAAGGTAAAATTAAACCTCCTTATGATTAAAGTTCATCAGTTATATTTTGGGGTATTTTCCTCTTCTTCCTATTTTTTTAAGATTAAATACTGTAATATATTTTAAAATGAAATTTTAAATTACAAAAGTGATATTTTCTCAGCGTATTAAATTCAAGTGTGTGTATCAGTATGTCAGTGCCTCTGCACATTTATCTATATATAGTAATAAGAAGTTTCATTTATATAAACCATAATCCTCACATCATTCAGAAACTTACTTTACTCACTTAATTATACATTATGGACAGCCTTCCCAATCAGTAAATAAAGCTCCTTCTTTCTATAGTTGAATAATATCAGTGTACCACCAACAGTATCAGTGTACCACCAATCCTCTATTGAAAGATAGGGTATTCCTACTTTTATGCCTTTTGTAAGTTATGAAATAAATAGCATATATATGTGTGTATCTGACAATATAAAGTATATGTTGGCTCTGTAAAGATATATGAAAAGTATTCCATTTAATTATTAAGATTTATTAGTTGCTATTTAAAAAGTGTAATAGGAAGTACAGTAAAATTATAGAAGTTACAATGCTTGAGTTAAAAATAATATATTATAGTCTTGTTATAAATTATGTAATTTTACAACAGATCACTTTCTTTCATTTTCATCAAAATATGGCTGCAATTTTATCACCAATAGTTGCTGAAGACTGCATGATTTAGAAATGTATTCTAATGAGTTTTTAATTTCATTTATGTGCTGCTAATCATGCCACAGATAGGACTTGAAGGATAAAGAAGTTTAACTCATCCTCTTTCAAAGTTTATAAATTTATTGTTTGATTTTAAGTAGTCATACATGGTCAACAATTCATATAGATATCCTTAATATTTTAATAATTGACAGTATGACTTTGATTCTATGTTATTTTGATAAATAATAATTAAAATGATAATTAAGAATGATTTATAAGAATAAAATTTAGTAATAGCAAGCCTAATCCTTATATGAAATACTAAGACTAGATGGTTTGAGGGTCACATCTTTCTGTCTCTGGATCTTTTGAATTACTATACCCAGATATTTTTACTTAACGACAGGGGACAACTAGCATGATTTTTGCAAGATGTGCCCAATGTATAACAATATTGTATTATTTGCATTTGGTTTTGGTTATTTGCAAATAGTTAGTACTAATAAACTTTGTGATCTTAAAATATACCCAAGAAGACATGGCGGTGTTCTCCAGAAACTAACTCAGTGCCAGAGGGTGAAATCAGAGCCCATCAATTACTATCTCTTGCTCTCCTTTTTATTTGCTCTAAGAAAAACTGATACTTTGCATGAATGCAACTGGCATGACAATAAGTAAAGAGGAGCCATTTGTCTAGATAGTAGTCCTGATGGAATTACAAAGATATGTAATCTGAAAGATTAAAAGGCAGAGAAGAAGAAAATATAAAAATCAGTCAGGAAATTTAAAAGAAAATACTATGTTTACTCCATATCACACTTACATTATTTCCTTAATGATCATTTAGGAAACAAAGAAATCTTGAAATATCTTATCCTAGATGCCCATAGCAATCCATAGCATCACACAGAGCTGAATCTTAATGGTACATATAATTTCAAAAATAGAAAAATAATAGACAAAGAACAGATTGAAAAATTAATATTCTAGCTAGAAATAGAATGTTTCATGTAGATGTGGGTTTTTTTCTTAGTAGTCATGATTTCTTTTGCATGTAAATGAAATGGTTTCAGGCAAATTGTGAAGCTGTATTGGTATTATATTATTTTAATGTTGTTCGAATTGGCTTAGGTTGGATTTTTTTTTCTTTTACGTTATCTGGAGGCTGTGAATCTTTATTCAGAGCATCTGCAGAATTATAACATCTTCTAGGCATTCGCTTTTGAAAAAAAAAATAGGTTTCCCCATAATTAGAAATGTGTTCTAATTAGGGGTTGGGTGTTTATATAAGTTTAAAAAAAAAGTTATATTACTAAACATTGTTATTAGATGCTATGAATGTAACTTTGTGAATCTGGTCACAATAATCCTCCCCTAATAATATGAAGAGCAATCCATTCCACATTAAAAACATTATTTAAAGTTGGGTGCAATGGCCAAATGCTGTGTGAAGGAGGGCTTGTTTGTCTTTTCTCTAAGTCCTCTGTGGAGAATTTTTAAACAAAGTAAACAGAAACATTCTTACCCCCTTATTTTTTCCCTTGGTTTACTTCCAACCTAACATGGACCTAGAAATTAGAAAAAATTGATATGTAGAGTTTGCCAAGTTAAATATTAGTAAAGAATTTTTAAATTAATAATCTAATATATATCCGCCTAAGGTACATAAATTAGAGAAACATCTTACTATTTTGAATCCTATTAGTATTTGGAAATGAATAAGAATTATGATGCTGTCCATTACAACATATTAAAATTCCACAGATCAAAAACTGTATACCTGAGGAAACTTTGCAGACTTCTATTTAGTGTTACTTTTTTTTTTAAATTTTTTTTTATTGGTTGTTCACAACATTACAAAGCTCTTGACATATCATATTTCATACATTAGATTGAAGTGGGTTATGAACCCCCAATTTTACCCCAAATGCAGATTGCAGAATCACGTCGTGTTACTTACGAAAATATAAGACATTTTTCTCCCACCTCAATGTCCTTCCCTAAAGCATTCATTCAAGACTGACATAGCTAAGGCCTAGGCTAATGACCAAGATAGTGTGAAAATGAAGCAAATATATTGGAAGCACCAGGGCTATTAAATGTTAGCTACAAAGATAAGAGCTATTCTTTTCAATTTTTTTTTTTTTTTTTTTTTGCGCTAAGAACCCAGAAACCTTGAGATAATGTATTTCATGGTTAAAAGCAAGAAACAAAAGGGGAAAGTGGAAAATTTTTTACAAATGCTCTTAATTAGGGTGTTATTTGGCTATAAGTCAAAACAAACAAACAAAAACCCTTAGTAAAAACAGCTTCAAAAAGTACTTTCTGTTATTCTTTCGAATAATAAAAGTCCAGAAGTGGGGAAGCTCCTATCATGAGATCCATTGTTCTGTAACATCCAAACCTGAATCTATGTCAATTTCTTGTTCTTTCTGCTTTGAAGGTATTACAGGCAGCTAGTCCAGGTGTTCCATCCAAGGACAGAGGTGGAGGGTGGCTCCATCTGCCCTCCCTGTGCTTTCCCAGAATTCCTCCTGAGATATTTGCTTTCCTCTCAGTGTCCAGCAATTTGTTGTATGTTCACAGCTAGATACAGAGAGACTCAAGAAGTTATTTAATTTTTTAAAACTCAGTAGGTTGGAATTTGTCAGGAGGCAGAATATTAAGAATAGCGATTAGGTTAATCATCCAGGGGATTTGGCACAGTGAGTTCATCGGGGTAAAGAACACACCAAACCACAGCAGCCAAGCAAAACAAAACAACCTGTCTAAAAATCAGTTTCACTGCTTTTAGGGGCAAATTATTATTCACTTCCCATGAAATCTGGAATAAAAAAACTGTTCAACACATATCAGCATTAGTTCAGAGAAGCAGTAGGTAAATAACTTCATATTTTCTTTTCATTAGAGATGTTTTAGAGTTATGTTTTATTGTTTAAAAATATATAGAAGCCTCTGAAATTGTTGTAGGATTTATGTCCTTTTAAGGGTTGATTTAAGATAAAAAGTAATAAATGTTTGTAGAAGTGAACTATTCATTCAGTTGTTTATCCATGTGGCAACTCTGTATTTAGTGCTTCTTTTCATGAACTAGAAAAAAAAAGTCTTCAGAAAAATATGAAGATGTCTGCGACAATTTTATCACTTGAAAGACATACATGAACTTGTAAAAAGAAACTAAAAACTTGTAAAAAGTACTATTATTTTACATTTAAGCTCTGAATATGCTTGCTTATCACTATATAGATAAAAAAAGATGGTTGATAAATCAGGGAGTGTTAGTAGAGAAGTGAAGAATGTAATGATTGAGTCCTGTAGTCTCCTACAAATGGATAACAGAGAAATAGGAGGAAACCCCCTTCTCAGTTCATCCAACTATTAAGTATGGATTGAGGCCACTGAAGGTCTCCTCTGCAGGAAACAAGGCTGTCAGCAGGGAAAAGTAAAGAGAAAACACATCATCTGAATAAAGAGATGTGATATTACTTTAGGACAATTCCTTACTCCCCCTTTGAAAGTATTTTTAAAAAACTGAGACAGGAATTTGGGAATCCAAAGTATAGTAAAAGCAAAATAAAAGTCCCTTTATATACAGGATTGTATGTAAAGAGAACAGCCATTACTTAAAAAAATATAGATAGATAGATATATAGATAAAAATAGATAGCAGTATACACAATTACAAAAACCATATTAACATGGCTATTTGTGATTATTAAGTAGATGTTTATGATATTGTATGAGTTATTGACTATGAAACCAAAAATTCATCTGAGTTCTTAAAAACTCTTGTTAAAAGAAAAGTGCTTTCTGTTTTAATTCCATTTCAACACTTTACAGGTACAAAATCATAGCAATAAAAATTCATAGGTAATTTGTGTTTATTCTGAGGATGGTATCTTTAAGCATGAGAATGTTTACCTCAAATTCACGAGTATAAATTTGTGTACTTTTTCGAACATTATGGGAGAAAAAAAAACACCCTGGTATAGGTTTAAATATTGCCTCTAAGGAGAAGAAAGTATTTGCTCTGAAACTATCAGAAATTTTTCTTAGGAACTAATTCTAGAAATAAAAGAATCACATTATATTACATATTGGTTTAATGGCAATAACTCTACTGAAATAATTTTGTAACACTTATTGAATGAAATCTGACATTCACATGTCAAACTATGGGAAAAAAATTAACACGTGAAGACAAGTCAAAAATATTCAAATATTCCCTTAGGAAGAGGGGTGTATAATGTATGTCTTTTGCTTAAACACTTGTACTTCTGGTCATATTTAAATGGAATAGAAGAATCTTGGTTCTAATCAAAGGATGGAGACTCTATAATACCCTGTGTCTCATCAAGTAAAAACTGTCAACTGATGTCAACCTCTGAATCTGACCCAGATAATTTTCATTGGCTCAAAAAGGAAAAAATTGTGTCATATTTATAGAGCAGATAGAATTCTGGGTCAGAATAAGCACAATTTGCAAGAGAATAAAAAAAAAGAAAAATAAATCTTTTAATGTAGCTCTCCATGCCCTAGGCAATAACCCTTAAATGCCTTGTGGGGATTTCAACATTTCTTAGTGTTTCAAGGTCACCTGTTTCAAATCTGAACTGTTTTAGGGAAGACTGAACAGAATGGCAGTGAAGTAGGCAGTGTCACAGGTGATATATACTGCTTGTCATTCCTTTCTTAAAGGAAAACCAGTGTTTTATGGTTTAAAAAAAAAAATCCTCCCAGCTGTGTCTTCACTAAGAAAATAAAATAAAATGAAACTAAAAGAACAATGCCACATCTAATCTTTATACCCAAGAATATAAAGGATTTAGTAATCTTAAGTAATTATGAATATAGCAACCTAATGAATACAGCAACAGAGAAAATATAGAAGAGAATTAAAATAGTAATACATAACTAAATATTAAATCAAAGGATCTATGAGAACCCCCTAAATAAATTGAGGCACATTTTCTATTCTTTATCTTTAAATATATATAGTGAGGTGAATATATAGTGAATCCAATAAATGAATATATCTGACTAATGTTACTAGTAAATAATAACATTATTGTTATTGTTACTCCATAAAACAATTCTAATGAAACATCTTTAGAAACAGAGACAACACAATATTTCTGAAAATTAATGTGTTTGCGAATTCAAGACATACAGTGTTCCTATTAACTACTATTCATATTTGATCTTTTTAAAATATTTTTTAGTTGTAGTTGGACATAATACCTTTATTTTATTTATTTATATTTATGTGGTGCTGAGGATCGAACCCAGCACCTCATGCATGCTAGGCAAGCACTGTACCGCAGCCCTCATATTTGATCTTATCCAAATATCTTAACTTTTCTGCATTTTTCTCCATGTTTTTTAGTATGGTATTATAAGATCTATGCTGAATAGTTATAGTGAAACTATGCAATGCATGTAAAAGGAAAATTTTAACTATAAAACATACAACTATTGACATTTATTAGAATGAAAAATCTATGTTCTATCTAAATTATTTAAGTTTAAAGCTAGTACATAGTACCAAATAAATTTTTGGTTTATTTCTGTGAAAGAGAATAATTTCTATAACAGCATGAAAGCTTTTGACATTTTCATCTTTTTCATTATTTCTGATTAAAAATGAAGTGGATAACCCTACATGCACTATAAAACCCAGGAGAACCTGTTGGCAGGGGCTCTTTGTTTTTGAAGAGAAATTTTTGCTATGTTCAAAATGCTTCCAAAATTAATTAAATATTAAAAAGTTCATATTTTCAAAGTTCTATTCTTTGACTCATTTGACATTTGTGATGGATTCTAAGTATTTCAATGAAATGTCAACTGTTTTTTTTTAATCAACTATATATTTCTTAAAGCAAGAGTGAGTTAGGAAACATGCAATATGTCCTTGAAGATCCATGTTACCTCTGGTTCATGCTTATATCGCTATAAGATTTTCAGAAGATGCAGTACAGGATAAGAGTCAATATTAACCAATGATATTTTTAAAGCAAATATAAATTTACAGAAAACCATTACAGTTGACCCCAATTTATGGAATACACATTTAAGCTGCATATATACTTATTAGAGACAATAATGAATTTACCTTCCCCGCAAGTAAAATTACTCTAAATATTAAGATACTCTTGGATGATTGTATATATTTGGGCACACACACATATGTCTTTGTATCTCTATCTGAACATAGATAACTAAAGACGTGTGTGTGTGTGTGTGTGTGTGTGTGTGTGTGTATTTTAATTTCAGGATATCCCAGGCAAAAGATTCCTTTACATTGGGCTAAAGGTAGGGTAAAAAATGGATTTATTTATCACAAAGGAACTCTTTTGAGAGTGAAAGATGTACCCTCAATGCTTTGAGTGCATAAACTAAGGTTGTTCTCGCCAAAATAGGACATACAACTCATTTAAGCTTAAAAATATTTGATTTAGTAATAGTACTAAACATGCTCTAAATTCAGCAGATCTCACATGTATATGAAAGACTAGGTAGTCCCCTACTGTGTTTTCTTTGCATTAGTTTTGGTGAAGAATGAATGGGTTTGTATTTAAGCTGAATTAGATCATAAGCAAGAAACACAAATAATGATGGTAAATTCTAATGATGGAAATTTAGAATACTCTGAATCCAAAGTGTCTTTCTGCTGCAATCACTATAAGGAAAAATCATACAGAGTATGAAATTAACACTAAAGAAAAATGTTACAATATTTTAACCTTTTTTTGAGACTTGCAAAGTTTATGGTATGAAAATTTATGTTTAAAATAATCCTATTCTTAATGTATCGGACTAGCCCGTTGTTTTTGTTTGCCTTTATCTCCTACATACAATAAAAGATATACACACACACACACCCATTTTCAGTTAAACCTTTACTGCCTATAAACAAATAGTGATGCAGCTCTAAGTCTGACTTACTACTTATTTATAGGCAGAAAAGTTTTAACTGAAACAGAATTCAACGAATTCTGAAGACCAGTGTTCAAATTATTTAGTAACATATGAGCTTTGCAAAGTGCAAATTTCTCATTTAAAATCAATACCATTAGTTGCAAATTATATACCAACAGTGTACTATAGGACTACAAACTATTTCCTTTATTTTAAATTGAAGATTATTCTGTATTCAAAAATGAAGAAAAAATCATGAATGTGATTAGCCAATTATTTGGTGATGGATTTGCATTACCATTTTTTTTAAAAATCTCATAAATTTAGCATTATTGGCAATGACTATTAGTGAAAATACTTGTTTTACAAATTAAAACTAACAGCAATGCTGTTCATTTTAAAAGGATAGCCATCTACTAACATACATTTGGAAGGGTATAGCAAAATATTTTTGAAGAATGCTTTGAGTTTTAATCATAAATAATATTGACTTCAGCATACTATTTTGTGGTCTGATATCTGGAAGGAAAAAGTTCAATGAAGGAACAAATTTGGATTTTTATTAAAATGACTTATCATTGTATCTTCTCACATCTTATATTCCTCACTGACATGAACAACATAGTTCAAGTACAGTAAGGAATGATGACAATGTGTCCTTTAAGTGAATCATATAGTTTGAAGATACTGCATTTTATAAGGTAATAGCATTCAAGGAAATAGAATATTATACATTATTTTGTTTCTGAAATTAAATTACATGTCTTAAATAGATTAGCAAAGTTCATTTATGATTCACAATCCTTGTGATATTAGTTCCTTAAATGGTGGGATGATATTGGTCTCATTTTACTCTTTCCAAATCACAGAATAAGGTAAACCACTGATTGATAACATCTCTTTAGTCTAAGCTTAAACTTGACACTAATTATCCTATCTTTTATACTGTAGGGGGCGCCACCATTTTTAATGAACAGCCAAAAACAAACCAACAACCAAACACTGATTCTTCTATATAAATGATTATAGTAAATCCAGGTCCCTTATTATTTAACTCCTCTGATCTCACTAGTATCTGAGATACTTGGAGGTTCTTATGACTCACATACAGGAGAAAAACTCTCAGGAATAGCAATAGGCTAATAGGACAGATGTACAGCTATTGAAAGACTCTTTATCTTAGGGTAGCTCTTTATCTTAGGTCCTCATGAAGAGTTAAACATTTGCACGTGGAGTAAAAGAGGAGAAAGAAAACTAGGCCTCTACTCAACATCTGTAAATATCTATGAATTCTCAAAATTGATGGGAATAAAAAATGTTTAAATAGGATCAACTTTTTCAGATTAGCTTGGCTTAGGGAACGTAATATTAATTGTAAGAAGCATAATGGTAATTAAATTTATTGGGTACATTAAGCTATAATGCATAGAAAATATATGCAGATGGATGCTTATGGTAAAAGTGGACAGGGAAGAGCAAAAGGAAATCTTAACTGAAAAAAAATTCAAGTAAATATTTGAGAAAACTGTAAATAAAATGCCCTTGTTACAAGACTAAACTTTTAGATCATGATTTACATTTTCCTGGATTTTTCTCAAATTGAGTGAAGTTTTATTCCCAAAGAAATATAAATTATAGAAAATTAATAAATACACTACATAAATACACAAAATATGTGCATCATATTCACACTATCCACAACTACTACTTAGTGTTTTATTTGATATTAACCTAGATCCATATCTATAAGCACAAATACAGATATATGCATAATTTTTCCATATTAAGATCCAACTATTCTATAACCCATCTTCTCAGTTTATAGTTTATGTCTTCCTATGGCAACAAATATTCACCCCATCTGTTTAATTATGCATATTCGGACTTCTCAAGTTATCCTACTCTATAGCTGCTTTGTCGAAACCATCCCAATCCAGAATGGGCTTCATGTCCACTTGTTATGTCTGTCAAATCTTAATCTGGATCAGTCCCTTTTCTTATCACAATCTCTTATTAGAGAAGTAGAGAACTTGCCCTACTGAATGAATATCCTCCTCCTTGATCTTACTGCCTGCTTCTTTGTGGTTAACTATTTTTTCCAAGGAAAAAAAAATTATGTGAGAATATGAAGAAGTTGGCCTCTGAGAATGTTCAACTAGATATTCATGTTTGATCTTTAGGTACAGAAGTGAAATTCTTCATTTCTTCAGGTTGTTTGTAGCTCTACCATTTTCACAGAGTGGTGAGAGAAAACAGTAAA
Organism: Spermophilus citellus; assembly: GCF_964194105.1. Taxonomy (NCBI): domain Eukaryota; kingdom Metazoa; phylum Chordata; class Mammalia; order Rodentia; family Sciuridae; genus Spermophilus; species Spermophilus citellus. Next base: position 111,808,585 of record NC_138192.1, on the reverse strand, counting down.
GAAATATATATCAAAGAAAGAAACTACTGTGAGAAAGTATTGAAAGTAAATATTAACTAGAAAAACAGAAATTACTTGTTTTGTTCTGTTGGAAGTTATCCTTAAAAAAACACTCAGCAAACAAAGAATCATAATAGAGCATGTTTAAAGATTTACTGTGACATTGACACTCACATATATGTGTGTTGTATATGTATATTATACATATACAACACACATATATGTGTATACACACATTTATTCTCATAAATACATATAAATATTCCTTTACAAAATAAATAAGCAGAGATTTTCGAGTTTGATCTAAATCTACAGTTAAGAAAATATTGGACACTATTCTTGATTATTCATAAATTCTTTGCCAAAAGGGTGTTAAAGAACAAAAAAAATACAGCTCTTTATGCAGTAATATCTTTTCAAGAATACATTAGGCACTTGTGCTTAAAATTATGCCTTTGGTCAAAAATCTGAAATATTTTCTGAAGAACATATTTATGTGGCATGTCCAAAAATTCAGTGTTATATACAAAAAATATTTCACAAGGGTGAGTTTGTGTCTATACTACAGTTTAATTTTCCCAGCATAGATTTTTATAACTTTAGAAAATCTGATTTAGGAAAATCTAGTTGAATTATAGCAACATTTCAGTATGCTTTAGTACTTTGAGTTGTCAAGAAACAACTGTTAGGATGAACTACTTTTTTAGATTTTCAGCAGTTTTATTTGACAATATAACAGCCATAATCTTTAGAAGACATGACTTCATTTATAGAAGTAGTTACACAGATTTTTGTCTCAAGATTTCTTTAGAATTCCAAGGTTTTATTTAGGATCATCTACTATCATTATTTCTGATCCATTTTTGAACCAAAGTTTATTTTGCATGTGTAAGTAATTTTTTTCTAAGAGAATGAAACTATGTAGAATAGGTTCTTCTAAAATAGGAATATATGCTATAAAATACTTTAGAAACTATAAGCATACAGGGAATTCTTTTTTGTTTTGATATCTATAAAGGTTTCCTAGTCAAATATTTTTAGGTAACCTCCATGTGTTTTGCTATGGTATAGGAAATTGATATATTTCAAGACTGCTTTATTCTAGAACAAGATGTTAAAAAAACATGAATATTACTCTTCAAACAAGGAAATAATTTACCTTAGAGAACAGTAAGAAGTGTTCAGCTTCAAAATTGTATCTTTGCTAAAAACACATTAGAAAAACATTTTAAGAACAAAAATTTCTAGTCTTATCTGAATGCCTCCTTTGTAATTGCTTATATTTTTGTGATATTTAATGTGCAGATCTCTTTTGTGAACATAGGATGCTTGGAAACATTTGCTTATACTACATATGCTACATACTCCAGTCATCATCACACTGAAAATGTGTGAACCTTTTTGGTTTCTCCTACCCATTATTCTGAGTTGTCCCTATTAAAGTTTCAAATTACACTTTCAGTAATAACAACTGGTCATATCAGTACCCTCTTACTTCAGAGTTATGGGGATTCACATGCCTCTGCACTACTCATTTTTGCTTTGGAGAAGCAGTTCTCTATTAGGATTGATGTTGACAGATATTTGACAATGTCAAGAGACATTATCGTCACTGGAGGATGGGTGTTACAGCATCTAGTAGACAGAGACCTGGGACGAAACCTCCTAAAATGCACAGAATAGTGCCCATGGCAAGCTATTATTTAGCCCAAAAAGTCAGTAGTGCCACTGTTGACAGCTTGCTTTATAGAAAATGCTGAAAATAAAATTATATACCACAATGATAATATGAAAATGTATTTTCCATTTATTTGTGTATAATAGTGAAACTAAAATAGTTTAAAATGTTCCCATACTAACATCTTAGCATATCTCCTACCTTGTTACCAAATTTTACATTTTTTCATGAAATGGTATGTTGTGGCTGCTTATCCCCAAAGATTAGTTGTATGTGCATGGTTTGTTACTTATAAGCAAAACAAAACAAAAATACTGTTTTGCCTTGAGAAAATATTTTTTTAAGCACTAGTGCATTTGTATTTCTTTTTCTTTGCGTTTTCTCTAATTGACCAAATTTATGCAATGTGGATAATGTCTGGCACGACAGATCTTTCCTCTTCTTCTGTTTTTTTTTCTTTCTTCATGTGTATTTTTTTTTTCATTCTGGTTGGCAGAACTCCCCTAATTGCTGCTGGAGTCATTGGAGGTCTCTTCATCCTGGTCATCGTAGGTCTGACCTTTGCAGTTTATGTCAGAAGGAAGAGCATCAAAAAGAAAAGAGCCTTGAGAAGATTCCTGGAAACAGAGGTGGAGTGTTCATTATTTCTCTTCATATGTTTGGAGATTTGCAATAGCATTTTAGAGATTTGGATGTTACTCAGTTTTTTAAATGCAAGCGAATGTTCTGTTCAGTTTCCTGATGACTTTTTTTTATACACAAAGCTGAACAAGAATCATAGTAAATAGTAGCAGTAATTAAGGTAGATTCATGACTTGAAAAGCTTAGATGTCAGCGATCCAGGATGTATGACACTGGGGAAAAGACAGATCAGGTTTTGGGGGTAGTGGTTACCATTAGCAAGATATGGGTAGAAGATATCTCAATAGAGATAGAAAGTATCTATCAATGGCAGAACTAGGAATACATTTGAAAGCGTATAGTTTTTCTATACAGTGTCCTATAATTAGCACCTTAAATTGGTAACCAAAGATCTCATTATACCAGCGATGAAAGACCAACGTAACAGGGTAAAGCTTAGTGATATAATCGTAGAACGTACAGAACAATTTATGATATGCATTTAATATTATGCCTGATGGTTGCTGTGAATATGAAAACTACCCATAAATTATGATAATTTCCTTCACATTGCCACACTGAATTTTCTAGCATGCAGACCTTCACTGTACAGGGTAGTGGGGCAGGGGAAACACCAGACCATTCTCAGCTCCACCGATGTCTTTCTCCAGATCCCCATAGCAGTGCCTGCCTAAACAATTTGAAGCAATTTTGTTTGGAAACAGGCTACCCTAGATTTGTTTTCTTTCTTATTGTCAATGTGGCAATCTGGCTTTTCCTCTTAACATAGGAATGAGAATATACATTTCTTTTTTTTGGGGGGGGAGGTACCAGGGGAGATACCAGGGATTGAACTCAGGGACACTCAACCACTAAGCCACATCCCCAGCCTATTTTGTTTTTTTATTTCGAGACAGGGTCTCACTGAGTTGCTTAACACCTCGCCATTGCTGAGGCTGGCTTTGAACTCACAATCCTCCTGCCTCAGCCTCCCGAGCTGCTGAGATTACAGGTGTGCACCACTGCACCTGGCTGGGAATATTCATTCTTATATACCTTTTGCATGCTGCTAATGATTTCAGTCTTAGCTCTTTTCCTTCAGAAGTTGAAACTAGATAGGAGAATAATATGAAAGATTCAAGAAACTACTTTACAGCTACGTTCAAGATAACACTTTCTAAGGATTGGAGTTTTCTAAACTGGAATAAGCTTTCTCCTCAATGCACTTATTTAAGCAAGATAAAGATAGTCAAGTATGTACATGAGAAGACATAGTAGTAATGTGTACATTAACTGGATATTTACAGATCACTTGATTACTTTCAACCATGTATTTGTGAATGAAAGGTAGGAAACAACACATATGTTATACGTGTTCAAGTTAACTAGAGACTATAGGCAGGTAGAAGTCCCCCTCATGGGCAGCTTGGGGTAAGAGAATTCTGAAAAGTAAAGTAAGACAGAGTTGGAAAGGAACTTAAGACTTCTAACAGAAGTGGATATTTAGGTGTCAAATAAATAGAAGAGAAAGTCTCTTAACCATGTATAAGAAGTTTTCAATATTATGCCAAAGTTGAATTGCTTTATTTTTTTTTAGTGCAGTGCTAGTGCTAAGAATGTCCTTCAAGTTGTCATCTCCTTGCTAAATCAACACATGTGTATTGGTTTTATAATGGATTGGGGCTGGGGGGTATAGCTCAGTTGGTAGAGTACTTGCCTCACATGCACAAGGCCCTGGGTTCGATCTCCAGAACCACAAAAAAAAAAAAAAATCATTGTTTAGGACCAAATTATTTTACATTTGCTGATTAAGTAATTGTAGAATTTCCCATGTTTCTCTTAGTAAAATAAGTTATTGTGATTTTTGACCACTATCTAAAAAGAAGAGGAATTTTTAAGAGGATTAATTTGAATCCTTAAATGCCAAAGCTAGAACTTTCCAACAAAATGGAAAGGTTTTGAAAGGATAATATATTGTTGGAATACACTTAAAATTGATATGCTTTCCCAGATCGTTTTTCTCTAGGTTTTTTTCTTCTATTATATGCATAAAAGTTAAAAAGATATTTTTTTCAAAGCACAGTTTTTTTATATATATTATAAGCTTGATGTTTGGTAGGTGATTTGATTAAAAAATGTATTAATGAGACATGATCCTATCCCTTGAAGAATGATAGATTCAGTGCCTATAATATGTCAGAAAATGTTCCAGAATATTTCACAGTACTGTCCCATTTCATCCATTAACAGCCCTCTCACTTGATTATTGCTATATCTATTTAACAGGTGGGAAATGAGGGGCCAAGAGGAATAAAATTTGAGTCTGTGAGTAGTGGCACTGATGTACAGTCCTCTAAATTTAAACTCAGTGCTCTCTCTACCATATCACTGCTGGCTCATAAAATGAAAATATGCTCCTTTTAAAGAAATAATATTCAAATTTCTAGAAAAATAAATTTGCATAAAATTTTAAATGACGATACATTTGTAACTTAGCAATTATAAATAAAATGTATAGACTATCTCAGGTAGAACTCCGCATTTTTCAAAATAAGAAATTATTGCATGTTATATGTCAAGACATATATATCTAATATATATTTTAGCTAGTTCAAAATGCTGAAACTCCCTTCCCAATTTTTCATGATTTCATATCACTTTTGTATGTAATATTTAAAAGTGATTCAGTAAAGTGACTCATCATACACATGGTGTGTATCCACATCTATCAAATAACTCCCTCTAATGCAGTTGTCTTCAAGTGAAGGGAAATCTCTCCTGGAGATTTTTTTTCACATTGAACAAATTTAGTGATTTTTTTTTCCCGAGTCTTTTTAAATGCAACTTGAATGTAATTATAACCAGATTAGTTATCAACCTATTAGAAAATAACCAAAATTTATTGATAATTTTTTGTGTGTTCGTTCTAAAATTCTTGCTACTGCTACATTTACCTATATTCAGGACTCTGTTGTTCCACTAATTAAGTAGGCTATCATGTTCACAGAAGCATGATAATAATACCCATGCTGGAGGGCCACAGTGCACTTAGTCTTGCAAACAGACATTTTGAAATACTGTGGTTGTTTCAAGACAATTTGAGTAGGAGTAGCCCTTAATTATTTCCTTATGCAGAGAAAAAACAGGCTATTTGTCTTTGTTTAAAGTTTAGATCCTTAACTTAAAAATGAAAAAAAAAAAGTCTTACTTTTCTCACTTGTTTTTTGCCTCAAGCATGAATTAAACCAAATATTTTAACAAAGCAAAGGATATAAGCCTTTTGGTACCCAGCTTCTCCCTTATGTGCAGTACTTGTCCCACCTTATCCACGCATTATACTTTCCAAGCTCCCCCTGACCTTGGGATGCCTGGATTCGGAAACCATGGATTGTACTAACTCTTCCCTCTCTCCCTATACTGTGTTTTATCCTATATATGCATAACTCTGATGAACTTCAATTTATAATAAATCAGGCACAGTGAATGATTAATAATGGTTACTAATAATAAAGTGGAACAATTTTAAGAACATACTTTAATAAAAGTTCTTTAAGACTATGAATTGTTTATTTTGGGAATTTTCCTCTTAACATTTTCCAAATACAGTTGACCACTGGTAAATGAAAGTTCCAACAGTGAAACTGTGCATAACACGTGACAACTGTGGACAGTTTTTCTCTCACAAGTGCAAGTGATCAGCAGCCATTCACATAGCTTTCCCTTGTTCATCCATCCTCTCTTGCTGGATCACTTCTCAACTGTGTCATCTAAAACTGTCAGCCTGATTTTACATTTTGGCTATACCCAACCAGCCCACTTTATGACCTGGCATCTCCCACTCTAATCTCATCCTCAGACCTGTCTCATTTCCTCACGGGTTCCTCCATGTCTTCCTCCTTCTCCTAATGCTATGCCCAAACTCTTCCCCACCATGATTGTACCCTCCCTATGCCAATCCATATTCTTTATCACAAGATGGTCTTAAAGCATATCTCCTTTAGGAAGCCAGATTGATGAGCCTCAGTCCCTAAAGGTGCATTCCATAGTATTCACTTATGATCTTGAATCAAATCATCAATTTTTAAATTTTTATTTATGTTTTTAATGGAGAAGGTACAGTAGGGCCTTGCTACTTAAAATGTGTTTAAAGACCATCCTCTTACATAGTTACCACCTGGAGTTCTGTAAAAATGCAAATTTTCAGGCCTAATCCAGACTTTCTGAACAAGGATCTTCATTTCAACAAGAACCTTGGGTGATTAATGCACTCACTGCAGTTTCAGAAGCTCTGTCATAGGGAATCAGCATGTGTGCTTTTCCCTCTTCTGACATGTTTGTCCTAGTTGCCCAGATAGATGTTGAGCTCTAAAAAGACAGCATTTCTATTTTGTATGCACCTTGTCTCCTAGTCTACCATGTCTCAAGGTAGAGCACATTTGTTTCTTGAATTCACCTAGGTGAAGAGCAGAAGAGAAAGGATAGGGTCTAAAGGAGTGTCTAAATGTGTGTCTGTGGTGGTAAGTGGTTCATATCATAAAAGTTTTGTTTGCTGTATAAAGTTTATTTGAATTTTTATATGAAAGAGAAAATGGCGGGAGAGGGATTGAGAACAGGACTGATTTACTGAGTTGAAAGTTATATAATTTTATCAATTTACTCTGCAGCTGGTGGAACCCCTGACTCCCAGTGGTACAGCACCCAACCAAGCTCAGCTTCGTATTTTGAAAGAAACTGAACTCAAAAGAGTAAAAGTCCTTGGCTCAGGTGCTTTTGGAACCGTATATAAAGTAAGTACAAAACAACGCTTACTATCAGTTATTTAAGTTTTGTTTCAGCCTTTTAAAAAAATAATAGCTAAAGTAATTACTTTAGCCAACCTAATTTCCTTTTAATATTCAGAGAGGAGGACCTTTATAGTATTAAGAAGTTGCTGCATAAATGAATTCATTAACTTTTATTGAACAAGCTGGGATAAATAGAGTCTTGAAAGATAGGCAAATAGAGTTCTTGCTCTAGAGGCCTTTCTGATCCTTTTTTTTTTCTTCCTTTCATCATCTTCTTCTTCTTCTTTTTTATTTTATTTTTTTAGTACTGGGGATTTAACCCAGGGGTAGAGGGGTAGGGGTACACAAAACTACACCCCCAGTCATTTTTATTTTTTGAGACAGGGTCTCCTTAGGTTGCTTAGGGCTTTTCTAAATTGTTGACACTGGCTTCCAATTTGCAATCCTCCTGCCTCACCTCCCTGAGTTTCTGGGATTAAAGGCATGAGCAACCATAGTGATCCCATTTCAATATCACCCTGCCTTTGAATTCCCTTTTGTATCCAAAATACCCAGCCCCAATGCATTTCCCTTTCCTCCTACACGGTGCTCCATGAAATCCCAGACATGCCCAGGCAATGAACCATAATCCCTTGCTCTTCTCTTATTCTTATCCTTTTCCAGAACTTACCTGATTGATCTCTTTGGAATTCATATGGATGTGCTTATATATAAATAGGAAAGGGCTAGATCCTAAACCATATTTTGCTTACCTGTTTACATATATGATTTAGTGGTTAATGTTTATAGTCTTGATGCTGACATTCTGTGCAAACTAAGGTTGACTTTATATGAGAAATTCAGGTCAGCTAGGGGGAAATAGATGACAACATGGTTTTTCAATGAGAGGGATTTCTGGAAAGGAAAAGCTCAAATGATAGCATTTGTATGTTTACTTATTTAGCATAATTATAAGACCAATTCAGAGGCCAGGCCAGAGGTTAATTGTAGTGAAATTTGTTGAATGGTAAATAACAAGAATAAGAAACTCTGCTAGGATAGTGCTGAATTCTTCTTGTAATTCACTATTACAATTTACAAAATTTACATCTACAGTTTAATATTTTTCTTAAAGCTATGTGCAAGCCTACATACTTACATATTAACTAAATTAGATTTGATTTTAGGAGTTTTACATTTTAAAATGGTTCTTTTTTGCCCAGTAATACCATGATTTATTTAACAGAAAATATTACAAGTTAGAATATAGAGTTTATTTTTCTCTGCTGAGTGTTCCAAAATAATCTCATCTTTCTAGAATTATAACTCTATTATAAGACCAAGATGCAGAAGTTTTCATAATCTGTTAGTGTGTATAATTTGTTCAATTAAATTTGAATTTATTAACTGGGCACTTAATTTGCATAGGCACTATTTTAGATGATGTGATGCCTTTCTAATCTTCAAATTATTTGTATGTTCAAAGAAAAATAACATCATATTTATTTATATTGTTATAGAAAAGATGGACTTGGACTTATCATTACATACAGTTAAATTTTTAATCTACATAATATATCAATTTTAATTTATAAGTTTATATTTCCAATCTTTGTATCTATGTTAAATAGCATCAAGCAATTTTTTTGGATTAATATATGTATAATCATAGATTCCAGTCATGAATTTAGAAATTGGCAAGTTAAAAGTAATACAGTGAATTGGATTAATACTGACAGTCATTCTGGATCACTTAGCTACCATAAATCCCCATTCTAATCATCTATTGCAGGATTCTCCCACAAGAATTATCTGGTAATTGCTTCAATTCTCTATATCCATAGATATGACTGAAGGGTCTGTGCTTAGCTATAGGATAAGTCAATAGAAATATATTAGAGCTTTCTTCTCTTAAATATTGGTGTTTTAACAATTCTGCATTTACACTGACAAAATTTAATGTGAATTAGCAGATTTGTTTGTATATAGAGAAGATAGACAAGAGATAAATGCTAACTTTAAATGTATTAAAAGACACTTCCCTTTTTAAAATTACTTATTGGATTGTTCTAAAGTATAATCATACTCTTTCTTATATAGTTCAGGAATTAAAATTTATTTTAAACCATGGAGATATGATACTTTAGGACTAAATACTATCTGATGACCTCAGCAAGGAAAAATACTACACATTTAAATATTTAATAATAAAGCTGCATCAGTATTTTTACTAACACTAATTATTTTTCTGTTGTTCATGAATGTTTCCTTTCACTGAAATTACTTGTAATTAAAGTTTATTAGAAGTTCCATAAGTTTGTTTGGATTTTATGCTTGGTATGTGAATGGTTGGTCCTAGGTTTTAATCAATATATCAGTAGTTCTAAGTTTAAACTATAAAGGATTATTCTTGACTAGAGAAATGCAAATTGCTCAACCAATTATTTAGTAATTTTTCCTCCAAAATGGAGATATACTATGTGTAAGCATGAAAGATTAGAACCAATATCATAGGTATCAGCATAGTTGAATTTTTATCTGGACAGCCTTAGAAAATAATAACCATACTTATTTCCAAAGCAATAAAATTAATTCACACTGAATTTATATTCTTATTTTAAAAGTATTATTTAGGAATACTTTGATATTGATGCTGTGTCTTAATAAAGTACCACATTCTGTGGTCATTTTATAGAATAATGATAATTATGTTCTCTACCCTAGACACAATCAGTGTGAAAATATAGGTTCGCAGGTCCTGGGCTTTTACTTACTTTTTTCCATTTCTGATTTAATTTGTTTGTTTCTAATTTTATACCATAAGGAGCTTAGCCTATTATTTTTCATTTGATATTTAAATTTTCCTATTGGTTCTGACTAGGAAAACCATAATTCTAAATTTACCTTTTAAAGGTCAAAGTAGTTTGGGTTTTTTTTTTTTTTTTTTGCTTCTATTATTGTTATTTTTTTAACAATTCTGTGTTTAGGTCTCCTCATATTATTACAACTTTGAATAGTACAATTTTATGTATGTTTTAGCATGGATGTTCAAAGTGATGTGAATATAAGCAGCTAATATCAAGAAAGAGAGGAAATGTAGATATTCTATTCAGGAGTAATGAATATTTTTTATTCTTTCATTTTAATGTTAAAATTGCATAATATTTTTTATGTTAAGGCTACAGAATTATAATTTGGGAATTTTAATTTTTCTCTCATAACCTCGTATTTGCTTCTGTGTTCATTTGGGAAAATATTTTTTTAAGAAAACATTGTTATATAATCCAAGCATTCTCATATGTCCTATCAGAATAATTGTCGTCATTTAAGTGTTTGAATTAAATTCATGTAGAAATGCTATTTAGCTTGATGGTGTTCTTTACTCAAACTCTATCAACTTTATACTTTCCCAATGTATAGATTCTGTTCAAATGTTACAATTACATGTTAATAAGAAAAGAGAGAATTAGCAATGGCCAATTTAAATATTTTATATTTACCTCAAAGATAATAACAGTCCTTCATGTACACATGGGGTATGATAATAAAAATTAATATTTGTGCAGTAATCCCTAGCACTTGTGTCTGAACACTAATTCTAAAGTAATCACCTTTTAAAATTCATTATGAACTTGAAAAAGTTCAGAATAGTTGCAGAATAGATAGCATTAAAGCTGAAAAGAACTTTCAACATTTCTTAGCCTAATCCTCTAAATTAGAGTTGAGAATATATTAAAAAATAGAAGACTGAAAATATCTTCCAAATCAGATATTGCTCTTCTATACTGCTTCAATGTTTTCTCATGCCCACAAGTTGAATTTGTTAGTAGTATAGACAACTTGACATGGAGTGCATGTTTTATCCATCTTCAAAAATGAAAGCAGATAAAAAAGATGCAGAGAATCTTGTTATAACAGGTGCTAAATAAATGTTCATTGAATGAAAAATAAAGAATCTATAATTATGCTTAAGAGTTAGTAGATTGAGCGATTAAATTAAATTTTATTTCTGCTATATTTAGTATCCATATCTTACTATGGATTTAATGTAAATATTATTTTTCTTGAAAGGGCATTTGGGTACCTGAAGGAGAAACAGTGAAGATTCCTGTGGCTATTAAGATTCTCAATGAGACGACTGGTCCCAAAGCCAATGTGGAGTTCATGGATGTAAGTATAGGCACCCAGTCAATCACAGTTTTCTCCATTATCAAATAGACTGTTAAAAAAATAAAATCCCCACAACTTCTAAACTTTCTTTTCAGAAAATGATATAATTTTATAATTAAAAAAAATTTCAAGACCATTTTATATCATTATATAATTTTTGATAACTTCTGGTTTGCAACCATCTGCCTACATAGTGCAACAGAAACTGCTTTGGAATCTGAAGTTACTTACAATACCCAAGGTGAATTGTCTTCTGTGAATCAGACATGTAACATTTTCATATTATAATATTAAGTACTCAAATATCTTTTAAAGGAAAAAATACATAATTTGAAAAGAAAACATATTCAATGACTGTAAATCACCACTTTTATTCAAAATTTGGGCATCATAAACATATTTCTTAAAATTAGTTTCACTGAACACTCTTAGGACTATGTGGTAGTGGCAAAGGTGTATCACTAATATGTACAAAGTGCTTACAAAATGCCAAACACTGTTCTCGGAAGTAATTAATATTAATGAAGTGTTTAGTAAATGCTACACTATGTTATAAATAATTTACCTAAAAAAAAGTTCATCTAATCCTGACAGCTCAACAGTCCAGGTAAACCCAAAGTCAACCCAAGATCTCAAAGTTAGGAGATGGCTCATCTAGGCATTGGGTTCAGGTAGCCAGGGTTGAGCAGGGATGAGCAAATATTTTCTCAGTAAGCCAGAGAATCAACAGGATTTATATCCCATATCTGCAGTGTGGTACCTACTCTGCCCTTTTTGGCAAGAAAGTAGTCATAGGTAATTAAGACAAAACAGAATAATATAAAATATAAATGGATGTGTCAGTTAAACTTCATTTATACAAACAAGTATGGACCAGATTTGTTTTGGGAGTCAATCCTGTTTTCTAGGACTGTGTGCTTAACTATGATGACAGACTGCATTCTAAAACTAGTGAGGATGATTTGAAAAATTAGTTGACTGATTGCCTTACTTTATTATAGCAATGATCTATTTAGTTATTAAAAAAAATAGGATTAGTTTCCACAGTATGTTAATCTCTGCTAAATTTAAATTAGGAATCTGTCTGAATCTAATGATTATCACTTTAAATTTTATTTTTTCAACTCAAATTCAGAAGGTAGGACTCTATAGTTAAAGCTGTGACTATAGAATAACAGTGCTCAAGAATGGAAGTATTATATGAGGTCAATCAGAACTTTAAGATTTTCTCTAGCACAAATTGTAGATTGAACTGCTCAGCAAATTTCAGAGAGTAGGATGGAATAAAATTACATATGTAGCACGCTGCTATTTTTCATATTCAACACAAGATATCTTGCCAGGGGTTCTAGCAAAGATCCATATATGTTCTTTCTGTATCTTTTAACATAATGTCTTCATTAATAAGAATGATTTTGATTTTCAGATGACCTTTATGTGAAAAATGATGCGAGCATATGCGCTTTGATTTTTTTTTTAATAGATGGATTGCTATATATTCCTACCCAGTTTCTCTTGAAAGCTTTTCTGAAAAGTTTTACAGGATCTCAGTCTGTGACCTTGAACAATGTATTTGAGTATAATGCTGACTACCTTATATAAGGCTAATTTTAGCTTAATTTATCATTGGTTAATACATAGTAGCAACAATACTCAGCTTGTATGAATCAGGTGTTCTGAACAGTTAATAATGTGCCTTACTACTGGCTAACTAACTTAAATATTAGCCTTGTTGCATATCTCCCAAAGCTATCTAATAAATATCAGGTCTAGTAACTAAATAATGTTTTCTTCTGTGGGTCTCTAAAGGTTCTGGCACGTCCTGCAGCTATATGTCTTGGCTTATGTATAAAAGTTAAAACTGAAGCCTTTTTCAGTGATGTACCACTTATTCAATTTGATCTTGATCATAGCTAGAAATTTGTGAAGGGAGTTTTCAAAGAAAGTAGAAATTATAAGGAGAAATTACAGTAAGTAAAACCAGTGTAGGTTAATATATCAAAGTGATAGAAAAAAAAATCTTGCCTAGCCTAGGCTGCAGCCAAAGCTGAAATTCACAAGAATGCTAATATCTCTGCTGGAGGCTTGGACAGCCATTTTTGTCATATTTCCATGGAAACAGACTGGCAAAAGGGGGTTAAGAGGCTACAAAAAAATCACCTGAAAAAGAAGCTTTAAAAACCTCATCATGATTTTGAATGATTATTTGAAAGCTCCTAACCCCATCTATTTTTTTTCCTTCTTGATCTGAAGCCTATTCCCATGGAAACAGGAGTGGGGATGGCAGCTTGAAGTCTTAGATTTCTGCTGAATTTTCGATGAACCTGATTTTCTGATTGAGTCACGAAAGGACTCATTTTCCTAGATGGTTGGTGGATTTATATCCAACAGACTTTAAAATGTCTGTTCTTTTTTTAAAAGTTTAAAAAATAAGTAAAATATTTTGACCATGTCTTTCCCATTTTGGGATAGATGCTAGAAAATTAAAAGATTGATGGACAGCTATTGGCAGCATTTCCATTATTGTCAGACAGAAACACTTTCTTACTATTTTGGTTACTTCTTTTGAAGCATCCGAAGGATAGCATCATAATACTTAAAACAGTTTAACTGGAAAATACTGCTGGTGAATTTAGTATGTTAATTTGGTTGGTGTGATTTTCATGCAAACATATGGCTACATTTCATACTTACAGTTTTAGCTCTGTTGTGTGGGTAGATCATTGAAGTATTTAACATATTGAACCATAATAAAAAATTCGTATAAGCAAAATTATATCTAATTTGAACATAAGGATTTGGTTGAAATGATGAATGTTCATCAGTTCCTAAGTTAAATATAATATGTTTGACATTATGTTTTAGTTTGGGTTCTTCTGTTCATGAATGGTTTGGCTGTTTGTGAAACCAAGTTTTGAATAACAGTGATTTATTTTGGAGATGAAGGATTCTTCAATGGGAGAGTATGGAAATAAGAAAGGGAATCCAGTAATGGTAGCTGCCATGGTGAGCAAGTAGAACTTCTTCGTACTGGAGAGATGCTGGCAGCAAGTGCAAAACACACACATTAAAGGAATCCTACTCAGGGACTGAGGGACCTGAAGCCCTTGCAACAGCTTCTCTCCATCACTGGTTGAGGGCTGCTGGACGGGAAGGACACTTAGCTTTTTGCAGTAACCTGTGCTGGGTATACTAAACAGGCTCCCATGGCCCAAGAAAGCCATTGGGTAATGAAAGGTGGGTGAAAATTAGTCAGGACCTCTTTATGGTAAAGTGTTTCAAGGATAACTTTCAAACTCAAATAAGATCCTGCCACTGTACTACATGTCTCTTTTGCAAACTAGTGTTTGTATCTCTTTGTGTTGAGGTGTGTGTTGTATACCTTTTATAGAAAAGCTTCCACTAGAAACTGCTTACTTTTATTAAGCATTAGACTCCTTCATACCTCCCCTAACTGCATATTTAGTGGGGATATTACAGATTCATTAAGTACCACTACTCTATTTAACAGGTAGAGCTGTGTTTTTTTACTGGTTATTCTAATAAATGACACAAATGCAGATTCTCAAAACTCATTGCCACACCCAGCACTTCTATTGATAACCAAGGGCAGAGAAAAGGACTTTTCTATTTTCTTGGACTTTTTACCAAAGGCAAAAAGTAAATAAGGAACAGTTTGTATTCTATCAAATACTATACTAAAAGCAAGAGAAGAAGAAATTGTTCACACGGCTGTTACTTAGCTCACCTGAATATATCTAATGGATTCATAATGACAATAATAATACACTGCTAGTGAATGGTCAGCACATTCTTCATCCCCCAAAGGAAGATAACAGTAAGTAGCATTAAGAAAATGACTCTAAGGGTCTACCTTCATACAAAGAATGACTGCATTTATACATGTTCCCAGTTCTTGATTCAGATAGCATAATTTCACTGGGAAAATGCAGGGATTGTGTGTGTGTGTGTGTGTGTGTGTGTGCACGCGCGCGCGCTTGGTTTCTTTTTAATCCACCAAATTGTGCAGAACACATCCCTAGGAAATGAGGTTACTAAGAAAGATTCCTGGAGCTAGGGACCATGGTCTGGTAAAACCAAATAGGCTTTTTTTTTTTTTTTTTTTGAGTTTTTCAGGGATCTCGTTACTCTATTTTTCCCCTGAAATTTAACACTATTATCCATTGATATTGGTTTTAAATGTTTTATTTAAATCATTTGTTTTCTTTAAAAAATAAACCAGGAATGAATGAAAGAAGTTCTGGAATTCCAGTAGTGACCAGCAGTACTGGTTTAGTGCTTTCGTGAATCTGCTTGGCTTCAGTTTCAGCTTTCCCTTGCCAAAGTCCCCACACAGGGTACATGTATTCCATATCCCCTGACTTTATTGTGCAAATGGTCATATTATTCTTTAAAAAAGAATAACTTGTTTCCTTCTCCCTATACTATAAGAAATTTTATTTATCATATACAATTACCATTTTTCTATTTTCCAAAGAAACATCCATGTGAATTGTGCCTGTTTCTCTTTTCTGTATTGCCTTTATGGTATTCAGTACCTTGATGGGAGTTTTTTCAACTCTAACTGATGCCATATTAGTGGGATGAGATGAATACAATTAGCTAGTAGTTAATATTTTCTCTCAGATTATAGCAAATTGCAAAATGTTGTGAAAATATAGTTTTTCCTCTAACATTTTCACATTTAAAAAATCTCATGTATATGGCTTCACGTAATCAATAGTAGTTCTTAGCTAGGTCCTGTGTCTTATTAATAGTGGACTTTTGAAACTTCATAGCGTTTAATTTAATTATGTCTTTTGCCTTTATGGATTTTAGGCATTTGAATGTCTGAATAAAATTTGTCTCTTTCAGAAGTTAAAAATATTCAGAATTTTCTTTTAAGACCCATTACTTAAATGTCACAGAGTCCTATACTGTTTTTATGATTTTGAAAAGGCTATTAACTATCCTCTTTTTCTTAAGAAAAATAAAGCCAAAGTAATTTTTGAAAATTATGAAGAATTGCTTTGCTTTTAATAATAAAATGATATGTTCAGAAAGAGAAACTATAAACTTCATTAGAAACAAAATTTAAAGTGTTTAAAAACTTTACTAAAAAAAAGGAGAGAAGAAAGAAAATTTTCTATTAACTAAGTAAATTCTATCTGTTACAATTCATTTCATTGGCTCTTATTTATGTCCTATTATTTGTTTAGAACTGTCATGAACAGAAACATCACATCTGAAATCATTGTTGCAAACAGCCACATTCTCCTGTCTTCTAATTCCTTTTCCATGTCTTGACCTTGCCATGTCTCCTAGGCCTGGGCTGCCACCTATCTTCATATCCTTCTGCAGTTCACTTAGATTCATGTCCCAGCATTATAACTGCATTCTTAACAAAAATCTTTAGCTTTCCAGCTTCTCAAAATCATGCTGACAATGAGCAATCCTAGAAAAATTGAAACTTTCTCAGGGTCAGGGTCCAAACCTCTTTACAATCTACCAGTTTTCCCCATATATCTCTGTTTTAGTCAGCTTTTTTTTCACTGCTGTGAATAAGAGGACTGACAAGAAGAATTTTAGAAGAGAAAAAGTTTATTTGGGACTCATAGTTTCAGAGGGCTCTATTCCTTGGGGCAAGAGGTGAGGCAGAACATCTTGGTGGAAAAGTATAGCTGAGGAAAGCAGCTGAGAACATGACTTAGGAAGCAGAGAGAAGTCTAAGCTCATCTCACCAAATACATACCCCTAAGGCATACCCTTAATGACCCATCTCCTCTAACCACACCCTACCCACCTATAGTTAGCACTCAGTTAATCCTTGACAGGGAATTAATTTACTGATTGGGTTAAGGCTCTCATAACCCAATTATTTCACCTCTAAACCTTCTTGCATTGTCTCAAGCATGAGCTTTTGAGGGACAGCTAACATCTAAATCATAACAATCTCCCTAGATTATCAAATTCTATCTCTAGTCTCATGAGTCTAACTTAATTTTCGTCCTTGGTATGGTGACATTGGAATCTCAAGGACATCTCAAGTTTAACACAACCCTCAATGAATCTCTTCAAGTTCTCTTCTAAATATTTTCTGCCTTTAATTACACCTATTTAAATAATTTGTATCTCCATTCACCCTTTTTTCCCCTATCAGAAAGGATTTCTTTGAATGTCACAATAATTCGAATCATCCTCTTCCAATTCAAGAGCTGATGCTTTGATTCCATGCCACATATTTCTTTGGATAGCATCCTCTCCTTTCTGTATTCCACTGCCATCACCTTAATACAGGCCATTGACTTCTTCAGTGTGAATTATGAGAATAACTTTCAATTTAATCCCCCAAATTTTTAATGCAACGTTTAAAATCCATAATTCCTCTGCATCCCATCTTATAATGTCATCACTAAAATAACATACTCTTAGTTTACAGAGCTTCTCGTCACTTCCCTGGTCTTCTTTCTCTTTTTTCTTCTCTTTCTTTTCAGTCTAATTACAACCCAAGCCAGTTAGTGTCATTGCCTCAAGTGTTCATCCCCCAATTATACCTAATGAATTCCTGGTTATCCTTGCTTTCTCAGTTTAAGTATGGTTCCGCAAACAGCTATTTCCTGACTCCTCAGTCTAAATTATAATCTACTAACAGAACTCAGAATTTTGTCTTTATAACAATACTATAAATAGTTATTACACACTAGTTTTATTTTAGTTTTTCTTGTAGAATCTCGCTCTCTATCACTAGAAAACAGGATGGTTAAGAGAGGGGCCCTGTCTGTTGACTAAGCCTCTACTGGCAAGTACCATAAGGGCGCATGGTTTGTAAGGGTCCAGCTAAGCGTCGGAGAAAGAGACCACACGAGACTAGCTTCATGCAATGGCAAGGGGGATTTATTAGGGATCCCTTCCAGCGCGCTGGGGCTCCGTGCTCACTCAAGAAGGGAGAGCAGCCTAGAGCCCAGAGCAGAGATCAAGCAGAGCTTAAGTACACTTTTTGGAGAGGGCGGTGGGAAAATTGAACAACAACTCTGAGACGTGATTAGCACATTCATTGGCGGGAACAGTTTGGGCAGGGGTGATTGGTCACTTCTAAGTGGGGTACACATTTAAACTGATTGGTTCTGGGGCCTAGATGCTTACGTGCCATGCTACCTGGAGCCCTTAGCTATTAAACAACCAGGGAATCAATGGAGATATTTACTGGGCAGTTCCCGCATTGGCCTAACAATTTACAGAGATTACAGGTTCCAGGGGTAGCAGAGGAGTTGTAACAATAGACTTTTACAATTGTAACAATTGTCTTTTACTTTTTAGCCCAGGCCTTGTAATCTAGAAGCTTTACAATGCTCAGTCTTTTACACTTTAACTCAAACTTTTGCAGCTTGGAATCAGCTTAGAAATTTTACCTTTACAGGTTAAGAAGAACAGCCACTGTACAGTTCACTGTCTGAATGGAATTATCTTTCTACTTCCTAAGGACTTTTATCATTCTTCCTTTAAACCCACTCCATTTCAGCATAATTGTACTGTTTTATCCCAATAGTTCTATCTTGATTTGGCATCTTGTCCTTACATCATTTTTCTTATGTATTGATATAGTTCATCTCTATTTGTTTTGTCCAAAATCAGTTTAGTGGTTGTTCTAAGTCCAAAGCATCAAAGAGATCCCTAAGAAATAGGCTTTCCCTTTTGACTGTAAGAAAGGCTCATTGAAACCTCTGGAGGCTTTTTTTGAGGAAGGAAACCCTTGGAAGACTCTCTCCTGTGCATAGAGAGCCAGTAACCTGCTCTAGTATCTGCTAGGGGAACCAAGAACAGGTAATCTTCAAGACAGTTATCTGAATGTTTTCCTTGATGTGGGAAGTAATTCTAGGTATCATTTTCAACATCTTACTCCTGAGCTCTTGGAATCTTCTTTAGGAATATTGGATAGTGTTTGCTCTTCTATTTAAAATGTGTTATTAGAGTTCCTTCCCTCCTTTGTCTCCTGTCCATTTAGTTCTGTTCCAGTAGCACTAAAGATGCAAGTCTGGGGTCCTATGTAAAGAGGGGAAAAAAGTCGATTTTATCATCAGTTTTGACAGAAATAAATAAAAAATTAATTGATTGTAGTCATTAAAATTTATTGACAGTAACAGTTAACTGAATTCAGTAGCTTTCCTAAAACTTGAGCTTTAAGTATTGCTTTAAGGGTTTACAAAAGAATTGGGCAGAGTGTCATGTTATAGGCCTGTAATCCCAGTGACTCAGAAAGCTGAGGCAAGAAGATTGCAAGTTTGAGGCCAGCCTCAGCAATATGTGGGCCTCTAAGCAACTTAAGGAGACCTGTCTCAGAATTAAAAATAAAAAGGTTTGGGGATGGGATGTAATTCATTGGAAAAGTTCTCCTTGTTTGGATTCCCAAAATTTAATGAATGCACAAATGAATGAATAAAGGGTTACTAAAGAATTTCAAAGCAAACAAAGTACTTGACAAGGTTCTACATTCCAACAGGCTTAATTTTTTTTTTCTGAAGTACTTGAAAGTGACTACCCAAATTCAAACAGATTATTCTCCTTAAGCCTCAATGTACAACTTCATGAGCCTTTTGACTGCTTCTATTTCTCTGGAACATTCCTTGAATTTATGTGAATGAAAAGACATTCTTCAAGGGCACAGAGTCTATTGTGACAGTATTTAAATTTGGTGAATGGAAATCTGTGGTCTATTATAGAATATAGAATATAGATCTCCATATCATAGACATTTTCCAGCTCTTTAAACTTTACAATTTCGGGAATTTTATACATGATTAGAGGATGTGCCATATGGAGCTAGAGGAGAATTAGACTTATCATGTGCAGTTTCTGATTCCAGTCTGAATAGTATTTGATAATTATGCTGTCTTAGAAAAAATGTCCATTGACTATAAAACTAAGAATAACCATTTATAATATTAAGATAGTTTATAAAACACAAGTTGAAAACTTTGGCTCACAGAGTAAGCTAAGACCAAGAAATAGAATTTCCATAATATCTGAAAATAATTTGAGACTTATCAAAGTTTGATGTAGACAGTTTTGTTAATGATCTGTTTATAGATTTAAGGATACAAAATATTGTCTCTTCGGTAGAGAAAGGAACTGCCTACAAGACATCCTGGTTTACATTATATGGCATCAAGTCATCTTATTTATTCACAAGAAAGTGATTTGGCTTGAGACTAGAGGGTTATTACGCCATGATGTTTGCCATGGGATACACACACATACATAAACATCATATCTATGGACCTAAATTCTGGAGTGAATACATATATTCACTTCACTGTAAAGTATACGCAAATGGCAAATATACTTCCAATCATGTAAATGTGCCTTTGCAAATTTAATGGCATCACTGGGTGATCATCTATTAGAATGGTCATGTGGTTTGTGTTGCTAAAAAACGACCACTTCATAAACATTTTTTATGGTAGTTTTCTTAAAATGATGAAAAAGAATTCTTCATCCTACCTCACACCACTATTGTATCAATAAGAGTTTTGTCTTCTATTTTCTATGCTTACTGTGTCAAAATCTGAAAAAGTTAACAGGGTTTGCTTTTACTTTGTCACATTGAAGGGATTTGTGAACAGAAACTTTGTTGGCATTATCGCCCTAGCATTATCATCTGCAAGGAATGGTCATAGTGAAAGGGGCCTCTGAAGCAGAGATCAATCCCAATTGCCAGAGATCTTAATGTTCAGCATTTAGTTTTACTTCAGTCATCCTGGACTACATGTACAGTGATTTCCATCAGATCAAATGAAGGTATTATATAAACAAGGAAGATTACTCTTTTATTTATACATAACCATTCTTCCCTACATTTTAAACTATAGGATCTAATATTTATAACGTGGAAATGGACTGAAGTATATTTGGACCAAAATGCTAACTAAAAACATACTAAAGTCAAGTTGAAAGGGGACCAGCCTAGTGTATCCTTAATTATGTTTACCCTAAATCAATAATTAATAGTAGGGATATTTTAAAAATATTTTCTAAAATCAAGTATGTTAAATTAGGAACACAGTGATAAATCTGAAGAAAAAAATGTTTGATGCCACATAAATTCATAAAAATGTTTATTAATAACAGTCTTTTGGGGGGACTGAGGATATAGCTCAGTGACAAAGTGCTTGCCTAACATGGATGAGGCCCTGGGTTTAGTCCCCAGCACCACAAACAGAAAACCCCATGTATTTTGAGAGGAGAATTAAGCTATATTTGAATCACTGTCCTCTTTCCAAATCAGTGAAGAAGACAGAGCCTGGATTTGAAATGAAAGTCCTCCAACTCCAAAGTCCACAGGCTTTTCCTACCATTACATTGCTTCCTCAAAAAAAAAAAAAAAAAAAAAATCACATTGAGAGACACTAGCCACAACTGGTAAAATGGCTTTTTTCTCCTGAGTTCCTGAAACTGCCTGTTGTAATGAGGAAATCAGGCTTATTCAAGAGATTCTTGCCTCTAAAAGGCATGTTGATGGCCTGTCATTTTCTTATTTAATATGGCTCCATGGAACATTTTGTGTCACTCATTTTTAGCTTCAGATTAGAATATCAAGCTGTGTATAACTTTATTTAAAATAAACACACACATATTCTCTGGATTTATTTTAAAAATGATGCTTGAGATTGCATGAATGTTTTAATTTCACCATTACCAGCTCTTATTAAATGATAACCATAGAACCCATACTTCTTTGAGTTATAAAACAATAATATATGTGTATATATATGTGTGTTTGTGTGTGTGTGTGTGTGTATGTGTATGTGTATGTATATATATATATATATATGATATAAAGAACTTGATATTTTTTCCAAGAAATAATAGATACCAAGATTTTTTTTCTTCTTGTGAAGTTTCCTAAATGGGACTGCAGCTCCAAGGAAATCATCTTTTGCATACCTCTCACAATTTACACAATCTAATAACAGCACAGTGTGATTAGAAAAGAATAAGTATTTCTGAGTTGATAAAATTGTGAAACTAGGTTTTCATGGACGAATAAGTAGTGAGGACCTGCATCTCAAAACTAGAAAGCTTAGAGTTTTCTACAGTGATCTTCACCACTATAATTTTATGTAGGATTTTGATCCACTTGCAAGTTTAATCTAACTTCTCTGGACTTTAATGTTCCATTATCTGTTAGAAAATAATTAGAAGATATAAGCAGAAGTCTGCATATATGCAGTTTCTTGGGAGTCCCTGAGCTCATTGAACCAAGGAGTTTGACGGATACTGGTCAGCTGATATTGGTCCAGCTGCTAATAATAGCAGAAAATGCTGCTTAGCTAGGTGAGAAAGTTAACTTGGGGAAAATGAAAATAAAGCATTTGGGATTTATGGTCAGAGATAAATTTCCTTTTTCATTTGTTTCCTGGTTAAGAAAATAGTCAAGGTAGCCAGTTCTTTTTCTTTTTCTTTTTAATTTCTGCCTCTCTGTTTTTTATATAATTAAGATTTAAAGACCTATTTGATTTTCCTCTAATTTTCTTGTAGCCCCACAAAGAAATTTTAGTGAATAAGTAATATGTTTGGTATAAGATATACAAATAATAGGTGAATCCGACCAGTAAATTAAAAATGATCAGTTTTAACAAATGTGGAAAATTAATTATAGGAAATGTGGAAGCTTTATGGGAAGATTGCAAACACAAGGGATTTGAGAATAAACCCAAAAAAGATTTTCCTTTTGTGATTAAGACAGCGAGTCAACATCCTTTAAAATAAATTTATTTCAAACTGTGCGAGACTCATTTACATAAAGAATATATTACAGTACTCTTGGTAAAGTATTTTATTATTGTGTATAGAGGTGTTTTTCATATATTTTTAATTTAAAAAATAAATTTCAACCTATATTACCATCTTTTCTCTTATTGTCTACTAAATCTGTAAACGCAGATAATAGTTACCTGCAGGTATGTTAGTTTTGCAGACCACCCTACAAGATTGTAAAAGTATTTTGGTAATAGTTATTTCTCACAAAATAGCAGAGTGCTGAAGAACAAGTTCTCAGTAAATATTTGAATTGAGCAGGAAGTGGATGTGCATGCTCATATCCCAGATACTCCATAGGCTGAGGTGGGAAGATCATGAGTTCAAAGCCATTTAGAAAGACCCTAAGCAACTTAGTGAGACCCTGTCTCAAAATAAAAAATTAAAAGTACTGGGGTTGTGTTAAGCACCCCCCGGGTTCAATCACTGTTACCAAAAAAATTGTTTTGATTTTGGTAAAATATGTTTATTTAATTTTTAATAGCTTTGTAAAGTGCTGACTGTCTTTGCAGTCCCTTGTTATCTCTGTATTCTAAGATTATGATAACTAGCACAACACAGCCTTAACCTTAGTGAAGTTAGAGTTTAGTATCATGTTTAATTGACTTCATGACAGAATGATTCTTCAGACAGAACAGAGAAAATGTAACAAGAGATTAGAAGAAGACAATATCATAATTAATGATGGAGTTGAGGGATCTTTTGAACTCTGCAGTAGTACAGAAACACCAAAGATATTTGGCTTTCCAATTCACTTGATTGCAATAGTCTAATGTTATTTATTGTTTACTCCTACCTCTATATTACACTCTACAATATTCAGTTTTCTTTTTATTTGTTGCTAAAAAGCTTTTTTGATTTGTTTTGTTTTATTTTTTGAACCAGGGTCTCACTGAGTTGCTTAGGGCCTCTCTAAATTGCTGAGGCTGGCTTCTACTTCAGCCTCCTGAGTTACTGTATTATAAGCATGTACCATAACACCTGGCTAAAACTTTTGGTTTTATGTAATAAAATATAAGAAGTTTAGAAAATAAATTGACCCAATTTTTCAGTTTTTCTATCCTTATTTTATTTTTCCATACACACACACACACACACACACACACACACACACACGGTTTTTGTCATTATGTTTTTGTGCTTTGCAATTGGCTTTGAGTAAGGAAAAAATAAATGAGTATAAGAACATTTTTCTATAACTTTTTTAACACTAAATTTGTCAAAGGATGTTTACATACAGTTCTTTGATGTGGGCACATAATTTCTTAATTTAAAATGTACACTATTATCTCAAATATATTTATTTAAATGAACTTACAAATGTTATAGTTTAAATCTTATTTATATAAGCAATTACCTGTTAGTTTCCATTTTAATGTTATTATTACTTGTGGAGATAATTTTTTAGGAATATTTCGCTGTAACTTCTTGCCCAAAGATTGCCATGAATTCTCTATTTAATGTATAAATACATTTTAGTTTATATTTTCTAAACATATAAATCATAAAATAAGGTTGCTAGAGATAATTTAACTCTGCTGCTTTAGTTATATAGTTATCATTGAAAATAACTGCCTATTGAAAATAATAGTGCATTTTCAAAACAACATTCATGTATTTCTCCCCTATTTATGTTCTCTTGTTATAGCCACATATCTCTTTAAAGATTTTTTGTACAGTAAATTTGTATTTATGTACTTCATGGGCATTTATAACTCTTAAGGAAATAATATTGCTATTTGCAAATGGGAATTGAAATATTTACAGTTTGGATAGAATTCTTCTGGCAACATATCCTAACTGAAATGCTATAAAGGACTTTACTAATGGTGCATAAAGTCTCTCTACTGCTTCTGAAGTAAACAGAATTTTTATCTAGATTCATTCCTTTATTTAGTGTTTCATCTATTGTCCAGAGGAACTTATTACCATCTTGTCTAAAATTTAATTAATTTAATTAAATTTCTAGGTGACTTCTATAAGATTTTTCTTACTGGGAGATTCTAGTTTTCTATTTTAATGAGACATTTATAAGTACTAATTTGGAGACCTCTTCTGTATAAATATTGAATGGAGAGTTTGGTTTAGAAGATCTTAGTCTAAATTGTACTTTTGCTACCTATAAGCCAGGAACCCAATGGGTAGCCCAGCTAATTGATGTTTCTCAAAAGAAGAATAACAAAGAGCTAACTGATTCAGTATTAAGAGGCCAAAACTAATGTTAATATGTATTGAATGTTATAGAATTATAAAACGTCACTTTTAATAATTCTGACAGGCTCAGGTAAATATAATAATAGCTATTTTCATGAATATATCCATTGTCTGCTAAATTACAAGCAAACTAAGAATATTATGCGAAAATAGCCTCTGTTCATCTGCCATCTTTTGAGTTATGTTCCCTTTGGGATGGCACACCTTAGAATAAACTGAAAAAGATAAATCAGTTTTGAAGTCTATAAAATTCTCTCAAAAGCAAATCCATCCTAGGACATATACCATGACTTTGGTTGACTTTAGGAGGTCAGCACTGCAGCAGGGTATGTTTTGCTGTGAGATGGGCAGTTGGTGAGAACTCTGATGTTTCACTGATGTGGCCCATCTGAAATTGCTCTTAAGTCTGAAGAGGTCCTTATCTCCTAGTAATCTTCCATAGTCTTCTCTAAGGGTGCACCGTTTCCTGGGATGAGTGAAAATGACATACAGACCATTCTTGCATTAATTTACATCTATCTTATTGCAAGGCCTACGCACTACTGCCCATATATAATCAATAAAGTATTTTCTCCCTCTTAGATTTAAATTTTGGTGAACTTGAACTTCTAAAAACAAGGCAAGAAACAAAAAGAGAAACCATTTTGGTAAAATATGTTCACTGTGATCCAGGTGTTATGAATGAGTGTTCTTCCATTCATGGTGCTAATAAAGCAACAAAAACCATCCTGCTCCAAAGTATACATTAGCAGAGAGACTTGCATAATTAATGCCAACTTTTCACAATAAGAAAATGAAAGCCTATGTTTAAGAACTTCCTATTATTTAGGAATTTTCTCAGCATGTTTCCTTTTCACATTAGCAATTCAAATAGATACAGCATTGCTTCAGTTTCTAAAGGGTAATGAATGTGCCAAATTGTTATTATTTGGATAGTAAAAGAAGGTTTTAGGTATCTCTGCTAAGAACATAGGATATTACTTTCATTGCCTTTAGCAAAATTTATTCCAAACAAGATGGTATTGGCTCACGGTGAACAAACAGCCAATGGAGACTTGAAAGACAGTTCTTATATTTAAGTTAACCAAACAATCTATTTAAAATGAGTATTTGCCAACTAAGTAATTTTTAAAGCAGGATCCTACCTTGTCTAACTCATTCTCATTACAATGTCTCTTTATGCCATGAAATTGATAAGACTGACTATGAACACTGGCACACACCTAAACTATTTGACTTACAGATGAGTGGTAGAGCATCAAGTATTAGGTACAAGGGGCCTTGAAGGATTACTAAATTATCACTTGGGTGATCTATCTATCTATCTATCTATCTATCTATCTATCTATGTATGTATAGATAGATAGATAGAGATATAGATAGTGGAAAAAAGTAGGTAGAAGCTCAATTAAGATTTGGAGAAATCCTGTGACCCACTGTGCTTCTATAAGCTGACACTCAAATCATGCTTCTCTTAGGGTGTTGATTACTATGATAACCCCACACATAGAGTAATAATATATTTACATTTCATCCCTGAGAAATGGCATTTTTAATTTGCTATTGCCACTTCTATTGACCTTTATATTAGATTGTATGACTCAAGGTGTAGTATGTCAAGGAAAAAATATAAAATGTTTTAAACTAAGATGTACTTTGAGGAACTAGAATTTCTTTGTAAGTATGAGAATCCATACAGTTCAATCAGAAAAGTAGATTAAATACACTCACTTGAAAATACACTCACTTGAAAAATTAAAGGAAATCAGATGGAACCCACATAGCAGGAATGCAGCTGTGACCTGTGAATGACTAAGATCTGGGAAATTAAGGGCTATGGATATCCATAGAGACTTGTCATTTCAGTCTTGTCTAGCTTCTGTGAAGGCCCTTACTAGCCTCTAGTCTAAAGGGCAGGTTTTAGGAAAAAGATTCTCACTGCCTGTCTTGGGATTGTGTCTATCTGTAGATAAAATGAAAAAGCACAGTCCTATTTTTCAAAATGGCTATTAATGGTCCAGCAATTTTATGATGTTAATTGGGTGAAGATTAAGATTCATTAAAGACAGGGTGTTGTGAGGGAGACCAGAGAATGAACTCAATAGGTGACAGCTAAAAGCAGTTAATATGTTCAATCCAACTGAACAGACCAGAAGAAATCTTTAAAACAAAGTGGATTACCTCATCTTTGTTTTTATTTTTTCTTTGTTCTCTTCCTCCTCTTCCTCCTCCCCTTGCTCCTCCTCTTCCTTCTTCTTCATATTTATCTTTTGTAGTAGAAAGTTTTAAAGAAAAATTTTTCTCACTATTTTTATCAGAATAGTGTACATAGAAATGTATATGTACATTTATATATAAATATATATGCACATGACATAAATATAGTGCATAGTACTATAAAGATTATATTTTAAAAATTTACCTCTTATTGTACTGATTGCACTCAGTTCTTGCTTTTCAGTGGTTGTTTTTTTAACTGTTTATACTGGTATTTTCCTGTACATTTAAAAATATGCATATATTGCCTTTTCTCATTACATTCATTTTAGATATGATCTGTTTACTTTCTTAAATGAAAAAAAAATGAATATTTAGAATCTTCAGATAATTTAATACTTTTAAAACTTATATTCCCTGTATAATATTTCTATAATACTTTCAATTCATATAAATAATTTGTTTTTCAGTATTTTACTGTGTAGGTATTATTTACTGTGGATAATCATTTTATTAAGAATTTTTTTGTAAGTGTTCTATATCCTTACATCTAAATCTTCCCAACTATATGAAGAGAATTTTCTTTTTTTCTAGGTGAGATGCTTCAAGAAATGTTTTAATTACTCTTATCTCTTATCAGGGAAACATAATTTCTTCAGAATTCCCCCCTCATGCAAAATATGGACAGGCCATGTCTAAGTGAAAGGCCCAGCTTTGATTGTGAGCCTTCTCTTACTTATGTCTAGAATCCCCCTTAGCTTCTGAGTTTGATCCTTTGGGTCCTGTGTACTGTTTCTTCCTCTTTGTTGATTTAGTATTTTATTTCAGTGAAAGCATATCTCTGGCATTCTCGGTGCAGCCAAGAGATAGAAACCACACTATGGATTAAAGAGATGAAATTTAATATAAAGAATTACTAACTAAGAATGATGACAAAATATAAGGAGGCTCTATATTGTACCGTAAGAGTGAGAGAGGATAGTGCGAAAGGATGAACTTGATGGAGCTGGGACTTTGAATAGATGTGATTGGACCAGTGGATAACAGAAAAGTTCACAGATTTGGCCAGGTTGGAGCTCCTTTGGAAGAGCCAATCAAATAATAGGCATGCTCTAGAGTTCAGGCTGGGGGCAAGTGATTAGCAACTGTTGGCCTGGGTGCTAGGAGAATCCAGACCGCCAGAGAGAGAGCTTGCCAATGTCTCTGCAGAGCCCTCTATTTAAAAACTTAACATCATACTCATTTTAAAGGAGAAATGCTTGCTACATGCCATTTATCTTTTCACAGAGGAATCTAAAAATTGTCTGTTGGCAAAGTTATACACCTGACTGCCAATGTGTTTGCAGATGACGGCAAGTAGTTTGATTCACTATGTAGACTTATAAAATAAATAATAAAAAAGGAACAAAAATGAAATCTTTTTATAGTTAGGCTTCTCTCCAATCTCTGCTGTGCTTGGTGCCCCAAAATATAGGGCTTTTTTTTTGTTCAGTGCCTTCCTTTATAATTTCTAGTTTCTTGCCAGAATGGGGAGGAACAGTCACCTGCTACTCTGAATAGGCAAACTATCAGAGAGCTTAATTGTGTCTTGTAGAGATTTTAATTATTATTACTGTTCTCAGCACTGCTTTCCAACTTCACTATCTGTAGCACTAATGTCTCCAGTGTACATACACTTCCTATTTTGTCCTTAGTGAAATGACGTGTATATTACTAGCATACCTTTTGTAGATATTTTGCATTTTGCTTTTGGTTTTTGTTATGGCAACTTCTTTCCATTTTCCTGAACTCTGTTGACATTTTTTTTTCACATTATTAGCCCTTCCCCAATGTGTTTGTCTTTCAGATTTCCGTATTTTTAATTTCTTCACTCCTTTTAGTGGAATTTTTAGAAGTAGAGAAAAACATATGTACTTAGCTTACTATAGTTGACTAGGAGTCTTACTTCTATAGTATATAAAATACCAACCATCGGCCCCAGAGTCCCTTAGCCCTCTCTCTTCTTTGTGTCTGTTACCTAGACATCTTGTTTTCTTGCCTGATGTTCAATAACCTAACTACTTCAACCAATTTCTTATGACTTAGCAGTCTGTTACTTCATCTTCTGGACTTGCTGTTAGTCACTTGCCAGCCACCATCCATGCAAAACACAAAGGCAAAGAAGAAGTAAGCCCCAGTATTATGCCAGTCTATTACGTTGTGAGGGTTCTTCATATTTATTGGCCCTTGTACTACTCAAAGACTTCTTATATTCCCTCCATGAAGGTTTCCCTTCCCTCATCTAATTTGGCACCTTTAAATTTTCCAGAAGTCTGTGATCTCCTTGCTGCTCTCATTTCCCCACTCATGCATCTTCTGCAATAGTCACTTGTTGGCTGCTCACTATATGTCAGTCAGACTTTGTTTCATGATGGCATTAATTTATTTATAGCCTGCACGACTTCAGTAAGTAGGTATTATAATTTCCATCCTAAAAATGGGGAAACAGACAGTTTCAATAGTCCTCTCAGCTAAATATATAGCTTATTATTTTAGACACCTCACACAGACACCTAGGAACTTTCACCTCATCCAAAAATGAGTAGCAGGCACTGTATGAGGTTTTAAGTATGCAGAGCCATAAGACCCTCTCTTTGTGTTGAGGACCACAGAGTCAAGTGAGAAGCCACTAGTAGATGAAGTGCAGGAATAGAGGACACAGCAAAGGCTGTAGGAGCCCAGAGAACAGTGTTTACTCTGCCCAAAGGGATTCTAAATGATTTCACAGAAGAGGCGATGTTTAATTTAGAGTACGGATTGAAGTGGACAGAGCAGACATGCTCTGTCAGGGATCAAGTAAGTCAGAATGGGATGGCATCCTATGCACAGCATGGTGGAGTGGAGAGGCCAAGCACTTTTCAGCCAAGCTCCCAAAAGCCCATCTGAAAATGCAGTTAAATTGGAGAAGTGAAAAAAGATCATGCCAGAAAGGTAAGTTAGGGGAAAAAAAAAGTGTCTCATGAATGTGTCCTCCCTCCCTAACCTATGCACATCTTTTGGCAGATGAATGAGTCTCTATAGTACTGAAAAATGAAACTAGTGACTTTCCACATATTTCTGATTAGAATCAAGGAACTTATTTGAATAATTAAATAATGATGCTTCAATAATTCCAAGGGCTCCAATTATATATGTGATGAATCAATATCTTTATTCATCTCTAAGTAACCCCTTAAAATTTTTGTTTTTCATATTGGTGCTCATACCAGGATAACAGACCCCATAAGGAATCCTTACGAGGAAAGTATAGTCAGTTGTACTGCGTAGGTGTTTCAGGATCACCTGTGGAGAAAACAGGATACTGTTTAAGATTATTTGCATTATTCTAGAGAAAATTTCAAAAAGCTCTTAAGTCACTTCTCTTGCCCTATGATGAAGAGCAAGTTTTCATCAAACTAGTAACTCTCCTTAAGATATTTTTACTGAAAATTACTTTGAAAATGTTTTATCATTAGCATGTGCCTGCTTCAAGTAGTCACTACATAAATTATATGTTCATCTCACTTTTCAAACAAACATATAACTTTATGGAAACAGAATTTATGTGTGCTCGGGAAAAGGACATAGTTAACATATAATAGTCATAAATCCATTATAAGCAATTGTATAGGTTAACCCAAATGAATAGATTTTAGAACCATAACTCAAAAAATAAATAAATAAATGTAAACCACAGTGGTCACAAACTGATCAGATGTTCTTCTCTCATGACTGATCTCAGATGTCTGTAACAAGGTTAAATTTTAAATGGACACTTGAACATTGCTACCAGGTAGTAATCAGTTTTATGATAATCAGTTTTATGATAATTTTTACCTAGTGATCAATTCTGAATTTAGTTTGGACAATACTTCTGAATAGGTTTTTAAGATTTAGGGCTGACATAATTAAAATTTCACTTTGTCATTTTGATGTATAATCTCAGTTATGAATCATTCAACATTATCAATACTTAATCAGGTTGCCGCTGCTGGGAATTTAAAGTTGGAACTGACTAAAAATATTTTTGTGAGAAAGTGGATTAGGTATGAAAAGGGAAGAAGAAACTTATGTTAAATCAGAAGGGCTACTCATAGGGCTACATGTTTGTTTGCAGCTGGGTCTGGTTTGACTTAAGAAAATTGTATGTGGACATTCACTGATCGCTAGAATTATTTTTCCAGACTAATTGGCATTTTATTTTGTCTTTCACATGGATTCTAGAGAATTATTTTCAGACTATCATATTTTGTAGATGGATATGGAATTTTAATTAAAAACTAAACCTAAGGAAAGAAGTCTAGAATAATTCATAAGTTACTTTAAAGAACAGATATATTTAAAAAGCCATGTACATCTTAAAATTTTAAAATGAACTATTTGTGAATAATATGTTAAGAAATGACACCATTTTGGCATAGTCCAACTTCTTGTTGGTTTGAGATCTTACTTTGGCAATGATTACCCATGATAATTTCAGAACAGAGATTGCAATTACAAGTTATCAGAATTTAAATGTATCTAATTGGCTTTATTATTATATTTGCCAAATATTCCAAATAGCAAATTATACACATATCTTTCCACATTTCTGGAACAGAGGCAGTTATCCCTCCATCCTTCATGTGGTATAGATGAAGTACTGTAAAAGGACATGTGCTGTTACAGCCATGTCTTATATGTGCACAGAAATTTCTAAATCAAATTTCTTGGGCTTAATGGCTAAAATTTAAAAATTGTAGATATAATGTAGCCTATCAATGAATAGTTGCATAGCAAGTTAGAGTATGGTTTCTAAAAATAAAATGCCTACTTAAAATTTTAGCTCCCACTACTTACCAGCTCTTTTGTCTTGGACAAATGACTTATCCTTTCTGGGTTGTTTTGTCATCTACAAAATGGCAATTTTAATAGCATCTGCCTTGTAGGGTAGTTTTGAGAATTAATTGAGTACATATATGAAAACTAATTTTTGGGGCTGGGGATGTGGCTCAAGCGGTAGCGCGCTCGCCTGGCATGCGTGCGGCCCGGGTTCGATCCTCAGCACCACATACAAAGATGTTGTGTCCGCCGAGAACTAAAAATAAATATTAAAAATTCTCTTCTCTCTCTCTCCTCTCTCACTCTCTCTTTAAAAAAAAATAAAATAAATAAAAAAAAAAAAAGAAAACTAATTTTATTTTTTTCTGTGTGTGTGTGTGTGTGTGTGTGTGTGTGTGTGTGTGTGTGATTTCCTTTATGGGGCTGGGATTGAACCCAGGGGCCCTTGACCACTAAGCAACATCACCAGCCCTTTTTTATTTTGTATTTTATTGTAAGACAGAATCTTGCTAAGTTTCTAAGGCTGTCTTTGAACTTGCCATTCTCCTGCCTCTCCTTCTGACAAGTTAACTTGCCCAGAGAAATGCAATTCAGATTTTTAAAAATTTCTTCTATCTACTAAATTATCTGTTTGACTGGACTTAAAGCATATCCTCATTTTTTCCTAGATATGCAGGTTTCTTTGTATTACTTGTTGCTTCAATTTAATTTTTGAAATGGCAATGCACTTATCTAACCCTGAAGGTAAAGCAATATAAAGACTATGGCAATGTTTTATACGTATATCATTTAGCCCACTTAATGCTCCTTCAACTAGTCCTCCACAAAGAACCATTTTGATATTTTATTGTGTAAATATTATTTTTTTTAATAAAAATACAAGTACATCTGAACATTAAATTCTGTTTTCCTTTCTTAATGCATCAAGGACAAGACATTGAAAACAGTCCATACCTAGCTTTTATGACTTAATACTTTTGGAGGTCTTTCTATGTCCATTTGTAGAGAATTTTCCCATTCATTCTAATGGTTGTAGATGATTGCAGTCTGTGGCTGCATGTCAGCTTATTGTATTTGTCCTTCTTGCTAGACTTTTGGGCACATTCCACACTTTTGCTGTTATAAGCAATATTGCAATGAAGAATCTATGTCATTTCACATGTGGGAATTTACATCAGTACATAAATTTCCTGGAATGGAATTGACAATTCAAAGGGTAAATATAACTGTAATTTTTTTTATAGATATTAGCAAATGCCTTCCATAGAGGTTGGTCCATTATTTATTTAGAAGCGTATGCCTGCACTCATTTCCCCATGGACTATGTAATAGAGGATAGGTCAGTATCAAATCTTTGGTTATTTTTTTCACTGAAAAAGTTGCAGATATTATTCCAGTATACTTTTTTTAAAATTTGGGCCTTATTTAAATAAAAATATAAATTTATTTTTTCTTAGATCCAGAAGCAATAATTCCAAAAGTCATGGTGGTAGGGGTATGCCCCCTCTGAGCATCTAGGGAAAGATGCCTCCTTATTGCTTCTAGCTTCTGGTAGCCTTTGGTGTTCCAACTTACAGATACATCACACCGATATTCAGTCTTCACATGGCAATTATACTGCCTCTCTGTTTTCACATAGCTGAAGGTCCCAGTCATGTTGGATTAGACGACAACAGTAGCCAACATGACCTCATTTTATCTAATTATACCTCCAAAGACCCTATTTTGAAATAAGGTCATATCTTGAAATAGTAAGGTTCAAAACTTCAATATAGCTTTATCCTTGGAGGGATACAGTTCAACACATAGCAGTGCTCCTTAAATAATAGGGGAATGAATATGTAAGAAGAATCTTAAACTGATAACTTCTCAATAAAAGTAGTACTGACTCTATTGTTTTCCATATGGGGAGCAAATAGCTAAAGCTATGGCCAAAGCAAAATATATATCTTCATATCCTCAAACTATATCATGTCTTTAAATTAATCAAGGTCCTGTACTGAACAGCAAGAAAGAAGGAAATCAGAATAGACTTAAACTCAATCTTTGGAATCTCTTCTTGTTTAGTTAGCACATGTCATCTGAGGAATGTATGAAAGAAGAGAAGCATCCCCGCTTGCCTTCTCTAGGATTTGACGTGGGTATAAATACAAAGAAAATATTCTGGCAGGAAAAGCAAGGGTCTCCTAGCAGAAACCAAAGTATTTTGCAGAGAGCTTTTTTGTTTGTTTGTTTGTTTTTGTGGTGCTGAGGATTGAACCAAGATCCTTGTGCATGTGAGGCAAGCACTTTACCAACTGAGCTATATCCCCAGCCCCAACAGAATCATTTTGAAAATATTTCTTGGGTACTTATAACATGGCACTTTCTCACTGTGAATCAAATATACTATCTGTACATCTTTTTCATGGATTTATCTTTTTGTGACCTATACTCATTCCTATTTCACTGACTTTTGCTTCTTAAACTTCATAAACATTTTAGATATTAGTGAGATTAGCTTTAGGATTAGAATTGCAAATATTTTTCTGTTTACAGCTTTGCTTTTGAGGTCTTTATGGTGTTTTATAATATACATCAACATTTAAAATCAAATTTATCAATTTCTTTTTTTGGCTATAAATTTTGTTTCTTTGAAAGTAATTTTTATTTTAATTCTGCATTGATTTATTGAATTTGACAATCATATTCAGGAAATTCTACTTTACTACATTTTATAAGGTAAGGAGGTAATGGAAGCAAGGCAGTAAGTATTGACAAAAATAGTCTATAAAAATTTAAGTGTTTTGAGTGAAATGATAAACCGCTGGTCAACTGGACAGCCATGACTCGGATTATTTTCATTGGCACAGAAGTTGAATGTTGGCTTCAATTATTGCCTATTTCCTTTCTATTTTGGAATGACTTTCTGTAATAAAATTAATAATATTTATTAAGCACTTGGGAGTAGAGTGAGCACCTGTGTGATAGGCACTTGTGATTTATATGATATAATAAATTATACACTGGAATAATTTTCTTAAAATTTTATTTGTTCAGTGCTTTATTTCTCAAAGTATTTGTTCATAGTATTATAGAAAACACATATTGAGACTATAATAGTTATATATAAAGTGGGTTAAAATTTTTAAAAATCAAACCAAAATTAATAAATATTTAATATTTAAAGATATCTCTAATTTAATATTTAAATATGCTGATTTTTAAAAATTGTGAATCCTCAATTTCTCTTTGAATAGTTTATCAAGTATAAATAAATGAGTGATGATTAAACTTGTTTATCAGTTAATTTTATTTAATTATAAATATTTAGTGGATGTGACCTTAAATAACACATTTTCATAGAATTGAATGTCTTTATACACCTGTGCGAATGCTTTTATTTTTTCCTGGTTTTATAAAAAAGCTGATAGGCCTGGCTGACTACTTAATTACTATATTTTTTTAGAGATACATTGTATTTATGTGGAACATAATGGTGAAAATTTTTGCTTCATAGAGTAAAAATAAGCTATAGCACCACAAATAAATAAAGTACAGCTAAAATCTTTAGAGAGAAAGAATATGTGGATCTGTTTATAGATTACATTAGGAGGATGAAAACATAAATGCATGTCATATATCATGTATACCTGTATATATAAAATATACATATATACATATGCATTAATATATTTAAATAAATAATATACATATATTTAAAGTCAGGATACAGTTTCTACTTCTTAATACCCTGCATGCTTATGCATGAATTACATTTCCATGTTTCTTATTCACATTAATATATAATTTTAATCTTTAAATGCCAAAGTCCCTACCAAAGGTTTAAAATTCAGGAATACAAATATATATTTAATCTATGTTCTAAATTCAAATATATTACACCTCATCCAGGGATCAAGAAATACCCATTAAATCAATGAAGTTGTTCCATTATACTCTTCAGAGACTTAAACAATTGGGTTGACAAATATTGACCATGAATCCCAGGATTTATTGGATAAACGATTGTACTAAACATAATGACATTTCATTCTCATGTTCTTGGTGAACACATTTATTTTTAAATGTATAGGTGATTATTTACTCAATGACCTGCATATCTGGAATATCAAATACTTTATATATGCACCCATGAAATGTAAAAAACAACAAAAATAAATGCCCCAAAAGTCCTAATATATCTGAAAATAGCTGGTTCAACAGAAACCTAGTTGAGATTTCACAAACCCAATGAGATGTTTCACATTGGAGATGAACCTGAATTAAATATGCAAGTTGTGTGTTGAAAAATATCAGTTTGTAATTGAATCTTCCTTGAGGCAGTTCAGACATGCTCGGTGGACATGGCTTTTGGTCTTGCAATTACTTTAAAATTAATAGGGAAATGAAAGTATCTAGTATACTATATCTCTTGTCATAATACATATTCTTTTTTCAATTCTTCTGAAGGAAATGCATAGCCAAATGAAAAATAGGTTCAAATTGCCTTTTATAAATTGTTTGAATTCCTCTATTAAAGAAAACCTAGGGGGCAAAGTCAAAACAATAATTTTCTTCTTATTTCTAGTGAACATTTTTAGAATCCAGCAAATAGTAGAGCACATGATTAATTAGTAAATTTGACAAAAAACAACCTCTATGAGTCTTTTATAGTCTGTTTGTCAATTATACTATTTATAGTAGCATGTCATATGTATTTTTTTAGATTTAATTCCTTTTTTAAAAAAAAATTAAGTATATGCAATATAGTCCTATGTACAGTCATTTGTTACAACTAATTGCTTTACTCTGAATTGTTATAATAGGTACATTATTGAATATTATTCATTTTGAATTTACTTTAGAAAATACAGCTGTTTTAAAATTATAGAAAGTAACTTATCAAGGGAAAATAATTTATTGTACTATCTTCTAAAAATCTTGGGAATATAAATAACTTATAAATGATATTTAAATACTCATGATTTTAGTGATGTATTTAACTATAATTTCTATATATCATAGCTAATTCTGAAATTTTTTAAAAAATCAAAATTTATTTCTTTTGATCTTTCTACCACCCAGTGGTACAATTTGAAAGTACTTTCTTTATCAGAAACATTAAATTACAATATTTCTTATTTGTGTTGAGACTACAAAAAGGAAATTTATGAAATGAAGGTTTTAATATATTGTGATAGGAAATTTTTAATTTTTAGATATGACTGGATAATATTAAGTGCTCAGTAAATATTTGGTTTTTGATTAAATGAACTCCATTTAGTAAACATTTCTCTGAAATCACACTGTCAAATTTTAGCTCATAACCAGAATATCTTTAGGTATTTATTTTCAAAGTCATCTGTGTCATCCCAAAATGACTAAAGTATTTAAATATTTTCATCACATTTTCTAAAGAAAATACATTAAACATGAAAAAATATCTTAAGAAGCACCATAATTCCATACTGATATTGCAGATATTCTCAAGTATGTTGCTTCTTTAATCACACTTAACATTTAATTGCACAGTTTGTGCTTAAAAATCACTGAAATTGGTTCAGAGGAATTTTCAAATACTTGCTTTCTCTATGCTATACTTTTAAAAATTGAGATAAATTTCAGGTTGTGATGTTCCAGTGCATGTTTTAACACATCTGTGAATTTTAATTTATATAAATTTCAATTAAATGCCTACAAAATGAAGAATTTTATTTTTATGAGTGGATTTTGCATACCGTTAGAAGTTTGATGAATAATTAATCTGAATATATGAATTATTTTACTTCCAACCTAAGAAACCTATGTTAGTATATTATCATAAATAATTTTTGGTTAATCGGATGAAACAGACTGAAGTAAAAAATTCTTAAATGTAAAAGTACCATAGAAACATTTTCTAATAATTTAACTTGTAAATTTTTCAATTCATAAAGCAACCCTATATTTAGTCATCTCCTAGTTATTCCATTTTCATTTAGTCTAATTCTTAAAGGAAAATGATGACCAAATAGACCTTTAAAATTAGCTAAAATTTATGTAAGAATTTCAGAAATTCTGGAAGTCATAATTCTTTCAAGGACCAAGAACAGAAAAGATTATAAATTCACCAAAGAGCTTATTATATCCTCATATGTGGCTCTAGAATACCATCAAAGCAAAAACAATTTTAATAGAGTCCACAGGTGAAAGGCACTTTACCTATTCTTAGAAAGCTTCTCTGTACATATGTACAAAGGACAAGACATTATTAGACATTACATTGACCATTCAATATTGTAAATTCTTTTGCCCTTCTCAGAATTGTTTAGCAGAATACTTAGAGCGTCTACTGAATACTATAACTTTTTTACTCTTTTTGTAGTTGCATAACATAATGGTCAAAGAGCAATTGTCACCCACGTAGAAGGCAGAAGGTACTGTAAACAAAGCAAAAGGCCAGAATGGCAAATGCTAGAAAGAAATTCAGAGTGTGTGTGTGGTGGTGGTGGGGAGGGGATGGGGGCAGGGATGCAGCCATAGAGGTGAAGTGGACTATGAAAATAAACAAAATCAGTGTGGGAATGATGGGGAGAGGTGGGGGGAGCAAGAGAAATGCACAGAAGGAAATGAATATTGAAGGCAAATGCATCTTCCACTTCAGAGGAGGATTAGAATGAATTAAACCATATTCAGAAAGAACATAAATGCATGTGTATCTCAGGTTTTTATCATCCTTGAATTACTTATAATTTTCTGTTACCTACTGGGGGCAATAACCTCCTCTAAGAAACCAGAAGTACTTAAAAGTGTTTGAAAAAACATGTCTGCCTTGGGCCAGTTGGGCATCTCTGATCTCTCTTTCCTCAGGATGTGGAGTCTGTGCTAGGATCCCAATGTCTACTCATGGACAGCAGTTTCCCAGCCCATCTCTTGGCTTCTAGACCCTTTTACTGTGATTTTTTTCCTAGGGACAGCACAATGATTTTGCTTTTTGTTTTTTTAATTATTTTTTATTTTTATTTTTGTAATGCTAGGAATTGTACCCAGGCCTCACACATGCTAGGCACTGTTCTGCCACTGAGTACTACTTCCTTTTTCCTTCCTTTCCTTTTTTTATTTTTCTTGAATTTGAGATAGTGTCTATTCAGATTACTCAGGCTGGACCTTATCTTGTGATCTTCTTGCTTTGGCCTTCCCAAGTGGCTGTGATTACAGGCATGGAAAATCCAAACATGAGTCTCCTATGTAATTCCTCTGAGCCCTATTACCACTCTGTCTTTCCACTTTATTCCTCACTGTGTTCCATCCATCCAGTACCATATGCTTCACAGAAGCTGATCCATTTGTATACCCCATGCCATACTTTGCCATTTTGAGAATTTTAGAAGGAAAAGAAACTAATTACCCTGGATGATTTTTATATACTCAACATGTTCATATACTGTGTGAAACTATTGTTTACTCAAAGTAGACATTATTGCTTCAGTTCAGTGCACAAATTACCTGAGATTTTTCTCCCTATTGCACAGCCAGGAAAACACAGGGCAGACTGTAGAAAGGAATTGCAATCAGTATTTGCAACCTTTTCTCCTCAATATGCCACCCTATTAATGTAATTTACTTCCTTTATTTGTAATGTTCTTCTTACCTACAAATATCCAAAGTCAGATTTTTCTTCTCAACCAATCTTTTCCTTGTTTTCCTGAATTCAGTATTTTCAGTTAAAAGGTAATTTTCCTCTTCAATGAGTAATTATAAGAAAGGTACATCATAAATATTTATTATAATTATTAATGTTCATGACCTTTGCTTTAAACTAGTTTTGAAAGACTTCTTCCAGGAGATTAGCTATGTAAGAATAGGATATATGCCTTTTTAATTTTTTACCCTGGGAGTTTATAGAGTATACCTCAATCAGTGTCAGAAATAAGCTAATGAATGAAGGAAAGAGTGGCTACTTTCCGTGAACATTTGTAATCTGAATACCGCTATTAATGATGTCACATGTATTGAAAATGAACTACAAAAATATACAAAAAAATCAAAATATAATAAAAATCTATTGTTTGAAGTTGCTGAGATGTATAGTGGCCATGAATTGACCTTTTCCAGTGAAAGCTTGACAGAAATCCAAGATACCTTTTCATGTCAAAAATATTGGCTAATTTTCCATGGCTATTTTCAAGTATCAGATCAGCATTGGAGCTCTCTTGCCGAGATTCTTTATGAGGTAGTCCTTTTCCACTGCCACTCTCCCACCCCCGCACAGTGTGTGTCTAGACACAAAGCCACATCGTCCTTTGACTCATAGCCTCCTGAAGCAACGACATTAACAGTGGGGGTCTTTCATACAC
The DNA here is from genome assembly GCF_964194105.1 of Spermophilus citellus. NCBI lineage: Eukaryota > Metazoa > Chordata > Mammalia > Rodentia > Sciuridae > Spermophilus > Spermophilus citellus. The sequence goes on along the minus strand of NC_138192.1, from coordinate 111,767,951 downwards.
CATATATCTTTCTTCAGGGTTTATTATGACTGCTTTTGCGTGAGTGGGTGGTAATATTATTTACTGCTACTATATTAAAAACACAAAAGAATAGATAACATTAAAACAGGTTTGTATGCATTATGATTACCTCTTCCTGGATGCCCTTGACATCAGGATCATCACAGAACATTAAAATAACACTAATATGAATATTTAATATAAGAACATATAAATCATGGTTTTAAATTTAATATATCTGCTGCAAATAATTAAGTTCATTATAAAAGTAGAAGAGATAAGAAATAAATGAACAGTAGGACAAAGGACTTCGTATATGAATTATTCTATATGAACATGAGATGAGCAAGTGAAAAATGGAAGACTTAATTAAAGTCACTTACTCTTTTATCTTGGATGAGTCATAAATAATACATACCTGCCTGCTTCATTACCAGAGGCATATTTGAGATATTTTGTTAGGTATAGAGGAAGGATTTCCTTAATTTTATTTAGTTGTTTGTTGCTACATGTCTTTAATATAAAGTCATTAATTAGCTGAGATTATTCTTGCAGATTAAAAACAGAGACGGTGTCTTCTTTTGAAGAAGAGCTGTATCTAGGAAAACAGTATAGCATATTAATTTCCTAAATTATACAAAATAGTAAATAAGTTTCTAAGTGATTAAATAAGAGCAATTACAAAAATTACTAGATTCTTATCTAAGTCAATTTTAATTTTGCAAATTATTGATTGAACACTTCTAGAATCCATTCCTCCCGTGCACCAATGAGAAGGAAGTCGAGGGTAGTCTTAGTCCCTCCTGCAAAGACTTTTTAGCATTTTATTATTAGAGGATTAATTTTAAGTGATTGAGTAAAATTGTGCTCACAGGATTCATCTAAAAAAGGATAGTTGGTGCCTTGTTAGAAGGTTGTTTTGAAAAGATCAATTAACTGAAATATCTAATTTATGGTAATTCCTATTAGGACACAATGATAATGAACACAATCTACTGAGTCTACCTAGTTACTTAATATCTCCCCAGGGGAAAGATGGTAGAAAATATCATGTTTGTGGATATAATAAGAACCAGATTTCAATCCCAGCTGGGCTCCCACAAATTTTAGGATTTTGGCAAATGCTTTTCCTTTTTAAACTTGTTTCCTCATCAGTAAATCATAATATCTGTTGGACAAGACTGTCTTGAGAATTCAGGGAGTTCACATGTACAATGAACAGAACTGTACCAGGCACATTCAACAGAAAAGTATTGGTTTGTTTTCTGCCAATGGGATTTCTAACCCTGTGGCTTTAGAAGAACCATAAGTAAGTTATTAAGTACAACAAAGCTATAGGTAGACTAAAAAGAGAGTTTATAGTTAAATAACCCCTCTGGAAACTTATTTTAATAAAAAGGAAGAAATAAAGTCATAGACATTATTCCGATGCTAATTATTATTTTTACCTCCCTCACAGTAGAATCTAATATAGCCTGGAATGATTTACTCTGGTGCTAATATAGTTGTGTTTTCTTTCTTTATAGCTCATCACAGTATCTTCTTCCTAAGATCCACATGAAAGCTTGTGGAGTTTCTTCTGTATTAGTCCCAACACCTCTGTTTTCCTCTCTGTAACATTGCTGAGATTAATCAGTAAGCTCTAAAGTATCTCTGCCCCAACTATGAGAATTCACTGCTGTCTCCTGATCTTTATTATGTTTTAACTCCTCTTGCTATTGACAATCACTCCTGGTATTGTGGTTATTCTTTGATAAAGGACAAATCCATGTTCTCCTGGAAGTCCTCTTTCAACTCCACAGCTACTGTTGGGTGTCTCCCAGCTTTTCTTTATGTTGAAAACAAGAACAGATATTTCTAGTTCTCTCTGGGGTTAATAGGAAAAGTGCTGACAAAAACTATGTATTTGGATTTTTTTTGGTCAATTTTCCTGCCTTGCATTCTTAATGTTTCCACTAGATTTCAAAAGATGAGAGTGACACCTTCACCTTACAGCTGCCAATGCTTCCAGATTCTCAGCCAGCCTCTACTGCTTGATGTAGTTCCTTTTAGATATAATTGGTTTAATGAAAAATACAATAATAGCTAGCATTTTTATGTGTCTACTAGGTACTGTGCTAAATTCTTGACCTATAACATCATTTAGCTGTCACATATATATGTTAATTTCTAAATGAATTAAAAGTATCTACATCATTTAGATTAAACTATTATAGTATATCCAAACCAAAGATTTGGTAACAAACATCAATTTTTAATACACGTATAAAATCAACGTAAGAATGTTTATGGACGACATTCACTTTCCAAATTTGTCCTTGTGCCCCGAAGTATCGAATTGAAGACAATCTTGAGTCTTCATTCAGTTCTGGCAGGAAGGAACACCGTAATTGTATTAGTTTCCTGTGGCTGCTATAACAGATTAACTGAAAATTTGGTGCTTAAAACTTCACTGTTTTGGAGCTAAACGTGTGAACTTGGTGTACTGGGAGAGCTATGCTCCCTCCAGAAGCTCTAAGGAAAATCTATTCTTGCCTCCTACAGCTGCTAATGCCTGCAGGTGAGCCTTGGCTTGTGGCTGCATCATACCAATTTCTGTCTCCTTCTTCAAATTGTTTTCTGTTGGTATCTGTGTCTAATTTACCTCTGCTTTTCTTTTATTAGGGTAATTATGATGGGTTTTAGGATTTGCCTGAATAATTAGGAATGGTATCTTAATATCAAAATTCCTAATGTTGTCACATCTGCACAGACCCTTTTCCCAAATAAGGAATAGTCACAGGTTCCAGGGATTAGGATGCAGGCATATTTTGGGAGCCATTATCAGCCTACCACACAAAGATGGATAAGCAATATCTGCCATGGGCAGGAGCATGAGGCTGTTGGTGGCATGTAAAGAACATAATTGCCATCAGTGACCTATTCTGCCAATTTATAAGTGAGGAATTAAGAGGTTTGTCCAAGGTGACTGCATTAGAAAAACCCAGCTTGAAGTATGTGGCATGCTGAATAGGAGAAAGTGGAGGGAGTTTAAACAAGGGGTTTTCATAAAGGCATCAGAAGGCTGGGCATGGTGGCACACACCGGTAATCCCAGCTACTCAAGAGACTGAATCAGGAGTGTTTCAGGTGAGCCCAGACTATGTGATCCTGTCTCAAAAAGTAAGAAGGGCTGTGGATATAATGCAGTGGTGCAGCACTCCTGATTCAGTTCCCAGTTACCTCCCATCCCAGATAAAATAAACTTATGGGCAGAATTCAGTAATACTAACAAAGTTTGTTGAAGTGCTCTAAGACTAGTAACAGCACAGCTGAGCCTGAAGGAGCAAAGGGAAGTTTGCCCTGAATGAGAGCATCTCTGCCCTTTGGTAGAGGGTTGCATAAAAGTGTGGGAGTAGGGTGTGAGTACCAACATGACTCATTCTCTTCTTCCTTTAGTGTTTTACTGTTGCTTTCATTAACAGATGGAAAACAGGATATCAGAGAGCCTGATGAAAGCCACGGGTTAAGGTGGCCTGCAGTGATTGTACATTTCAGTCTCTCTGGGCACATGGCAAGATATAGAAGAATGGAGGTGGAACTAGAGAGACAAAGGAAAATACATAGGTCAATGTCACAATGGTGTCATAACTAGGAGCATGGTCTAAACTACTTTATTCCAAAATGGAGTGCAATTTTTACTATATGAACTGAAATTCAACAAATTTGAGTACAAGTAATGATAAGGCTGTTTTTATATAGCTTCCCAATAAATTCAAGATTTTTTTGTATGTATAGCAAATACAGATGAGAGTTAATTTTTCAAAAAAATAGTTTTTTTTTTTTTTAACAATAGTGATGTGAAGCTGAACTTAAATAGGAATCAGAATAAGGGTACATGGAAGGGTGTATATTTGAGCTACACTAGGATTAGCAATTAATAGAAGTTGGCAAATTTTTAGATATAGAGTTGAATGGAAAAGTATAGAAATGTTAATGCCAAATATGAATCCAAGATTTTTAAATGTAGTGTAAATACGTTTCTGCCATTTACAAAATCAAAAAAGTGTAGCAGGCAAGTTTAGATGGGGATATTATTTACTTTTTGTCAAGTATTGGATATCCAGTAGTATTTATGTCAAGATGACCAGAAGGCATTTGAAATACACGTTGATTCCTGAGATGACATAGGTGGGAAAGGGGGGAATATAATAAAGATTCTGTTCATTTATTCATGAAATTGTATTGCATCTGACCTATGAACCATGTACTCTATGAGGATTTGATGATAAACCAGTGAATATCATAGAACAATATTACTACTTTTAGAGAAATCATTAGAAATTTCATGCATTTAACAGATGAGTATAATAAAATAGGATATATATTATAATATGAGAAGAATGCATGTTTAAAAACCTGTTAGTTTCTTCTCAGAAATGACAGTTGAAACTATAGGACTAGAGAAGCCTCAAAATGTGGGCACACACAGTTTTCATGTTAGAAGGGCACAGTGATTTTTAGATATGATGATAATGAATCTTGCATTCTATTTTGGGGGTAATGTTGTGATGCTTGTATTGCTTCAAATTAATTAAATTACGATAAACCACAAAGTTTGACAATTGATTCCAGATGTTTGAAACCTCCATCATAGTTCTTAAAGTGGTAAAATAATTTCATCTCTTGGAGGTTGGAGAACAGTTATATATGGATGCAGGAGATTGCAGACTAAAGCAAAGAGTATTAAAGGTGACAACATGGTTAGCATTTCCATATTTAAGGTATGAGAGGGTGAAGTGGGGGTGATTTTCATAATATGAGTACTCAGAGAGTGAAGACTTAGGACAGAGTATCCTTCTAACCTCAGCCATACAGGGATTTTGAGTGAGATATAACAGTGTAAAAGGTCAGGAGAACTTAAGAATCAGAGAAGAACCCTTTTGACTTTGTGAAAAGACATATTTGGTGACTTTTTCAAGAGTAGTTTGAAGAGTAAGAATGTAAGAAAGTGATAGGAAAAAAACAGATTCCTAAGGAACAAAGCCGTATAAAGTGAAGAAATAGTCTAGGTGGGGTAGGAAATATTCCCAGCATAAAGGGAGAACAAAATTGAAGGAAATTTTCAATTTCACAGTACTGGACACAAAAATATAATTATAGGTTCAATGAGGGTTCCAATAAGAGGTAAAGATAAAATTATACTAAAGATAAATAATGATGAATAATTCAAGTGAATAGAATGGAATTGTGTCAAGAGTACATTTTACACAGTAAATATTTTAAAAGGTAGAGAGTATTTTTTTGTCCTTGTGGAGATTCAGAACAAAGTAAATTAAATAAGGAGTCTATAAGAAATTTAAAATTAAAATGAAGAGCTATTTGTGGAAGATCCAGACAGGATATTTGTATCAAATCCCCATGAATCTGTGGTTTTCTCCAACAATATTCAAAATTTAGAAAGTGAAGGTGAAGAGAGTTGCCTTCAGCCAGATTAGCAAAATGAAAATATCAAGAGGAAAAAATGACATGATGATGGCAAGTATGTTTCTGTAACACTAACTTTGGAGATCAGCATATAATAGAGGCAAATGAAGAAAATCAGAAAAGTATTTATAAAGCATGAAAATATGTGGGAATAAATCTACTTCCCATCCCTGCAAAACCCTACCCACATTTTCAGGCTCACCTCATGCCACCATAGCCCTTGCTAAACTCTAAGCTCAAAGTTGTCTCACAGCTTCCAAAATACATCAGCTCTTGGCTTGCCTTGAATTCTCTTCCCTAGTGTTTGTGTATCCAACTTCTCATAAATCAGGTCTCAGAACATGTTTTCTTAACTTACCCTTATCTAAAGTCACTCTGTAACTATCTGTTTATAATCTATCACAACACCCTGTTTTCTCCATGTCCCTTAATATAATTTATAATTGTTTATACATATTTTTTATTTCCTGTTTATCAGTTGCTTCTCCCAGTAAAACAGAAGCTCCCCAAGGACAGAGATGACATTGTAGACAAAGTGTCAATCACATTCCCAGATGAACAGCAGGACCTCAATAAATATTTTAAGTGAATCAACATTTAACTAAAGGAATAGAAAAATAAAATAAGCATGAAGAAAAATTCAGTGTAACCTTGATCAGGAGGAAGGGAGACAACACAGACAGAAAGTAGAATTCCACCTTACATAGTGAAGACCTTCAATAAGGTCTTTATGGAGTGGTATGTTGAATAGTGTCTAAATCTAACACCTGGACACTTAATGGGTGAATGATATAGAATGAAGATGGAAAACGATTGGCTCTAATGATGGGAAGGAACTTAATCTTGATTGTTGAATGTCTACAGAAATGTTAGCAGGGATTAGAAGGGCATATTAAGGCCACTGAATGATGTGGACCAATTTAAACTGAGACCATATTAACTGCTGCCCACCTAATTGCACAAGTAAATTATTATTTATTCTAGACATGAAGGAACAGATGCAGATTTCATTTATTTTATTATCTGTGTACCATCTGTAGCAAAATAGGTTTGTAAAACACTATTATGGACCAGTAATTTTATTTCATTTTTCATCATTTTGCTTATCATTATCTTCTAAGTGTTCTTCATCACCATCATCCTTACTATCAGGTTGGCATTTGTCTTGAGCATTTGCAAATCTGTTGACTATTGCATTATACAGTTTTATATGCCTACATTAACTGTCTATCTTTTCTTTCTCTCTATCCTGTTTTTCATTGTCTTATCCCTAATGCAATGAGATTTTCTCCATTTTCAGCTGGAGGGTATTGAATTAATGGTCCTTAGACAGGAAAACATTGAAAGTTTGGCTGAAGTTAACATTTTTAAAACAAAGAGCACATAAGTTTTCACTGACCATATATTTTTTTTTCTTTTTGTAAAATCACTAACCAACATGAATGAGAAAACAAGTTTAAGTGGTAAGGGATAAATCTATGATGACTGGGAAAAATAGAACCTTAATGTGAAAAATAGTATTGCTTGCTTTTATTATTGTGCAGAAATGTATTCCCTTTGGACAGAAATAGAGATATAAATAGCATATGGCTAGAGAGTAATGGCATACATGTTTCAGACTTTTTTGTCTGTACCCTGATAGTCCCGTGGTAGTTTAGAAAAATGTCCATATTCAAACCAGATCTCATTATAAAGAAATATGTTCTTGTTTCAGATTTCCAGTATAGCACCTGTTACATTCTTCTCTTCTGTCCTATGAGAAAACTCTCTAACTCACATATAAGAAATAATTTTATACAGGGAAAGGAAAAACAGAGAAATTTTTTTATTTCAGGAAAAATAGGTGACGTACCTGACAATTTGTATTTATTCCATTGGCCTTTGGTGACATTTTCTAGTGACAGCAACAAAGATCCAAAATTGCTTCTGTAGGCCCCACACAGAGATAAGAAACAGAGGACATTATTAATTTTAACACAGAGTAAATTATTGAGACCAAACACTCCATGATTAAAATATTGGGATTTTTTTCCCCTTTCCATCCCACTCATCACTCTAAATGATCCTCATTCCCTTTCCTTTATCTATTCCCCCATCCTCTAAAAAGCCATCTGCTATTTCCTTTATGAAAAAAATAAAACCTACAATTAGTGTCTTGTTCATCTTTTCTTTCTCAAAAAAAAGAGAACTATTATGCAAATACTCTACAATTTGGTTTCAAATACTCTTTGTACTGTGAGGAGCAATTTTCCTTAATACAAACCCAGCTTTTTTGCCAGGACTTACTAATAGATTTTTTTTAAGGGAGCTTTCACTTTTCACATGAAAAGTCCTCTAATGTAAACTTCTCAAATGCATATTTAGAATGGAATTATCATTGCTCTTTGAATTGTAGGAGGAAAAAATAATCATTTTATATATTTAATTCTAAAAGCAAAGGCAAAAATAACCTCAACATTTTTCTTCTACCTTAAATATCATTGTTTTCTTTACATTAGGAAATGGCCTGTACCAAATATAACTTTCAGTAAATCAGAAAAAAAATGTGTATTATTTTTTTTTCTGGAATTATGTGTGATGGCAGTTTACCTGTTAGCACAAATTCATTGTTTGATTTTAGCTGCTCCTCAGGGACTAAAGCACATTTTTGACCCAATTCATTCCAGGTATGGCTAATTCTAAGTGTATGAAGCCGCCTTGTTAACAGTGTAAGGTGCTGACGGAACTGAAGTAAAAATGACAATACTTTACCATTGAAGTAATGCAGAGCTAACACTCAGAAATTCTAAGTTTTAAATCTGATTTGCTACCGACTAGTGATCTAACCAGGAATCTCATTGATCCTGTTGCCTCATTTTGCAACTGAGAGTGTTCACCTCTTTCAATTGCTTCCCAGGTTTATACTAAGGATCAAATAACTGCTGTATTTCCCTTTTGCCATGGATTGTGGAGACACACAGGAGATTGAGATGTACCAGAGGTTCTCAAAGTTTCATGCTCCCTACACTAGCTTTAGCTGGGGAGTTTACTGTAAAAGCAGATTCCCAAATTCTATGTCTAAATCTGATTACCTGGGTATGGCGTCAGGAAAGCTACACTTAGTAATGATAAACCTAGATGATTCTTATATGAATGAAAAACTGAGGGCCATAAGAGACAGAATATAATCAGTATGAGTTTAATTTGATCAGATACCTAACATTTAGTATCTAACTATCTAGTATATAATTAATTATGATACTTAACCCAATTAGATGTTTTGTTCATTTTTTTTGTATGTGTATGTTTTATATGTGTGCATATTAAAATTCAGTGAAGGAACTCTCTAGTTACACTAAGAGTACAAGCAGCTATTATTAGAGTAATTATTTAATTTGGCTAGCATTCATATCCATACTCATAACATGCACATATATACTCATATCTGTACTCTCTTTATAACTGTACTGCTTTGCTTTATTTCAAATATTTAATGAAATATACAGTGAGTGAGACCAAAATCTATGCAACCTAGTGGATGCAGATAGTCCACATGAATTCTGTGACTATTCTGGTTCCCTGGGGCACCTAAGGAAGGGGAAACTGAAAGACTTTTCTACTTGGAAAACAGTGATTTCAACTTCTGCCACAAAGGATCAGAAACAAAAAATCCTTTGAGACTGGGTGATACCACCTTATCAGCTTATTTCTTCTGTTTGGCCTGAGTCACTCCTTTCTCTGGGCATGTTCTTATGCTGCCCCTTTCTTCTTTTCTCAAAAAGTCAACTGTTAGACCTCACATGAAACCCTGGCTAGATCCAGGAAATCCACACACTTTTTGAGACACACTCCATAGCTGCGAATTACCTTTATACACAGCTGAGCTCAATACCACTAAAATAGTAGCAGAGGTTAGAACTGGCAATGTCCTCCTAAATCATTTTAAGATGATAATTTTCAAGTCCATTACTTTTACATGGGTAATGATGGAAAAAGTTGTGCTCTGCCTACCCGCCTCTTCCTTTCCTACCCACATTTTCTATGTCCCAAAGCGAACACTGTCTACTTGCATGATATTTTTTTTCTGTTACTTTCTTCCATATGTCTAAATATGTTTAGACTCTCAACTCTTAATTTTCAGGTTTATACGTCATTTAACAGTTTCTCACTATCAACACAGGAATGTGCTTTTCACACCATTCCTATCACCTCCTTGCAAAAGTATGCCTCCCTTTTTTTCCAGTATAGTACTGTGATTTCTACTTGCATCAATATTTTGTGCTTGTATTACTATGATTATTTAACTATTTCAGCTATGCTGTGTGGTGAATGTGTTTTCTGGAGCATATATTTGTCTTTTCTTCAAATTCATTTCTTCTTTTTACTTAAGTTTAGTTTTCTGAACTAAACTTGAACACTGGTTAGAAAAAATAAATGCCCTCTTACTATATTTTCAACTCTTTATGTATTCTATCAAGCACAACTTTGTGGGTTTGATTTCCAGGGTGTTGTATCCTGTCGCAATCTAGTTGGACTGCTATCTCAGTCTTCTCTACAGCATTTATTCAGGAATACTCCTTTACTATCATTCTTGATTTCAAAATCTCATGTTGAATCCTTGTTTACTCCATTTGGACTCTTTTAAATCTCTCCCCACCCTTGATGAGCACATTTAGCAGAGCAGTAAAAGCAGGAAAAGTACATTTTTAAAGGTCTGGCATGTCTGGACATATCTATGATGTCCACTCACTTGGTTGACATTTTGCTGAGAACAGAATTCTAGGTTTAAACAAAACTTTCAGAATTTTGAAGTAACAGATCCATTTAGGAGAAGGAACCCATGGGCGGTCTATATTTCTATCTTATATGAATTTACAGTGTTTTCCCCAGAATACTTGTCTTTCCATTGTGCCTGACATCCACAGTCCACAATCCTTTCAGTTTAGAGCTTTCCAAAAGGTGGAGACAGAGCCCTATAATCTAAGTGGTTCGTAAGTGTATTTTGAAGCAATTCTGATGAAATTGGTCCTTCTTCCATCATCAACAGAGGTGTGCGTGCTAATACACCGGAACCTTTGTTGGTGCCCAGCACTGGATTGCGTCTTAGTTTTCTCCTCCTGCTCAGTGAGGCTTCTGACTTCTTAAGTTTGCTACGTCAGTTGCCGTGAGTCAACCACTGTCTACTTTTATTGTTCTAGTCTATTGTCTCCACTCTATTATTATGTTTTTATTAATTCCTTTATTCTCAATATAGTAAAATTGAGAGGGAATGGAAGCAATTCATGTATTAAACCTGCCAGGCCGTCTTAAACAGAAACTCAACAGAGCATTCAGACCTTAATTTTTTGTTGTTGTTGTTAAAAAAAAAAAAATCAAAGCTACAGAACATGTTTAAATAACACAGGGAGGGGGCTGGGATGTGACTCAGTGATAGAGTGCTTGCCTAGCAGGCTGAAGCCCCCAGGTTCAATCCACAGCACTGAAAAAAAAAAAAAAAAAAGAAGAATACAATGAACTTTCAGTACCTGCATATAGATAAATTGATATCAAATTACCATGTATGTACAACCCCCTATGGGTATGTTTGTGTATGCTTACGGATTTGTATAACAAACACACAAATCAATACATACACATATTCCAAATCTCTCTTTCCCTCCCTCTTTATTGCTCATTTTCTTTTTTTCCTTCTCTCAGAGGAAACCATTTAAAAGAAAATTGCAGACATAAAATACTTTGTTCAAACTATTTCAGGATCTCCAAGAATCAAAGAAAATTCTTCCATATATCCATAATACTTTTATCATTCTTTAGAATTTAATACTGGCATAGTATTTACATAATAGATAGTACCTATTCACATATTTCCCCAATTTTCAGAATAATATTCTCTGTAGTGTGTGTTTTTTCTTCTAATTCAGAAATCAATCAAAGACATAGCATTGCCTTGTCTTTATAATGGATTTTAGCTTGAATATCCTTTTTTGTATCTCTCACATGACATTTTTAATGAGTTCAGACCAGTTCCTTTCTAGATTGTCCTAAAATGTGGATTCGTTTATTTATTCCTTATTATTAGATTCAAATTAATATTATTGTCAAGCATATTATGTAGGTGAAATTATGTGGCCTTATGTGAACAAAATTTCATTATTGTTTTCAAAAATTATTTTATTACTTAAAAGCACAAATCAAATCAAAGCAACGTGTATTAACATATCCCTTATGGTAATATGTGTTTCAAATTATGCCCAAAATGTTTATAATAACTTTTGATTGGAGGCAAACTTTAGGATACTCTAAGTAACCATTATGTGTCCACTTTTTATTTCCATTAAGGAAAGTTGTCTTTTGGTTATGATCAACAAATTAGAACTTTTTATCAATTCACAAAATAAGAAATTTGAGTAGACAGAATTTTATAGTACCATGTAGCTCTCAAATTTTATGAATCTATGACTAAGAATCACTTGTAATTTTGAAAACAAAATAAATTTCAGTAAAGATTATGGATCAAAATGTATTATTCAAATGTTTAATCTTGTATATAAATTGGGTATTTTGTAATATATATGTTTACATATTTACTATTTGTACATTTTACCATCTTAACACTGACCAACTCTACACTAATAATAGATGTCTTAAAATTGGGTTGTGTTTCTCTATCTGCAGATGGCTGCATTTGTATGGATTATTGTACCCTAGAATGAAGGTCAAGAATTAAAAATCCATGGCCTAAGCTGGGATTCACTTTAATGTACTTGGGAGTAATAAAATATTATTCATACTTCAAAAGAGAACACATTGATATTAATTTTATAGATACTTATTCTATAACCACTTACATTTTACTGAGTATATAGGCTTTGTTTTTATTTAAATCACTTTAAGACTAGTTGCAATAATATCTTTTCATTTGTAATTGAGTATATTTTCAAAAACATTATCAGCACCATCAGAACAATGCAACCATAAGTGTTTGAAAGTTTGAGTTGAAATATTGGTATTATTTTTTTTCCTTCTTACAGGAAGCTCTGATCATGGCCAGCATGGACCATCCACACCTAGTCCGCCTATTGGGTGTGTGTCTAAGCCCAACCATCCAGCTGGTTACCCAGCTGATGCCCCACGGCTGCCTGCTGGAATATGTCCATGAACACAAGGATAACATTGGATCACAACTGCTGCTGAACTGGTGTGTCCAGATAGCTAAGGTAAGTGCTGTCACTTCCTATGGAAATGACACTTCTGTGTTTATATCTCCTAATCTGGAACAGTTTGGAAATTGAAAACATGTCAAGTCTTTCAAACCATTAAAACAAACAAAAATTTATTTTCCATATATTAAAGATGCATTATAAGGTGGTACCTGCATGCCAAACACAGATAATTCACATGATCTACTCATATGTTTGGATTACCATTACTGTGCCATTTGTGTTATATTGAGTATTGAGAGGCCAAAATAAAAAGCTTGCTAGTCATAGGGAAAAATTACTATATTGGATTTCTTTGATTTTTTGTTTGTTCTAGTATAGTTAACAAACAAAATTAAGAAAGAAAAGATTGGATGTCCAAGTTGTTCCATTGTTAGCTGATTTTATTACAGTATATGGTAGAATTGTCAATAACCATGAATTATACAATGCTAAATATTTTCCTAACCCTTTGGGAAGTCTTCAGCTGGTCTTCAGTGGTTAACTTCACACAAGAGCTCAGGCATGTAGCATACATAAGGGGAGTGAGCTTGGTAATGGGGGAGGTGGCTCTGTGGTGAACCAGAGAACAACTATTGCCCTTGAGAAGCCTATGATTTGGAGAACATTGCCAGTTATCAGATATAATTTTTCAATAAGGCCTATAGTTCCAAATTTGTAAATGAATTCTTCAAATTTAAATGTTAGCTCTAACTTCAGAAGCACTCTAAGAACACACAAAGCATTTACAACCATATTCCACAAAGGTATACACATTTTCTTATTTAAAAAAAAAATCTATGTATGATTTCTTGTACTAGAAACTTTCTTGAAGAAAATTCTCTTTCCTAAAAAATAGGGAATGTGATAAATTTAAATTCACTATTTTAACTCTTAATTTACTCAAAATATTTGATGTTTTATAGATTTTATAGACATATTACTCTTCATACTTATCAATGGCAAAATATTAATTTACTAGTCTTTCCCTATTTATTTTTGCAATCTAAGAATGAATAAAAGTCCATTACCAAAAGCAGAAATTTGAGACAATTCTTACAAATGCAAACCTCAGAATTACTTGAGAGAAAAGCCTAGCTTAGTTTTATATACGGTAAGGTTCAATTTAGTTTCCTTAAGGACTATGTATTATAATTTTGTGTTTATTCTCAAATCATCCTAGTACTATAAATAAAAACATAGCTAAGATTTAAATTTCTTAGCTCTCTCTGTATTTCCTGCTGTGTTCTCCACAATTTAAGTTTTGTCTTTAGGAATCCATGGCATTAATATTATCATTTATACATCACTATATACTCTAATGATAGAAACTACTTTGAGTGCCTGGAGTAACCACACAGTTTTATACTCTTTTTCTCTCTGCTTGAAGTTTTTTTCTTATATCTTCTTGATTCACACAGCATGGTCTTATTCATCCATCAACACTGATTGGTCTTCTTCTCTGCCAAGCCCTCCCTATTCAACATTTTCTCCAGAAAAATGTGATTACTTTCTCTTCTACATTAATGTCGATCATTGGCATTTTGAACACATTTCTGTTATTTAAATGCTTTACTATGTTTTTATAAATCTCTTTTGATTTTTTTATGGAAAACTTGTTTAATCATTAATCCTTCAACAAATACTTGAAGGCACTTATATAAGATATTATGCTGACTTGCTAAAGGAGGAACATATAGGTAAATAACAGACTTGGGTCTGATTCTCTCTGCACATCCTAATAGGCTGAACATTCAAGATGAAGTATACAGTTATATACCATCTGGAAGAAAAATAATTATAGGGTAGACTTAAGAGAATGACCAATAAGTTTTGAGGTAGAAAACTGGCTATGGGAAGAATTACTTAGAGGGAAGATTACAGGGAACCCTACTTAAGGTAAGCAGGTAAGTTATCATCCAATGGGACAATTTTAGAAGTGAAAGGGGACTCTGTTACTAGTCACTTCCGGACAACTGGCACAGGAAGATCCTAAATAGAATGGGATATGTGATTACCCTGTAAGGCATAGAAAGTTTGGGTTTTAATTAAGTTCAGCAGGTAGTTATGAAATATTTTAACATGGAATTGACAAAATTTATGGTCTAAAGAGATCACGCGTTTATGTATAGAGATTATTTGAAGTCAATAAAGAATGGAAATGAGGATTCCAGTGCAGACTCTGGGGGCAATGCAAACAAAGAGAAATAGATGGAATGAAGAGATATTTTTGTGTAAAAACCCAAGTTGAATGATTATTAATTACATGTGGTAGGGGACAAAGACGAGTATGGTGGGTGCCATTTCCTGAGATGGTGAAGGATGAGAGATGAATGTGTTTAGAGGATAATCAAGTGTTCAGTTATAGACATAGCACATTAGAAAAAATTTGCAGTCGTGGATCTAGAAACATCAAATAATCAAAGTTGTTCAGATTTAGGAGTTACAGGTATTTAAATGTAAGGAAATATGAGGCTACCCCATGGCTAAGTCTGATTCTTAAATCTATTCTTAAATCTATTCCTAAAATTAGAGTCTTATATGTAGTATTCATTAAAGCAATACTTAACTCATACCTTAACTAATAAAAAACAAAAAGTACCCTGAAGGAGAGTGTCCTTTCTTTATCTTTTTCCCTTGTTTAGGGATGGAGTTGTATAGTGGAAGCAGCATTAGGGTCAGAAAGACATACCTTCATTATTATGTTGGTGCCTACTTTGCAGTTTTGTGTCTTTTATTGTCATCCAAACTCTCTGAATCCTTTTTTTTCTGTGTATGTAATATAGTTAATAATTTTTATATTTTCTAATCTTCAAAATCAACAGATCTGGGCTGGGGCTGTAGCTCAGTGCAGAGCACCTGCCTTGCCACATTATGCATAGTATTTGCATAAAACCTGTAAATATTCTTCCATATGCATTAAGTCACTTCCAAATTACTTATAATACCTAATACAATGCAAATACTTTGTAAATCATAATTATACTGTGATGTCTAGAGAATAGCGATTAGAAAAAATTACTAGATATGTTATGATATGATATTTTATATATAAATATATATATTTTTTTCTCCCATTGGTTGAATCCTTGGATTCAGAACCCACAGGAATAGAGGTCTGATAGGCTGAATAACATCCTAATTCCAAAAAAGGCTTCATCCTGTTCCCAGAATTGGTAAATATGTTACTTTTCATGTTAGAAGGGGCTTTGCAAATGTGATCAAATTGGAGTCTGCGGTTGAGGGGTATCCATGGAGTATTCAAGTGGGCTCAGCATGAGAACAGGGACCTATTAAGTGGGAGGAAGAAGGACTAGGCTTAAAAATTGAAGACAAAAAACACAGAACAAGCGTCGGAGTGATATACCATGAAGATGGAATCGGGCCACAGACTGAGCAATGTAGTCTACCTCTGGACACTGGAAATGGAAAGGCATTCCTATAGTCTCCCAAAGGAACACAGGTCTGCCCATACCCTGATTTTAGTGTGGTTAAACTGATTTCTGGCCTCTAACCTCCTGAGCAGTAAGAGAATAAATATACATTGTTTTAAGCCACTAAATTTGTGGTTATTAGTTAAAGCAATAAAAAAATGAATGTACTTCTTTATTATGATTTGGAGATTAAATAAAATAACCCATGTACATTTCCTTGCTCAGCTTCTAGAATATGAAATGTTGAAATACAGTCTCATTATCAGCTATAGGTTGGAAGCCATAAAACAGAAAATTGTTTCATAAATGTCTGTGAAATATAGGTAATATTGTCTGAGTGAAGACAAATATTTTACAAATACCTAGTTCAGTAACTTAGAGGCTTCTTTTTCTTTGCTTCCAATTCTCATCAAGACAGACTCAAGAAAGTGTCTGAGATTTTATCATGATTGACCCAGTACCCGCTATTATCTTGCTTGCATCTCTTTGTTGTTGTTGTTGTTGTTGATAAAACTGGGCGGTGAAGGGAGAGATGATGCTCTAAAGTAATCAATTTATTTTTGTGTTATAACATACCTGTGGAACATTGAACAGTACTCAGAAGAAACAGTGCTCGCAACTGACACTACCAAACATTTCTTCTGGGCAAGGACTGACTGTGTATATTTTTAATTAATTGATATGTCTCATCACATATCTGTGAGATAGGTATCACCATTTCACAGATAAATAGAAATATAAAGAACTTAAGTAACTTCATTAAGTCCAGAGAGGTCATAAATGAATAATAGAACCATTGAACTATCTTGTCATGTACAAGGAAATAAGTATTTTTAAAATATTTTCATTAACATTCAAAATTTTCTATCCATTCTTTCATTAATTGATCATTCTACAAAATTTTATGTAATAAAAGACACACATTTAAACATCAAAGTCATCTACTTATAGGTGGCCCTATTCACTCCAGAAGCCCAGCATAACATGGTTTTGTTTCATGTTCATACAATATCATATGCCTTCTCGATGGCTTAGGAAACTAAGATGTAAGGTCATGATGACAATTCCTTCTTTCACAGTTGTTGCTGAAAAGTTAGACAAGTAGTCTTTTTTGACAAATTAGAAATTCTGAAAAGCGTGTTGTGGGCTTCGAGTGAAGAACTTCATGGTGAATAGCATTGATAATGAGTCAATCCATACGGAATATGTTTGTTAACTTTCCATTTTCTCAAATTCCTGAAATAAGACAAGTCATAAAGAGAACAGGGATCCTTTGGCTCATGGCTTTGGAAGTTTCCATCCATAGGCAGTTGGTTGGTTGATCATTGCTTTTGGGCCTCTGACAAGGTAGGACATTATGGCAGGCAGCAAGTGGTGGACCAAAAAAGCCATTTGCCTCACAACTGGAATGTTAAAGGGAGAAAGAGGAAGAGGCCAGGGTCTCACAATTCTCTTCAAGTGTGTGCCCCCAATGACCAGACCTCCAATTAGGCTCCACTTCTACAAGTTTCCACCACCTCTCATGGGAACTGTGTTTTAACGCATGGGCTTTGGAGGACATCTAAGATCCAGACTAGAGCAGGTATCGAGCCTATGCTGCACACCTGGAATCTGCTGGATTTTTTTTTACATATCATGTTAGTCTTTACTAAAAATTCTATCAGGTTATAACCCACTATTTTACTATATTATAGATGAGAAAAATTAGAAGTTCTAAAAGACACACTGGTGTATTGATGCCCTGCATTCTATATCTCTCTCCCAAGCCAGGTCTCTAAACCATTTTGCACTTTTTCTTCCCATTCACCCCCCCCCCCCCCCGCCGCCACACACACACACACCACTGCAGCTTTAAGTGACCTGCTGTCCTTACATGGCACTTCTAAATCTGCAGACTGGGAAGGAGCACATCGTTTTACTGTAGTTGTGTCTCATTATCAATTCCATAGGCATATTCTGTTATAAATAATACTTTTTTTTACTTGAAAAAAAGTTTTTAATTTTTTCTAATTTGTTATACATGACAGTAGGGTGCATTTTGACACATATACACAATGAAATATTACTCAGCCTTAAAGAAGAATGAAATCAGCACTGACCGGGCACACTGGTGCATGCCTGTAATCCCAGCAGTTTGGGAGACTGAGACAGGAGGATTGTGAGTTCAAAGCCACCTTCAGCAAAGGCAAGGCACTAAGCAACTCAGTGAGACCCTGTCTCTAACTAAAACACACAATAGGGCTAAGGATATGGCTCAGCGGCCGAGTGCCCCAGAATTCAATCTCCAATACCAAAAAAATATAAATTAAATTAAATTAAATTATGGCATTTTCAGGTAAATGGATAGAACTAGAGAATATCATGCTAAGTGAAATAAGCCAATCCCCCAAAAGCCAAAGGCCAAGTATTTTCTCTCATAAGCTGTACTGATCCTTAGTCATCAGGGGACAGGGTAGGGAAGAATGAAGGAACTTTTGATTGTGCAGAGGGGAGTGAGGGGAGGGGAGGGGGTGTGGGGATGGGAGGGATGGTAGAATGAGACAGACATTATTACCCTAAATACATGTATGATTACTCTACTGGTATGACTCTGCACCATGTGCAGCCAGAGAAATGAAAAATTGGGCTCCATTTGTGTATGAATAATACTTTTTATTGGCTTCACAAAGATGTGTTCTATCATCAGTTTCTATGTCACATTTTCAGGAGAAAGTACTAGATGAATAATTAGAATTTCTTCAAATAATGTTCCAACTATTACAATAATGGACAATCAAACAGTTCTATAAACTGTTTGATATGTTATAGATACAGGTCATAAGTGACACTATAAATTAAGAAGCGAAAATGTATAATCTGGCACATTCAGCCCACAGACTCAAGAACAGATTGCCTAGGTTCAAATTCCACCTTTACAATTTATGAGCTGTGTGGCCTTAGACAAGTTAGTTAACCTCTCTGTGCCCCTGAATAATAGTATCTGTTTCATAGAGTAATTATGAATATAAGACAAAATTTGTAATATGTTAAGGATGCTGTTTAGCATAAAGAAAGAATATTCACTATTTGTTATTTGGAGTATTATCTGACATGATAATAAAGCAAGACATATTTGTATAGCCAGGATATCCTAATGATGTCATTTTTAAAATACAGATGACTGATTCTTAAATCCTAGTTATAAAATTTTGATGTATGAGACCATGCTGGATGGGAGAGAAGGTCACCTGCCCCTCCTATCTTCCTGTACTTTCTTACCCAGGTTTCTAAGATGCTATTTATTCTACTTTTGCTCTTATGGCTTCTGATTTTCATGTTAGAAAATTGGATTGTTTGTAATATTGAAAACATGCGAAACTACCAGTGAACTAGTAGAGAAGTGAGATCAGGGGTAATTCTTAGAATAAGACAGTCTATTATTGAAGAGGAGCAAAGAGAAAATTCTGAGTCTTCCATCTCAAGCTAGAAAAGGTCAATATTGGTTTGACCTCCTATTACTGAACACATTTTTGCTCCTGACTCCTTTCTAAGGGAAATATTATTTGTAGCTTTTTGCTGTTGTTATGGCTGCATTTGTAAAGCCTGAGTACTGTATATAGGCCACTATTTTTCAGAGTCCTGAACCTTCCTCAGAGCTTTGTCTGCTTATTTTACTTTATTGTCAGATTTTATTCTGGTACTCTATCGATTTGCAGTTTAATTCAGATGTAGGATTCCTAAGGTTTTCTTTTTGGGTGGTAAATGATTGGAAACTAGAAGGGATGATACTAAAAATATGTCAGAGGCTCACTGTGCCCTTCAAAATAATTCACAAATTGCCTGAGTTGTAAATTTACCTACTTCACAATTCTTAAAGGGGGATGGAAATAAAAATCATTCAATCGTTTTATGAATTAAAATTAACCCATATGTTTAAGCAAGGTTCTTTAGATTCTGCTTATGAATAACGATTTTTTTGGTTATATTTTTGAAAATAATAGCTTTCAGCAATTTTTTTTTTCAGAGAAAACTTGTATTTTCTCAGAGGTTGACAGGATATTCATGCCAGTTTAGCAAATTTCTCAATTTTTTTTTTTCATTTTCTTCTCTACTTTGTTTGTCCCCAAATTCCTTTTATTATCTGTATCATCTCCCTAATTAGAACTAGTAAAACTGATTTTTGTGGCTCAGGGATTTTGTTCTTACTTTTTCTTTGTTTTTTGGTGACAGATTAGGAGTTTTTGGGAGTTGGAACCTCCCTTGGTTCAAAAACATAGTTCACAATAATGGAAAGGAGAAAAGATTGCAGCGTTCAGAAATAAATTCCTCTTCCATACACAAATGTGAAGTCTTGCTTGAGGCTTGAATGTGTCACATGAGCAGAGACTTCACTTATACTCCTTATCCATTTTTTTTTTCCATTTTTCACTTGCAGCAAACACATGAGGTGACAGGACACTGTAATTTCTCATTTGATTCAGCCACTTACTTCTGCATGAATGAAAACTAACTTCATAATCTGAATGGCTGATGCAAATTAAATGCATGAACTAGGTGCTGACATTTCTGATTTTTTAAAAAAATATTTTTAGTTGTATATGGACACAACACCTTTATTTTGTTTATTTATAAGTAGTACTGAGGATCAAACCCAGTGCCTCACACATGCTGGGCAAGCACTCTACCACTGAGCTACAACCCCAGCCCTCTGATTTTTTTTAAAGACCACATTCTGTGTGTAAATGTAACCTCTGTCACATGCACATATGTACAAAGCCACAAAAATAAAAATTGATAATCTCAAGAAGGGACTGACTCTACCTACTAAATTTTATGAAAAGATATAATTGGCACCTATGATTACACTTAATGCTATAATAGTGACAGCTAATACTGTTAGAAATTTGTGATTATCATTTTCTTGAATTGATACTTTGTGTATATTTTAACACAAATTTTTACATTTTATGAAAGCAGAAAAGTAGAATTGAAGATAAATATTTAAATTCGATATAGTATTGGTGTCATAGCTAAACACCATGTAATGACAATGCACAATTAAAATTAAGAGACTTGTTTTGTAGTTCTATAACTACTTTTAGAAGAAAAAACTACAATAGCTTAATATTTACCATTTTTGTTACTATTATTCAAATTTGAACACATTATGTATTCTGATCAGTGTTATTAGATCTTTTGAGAAAATCAGTGACATGATTTTAACTCAGTGACTTAACTTTATTTGGGGTAAATACCATTAGGTTCACGGTAGCTTACCTGATCTCTGAAACATGGATGTCCTTGTTTATTTCAACAATGATCAGTGTCCAATACTTATTTTCACTAAAGAGGTGAATTTTTGCATGACCTGTGTACATTTCTTAGAATCATGTCATAATGAGAAATTGGAAAACTGAATCCCAAAGGAGAGTCACTTAGATTCTTTGTCTAACCAAGAGGGATTCATTTATTGATTATAATTTTTAAAACATATTAAGTGTATTAATCAGGGTTCTCAGTGAAACAGAACCAACAGAATGTATAGAGATACAAAAAGAGATTTATTGTAAAGAATTAGCTCATGAGATTATGAAGGCTGAGATTCAATCTTTATGGGCAAGCTGAACACCCAGTAGAGACAATTCTCTAGGTCCAGTCCAAGTTCAAAAGCCTGAGACTCAGGGGATTTAATGGTGTAGTTCCAGTCTAAAAGCCAGCAGGCTAAAGACCCAGGAAGAGCCAGTTTTAATTCAAGTCTGAATGCAGGAGAAAAACAAGGTCCCAGGTCAAAGGCAACCAGGCAGGAGGAAATCTGTTATGGCACAGCCTCTTTGTCCTATTCAGGTCTTGTACTGATTGGATAAGGCCTACTCACATTAGGTGGGGCATTCTGCTTTACCCAGTGTACTAATGCTAATCTCATAGAGAAACAGGGACACGCTGAAAATAGTGTTTAACCAGATGTCCTGGCACTCACATGGCTCAGTCAATTTGATATATAAAGTTAACCATTGCACTGAATTTAAGAAAGATCAAAGTTGAAAAAAAATCCATATATCATGTTGTTCTATCTCACTGGGAATGTGGACGCAATAACCACAAAAATAAAAACTATTGCTTTATGTAGTTGGAAATGAGAGATTATACCTTCCCATTGTTACCATCCATTATCGGTGGTGATGAGTCAAGCACACAAGGCAAGCATATGAAGCAGGGTTTATTTAAAAAGGGGTAATGTAGACTTCTCCCATGAGGGTGAAGGGGGCCACAGCTGGTACCCTGGTATCCCAAAAGGTAGGTGTTCTGCCCTTTTTATATGCCCTAGGCTTCCTCTGTTCTCCTGCCTTTTCTCCCTGATCTTTCTCCTTCCTGCACACCTGACTAGGCCTAGGATGGTAAGGTGGCCAAAAGGTGGGAAACAGGTGGGCTGAAGGGGGAAGGGCAGGATGGAGTAGTCAAGGACACATTAACAACCTTATAGCTCCCTGTAGGGAAGGGAAATTCCTGGGACAGGTTACCTTGGCAACAGTTTGGAGCAGGGGCAAGTTCTTTTTTTTTTTATTGGTTGTTCAAAACATTACAAAGCTCATGACATATCATCTTTCATACATTTGATTCAAGTGAGTTATGAACTCCCATTTTTACCCCAAATACAAATTGCAGAATCACATCAGTTACACATTCACAATTTTTACATAATGCCATATTAGTGACTGTTGTATTCTGCTGCCTTTCCTATCCCTGTTCTTGATAAGGGTGGAGGAAGGGCTCTGAAGGAATTAACTCTTCAATCCCTCAGGGGACAGTCTCCAACTTCCCAGACTCACTCAGAATTGGCCTCCTAGATCTGACCTGACTGGATTTACCTATCTACACTGACTGCCTGTCTAATTCTGGCTTCTCCAGTAGTTATTAGGGTAGGATTTAGAAGAAAGTAGTACTTGGTGTTAGTTTTAGATCCACCACTGATAATCCATAATGACTTAGATAAATTCCTTACTGTCTTATCTGTTTTCTCATCTATCAAATGGACACAGTCTTAATGCTATTGCAAGGGGGAAAATATGATCATGCATCAGCTCTGCATGCTTCCTACCAGAGCTTCAATGTTCAATAGACATTTTGATAATAGCAAGCAAAGTCATACACTATTTAATATTTATTATCACCAAAATTAGTCAATTTATTAATGATTTATACAGAAAGGCTCATAATATGGCAGAAAAAAAAAAACATGAACCTTAAAGAAATAAGATCTGAGTTTGAATTCTGAATCAGAGTTATGAGTCCTTCAAGAATCGTTTCCTGTTTTGCCAAATAGAATATCCATGCCTGCATAAAATACATCAAGTTTATGATTACCCAATTTGAAATAATAAATAAACAAATAGGGGCAATGGATATTAATCTAAAAAATTTGATGAAAGTTTCTGTGAAACAAGAATATATAAATATATATGTATGTGTGTGTGTGTGTATATATATATACACATATATGTATGTGTATATATATATATATATATATATATATATATATATATCCTTTATTCATTTGTACTCATTAATTGAGCTCATGAATATAGTGAATATTCATTAATATTTACTATAATTATCATGGAAAGAAACTAGATTTTCAGATTGAAAATCTCTAGCTTTGAATGCAAACTCCACCAGTCACTAGCTATAAAATTTGGGATTTTGTAAACTCTCTGAACAGCCTTAATTAAAAATTAGAGATAATAATATCTACCTTATAAGGTTGTCTTATAGATAAAAGAATAAAATGTGTCACTATCATAACCTATTGCTTCACACAATATTGCTTGATAAATATTGACTTGTTTTTTAATTACACAGAGCAATGCTTTCAAGGCTTTCCATTTCAGAAGAACATTGCTTACCTTTCCATTAATGAAAAATTCTCTTATGGTTTATCCCAAGACAAAGATAAGTCTGCTCTAGGAGAGTGTTTTTTGTTTGTTTGTTTGTTTTTTAATAATTTCCTCATGTTAAATGGAAATAAATTTAGTCTGAGATGCCAGATTCAGGAATACGGTAGTACATTTTTTTTCTAAATTAAAATTATTCCATATTAAGGTAGCTACCAGTGTCTCTGAGGTGGGAGGAAAGTGATGATATTTGCCAAATGTTATAAGCTTATAGTTATAAGATGGGCAGTTCTAGAGACCTAACATACAGTGTTGTCAGTGATGTATCTCATTGTTTGAAATTTTCTGATAGAGTAGATCTCAAGTGTTCTACACACACACACACACACACACACATACACACACACATATACACACACACACAATGATAACTAGGTAAGATGATGGATAAATTAGTTAGCATAATGTTAATTATTTTACTATGTATATGTATATCAAAACATCCTATTGTACTCCCTAAATACATTCAATTTTTACTCAGGGGAAAATTATTCCAGCTTGGTACACATCTATCAGAATGGGTTAGTCATTCTTATCTCATGTGTTGGGAAGTCTCCACAAAGTTTCTTCTACTGAATGGCTGTTGTTCAACAGAGCTAGGCTGGGGTGACTGGAATACTAGGGTTCCTACTTCACCTAACTCCCTACATTAGGCTAGCCAGAGCATGTTCTTATAAAACCTTATCTCATACCATCAATTCCCCTAGGCCTGGCTGTCCATCCATACAATATCTCATGAGAGGTCTAGTAGCCTCTGTGGGTATAGAGTAAAAGTAGAAGCAGAAGAACTCCCTCCTCACTCACTCCCAGGTCCCTTCTAGAACAGCCGCCAGGGGGAATCCTATTCCCCATTCCCTCTTGAGTATTGGAGAACTTGACCTCTCTCATTCAGGTTGTAGAGTTCAGTTTCTTTGCTCAGCCACATTGGTGAGGTTCCACCCTTACTTCCACTGCTAGATATATAAAAGTCAATTTTTGTTCTCAAACAACAAAACCTAAGTGAGATCTGTCTCCTGCATACCTGTGCAGTTTTAGATCCAGCACTACTAAAATCCTTTAAAACCCTTTCTAGATGGGGAGCTTAAACTAGAAATAGAAATGTTCTTATTTATTCCAAAGCAACAAGCACAATGCTAACTGATATCTTAGTCAAATATTTTGCTGGCTACACTAAAGAAAGGGAAAACAACAGAAAAAGGACATGGAAAGGACCTAGTCCGGAGAAGTCCTTTTGTGGAACTGGTGAATCTTTAAAAATGAATGTCAGGACCTCTTGAAATGTTAGTGCAGGAAGGACTTCCAGAAGATCTCTTTATTCATTTACTTTAAATAAATAGAGTGATTCATGTGACTCTTACTTGAAAATCAAGTCTGTTCTGCAGTAGCAAAAGGTGTGGAGAGGGCTTCATGGAACTCTGAGGGTGCCCCAGAGGCTGTCATAGACCAGCTTTAAGACCATCTCAGGTGCCTTTGTTGGAGACGGCAGCACTGTAGCCAAAAGAGGTAAGAGAGTCCATTAAGGTCAGAATTGTTCTTATTGACAAAACCAGGACTTGAATTTATATACCATCCAGCTACCCTAAGTGTTCTGGTTTAGATAAACTGACAGCCTGAGCCACCCCCAAGTCTCAATTTTGCAAGAATTGGGATCTCTTTGGATTTTAGGTGAAAAACCATTGAAGTATTATAACTCACTGTAAAATATGAGATCATATACCTTTTGTGATCATTTTAATTGATCTAATGAACTTTGTTCCCTGCAAAATGTTAAATGAGTAGCTATCTTAGTTTTGCTTTTGAGTACTTTTTGTATTTTACTTTGCCTTCCAAGAATACTTTTTAAAAAGCTCCCCTTTCCACCAATGGTTTTCCCTCTCGATCTTTATATCAGAATGCCTAATAACATCACAGCCTCCCAAATTGGTGATAAAGCACCTGGCTGAATTTGAATTGTGGATATCCCCTCCCTGAAACAATCTCATGCTTTTTATTTATGTGTCAAATTTTCATTGCCTTAAAGGAGGATAATATATAAAGGGTAGTAAGGGATAAGAGAGACTCTCAATGCTACCAGATGAAAATAAAGTTTATTGAGGCAGTTTCTAGCACACAGGTCCCAGAATTGCACTGAAGGCTTAATTGTTTCCTGGGGTCTGCATGAAATATGAAGGCCTCTCACTTAGAGAAGTCATTTAGGTTTTTTTCTTGTCTAACCTATAAAATGGCAAGCTTCCCCTTTGCTTTGCTTTGCCTGTGGCTTTGTTTGGCCTGCTGAGTGACTTGAATTCAGCTTGTAAGTTACGCCTTTCGATAATGGTGAAGGTTATCCTTTAGCTACTATACACATTCAGAAAGTAAAGAACTTAATTTCCTTTCTGTGAATTTATGTTTTAGTTAGTACTTTTAATGTACTTTTTTTTTTTGACAGAAAAGTGAAAGCTATCCAATCCAAATGGATTAAATTGTACTTCTTGTGTGCAAAGTGTTCACAATTACATCTATTAGTCATGACTGTGAGGCTTGGTATTGTAGCAGGTTTTGGGAGCATAGTGATTTTCTCAAATGCAGAATCAAAGTAGCAGGACTGGCATATCTAGTTTATTGCTCCCCTATGGCTTTTGTTTCTAAAACTGTAGAGATAGATGGGTGTTACAATATTGCTCTCAGGAAGTTGTGAAATATATTCATGCTTTTTCAGATATATGCATGAAACACTTTTTCCTACAGACTTCTAGAGGTTTACAGTAATTTGGAGAGACAAGAGTAGAATTTTATCACATATAGGAGGAACAAAGGATGAAATCAAGTAATTTACTAGAAACAGAAAAATCATAGTGGGCCTAAAGACAAAACACAGGTTAATTTCTTATTACATCTGACTATGGCCAATTCTTTCTCCAGATAGCTCTTTAAAAAAAAAGTTTAAAGAAAAAATATTTTGTAATTATCATGGATTACAAAATTACAAAACATTAAATAGAAGTTCCATTTACCCTTTACCCATTTTCCTGGATGATAACATCATTCATAACTATAACAATAGCACTATGAACAGGAAACTGACATGAGTGCAATCCACAGAGATTATTTAGGTCACACCAATTTTATGTGAACTACTTTGTATGTTGATGTATGTATGCATGTGTGTTTGTTTCTATGAAACAGTGTCAAGTGTGTTGATTCATATGACTGGTACCATAATCAAGATAAGGAGATATTTTTGTGACCTCATGACATTCCTTTTTAGCCATACCCACCTCTGACTCTTTTTTAAAAATTGGAATAAAGTCTTGCCATGATCAATTTTTATAATAATGACTTTAAAAACTATCTTCTGAACATGTATTTTGTGCATTAAAATGCCATGCAAAAAATACATATATGGTATTCTGGACACTCAATTTGAGTCTAATAGTAGTCATTTGGCTGTCTTGCTTCAAAGGATTTTCTCTATACATTTAATAAAATTATTTTGGTGGCTGTGAGAGGAACTTGGGTGTGTGCAGTTCTGTGGTCCAGAAGGGATGCAGCAGCCAAACAAGTACTTACAATTACTCTTACAATTACTTAGTGGGAACATCTGCACTCCTACTGCTGTATCATCTAATTACCATAGGAAAATGGTTTAGCAGGTCACTGGCTGCAGAAGTGACTGGCCCAATCAAACCCAGAAGGGCTTGGATCCAGAAGGGAGGAAAATTAGGTTAATAATGAAGACAGGCTGAAAGTGAATGAGAGCAAGCAATTAAGGCTCAATGCCAACTTTCTCCCTTCTGAGAAAATTCAGAAATTTAGAATAATTCATTTAGCATCATACATGATAACTCAAAATATGCATAGATTATGAGTGATGTATATGTGCATATGGATATAGATATGTGAATATATGCATATGTACACATGTGTAGTGTTTATATTTATATCTTGAATGTAGTAGGAGAAATTAACATTTTGAATATAGCTCTGTGTAGCTAAAATTCTGCAACACCCAATATGATACATATATGTGAAAAGGAATGTAGACTGCTGAGAGCCTTTTATTGTCATTGTTAGAATTAGGCTAAACAATATGTGTGTGAAATTTCACTTTCCATCATCTAAATTTGATTGATTAGAAAGAGTTTATTGGCAACACTTCATTATTTTTTATCAGGCTAAGTTTAGAGATAAACAGATTATATGTGTCATGGAAGGGAGGGGTAAAGTGAACAGTTATGAGCACCTGAAGAAGAATGGCTGTGAGTCAGGGATTTTATCATTCATTCAGGAGTCTTTTCCTAAGCTCAGTGTCTACCCCATCACAAAGTGAGCAAAGGATGAGCTTAATGACAGTCATCTATCAGCCAGCCACATTTTAAGCTTCAAGATCCTGCTATTCCCCATGGTCCATGCCTTGACAAGGCTAATTGTATAATTGCCGTACTACATCACACACTCCTGGTGCATTTGCACTGGCAAGGACCAGAACCAGGGACGCTTGATGACTATTGCCCCAAGCAAGCACATTAGCATGGACACGGTTTACTAATGGGGTTGCTATATTAGGAAGCACAGTACATAGGGTTTAAGCCAAGGATTTGTTATGAACACCCTTGTAGATTAAATGCCAGATTGACTTGAGCTTTCAAATTAGAAGTATTTTTTATTTTAAATAAAATGACTGATTCCTCACCTCTATTTTTATGATCTCTCAGGTATGTTTAAAGATTTACCAAAATTATTCTACTAAAATTAAATAGGATTTATGAAGCTTTCACCATGAATGCATCAAGTGCTAAATTTTTAACACAACCCTTAAGTTTATGTCCATGGTCATACAGCTAATAAATGGGACTGTGACTCTGTCACAGAGAGTTTTCTCAACTGAACCTAAGCATTTCCATACTCTGCCTCTCTCAGGGCCACTATTTTACATAACACTAAAAGTGGGACAAGGTTGAGTATATACATTAAAATCTAGCTAACATTTGTGGCTCCTGTGATATCCGTACTTTCTTCATCTAGGAGATGGTTAAATTCACTCAGTTTGTGAAATTCACTGAGCTATACACTTATGATGTGTACTTTTCTACTTTACTTGTCTATACTTTAAAATAATACTGAGCCTAGGTATTTACCTTTTGCTTTAAAGATTTTAGATGACTGAATCTTTAAAGCTTTGGCCCATTAAGTCAAAACATCTGCCTGAAATGACTGTTTCTACTATAAATTGGAAGAATATAGGGCTATCCTAGGATATGGTCAATCCCTAAATCAAGAGCATAAGTCCTTTTTGGTGAGGTTGAGAAAATTTCATGAATTTCTCCAGCCCTTGATGTACAACCAACCTTGACCTAGGCAGATCAGGGATTTGTGGAACAGATTGTCTTGTCAACATTTGGTTTCATACAGATCTGCCAGGACAATTTGTGGCAGTAACAATAATGTGAAATAGTGACTGTATGTCTCTTTAACCTAAGTTTTATTTATGAAACAAGGAAAACCACGTAATAATAGGATCATCAACATTTACATTAAAGTTATACTTGACATTATGCTAAGTGTATTTCATGAAATAATCTTCTAATTTTTATAATAAAGTTATAAGATGTAAACTATTAAATGTTTAAAAGAATGAATATGAGTATAGTACACAACATTGCCTGGTACATACTAGCACTTGATAATGTTACTTATTAGTATTAATTATCATTGTCCATTGCTCAATTATTATTGTTTGTATTCTTTCCCTTTCATAAGAAAATACACTTTAAGAGGTCATATAACATGTCCATGGTCATATAGCTAATAAATGGGGCTGTGACTCTGCTTCAGAGTTTTCTCAACTGAACCTAAGCATTTTCACACTCTGCCTCTCTCGGGACCACTATTTTGCATAACATTAGGAGTGGGACAAGAGGGCTACCTCAGATTGTTAACAACTTGCCTGACAGATTTAGATAGTTGAAGGAAATCTTAGATAGTTGAAGGAAATATTTGCTATTTCTTATTAGGATCAGTAAAACTTGAAGTATAAAAACTTACCTTGACCAGATAGCTTGTACCATAATTTCATGGAGAATATGGGAAAACACAGATTATGTTTATCAATAGAATGAGATGACCACAGTGGCATATCTGTATAGTCCCTGCTCCTTTGGAGGCTGAGGTGGAAGGATCACTTGAGTCAAGGAGTTGGAGGTCAGCCTGGGCAACGTAGGAAGACCCCATCGCAAAAAAATAAATAGATAGATAGATAGATAGATAGATAGATAGATAGATAAAATAAAAACAGAGAGAGAGAAGAAAAGCAATAAGGGACCTGGTCACTTCTAGAATTACTGAGTCATAGCTACCCTTGTTTTTGTTATTTTATGAAAATGTTCTATTAAACATGACTGAGTATTTAGTACCCTCTAAAATGAGGGTAGGACTAAGTACTTTATTATTTATATTTAGTACTCAGTCCTACCCTCACTTGAGAATATACCAGTATGATCCATATGATAAATTTGGACCATCATTACATCAAAGAGGAACTTTTACTGGGTGGCTTCTTTAAGAACAGAAGCTTCTTCATGTTTGATCTCCTGTTAGAGATACACATGATCTTATTTATAGGTGTCCTAAGGTATCTGGTCACAAATTCCTCATGTTTTCATCAATCATTGAGGTAGAGATAGTGGAAAGCCCTTCTTTTTAAACTTGAATTCCCCCAAAGACTGGCTTAGAAAGCATTATTGAAAACTTCTTTTAAATCAAATTCAAGATATTACAGCAGCACCTGCTACAGTCTGTCAACATTTCCATTATAAACCCATATTTTCCAGGTTTATTACTTGGCCGTGACTTTTCTGTGGAGTGTGATGCAGAACACAGAATTTCAGCCCAAAGCAATTTTTATTATCATCACTCAAATATTGAAATTTTTCCAAGTTATGATTGTTTTTTTAAAATACCACAAAAGTCAAGTACTTTGGGGGACACCCACACATTCTAAGTCCTTTATAAAATGCAACATTAAAAACAATTTATTCCTCATAAGAAACAAAGAAACAAATAACTGAATCTTAAGGCCTGAAGGGGAAATTTTGTGAACCCACATAGATTTATTTCCTATGATCTGGGACTAATTTGATATTTAGATTGAGATTTTTAATATTACTACAATAAGCTTTCAAGAAATTGGCACCATATGGATCTAAAAGAAATTGGATTGTAGGCAAGGGAGAATGAAAATAACCACCAAAAATGCAACCCACAGAAAAGTATTCTCCAAGCTACTGATGTTGCTACCATCAGAGATAGAGCCCTGATTTTGTTTTTCTGATTCTTGCATTCTGTTTTCCCTTCTGGTGAGCATAGGAGAAGCTGATAAACAATTTATAAAGTGAAAACATTGGGGTAAACTAGTAGAATCAGGAATTTTATCAGCAAACCAAACCCCATTGCAATGTAATAATTGAATTTCTTGTCTACGGAAATTGCTGTGTTGGAAGTTCTCAGTTTTTCTATCCTCAAAGTACCTATAACATGGGAAGAAGAAATAGGGATCACCATATCCTGCTGCTTACTTTTTTACCACTTTAAAGAGTTATTTAAAGTGAGTTTTACCACTTTAAAGAGTTATTTAAAAACACACTGCCTTGGGTGTGGTCTTCCCTACTGGGATTGAATGAATCTAGAGACCTCTACTCTACTCTGGCCAGATAAATTGGGTAAATTTAACTATACTTTGTATCCTTGAAGAAATGTGATATTAGGATTCAAAGGAGATCACTACTTGAGGTGTTCTGGTCATTAATAATTCTAAGCACTTGAGGATGCATTATTGTTTACATAAAGGAGAATTTGTATTAGAAATATAATGGGACATTCAAAGAAGCTAGGCAGAAGAAGTTTTACTACCTTATTCATTCTTTGTCACAGCTGTCAAGCAACATTTCTAGTTTCCCAAAGTGGCTGGAATAAAACACAAATTTTCAGGACAATATTTCACATGCTTCCTTTTTCACCAATATGTAAATGTAGGGGATGATATTTTATTAGAGGAATCTTAGCATGAACCCAGCATGATAACAAAGAAATAGGTGTGTAAGAATTATGAGTCCTTACACTGGTTGAAGCACAGTGAACTTACATGTACATCATTGCTAGGTCTAAAAGCCAAATGCTTCATAAATTGAAATTATGAAAGCAGATTACGAGTGTTAGTCATAAATAATGTTCCCTGATATGTCCAGATGTCAGAAGATAGTTGTCCAGGAGATAGGGGCATTTAAATCTTTTATTTATTATTTTTTCCTGCTAGGAGATTGAACTGTAAACACCTGATTATTGTACAAGGAGTCAGGAAGATCCCTGAGGGGACTCCTTAACAGTTTGCATGAGACACTCATGATGATCTCAACAAAGTTAGAATGAAGGGACTTTAAGCTCAGGAGGAAAAGTGGATTATTTTTGGTGATGGATGAATGATTAGTTTTCAGTCAAGTGCTTTTCAAATTATTATAACTAAAATTAATGGCAAATATGCTAGCTCATCTCAAATTCCCAGAATTTAGCAGAATTCCAACATAAAGTGCTCTAACAAAATTTTTTTTTGGTCTTTTCTTGCTATTATAATTCCTGACTTTGTCTTCTTGTTAAACTATGTCCTTAAAGATGTTTTTATCTTTCCTTCTCTATATATCTATATATCTCTGTCTTTAGGTATCTCTGGTTCTCTATCTTCTCTCTTCCTTCTCTCTTTCTCCCCCAACCCAATTCAGGGCTAATTCACCTGATATTTCTGATTTTGGTTCACATAGCATATTTATTATTGAGAAGTGTAGGTAGCATACAGTATGATAGACAAGCCTTAACAGATTGTATGTATTACATGGGATACAGTCAGACCAACAGGGAAAGAATAGGGGACTGAAAAGGTTGGATTGAAGTGAGAATCTAAGAAGAGACTTCTGCCTCCTCTTCCAGTCTACAGTGTCACAACCAGGAGTCCACAGTCATCGTTTTTCTGGACTATTTTAGAGAAAAAATGTCCCTGGGGAACAACAAAGGACTGCTTCATTCTAATGCTGGAGCAGTCTGGCACTAAGGAAACCATTCTAGCAACCTGCAGGCCATGTGCTATGTTTGTCATTTTGCCTAAGGCACTCACCAATTATGTGTGCTATAAATGTAAGCAGGTCTCCCTTCCCTAGGCGAAAGTAAAGGACTTGAGGAATACTTTCTTATATTACAGTTTATTAAAGAAGATGAAGAGTTCCAAGAAGGAATGAAAGTAATAATCTAAGAAGAAACCCAGAAAATTTTAAAGAATTTATCTAATGGGATCAATACCAATATAAAATTGTGGATCCTACCTCCACCATGGAATATGTATTTGGTTTTATTCCAGTAAATCATTCTAAATCTCAGGCTCCTCATTTGTAATGGAAATGATAAATAAATGGAAATAATGTAAGTACTTACCTGGTTGAGTTGTGAGTTTTAAAAGAATTCATGTGTATAAAAAACTTACATGTGTAAGTCAATGTGTGTAAAAAAACCCTCAAGTTTAGCCAAGTGCCTGAGGCATAGTTAAGAGTTTAATGATGCCTGTACACAGTGAGAAATGGGTGAACTTCACAAGGAGAATACAGATGAAAATGATATATTTAACAATTAAAAAATACTAATATATAAGAAAAAAAGAAGAAAATATTCATCTGAGAAAATTGCAAAATCTATAAGCACCTAAATTTATCCCACTGGTGAAAGGCCTATGAAGAACATTTTCTGTGCCATGGGGAAATGAAAAGATTCCGACAAAATATTACAAAGACTTTCTACCTGAGGTTGAACTCTGGTGTTCTTTAACCTCTACTAAAGAAAGAAAGATAACTACATGACCTGACAAGAAAATTTAGGGGTGGACTCTCTTTCTATTCATAAGAGAAGACAGTCAAACCAACCAAACTTAACTACGACTTGTGGTAAAACAAATAAATACTGTTAAGATAACAGAGCTGTATCTGTAGTACTTGAAAGTCACTTATAGGAATTTAAGGCATGTTTTATAGATATTAACAAAACAACTTGATTTTTTCCTGTTTTATTCTGAACAGAATGATGGATTTCAATGTGAATAACTAGCCATATAGAGAGATTGAGTGCAGAATTTGATTTTTTTTTTCTTAACTTCATGGTTTATCAAAGCTCTGGTGTCCTGGTGAGGAAATAGCATTCATCTGTTGAAAGCCAGGAAAAGTATATTTGAGTGAAAATTTCTGTATTTGATCAAAGAGGTTTTAAAGAAACAGAGAAATAGCATATTGAACCTTGCCCATGCCCAGGATTATCCAGTGATAACATTTTCTTAGACATGATATGGTTTGGATATGAGGTGCCTGCCCCTCTCCCAAAGTTTCTGTGCTAATGCAAGAATGTTCAGAAGTGAATTGTTTGGATTGTGAGAGGTCTATCCTAATCAGTCCACCTTAGTTTGAATGAGCAGACTGAATGGTAATTGTAGACAGGTGGCTGAAGGAGGTGGGACAGTAGAGGCATGCCCTAGAAGGGTTGGTTTTCCCTGAAACCTCTTCTACCCCACTTCCTGATTCTGCCATGAGTTGAGTAGCTTTCTTTCACTGAACTGTTCTTCCACGATGTGCTTCCTCACTTTGAGTCCAGAGATATGGAGTTGGCCAACCATGAACTGAATCTCTGAAACCATTATCCCCAACTAAACTTTTCCTCCTCTAAGTTGTTCTTTTCAGGTATTTTGAACACAGTGACCAAAACTAACTAAAACATACATAATTACAAAGAAACAGAAAATTAACACCTCCTCAATGTGTAATGAATTATAATACAAAGCCAAGATTTACACTATTTACATATTTTTAAAATAATCGTAATAAATTTGCCCAATGTCTTTTTAAAAAACAATTTTTTAGTTGTTGATGAATCTTTGTTTTATTCATTTATTTATATGAGGTGCTGAGAATCAAACCCAGTGCCTCACACATGTGAGGTAAGCACTCTACCACTAAGCCACAACCCAGCCCTGCTTAATATCTTTTAGAAAAACAAACAAACAAACAAACATCGTTCTCTATTGACCCTACTCAGGATTCAAAACTCGGTTTAAATGTCATCATCATCTTAAATGTTATACAGCACCTTCTTTGTACTCATCAGATGTTTACCCTTGACTTGATGATTTCATAGGATTTAAAACATCTATTTAATATATTCCATTGCATTGTAATTATTTGTACGAGTTGCTCATTCTTACTGGATTATGATTCTTCATGTTTGCATTTCTACCAGGCAGCACAGGATTTACTGTAGAGCAGGTGATCAAAATAGTGCATAGTGATTTCATGATGTGTATGTGTGCAGATAGATAGGCAGACACGTAAGTTGAGGACAACATTTATGGATGCAGGTATCTTTATCGTAAATACTTACAAATGGATAATGAGTGACATTAACTTGAATTTTTTATACAAGGCAACAAATTTGGCATTAGCAATTATCACCAAGACTTACTGGTCTGGAACTTACTAGACATTTTGTGTGACCTATGGATAAATGAAGAATGTTCACAAGAACACAGTATATAAATTAAGAGAAAATGATGAAGACTGGAAAAACTTGAAAACAACATTATCATAAAGGCTAACATGCTGAATGATAATTGATACTGTGTTAAATCCAATCAGCGATGGAAAGAACTTTGAAAATAAAAGTTTTCAGAATAAGAATGAATTATTTCACGGTTCATTGAATGTTAAGCCATAACAAAAGGAATATATCAACAACAATAATAGTAGAAGTCTCCTCTTAATCTTCTTTCTTAGGGAAGATAACTTTTACAATGGAAAGGTCAGAGAAGCATGGTTAATATAGCATTGACAGCACAGATTAATGAAGAGTCACTTAGTATATAGAGTCACTTAGTCCTTAAAATGAATTCAGATGAATTATATTCTAAGGCAACAGGAGGTTTTTTTATCCATAATTCCTGAAGTTTTGTGGCAATCAGGAAGGGGCTAGATTTTTCAAGATTTTGAAAGTGATATTTGAAAATGACTGGAGAAAAAGCAAATTAGGTAAATTTCCACAAAAGTTGTCTTTGTATTATAATTTATTACACATTGACAAAATAGGGGATGAATATCCATCTTAATTTTCTGCTTTTTTACCTACCTTTGTTAAGGCTTTTTACTCAATTTAGCCTATATATTGGTGGTACAAGTTTTAAATTTTAGAATTCATCGAAGTATTTTTAATGTTGAGTGGACTTTTCTGCTGTATTTGAAAACTATATTATCTTAATATCACAGTATCACAGAATATACTTTAAGGAAACATACTGTCTCTAACCAACCAACCTCTCTCTCTCTCTCTCTCTCTCTCTCTCTCTCTCTCTCTCTCTCTCTCTCTCTCTCCTGAATAGAAATTATAGTAACATAAAGGCACCTGGAGGTCTAAAACTTTCCTTTTGAAGAAAAATCTTTTTTTCTTAAAGAAAGAAATGAGGAGACTGCTCTAAGAAAGTAGACGATTAAACATTTTATACTCCTGAGAAATTCTTTCCAAGTTATCTTGTCCCTTGTGTTAGTTCTCTTATTGCCAGATTACATGGTTTTAAGATACTTTTCTTCATAAATATATTTTAAAAGGCAAACTTTCTAACAATTTTGAGAAATTTCTTTGTAAATTGAAAGAAATTTAAAAATAGAGCTAGGCAATCTTACATAAATTTTGTATTTTATTCGTTATTGTTTATAAACTTCATCAAAAGACATTATAGCAAATGGACAATTACATAATGTCTCTACCATGGGAAAGCAAGGAAGTTGAAGCCTCTGAGACTATCAAGCTCTTGGTAAACAAAATTGGGTATAGACCCTGGGTAGAATTGATATCTTCTTAATTTTAAATTTTGTATTAATTTCCAGGATCATATTTTAAAAAGCTAAAGCTCATTTTACTCTTACTTTATGTATATATTTGACAGCATTCTAGCTTCAGAATTTAATGGAATTAATGTTTCTACCAAGAAACGAAGAAAATTTATTTGTCCTGAGTGTAAACCTTGTCTTGGTGTTCTTCTTGCCTTACCAGTAGGTTGGTGGGAGAGTGGACAGAGGGGCAGGAATTGATGTTCTGTTGCACTGTGAGCCAAAGCACTCTCACCAAACTCACAGGCCATTTACAATCCCATTTGAGTCCTAAGAACCTAGAGTGAGGTGCATGGAAAGCTATGATGCGAACGTATACCTCAGCTATTTACTTCTTGACTTCTTACTCCCATTCTTTAGATGACTTGCTTCTTTTTTTTGTTCTGTTAACCAGTTTCATTCTCTTCTGCTTCTTTCTCCATTTCACTAATTCTACTTTTATCTTCATTGTTCATGTACCCTCTTCCTTTTCTTCTGGACTCTTATTTTGTGTGGCTTTGGTTCCTCCCGTCTTTCCGCTACCCAGCCATTCCCTCAGTCATCTCTCCATCCCAGACCCAGAGAACGAGGCTTTTCCAGGTTTTTCCTGCAAGTGATCTCTGCTTGTCTGAAGATCCACCTCATCTAGTGGCCAGCGTGTGCCATGTTCACTGGTTCAAGGGCTATCTCACCTTTTACAATTTATAGTTTGTTAGTTTTCATGCACAATGACATCTGTCCATCAGTTTTGACAGAATTAATTATACTGAATTTAGAGTTCATTTTGGATTCTGATGGGGAAATGAGTGAGGTATTAGGTGGGAGCAATAATTTTATTACTAGTTTGAACAAATTGGTTCCTAGGAATTTCCTTTCAGCTTGAACATTTTCAAATTCTAAACGCGGTTCATTTTCTCTTGGTGTACCTTTTAATCTCTTCTCCGGGGTTCCAGGGCAGGAAAAGGATGAGTGAGGAGAATAACTTCTCAAATGACAATAGTTATGACCATTTAACACCATATGATTTAGAAACATTAAGTATAGTCCAGATCTCAGACTGTTCTCTCTTCACTTTTTGAATACAATCTTGGCTTTCCTTAAACAGGAAATATATAAGGGAAATGCACCTTCAAGAATATGTATAGCCTTTTCAATGCATGCAATGTCATAATTGCTATCAGCATTTTAAGACTTCTTAGCAAATCTAGAAAGATTTCAAAGTTCTTATTAATTTTTAATTTGCTGTGAACTTCTGCACTTTCACTAAAGATAAACTCTAGACAAATCCATATGATTTTAGGAATCCATATTTTACCCTTTCTAAGCCCACATACATGCATGCACACACATTTTTTTTCATCATACTCTTCATAGTAGCACTATAGAATTCCCATTTTAAAGACTGTAAAACTGAAACTCAGGGATGCCAAGTTATTTTCTTGTTTTACTATTTGGTAATATAATCAATATTGCCATGTAAGACTTTTTATTTCAAGCCCAGAACATAAACATACGTCCATGAACATTAATTTGGTACTTGAAAAGAGATTAAAATTTAAAAGAAAGAAAGAGATTAGGAAACATATAGCCATTTACTATATATAGTTTTCAGAGTGCTTCACCTGTCCTGATCAAACATATTTCACTATGAACAAAGTATTTAATAATATGGTTATATTCTCAGAATAAGTGATTTCTTTTTCCCTACCATAGTTCTTATTAAGCCACAAAAGGTGCTACAAAAGAGGGCCTTGAAAAAATCAGACGTATCAAATTTTCCCTTTTGGAAGAAAAGGCTATAACAATAAACTCTTGAATTGTTCAGTCACACATAGCCTCTAAAAGAAGAGAGCCCAGTTGGAATGTGTGTTTTCTGGATCATGATTAGATATGGTGTAAATTTCCCTGGTGATGGTAACAATAGAAGGACCAAGGTTAGCCTGTTAAATGAAATGTGAGTGAGAACCAGGCAGTTCCAAGTGGCTGCTGGCACAGTTTTAGGTGTCCTGCCAGCGTTCAAACCCACAGGGTCATTTGGCAGTCAGGTGTCATTAGTCAACCCTCTCCCACTCTCCCTCTTCCCATCTGTTTTTGTCTAGCCTATTTGTGTAAATTACCTCTCAGTATGCAGCGGGGCTCAGTCTAGTCATGTATTTTCCTCCTACTTCTTTGTCCTTTTCATCCCTGACTGCTCATTTCAACTTATACCAATCATTTGACCCAAAATATAACAGGAGAGGCAAGATAATGGTAGCAATTAATATTACTACTGTTACAAAGCTGCATCCCTTATGACTATGGTAAAGAGACCACTAAGGGTAATATAATAAATGTCAAAGAGACAGTTTGCCACTGGCCATTTTGAAACATGATGATTATCATCAGAGGCCAAAATGTAATGATGCCCTTTAAGAGGATGTAGAGCTTATGTAATTTTGTGTGGACAATTTGCAGAGTTAATATCTAAAAGGATTCCTGAAGAGAACAATGTTCCTCATTTAAGAATTGTAATACATTTATAAGAGGAGGGAAAAGATAAAATCTGCTTTCTCTTGAGTTGATCCTGGCATTTATGAGTGTGGAGCACCCACTTCTCTAGTATTTTTTTTAATAAAATCAAGGCATAAGCATATGTATGAATTCTGTTTCAATGCTATGAGGAAAGGTGTAAGGCTCAGCCTACATTACCCACCCAATCAGTACACTTATTACCCAAAAACAATTAAGCAAAAATAATTGTTTATATGGTAGCAACTGATAGCAAGGGTGGGTTTCCAACTCTGGGAAGGATTTAAAACTGAAGGGATTATTTGCTGAGGGGAGATAAGAATAAATTGATACAAATAATCCTGTAATTACATTCTAATAATGACAAATAATTAGTCATGTTGGAACCATAGTTATGGGAATCCACTATTGATATCTAATTTATGTGGGATAATTAAAAATAACATAATTGAGAACTTTATATTCTTTACAAATCATTAACATAATGATATGTGGTCAGATTTACTGCATTTTGTCAAGTTTAGTTTTTAGTGCATAATTGACCAAAGATTTTGTTCCATGTCTTTTTACCCACTTTTGTTGTTGTTGTTGTTATATGCGGATGATTTTTTAAAATGCAAACTCATGCATTGTAAAAAATGCCTTAGCAATTTGTTTTTTTTATTGTAAAGAATCTTTAGGTTGGTAATTTTCTAAAAGTAATCCAGGCTTCTCATTCATTGAATGCTTTAAGTTACTCTGAAAAGAATGTAAGACAAACAAACAAGAACAGTTTTTCTGGTTCATATTTAAATATTTCCAGTAACAGGGAGTATACACCATTTTCTGAGTGAGAAGATTACATATTTATTTGAGTAATTCTGGCTCTTTGCCAATCAATACTCATATCTATATTTAATCAGATAACTCATATTTGCCAATTTTTCCTTTCCAAAATGAAACTTTAAGATAATTCAAGGATTATGATCATCTAATTCTTTAAGGACATAAAAACTTTTAGGAAAAGTGTGTAAAAATAATGAGAAACTCATGCAAGCAGGCCTTTGAAAGTGACTGGAAGATCTGTAAGACCTTGGAATCACATGATATACACAATAAGAAAAAGAATAGCACAGGAAAATCTACATAGCATATTTCCATTTGTGTTAATTATCAAATAGCAAAGATTATATAAATAAAACATGTATATGTTAAATATATATAAATATGAATATCAGATAATATTTCTGCTCAATAATTATATTTTACTATGCTAAATATTATAAATTCATATTATCTTAAATAATATGAATATTAAACATTTCATTTATAAATTAATGCATAAAATAAGATGTGGGTGGATATATAAACTAAAAACTGTTATCATTGCTATCTCTTCTATTTGACAAAGATAAAGGGGAAAACTTTTATCCTATATACAGTTTTATGTAGGTAATTCTCATTTTAGTATTCAAGATTGAACTCTTGAAAAAATTTCAAGTAATATAAAACTTCCAGTCTTTAATATTTTGGAGTATAGCTATTGTTTCTTTTCCCATTATTTTTATTATAATTTCCTAATGTTTTGTGCAGTTGGTGCACAAGAATATCACCACTTCTGTGTGTGGACATCACTACTGATATGGTATACTGACAACTGAGTATAACAGTACTCCTTTCCTCCCAGGTTTCCTGTAACTGTTACTTACATAGCAATTTCCTTTTAATTAAAGCCACGCATTATAATTTCCAGTGTTGTTTCTTGTCCTTTTGCCTTTCTTAGATGTACCAGAAATTGTCACACTTTTTTCTATCTTTCTAGGCCAATAGTTGGCAAGACACATCTAGTTGGTAAAGATACTTATAGCAAATATCCTAGGCTTTGGGTCCATATATGGTCTGTAGTGTCTTCCTTTCCTCTACCCTCTCTCCTTCTCCCTCCTTCTCCTCCTCCATCTCCACCTTTTTTCATTCCTTTAAAAACATAAATCCATTCTATAGCTTACAAATTCAGTGGAATTACCCTCTACTGTTGAAAACATTACCTTTTAATAAAACCTGGATCAACAAGCAAACACTATGCAACAACACCAAAATTAATACCTTTTGAGTTCTTGGAATGGAGTTCGCTAACAAGTTTATTACTGAAGATTATTGCCTACCTTTCCAAATAAAATTTCTAAAACTAACCTCCCATTTTCCCCTTACCTTTTCTAAACATGATCCACTTGGAAAGTTACTCAGATTAGTAGAAGAGTACATGGAAACTGAGCCAGCAAAGCACTAGAGTAGCCCTCCTCAGATGGGAGAGGTATGGCTAATAGACTAAGGCTAAAGAAAAGCATTTTTATTTCCATTTACCTGGAGAGACTGGTATGGCACAAGCCAACTTTTTTCAGTGCTAAAGTGGTGGGACAGCTTTCTTAAATAAGAATGTCTTATGTTTCTAGTTCAGCAAAACCCAAATTTGGAAAATAACTGATAAATATGAAAACATGGGATTTCTATTTGTCTTTATATCATACAAGTTAGAAATGCTAGTAAAAAAATTCTCATTAGTGCCTCTTGTTGCCTCTCCTCTCCTGTTCTTTAACTCTGTTCTAGTTCACTTTCATCTGTCATATTGTATGTTCCAGACTCAGCGAGCTTTTTCTATATAGATTACTGAGGATATATTCCTTCAGTCTTATTCTTCTGAAATTTGGAATACGAACAACTTTTCAGGTTTAATTTCCTAGAAAGTTTGAAACATTATTCAGAAACTCTTCTGGAGTCACACTGTAGTAACAGTGGTGTGACTTCCATCACCATCTGCTCGGAGATGGAAAGTGGCCACCCATGGCAGTGCAAGCAGTGGGGGAGGGCTCTAGTGAGTGCCTGCCATGAGCCACATCAACTTGATCTACAACTTTAAAGAGAAAAGCAAAATCCACAGCCAATTGTCTGTATTAACTGGATGTTGCCAATCAGCTTGTTTGAGTATTTGATATTCTGAATTATAAATATGGGTAGTGGTGCTATTAGAAGCAGTTAAAATTAATTGAGGAAAAAAGATGTGGATTTTAATTGGACAAGATTCCTTCTCGGATGCCATCTTTCAATGCCTGCCTGATTTTGAACATTGGTTTCTTTCTATGCACAGTCTTTTATTTCTTTTTAATAATTTGCCTATCTATTGAACTTCTTTAAATTTACCTAAGTTTAGCTATTATGATATGCAAGGAGGGAATTTCAAATAAGAAACTTAATTGACCCATCTTTAATTCAAAGAATCTTCTCTTGTCCCCATCATAGATATGATAAAGAAGACAGGGGAGAGTATGGCCAATTTAAAGAGAAACCACATTTACTTCACTTATTTTAATCTTCCAGTGAAAGAAGAAAAGTATTTTGCATTAAAGAGAAATTGATGCCTTCTTCCAAAGTTTCTTTCTACCAGAAATAATCTTACTTCTGAGGTTTAATTTTGACTAAATTTTAAATCTCTCACATTCTTCTTGAAGCACTATTGCATGATACTTTTTTGCTTTCTATGCTGAACGAACATGGTCTCTAGATCCCTTTTCTACAGCTGATTATCCAAGCTTTCTCATTTCTCTTCATCACGAGGTTAATGCTAACTCTTGCCTTCCATTTAAGTTTCCTATGATGAGATCTAACCTTCTTTTTAAAAAATGTGGCAATGTGTATAACCCACCAAAACAATGCTAGATACTTGTTGTATTAGTCAGTACTTTTGCCGTTGTGACCAAAATACCTGATGAAAACAATGTAGATGTGAAGTTTATTTGGCTCTCATGGTTTCAGAGATCTCAATCCACAGACTGCCAAATCCATTGCTAATAATAATAATAGTAAGATTAAAATAAATAAAGTAAATGTGGTCTCTTTATGCAATAAAGAAAAATTATCCCTTTATTAAAGCTGCTTCTAAACTTGTACTCATATAATAGGTATGCTTTTCTGTGCTCCACTGATCTAGAATATACAGCATTTTCCCACAGATTTTGGCATCATTTTACCACTAAGATGTTTAGATAGAGCCACTGAGGTAACTTGGTTCATTCAAACAAGTTTAGTTTATGCTGGGTGTGGTGACAGGTGTCTATAATCCCAGCAATTTAGCAGATGAGGCAGGAGGATTACAAGTTCAAGGCCAGCCTCAGCAATTTACAAGACCCTGTCTCCAAATAAAACAAAAACAAAACTGTTTTAGCTCAACACTGTGCAGACAGTTGAGGGAAGTAAGAGAGAAAAACAAAATATTCTCTTGAAAAAGTCAAGAAAAGGGCTGAATGAATACTAATATTTTAGGGGATATATGGATTTCCAAGGGCAATAACAAAATAAGTTAATTTACTAAGACTGAAAGAAACCATGTTGAACATTCCACTTATATATTAACAAGAATGTAAACCTTACAAAAGCAACTAAAATTCAGTCAATAATTTTTGTCATTTAAAGTTTATATTAAAATATTAATTACCTCAAACAAAAGATACAAAATTCTCTCTGAATTTACACAGATTGTCAAGTCATATAGTAAACTAAACCCCTCAATTCCTTCATGTAATAGTGTTTTCAAGGGGATACAAATTTAATGCAAACCTCAATGAAATGATCTTACTTCCCTTATAGAATAACAACTAGCTAATATTTATTGAACTTTAACAGAGTATAAGACTTTCTATGGAATGTTGTATTTAATCTTTATATATTAATCCCATGAGTTAGGGAGAATTTTTATCTCCATTTTATAGATTTGGAAAGCCAAGGCACCCAGAGTTAGCTAACTTCATACCAGACCCCATGCCCTTCACCCATAATCATTATCATGGCAAAAGAGAAACCTAAATATGAGTAATTATAGAGAATAAAAGTAGGTACGTTCATGATATGATAAGTGAGGACAAATAATTAGACTTATACAAGATGAGGCAAAAATGAAGAAATGAAGTGGTGACAAAGGAAGGAGCTCATGGAAAAATATTAGATAAAGAAGGATTTGAAAGGCTCCTGAATATAAAAGGGAGCCGTCAGCTCACATTTCTCTGTGATTATCAACAGAACAGACATCAAAAATAAAATCCACCTCCTCTATTTTGTATCATTATTTACCTTAGTGGGAATGGCAATTAATTTTCTGGATTTCAAAAGTAAAAATAGCTTGCATATGTCTCTATAATACACGTCTTAGATTTTTATGTAATTTATGTGAG
The DNA here is from genome assembly GCF_964194105.1 of Spermophilus citellus. Lineage (NCBI taxonomy): Eukaryota > Metazoa > Chordata > Mammalia > Rodentia > Sciuridae > Spermophilus > Spermophilus citellus. The sequence goes on along the minus strand of NC_138192.1, from coordinate 111,723,326 downwards.
CACAAAGATTTGCTTTTTTGTAATTTATACAAATTTGTTAGCTAGAAAATAGTGTAAATGTCAGAGACAAAGTTCTCTTCATTTAGGCAAAGTTTTCCTATACTTTACAGAAGCCTAGCACCATGGGGGGTAGGGATGCAAATTTTAAAAAGAAAAAAAAATGCTGTTTAGCCCTCAACTCTTACACATAAAAATAGTCTCCAGTTTGTAACATTTCAGAATGTTTAATTTGGAAAAGATGCAAGAAACTATTAAGAAAAATAATATATTAAAAAACTTATTTTCAGATAGGAAAGTGGGAGTCCATAATAGCCACAGGATTAATTCAACATATTCAAGAACTGTAAGATATCTCATTAGCAACCTTGTCCCTAGGTCACAGATAAAGATATTCAGTCTCATTTTTATGATTAGAAAGTATGCATTTGTATCTGGAACTAGTTTATTGGCTCCCAGTATGACATGCATTTATTCTTATTAATGTTTTCATAAATAAGTTATAGAACTGTGGACAAAGTTCCACAGTTTAAATGGGTAAAGCAGAGACATTCCAATTAATTTGTTGTTTTCCTACTTATAATGATGGCTTTTATTTTAGCATAGGAGTATCACTTTAGAATGCTTTTCTTTAAGGAGTTCACTGACGAAATAGGTGCTCCCCACTAGCTAGTAATCAATCCAGTGATGCAAGAGTTAGCTGTGTTGAAGGAGCAAATTCCTTTTATATGAGTTGGTACCTGAGCAGTCCCAACCTAAGTGGAGAACAATCAAGGATCAGAGCTGGCCACCCTTGTCACTCGAGGGTACTCTTACTGTTGTTGCTTCAGTGCTACTAGGTCTTGTTTCTACTGCAAAATCTGTTAACAGACAGAGTGAATGCTGGGAACACAAGGTTAAGGAAATAATTCTATAAAATGGGCCCACTGTGCTGACCCTCACGTGCTTTCTTTTCCAGGAAACAATTTACCTGTACCCCTGCGTGGCTTAAGTGGACAGGATAGTTTCTTAACAAACTACCTATTATCTGCAGGAGAATTGCAGGCCCAAAATAATGTTGATAAGAGGAACCCAAGTTACCTTGAAGGGGGAGACTTTTTGTGACCCTTTTCACAGACCAGATTCTGAAACTCAGGGAAATAAGAATAATTCCTTCTAACCATAAAATCTGTAAGAAATTTTGGTTAAGAATCCAATTAGAACTGGTCAGCATGGGTCAAAATGATGCAGAAGTGTCATAGCAGTGGGGACTGAAAAGTCTGCTCTCAGTCAAAAGTCAAAAAGGAGACCAGGGTGAAACTCTCTGGACACTTTTCTAGGATCCCTATTAAAACTGGCGCGGTACACTATCACTCTGAGAGGACCCACTCTCTTCTTTGAGTGTGACCCTTTCCTTCTTCTTATCCCTTCAATAAACTCATTCCCATTACTCCAAATGACATATCTGAAATCATTCTGACTTGATCGCAAAAATTGGGATTGGAAAGGGGGGGGGGTGTCTTCAAGCTGCCTCAGTTTCCCAGAAGGACTTGACTCTGTAACATCTTGAAGAGATAGAATAATCCTTCTGTATACTCTGATCACAGTGTGGAAAAGTATTATTTCTCCCTTATTAAGTTTCTTTTCCTCTTAGTAATTTTGCCTAAGTAATTAATAGTGAAATAAAGTCATAACAAAACCACAAAATAGATACCAAGAACAAGGCTTCAAATTATTATGTTTCTCACTGATGTGGCTATATAGCAGTAGAAATACTAAAATATTTTTCATACTGTGTAGTAAACAGTCATTGCCTCAAAAGACCCAGATATCCTCACACTGCTGCACCTTAGCTGTCTAGCTCTGGACATTGCACCATCCACCAATTGAAAGGGAAAAGCATGCACAGGAGGCAGCTGAGTGTGGTGACCAGTATCCTTCTCACTGTTCTTTGCCCTGCCATACTGGATTATGTTCACTGTTGCCCAAGTGCAGTAGTAGAGAAACGGATGTCTTTACAGAGTGGGCCTGCAACCTAGTCATCTGTAAGCCAAAAATGAGATATCTAGTAGTGCTCAGGCATTCACATTGAATGTGTCTAAATTGAGGTCATTGACCTCCCTTTCTCACCTTTTAATATCTCTTCTAATCACTAACAGAATCTATTGTAATTCACATTTTCTTACTCAACAGACTGTTACACTGTCCATCCAGACATGCAAGTGAAAAATTTAGTATTAATTATGAACCTTCCCTTCATTCTGTATTTGAGAAACTTTTTCCCTTAGATTTTCTATACTGTAGCCTCTTCCCAAACTCATACAATGGTAGTGGAATTGGTTTCCCAATATTTCAGGCTCACACCCTTTATAAACTGCCTATATGGTAAGGCCCCAACTCCCTAGTGTGGTAGGCAAGACCCTTCAGATGTTCCTTTCTCTCACTCCCCTTGAGAGTAGCTTCTGCACCAAACCCCAGTGTGCAGGTTTTGAGAACCCACTTATCAAACATCTAAACAAGAGTTTCTTGTCTGTGTCAAGGATTTTCTTTTTGTCTCAACTCCCCCAGATTTTTGCCCCCGTGGTGGAGCAAGCTTTCTGATTTCTTAGGAACCACTTAAGTCTTACCTGCTACATGAAGCTGTTCTTGCTCCCCTTCAGCCAATTACCAATCCATTTTTTAAATTCTCTTCTGTAACTTATGCATATTTTTAATCCAAGCTCCCATAAACACTCTATGGCACTAATTTGTTATATCTCTTCTTTATGAGATTGTAAGCTGATTAGAAGTGAGAATTGTATACATATGGGCACACATGTGTGATTATATATAATCACACACACATACACATACACACACATATATATATTTGTGTGTGTGTGTGTCTTCTGTCCTTAGAAGCCTAGAACATATGGGATATAAAATAAATGTTTGAGGAAAATTTCCAAGTATTAAGACTTTCCGTAAGTCATTAATTTATCTTGGAAGTGGCAACTTCTTTCAACTTTTCTTTTTTTCTGCAAATACTAAGAACTTTTTTTTTCATATCATATGCTCATTATACGAAAGTGGGAAATTACAGTCAGGCATAAAACAGCCATCATTTATTGAAGCATAGTTTGAAGATCTGACACAATTAGAGGTGACCACACCGATTCTTTGATTGTAATGAGTCATCAGTAGCAGTTTCAGGATTCTGAAAAGTGAAGATAGGTTCCATATTTAGATGGAACACTCAAACAAATGGTAGCCATTGGCCTCATTACATGTTGAGGTCTGAGCCTGAACTTTATTGTTCACTCCTGTTGGGGGCTAAGAAGGAATAGATGAGGATAGGGGCAACTGTCGAAGACCTATTGCTTTAGCTACTATAGGGGTTATCAGGATCTTATCTTCGGGCTTTCCTTAAGCTTAATTATGTTAGACCTTCTGGGACAGAGTTTTTCTAGGGAATCTTAACAGACCTGAGTCTCAGGGACCATCCTAAGCTAAATTAGAGATTTCATAAAGAGGGAAGGATCCCTAAACAAGAAGTCTAGGGTCACAATTTACAAGTACTTTGAATGAAAAATGTATCATTAACCTTTAACATATCTCTTCTAGCAACAGTGTTATAATGATATTCTTTAATTGTGTGAACAGAAAATATTGCATAATTAATGTCCAGGGAATTTTAAAACATCTGTGAGGAAATGTGCAAGAAACTTCTATAGGTCTTATTCTAGGTCTTATAAGACCTAGAATCCATCTTGATGTAAAACAATAATATTTCTACATAGACTTTCAGTAATATTACAAAATGTTACATAATTATGGAATACACATTCATTATTTTCACTAAATAGTATAATTCTCAGTAAAATTAATTTTGGGTAATTTGTATATTTTATTCTTTATATAGTTGTAAAACCCCAAGTGGACATACTTCAAAATTTTCACTGTCATTAATGATTTTGGTGGATCAAAATGAAATAAGCATTTCTATGTATAATTCTTCATACAAATTTCTGGTTATTTCCTTGTGAAAGATTCTCCTAAGTGTAATTATTAAACAATTTAAATATTTTAAAGTTCTTGATAACCCATATCATCAAATGTTTGACAGAATGTTTGCATCATTTTGCATTTCTGCCAGACATGCATGAGAATTCCTATCTCTTTGCACACTTGACAGAACTGAGATTTTACTAATTCATTTCTTTCATAAAACATATAAAGCTAGTCCTATTATCTATTCTTGTCTGAAGTCTCCTTATTGATGACATTGAATTTTGCTCCTCCTGTTTCTAATTGTTTTCTTCATAAAGAAAAATGTCCACAGCTTGAGCCCCTCTTATCTATACATAAATATTTTCAAGTCCTTCATGAATTCGTTGACCCAGCGTGGGAATGGTCTATTACTACAATCTCCCAACCAGTTATTTATTCCCATGAGATTGGCCCCCTGATTTGTTATTTCCTCTACACCCACAAAAAATATTTGTTGTCAGGGTTCATCATTCCAAAGCTTGAAGGGGCAGATGTGTAAAGTAACCATCACTGCACAGTCAGAAGCCAACGTATTGTATAAAATGCTAAGAGTTGCATTGCCAACCAAAGGCAATCAGTTCTGCTCAAATCAGAATACTGTCTGTTTCACTATGACCCAGAAACAAAAGCCTGACCTCATCAGGAAAACTTATTTTCCAGTCAATGATGAATTTCTACCTGACTTCCTTTATTAAAGCATATTTTCAGAACTTGTGAAGTAACTATGGCAATGGACACCTAGAAAGGAGAAAGATCTTTGTTATTAATTTCTACATGCAGAGATGAGTCAGGTGTTTAGTTGTGCTATTATGCAAATCTCTAAACATGGCAGTGGATAGCCTGCTGGGAAAGTTCTTATCAGGAACAAAATGCCCTTTTAAAGAATTGTACTTTGAGGTTAACTGTGTTTGTTAAAAATTGAAGTCATGGTGTTCTTTGAAAATGAGCTAACATGTTTTTCTTATTATTTAAAAAATAAAAAATTTTAATTGGTTAGAAGGGGAAAATTTGTTAGTTTCAAAAGGAGATGCTTTTTCAAATTTATTTATTTGTTAGTTTTTCAGAGTCAATAGTGATTTCTAATATGTTTATAACTGTCCTTCTATAGAAAAATGTTTTTTTGAAGATTTTTTAAAAGTTGTTCTTTGGAATAATAAAGAGATTCTTCTAGCTCTGAAGTCAATGCTCTGTTGAAAGGACTCAAGATCTCCATGAATGATAGAAAATGAGCTAAGATAGCCTTAATGGTAAAAGGGAAAACTGTATGTTTATGATTTACAAATGAGATGGGTGATGTTACTTTATGACTCAGAGAAGTCTTCAAACTTCTGTCCTAAAATAGATGACAAAAAAATACATTCTGATCCTTGGACTTGCAGACCAAGAGAGCCAACCAAAGTTCCAACAGTGTTATTTCCTGTTTTTTCCTAAAAATATCTTCATATTTTGCATTTAAAGTGCATAACATGTTTTGTCATACAATAATAACTTATGTAAGAATTTTAAAATTAAATCAGTATCTATGAAGTTTCTTCATGTCTACCAACAGTTATGAGTGCCCTCTGGAATCCTTCATCTCCATGATTTATTTTCTGAAGCTTGGGAATAAACTCATATTGTGCCAAGGAAGTCTGATATTCTGTCTTTAAATGACACCATTTTAAAAGAATTTGGTTCCATGAGCTGGTAATCAATTAACCAGCTCCTGACAAAACAATGGAATAGAGGAAAAAAGACTTTTTTCCTGAATATTTTAGTTTCCAAGTTACCATGGCAACAAGATACATTTGTTTTATTAACATAATCTTTTCATTTTTTAGTACTTTTGCTCTCTAGAAAGGATTCTTCTTTGATATGATCACAATTAAACAATGGATTCTGAAATTGAACTGGCATTTATAGAAGCTGGTAACAATGTAAAACAATTTTGCTTATCTGAAAAGCATACTGCTTTAAAGAAAATTTATAAATAGCTTTTCAAGGTTTGTCATTTCTTATTAGGGTTGATATGGCTCAAGTTTTGCTTTCTCAGGGTATAACATCACAGAGATTTTCCATTAAATCATTCTCTTTCAGTAATGCTCATGGTCCATTTTCATTTTTGTGTCATTTCTTAGAATATCAGGGTTGCTTTTGTGTAATTTTTCTATCTGTATTTATTCAAGAACATCCACATAATCATACTGTGTAACACAGTTGTACCTAAAATCTTTGACATAGCTATTGGATCTTATCATGTAAAATTAGCTGAACATATTTTTTAAAGCTCCTACCATGTACAAAATACAATGCTAGACAATGTTGAGGATATATAAAAAAAGTATAATATATATGGCTAGCCCTTAAGAGGGTTTTTTTTTATGTCTCATTTAAATTGCAGTATGTTCTATTTGTGAATGGCCTCAAATAGATAGGTTTTTTGTTTGTTTGTTTTGTACCAGGGATTGAATTCTGGGTGCTTAACCACTGAACCACACCCACAATCCTTTCTTTTATAGTTTATTTTGAGATAGGGTCTCACTAAATTTATTAGGGCCTTGCTAAGTTGCTGAGGCTGGCTTTAAACTTACAACCCTCCTGTCTCAGCCTTCTGAACCACCAGATTACAGGTGTGCACCACTGTGCCCAGTCTCACATTAAAACAGGCAGTTTTATTAAAAGTTTTAATCTAACATTTGATTGATAATTAATTTGAAGCTTATTAAATAAAATCCAATAAATATGCTGAGTCTTTTGCTTTTTAAATATCTTGATGCCTTCACATTAAGGTTTAAAATATAAAACAGAGATTTTCTATATTTTACACTGTTACCTTAAAATTAAAATAGTTCTTAAATATTCATTCAAGATAGAAATGACTATAACAATGTATAAAACTATATCAAGAAAAAAAGAAATATTAACTGGATTGTCATTTTCTCTCAAAGAATAGGAAAATGATATTAGCATTTCCAATCTCAGAAATTTCTCAGGGAAAATGATAAGCCACTGAAACAATAGACAGTTATTGAAGAAATAACACAATACTGGACTGAGGAAATCAGCACAAAACTATGAAATGACTTTTAATAACCACAGAGCTTTTCAGAGATACTATACAATTGGAAACATTTTCCAATTGCAGATTGCATTATATATGAAAGTGGTCCATGAATTCTAGGTACTTTGAATGATAACATCAAGAAAAAGTAAATAAAGAAGGTTCATTCCAGGGTAACAATTTTAATGAGAACTGAGGGTCAAATACAAACAGCACTGTGTCCTACTTATTTAGTAAGAATCTCAGAAATATACCAAAGAAAACCCAAAAAGTTCTATGTAAGACAAAAAAAAAATTATGACACTCTAATTGTGGGTTCTAAAAACATTGGAAAATGCAGCAGTGCCATACATCTGCTTTTCTTCAGATTCCTATATTATAGTGAGAGATCTGAGCTCCATGCTCATGAATGCATCCTTAAAATAATAAATTGATTTATAGCCCAGTTTTATTAATAAGGTGGACTTTTAACTAATTTATGGGATTGTACCTTGATGCCATTAACAGTGCTCATTGTGAAATAACAAATAGCTTTGAGACAGCTACAGAAGCTTGTTTTCTACTTACTGTGAGTTTCCTTTTAAATTATGCCAACTTGAACATATGAAATATCAAAAAAAGTATTCCTTTGCACTGTTGAATGATATCCTCTTCACAAATTTGTGAAGAATACATTACGTGCATAATGTAAACTCTAAGGACAATCAATGTTACATGCATCATACAAAAGCACCATTTGAAGCTATAAAGATGGCATGAAGAACACAGAAATGAGTCCAGTGTCCTCAACATCCTTCCCATTAGCTTGCCATGGTATCCCATAGTTTTACTATTTGGAATTCATTTATTTGCCTTTAAGCAGAGAACCCAGTTTTACAAATAAGCTATCAAGCTGTTGTCAATACCAACAATAGTTTAATTCATTTTACATTTCAAACAAAGGGTGGATGTGGAGAGAAATAAATGTAGCCAAGTGGTTAATAAATGCTGTAAGACATTAATGTGGCCTCACACGACTCAATCCCTGAAGGCATTGCTTTATTACAGCAGAGTACAGTAATTGATGTTCATAAAGATGGCCCCAAATTAGCAACATAAAATGTTAGGTCATATTTTGAATATTCTGTTTAAGATTTAAAAGTGTAGAATGTGTTTTAAGAGAATTATAACAGCACGATTAAAATAAAACCAAGTGAAATGATTTTAGGGGGGAGAACTATGATTATATACAGTGAAACTAATATTATTAGATAAAGATAGTATTACAATATATGTACTATATATACTTAACCATGTGAATATATCCATGCAGAAAGTGAAGTAGAAGAATTATAAAACCACATTGTCTTACTGCTTTCTAAAAAGCAAAATGAACAAGTCATATGCTTTAATTTATGCTGTTTGTTTTAAAAATCTTCCTTCTTTGAGAAAGATTGTTTTTTTAATAATTTTTTAGATGAAGTGTATAAATGCTTCCTTTCTTTCTACCTTTTAGGGGATGCTTATCATTTATTTATTTTTTATAAACGGCCTCTTATAAATTAAATAGGTAATGTTCTTAATAGAATTGCACTTCATGAACAGATAATGGCCATCCACTAAAATATACCTGTCAAATCTTACTGATGTAATGAGAGAAAATAAACTTGTAGATAAAAGAAAAGTGTTTATTTTCACAATGTTAGACCATTACGGTTATTCAGTCACAACCTTTAATTTCATTTATGCCAATCCTATTACACTGAAATAGTCACTTTAAAAAATGAAATAATTAGAATGACCTGACAAACCAGTGTTCTCAGCAGGAGATACGCACAAATACTGTGCTTTCAAAAAAAAAAAAAAAAAAACTGTGGGAAAAAACACTAACCCACCAAAAGCTATTTAGAAATGTTAACCGTAACATACTTACAGAACATCAACAGAAAAAAAGATTCTTATGTTTTCTTATTCCCAGAAACTGTGACTATTTACTTCTTAAATTTCTATTTCCTAAAAGTGACCTAAGAGAATCATGAGCTAAATAACTCAATGATAAGTGTATAATCATGAAAAAGCAGTTTGATCATTTGACTGGAATCGAAATTGACTTTAGGTTATATTTTTTAATAGGCTGGACCCATAATTTTTAATAGAATCAAGCCTATTAATAAATGAAAATTTAAATAGGTTATTGTTACTGTGGTAAATAAATCAGTTTTCAATCAAATGATCCATTTTTAGTTTTTTTTCAGTAAATAGGTTTCACACTATTATCTAGATTTCTGCTAAATTGCTATTCTGCATATAAAGCAATGAGAATTTTAAAAATATCTGCTGCTATTCATATACCAGTGAAAATATTATGTCAAATATTTGAATAAGTAATGTGGCTTAAATTATACCCTTTTAAATGGCTATACATGAGTAAGAAACTATGAATAAAATTATGATTGTGTCATTAGAGAACTTATAGAAGGCCAGGGAAGACCGTACCATAAGCAGATGTAGAAAATAAACCCCAAGTATTTATTGATGACCCCTTTCACTGCCATCAGTCTCAGTTTGCATTCTTGAGTGTCTGGTTGTTTCCTGGAGTGAAGATACCATTGTTCAGCTAGAGAAGGAAACGATTGTCCCACTCACCTGCAGGGAATGTGTTATTTTGGTGTTCCTTTGTCATTCATCATGTGGAAGATCCTCACAACGCCTGTGTGTCAGGATGATCACACATTTCTACAGTATTCCGCGAGATCAGATTTTGAAAACAAAAATAAAAAACCTTTTCTCAAGACCAAGTTTATTATTGTGCCATCTTGGTTTGGGAATGGTTTATATAGCCTTAGAAGTAGAATTTATTTTTGATTTGTGTACCTAAACGAGCAAAGGAAAATGCTCTGAAATTATTGGAAAACTTCTTGGCTCATAATGGCCTTCCCCACCATACTTACATATGCTGGTCATCCAAGACCTCAGGAATATCCTTCCTAGTAGTGGAAAGTCAACTCATCCTAACTATTCTGTGTAGTTATGTGTGCACGCTGCTTAGGCTCTCTGAGTCACAATTCCATCATCTCTAAAGTGGTGTCATATGTATAAAGGGAGAAGTCAAGGATATAAGGCAACGGGCTATATTCCTGGTACACAGTAGGAGCTCAACACTTGTTCATTCCTTAATTCAGCAAATAATGATGGCTTGCTTACTCAATGGGAGTCTCTATGCTAGTGCCACAGTTACAAAGGAAAATGTAACCCATGAATTCACTGTCCTCATGGAGCCCATACATAGAAGATTGGCATTACAACACATTGCTGGTCAGTCTCATCCCTTGGATTTTCTCATCTGTGTCCTTAAGGGAGTTCCAACAGTTTTGCTATGTCAGCAAGTGCATTCTTATAACAGCATTCTCTGATTTCATTTCTAATGGAGGTGGCAATTTTGCTCATTTTATACCCTTCCTAAATTCCATCCCTCAGATTTCTTTCAAGACTGCCAATGCATAAGGTCTCTTTGCCAACTGTAAATGTTAATACAACAATATGAAAAGGACTAGTGCAGAAATGATCACTTACTTAGTCTCCTGCTGAGAATATGAGCACAGGCTTTTTGATGAAGTATTTTGAATTTCTACTATGGAGTTAACTGTAATTATTTATAATGTTTGAAAAAAAACTGATTCATTGGTAAAGCATAATGGGTATTTAACAACAGCTGGATTTTGGTGAATATGGAATATATGCAGTATATTGGCAGTGGTGATATTTAAAAATAATTATGAGGCCTTTTACTGACAATGTTTATTAATATATTTATACATTAACAATAATGAACCAAACAAAAAACTAAGAATTAGTTTCATGACAGAGAAATAAAAAAGTAATTTTCCCAGTGTAATATTTCCAATTCATGTCCTTCGGGGCAGTTGAATACCTAGAAGAGGCTCCAAATTCTACATGATGAAAACTTCACATCCACTCAGAGCACAGGTAGCCATGGAAGTCCCTGAGTTGCCCAAAGTCAACAATATTATAGACTTGGTAAATCCTGAAGAGCAGTAAGGGACACACAATCTACCACTGAGGAAAAGCTTGTTCCCTTACTGGTGCTCTGCACGGGGCACTGACACTGTGTTAAAACTTGGGGGTCTCTTGGTGCTGATGCGCAATGTGGCCACCCCAGGTGAACTACTGGCAGAACCAAATTGAGCAACTTTACATTATTCTGCCTTCCAGACACTCAGATGTTTATTTAGTGCAGATAGTATGGTATATTTGATTTGCCTTTTCAAATATATAGGCCTTCCAAGAAATAAATAATCCCCCTCATAAGAGCCTCATCCCTCCATTAAGCAGGCGACTCTTCATCCCTTTATTCCCTATATCATATTCAGTCACTTATAGTAAGTCCTATCAACTTCTCTTTCTTAAGCTAAAAATATGTCCCTATTCCTTTGTACGGTAGAGTTCTCTAGAAAATTTTCACATAATGTACTTTACTTCCCTGGCTATTCCTATTGAACAAGATGAAGCTCTTATTTTTTTCTCACATAACTCATTCTTCTGTCAGTGATTTTTAATTGCTTGTCAGTATGAGAGATATATAATTCAACAAGTACTGACTGTCCACCATGTATCAGGAATTTTCTGAGGCACTGTAGGGACAGTGTTTGCTATATGCTTTTGAAAGTGCTTAGTAATATATAGGAACTAATGTAAAAGCACATAAGCAAAATGTTGCTTCTCTTTAAAGCCTGTCCCCATTTTTTTTAAATAAGACTTACATCTTTATATTTCTCAAAACTTTTCTGAATTCCTTATAAAAGTTTGAGTTATTGGAACATTATATATTAATGAATTAGTCACCTTATGTACTTAGTTATACCTTTAATTTTTGCCATTTTTGTAAAATGTACATTATGAGCAACTCTAATTCTGCTTGTGGTTTGCATTTAATAAATAAATGCCAGGACTATTCTAGGTACTAAAAACATATTGGGGGACACAATGGATAAATATGTCTTTCCCTCATTGAGTTTATGTTCAAGAGGGAAGACAAACCATAAAGAAATTGGAAAAAAAGAATATGAAATATCAAAGATGTGTACATGTGTATATATCATGTTAAATTGTCTGGGCCATGATAGTATCACCAATAGTTCTTGAGAAAAACAGAAGTGAAAAAGATCAGCATGTATTTGTCTGGAGAATAATCTGGCAGAAGAAACAAGTACAGATAAACGTCCTGAGGTAGGAATGTTCCTAGCAGATTGGAGGAACACCAGAGTCCTTTGTGCCATATGCAGAGTGATGACATAGTAACAAAAGAAAATGTCAGAAGGTAAAGAGGCATGTTCATCTAGAGCTTTCTAGGTATTTATTAAGACTTTGAAGTTTGCTCTGATTTGTATGAAAAGTCATTGCATTGCAGTATTCAATAAAAATAAATTAAATGAATTGGCTGCCATCTTACTAGAATTTCTTTGGTTTCTACTGAGATCAGACTACTGGGAAGGTGGGCAGGATTAAGTGAAGGATACCAGAAATCAGAAGAGCAAGGTGAGAGATGGCATGGTAGCATTGGTTAGGCTGCTAATTACAGGGTTGTTGAAAAGGACTCATCATTTGGGTTATAGAAGGTAAATGTAACAAGCCTGTAAACAATGTTAGAGAAAGGGAGTTTTCAGGTATGGAGCTAATGTTTATGACCTGAACAGCTGGAATAATGGCATTTCAACTAACAGACAGATAGGACTGGTATATAACCTGATTTGGAGAGAGTATAAAGATTTAGATTTAGACATAACTTTTAAGAGGTCCAAATAGAAATGTCAAATAGGGATTTGGATGTAGAGTTCTGGAATTTGTGGAACTGGTCCAAGACTGGGTCTACAGTATTGGAATCATAAGTGTTTCAGTGTAGTGTTAAAAACCTGGAAACAGTATAAAGTCTCATTGACAGTAACTATAGATTTAAAAAAAAAAAAAAAGAGAATTCTTAATATTCCAAATTAGGGAATTCATTCCAAATTAGGAACTCCAAATTAAGATGTTGGACAGATAAGAAAAAACTAGCAAAAGAGATTGAAAAAGAGCTATTTAAAAGGGTGGAGAGAAACAGGAAAAATTAAAGTTTTCAAAAATTAGAGAATGATCAAATGAGTCTTTGCTATTGATGATGGGTCCAGTAGATGAGAACTAATAAGTAACCAGTAGATTTATCAGTATGAAGATCATTTTGGACCATGGAAATAGAAAAAGATAAGTCTATGTTTTTATAATATTATATAGACTCTCTCCAAAATATAGAGGATACTTGTGAATGTAAAGTTTGTAAACTGTGGAAAGTTCTATGCAAACTTTAAAAATAATAATAATATGTTATTATTATTAATAATATTTTAGATAACAGCATGTTATCTAAAATTTATCTAAGATTATTTGCAAACTAGTTCAGTTTTTTTCTGATTATTTTTACAACCATTTAATCCATTTTAATGAAAATGATTTTATATCTTAATGTTCATCTATATTTGATACTTTATTTTTTTGGTCTTAGAGATGGACTGATGGGTGCCTAATAGAGAGGACAAAGCATTTTGTTCCTAGCTTACATTAGGGAGATTTGAATATCAGACACAGCGTAGCAGTGTCATTGTGAGGTTATAGGAAGGTTAATGCTGTTTAGGCAGATGGTGAATTGCAAATTCAACCTGTTGTCACAATAATGAATATGTGAAGAAACACTGGTGCTGCAAATTGGAGAAAAATGAAAGAGTTTTGCTTTCATACACACATACACACACACAAATTTATTATATTAACAATGCTATTGTAGTAGATGTTGTTATTTTTCATAAAAGATTGACTGTTATGTTCTCATTCATCAGTCATTAAAAGAATTGTATTTTCAATTATATCCAGTGTATCTAATTAGCAATTATTTTGATGTATTTTTTTCTAGGTAACAATGGTTTAAACATGTAATCTAAAGATTTTTTTTCTGTATTAGGTATAATTTACAAATTTATTCTTATATATCCATCTTTTTGTCTCTTAGATTCTATAGTGGTTATCACTACTAGTCAAAGAAAGGTAGTTTCAATAAATAAATTATATTTAAGTTGTATAGAAAGGTAGATTCAATAAATAAATTATGTTTAAGTTGTGTTCTATTTGAGTATGTTCCCCCCATTTTTGCTAATATATTTCTTTTTTTTAATTGATTGTTCAAAACATTACAGAGCTCATGATATATCATCTTTCATACATTAGACTCAATTGGGTTTTGAACTCCCATTTTTACCCCAAATACAGATTGCAGAATCACAACTGTTACATACTCACATTATTGCATAATGGCATATTAGTGACTGTTGTATTCTGCTACCTTTCCTATCCCCTACTATCCCCCCTCCCCTCCCCTCCCCTCCCATCTTCCCTCTCTATCTCCTCTGCTGTTGTTCAATTCTCTCCCCTTTTCCCCCCTCCCCCTTGCCCTTCATAACCTCTTATAATTTTGTGTATCATTGAAGGTCTCCTACCATTTCCATATGCTTTCCCTTCTCTCTCCCTTTCTCTCCCCCCATTCGTCTTTGTTTACTGTTAGTCTTTTCCTCATGCTCTTCCTTCCTGTTCTGTTCTTATTTGCTCTCTTTATATCAAAGAAGACATTTGGCATTTGTTTTTTAGGGCTTGGCTAGCTTCACTTAGCATAATCTGCTCTAATGCCATCCATTTCCCTGCAAATTCTATGATTTTGTCATTTATTAGTGCTGCATAATACTCCATTGTGTATAGACGTCACATTTTTAATCCATTCATCTATTGAAGGGCATCTAGGTTGGTTCCACAGTCTAGCTATTGTGAATTGTGTCGCTATAATCATTGATGTGGCCGTATCCCTATAGTGCGCTCTTTTAAGGTCCTCAGGGAATAGTCCGAGAAGGGCGATAGCTGGGTCAAATGGTGGATCCATTCCCAGCTTTCCCAGGAATCTCCATACTGCTTTCCAAATTGGCCTCACCATTTTGCAGTCCCACCAACAGTGTAGAAGTGTACCCTTTTCCCCACATCCCCACAACACTTATTGTTGTTTGACTTCATAATGGCTGCCAATCTTACAGGAGTGAGATGGTATCTTAGGGTGGTTTTGATTTGCATTTCTCTGATTGCTAGAGATGGTGAGCATTTTTCCATGTACTTGTTGATTGATTGTATGTCCTCCTCTGAGAAGTGTCTGTTCAGGTCCTTGGCCCATTTGTTGATTCGGTTATTTGCTATCTTATTGTTTAATTTTTTGAGTTCTTTGTACATTCTGGATATTAGGGCTCTATCTGAGGTGTGAGGGGTAAAAATTTGTTCCCAGGATGTAGGCTCTCTATTTACCTCTTTTATTGTTTCCCTTACTGAGAAAAAACTTTTTAGTTTAAGTAAGTCCCATTTGTTGATTCTTGTTATTAACTCTTGGGCTATGGGCGTCCTATTAAGGAATTTGGAGCCCGACCCCACTATATGTAGATCGGAGCCAACTTTTTCTTCTATCAGACGCAGCGTCTCTGATTTGATATCTAGCTCCTTGATCCATTTTGAGTTAACTTTTGTGGATGGCGAGAGAAAGGGGTTCAATTTCATTTTGTTGCATATGGATTTCCAATTTTCCCAGCACCATTTGTTGAAGATGCTATCCTTCCTCCATTGCATGTTTTTAGCCCCTTTATCAAATATAAGATAGTTGTAACTTTGTGGATTAGTCTCTTGCTAATATATTTCATAGCCTGGGTCTCCCAAATCACGTGCTAGGATAGTCTCATTTATTCAAGATGTACTATAGTCAATATGATTATTATGTTTCCTAAAGAAAGATGACATTTAAAAATTCTGTAAAGCTTTGTAATGCTTTGGGATGTTTTCCTTTTCTCCAATTTTAAAAAAATGCCATAAATTTTGGCATGTTTCCTATTAGAATACATGATTTGTGTTCTAAAGCAATTCCCAGGGTTTTGCACAGTGAATCCTGGTATACATGAGATGACTGTCAGATGAACAGCTGCCCTCTGAATGCAGCCAATTAAATAACACACAGGTTTGAAGCTGTCACTTGAAAATATTGCAGCTTCTCTAAACAAACAAGTGATTGAAAACTCCTAATAAACACCTTTTAAATGGGAGTCATGCAGTTAGCTTTCAAAATTTCAGAGAATCATTAGATGATGAGTAGGTAATTATTTCTGAATAACCTTTCTAATATAGAGCTTCCTTAAAACACATTTTCAAGGAGAAAACTGTAGGAAAGCTGCCTAGAACTGTGTTACGGACTGAGTACACACTATCAAATCAGGGCGGATCAAGGGGAAGGGATAATTCTGTATTTTATAATCTTTCAGTTTAAAATAAAAACAAAAAATTTTTATTTATTAGGCATTTTCACTGATTTGGAATACTGTGGCCTTAGAACTCCAATCTGGTTTGCTTCAGGCCAAGAAAATATATTTTAATGACTTTGTTAGCATTTCTAATGAAATAGAAATGACATAGGGAATTCACAAAGGGGCTTCAGTTTTGTTTTCCTGCTTTACTGATAACAATAGGTATGTGTGTGCAAATCAATGAATTTAATCCACACACACAAACACACACACACACACATACATATAATAATATATACATGCATAATAATATAATAATATATTATGTAATATATTATTGTATATATATATATATAAGCACCATTGCCTTTGTCTAAACACACACACACACACACACACACACATATATATATATATATATATATATATATATATATACACATATATATATTATCTTGCCTATCTATGTGTCATATATATACATATGCATGCAAATTATTTTTGTCATTACTCAGGGCTAACGTCATTAAGTATTATGAATTTTGTAAACTTTTAACATTCAGTAAATCTAAAAATGTTTCACTCATTTAGGAAAATATATAAATACATTTGAATTAAATCAATTGATAGTTATTTTAGCAAATTTTGTTTAATAAAAATTAAATTTTAATTTTCCCACTATTGTATTTTAATAAATTTTTCTAAAATATTCTAAAAAGAAATGTGTAAAATAAATATATTAAAACATATATTTTTGAAATTGAATCTCAAATATTACAAACTACTTTACAAATTATTAAAACAAATAAATTAAGCTGAGCATGGTGGCACATGCCTGTGATCCCTGTGGCTTGGGAGGTGGAGGCAGGAGGATTGCAAATTTAAAACTGGCTTCAGCAAAAGCAAGATGCTAAGTAACTCAGTGAGACCCTGTCGCTATATAAAATACAAAATCGGGCTGAGGATTTGGCTCAGTGGTCGAGTGCCCTTGAATTCAATTCCTAGTGCCAATAAATAAATAAGTTAAATGTAAAATGGAATAATTATGATTTTGTGTTTAGCATGTTATATATTTTATGGTACAATATAAATATTTTTCGCATCAATTTTTGTGCAAGTGGACTTTGCTATGCTAACATAAAGTTGAACAAATATTTTTGAGCCCCTACAACATATTGGTCATCTTTGTAGATATAGATGAAATGTGTCATCTAGGATAACAGGACAATGGTGGAAAATATTTTAAACAATTTTTTGCTTGAGTAATTAATCCCCACAGGGAATGTGTTGTGTTGGGAATGTAAGAGTGATGCAAAGTGTGCTATGGGTTCTGTAACTAAAGAGCTCTCTCAGTCTGAGCTAACAGTGAGTTTCATGGTAGAAATCTCATTTACTTGATGAGAAATAAGCAAAACTCCTCCTCATCTTAGGAATTCTACAAATAGTTCTCTGCCTAGTGCTGCACATAGCGCTATGACTTTCTAGCCCATCTTCTGCTCTCTCCTAACTACCATCCTCCAACTCAACACAGACACATTCCAGCTACTGATTCTTTTTTGGGGTGTTCAATAAGTAAAGGAGAATGAACATCAACATAGAAATGCTTGGTTTTTTTTCCTCTTTAATTGGCTGCACATAGAATGAGGGGTTAAAGTAGAATAAGAGTAGTGTTGGGAGACAAGCTAGAAGACTTTTTCAGTGCTTCAGGTAAAAAATTATGGATGCGTGGATGAAGGGGATTATGGAAATGGAGAGAAATGCACAGGTTTAGGCACCATGAGAAACAGTATGGAGGTCAGTAAATTGAGCCTTTGAAGAGCTAGTAAAGTTTCTCAAGGTTACATATTAGAGGCTGGTAATGCAAGAACTTTATCCACTTCACTTCTTAAAGACTGAGCAATCGTTAGGGTGAGGAGAGGGGACATGTAAAGGATGAGACCTGGATTCTGGTGTGAGGGACTAGATAAATGATCTACCAACATGGAAGCATTAGAACAGTAACTGGTTTGCTGAGGCTCACAGGGAATACAGCGAGTAAAATGTGGTGTTTGAGGTGTCAGTGGAACATCAAACTGAAAGGGCATCTATCCGACTGGGCTGGTTATTTAAAGTTATTGGTCACTGGTATACAGAAGGTAAATAAAGTTCTTTGAGCAAGTAAGATTTTCTGGGGTGCAGGTGCTTTAAAAAAAAGTGAAGATAGATTGCACAGTGGTTCTTAAACTTGGGCAAGCATCAGTTTGGGCTACAGGATTTGTAAAAAGATATTTATGGACCCTGCTACCAGTGCTTCTGACTCACTAGGGCTGGAGCAATCATGTGGTGAAGCCATTTCTTGGTGAGCTCGCACACTCTGATAATGCATTCCCCACCAACACTGGGGGTGGGGTGTAGGTGCCTAACCTGAAATCAACCATGTTGAGAATATGTACAACATGAAAATCAGCTAATCCTATACAATAAGCCATTTATTTTCAGATATCTGGTTTAATGACACATCACAGGTAAGGATGAGGCCTGAAGGTATGCATTTCTAGTAAATTCTGAGATAATACTGAGGCTATTCAGAGAGCATATTTTCAAAGCCACTCAATTAAGGAGATTAGGTAGTCAGAAATACCTCTGGTTTCTCAAACTAGTTAGCAATGTTAAACTTTTGAAAAGTAAAGATTTGCTGAAAAGTGATTATGTCCTAAGATATAATCATTGTAATTATGGAAGGTATATACAATGCACATTTCAAACCACCTGTAAAATACTGACTTTCCATGATTACATGCATTAGATTGATTAAAATAATATAACCATAAATATAACCATGATATGCAAATGTGGAGGGATTTTTTTTTCATTTTTTAATTTGATGACTGGTCAGAATTCCAAACATTTTTTTTTCATTTTGTGCTAAAGAAAAGTATTTAAAGTATTTCAATACTGAACATTTTCTACCAATATTGTGAGTAGTAAATTCAGCCAGACCAAATATTAATTGCAAAGTTACAAGGTTAAGCAAGGGAATAAAATGATGGAAATGATATATTTTATCATTGTGTCCATTAAATATATTAAATTGAACATCTTTTGCCCTCAATTAGCTTTCTTTCTAAAAGAGAAAATAAATCAAGCATCTACCTTAAAGAAGTTAGAAGAGGGCTGGGTTTGTGGCTCAGAGGTAGAGCACTCGCCTACTATGCATGAGGTACTGGGTTCAATCCAAAGCACCACATAAAAATAAAATAAAGATAATAATAAAAAAGAAGTTTAGAAGATATGGAAATCATGTCATAAGCAAGAGTAAAGTTCAGATTATGTCACTGTAGAAATTTGAAGAGAAAAAGGGTTCAAAGTGACCACCATGACAAGTCAGCTGATATCTTCTCAGATGACCTCTGTTTTGGCATTCATCACCCTGAATCTAACCCTTTCACTGGTGACTCCATCTCTCTGCATAGACTGAAATTAAACAAGTCATTCATAACACATAAAACCGGAGTGCCAATCATTAATTTACAAAGCCCAATCTCAGGCAGCATGTAATGCCAGGGTTTTGGGTGATTAGCAATTTCTCTGCCTGGATATAAACTTATTTGGAAATTAAAAATTTCATCACTAAATCATTTTTAGTGAACAAAAATCAGCACCCAAGAAACCAGCTGAATGTGTTAAGTAACTAGTGGACCTGATTAGAAGAGTTTGTTTTTATTTCTAATATCATTATTTCTATAACAGTTACTGATTATTGAAAATACCTGTGTCAGTTACTGTGCCTCAGGATATAGGTAGGCAGTATGAGTGGAGGTTGAGCCAAGACTCAGAGGTCTCATAAACTATTTTTAATTTTTCTTTTTTTTTCCTTTTCCTTGCTGAGCAGGAACAAAGTTATAAATGCCATTATTGCCATGATTCTACCAACTTTACTAGATTCTACCTAGATGAGTTTTTACAGTCATTAAGTGATGGTATTCATGCATTTAGAATAGAGCAAATCAAATAATAAGTTCTCAGTGGTAGGTAGATTATTATTAAATTATCTCATTTAATATTCACAATATCCTTATTAATATAGCCATTATTAGTCCAATTTTACATATAAGAGAAATGAAATTCATAAATACAGTACTTTTCCAAGGCTTTACAGGAAGTGGAGAAGCCAAGATCTGAAATTTGTCCAGTATAAATGTGAAACCTTAATGTTTCTGATAGAATCAAGACAACGGAATTTACAAGTTAACATTTCCCCTCATCTTGGAAGTGCTTATATGGACACTGCCAATATTTTCATTGAAACTTCTCTACTTTGTTCTAGACTCAAAAGGCAGTCCAATTGACACTTCTTCTCTAGTTATTATAATATACCCAACTATACCCTACTCAGTTGCAAACAATCCTTATTTGATTAAGTTTTTCTTCTCTCAAGGTTAATTTACATACCTTTACTATGATTTATTTTATTTTTTTACTTAGCCATTACATGATTGTCAATTTTTTTGGTAGTTGCAGATGGACAGAATGCCTTTATTTTATTACTTTATTTTTATGTGGTGCTAAGGATCAAACCCAGTACCTCACACATTTTCTTTACCTACTAGGCAAGTGCCCTACTGCTGAGAAAAAACCCCAGCACCAGTCTTCACATTCTTGATGGAATGGAGGATCTTAAGTGACAACAGCAATTACAATGTATTAATGAAAGTAGTCTTCAGTTTTTCCTGACATAAGTTCTGGATCCCCCAATTTTGAAATTATCTATTGTTAAATATTTTTCAAGTCCCTATTGTGCACATCCCTTACTAAAAGAGTTAGAAATGATGCAGAAAAATGAAAACAAAGCAAAAAAGATGTCACTATAAATAATTAACATTTTAAATGTCTTCATTAATCAAATTCATGATTTAAATTTAAAACTCTAAATAATTTGAAAATCCCTATTATCTAAAGATTCTAATTCTACTTTCAACTACTATTTTAATTACCATTCTTGAGAGTTTCATAATCTATTATTTATAATGTGATATAAATACCGAATCTAACATTTTCTTTAGCACAGTAGGTATTTTTAAAAAATATTTTTAGTTGTAGATGAACATAATATGTTTATTTTATACTTATTTTTTTTTATGTGGTGCTGAGAATCAAACCCAGTTCCTCATACATGCCAGGCAAGTGCTCAACCACTGAGCTACAACCCTAGCCCACAGTAAGTATTAGTAAATATTTCATGATATATGTTAATATTTAAAGTGGGGTTTAAAAAATGAATTGATACCCTACAAATTTATTTATTGTATTAACCACTCATGAGCATTTTCAAGGAACAGTAGGTTTTATTGAAATGAATTTTTTTTTATTGGATGTTCACAACATTACAAAGCTCTTGACAAATCATATTTCATACATTAGAATCAAGTGGGTTATGAACTCCCATTTTTACCCCAAATACAGATTGCAGAATCACATCAGTTACACATCACATTTTTACATACTGCCATATTAGTGACTGTTGTATTCTGCTACCTTTCCTATCCTCTACTATCCCCCCTCCCCTCCCCTCCCATCTTCTCTCTCTACCCCATCTACTGTAATTCATTTCCCTCCATGTTTGTTATCCCATTCCCCTCATAACCTCTTATATATAATTTTGTAAAACAATGAGGGTCTCCCTCCATTTCCATGTGATTTCCCTTTTTTTTTTCCCTTTCCCTCCCGCCTCATGTCTCTGTTTAATGTTAAACTTTTCTTCCTGCTCTTCCTCCCTGTTCTGTTCTTAGTTGCTCTCATTATATCAAAGAAGACATTTGGTATTTGTTTTTTAGGGATTGGCTAGCTTCACTAAGAATAATCTGCTCTAGTGCCATCCATTTCCCTGCAAATTCCGTGATTTTGTCATTTTTTAGTGCTGCGTAATACTCCATGGTGTATAAATGCCACATTTTTTTTATCCATTCATCTATTGAAGGGCATCTGGGTTGATTCCACAGTCTGGCAATTGTGAATTGTGCTGCTATGAACATCGATGTGGCAGTATCCCTGTAGTGTGCTCTTTTAAGGTCTTCAGGAAATAGTCCGAGAAGGGCAATAGCTGGGTCAAATTGTGGTTCCATTCCCAGCTTTCCCAGGAATCTCCAAACTGCTTTCCAAATTGGCCACACCCGTTTGCAGTCCCACCAGCAGTGTACAAGAGTACCCTTTTCCCCACATCCTCGCCAGCACTCGTTGTTGTTTGACTTCGTCATGGCTGCCAATCTTACTGGGGTGAGGTGGTATCTTAGGGTGGTTTTGATTTGCATTTCCTTGACTGCTAGAGATGGTGTATTTTGGCATCCTGTACAAAATGGAAAATTTTTAATTTCAGGCCAAAATACTGATTTGAAACCTGATTCTGCCCTGATTTTGTCACATCATCCCCCTAGACCTCATTTTTTTTTATCTGTGAAACAAAATGATTACATGAAATCCTTTTTGAGATTTGGTACATTTCTTATAACTTGGTTTTATTCTGAATTATTTGAAAGAAACAAAAAAATTCTACAACAAATAGCCACTACACTGAGCTCACTTCTGCAGAATCAGTCTTAGATAAATCTTCACTATTATGTGCACACTTTATGTCCTAGAAGTGTAAACATTATCACCTGATGATTTAAGAGACTTCACAAATTCTGCAGGAGATCCTGAAATAGACAGCATCACATTAGGATCCCAGCAAGAGTCTGGTGAATATGGATTTAACAATGAGGAGTCTCATCTTTTCAAGAGCACATGTTTAATGAACAGTTCCTCAAATTCCACAGTTTCTTGTTCTTAAATCTGCACACAACTGTGGTTAAAAGTAGTCTGCTCTCCTATCTGATCATGTAATAACTTTCTGGAGAACAAACAACTAATTTACATAAAGATGTCTCATTTCACAGAGCTGTCTTGGCAATTAGGGTACAAACCATAAAGGAGCAATAAGGGAAGGAAAATGCAGAGTCTGTCTGTCGTACACTTTCATGCCCCATTTTGGTTCTCTGTGCACCCTCATCTCATAAACCACAGGTATGGAGGCTTATCATTTCTTTGAGTTAGTGTTAATCCTCTCACCTGTGTCTACCTTTTTATCTCCTCTCCGGAACATCATTCTCCAGGCTGACCATGATGTACAACAGATATGTTAGATAAACTAATTAGCTTTTTACTTATAATTCAGTTATCAAATTCATAGTCCAAGTGAAATATCTTGATAAGATCTGGCTCTGGCATTCAACAGGAAACAACTGATTTTATGAGACTTACTATGTAGTAGGCAAAGCAGGATATCAAAGAAAAGTGGATAAATATAGAATTTTTATTTATTTATTATAAATGCTATGATGTGAGAAATAATGAGTATATATATATGTGTGTGTGTGTGTGTGTGTGTGTGTGTGTACATATATGTATATACACACAGAGAGTATGTGTTCAGAATGGCTTATTTGGGGAATGAATCAGAAAGATAAGTAACAGTAGTAGCTGAAATGTGATGAATGGACGTATTTGAGGAAGAGATGAAAACCCAATATGTAAAAAGCTTAATGAGCAATTAAGAAGTGGGCTGGAGATGACGCTGAAGAAGGAAGGAGCCAGATCATTTAGTGAGATTATAAACCAAATCTAAGTCCAATGGGAAGAATTTTATGCATGGATTTAACATAGTTTACTTCATTCTTAAAAAGAAACAATTACTATAATTACTATATGGACAATGGTTTGGAAGGAGAATAATTTGGGATATTTTATTATATTCCACAAAAGAGAAGTGAGTAGCTTGGACTGAATCAGTGGCAAGGAGAATAGATAGGGATGAAGGAATTTAAGTTATAGAAATATGTTATTGAGTCAAAATTGACAAGATTGGTTGTGGGGGATATAGGAAAAGGAGAATCAAGGACAAATACCCTCTTTCTGATTGATAGAAGTGAATTATGTTTCTGTCATGGTTGGATTGATGGAATTGTCATTTATTGAAATGAGGAAGAAAACCTAGAAGATGAGAAGTTTGGGGGGACTTAGAAAGATCAAAAGATCATTTTGAACATATTAAACTTGAGATGGCTATTGGACATCAAGGTGGAGGTGTCAAGCTGGCAGTAAGACCTGCATTTTTCTCCCACTCCTCTATCTGGAGATCCATATGTGTGTGTCTAAGAGTCATCACCATGGAGATGGCAAAAACTATCGGATAAGACAAGCACATCAAGAGATGGAGAGTGAAGCACCAGCATTGAGTTACAGTCATTCAAGGATAAGTTAGGGAGAGGAGCTGAAATCTACAGAGAAAGTGAAGGGAGAAGCCAGAGGAAAACCAGGAGAGCAGAAGGCAGTGTTCAAGGAAGACACTAGAAATTGAAGTTAGTGGAAGGAGTTTCCTAGGAAATAGAAACCTTGTTCCTATGACCATACATTAAAAAAGACTTTAAATGATGTTAGTAATGTCAGATGCCACTGAGGTAGCTAATGAAATTTAGTTTTCATTTAAATGTATGTCTTGGCACACCTCAGGTGATATTATAGGTGGATGACAACTTCACTCTTCGTGAAAACTACAAGGTTTGAAATAATATATTTCACATGAATTTTCCATACTGGAGACCCCTAGAAAGTAGAATATATAGGGAAGTATAACAACTGCAACAGTGGTCTATCATTTTGGGATCTAAGATTGACTATATAATTAGTCATAAAAATAATGTTGATGATTTTCATTATAGTGACTATTGTTTCTGTTGTTAAAATCTGACTTTGAGCCCAGGTCTGGCATTATCTTAAGTAACTTTGTTTTCAAATAAGAGGATTTAAATGTAATGTAAGGATTTAAAAACTATTAACATTAAAGTGCTCTAGAGTTGTTTAATTAAAAGAAATTTACAAAACAAAATGATAGTTTTCCAGGTTTTAAAGTGGAAATAGTATGAAAGACCAGATCAAATCTGATTTCTTCAAAGTATTAAAAAAAATATACAGTGTCTTAGTCTGCTTTTGCTGTTGTAAAACAATGCCACAGATTGGGTAATTGATAATGAACAAACATTTTTTTCTCAGTTCTGGAGACTGGAAAGGCCAAAGTCAAGATGCCAACATTTGGTGAGGATGTTATTTTTGCATTTCCATATGCAGAAGGCAAAAAGGAGCAGAATAGATAGCTAGCCAGACAGTGAATGAAGCCTCTTTCATAAGGCCCTTTATCTCATTCACAAAGGAGGAGCCCCCCCATGACCAGATCCCCTCTTGAAGCCCCTGCTTCTTCACTCTATCACATTGACAACACCTTCCGTTTACAGTGAATGAATTCAATGTACAATCAGTCCTTAAAATATATTTGCTAAAATGTTAGAGTGGATGAATACATTAGTCCTGCATAGCTTTTTCATATACTATTTATCTTATCCCATGTGTGTATGTTTTAGTTAGCTTTTTCATTGCTATGACCAAAAGACCTGACAGGAACAATTTTAAAGGCAGAAAAGTTTATTTGTCACTGATGTTTCAAAGGTGTCAGTCCTTCGGCAGCAGACTACGTTGCTTTGGGACCCAGATGAAGCAGATCATCACAATGGAAGGGTGTAGCTGAGGAAAGTAATTCAGGACACCAAGAAGTAGAGAGAGCTCTACTTACCACTGACAAAATATATACCTCAAGGGCATGACCCTGACCCACCTCCTTCAGTCACACCTTCAGTTAGCCTACAGATAACTCTGATACCAGTCTGTTAATCCCTATGGGGGATTAATGCACTGAAGAGGTTAAGGCTCTCCACCCAATTATTTACTTCTGAACTTTGTTACATTGTCTCACACTTGAGTTTTAGGGGGATACCTCTTACTTAAACCTTAACAGTATATGTGCATTTAAAAATTATCATTGTATAGCCAATATATTACATGAACCCCGAATCTGAGTCCCTTCTTTACCAGTGTACCTCAGTGACCAGTTCCTGATATTATGAAAGCAGTTGAAATAAATAAGTGATTTTTCACTTTTACTTTCAATTTCACAGGTAATGAGAATTTTAAAAATAATTTATGTAATTTTGGTTATATAATTAAATTGATGCAATTGTATATTGATAGGTAAATATATTTCATGACAATGGCTAATAAATACAAAATAAATATAGCTACAAAGGAATTAGAAGATATCATTTTATGAGAATATTAATAAGAGCCATCATTTAGTATTATTCAAGGTTTTTTACATGTATATCTTATGTAATTTTTTCAGTGAAGTTTTGAGGTTAGTATTATTATCCCAAGTTTGCAGTTGAGCAACCTGAGTCACAAAGAGATTACATCATCTACACAAAGTCATATGACTATTAAGTTAGTGTTCAATTCCTGATATTCTGATTTCCAAAATTTAGCTCATCACCACTGTGTTATTTTGTTTAATGGTAACCATAATGAACAGTTGCCATTAGAAAACATTTTTATTACACATTTATTCTTCTTATAGATTTAATGAATGATGGTTGTATTGAGAACAGTTTTACTCCATAAATCATTGCCAATTCTGTTTTCAGATAAAGTTCTATCAAATTTACAAAGTAACCATTTATTTTTAGCAATCAACTTATTTCCTTCCTGAATCAAAATATATTCTACTTAGAAAATGTAAAAGATTAGCATTCGTTTCTTTCCACCACAAAGTCTACTACTTTGGGGAGATAAATATTTACCCCTAATGCAATCTGATTAAAGAGCAAATTGGAGAATCAAAGCTACAATTAACCATATAGACACAACTGCTTAATTCAAAGTGCAGAGTAAATAAGTTGGAATGGAATGGGAGAAAGGTGTTTGATTTGATTAGCCTCATTACTACAGGATTGGTGCTCTCATTTTTTTGCTCTGCAATGTCTATGGTTTCATTTCTTTAAGAGTCTCCTTCACTAAGAAAAAAATTTGACAATTTTTCATTTGCATGAAGAGGACAAACTGCTTTTGAGTGGAAATTTTAAATCATTTACATAAACTAATTTCTTTTTAGTAAAACTTTCAAGTAAGTTTTAAACTGTAAATTGAGTCTATTAAAAGAAAGCAAAAGATGAAAGTTCATAATATTTTATAATGCCTTAGTGTGTGACTTATACTGGTGCTTTCTATTTTAAAATTAAATTAGTCCCTTTTAACTGACAGCCTAAACATTTAAAGTATGCATGAGGCTTCATATTGTCTGTTTCCTAAACAAAATGTTATTCTTGAAATTTTTTAGCCTTAAGTAATAACTTATTCAGCATTTACTACTACCAGATACTTTTGTAGAAACAATAATTCAGGGATGGGCAAAAAGGAACTATCTCCTCTTGTGGAGCTTAAAATCGAATGAAGTGGTAAATATGTGGATGTATACATAAATGAATTCCAGTAGTGGTAAGAGTATGACAAACATAAAATAGGAGAATGTAACATAGATTATCTTAGGGACTGGGCAATATGCTTGACTGTGGATACAGAGCTCAGGGAGGGGTTCTATCTTGCCAGCCATTTGAGTCTGGGAAACATTGGAGATGGGTTTGCTGGCAGAGGGAACAATTGCACTGTTGGCTTTGTTTAGTAATTCATAGGTCACTCTTTGAACTACTTGAAATACAAATATTACTGTTAATATTTTAGAACAACAACAACAACAACAACAAAAAGTATTTCTTCTAGGGAAGCACTGTGTGTGGTAGGAATGCTAATTTTTTTTTTTTTGTCCAGAGAAGCACTGACATTTCTTAATTACTCTCTTCATGAGTAGTCATGTACAGCAATTACTGAAGGCTCAGCAGAGCATTGTTCTTCCAAAGCCTTGGAGAACAATAATGCTGACAGTTCAGGGCTTCCGTGTCCAACACACTTTTCCTCTCTCTTCATTACCCCAGCTAATTACTCTGGCCAGTGGTTATTGTGTAACTTTCCTCCCTTTCCATAACCCCCACAGCCCTCTACTGTCAGTGAAATTTACAGTAATAGCATAATATTCTCTTGCTGCTATGTTTTCTAGGACTTGTTTAAAGGCAATGCCTCCTTTTATTATTTTCAGCTTTTGAATCACCTTATCAACATGTGAGACCCAAGCTCAGTACTAAAGGAAACTTGTTTTGAAAAAAATAAGGCACCTGATTTCCCAGGAATTCTGACTTTTATAATGAAACAGACAAGGATTTTTTAAAATGTCAAGTTGCTATGCTGAAGGAGATATTTGAGTATTTGTCTACAAAATACTAGGCTAGGGATGCAATTCAGTTTAAAAAAAAAGTTTGTCAAAACAGTTTGGCATGGTAGAAGTAAAATAATGACAACATAGTCATTAAATTTGTTTTACGTATTTATTTTATTACCAAATAGGTTAATATGATATATAAATATTGCGAAATTAAGTGACATGAAAACCTGACTTTCTTAGTGATAACTTTATTTTGTTTATTTATTCATTTTTATGTGTTGCTGAAGATTGAATCCAGTGCCTCACACATGCGAGACAAGCGTTCTACCACTGAGCCACCACCCAGCCTGAAACCCTAACTGCTTTTAAATAGAAAAATAAGGAGTCTTCAAACCTAGTTTAAAGAAAATTAAATTGATTATTTTAGAATCGTGACATATGGTGAAGCTCTTATATGAAAATACATTGAACCAAATTACTCATAACCAAAATAGTAAAGAAATTTGTTAGTTGTTTTCTTGAAAATATTATTATCTAAATTTGAGTGATTACTATGCATTGGTCACTTTACTTATTTCATCCTGTAGAACTACACCACAACTTTTCAACTTGGATGCTAATGTCATTCACATTTTTTCAGAGGAAAACTGAGGCTTGCTTAGACTGTACAACTTGCACAGGGTCACATGGGGTAATAGTTAATGGGAATTAACCCCAGATTTGTATAAAATCATTGTCAGAAAATCTACCTTACACATATCACTTATTACATATTGGGCTTTTATGATTACTGGTCTAAGATGGTTGGATTCATTCTCATCTAAGATATTTTGCACTTGGCATTTCCATTCTGGTTGAAGTATTCTGAGACTAAATTGTTCTATAACTAAAGATACTTATAGTGCTTTTTCAGTTTTAAATGTACTAGAATCAATTTATAGTCAGGTCATTAAAAGAAATGCTTAGGGAAAATCTTTCTGTACTATTGAGGGCAAAAAATTGGTAAACATTAATATTTTATATTGTTTCTCATTTATTAATAGCATCCATTAACTATCTTTCTTGCACCTGGGAATAAGAAGGCATCAAGCAGCATTTATTAAAGAAAAAAAAAGCAAGCTACTCTTGTTCTTTGAATCTACAGTTATCAGCAGATACAAAGTTCTGAGAAAGATAATGTATGCCAATAGCTGCAAACTTTTCATAATTATTTAGTGCACACAGTGGTAATTTCTTGCTATCGATAAAACAATAGAGTTAAGCTTCCTATGTATGAATACATGTACATACTGATACAGAAGAATAGCAATATAAACATGGGTTGAATTTCACATATGTACTTATAAGCCAATCAGAAATCAGAATATATTCTCTCATAATAAATAAAAATATTTAGTTCCCAGGCTGGGGCTGTAGTTCAGTAGCAGATCACTTGCCTCATCCATGTGAGGCACTAGATTTGATCCTCAGCACCACATAAAAATAAATAAATAAATAAAAATATTGTGTCCATCTACAGCTAAAAAAAAAATTTTAAATGTAGTTCCCTATGCCAATTCACAAACACTTGATTTATTACTAAGGAATGTTTATGTAGTCTATTTTATTCACAAGACTTTTTTAGCTTGGGAATATAGGATATCCCAGGATTTTTCATTTTATAGGATTTGTAGTCTGAATTGGGAGAAAAGGCTGAAATACAAAATCTAGCTTCAGCAAAAGTGAGGCACTAAGCAACTTTGTCTCTAAATAAAATACAAAATAGGGCTGGGGGTGTGGCTTAATGGTCATGTACCCCTGAGTTCAGTCCCCAGAGAGAATTTATGAAAGTAAGAACACTGTCTTGCTGTTCTACAGCTTTTTATTTAGATAGTGTGAGTGGACAAGAACAAGGATAGGCAAGCAAGGCAAGGACATAAAAACTAGAGCAGTAACTCTGGACCTTTACCTTTGCATTCCTTGTGCCTTTCTGTGTAGCTCTGAAATCCTGAGGCAGAAACTATTTGTGAAATATTTCAGAAAGTCAGTTAAGAGTTGGAACACAAAGACGCAACAAGAAGAGAGCTGCAGGGAGGCACTAGGTA
The DNA here is from genome assembly GCF_964194105.1 of Spermophilus citellus. Classification (NCBI taxonomy): domain Eukaryota; kingdom Metazoa; phylum Chordata; class Mammalia; order Rodentia; family Sciuridae; genus Spermophilus; species Spermophilus citellus. The sequence continues at coordinate 111,692,684 of NC_138192.1, read as the reverse complement.
GACAATCAGCAATGAGCTTGCCACAGAGCATCACTTCAGTCTCCTCTCTCTCCTGATTCTTTATCTCTTCACGGTTGTCCTCCTAGTTCTCTGGCCCTTGTAGAAAGAAGTGCTGACTGCACCTGAGTTTTGCATTTTAGTTTCAGGCTGGGTTCTTTCTCAGGCAAGATTTCAGAATTTTGGAGAACTTTGATTATATCAGTTTGAGAAAGTTAATGCGCCCACCCCTAGACCAATAAAATGTCCAGGTGGTGAGGATATATGCACTAATAAGGGGACTCTTCCCAGGTGTTGGATGAAATTCCTTTATAATGTTTCAATCTTCCATATTTACATTGGTTTTCTTTTGGCTTGTGCCTTCAATTGAGAGAGATTCTGAAATCTCTAACCATAATTGCCAATTTGTTTTTAAGTTCTCATAGTTCTGTTGGTATTTGCTTTAAATTTCTGAAGCTCTGTTATTAGTTACATAAATGTTTAGAATTGTTATGTTCTCCTAGTGAATTATTCCTTTCATCATTATGATATATGCTCTTTATTCATGGCAATTTTGTTCTGAAATCTACTCTGACTCATATTAATGTTGTCATTCTACCTTTTGATTGTTGTTACCAATTTAATGTGATCATTGGTGTGACTGGACTTAGATCTGCCATCTTCCTAAGCCCTATTTCCTCTATTTTCTCCATGTGTTCTTCATTTCTTCTCTCCTTTTTTAACTGAGTGTTTTTATGACTCCATTTATCTGCTGTGGAGGCTCATTAGCTGTAACTGTTGTTTTATTTAGTGATATATTTAGGATTTGTAGCATATACCTTTAACTTATCAAAGTCCAACAGTTAAGTGTTATTTTTCCTACTTCACACACAGTATTAGAACCCCTCTTCCATTTCAACTCCATAGATTTTGCTGTTGTCATTCATTTGGCTTCCACAAAAATGCTGCAGTACATTTGTGCTGAGGGCCATTGCCAAGTAGGAATGATGCATCAAAATTTCCTTGCCAGCGTACCCCATGTTGCTTAGAGGACATTCGCTGTATGCTTTAGTAAGGTGACCTTGCTCAAGGACCAGGGCGGATCCGGGGTTTAGAGCTGATCAGGTTTTAGGGAGTATCTCGTCCTTGGGTTTAGGGAAGTTCCAGGTTTAAGGTGTACCCTGGGGGGGGGGGGAATAGGGCGTATCCTGCTGCCTCAGGCACGCCCGATCCTTAAGTTCCCGTTGAGTTCTCGTGGAATAAAAAAGTATTTGGGACGTGATGTGTGTAGAGGCCGGTGTGAGTTCAGGAATAAAGAATTGCTGTTTGAATCTACAAAGCTGTGAGTGGCTCGTGATTCTGTGCCCAGCCAAGACTGAGGCACATTTGGCTTTGAATAGTTGACTGCTTTTTACAGAGATACTAATAAGAAGAAAAAAAAAGAAGGCCATGGACCCATGTAGTTAGTATTTCAGTGGTATCACTTGCTTTGTGTCATTTTCTATCTGCTTGAAGGAATTACTTTAATGTATCTTAGAGTTCAAATCTGCTGGTTTCAAATTCTTTCAGCTTTTTTTTTTTAAATTAATTTAGTTGTAAGTAGGCACAATGCCTTTATATAATTTATTTATTTATTTATTTTTGTGGTGCTGAGGATCAAACCCAGTGCCTCACATGTGCTAGGCAAGTGCTCTACTACTGAGCTACAACCCCAGTCCCTTCTTTCAGTTTTTGTATTTCTAAAACCATCTTTGCTTCACCATTGGTTTTGAAAGGGTTTTTCTTTATCTTTTCTGGGTAAAGAATTCTAAATGGACAGACTTCTTTGGTCTTTCAGTATTTAAATATGTTGCTCTGTCTTCTCCCTGGTATTGTTACCAACAAGAAATGTGCTGCCGTGCTTGTCTGTATGTATAATGTGTCTATTTCCTCCAGCTATTTTAGAATTTTTCTCTTTATTATTCATTATAAGCAATTTAATTATGATTCTGATATTGAAATAGCTTGATTCATGTGTCTTTTGCTTGGGGCTCATGGCAGTTCTTAGGTCTGTGGGTTTATAATTTTCCTCAAATTTGTAAAAATTTTGGCCATTATTTCTTTAAAATTATTTAACTTACTCCTTTTTTTATTCCACCTCATCCGTTGACTCCAGATGCACATGTTTCTGGTTGCTGCATTTGTCCATCAATTCATGAGTGTTTTTATTAGTTCCTAATTCTATGTCTTCAAGTTTACTAAATTTTTTATTATGCAATATTAATGTTTTAATCCCATCCAATGGAATTTAGTTTCCAGTGTTTTGAACATTATAAATTAAATTTGTGTCTTGTTTTTTTTCCCTAAATATATAGGTGGACACAATACCTTTATTTTATTTATTTATATGTGGTTTTGAGGATTGAACCCAGGGCCCCACACACACTCTACCTCTGAGCCACAACCTCAGCCACTATATCTTGATTCTTAACAACTCTATCTCTTGTTTTTTAATATATGGAATGTAATCATAATGCTTTTTAATTTCATTACTATTAATATTATTTATTTATGGTTCAGTTTTAACATATTTTCCTTTCACTATTAGTTGTGTTTCCATGTTTCTTTTTCTTTTTCTTTTTATACAGACACAAGAATATAAATTTTTACTTCCTAGGAGCTAGATTATTTTTATTCCCATAAATATTCTTAAGTTTTATTCTAAGATTACTTGGAAGGTAACCTTCTGGTCTTCCTATTAACCATTGTTAGGTCAGACCAGAACTGCTTTGAGTCTTAGCTTAATTTTTCCCTAATACTAAGACATGGCCTTTCTTAGTTATTTAACATATGCTTCCTAAATCATGAGGTTTTCTACTGTGGCTGTTGTGGGACAGAAGCTGTTCAAGGCTTATGTGAAAATCAGGCACTGCTTCCCTATAATAATTTTGAATGGTGTACCTGGCCTTGGATAGTTTCTTTACACTCATGTACTGATCAGCATCCTAATGAATCCTCAGAGAAGACATCTGCACTTCTCTACATTATCTGTATACAGAGCTCTTGTCTCTCTGTTGCCCTGTGACTCTAGTCCTGGGCTCCCGGTTCTATCTACTTAATACAGAAGGACTGTTTATCTCTACTTGGGTTCCCTCTTTATGCACTGTGACCTGGAACTGGAAACTTACTCTAAACAGTAAGCTGGAACACTCCTAGAGTTTTTCTCTTAAGGGTCATTCTCCTTCATTACCTGTTGAGCAATGTGTTAGCCAGCATCCAATTGCTGTAACAAAGTATACAAGATAAATAAAAGGAGGAAAGTTTTATTTTGGCTCATGATTTCAGGGGTTCAGGGTCACTTGTCCCTGTTGTTTTGAGCTTTTGGCAACACAGTACAGCATCATCAGAAGGTGTGGTAGAGGAAGCTGCTTGCCTCATGGCAACCTAAAGCAGAGAGAGAGAGAGAGAGAGAGAGAGAGAGAGAACGCAAGCGCAGAGTCTGGGGTTCTAATATCTTCTTTTAGGGTTTACCCCAATGATATAAATTCCTTCCAGTAGGCCCCATGGCTTAAATGTTCCACCACCTCCCAGTAATGCCCTAGGCTGGTGACCAAGCCTTTAACATAAGCCCTTGGAGGACATTACAGATCCAAACCATGGCAAATATCATTGCTTGATAGGTTTTTAGTTGTTAGTTGGGAGAGTAAATTCAGATGTTCCTTCATCTTAACCAGAAGCGTAAACTTTTAATCACTAATAATATCTGAAATAAAGTGTTGAGAAGCAAAATTCGGAAGCAATGTTTATTCAATAAACTTTTCCTAAATATACTGAGAAAGGTGTTATATTGAACATTGTGAGAGACACACAGTCATTTAATGAGTTTCATCTTCTTTTCTCACAGAGTGCATAACCTTGGTCACATATCTCTTTGCCTGTAAGCATGCCAACTTTCCAGAGAACCAATATTGGTGTATAAGGGAGAAAAAGGTGGAGGGTAACCTGGTCTGTTACTTCATGACTGACTTTGAACAGGTTCTTCATCAAGAACGTCAGTTTCTTTACCTAGAAATATTTGAAGCACTAATGCTTCTTTTTAGATGCTGAAAAAGATTAAGAAATATGTCGGGAGAGCCTGGGTATGTATGAACATTTCAATCAGAACTTGAAACTAATAGAACAGCACTAATCTCTTAGCATTCAAACATGCAAGTTCACAAAGTGGGTGCTCTCCATCTTGTTGTTTCATCTGTTCATATCAATTATCTTTTTTCTTATTACTTTCCCATTATGTTTGAAATATCCCACTGAGCTTTGTTGTAAGTTCAAAGTGGCATTCCATCACTTTTCACTAATGTTCCTTTGACTTCTTAATGGGGTGCTGACAATGAAAATAATGCTATTCAAAATGAGAGAGATGTAGGCTACCATAGGTGTGTAATTGGTGAACAAATTGACTGGCAGTTGTGAGTCCTAGTTAAGTGCATAGGGAGCAGTAATGTCATGCTGATATATAGAGCTGATCGAATAATAGAAATGGAAGTTTTTGAACTAAATATACTTCAGTCATAATGAATATAATGAACATGCTATTCCTGATTCCAATAAAAACTAGTTTTCACAGGTTCCATTAACTCTGAGGACAACAATGTCTTGTCTTACAGTACCATTTGGTTACTTCTGTCCAGAGAGGAATAGATTGATTTATACAGTACCCAAGATAAAGTGAACATCTCTTCCTCTCACTTGATGGTTAAAGATTGTGAAGCCAAATGAAATAAAATATTCTATGAGCTGGATTTGGACAACAGGAAAATTATAACTAAGGAAGTTCTCATTGCTACACCACTGTTCTATAAAACCATGCCATTTTCCCCAAGGAGAGCAAGAGGAAAAACATGAATACCAAGCCAAACACACTTCCATAGTTATTGCATGGTATTTGAAAGAAAAAAAGCATAGATGGAGAAACAGAAATAAAGGTTTAAATCAACTCCAGAGGTGGCAGATGGATCAGATATGTGTTCAAGTGTTTTTAGGCAAAGATACCAGTCCTGCAACAATTCAGCATGCCCATTGCTTGCTACCTTGTTCTGCATTTCCCATGAGACCATGAGCCTCTCTGTTCAAGATCACTTTGCCTTGAGATTGATCCTGTCTGTGAAGTAAAGAGAAAACAGAATTAAATATTTGAGGTTTAGAAAGAAAATACTGTATTTTCCCTCATGATATGATAAAATTTTGTAACTGAACTGCTTAAATAATCTCCCCCAATATTTGGCCCCAAACATTGAAATTGATTCTAACAGAAGGAAGCAAGGCAGCAGTCCCAGATTCATTGACAAAGCAGGGACACATGCAAAGTGACAACCAGGCTTTGACCAAAAGACAACTTTGTATCATTAAGCCAATTCATATGTCAATAGATACTTGTGGTAGAATCCTTATAGCCTCTTTCAGATGTATTTATTTAGTGGGCAGAAATACATATTTTTGTCTCATAGATAAGACTCCACACGTCATATTATGGAGCTGTAATTTAGAAAATTTAAACATGGACAATACTCTGAAAGAGTAGAGTCTATAGGGAAAATTAAATACAACTCAATGACTCCATGAAATATGGACTCTATTAATCATGTGTTATAAGAAAGACAGAAATCTGACTGTATAGACATCAGAGAAAACAGAATTGTCTTGACAGCTTTACCCATAGTAGGAAACAATACTGCATGAAGACTTAAATGATGAGTATATTACAGAAGAAGAGGAGGGTAGATTAATGTTTGAGTAGTGGTTACCAAAGCATGCTCCCTAGACCATCATCAGCCTTAGTATCCCCAGTACAGTATTAGAAATGCCTCACCCTATACCAGCTAAGAAGTGCTGAGGTTGGGGCCCAGAAATCTGCTTTAACTCTCTAGGTGATTCTGTTGCACACTTAACTTTGAGAAGCACTAAGTTAGAGCAGGCTCTAGAAGAAAAGGACAAGATGATGAATTGTGGAAGATATACTAGAGGAGACCCATGTGGCTAATTAAAGGATAGGTAAGGGTGATTAGACAGACAAAGTCAAATATGTAGTTGGAGAAGCATGAAGAAAGTTTAAAATCACCAGCCTGAGGAGCTTTAATATTATGCTGTGGATAATGCACATCTGAAGTTGTTTATTCTTAGTACTTGTTTTGTTTGAGAAGCAGAAAGAAGTTATCATTAGTACATCTGAGAGATATTAATGCAATAATATTTTTTTAAGAGTAGTGAGGATAGAGGTAAAGTAGTGTTGTGAAGAGTTCAGGAGACTTATAGTAATCCACACAAGAAGTATTAGAACTTGAATTAGGATGCTGAAAGTGTTTCACATGCAAGATGTCACATGCAAGTGGTCACATACAAGAGGTGTTTCAGGAGTTTGGGAATCAAATGTATTTGGTTTCTGACTAGAGATAAAGGATGAAGAGAAAGAAGATGTATTGAAATGAATTTAATTGGGGAATTCAGATGAAGATTATGCCATGAATAGGGACAGGGATGCTAGCAAGAGATGTTGTTTGGGGAAAGAATATGAGATTCCTTTTGAACATGCATATTTTTAAATGCCCCTGGCACATTCAAGTAGAAATAACCAACATGTTTCTGGAAATGTAGATCTGTCTTTCTATAGAGGGGCATTAAATTATATCATCAGTCTTTCATTGATGTCATCCCCCAGCTGTTCATATATTAACCTAGGAATTCTTGGTGGCTCAGAAACTTTATTTGTTGGTCAAGCTGTTGGTGTATGTATGTATGTATGTGTGTGTGTGTGTGTATGTGTGTATATATATATATTTATATATATAAATAAAATATTTCCCTAATATCAGCTCCTTTCTTACCTGGTAGCCTTCATAGACTTTTCTAGCAATTTCATTAATTATGGTTGGCATCTCTTTATTTGGCTGAGTGTCCATCTGCAGAAATTGATGGCAGATCTGGCTTTCTGTTGGCCCAGAATGCCAAGAATTCATGAGCCAAGGGTGTTTTAGTTTGAACTGCTCACGGGACCTTTCCTTAAGTGATTTACAACTTCTGACCAACCGTGAACTGGTTTCTCTTGCCACCTGAATAGGCTTTTGAATTTATTCTCTGACAACTGTTATGCAAAAATGGTTTTATGCTGTTATTGTATCCTTCTTTTATTCTAATAAATAATAGGTCAGTTGTTCCACAGAGACAAAGAGAAATGTTATGCAATAAAATGTTACTTTTGAACTTTAGTACTTAAAACCCTGAGCAAATTTATGGTTTCCAAGGCAATTATCCCCTGATTTCAGTTAGCTATTATTAATAGCTTATGACTATTCTTCTCTTTATCCTGTATTTTTATTTTTTGAGGGAGAGGGGGTGTTTATTATAAAATATAGATCTAGAAAAACTGTATAATGCATAAGAACAGTTCAAACAATTTTTATAAGGGTCACTATCACCCAGGCCAAGAAATGAAATTACTCCAAATGCCCTTGAAGCCCTTCCATTAGCCCCAACTCAGCCACACTTCTCTCTCTTCCCTCCTAGATAGCCATTAATTGGACTTTCATGATAATTTGCTTTCCATTATAATTTTGTGGAAGAAGTAAGCATCCTTAAATACTATAATTTATTTTTGATTTTTGCCATTTTTACTTCTGTATGTATTCTCACTCTGTGTTCATCAATGGGCTCCCATGATTGTACAGTGTGGATGAGTCTAAAATCTATAGAGTAGGCCAGTGTACTGGAGACAGAGGGAAGAGCTGCAGGTCAAATCCACAGGCTGGCAGAATTTTTTCTTGCTTGAGGGAGATCAGTCTTTGTTCTGTTGAGGCCTTCAACTAATAGCATAAGGCCCACTTTATGGGCCTTTATAGAGGGTAATCTGCTTTACTCAAATTCTAATTTAAATTTTAACAACCTCAAGAATACCCCTTTACAGAAACATCTGGAGTAATGTTTAACCAAACATCTGGGCACCAAGTCAAACTGACATATAATATTAACTATCACATGTAGGTTTCCCCCTTTTTATCCCCTTTTACCTTGGAATTTCTTTATTGAAGAAACTTGGGTTTTTGACTTGAAGAATTTCCCACAGTTGTCCAGTTTTACTTGTGACAGTGTAGTTTGATATATTACTCTGCTTTGTGCATTTCTTCTAAACTATTAGTTGGACATACAGCATAATACCGAGATGCTTTTATTTCACTCTATTTTTTGCAAGACAAACTCATAGGTCTCTTTATTCAACATAGTATCTGGGTGCTTCCCTTTTTTGTGATGTTAGTGGCCATTGAGGCTTAAATCCATTGACTTGTTAGAGGTTTCAGGATGTGATATTGTAACTCACTCATGTCTTCTTCATCTGTTAGCTGGTGGACTAACAGATGGGCATCCACTCTTCCACTCCTCTGTGACCCAGGATCTCCTCAGACTCACAAGCCATGTTACCTCCCTTCAGATTAGTCTTTCTTAAATTTAACTCTGATCCAAAAACTCCTCACCCCAAATATCTCACTGGTTCCCCTTTGCCTCACAAAGGAAGTTCCTATCTCTTTTTTGAGCACTGATAATCTTCTATACCATGTTCCTACTGTATCTTTCTAACTCTGTACTCATTACTGCCACAATGACTTCCTATTTTTCTACCAAACTGTGTTGCTCCCAGTCTCCTGAATTCGTCTCAGTTATTCTAGCCTCAGGGCCTGTGATCGTGTTTCCCTCTGTCTTAAAATTCTCTTCCTTTATTCATCCTCTGAACATGACACTCTAATGTCCATTCTTATCTGGAATTTCTAAATGTCATCTTTTTCTCCATTTGGAATTTACTAAACACTTTATATCTTATACTGTGGTACTCATAATATCTTCCCTTATATTTGACTCATTCCCACACTTATTTTTCTTCATTGGACAAATTCCTGCTATTTTATATTTTCTTTTAAATTTTTTTTTGAATTTTCACTTCTTTGCTGTTTTTATATTTTTCTGCCCATCTACTACATAGTTTGACATAAGATGTAATCAACATCTTATTATAAATTTAAATGTCCACTTTTGTTATTATTTTGAAACAATTCTCAAAATTGTTATTTAATCCTAAAAAATTTTTTATCATTTTTATTTTTTTCAGATGATTGATTTGCAGTTAAAAACTAAACTGTCAACAAAATAATTTGCTTTTTATTTTTAGTCCAATTTTGGAAAGTGTGATATTATTCTTCCCTCTTTTGTTCCATAAAAATGAATACCAAAATTAAGATAGTAATGGATAATAATGAGCAAAAAGGTAATACAATTGTTGGTGTATGATTTTCTGCAGTTTTAAATTCACTTACAGATTCATATGTCACTATAGTGTTTCAGATTCATATTCAATTAATATCCATTGATCAGGTCTTTCCTACTATACATGCCTTATGCTTTGTATAGAGTATTTACTGAAATTTTACAGAACCCTCTGAAGTTGATATCATTATTTGCATCATATAGATTTAAACAATTGCAAAAGTGTTAAAGCTTGTTGCCAGCCTCTGGTTCTGGTGGGAGGTTGTAGAACCTTTAGGAGGTAGGATCCTGTTATGGTTTAGATATGAGGTATCCTCCTAAAGCTCTTATGTGAGATAAGAAAGTTTCGAGAGCTGGGGATGTGGCTCAAGCGGTAGCACACTCGCCTGGCATGCGTGCGGCCCGGGTTCGATCCTCAGCACCACATACAAACAAAGATGTTGTGTCTGCCGAAAACTAAAAAATAAATATTAAAAAATTCTCTCTCTCTCTCTCTCTAAAAAAAAAAATGATTGGGTTATGAGAGCCTTAAGCTAATTATTACATTAATTCATCTTAATGGATTAACTGGGTGATAACTGTAGGCAGGTAGGGTGTGGTTGGAGAAGGCAGGTCACTGGGGGTGTGCCTTTGGGATATATACCTTGTCTCTAGTGAGTAGAGTTCTCTCTGCTTCCTGGTTGACATGTTCTGAGCTATTTTCCACTAGTGATATTTCGCCTCACCTGCTGCCCTGAGACTGAGGTCTCTGAAATAGTGAGCCAGACTTTTACTCCTCTAATTATTCTTGTCAGGTCTTTTAGTCATAGAGAATAAAAAAGCTGACTTAAAACAGGTCCAGAGGAAGGAAATTAGCCCATTGTGAGTATGCCCTTGAGGAGAACATTGGCATCTGGTCCCTGTCTGTCTTTCTCTTTGCTTCCCAACTGCCATGAAGTAAACAGCTTTGCTCCATGTGCTTACTACCATGACATTCCACCTCACCATACGCTCTGAAACAATGGAGCCGACTGACCGGCCAACTATGAACCAAAATAGACCTTTCCTCCTTTTATACTGATTATCTCAGATATTTTTTTACAATGACATAAAGCTGAGTTCCACTCATGATAACTGAGTTGGCCCCTCTTACTTCATCCTTACCCAAAGGCAACAAAATGAAAGTCTGATTAAAAAAAAACTATGTGAAGCAAATGGCCAGATACTCCATAAGAAAGGGAGAGGCACAGAAAATCCATGCTCTTTAGAGATGAAAGGGAGAGGATTATAGATTCTTTAACCCAGGTCTTCGCCAGCTGCCAGATTTCACCATGCCTATTTATCTCTGGTTCAATGAATTAGGAATGTCTTCATCTTCAATTCACTTTGATAGTTATATGCCACCACACTTGCTCAGTTTCAGAAATATTTGAGAGCCATTGTTTGGGTGTTTACTATATCAAGTCCTGGGCTTCATTTGCCCTTGAAATGTGATTAGGTTGATAGAGCTTCAGGTTTTCTTGCTTTTAGGGAGCTTAACCCAGGGACCTCAACCAACTTGTAAATATTTGGCCTTCTCATGATTATAAAAATAAGGTTTATTTTCCTTTGGAACACAGCAATTAACTTGACAAATGTCTATAGATCTAATCTTCTCGGTACATGAAATGTAAAAATGTTTTTTAGAGGAAATGAGGCAAATATTCTCTATCTTTATATCATATACCTTTCCACGTCCCAGAAGGCAGGCCCTTTTTATAATAGCACTGAGATTTTCAAGAAAGATTTATTTTCTCATGCATTCATTTTCTGTGGGTGCTCTAACAATTTACTACAAACTGGTAGCTTACTTAAAACAAATGAAATTTAATCTCTTGTGGTTCTGTAGGCCAGAAGTCTAAAATGAGAATCACTGGGATGAAATAAAACTGTTGGCAGGGACATACTCCCTCCATAAGCTCTAGGGGAGGATCCATTCCTTGCTTTTTCCAGCTTCTGATGGCTGCCAGTGTTCCTTGGCATGTGGCTTCATTAATCTAATCTCAGCTTCCATCTTCACATCATCTTTATGTGTATGGAAAATCTCAACATTTCCATTTTATGAGGATATATGCGACTGTATTTCAGTAAGGACCCTGAAAATCTAGGATCATTTCCCCATGTCCAGATCTCTCACTTAGTTACATTTGCAAAGACTACTTTGATTTCCTCACACACAGTAACAATCATGGGTTTCAGAGGTAGGGACCTGGATATCTTTTGGGAGGAAGTATTTTCTTAGTCTATCCCATTTGACAATAGAATATCATGAATATTATTTATTAGCATTGATGTTGTAGTTCTTAATATACTTGTTATTATCTCCAAAATATCTTTAGAAGCAGTGATTTCCTCTTCCAGTCCTTAGTTTATGAAAGAACCATGTCTCACCTCTGCTATTACTACAACAAAACCTCTACCCTAGACTTCCCACCTCTAGACTTAAATTCTTCCAATTTATCCTCACCAAAGTGAGTGATCTTTCAAAACACGTTTGGTCAAAAAGGATGCATTAATTAAAAGCTTGCATGTTTTCCATAACTTCAAGCCTCCCACACCAGAATTGCCCTGTATTACTTCAGTTCTCCTATCCAGCTCATCTGTTTGCCATTCTTATGTATCAACTGTCCTTACTGACACATCTCTCCTACTCTGAACCTCCTTTTTTTTTCCAACTCCCACTTCCCTTCAACATTGAGTTCAAGTATCTTCCCCTTTAGTTAGGATTTCATCAAACATAAATTTTCTCTGGGTTCTCTATGTGGTTTCTCTGATATTAGTCACACTTGGTTTCAAATCTATCTCTTATTAATAATGTCAAATACAAGTCATTAATTGTTTCTAAATGACTAAGATGATGAATTCCCCAATCAAAACAAAAGAAACAAATGCCAAGACCTTCTCTTCTATTTGCTCCAATGAAGAGAAAATGTATATAATAGAAAAATCTCAAATGTTATCGTTTATTTCATGTAAGTATATTTTCAAAAATAATAGAAATGTTAATTATTACTACTATTTTAGAGATTCCTATTGAATTTTGCATAAATTATGTTTCGTTATCAGTTAAATATTGATACAAAAGTATGTTTTCCAAAAGTGGAAACGTGGACAGGTCATTCCTAAGTTTTCTATTTACATATTTATTAAATGCAAATAGAATTAAAATACTGGCCTTCACTTTTGAGTCTATTTAAAATTCTCCTATGTACAAATTCTGACATACTTATTATGAGTAGCAATATAACCCATAATTTAAGGTCTTAAACAATCATTTAATTTTGTTTAGATCTTGCATATCAGGAATTCATGAATGGCTTGGTCAATGGTTTTTGTGATCCAAAAAACTAGGGTTGGATGAACCACTTTGATATGGCTTCTTCACGCCCATGCCTTGCACCTCCATGTTATTTGACTCTCCCCTCTCTCTCTTCTGTACCTTTCCCCCTCCTCCCACACATGTGACAGTGTAGTCCTCCTAGGCTTCCTCACAGCTCCGTCCTCTCTTTCATAGTAGTCTTTGGTAGTGAAACTCTTTCTATAGCACCTGGCTCCAAAGCTTGGAAGTTGAAATCACCAAGCCACTTAAGGACTGGCCTAGTTTTACCATAGTCTATTTGTCCAAGTGGTCATAAAATCCACTCAGATTTAAGACGTAGGAATAGATTCTACTCTTCTTCCTGATGCAGTAGTCTCAAATGTACATTGCCAAAAAAACATGTGGTACTAAAGAAAGATTGTTTTGACAGTAGTTTGGAAGTTAAGCAATGTGTTTTTTATAACCTTTCTATTCCAAATGTGGTACAAAGACCAACAACATTAGCATCACCTGGAAAATCAGAATATGGGAGTTTACCTTAGATCAATTAAATAAGAATCTGTATTTAACAATATCCATATGATTCAGATGTACATTAAAATCTGCAATGCACTGTGCTGGTTGATGGCATCTTGCAATTCCCCAGTGTTACAAAGATCATACCTAACTTTTAAAGTTGTCTTGGGGCATCTTTGTGGAATACATAGATGCTCATTTTACTGATTGAGAACTCGAGGCATCAAAACTTACATAACTAGATGAAAGTAGAAATATAACCTATTACTGATTCATAGGAGTCCTCCCTCCTCACACCCAGCCAAATTGTGAGATTGATGTTTTTCCTCCTTGATGTGATATCTGCTTTCTGGTTTCCACTGAAAGGTCTAATATGTGAGAAGTCAGAGAGCTGAAGAGGCATAAGCAAAGTCCCAAGTGCGGGTGCCACTGACATTGTCCTTCTTTTCAAGAATTGAGAGGTGCTCTTAAAAATGACAATGTTGACTAAACTCAATTCTGTACCTGCTGCCTTTTTCACTGGTGAGACAAGTCCTTCTTTCCATTTGAATATGAACCCTTTGGCTGCCTCAGCACATCACGATGAGCAAAGCTTTCTGTTTTTAAAGTAATCACTAAGTGCTGTGAGGAAGGATTATTATTAATTATAGATATTTTATGTTTCAAATAAAAGGAAGGAAGTACTTGTGCTTTGTTCCTCGTGTATTCAAGTATATGATTATAGCCAGAACTCCCAGTTCCTCAGGTATCCTTCTTAATAAAATTATATGATTTAACACTTGAATCTCCTCCCAAGCCCACTTAAACACACTTAAGTTTCACCGTTCCCCCGTGGAAGGCTGCGAGAAATGTCTTTGCTCTACTAAAAATTTCCTGTTCTTAAAAAGAAAGGAGAAAGTAAGCAAACACACCTCCCCGAATACAAAGTTAGGTACCCCCAGTTATATTTTCATGACAAAGAGTTATCTATGACTAAGATGTGATTTAGCTATGACAAAAACTCCAGCTAATACCTGATTAGTCAAACCAAATTTTATCACGCCAAGGCTCTTTTTATTCCCTTTTTAATTTAAAAAGACTTTGGTTCCTAACCAACATTACACTGGAGGCCAAAATCCTTCTGTCATTATATGGTTTTCTTCAAGTTTTAAGGATGAAGAACCTGGTGAAGATACACATGTTTTAATTGGATAGTTTATTGTGTGCATTGAAATGTTTGTGGAAGGCCTTTCCTGATCGGGAACGCACATGCATGCTCATTTACATATGGCTATTTGTTTACATTTTCCCTTCTCTCACCAGACTCCAAAGGCCTCCCTTGTGAAGAGCATGTTTTATTTACCACCGCAGCCCAAACACTCTGCACAGCACCAGGCATGGCAAATTCTTGATAAATGTTGCACAAATGGATAAGTAAATGAATATATTTACACGGTGGCCTCAACAGCCGCTGACCTGACCGTAATATACAGTGGGCTTTTCATGTTGCTCCTGCTGTTGCAGAGAAGGAAGGCCATGGAGAGGAGGCTGAAGCATGACAGGCAGGCAGCTGCTGCTTGATGCTTTGTCTGAGGGGGCTTGCAAGCAGAGTTTCCCTCCCAGCTCTGTTTGGTCTCATTACATGCGGGATCAGGTCTTGTGCACGCAGCCCTCCAGAGGGCTGTCAGCTTTCTCATCTCTGCCAGACGAGTTGACAATGCTGTACATGAAACATAGGACTCTCCACCTTTAAGGGATTTTTTTCTTTCAGAAGAAAAATATACATATATATTTTGTAAAAGAGTAGGCAGGGATTTTTGTTGATGTTGTTGTTATTGTTTTGATTTCTCTGCAGGACCCAAATTACCCAGAGGCAGGTATTTTCTGAGGCTAATAATGAAAGCAGCATAGTGCTGTTCTTATTCATTTATATTTGGGGGGGCATAGAAAATATTAATCCCACTTGAACTTTTTTTCTCTCTTTAGATTCTTCCTCTTAAACATCATCGGGTGTTGCCATCTTTCATTGACCTTATTTGTTCAAAGTCCTTATATCAACCACATTATCTGAGTCAATATCTGCAGTTTAGGGGGACATTTCTCCCACCTCCTTATGTCACAAGTACACCTTTCCTGGCAACCAGACTGCTGTGTCTATAACTTCCAGATTTTCGTATAGGCTTACTACAAACACGATGCTGTTCTCTGTCAGACTGCCCTCATCCTTTGAACATGCTGTTGTCCCCGTGTTATACATCACCGCCAAAATCCCCACATGGGTTGGCGTACACAGAAGCCTTGCTGTGCTATCTCCATTTCACTAAGGCCAACATTTGATCTCACCTTCTCTTAGCAGAATGGGCTCTGGCAGTGCTGTATTTTCCTTCCCTTTGCTCTCTCTGCCCAAGTGTTCTGGTTTGTGGTGGTTCACAGATGTGTTAGCCCTATTTTTCATTACTGAAAAATGTAACTCTCTTTGTTTTTATAAATTTTTTTAAAGATGTTTATAAACCTTTATCTTATTCATGTGGTGCTGACAATCTAACCCGGTGCCTCACACATGCTAGGCAAGTGCTCTGCCACTGAGCCACAACCCCAGCCCGGCCCCTCTCTTTATTTTTTCCTCCTCCTTTACTACTTCTTCTTTAGTATCTCCAAACTGATTTACATGAAGACAAAAGGTGGTATTTCTGTGTTTATCCAAAAATTTACTTGAAGCTAAGAACATTTCCCTGCCTGTGATCCATTCCCTGACACTTGCATTCTTTACCTCAGTCTCTTTGACTGGGCCTCCTTCAGTAACTGCTTCAAATATGGGTATAGATTGCTTTCCCCCCAAGGAGATAATTCACGATTTTTCATTCAGGGTAAGAGCCACAGTAGCCAATTTCCACAGGTATCTTGGGAAGCCCTAGGCCTTCTGACTACTGATCTATGGTTAAAGTCACTGTCTTATCTCAAGATTACTCATTGGCAGATTGGAGAAGGTATGGACTGACAGCTTCCACAAGGAATTTATTGTCTCCTTAAACCTATTTTGGGTTATGTAAACAAAAAGGATATATAGAATAACAGTGAATTTCCTTCCGTACTTCCCACTTCCAGTTGCATCCAACCACTCTGTATTGAATAATAAGCTTCTGCTTAGTGCATGTTTACTTTTGGGTTTGTACTGTCCAGGGAATGTTTTCCCACAGAGTCTCCCCAAGCATAAACCTCACTGCATGGACGGGTAAAGGCATTGTGAACATAGTCAAGCAGGTATGTTTTAAAATGGAAAATAAAAATAACTCAGTTCTTCCTGAAAACCAAACATCTAATAGTAAGCCTGCATATTTTTATGATGCATCAGACTTTTGCATGTGACATTCTTACAACCATCTAACTAAAGCCTCATAGTTACCCAGGGAGGTAGATAGATATCCATTTTTTTTTTTTTTTTTTTTTTTTTTTTTTAGGTAAGGGCATTGATGAGGGATTGAGTCAGGATTTCAGGAAAATGAGAAACCAGTTCTCTTGATTCTCAATTAATGCTCATTCTCCTATAGAACCTTTCAATCTTTATAAAACTGTTTGCACTTGCTTTGGAATAAGTATCTTACTATAAAACAAATGCTGAATTTGTTTTATAGTAAACATGAATTCCTTGCATAAATACAAGGTAAGCTATTTTGGGTTATGACAACTAAAGAAATTATTTTTAGAATAATTGCTAACATGGACATTAGAGTCCAGTCTGTGATATATCTGAAGATCCCAATAATATAAAAATAAAAACAACTAGAGTTTCTTTTAATTCAGAAAAGAATTACTTTACAATACTGTCATTTATTATATATTTAATAAAGGAAAGTATGTAATTAAATGATGGGGAATGAGAGAGAAAAGACAAGGAAAATGAGAGAAAAAGGCAGAAAGGAGAAAAGGATATGTGACCATTTACAGCATGAGAGTTTCTCCTTTTATGCAGCATAGCATTTATATTTGAGCATTACAATATGGCAGTCCCCATAGATTTCAGGTAATAAGAATTTTGTCATTTGATGACTGTCTGTTTACTCAAAAACAATAAACAAAAAGCATGCTTCTAAATCCTAGTACTTCCTGACACTTTTTTTGATCTATTCACTGAATTCATTGAGCTTGACAGTTAGTCACAAGACTCTCTTTCTTTCTCTGTTTTAGAAATAGTGCATGCATGCACTTTTCTGATACATTTGAAATTTTGTTGGAGATCAATTGTGGCACATAGAAGTCAGTACCAAAGAATCTAGATTTAGCTTGACATCCTGTCCTAAATTCAACAAAAATTTCCTCCTTAGAATCTTGAATTCCTCAACAATAACAAGAATGTTAACCGCAAATTTGAAGGAAAAAAAAAAAAAAAACTTGTGTTTCACCATAACATTGAATGTGTTCTCAGTTTAAAAAAAAAAACACTATGAAAAAGATGAAAACATGTTACTTACTTGTAGTAGGAAGACACCTTTTACCTTACATTGAAAAGCTTCCAACCTTACTGCTTAGAAAGTGAAAGCTATTGTGTTGAATCACAATGCCAACTCAGAGGACACAAAGACTTCATATAAAGGGTTAGCAATATCTCTTTGTAAAATGTCAGGGCTCTTTCTGAGTTGAGAACATTTCTCTCAGAATGATAATAAAATACCCTGTGACTGCTTTGCAAAGACTTTACTCCCTTTTGCCAAATGGTGGACAAAATACTTCCAAACAGGACAGGGTTTACACAATGCAAGAATCACAGCAAAAAGTGTCTGACCTTTGATTATTCTGAACTTAGCTTCTGAACTGATTAAGACCTCAGATGAAATTTCAGCAATAGGGCTTATTCAGCAAGGCACAGATTCCCACTGGTAAATTTGGAAGTTGCAAGGGGATTTGTTCCCCTTTCGAAGTCCTAATCATTAACAATAGACTCCTGCCAAGGGGTAACTACTCTAAGTTACAGAATAAAAATTCAGAATGGCTCTAGTAGCTAGTAGCATGTTGTTATTCTCAACTTGAAAGTCTTAGAAAAGTGCAGTAGAAAGCTTGTACACACCATATGTTGCTCTTTGTTCAGCGCAGATTCCAGTTATATGGTGGCTTTCATAAAATGACTCCACTTGGGGCTCTTCTCTTATAGAAAAAGCCATAACTTATGTAGTAGCTCTCATTTATGCTTCAAAACTAAGTGAAATAGATGAACATTTGATTTTATTTTGAGGGTTTTCAAAGTTCTTTGCATCCTACTCTCTCTATTACCTTGTCCCCTGCTTTATATAAGGTCTAGAATTTCTGCTGCCATTGAAGTTACTTTTGGGAGCTATGATGTCACTTTTAAAAGCCCAGTCATTTCAGTCATCAGTTGCTATATTACCATCCATCCCAAAATGTTGGCCATAAAACAACGATTTATTATTTCTCTTGATTCTGTGGCTGACTGGGCTCAGCTGGGAGGTGCTTTTCCGGGTGGAATGTCTGAGGCCCCTTCCCTCAACTGGGTACTTAGCTGAGTCAGAATGTCCACAGTACCCCTTATTTGCCTGTGTTTCCTCCATGTGGTTTCTCCTTAGTGGAAAGTCTAGCTTGAGCCTCTTTGACACATGGCAGCTGGCTTTTCAGGAGTGTAAGCTCCAGGGTGCAAGACCTATCAAGCTTCTGTTTGCATCCTGCTTGATCGTTAATATGGTGAAGGAAGACTTCTGGCCAAGTCCCAAAGTCAATGTACATCTTCATACGTATAGTAAGGCGTGGTCCATTAGGAGTCACTGCTGTAAGTCTGCCATATTGGATTGAAATGTTAAACGTGAAGTATGATTAGTATAAACTCACTTATACATAGGTAAGAATTTATAATGTCAGCAATACTTTTCTCTTGTTCTCAAGATTCTGAGAGATGCACTTATTATTGTTGTTTTTAATAGATGAGCATGTACATTAGAGAGGTTAGTCATGTACTTTTCATATTGAATCCTTAAGTGACTGACAACATAGATAATAAGTGACAGAACTGTGACTTGAACCCAACTCTTCCCACTTAAGGATGGTTTTGATTTTATTATTCTGCATCAGTTGCAGTAGATTTAGCTCCAAGTACAAATTGGCGAAATGTCTTTCTATCATACCTAACCCTTCTAAAACACATTGCCCTTTGTATAATGTCTTTTGAGTTTTTATGAGATACTGCTAAGATTTACTGAAACTGAAAAACTTTGGCCATATTTCTGATACAAGAGCTTATGCGGATAATACCCCAGTCTTTTGGAAGGCCACAACATTGCAGAACCCTATGCAGCATCTCATCATTAATTCAAATGTTCCAGAAACGTTTTCTAAATTCCTATTATATTTGTGCCAGGCACTTTCTTGGATGCTGAACTTATAGAAGTAAACAAACAGACAAAAAGACAGACCAAAAACATAAATTCTGTTTTCACTTAGGTTATTTTCTGTTAGAGAAATCAGAGAATAACAAGACAAGAGGTTGGGGCAAAAATAAAGCAAAGAAACAGGGAAGAAGTATGGGGGTGGTTGTCAACTCTAGTTGGGTAGTTCTCATTGAGAAAATGACATAGAAGTTAAGACTTAAAGAAAATAGAAGCTAGGGGCTGGGGATGTGGCTCAAGCGGTAGCGCGCTCGCCTGGCATGCGTGCGCCCCGGGTTCGATCCTCTCAGACCACATACAAACAAAGATGTTGTGTCCGCCGAGAACTAAAAAAAATAAATATTAAAAATTCTCTCTCTCTCTCTCTCTCTCCTCTCTCACTCTCTCTTAAAAAAAAAAAAAAGAAAGAAAATAGAAGCTAGACATAATGATATTTGGGGAAAGAGAACTAGACAGAAGGAAAAACAAATGCCAAGCAGTTGGGGTGGGATGTCCCTGATATGTTTATAGAAAAGCAAGGTGGCCAGTCAACTGGGACCAAACAAGTGACATGGGAGATGAGATCAGACAGGGAATGGGGACTACTAGATAACTTAGCATCTTGAAAATCAGTAGCTGTGGGGACTTAAACTTCTTCTTTGACTGAGATTGGACGTCATTGTTTTGATAGAGGTGCCATCTAACTAATTTCCAGGAAAGGCCTACCAGAGGAATAGTAGGAGATAATTGTTGAAAATACTGATTCTTACCCAAATCTGGAGTGAGCATTTTTGGAAATAGGGTCATGTAATCTGCATTTTAAATTGTTCCCAGCTGCTTCCTATGTCCACTGAACTTGGGGAAGTACTGTCTGACCCATTAGCACATTTCAGCTTCCAAAGAGCAGATAATCAACCCCAATTTTACCATCTGGATAATGTTAAATGAGGCTCACTACCAGTAGGTTAATGAAGCTATGAGAGTCTGTGTGTGAACTTCTACAAACCAGTGCTGATCTAGCACCTTCTAAACTCCCCATAGGAACCCAGGGAGAAGTATGTGCAAAATCACTGAGGTGCTGTGTGGAATTCACAAGGCAGCATTAAATTAGCCTTCTTAATCAAATCAGTACATTTGCAATTTGTATCTGGACAACCCCTGCTGGAATTTGAGCCAGAAACCCTTGAAATTAAAAACTATAGCTCTGTTTTTTTTTTGTTTTTTTTTTTTTTTGCTGAGAAGGGAGAATTACCAATTACACAGATCAGCACTGGGCATCCCAACCTCTTTTCCAGGTCTGGAATCATTATGAAGCAAGGGCTATATAGCATGTCACTCAGGAACATATTCCATCTGATCCCTGAAGGCCCCAGAAACTCTGTTTTCTGGGATAATATGAGGGTGGGTAATTCTAGCCATGGACTAGAATACAGGAACAGTATGCTTCTTTGGTAGTTTATCTCTAAGAAGCCATAAATTGTGATCTCTCAGATTAAATTTGGGTGTGATGTTAGATGCATTACTTTTCCTTTCTGAATAGAATGGGGAAACTAGAAAATGTACTTTGGGATTGGATTGAAGAGAAAAAAAAAACATTACTGGTGGAGAGTTCTAGAAGTATAATTTCAGATTAAATACCAACCATTTAAATAAAGATTAAAGTTAAACATTTGAAATTTGATAAGGTTGTTTTCCCCTAAATGTTTGTTTAAGACTGCTTCCTCTTCCAATTTTAGAAAAAGATACTAATACAATTGTATACTTTGAGAATGCTAGTTTTTCTAGGAATTCTGAGCTAAAAGCCCATCACAAATGAAGAATTATAGTAAGCTAATTTAAGGAATGAACAGTCTTTTGGGATTCTTGATGTACTAATCACTTCCTTTAAAAAATGATTTCATTGGTCTGAGGATATAGCTCAGTTGGTAAAGTGCTTGCCTCACATGCACCAGGCCCTGGGTTCAATCCCCAGCACCACAAAAAAAAAAAAAAAAAAAAATTCTTTCACCTTCAGCATCACACAAAACTTGCTTTCTGTGAGAAAGCTCTTGCTCACCTACTATAACTGGCCTCCAGACTATTGATATCTTCATTCTTATTTTCATTTGCAAGTTAAAAGACACATCAACTGATTGTCTCAGAACAATTTAAAAACACATTGCCATTTCCCCTTTATCATCTTTAAGATTTTCACTTAATTAACCTTTTTTTAATAAACTCTTCTAGATAAATCTGCTCAATTTGTTTCTTTATTGCTCAGATTGATTTCCCACATTCTTATTATGTATATGTGTGTGTGTATAGATATGTATGAATTCTTCGTATATGTATATACTTTAACATTCGTAGTTATTTTTCTTGCTTCTCTCTCCATTCCTGAACCATAAACATATTTCAGAAGTCATATGTAAAAAGTAAATGTTTAAAATTAGAATATCTCTTTATCAGCTGGGCACTGTGGCACATGCTTATAATCCCAGTGGCTCCGGAGGCTGAGGCAGGACGATTGCAAGTTCAAAGCCAGCCTCAGCAATGGCAAGGCACTAAGCAACTCAATGAGACCCTGTCTCTAAATAAAATACAAAATAGGGCTGGGGATGTGGCTCAGTGGTCAAACCCCCAGTGCCCCTGAGTTCAAACCCCAGTACTAAAAAAAAAAAAAAAAAAAAGAAGAAGAAGAATATCTCCTTATCTTCTCCTTATCTTCAATTTAAAACTAATAATTTCCTCCAGATCAGATATTCATTATATGGGATATTACATAAAATAAAAAGTAAAAGAGAGAATAGCTACCCTAGTGATGTTAGCCTTGAAGCAAGATGACCTAATCAAGATCAGGGATGTCCTGATATCTTGTGATTGTCAGCTTTTTGTTGCTGTGATCAAAATACCCAGCAGGAACAATTTAGATGAAGAAAAGTTTATTTTGTCTCACAGTTCCAGAAGATTAGCCCATAGTGGGCTGAGTCTGTTTGCTCAGGGCTTCAGGTGAGGCAGAACATTATGGCGGAAGATCATGGTAGAAGAGTATTTGCTCCTTCCCAGGTGGCCAGGAAGCATGGGGCAGGAGGGGGATGGGGTTTCAGGGAATTGAAACCTTCTAGGGCACACCCTCAGTAACTCACCTCCCCCAGCCATGTTCCATCTGCCTATAGTTACACCCAGTCAATCCATTCCCACTAGGATGAACTGATTAGGTTATGGCTCTCACAATTCAATCATTTCACCTCTTTGCATTAATGAGGGAGTTCTTGAGCAACACCTCATATGCAAACCATATTCAGAGTAAGGCAAGCAGACAAAATGAGTGCTTACTCTCTTAATGTGAGCTATGATATCTACCACATTGAAACCTTCCTGCACTTTATCTTTTACTCTCTAAAATGGAAAAATAAGAGAAGTGACCAAAGGGAAGAGCAACGCACTGGTCAAGACAGCAGAAAACCTCAATACTGTAAATTAAGAAACACTATTTCATTTGGTTTTTCTAGTTATAAAATTTTATTTTATACTAAAATAACAGGTAACATTGAAATAAAAAGATTCAGGAAAAAGTAGACAGCAAAGGCAGAAAAATTCCTTTGAATCAGGATTATATCAATTACACAGGAATCCAGGCTCTGGCTATATTCTTCACTTGGCAAAGTGAAATATGAAAAATTATTGATTATACATAACACAAGCTAATGATTGGAATTTGTTGTAGTAGAATTTTGCTTGGATAAAGATTCTACTGAAAAGTTTATAAATTTGGAAACCAACCTGAATTATCCTTGTTTTTTAAAAAATGATTATGTTTGAACTTTTCATGGTTGATCCCCTGTCATGTAACCTCAGTTAAGAATGGTTCTTAACCTACTCTTAAGAAATTAGTGTTCTTATAATGCATAGTCTGGTTCAGAGTCAACACAAATGAACTTATTTAGTCAGTAAATAGCTATTGACCTCTTATATGTAAGGGGCAGTGGAACTGAAAAGTTTATAAAGATAAATCAGACAAGACTTTCAAAGTAATCACAGTTCAGTAGAAATGAGATCATGGTCAACAATAGAAAATATATTTAACTTAAAAGAGACGAAGATTGGAAAAAGCAGCAGTAGGGAATATACTACTCATTCTCATTGATTAATTGATAATAAAATACTTCTAAATTTTGGGAAATAATAATAGTAATAGTGTTGGTGTTTTCAAATATTAAAAGTCTGAACTGGAGTTGGGTGAGTAGGTTATGAATATTAAGTTATAGAAATTTCAAAACTAGAGGATTTCTGGAAGAAAAGGTGATATTTATATTTATATTATTTTCATCCTTTTAATATAGTCCCGATTAAACTTTATATTTTTTTTGTTCCTCTCTTCTAACCTAAATTTCTTAATGAGACTATAAGCCATTCTGCAGGAGCATATGCATGTGAACATAGGTTTTTAATCCAACTGGTGGCTTATCTCAATGCTTGTTCTATAGATACAAACAACCATGAAATCATCCAAATTTTACCTTTTTCTTCCCAGAGTCAAGTGTGACTATTATTTATATTTTTACTTTGAATAATTTTCCTAAAAGGAGAGTGGTAGAATGCCATTTTTTGGATAGAGAAAATGTTAAAGATACTATAGGCTATTAAAAGAAACTGTCCTTTCTTCAAGGAAGTTGTTGGTTGAGCACAATAGCATGTTCCTAATCATTTTTCCTAAATCTTTTCTTGGAACAACATGGACTATAAATTAGACAAAGTAATAAGGAAATAAATAAGTCTCTCATTTGAACTTTTTCTGAACATTGCTACATGCTGGCTTTGGATATATGTTATGTAATCAATCAATAATTACAATTATTAAAATGAGCATTTTATGAGCAAAGTGTTTCGAGTGTTTCTCCAAACTATAGTTTTTTCTTTTTATTTTTTTAAAAAACAAGCTTATGATAAGTGAAATCAACATTTGAATTAAATTCAAAAAACATAATTTTAATTGTTTTAGCGACATAGAAAAAGAGAGAAAGAAAGCGGGGCTGGGGGCGGGGGGACTTTCCTATTCCAGAGCATTTGGTTGGATCAATAATACCTCTTCATGCCTTTCTTGGAGCTGCAAAGATCTGTGACATTGCTCATTTTAATATTTGCAGAAGATTCAGAGTATTGGTGTTGGCTGAGGGATTTTATCATATATTTGGTTTGGATTTTCTATTTTTGTTAGTAGTGTGTGTTTAGCCCAAGTCCCACAGAAAGCAAAGCCTGTGGCAAAAGCTTACATGTTACTTCCCTTTTAGGAAGTACAATTTCAGGAAAGCAGAAGTCAGGGGAAATTTTGCTTATCTCTTGGGACAATCTTCCTGTCATGTGAATGACTGCATCTCAGGAAAGACCCTTGCAGGAGAATAAGGCAGAGGAGTTTATTCACTGTGTAATGTCTGCCATTGGTCCACGCTTCACCTTGCTATGGCTGGTCTCCCCTCTTCAGGGTTGCACACCCATGGTGGCTGGGCACATCTTGTACCCTCAGGGTAAACAGTGAATCCCAGGTCAGGAAGTAGAAATAACTGGTGTGAAGGATGGGAATGAGGCAAGGTATTTTCTGGTGGTTTTTACATGAAACTGATTAGGGCCCACATGGAGCTGGTAGCCAGAATCAAAGAGTGCCAAAGGCTAGAAGCCAGGCAAGGCCATAGCATCTGCTGTAGCATATGAGAGGTGAGAGACTGAGTGAGTTAACCTGAGACCCGCACTGGCCAGCAACTCCTCTAACAGGTGCTTTGTTCTCAAACAGTGGCATGAAAGGCTGTGGAAGTAGTTATCAACTTAAGAAGGTTTGGGCTGGTGCATATAGCTCATTTGGTAGAGTGATTGCTCGCATGCCTAAGACCCTGGGTTAAAAAAAAAAAAAAAAAGGTTAACAGGAACATGCAATCACAAAAAGTCAAAGATCCTTGAATATATGTAAGTCTTAGAATATATTTATAATCAAGGATTTTGAGCAAGAAAAAGTGACATCATTTTCCTTGTGCTTGTAGCCTTAGTTTTTCTTGTGGGTTGGGCCTATGCGATGCTGGTGTCTTCCTTCACCACCTTCATCTCCCTGTGCAAAATTCAAGAGCAGATGTTGACTCAGGCCAAGACTGTGGCCCCGCCCCAGCTCACATTCAAGATTCAGTTCTCACCTGGAATGTTTGATGCTACACATTGCTACCTCTCCAAGAGAAGTAGCAGAGTTACTGTGAGATTTTTTTGTTTTTACTTTTTTTGGTACCAGGTATTGAACCCAGGGTGCTTAACCACTGACTAATGCCCAACTTTTTTTTTTTTAATGTTTTATTTTGAGACAGGGTCTCCCAAAGTTGTTTAGGTCCTTGCTAAGTTGCTGTGGCTGGCCTTGAACTTGCAGTCCTCCTGCCTTAGCCTCCCAAGTTGCTGGGATTACAGGTGTATACCACTGTGTCTGGCTCAAAGAGTGTTTTAATGGAAAGAATAATAAACATGTTGCTTCCTTTGTCACCACAGTGACTAACATACAGACGGTGCTTAGTCAAATGAAAAGCACAAGATAGATGGGTATAGGAATTTAGTCTGTAAAACACAAATTGATCTATGGCCTTGAGAGGAAAGCTAACATCTGTAAACACATCCTTCTCCTTAAATGGATAATGTGAAACCATATAATCAAAGAATATTGTAGAGATCAAATGTTGGCTTAATGTAATAATAATGTATTAGCTAACTATAACAAGAATTGATTACTCCTATGGGTTCTTTGCACATGGTATAGTGTAAAAAGATGATAATTTAGAAAAAGTTCTTAAAGCTTCTTAAACTCTGAAGTCTCAGTATCATCAATAGTAAGTATTTTTAACTAAATAATTGTCACAAAATTAAATGATGATGTATTCATGAGAACTTCATAAAAAACAAAATATCATTTATAAATAATCTCCTTGTGAAATTATGTGACCACTTATTTAATAAAACACTGGTATATATTTTTATAAACCATTATATATCCATAGACAAATAAATTAAATATATCCACATCATCTGCTTAGATTTGAATTCAAAGTAATAAAGTCCTCTTTGAATTTTGAGGGAATAAATGGGTATTTGGACTTTCTTTAGTAGAATGACCAGATTGATTTCTATTGTAAGTTGAAGATTTGCAATTATTCATTGATTCAAAAATGTATTTACTGAGTGCCTAAAGTTTGTATGGCCCTGGGCTAAGTGCTGGGAAAGCAAAATTGTATAAAATAACCCTACAATGTTGGAGCAGACTAGTGCCTAGTGAAAAGATAGGCATAAGATGATAGAGCAATGAGGTTATTTATTTATTTTTTTTACAGTTTTCCATACTGAATCTTATTTATTTCTCACATCAAACTTGTTATATGGCTATTGGTACCACCTACTTAATGACTGAAAAAATACAAGCCTAGAAGAAGGGGTCTTACCTCAGATTCCTTAGTTGTATCATAGGTGACATATGTCACAAACACATGTCATAACTGTACACAGTAAGTTTGTAGGTTTGAGAGAACATGCAAAAGTATGTATATGTATATAGTGTGTGATTGTAAAGCAAAGCAAGTTACTGTGTGTTTAGGGCCTGAATCTTTGAGAAATAGAAACTTTATGCTAAAAATTGATTGAAAATTGGTTAAATAGGCAATTTCAAGAAGTTCATTATTAAGTGAATTGATTAGATTAAGTAAGTGTAAATTATAAAAATTCTGAGAAGAGAAAGAATACTCCCGACACTGGAAGCAATTAAGGACATAGAAGCTCTGAATTCTGGAGCGCTTCACTTGGAACATATTTCATGTTTGTCATTTTAAAAAATTTTTACTTCAAAGAGTAAAAACAAGGCAAATAAAAGTGAGCAATCACCTATTAATAAAGCTGAGAAAAAGAGCATATAGGAACTATTTTGTGATTTACTTCTCAAGTAACCATTTTCACTTGCATTATAAAAAAATATGTATGGGTTTTAGATGTAAATATTTGGCCATTTTTGATGCTTTTGTCTTTCTGATTTTTTTTTTTTTTTTTTGGTTCTGATGGTGAAGAAACTGACTTTAGTTGGCAAATCCAAACAAAAACAAAAGGTAGCTGCACAGTGCTGCCACCTACTGCTCAGAGAGCTGTCAAGCACCCTTGTGAAATCATTATCCCCTGCAAATGCGGAATATGAATATTTAGCCATTTTTGGCACCCAAATAACCAGTCCCTAGGATTACCCACACAAGTAACTTCTCATATTAACTAGTAAGAAATTATTGTAAGGCCATCAGAGAACTGCAGTTTGCCCTCAGTAGCGGATAGTAGATTCTGCAATACGACTGAATTTTGTGTTTCACACACCCCAAACATGTAAGCCATCTGTGTCAGAGCATTTTCCATTGAAATAGATGATCATATTAACCAGAGTCATTTCTCTTCTACTGTGCTAATGAAGTTTATTGGCGACAGAAATATAAAGGACTTGGAGAAGTACCATGGTGGACAATGTACTTTCCTTGTTGTAAGGAGGAAAGGTCTGAAATGTTCAGCAAGAGAACAGTTCTTAGAATCTGTAAAGTGTTTTATTTAGGAAATGGTTTAAAAACTGGCCCGGCAATATTGACAGCACATTGTGTGTGCCAGCCAGCCAGCCAGTTCCTTATACAAGTGGGGAGGCAGAGCCATCCTGGCGGGAAGAGCTGACAAGCCAAATGAGAGTTGGCCACGGTCTTTGTTTGCTTAATAGGAGAAGTTATTACCTTTGCTTGTTATCCCAAGAAGGCTAATGGAGCTCTCATGGGTCTCTCTTCCCAGACACTAAATAACATCAATTACAATGATCCCAATTAAAACAGGGAGTTGGAGATGTGAAGTTAAAAATTAAACTAATAACTCCCTGACTGACACCCACTGTTACTTTTCTCTTGTCACATGTACTCTTTAAAATTCTGCTTTCTTGCATTAACTCACATCTTTAAAATCTTTATGCTGCTAAAAAAAAGATAGATATGAATCTGTTTTACAATTTCAATATGTGAGATCTTGTAGCATCAGTATCTGATTTTCTTATTACTGCTTTCAAAATATCATCTAAGAAGTGTGAAGCATGAAGGGAGAAAATACATGAAACTTAAATAAACTAAATTTATTTCCAATTCTTTAGTGTCTTAAAAGTAACTATAATATTCTACCATTTGATGCCTCTGAGTTTTTATTCATAAACTCATAAGTATTAATAGGTCACAATTCATATTCTTGACACAGATATTCTATGGTTGCAAATAAGTTTAAAGGAAGATATCACACGTGTAGTTAATAGATTTTTAAATAAAATATTTCTATATTTTGCAAAACAAAGACTGGATTTATTCTAATTTTAATTCTCAGTGTTAATTCTATAAAGAAAAGCTGATAGGATTTATTGACAGTTGAAGAAGATGGGGAATCCATACAAGATAATTACAGGTACAGATCTAGAGATGTATTTAAAATCTTTTCTGAAAGAGACGTTTGCACTCTAAAGAGAGAATTTATATGATCTATCACTGGATTTTTTTTCCATTTGTGAGTATTTAGAGTTTTCATAATTTCACTACTCCTACAATTGCTATTGAATTTTAGCGGTTTCATGTTTTTTTCCTAGATAGTTCTCTGAAGCAATGTGGGTGTATTTTGTGAAGTGAAATGTACAGGTACATTAACACAGACAAACAACTCTGTACAAAACAGCAGGTGAACAGATGGCTTAGTTGCCATCGACACATTTTTTAATATTAGTTAGCCTGATCCAACACAAAAATATACCTACTGTCCTGGGACTTGTGTCTGCTGCTTTGCTACATCCTTGTGAATGAGATGATAGTACTTATTTATAACGTGTGTGCATGAGTGAAGCTATGAAGCACTCTAAATGCTACTAAATGAATTTAGGAAAACGTTAGTGCTTTTCATTTGGAAATGTGTCTAGTAGATGCATTCTAAACCACACTGTACACTTTAAAGTGCTATTCCATTTCCCTTGCTCTCTCTCTCTCTCCCTTTAAATTATGATTAATTGTGGTGATTTTAAAGTGTACTGGAGTATGGAAAAAGGAATATCAGGAAAATATAACGAGGAGTTATAAACATGGTGAAATTTAACAAACCAAAAATTTTTAATGTGAAGAGCTCTCTGGAGTTGTGCTATACAGTGGCCCTGAGTAATCTCTACTATTTTGGTATTTTTATTGTACATTAAAAATGAATTCAGGACTTTAGAGACCTGAAACTTTAAAGACATGAATTTAATTATGATCTTATTAAATGAGAACAGTCTGAATTTTTTAATTTAATCAAATGTTAATTTACCCCTCTCTTTACTGTAACCATTTTGTTGCCGAAACTATTCTCTAGCACCTTGAGTGAAAGGTACAGATGATGAGTAATAAAGAAATAGCAAATTATGGGGCAGGTTTGGCTATGGGTTTTCTCCTTGCAATTTGGTATTAGGGAAAAGTTATTAAAGATGGAAGTGATTTCGTTTTCAGTCTTCTTCCTAACTAAATTAAAACACTCTGATCATATTTAATCATTTGGGGTTTTTTTAGATTAAATCACAATTTCATGTTGATTTTAATGGTTTGGCCTTTATAAGTTATTATTAGGAATATTGAAGCATTTAAAATGATTAGTGATACCATCATTTTAAGTAAAACTCAATGAAATTCTCTATCAATGTGGTGTCTTTGAAATATAATTAAGGTTGTATGCTAGGAAATGTTTAAGACCTGAATCATATTTACAAAGGAAGCAAATAAAAATATTTACCTACCATGATTTAACTTGACCAATATCATATTAATATAGATAATCTGCTTGATGTTGAAAAGGTTAATAACAGAACTACTTGTTTTTATGTTTTGGTATGAATCAATGTTTAGCTGATTCATTAAAGAAATATGGAGCAATGATTCAAAGACAGTACATAGTAAGTTTTCTACTTATGAAGAAAATGAGAAGAGACAGGGCTTATTTAGATATTTTAGTTACAGATACATTCCCTGAGACACAAAATAAATATTGAAATCTTTCTTAAGCAGTAATACATCTTTAAATCAGATATAATTATGTGGGTGTAAGTGCTGAATTTAGGGAAATAAAGCTGCTTCTTAGAAAGAATCCTGCTTGAAAATAAGTACAAATGAGAAATAAATTTCCCAAGATTCATATTTCAATGAAATATGATAACGATGAAGTGACAAGAGCCAATGGTACCAATGACAGAAGTGTACTGCTGGTAACTGGATACATGGTACATCTAATACCTTTAAAATACAACCATTTGCCTGGCACTTCACCTAGACACGAAGAACTACCACTTGAGACTGCTCAGAAAGTTTTTCTAAATATTCTGTGTCAGGCTACTTGCATACATTTGAGTGGGGTAGCCTAAACCTAGATTTCCACTAACTGCTCTCTGAGGAATCTTTTATTGCTACCCTCTAACTCTATCACTAGGTTTATTTTCCCTGAGGTCTTTTGTACCATTACTCACCTATGTTTCCTCACATTGGTGCCTGGAAAAATCCACATTCACAACTCTTACCATCCCACATATATTAGTTGCTCTCACATTCATGCATTTATTCATTAATTAAATGTTCATTATCCATGTATCATATGCAAGAGGCTATTCTACAGGTGTCATGGATTGGATATGAGGTATCCCCTCAAAATTCATATGTGAGAGGACACAAGAACAAGGCGAAATGATTGAGTTATGAGAGCCTTAACCTAATCATTGTGTTAATCCACTTGAATAGATTAACTGGGTGGTAGCAGTAGGCAGATAGATAGGGTGTGGGTGGAGGAGGTAGATTACTGGAGTTGTGCCTTTGGGGCTTATATTTTGTTCTTTTTAAGTGGAGCGCTCTCTCTGCTTCCTGATTGTCTGAGTCACTGCTTTCCTCCACCAACTCTTTCATCATGATGTTCTGCCACATCTCAGGCCCAGAACCATGGAGCCTGCTGTTTATGGACTGAGACCTCTGATTTCATGAGCCTCAAATAAACTCTTCCTCCTCATGTTGTTCTTGTCAGGTCTTTTGGTCACAGTGGGGGAAAGAAAATACTGACTAAAACTAAAGAGTAGACTGGATAGTCTGAATATGAGTGACATACTCGCCTGAGGCTTTCATTTTAGTCAGTGAAATAGACCATCAGCAGGTAAGTAAACAATAGGTTTCAATAATGTTAGGTGATACTAAGTGCTCTGAAGAAAATAAAGCAGGCTCAGGGTTTATACACTTACAGAAGAGAAGTAGTATTTTAGTTCTCACAAATGAAGAAGACTTCCCTGAGTTGATGATACCTAAGCAGAAGCCTAAGCAGACTTAAGCAGATCCTGAGCCTAGTACAATAACACATGCCTGTACTCACAGAGAATCTAGAGTCTGAAGCAGGAGGATTAAAAGTTGGAGGTCAGCCTCAGCTACTTAGCAAGACCCTGTGTCTGAATAATAAAGGATCAGGGATGTAGCTCAATGGTAAAAGCACCCCTCAGTTCAATCCCCAATCAAAAAAAGAGGGGGATGGGAGATACTGTATATTTCATTTCATCATCTAATCAGTAGCACTAGCTAAAACTTTGAAGTCATTCTTGACTCTTCTCTCTCATGCGCCTAGTTTGTCTGATGTGTGGGACTGTTGATATTAGCTCTGAAAAATAATTTTTTTGAGGGGGTACCTGGGATTGAACCCAAAGGTGCTTAACCAATGAACCACATCCCCATCACTTTTAAAATTTTTTAGACTTTTATTTTGTTTATTTATTTTTTTTAATTTGGTGCTGAGGATTGAAACTAGTGACTCCTCACATATATGGGGCAAGCGCTTTACTACAAGCGCTTTACTGAGCTACAACCCCAGACCCCAGCCCTTTTTAAATATTTTATTTAGAGACAGGGTCTTGCTAAGTTGCTTAGGGCTTGCTTAGTTGCTGAGGCTTACTTTGAACTTGGATCCTCCTGCCTCAGCCTCCTGAGCTGCTGGAATTACAGGCATGTGCCAACCACACCCGGCTAGCTCTGACATTTTTTTTCCAATAACATCCACTGTCTTCATCTCCACAACCATGCTAGCACCACACTAATCTGTGCAGTATAAGCTCTCATTTGGACTACAAAACACCCTCTTAATTCTCATTTTCACTTTTATCCTCTTTGTCATTGGTTTTATACCCAGTGAAATTTTCTCAATGTGTTATCCAGTCATATCATTTCCCAGACCCCCCAGTTAAAACAACCCCATGATGTTTATTGCTCTTAAGATAGAATCCTGAATGTGGCCTCCCGTTTCTGGCATGTTCACACCTATGCTCCCCTAGCCTCATCTTACATCAAATTCTCCATATTCTTATTTCTGCTCATGGGCTTGCTTATAGGTTTACAAATCCCATAATCCCTCAGAGAGCAGTTTTGCATATGCTCTTTCCTGGGCTTGAATTTAGATTTCCTCAGCTAGAATTTCAGCTCTATTGTTTGCTGTGTGTCTTTGCAAAAGCCACTTAGCCTCTATGTGCCATGGTTTCATTTCTCTATAAAATTGGAATAGTAATAGTATGCACTTGGGGGGGGGTGTTTAAAGTGCTTAGCACAGTGCTAATCACCTAGTAAGTACTAGGTAAATGTTTACCATTACGTAAATTCTTCCTATTATATCATTAGTGCCTAGAATATATAGATTCTCAATAAATACTTATTGAGTGGTAATCAATTCCATAGTCAGCCTCTAGAGCCATGTTCCTGTTTCCTTTTAAGCACACTTATATCCAGGTCTCTAACTTACAAGGGAATCAAGTTATCCTTCCTTAGCCAAAGAATATTGTAACCAATATCTACAATATTCCTGTAGGAAATTTCTCATTCCCATTAAATTAGCCTTCTTTTATTAAACCCAACTTTATGTTTTATAACTTGTCTTCAGTAATGAAATGCGCTATAATACATGATACATATTAATTAGGAATGAGGATATTTCTTCACAGATGGTATGTGTGCTTTCTATTTCATACTCAGATTTAATCTAAATTGCATATGAACTATATCTGCTCAGTTTTCAAAGTGAGTATAAGCTACTGTCCTCAGCAGAAAAGAACAATTAACACTTTCATGAGTTAGAGCTCAATTTATGGTTATATTATAATGAATAACCATTTATTTGCTAATTTAATAAAACTCTATGCCTTCACTTCAAATGTTAATGGATGAAAATAGTAGCTGAACTTTAGACTGGTTGTGGAATACAAAATATTAGATTTTGTAAGACAAGCCCATGAGGAAACATCTTATTTATATACAAGTTTCAGTATTCTGCTAGTTATACTATACCATCCAAAGCATTTTGAGACAATGCTGTAATAACATGAAAAAACAACTTGTTTTTAAGTAAATTCTGTCTAGTTCTGCCAAATGACCCAGATAGAAATTCAGAAAAATTAGCACCAATCACTTAAACATTAAAAACTCTGAATATTTATCAATACCTATGTAGAAAGTTCATTAGTAGGCACTAATGGGTATTCTTATCTAGACAAATAATTGTAGTTTGTAAAGGTGTTTAAAGTTGATACCAGAGCTGTAAACAGAACAGTGATTAATAAATTTGTTGATTGGTTTTCTTGTTTAGAAACACTGAATATATTAAAAATATATACTTGAATATTATAATTTGCCCACAAAGATTTTAAGTATCTTAACAGGAAGGTGCTACTAATATTTTTTGATCTCTTACAGTTCTGTGTATGCATTTTTTAGTGAACTAATCTCTCATACCTCGAAAAAGATAATATGATCTCAATGTTGACAGACATCTATCACAGATCTATGTATTTCAAGTAGTTTATAAAAGTTAATTCCTTATTACAGAGCATATTTTGTCTAATCTTGGGTTTAATCTTAAATGAACAAATGGACTATGCATTTATAGCTGTACCAAAAGTCATAGAAACTTAAACTTCACTGTAATTCAGTTCTCATTCTTGTGAAGAAACATTGCTAATTCCTCCATTCAGACTCCATGTTTTACCTACGTGTGTGTAAACCTTTGCACCTTTGTGTAGCCTTTCTCTTATTCTGTATTGCATCGTGTGTGTGTGTGTGTGTGTGTGTGTGTGTGTGTGTGTGTGTGTAAAGGGCAGTGCCAAGTGGAGGTACAAGTATTCAATTGCTCATGTCATTCTTAGATGATTTTATGTGACTATGCAAGTACTCTGCCCAAGGTTAATAAGTCTCCAGTATTGTTTAGGATGAACTTTCTTTGGGCTTGAAAATTCAAAAGAGTTTTCTTTTGGTGATAATGATTATAATTAGTCTAACAAAATATTCTATGAGGTTTCTCCTTACTTTCTAAACTCCAGCCATATCCTTCCTAACATACCTTCTACAGAATGTATTATGTTTGGTGAAGAATGTAATGTCAATATTCTACTGAGAACTAATGTCAAAAGTTGGATTTTGTTTCTGGATAAATATTATGTAACACTTAATTTGAATTCAGTTTGAATTTCTTAAAACTCCTGAAAATCATTTACGTGAAATCACAACATGCACAAATATGAAAATATGTCTTATTGGAGAAAGGTGGAGAAAAATCTGTGAAGTCCTAGTGGAAGTGGAACAATTTTGTAGAAATATTGACCTTGAATGCAGCCTTCATGTGCTTCAAATTGTGGAAAGCAATATGTATTTCCTAACCATGTCTGTTCATGACTAAATTTAGAGAAAGACCCATTATAATTTAACAGACATCAAGTGGTTTTTTTTTTTTTTTGGCCAGAAAATATGGTATTTCTACCAGAATGCTGATGTAGAAAAAATTACTCTATTTTATTTTCATATCTTTGCATAAGATTGTGTTTACGGTGCCATTATCCACAAAAGACTTCCATAGAGTATTTTTTTCTTGTAATTAAAACAGTAGGAATTAATGACAGGCTGAGGATGCTTGCTGTTTTGTAATAATGAATTGAACTATTTGAATGGGTAAAAAATGTTAATACAGTGATTATTTCAGACTGAGTTAAATCTTGTCATAAAAGATAAAAGTATTAAATTTGCATTGAATGTTTTCAAAATGAAATTGAATATTGTAAAATCATACGAAGGTAGTCCAACTTTGCCAAACAGGATCATAATTGTAAAGGAATATAGAAGTTATGATTCAAATAAATTCAGTCTGACAGCAAAATAAACCTACTGATTTTTGTAACCCAGGGTCACTGGTTTTGTTAAAGCCATCTATTCATTTCCGTGACTTGTGTTTGGTGCTTCATTGTGCTATTCTGTCAGTGGCATATGGAAGGCTTATGGTTTTCTTAAAGGTAGGAACTTGCTGCTAAATGCTTTATATTGAGACATGGGAGCAAAATTCTCACTTGTTCCAAAATGCATATGAGTTTTAAAAAAATTCTGTAGGATATGAGAACAACTTGTTAACTGAAAGTATAAAGGGAATTACTAGAAATCAAATTGTTAAAATAAACCAAATAAAGAAAAAATATTTTGTATATTTGGTTAAGAAAAGAACTTTTCTTATTAAGTCACAGTGTTTCAGAATATCAATCTTTACCTGATAATGTATAATTATAGTCTGATAACCTTCAATATTTGATATTAAGCTAAAAATAAGGTTTTAAAAATAGAATTTTATAGTAATGGATTTTATTGTATTTTAAAATTTTTTGGAGGAGAGTACTGGGAATTGAACCCAGGGGTTCTTTACCACTTATCTTTATCCCCAGCCTTTTTTATTTTTATTTTTATTTTCATTTTGAGACAGAGACTGCAAGTTGCTTAGGATCTCACTAAATTGCTAAAGCTGGCTTTGAACTTGTGATCCTCCTGCTTTAGCCTCCCCAGCTGCTGGATTACAGGCATGTGCCACTGTACCAGGTTATAGATTTTATTTTTTAAATGTTTAGATGGGAAGAGTAAAAACTTGTGACCCTGTGTTTGTTGGTGACAATAAAAAGCCTTAAAAGAAGAAACTAACTCCAAAATTCATACTAATGTGCAAAAGCTTCAATGTTTGAGTTTCTTTTTAATTTTTCTAACATTTTTGTGTCTTTACAGTTATTTTTGTTAATTTGTCCTTATCTCTGCCTGCATGTCTAACTTTCCCTTCCTTGAATGAACCAAAATACCCATTTTCTGATGACTCAGAAAAGGACTCAAGCCAGGAAACGACTCAAGCTAGGTGATACAATTATAACCCCATGGGTTCTCTTTTTTCTTGGCCTTCAATTTTCTACAGCAATCTTTACCTGTCTTTCTGTGAGCTTCCTCCCAACTTCCTGTGGATAACTACTTTACTTGGGCACATAGTGAAATCAGAATAATGTTCTTTCTTTAGATGACTTTGGACCTATTCCCTCTGCCTTGTATTCGCCCTCATTCTGGCTGTATGGTACTACTCCTTATTTACTGAGAAGAATAATGATAAGAGGACAGGAACTTTCCCAATTTGGTTCTCATCTACCTGCTTTTCCTTTCTTGTCTGTTGCATGGAAGAGTCTTTCTTCTTTCCAAAGCCTGCCTCATTCCCTGCACTCTTGACCCCACTCCATGGCTGCTGGAGTGTTTTCCCGTCATTGCTTCTCATCCTGTATCACTAGACTCTCCTGATACACTGGATCCTCTCATACATCCTGTAAAAATATCAGTTCTCTGGGGAAAAGGAATGAACAAGCCCAAACTTGTCTCCACCTCTATCTGAAGTGATTGTCCACGTTTACTTCTGAAAAGAGCACAATATTTTATCTACCAGTATTCTTCAAATCCTTGCCCTGCTCCCAAGGATCCTGCATCTTCGGTTTTCTTTCTTTCTTTTTTTTTTTGGTGTGTGTGTGTGTGTGTGTGTGTGTGTGTGTGCTGCTGGGGATTGAGCCCAGGGCCTTGTGCATGTAAGGCAGGCACTCTTCCCACTGAGCTATATCAACAGTCCAGTTATCATTTTTGACTTCCTTATTGTACTTGACCATCACTAGTTTTACCAGCTTTAAATTCTCTCTCGTTTCCTTCCAAGTTCTCAATACCACTCTGTTCTGGTTCTCTTGGGGATCTGGCCATTGTTTGGGGTTGTTTTTGCTGATTTCTTTTCCCTTCTCCACTTATTTAGCAAGGGTGTTTTTCTTGAATTTTCCCTGGGAAAAACTCTGGGTGATCTCACCCTCTTTTATGGCTTCATTTCCAGTGATACTCATCCATCTCTATCTGTTACTCTCAACCTAAACTTCATTCTCCAAGTTACTACCTTGGTCAAACAATAAACCATTGCTATCTGAACTAGCAATGTAATATCCTAATGGATCACCTTTAACTTGTCAATTCTTTCTACAACTGCCAAATCTGATCATATCAATGTTGTTTTTATTCAGACTGCTTTGTATGACATGGTAGGCAGTCACAATTAAGTTAGGTACTCAATTTTGGCACTTCTAGCCCATGTAAGCTTAGATCCCCTCCTCACAGAAGTCCTTGCTTCTTTTTCTAAGCATACTATTATCTTATAGGACTGTGTGCTTTCATTTATTGATTTATTTATTTTTTGGTACCAAGTATTGAACCCAGTACTTAACCACTGTTTTAGTCAGCTTTTTCACTGCTGTGACTAAAAAATCTGACCAAAACAGTTCATTTGGGGACTCACAGTTTCAGAGATCTCAATCTATAGACAGCAAGTTCTGTTCCTTCAGGCTCCAGGTGAGGCAGGACATTATGGTGGCAGAGTGTGGCAGAGGGAAGCAGCTCACATGATGTTCAGAAAGCAGAGAGTTCTCCACTTGCCTTATACAAATACATACCCCAAAGCCATGCCCCAATTCCCACTTCCTCCAGCCACACCCTACCTTTTCAGTTACCACTCAGTTAATCTCAATCAGGGAATTAATATACTGATTGGGTTAGGAGTGTGACAACCCAATCATTTCTCCTCTGAACCTTTTTGCATTGTCTCACATGTGAGGTTTTGGGGGGACACTTCACATCCAAACCATAACAACCACTAGCCACATATCTTTTCATTCTGACACAGGGTCTCACTAAGCTACTTAGGGCCTTGTTGAGTAGCTGAAGCTTTGAACTTGTGATTCTCCTGCCTCCGTCTTCCAAACTTCTGGGATTACTGGTGCATACCACCATGCCTGGCTTTTTAAAAAAATTTTTACATGCCTTTCATAATGTCAAGAATCTTTTTTTCTTACTGTGTTACAGGTGAAAATTTAAATATTTATTTTTCATATGCTGCCAGACTCAAATTCCACTTATTCTGTGGAGTTTTGAATAGAAAAATGTTTATTCCCCCTTGTCTTTACTTTTTAAATACTTCCTTTACATCTTCTATCTGAGTCTATGTATACTTCCTAGTCTGTTGTGCTACAATAAAATACCTAAGATTGGGTAGTTCTTAAAGGAAAGAAGTTTATTTAGCTCATGGTCAGGAAGGCTCACCACAGAGTGCCTGCATCTGCTCTGCTCCTAGGAGGGTTTCATGCCACATCATAACATGATGAAGAAATGGAAACATGTGGTGAGTTTGGAAGAGACAAAAGCACTTAAAACAAAGCATTCTAATGGTAACTAATTTAGTCCCATGGAAGCCAGAGTTCATTCACTCCTAGGAATTAACCCAATCTCACAAGATTACTTTGTAAATCCTCTTTAATAACCTAATCACTTCTTAAAGTTCCCATGACCTTTCCATACTGTTATATCAAGGACCAAATTTCATCCTGAGTTTTGAAGAGGACAGACTACATTCCAACCATAGCAGTCTCACACACCAACTTATGAACAGCTTGAAGGGGAA
Source organism: Spermophilus citellus (assembly GCF_964194105.1). Taxonomy (NCBI): domain Eukaryota; kingdom Metazoa; phylum Chordata; class Mammalia; order Rodentia; family Sciuridae; genus Spermophilus; species Spermophilus citellus. The sequence continues at coordinate 111,653,396 of NC_138192.1, read as the reverse complement.
ACACTGTCATCTTTACATGTAAAATAATTAATAGAAAGCCAGACATGGTTGTGCATGCCTGTAATCCCAATGACTCTAGAGGCTGAGGCAGGAAGATTGCAAGTTCAAGACCAGCCTCAGCACTACCTGGCAAGACCCTGTCTCAAAATGAAAACAATGAATAAATAGCAGAGTGCCCAGCACAGAGTAAATAAATATTCAACAGATAATTGTTGAGGGAAACAAGGGAACTTTCTTTATCCCTTTCACCTGAATATGAATTGCATACACAATAAATATAGTTATTTGTATAGTATACACAAAAGGTAGAAAGTGATCAGGAGAAGATAATACTTTATTTTTTTTCTTGTTCCTTTACATAGCTAATAACCTAACAGAATATGCATACTTATACAAAAAGATTAGATGTCACTAATTTTTACATATTCCTAAAAATTCAAAATTTGCTAATATTGAATGTGAACTGAAGATCTCCATGGTATGAGTGGGATTCAGCTATACATAACTTCAGAGTAACATAATATCTAGTTTTCTTTGTATTTTAGCCTCAAGGACATTTGCAGCTCCCCACCAACATACTTAAATTCACTCTTAAGATTAATATGTTGTCATTCAGCTTATTTTCAATGAGTGTCTCAGTGAAGTTAAATGCATGCCAATTTTATCATCCTCAATGATTGTCCATTTGTTATAATTTTATTAACTTCATGGGAACATTTTTCTTTTTGATTCCATTTTCCACCTTATTTTCTTTTGAACATCAAAGTGAAGTGCCATTTAGACATTGTACAAAGAAACAAAGGTATTGAACATAAAACAAAGTTTAAAGATGGTCAGGTTGCTGGAATTAAACTGTCATCAGAAAGATAACACCACCAAAAAATATGGTTGTTGGTTGATAGATGATCATTGGGGATTCAGAGTATAAAAGCATATTGATATGTCTCAAGAAATTGTGAGTTACTTGAAAGCTGGGGTTTTGCAAAACAAGAGTTCATATAATGTAAAGTGATGTTCCAAAGTGATAATAATAGCTAATAATATTGAGTTTATTCTTGACCAGGCACTATTCTTAGGATTTCAAATGGAGTATCTTGGTAATTCTCAGAATAACCTTTTGAGATGAGTATTGTTAATATACCCATTTTATAGATGGAAACAAAGGCAAACTGAAAAGCTAAAATGTGTAAAGCCACACAGATAGCTGCATGTGGTGAGTGGCTGGGCTAATATGGAAATCTGGGCTATCTTGCTGTAGGCTAACACTCTCCATTACCACAGTTCCCATACTTTCTGCTGTCAAAGATAAATGGGAGTGAACTAACAGTGACCCTTTAGAACACCTTTTATGATGTGTGCTTTCATCTTTCTTCCATGTGAAATATCGACTGCATAAATCAACAAACTGGAGAGGAATCCAACAAAGAGAGCAGTTTCAAATTCTATTTTGGCAATATGCACGAACAACACTTTCTCATTTTCCTACCTTTGCAGGAAAACAGTTTTTAGCCTGGAACCTCAAGAGCTTTCTGGAATTAAAAATATTCAGTAAGCAATTTGTAACATATGCATGTAAACCTTAAAATTAGCAGATGTTGAATACAGAAAAAACAGCAAAGAGCCAACATAATAAAATCCATCATAAGCAATACACAATTACTACCAACAATATTAAAATTTTATTATCCCTTTTTCTCTTCCTTCACTTTTAATTGCTCTGAGTCTATGTTCAGGAGTATATTAATGATTGCTGGGAGTTCCTTCTTTCTTAACCTGATAATTCAAATGAAGTAGGAGAAATAGGAATGTATAGATAGAGTGGAGGAGGAGGTAATCAATCAACTATTATTTATTGACTGTCAAAATGTGATGGAATTGGTAAATGGAGGAGGGTCATGCACAGTAATGTCCTCTCAGCAGAATTCCATCCACTGCTGTGGCAGCTGACAATCCATAAGGATTTGAAGCCAAACAATGAATTGTATTCAGATTACAATTTTTATTTTTAGGACTTGAGAAAACAAGCAAAAAAAAAGTTTTCTCCTTCCATCTTTCAGTTTGGTGTTTAACACTCTAAAAGCCAGTTTGACAAATTAACCAGGTCAGTAATAAGTGCTTAATTATAATACAGATGTATTTGAGCTTTTTTTCTCATTCTTACCTGAAACTGCTAGTGTTGGATAATACACTACATAATATTTCTGAAGTGTGAGCATAGAGATGCAGCCTAGTTTATAATAAACTATATGTGCTTTCTGCTTTATAAAATAACTTTGATTTATCCATAAACCAAAAATTTGTTTTAAATTAATGCTTGAAAATTTCAGGGTTTACTTCCAGATAGATAAATGATAGAAAGAGAAAGCCAGATATTGGCTGAGTCTACCTGTGAACGAGGGAAGGCTTTGTGGAGGTAACTGTGTCTGATTTCTGATCTAAGGGAAAGTTAGATTTGAGCAAGTCCAGGTCTGCAGCAGGGTGGGAAGAGTGTAGCAGTGTACAGGGAGGTGGTATCACGAGCTTGGGAAACTGGAGAAGCAGAAGAACCTAGAGAAAGTCTTCCAGCTGGTCTGGCTGTAGTGCTCTAGGGGGGAATTCGTAGAAAAGAAACCTAAGTGGCACATAAAACCAAGTTGCTTGAGGACTTTCTGACCCCATGAGAGACAAGGTGAGTCAATGCATATGCACCACATCATGCATACACACGTGAAGGTATGTTGAGAGTAAAAAGGGATGAGGACATGATGGCAGGTACATGGGGTCCAGGAGAGTAAAACTCAGCAAAGAGGGATACAGCATTCTTCCCTGTGCACCACTCGGAGTAGATCTGAGTAGTCGGGGATTGAGGTTGCTAAAGGAGTTGTTTTTAAGGAAACTGTTTGTCTCTGGAGTCTCAAGAATAGCTATTAATATGGCTGGGGGCAGACTTTGCACAAAGTTTAAAAGTACCAGAGCACTTGGCTGAGGCTAAATGGAGGACAACAGGGATCTGACATGGTGAGGAGAGAAGGATATCATCATTTTGATATCATAAGTTCCAGCTTCTCTAGCTCAGGAAGAGACATGAACATTTCCAGCTCTAGTTGTATGTAGGTTCTATGGCTGCTGATGTAAGTGAGGAGCTTTGAAAAAAATAATCAAGAAAAAGTTTTCATGAACATCTGTGAGGCACCCAGGGAAGCCTCAGAAATTTCTAGAAAAGGCTTTTAAGAGACAAGGAGGTACAGGTGCTCTGCAATCAAATTTGTCCAATAAACAGTGAAATTTATATTCTTACTATGATGCTACGGTCCCAGGCTTGTGAAGACAGTCTACACTCAGGCAACTTCTTGCCAGTTTAAATCATGAAAGACAGACCATTAAATAATGAAATGATGAATGACACACTGTTCTCATTTTAAGTTATGGGATGATATCAGATCCTTCCATGATGATGTTGGACTAGAAAATGAGTGAAGGTGCTAGATAGTAGTCTCTTTGAGTCTTTAAGCAGGGACTAGAAATAAAGCCCTTGAATTTTGTGCCAGGCAGAACCCAAAGGTTGAAGCAAGGAAGGGCACTAACATGGGATTCTAGATGGACTGCAAGGATGGAGATGATAACGGAAAGCTGTGGTTCAGATCCTTCTGAGGATTTTAAGGAATAACATACTTGAGCAAAAGGTCTATGGGTCAAAGCTGGGTGACTTCTAGAAATGAACATGGATCACATGTACGGAGTCAGCACTTGTATATGTGAGCTCAGTCCGTTGATGTCCAAATGACTCAGAGGCAGAACAGAACTAAATGATGTGTCACAGTTTCCTAAGTGGACACTGAATTTGTCAAATCACGAAAGACTCTTTATTTTCCTATGAATTTCACTTTTTCAGGAGAAGATCAAATAGTTAACAGTTATAAATAAGCTCAGCTACTTACAGTTAAGCAAGTAGTTATTGAAAACCTTTAGGTCTGTATGATGGCAGAAGTTTTTTCTTGTAAGAATACCTCATAAAACTTGATATAGAAAGAAAATTGTATGTACATATTTCCAACCATGAACTTTTTGTATATTTCACCAGAAGCATAGAACTCTGTAAAACCAAAATGTAAGTCATAAACTATTTCTGCTCAGTTATAACTAAGGTGTCAGAAGTTGAACCTCCTCTCTATACTGTTTGAGTGCATTTGCAGCTGCTGCATGCTCAGAGCAAAGTTTCTATCAGTTAATCTAGAGGCTGCTGTATTAATAGGTTGTACACTTCATTGATTTTTAATTAATTTCTGAAGAGACACAGAGGATAACTACAACAGCCCACAAACATCTCCTTTCTCATTGCAATCCACATCTTTATTGATCAGTTGCCTAAAGAGCAGAAGTAATCCATTTTAAGTACCCCTCCCCAGGAGAGTGTGCAGGTGTGGATGTCATGAAATCCACCCCCCCCATACACACCCCTCCAATTGTGATCACATTGTCTGGAGGTCTGTGGGAGGGGAAACTGTAGCCTGCTTGGGAATTCTCTTGATCCAAGCAGATCAGCTTTTCACTCACCATGTATTTAGGAGGGAAGTAGAAATGTCTCATCTATGCTATTTAATTTACTTTTTTGTTATTTTTGTTTTTCTTTATTGATTTTATGTTCTGGCTTCCTGAAGAGGGATTTTCAAGTCCCAAGGAGGCTGTTGTTCAGATGGAACTTTCCAAAAACTTGTGAAGAGTGGTAAATGGAATTTCTGAAGAAAATGCAGGGAATAAGAAGAAGACAAATCTGTTAGCTCTGCCAGCCTTAGGAATCTATAAATGGTATCCCCACTCACTCCCCCATACTCTGACATTGAAGTCTGGGGTTGACCTAACTGCTACAGGGTTGGCTTTCCTCCATCCCATTATAGATCTGAAATTTGCTCTACCAACCCTACGAAGAAAAATTGCTACTTCCAGACAGCCTTACCAAATTTTGGCCTTATGGTTCATTTAATTCAACCACAAATATGTATTAAGTGCTGGTTCAAAGCCAAGGAATCTTCAAATTTTTGAAGACACACAGTTCAGTTCACAAATACAACAAATACAGTCATAGACCATAGTACCATTGTTGTGCCACACACTGCTCACACATTTGAGGTGATCATGGTTTAAACAAAGCCATTGCACTACCGGTCCTATAATAGCACAGTAATGAAAATAAATGACTAAGCTACTGGTTTATGTATTTACTATACTATACTTTGGCCCTTATTTTGGAATTTACTTCTTCTACTTAATAAAAAATGAAACATGGCTGTAAAGCAGGGTACTCTGTTATACAGGCTGCAGCTTGTACAACTCAAGTTTACTGTGACTCTTGATTGCATTAAGAGACCGTGTTGAGTGATGGCCAACTATGCCGTCTAGGTTTGTGTAGGTTTACATGGAATGTTTGTACAATGATAGAATCACCTTACAGCACCTTTCTCATATCCAAGTCATTAAGCAATGCATGGATGTAGTTGGTTTTTAAAGTACCTCCAGAGACACCATCCTTGGAGAAACCAGAAAAACTAAAGCGATTTATATATAAGCCTTAAGTGGTTGTTATGTGCAAGAATTATTTTTGATTTCTTAGAGCATTAGTCTATGTGGCAGTCATTCAATTATATGTACCTTTATTAATGTCATTCATGGCTTTATAGCCTGTTGAGTGTAATTTTATGAATATGGTCATATAGCACAATGGTCAAGATCATTGTTGTCAGAGTCAAACTACTTGCAGTTAGCTCTTGGTTCTGGTGAGCTTTGCCATGCACTAGCTTTCACTTTGGGGTAAGTTATTTTACCTCTGTGTATATCAGTTGCCTTATGTTCAAAAGGAAATAATAGCAGAATATAGATCTCCTTGGATTCTTCTAAGTTCCTTTATACAGAGTACCTGTCAGAGTAAGAGCTTAATAAATATTACCTATTTTATATTTACAAATAGACATAATGGAAACACACACAATTAAAATTTGGCTTTCCCATATGATTTCAGTGCTCTCAATGAGCTACAGACCCCTCCAAATTGATCTTCCACAGTGACTATTACCACTATTTTCCAGAATATCTTACAATAAAGTTAACACTGAATAGCTAATTACATAGTTAAACAAATTTGTAGCATCACACAATAGTGTAATTCAGTGTTGTAGTTCAAAGAAATCGAGGAAAATGTGGTGCCTGACAATAGGGAAATGGATAATAAATTGTGTGTATATGTGTGTATGCTATATTTGTTTATATATCTGTGAATGTTTGTATAACTTAATGCAACACCAAGAAGCAATAAACTAGATTACTTATAACAATGTGCTTGAATCTAAAAGCATAATGAATAAAACATGAAACTGCAATACACAAACTATTTATGTATTAAAAATAACACAGAACACCACTTTTAAAAATATAGATGAAACTAAATAGACATACAAGAGAGAGATAGGAAGGATATACATTAAAAACACTCTTTTAGGTTCTCATGAGAACTAGGGGAATGGGATTTGGGTGGAAACTATAGAAGAATATTAATAATCATGTGCATAAATTATAGAATGTATTAGCTCTAAATTTTTCTCTATCTCAGATCCTGAAAGAGCGAAGGGGGAAAATATCACACATATTATACCCAGAAATAGATTCTGAGGTTTGGATGCAGGAAGTATTTGGGGCCAGTGGTTTTTTTTAGAAATAACACCCATAAAGCACCAAAAAAAGCAGTACTGGTTGGAGGAAGAGTTAGGCTGTGGTGAAATTGCATCCTCATCTCATGGAGAGTACTGGAGCTGGAATAGCTCTTCATAATCATCAAAGGGCTATGAACTTTGTAACTCTACATCAACCAACCACTGGATGTGGATTGCCTCTTGTGAAAGGAAAAATACCTAGCAAAGCACTTCCTTTGTGGTTGGGTTGGGTTATCAGTGCCTCAAGAATAATGCATCTGAGAGCCACTGGCAGCCAACACCAACACTGAGGTTATGGATATCTTGGTCTAGAAGAGGTTTCTGGGCAGCACACCATAGCTGCTATTCCATGCAAGTCTTCATGAACACACACTCAACTACATTGTTGGGACTATTTGGGGGAAATATATTTCAAATAAATAGCAAAAAATTTTTCATCACATTTCATTAAAATAACAGAAAGTTGACTCTTCTCAATATTCTAAAATCCTTTTAAGATCTATAGCTTCACCAACTCTCTTGAGGATCATAACTGCAATTGGAAGTGTGAGAATTACCATATTCCCTTCTGGAACAAGACAATCATATAAATCCACCTTCTTTCTCTAGAATAATGGGAAAATCATTCAAGGACAAATACAGTGAGAGATAGAATTTACTACCCCAAACATAGCTGGGTAGTAAATACATGTTTCAAGTAATTGCCTTTTTTTTTTCACCCTTGTGATGATCATCATATTTTTAATCATAAGGTGGTATTTGGGGTAGTTTATAAATATTAAGCCATTGGATTCTCAAGGGAGGTATTATTATTAATTGCTCATTCAACAGGTAAGAAAAGTGAAACACATAAATATATATTGACCAACATATTGCATCCAATAAGTGCCCAGGGTTTATTTCCAGAGTCTTATGTCTTAAACTTAGGATGCACTAAAATTACTTTATGAAAGCACATTTAAAACTCTTATTGAATTTTTTTAATATTTAGTTTTTAGTTATAGGTGGACACAATATCTTTATTTTACTTTATGTGGTGCTGAGGATCGAACCCAGTACTTCAGGCATAGGAGGCGAGTGCTCTACGTCTGAGCTACAACCCTAGCCCATTTCACCGAATATTTGAAGGAAGGCATCTACTCTACCTCTTTAGTATTCTCTGTATCTATTATTGACCCACGATTTAGTATTTCAGATATATACAGTTTGCAGTTCCATTTATCATAAAATGAAAATGTAAAGCTAGAGGTAACTTCAGAGATCATTTAGACTGATCTGTCACTTTGAAAACAGAGGTGAGATGAGTTCCTGTGGTCATAAACCTAGTTAGCAATATGTCCAGGACTACTTCTACCTCACCCTGCTCATGCCATGAACGTTGCTACTTGAAAGACTTTTCAGATGAATCAATCATAGAGCCCCCTTAGTTTCTCTTCATGCATGATTTGGATAAAATAAGTGACTACATCCAAAAACAGGCTTTCTTCCCTTAAACATGCTCATACCTTTAGCCCTAATAGTAGTAAGCATTATAGTGTATTTTTTTTCTACAAAGATAGAATTGCTTTTAGAAGGAAAGGAAGAAGAGAGGAAAGATTTTCATTTGAAGCTAGATTTCCTGAAGCTTCCTGTTATTAAGAAAGCTTCAGGTTATTAGAATGAAAACAGGAAAAAATGCACACTTGTTAACTCCAGAGATTAATGCCTGTGAGATCTGACTGCAGCTTGAAATTTTTAGCTCCACACACATATTTGATGAAATTGTCACATGGCCAATATGTGAGAAGCAAATATTTATTGTCAGAAATAGTCCAGTCTCTCTTGACTTTTGTTAGCATCCAGCCATTGGGAAGAATACATTTTCACATCAAATGAAGACAAAATAATCATGTTTTTTAGCTAGATAGCTGTGACTCAAATGCCATAAGATTGAAAAGAAGGTCATTTCCATTTGTTTATCCATAACTGATATTTTAAAATTATGTAATTTACTGATTTTTTTTTCCATAGAGAAGTTCGTGTGAGTTAATTCTAAGCAAAGATTTAAACTTTAAATTCAATTTTCACTGGATTTGCACATCAAAGTATAGTTTTGAAAATCAAAAGCAAAATTTGACTTTTCCTGCTAGTTTATAAATACTAGTTTATATATACTATATCTACTGTGATTCACATTTTAACAGGTGTGAACAAAACATAAGTGTTATGGTTTCAATGTGAAGTGTCCCCCAAAAGTTTATGGGTGAGACAATGCAAGAATTTTCAGAGTGAAATGATTTAATTATGAGAGGTATAACCCAATCAGTGGGTAATTCACTGATATGGATTACCTTGGTGTTAACTGTAGGCAGATGGGGGTGACTTGTGGGAAGTAGGTCACTGCTGGTGTGAGTTTGGACTTTATATTTTGTCTCTGGCGAGCAGAAGTTTCTCTGCTTCCTGGTTGCCACATCCTGGGCTGCTTTCCTCTGCTACACCCTTCCACCATGATGTTCTGCCTTGCCTTGGGCCCAGAGTTATGGGGTCAGTGGCCTCTGAAACAGTGAACCAAAACAGACTTTTCCTCCTCTACATTGTTCTTGTCAGGTCTTTTGATCACAGAGATGAAAAATGAAACAATAAGTAAGCAATCTTTGAAAATTTATTATGGCATATGAGAGAAGGTACGAAAAATGGTGAAATTATGAATAGTTTAGGTAATTGTAAATTGTGAATATTGGATAAAATCAGACTTACAGCACTTGGATCATGAAATGGGTAAAATTGGCTCTAAAACATTTACCAAAAACCCTCTTCCATGCTGTGTGATAAATAGCAGACTCTGTTATGGCAAATGTACTATTTTATTAACTCATAGAAAACATTCTGAAGCATTGAAGGCTTTTAGATCTATCTTGCTCGTGACTTTTATCTTCAGTAAGTTTCTGAAATCTTTGATGTATTTATGGAGAGTGTCAAATCCCTTAATATACTCCCTAATTGTTCTTTCTCCTTATATGGCAGATTTCTCAGGTGTATCATTATTAAAATGAGATTTCAAATAGTAATAATTCTGAAATTTGTATCCATGAATTAATTGTAGTTGGTAGGTTATGGGTATATATATCCCCATTTGCAAACATTTATTGGACACCCACTGTGATATATGAGCTGAGGTTTGATTTAAAAAAAAATAGGCAGTCCAAGTTAATGAGGGTGATTCTTGTCCATTCTAGGACTATTGATATTTATCTTTGAAGCAATACTAAAAGCTTGCATGTTCTATACCTACTACATACCAAGTTACTATGTAAGTGCTTTGAGTATACTATTTAATCCTCACAACAACCTGTGGGACAGGTGCTGTTCACAGAAAGGTTAAAATAACTTGTTCAGAGTCACACATCTAGAAGATGGCCAAGCTGGGGATTGAACCAGGTGATTGACTCCAGATTCTACACCCATCCCCACTGGACCTTCTGCATACTCTGGGATCAAAGTAAGAATGGAGTCTTGAGCTTACATAATTAAAATTCCTGCTAAATTACAAACAGCTCTGCAATTTAACTGGATTGTAAGTATAAATTTTTTACAAATTAATCAACTGCATTATGTGCTAAAATTCATTGAAATCTCTTACGGTATTGTTTTTTCTTAGAAAAAAAATAAGGATCTTTCAAAGTCACAGAATGTAACTATACACATTAATTTCTCCATGCCCACATGTCCCTCTGAAGTGTTTAAGGGGGGATAGACTTAAATGTGTAGGCTCCAGAGTCCCACAGCAAGGGATCAAATCCCACTTTTAACACTCATTAGCTCCATGAGTTGGAACAAGTAAAATTACCTTTATTAGCCTGAACTTTCTCATATTTATAATGAGACTGAAAACAGTGTGTATTTCATAGGATTATTTTAACTAACCAAAGTAGAAACATTCTGTTGGTGCCTGCTGTGTCCCAAATTCTGGTCAATGTTAGCTGTCGTATATAGGCAGTCCCATCAGGTACCCTACCTGGCCTGGCCTGGTCGTGGGAGCTGCTCTGGGGTAGAGAAGATTTCTCTTCCTACTAGTACAACATCTCTCTACCATAATGAATTTTTTTTTGTGATTAATCCTCAAACTTCCAGGGACTTCATTCAGTTTATATTTATTATTTCTTCTTCAAGCAACTGTCTGCCTCCTTAGTGCATCACACTTTTAATCTTAAGAGGGATTTCATTTTGAAAGAATCTAGCAGAAAATGTGACCTTAATGAGATCTTTCAGTAAGAAAATTTTGTCTTAATGACTTGTTTTGTGAAGTAACCTTTTAAGAAAAATCCAAAGACTATTCAACCTTCTAATTCTAGGTGTTAAAGTGGGCCAAAAGTGGCAGTCATATTAAAGATTTGAAAGTATGTCTCTGCACAACGATATTTTTTAGTTACAAAGCAACTGTTCAAACCTTTTTAGATGGTTTGGTAATGATATGCAGTTCTGTTTTCTTTTTTTAAATTGCTATTAATGATGACCAGGTTGGTGAAGAAAATTATATAGACCGGTCATTGGATTGAATTCTTGTTATTATGAAGAAATTACTTTTTCTGGACAAATGGTATGAAGGTTAAAGATAGTGTATCACCTACTGAAGTTTTGCATATGGAATACCAAAGAACTATTAGAATTTTGGAAATTTTGTTTGTATTGTGGAATGTCATTACAGTATCTTTGTTTGGGCCACTATGAAAAAATACAAAACTGAGTGACTTAAAAAACAACAGATTTTTTTTTTCTTATAATGCTGGAGGCTAGCAAGTCCAAGGTCAAGTTGCCCACCAATTTGGTGTCTGGTGTGGACCCACTTCCTGATTGCTTATAGGACTGAAAAAGCTAAGGATCTCTCTGAGGTCATTCATACCATTCTTAAGGGCTCTCAAAATCCTCATCATTTTAGGGTAGGATTTCAACAGATGAGTTTGGAAGGGGCACTAACATTCATACCATTGTAGTATCTTACGTTTCTTGCAGAATGTTAGTTCTCTGTTGGTAAAATATATATTACTATTCTTGTACATGTTTAAGAAACAAATTGCTTTTCTATTACAATGCTATTTAGTTCAAGGAATCATTATCCACCTAAATTACAAAGTCTGAAAAAAATTATTCTCAGTTTACTTGTCCTTCATTTTTCAATTAGTTACCAAGGATGATCATTTTATTTTGCAAATACACCTTGGAATTATCCTCTCTGTAGTATTCCTTCTAGCCTAGTTTAGAAGACTCATACTCGTTATGAGCCAGAGTATCATAAATGATATGAGCAAACTTCCTGAAAATTAATACTGAGTGGTAAGATCCTGGCAAACTAGATATCAGATGTCCTAAATGGTGCTCAGCTAGAGAGAGTGAGTGACTCCCTGCCCTGTGTGGAGACTCAGTTTAAAAAGTCTGAAAGTGGATGTAACTCATGGACTGCCAGCTTTCAAACCGAACTTTACATCATTGTCAGTTTTCTTCTGTACTGTGGCTACATTTGTGGCTAATCCATCCTCTGGTTCTGGCATCAGAGGAATGTTTTCAAGATTCTAGTGCAAACTGGATCACTCCCGTTTTATAACAGCTTTCTCATTACTGAGATGTATACTGTATAAAACAAAACTCAAAGTTCTCTCCCTTGACATGTAAGGGCCCTTCTTGGATCTGGCCTGTTTGTATCTTTTCCATCTCACTGCTTATCTCTACCCCTCTCTCATGTACTGTGATCCAGAAATACAAAATTATATAGCTTTATCCAAGTACACAGCTTACTGAGGTCCATGCTTGTTCTTTCTGCCTGCAGTTTTGTTCTCTAAACCTTACTTAGGTGTGGGGACCTTTCCTCGAAAGCACACTTGCTAAGCAATACTAAAAAAAAATTCTCAGAATACAGCTGTCCTTAAATGCCTTGCACGTATCACAGCAATTCATTTGAGTTTTTATTCCATATCTTCCCACTTCATTAATTAGCATCTGTCTTCCTTTAATGCATACGCCTTACCTGACTCCCTGTTGTCTCCCCAGAGTCTTGCAGTATTGGGGAACATTGTATGTGTTAAGACATGTATGGACCTAGCTTAACTTGTGGCCAACACACTTTCTATATTCTGATGTGCAGGTGTTAAGAAACAGAATGATGGATGTTTTGTGGACATTTCTTAAAGGGACAAATAATTTAGGGAGACATAAAAATACTCTATCTCCAAAGTGATAGATTTATTTATTTTTGATTCTGAGTCATATAAGGGTTATACGTGCTCAGATTCACCTTATTTTAGGAAATTTCAATGGGGTATACTCAAAGAGAAAGTACTATGTAGGAAAGAGGGCAAAAAATGCCATAAATATCATTTGTGGGTTGATTTCAGAAAACACTAATACATATGATGTCACCTAACTGTTGACTGATTGGCCCATAGCAGGTGGCATCTCCATCTCCACCAGTTGTATTTAATGGGCATTTATATAGAGTTTCGTCCATGATGCTTTTTGAAGCAATCTTCTCTTTACACTGCATCAGGTATACAGTTCATAATTTTTTGACCTATGTGATTTATGTGTCTGTTTTCCACAGCTTCAAAGTCCTGCAGTTGTAATGTTAACCACCAACAGCATTGATTTGCAATTGGCATGAGAGTATGCTTCAACCATTGTATAATTCTGATCTATTTGTGAATGATGACTTTTTTTGACAATGAAATTGTTGACTATAGAATTTTCCTTAATACTTCAATAAAAGTACATTCACTCTAGTCTAAGTTATTCCCCTGAGTTGAATGTCTTGCTTTTACACGAAATTTTTAATTAAGAGTAGTGTTTAATAGATCTAAGTCTCCCCACCACTGAGGTACAATTAATAAACTAATTATTACTAGTTTGGATCACTACTTTTATGAATTCACATAGATATTAATATATATTTTATATAAATAACATGTATATGTATGTATGGGGGAGTCAGCTATTATATCTTGTTAGCAATCAGCAATGGATTTTATTTTTTATTTCTTTCTAAGGTTTAAAGTCTAATTGTGATTCTTTATGAGCTGTGTAATTTAACCTGTGGGTTCTTATAATTTATAACAACTAATGTCACAGAAGCTTTTTAAAAAATTATATACTTTCAAGACCCCAAGGGTATACTTCATCCTGTGCATACATAATAAGAATAATATCCTTCTTCAGTCTTAATAGAATCTGTGATGGAGATTCTGGAACCATTAAGGCCCAAATGAAATATTTTTAAAAATTATTGAGATGTATTTATTTTGAGAGAGTGTGCAAGGCAAAATGACATTAAGCTGAAGCTATGGATAAAAAATGGTGAGGAATATGTAGGTCAGTACAAGTATATGTGAGCTGACCTGCTAAGACACCTACACACCTCAAAAATGAAGGGATTTCAAACGGGTATCTGGTCTCTGAGGAGAACAATCTGACATTCAGTTCATAGTCAGGCGATTCAGTTTACTTTAGACAACTTTAGGAGGAAAGGCAAAAAGATAGCTGCTCCGCTCCCCAAAGTTTTCTTTAATTGTGAAAATATTTCAGAATACTAGTTTCACTTAAAAAAAAGAAACACTTTCAATTAAATGCTAAGAGATTCCTTCTTAGAATATGGAAAAAGCTGGGCGTTAACTAACCATCTTAGTGGATTTTGATGTTTTTCAGGGAATGATGTACCTAGAAGAAAGACGGCTTGTTCATCGGGACTTGGCAGCTCGAAATGTGTTAGTGAAATCTCCAAACCATGTGAAAATCACAGATTTTGGACTAGCCAGACTCTTGGAAGGAGATGAAAAAGAGTATAATGCGGATGGAGGAAAGGTAGGTATCTTTTTGAAAACAATATTGATTGAAAATACAGTATGGTATCATTTTATCTTCTTTTATTTATTTATTTTTTTTAGGAAGAAACCAGTTAGCCTGAGGTTTAGGAGATTATAACCCAGTTTTATCACTTGTTCTTATTCCTGCTCTGGGTCAAATATATATATATATTTTTTTTTTCCAAAAATATAAAAAATATAAATCCAAAAATATAAATATTTTGCAATGATAGGCTTCCAAGTGCTTAACGTTGATTTTTTTTACCCTAAATGCTTATATGCCTGCTACATTCAAATCTTATCAAAAGGTGAAATAGCAAAAAAAAACACTTCCCTTTTGAGGTTTATCTGGCTTTCTTTGATTTTAAGAACATATTTTGACTTTTCACTACCAAATTGCAGTAGTTTGGGACCTCAGCTTTGAAGTTCACTACAATATTGCACAGGAGAAAAAGTCTATAAATCACATGACTTCACTTGTCTTAAGAACATACAGCTGTAAGATTTGTCTAAAGCAAGATTCATTACAGCTTTAAATGCCTGGTAACCATTAAGTCTTTATCAAGCCACCTGTGATTTAAACTTACTTCCTTAACACAATGTCTGTAGTCCATAAACTCAGTTAACTCCTTGCCCATAGGGAAATCATTTTCAATGTGTCTCCTGTTCCCTTTCACTGAATACCATGATTCTGTCATGGAGTTACCTTGATGTCACCTTGGTGAGCAGCCAACCTCATGATTTCAAAGGCCTATTTAGTTTTAAGCTTTCAACTGCGAAGTAGAAGTGTTTGTCTTTATTCCATAGAATCTAATTATATTCCCAGACATATAATGCTGCCCTTCGGGTTGAAATGCATTCTGCTGACCCATCAACAGCAGAGTATGTGGGTTGAGTTGTTTTTCTTGTAGTGATGATGGATTTGTGCTGATCCTCTCACTTTTTTGTTTTTTTTTTAATATACTAGTTCCTGTTTTGAAACAGTACAGATTTTCAGTACTGGCTAACCCAGACAAGGGAGGTCATTTGCTGGGGAACATAGCAAAGCTAACTTTGAAATTCATGATTTTAAACAATTTAGTGACCGACTTACATAAGAGAGGAAGAGGTAAGTGTAGAAAGGATTTATTGTATTCCTAGCTCAAATTATGTCTGGAGTGAAAAGGGATAATTGAAAATGTAAGACATCCCATTTTTTTAAGAAAAAATATAACATGGACACATTTTTAAGAGGCAAACATATTAGAGGTTGGATTTGGTATGTGGGTCATAATATGAATTCATAACTAGTAAAGTAAGAAACTTATTTTAACTTTAACTCATAACTAATAAGAAAGTTGTCCCTGTCTTATTATTTTACTTTTTTATTATATGTTTTAGTCAGCTTTGTTTATTGCTGTGACCAAAGATCTAACAAGAACAATTTTAAGGAGGAAAAGTTTAGTTGGGACCTTGTGGTTACAGAGGTCTCAATTCATAGGTGACTGACTCCATTTCTTGGGGCCTGACATGAGGCAGAAAATCATGGTGGATGCATGTGGTAGAGGAAAGCACCTGGGAACATGGCACCAGGAAGGAGGACGAGAGGAAGAGAGGAAGAGAGGAAGAGAGAGAGAGAGACAGACAGACAGACAGACAGACAGAGACCACGCACTCTGCTCAACAGGGACAAAATATAAACCACAAAGACATGCCCTAGGGACCCACTCTCCCTAGCCACACTCTACCAGCCTTCAGTTACCATCCAATTAATCCTTGATTTATTGCCTAAATCAGTGGATTAACACACTGATTATGTTAAGGCTTTTATAACCCAATTATTTCATCTCTAAACACTTTTGCATTGACTGACACATGAGCTTTCGGGGGCTACCTCATATTTAAACCTGTATATGAAGCTTTTCTTTAAAAAAATAAGTACAATACTTTAGGGACAATTTCACAGAATCTTTGAATTAATTCACTTTGTAAATTTCAATCCATTTTTTCTCACTATCTTGAAAAATAACGTATTAAAATTTATATCTATAAACACACAAAGAATATAATTGATCAAGTTCAGAGCTTCAGATTTAGTATGTATATAAATTGCATTTTTATATAAAACTTTCACTTCTTATTTCTTTACAGATGCCAATTAAATGGATGGCACTGGAGTGTATACATTATAGAAAATTCACCCACCAGAGTGACGTTTGGAGCTATGGTAAATAAATCTTCCTTATGAATTAAGGTTTTTAAGCCAAAAATAAATACATTCAGTTCATGTAAAATATCCTAAGTATTTTATTGTGTTAAAACTATCTATTTATAGGCCTCATTTCCTAAAGAAATTAACTTATTTAAAAATGCAAAAGAAAAATACGGTAAAGAGAGTACTTTTTATTTTTTTATTTTTTAATTACATGGTCTTCTAAAATGGAAAATGTTGATATCTCTGCCATCAGCTCTGGTTTGGTAGCAACTGTCTGATCATTTTTACTGAAAACAAACACAAAAACAAAACTTGGCCAATTTTAGTTTAGGGATAATTTCATAGAATCTCATGGTGTTAATTTTCAACAATTCTTTGAAAATATAATTCTGAATGCAAAGAATGTTGAAGGACAAAATAAAAAGAATGACAGCTTTTTGTTTTCCTTTTTGCTATGGGAATTTCTGTTCTATGGTAGAAAATTTAGAGATTATGGTCATAACAATTAACAATTACTGAAAACAGAGGTAAGAGAGAAGACTTCTAATTGCAACTTCAGTTTTAGTTTACAAACAACTTTTGGAGTAATAGAAACATTATAGAGTGAATAATATGAATTCGTAAAGATTGATATTTATAATTAGAACATTTCTTTCATTGTGTTATGATGAGCTCTTCAGCATCTATCTGGCTCCTTACAACTTGGTCTGCTTACCACTTAGCAAGAGTTAAGGACTTTTCTGAGTTTGAATATGACATAAAAATAGCATTTATTTAAAATAAAAAGCACCCAAATGCCTTTTTAAATGAAAAGTGTAATGGTGGGATTTAAAGATCTGGTACAATTTGTTTTACTCAAATTTAAGCTTACTTTTAAGTTTTCATTAAAAATAAAATATTTAGACCATTTAATTACTAAAGAACTCACAACTCTTCTGTAGAAAAGAAATTCATTATTCCTAAAAAACTACTTAAGACATTTCAATAAAATGTGTCTCCCCTGTGTATGCCATAGGAAGTATGTAAATTTCAAAAAGACTGCACATATTCTACTTTTCTTAGAAGTATAAATGAGTGTTTGAAGTTTAGGCAGATATAAAGAAAAGCCTGGCAAAATTTAGTAGATGTGCTACTTAACTGCAAGTGATAGATAGAAAAGCAAATCTATCACATATATGATAGACATTTTATATAATGCAGATTAGCATACATATTATTATTTATGTATTACATGATAGCATGAATACATGATCTGGATAGATTTATAAATTATGTATCACAGAAGATTTATGTATGTTCTTATGTATATTAGTATAATATACACATAGGCTTTTTTCTTTCTATTTCTTTTCTTTTTGTACTTTATTTTCCATGAATTAGATGTGATAATTTGCTGGAGGCAAATTTTAAATGATATTAAAATAAGCCAACAAAAAATGTTGGCAGAACTGTCATAATTTTAATAATAAAGTGTGTCTTTGAAGAAAATCCTGTTACTTGGGCTGTACTAGTTTTCTGCATGTTATGTTTCTAAAAATCTCACATTCTTTAGTAAAAATGAAGAAGTGGAGATACAGTATTCTGTTATGAAACACAGCCCAGGTCGTCAATACATATTCATCAGGCACTTAAGAGAGATAAACAGGGAGCCTACATCCTGGGAACAAATCTTTACTCCACACACTTCAGATAGAGCCCTAATATCCAGAGTATACAAAGAACTCAAAAAATTAGACAATAAGATAACAAATAACCCAATCAACAAATGGGCCAAGGACCTGAACAGACACTTCTCAGAGGAGGACATACAATCAATCAACAAGTACATGGAAAAATGCTCACCATCTCTAGCAATCAGAGAAATGCAAATCAAAACCACCCTAAGATACCATCTCACTCCAGTAAGATTGGCAGCCATTATGAAGTCCAACAACAACAAGTGCTGGCGAGGATGCGGGGAAAAGGGTACACTTGTTCATTGTTGGTGGGACTGCAAATTGGTGCAGCCAATTTGGAAAGCAGTATGGAGATTTCTTGGAAAGCTGGGAATGGAACCACCATTTGACCCAGCTATTCCCCTTCTCCGTCTATTCCCTGAAGACCTAATAAGAGCATGCTACAGGGACACTGCTACATCGATGTTCATAGCAGCACAATTCACGATACCAAGATTTTGGAACCAACCTAGATGCCCTTCAATAGATGAATGGATAAAAAAAATTTATACACAATGGAGTATTACTCTGCATTAAGAAATGACAAAATCATAGAATTTGGAGGGAAATGGATGGCATTAGAGCAGATTATGCTAAGTGAAGCTAGCCAATCCTTAAAAAACAAATGCCAAATTACTTCTTTGATATAAGGGGAGTAACCAAGGACAGGACAGGGACAAAGAGCTTGAGAAGAAGATTAACATTAAACAGGGATGATAGGTGGGAGGGAAAGGGAGAGAGAAGGGAAATTGCATGGAATTGGAAGGTGATCCTCAGGGTTATACATAATTACATATAAGAGGAAAGGAGGGGTAAGAGAAAAATAATACAAGTGGAAGAAATGATTTACAGTAGAGGGGGTAGAGAGAGAAAAGGGGAGGGGAGGGGAGGGGAAGGGAAGGGAGATAGTAGAGAATAGGATAGACAGCAGAATACATCAGTCACTAGAATGGCAATATGTAAATCAATGGAAGTGTAACTGATGTGATACAGCAATCGGTATACGGGGTAAAATGGGAGTTCATAACTCACTTGAATCAAACTGTGAAATATGATATATTAAGAACTATGTAATGTTTTGAACGACCAACAATAAAAAAAAAGATTCTTATGATATATCATAAGTGATTGCAAAAGGCATAAAAGGCAGAGAAAGCTACATAATCTTGTTTATAGTACACCTTTATGGGAAATTATCACTGGCTGCATCTTTATATTTATAAAAATGTACATCAGCTATGATGATGATATATATATATATATATATATATATATATATATATATATATATATATATATATATATATATATATATATATATATATATCTTTAGGTGATGGAGCTGCAGTATATGTTTTTAAGCTGTTTCTGATTGAATTTTTCTGAGATTATCCTTTTCCATGAAGCCATCCTTATTTAACACTTATTTTGTCATCACTCTACCAAGAAAGGATTGGATTGTTCTTATAAGTGGGGGTTTGAGTTTCAGCTTTTATGTTTGTATATTTGCTTCTGTCAATTATATATTTTTATTTGTAATTGCTGTGCAGTTTGCTTTTGTTGTAAGTTCTGATAGAGATGTGAGAGTATCTATTCTGACTTTTATAACTGCCTACCTGAGTTAATAAAATGTAATCATTAAATGCATATTATATGAGTATGACTAACTTAGAAATGTACAACCATTCATTCCAGTTGGCAGCAGAGAAGAAAACATAGCCTTACCTAATGGATTTTTAAAATGTATCTGTCTGTATGTATCAATCAAACTCAGGTTGTAATATTATTGTGCCCACCTATTTACAATTTAAAAATCTTTATCCCTAAGAAAAATGTAACTTTAAATATGTGGTTGCTTATTATATCATAAGAAAGAGTTCTTTAGTATACATATTATTGCCTGAATCAGAATTACTATTGTTATCAAAACAGGTTGTTTGAATGCTTTTAGTATATTTTTTCCAGAGGAATCAGTGTCTATAGTGGCTCAAGAAAGTAATTTCATTATGCAGAGAATAAACTATTCTTGATTACTTTCCATTTTTGGGATGCTTACTTTTTAAGTATTATATCTTACATATGAATTGATCCCTGCATTTTGGTTCTCATGTGATAAATGACTTAATATGCTTTATTCTACTTTTTTTCTTTGTTAGTGAAAAGGTGAGCCACAGTTCTTTACTGTGGCATAAGAAAATTATTCTAAAATCTTTGCTTAACTAACTGTTAAGGCTTTTATAGAAAAGGGCTAAATTTTGAGATTTAAAATCAATTTCAATTTTTCCTGAAATCATTTTTATTTGATGAGCTGAACACATATTTATACAATAAATAAATTGTATTCTGAGCTGTAACATAACTTGGGTCAGCAAACATTAGCATTATTTATCAGTAGAAATGGGAATAGATTCTACATTCTGACATCAACTCTAAATCACCTCTACTAGGCATTAACATTAAAAATTCCAAAACAATAATAAGAGAATCAAATTCTCCCACAAAGATTTTAGCACTTAGTAAATGCAGGAATCTGAAGAACCTTCTTTAACTTTCTTTTGATTGATCTTTAGGGAACATTCTTTTGCCACTTGACATATTGCTTGTTTGTTTGAATTATGTTGTCAGTATGCTTATGGAAGAATTTTATCTCCAATTTAGGAGTCACTATATGGGAACTGATGACCTTTGGAGGGAAACCCTATGATGGAATTCCAACTCGAGAAATTCCTGATTTATTAGAGAAAGGAGAACGTTTGCCTCAACCTCCCATCTGCACCATTGATGTTTACATGGTCATGGTCAAATGTAAGAGTGTGAAATAATTTTATAGTCATTATCACTGTTCTTAATAAAATAATAGTAGAGAGTATACTAGAGTATAATGTTTCTCTGTACTGGAGAACAGAACAGTTGAAAAATCACTGATGGAGCATGTAAACACCTGTTTGCTGTAATTATTAATATACAGTAATATCATGCTTCCCTACTTCGAAGTCAAAGTTAGATGACTCTAACTATTCTTAAATCTTATAATTTTCAGAACTACCTACCATAAAGAAATATAATTAGTTACAACGTTGTTAGTGGTAACATTAATGTTAGTAATCTTTAAGGGAGTATGTCAGACTAAAATTAATGATCTAAACAAAGAAAGCTTGAAACTGATAGTTTAAAAAATGAATTAAATGGAAATAGGTTTGTCAGTTTTTTTAGTCAGAGCAAATTATCCAAGTAGGGTGGGAAGTAGAAGAAATGTCTCTACATTCAGCTAAAATGATTAGGAATGTTTATTTTCATCAACTTGATCATCTGTTTACATCAAACTCTTACTTTTCTTTCCCCTTACTATGCCCCAGACACATACGTATTATAAATGTGTTCTGGAAGTCTAGGCCCTTAATTTAAATAGAATTAGGGAAGTCTCTGGAGTTCCAGACTTAATTTAAGTGATATTAACAGGAACAGTCTCTCTTGCATAATCTGGGGTTTTCCCCTTTTGAAATACACAGTGTTAGCAAAGGAACCAACTGGTGAAGGTGAATAAGCACCTTATTAATAAGAGACTTTGGACCCAGGTCTACTCAAATTTATATTCATGACATGCATGATGCATTCTGACAGTGAGGCAAGAAATAAAAACTGTTCTTTACAGTTCAGGTCAGCATGCCCTTTTTTCTAAGCACAGTTCTATTTACTCAATATTTAGAGAGGACCACATATCTCACAGTGAAGTTAACCTTTTTTGGCTCTAAGAGTTCCATAAACAACTATTTTTTCATGAACATCTCAGTAATAATAAGCATTTCTTTAAAATGAATATATAGAAAATATACAGTGTTTGAGTTTTGTTAAGAAAGAAAAAAAGTAGGTGACATCAATGATACATAAAACGATACCCAAAGAATTCCCAGAACAGGAATAAAAATTGAACCCCAGAATAGGAGAAACAGTTTTTATAGTTTTATTCAATCAACATGGCTTGGTAAATGTCCAGAGAATAAAGTATTAAAACATGCAAGCATTATATAATTTGATCCCATAACCAGAATAGGAGATGATACTCTGATGAAATGATGTAAAATTAGGCAAAATTTTTACCTTCTTAAGCAAACTCTATTAGGAATTTTACCTCCCCCCACCCCAGGAATTTTAATACTTTAAAAGAGAATCATTTGACAAAAAAAAAAAAAATCAAGGAAAGCTGATGCTTTTATTCTTGTCATATCATCCTCTAAATAGCATCTAGAAATATAAGATCCATTTTATCTAGACTCCCATATAAATAATAATGTATACCTTAGAAACTGCTGATAGTATTTTTATGCAGGAAAGGTTAGTACTAAGATAAGCTAATGATTATTGCTGGACAAACATTACCAATATTTTACATTCTTTCTTTTTCCCCACCAGGAAAAACTGGCACAAAAGTTACTTTCAGTTCCCTTTTCCTCTCTTTGTTCAGTGATCAGTATTGCACCAAATGTTTTCTCTCTTGTCATTCCTGATACAAAATGATAAATTATATTACAATCACCTCAACTCGACTATAATCAACAAAGTTTCAAAAAATTATCTCCACACCCAAAACAACAACAAAAATCTGATTTTCCATAGCTTCTCATAGTTAGTCTGCATTCTGTTTTCTAAGAAGAAAATAAAAATTTTAAATATTTCATCTGATATTTTATAGTATATGATAGTAAATGATGAGTATCAACAAACTGAGTTCTTTCACTAGCCTCCTTCATTTTTCAGATCATTATTATTAAAACAATATTTTTCACACTTTAGCCTATATTTTCACAAAATTTAAATGTCACTGCTTTTTTCAAATATGGATATGCTGACAATTTTATTGTGTGTAAATTTCCAGGCTGGATGATTGACGCTGACAGTAGACCTAAATTTAAGGAGCTGGCTGCCGAATTTTCAAGGATGGCTCGAGATCCTCAAAGATATCTTGTTATTCAGGTTAGTACACTTGACTTTGTTTTTAAGAATATCCCCCTGGCAAATGCACTGCAAAATATGACAATCTCAACTTTAGTGCTCCAGACCACTAACATTAATTAAGTATGTTATGGTGTGAAACAACTTATACAAAAGAACTCTTTACCTGATATCAGATCCACCTCTCAGAGCTTTCCCCTAGTGCTCTAATGAATGCTATTGAACAGCCAATTGATTATGATGACCCATATATGTAAAAGGGTCTTATCCTCAGAAAAACCTTCTATCACTCTGCTTTTTATTAGTATTCTGTATAACTCATGTTCATTATTGTAATCTTTCCTTTATAGATTCAAAGGATGATGGATTTTTTTTAATCAGAGAAAAATGAATCAAAAATTTACAAATAGTAACATTTAGTTTCCTAGAAAAATATCTTACAATATATTTTTATATTTGCAGAGACATGCAGCATCCAAGAAAAAACTCAATTCAAATGATTTCATACACATATGAATTAAATAATAGGCCAAAAGATCATTTTATGTTTAATAACAAACATACTTTTGTAATCTTTAGTTAAGAGCAAATTATCTGGGTAGGGTGGATGGAAAAATAGATTGTATGATTTAATAAATTCTAATTTATCTATGATATTTTTTCACCCAAAACATAAACAAATGGACCTTTGATACACTGAATTATATTTTCTTATTAAAACAAAGGAGCCTTTATTTCTCTATCAATACTCTTACATTAAGATCAAAGTCACCCTTTAAAGTTAATGATGTCTAGTTATTTTCCCCAAAATTAACCTTTCTGAACTGATTTTTTATTAAAAAACATACAATATTGAAAAAAAAAGAAAGAAGGTGACAAGAAAGGTTTTTTTTGACACTATAAAAAGGGTTTTGGTGTCTCTCCCATACCCATTGATTCTCTTCGCCATTTGTGCTGTGACTTTGAATGCTACCACTTTGACCAGGTAGCCATCATTCATACCATATAACAAATCACAGAGCTTCTGTATCCTAATAACTGAACAGCATCAAACCAACTACATAAAATTAAGATTGATAAATTGATTGCCTTTACTATTGATTCTTAAAGTCCAGCCCACCTACCATCTTGACAAAGAACCCTTAGCCTCAGATCTGAAGTGGATTTTGCCTCTCTCAAACATCTATAGCATTCTGTTTTATTCCTTTCTGATGTCATTCATCACATTCTTCTTGTATTAAATTTATTTATCTTATAGTGTCATACCTAAACATATTATAGGCTTCTTTATGGCTGAAGTTGTGCCAAAGAATAATCTCCTGAAATGTATACATGGATTTTTTTTTAACAGTTGTTTGGCTCTTACATAAATTTGCTACAGAGACCACATATTTAAAATGAAGAGAAGGATCATGTATTTTATGTGTCTGATGGGCAATTCTTTCAGGGTGATGATCGTATGAAGCTTCCCAGTCCAAATGACAGCAAGTTTTTTCAGAATCTCTTGGATGAAGAGGACTTGGAAGATATGATGGATGCTGAGGAATACCTGGTCCCCCAGGCTTTCAACATCCCTCCCCCCATCTATACTTCCAGAGCAAGAATTGACTCAAATAGGGTAAGAATCAATTATGCATGCATGTCTCAGAAGTAAAATCCTATGAACATATTATAAGTGCTAAAATTTCAAAATAACTAGATAGCTAAAATAATTTTGATTTCTAAAACATACCAACACCACCAAAGATGTACCATGCTTTCCATATACATAATTAATTTTGGAAGACAAGCATGAATAATCCCAATTGTACTCTGAAATACCTCAAAATTTCAAAAGAAGGAAAATTTTACTCATGTTACTTAAAACAGATCTTAATTTTTTAAAAGCCAATTCAAATTTATAAAACTATATATGTATTTAAATAATCCAAATTCTTACCAAATACACTGTTTTGTTAATAAAAATGATATGACTCAATGGTCAAGAAGTAATACTAGTATAACTCTCACTTATTTAGGAAGCATTAAATATTTTCTGTCAAATTGAAATACACAGAAAACTACAATTCTTTGATCTAAATCATTCATATTAGAGGATATCAGAATCATTTCCAAAACAGACTTAAGTTTTGGAAGAAGCTTCTGAAAAATAATTTACATGTGTTTCAATATAGCTTCCTCTTTGTATGAATACAATTTTTCCCTAAGGGTCATCAAATTCATGTTTGTTCATTTGTTTATTTTTAAAAATTCATTTATCATTCATGCAACATGTATTAAGTGCTTTTGCATAAGAAGCATTAGTACACATTTGAGAGTCAAAGAATTTTGACATAAATTCTGCCTTCAAAGAGGGTCCAGGCTAATTAAAGAGTCACACAGCTACAGAGGTGGAGGACTTCATGATAAATGCTGTAATCAAGTGTTCATTGACCATTATGGAGAATGGAGAAGCAGTAAATTTATTTCTGTAATCAGTGTCTTCCACTGATAACCACGTGATGCTTAACTTTTCTTTTTCTAGGAAGCTACTCATTCTCTTCTCCTCCATCTCAGAACATTATCATAGCTGTAAAACCAAATAGTATCTCATTTTTCTTGACCATAGGCATAAAGAAATTTTTAACTTGCTGTTAATTCTCTAAAATGAAGTTCTTTGCTTTTTTCAGATTGACAGCAATAATAATAAAGTAATGCTTGCCCTTTGTTTACTACTCAACACATAAATGTTAATCCTCTTAACATTTACAACAACCCATAGGTTCAATTTTTATTATGCCCATCTTACAAATGAGGAAACTTGCCACAGAGAAGTTAGGTGATTTGTCTAGTTTACACAGTTACCCATTAGAAGAGCAGAATTCTATGTAAGCTACTTGCCTGTACTGTACTGTTCTATGGCTTTAAAATGATTGGAATGTCTTTATTTACATGATTTGATTGTTAATTTTGGCTTCAACCCCAGAATCTGGGAGTGGTCTTATTTGAGAAATTCCTCAGTGATTTTCTTATCAAATGTGTACCTCAACCTTTCACCCTCCTGCCTCCATTTTAAAAAGTCTCAATTAATTTTTCTTTTCTATAAAATATATGTTATTGTAGACCAAGCTGAAAATTATATCACATGCCTAATGGAAAACAGATTAGTAAAAGTTTTAAATATTTGATCCACTGGTATATAATGCAAATCACTCTCTATATAGGTAGGAACATTTTTGAGATATATCAGGGAGACACATTTTCCTTTCTGTACTTTGCAAAATGACCAAATTATTCCCTTGTTTTTATAACTTACGATGGAAAATTCATTGCTTTTTAATACATTAGTGACATTTTTAAGGAAACAGTTTGTGAAAGTGAAATTCTTGAGAACCTGAAATTTTTTTCTTATACTTATCAATTTCTAAGTTTTTGTTCATTTTAGTTTATAATGCTCAAAGCCAGGAATTCTTAGTAAATAAGTTTGAGCTACTGGAGTTAACAATACAAACTAGAAGTCATAGGAGGACTTATTTGACCCTTATCATCTTTTCTTACTCTGCTTCTTTATTTAAACAAAATTATCTATAAATTTCTTTTTACTTTTTCAGTTCACGGTATAGGAATTGTGCTTAAATATCATTATATTTTTCAGTTACTAAAAATTCTTAGTAGTCATCTATATTGTTCTAATTTTTAATTTCTGGCTTTATGTAATTTTATGGAAAATTCTAATCTATATGAATGTCATTCCCCCTCCTTAATTTTCTAAGTTATATTATTGTTATACTCAGGATACAATTATTTCAATTTGGGGTTGTGTGGCCAAATTATCTCCTAAAGGAACCTCTTAAATTTTGATCAGTTGTTTCTTAAGCATGTTTGGTAGATTGAAACTAAATAACAATTCAGTTTTTAAATGTAGACCTGATTGCCCACAGTCTAGAAGCTTTTAGTTATTGTTTTTTTCAACTTTGAAATAGACAGTATGATATCTATCTGATGTTAGTGTTATGAAGTGAACTTCTAAAAATCACAGTTTCTGTTAAGTGACAGGCAAATAAATATTACCTTCATTTTACAATCACCCACGTTTTATTTTTTTTGTCAGTATCATATATCATAAATAATCATACTTTCTTATTAGGTTTTCTACCCATTACCTGTGAAAAACCTGTTGATGTAATCAAAATTGGGCAAGAAAACTATTTCTATTTTGTTGATTGGTCATATGTTCTAATATCAACTAAATTTCAAGTGTGTTTTGATAAGTAGTAACTTTAAGGCTATGAGTATATTCAAAATACATTGTTGATATTTTTCCAGAAAGTTGATGACAGTAATTGCAAATAATACTAGGAAACACCTATTAAAATCATAGCTGATATCATTATCATTAAATATGCTTTTGCTATTACCTTGAACTTTTTGTCAAAATAATATATACTAAACACTTACTCTACCATGATGTAAAAAGGAAAACATGAGGCGCTATTTAATTTTTGCAACCTTTAGTTCTCTGCATCCATAAAATGGGGATTTAAAAAAATTCTTACAGAATGTTGTGAAGATTAACTTTTTAGCATATGTGAGCATAATTGCCCTTTGATGAACCTGTGGGTGATTCTCAGTAGTGTGGAAATAAATGAAAATACCTGCTTTCAGCATTGCTATAGCAAGAATCAACTACTATCATTTGCACTTTAGCAGAAGCTAAGAGGGCAGAGAAGTAGGAAAGCTTTGAAGGGTTACAGGAAAGGATTCAGGTCTAGAGAAGCTGTAGGCAGGCTAAATAGAAGTGATTGGTTGGAAGTATATATTTGGTTCTCTGTAGTTAGTTCTCTTTAAAAAATGTTCTAATTAGTTATACATGATAGTAGAATGTATTTGGATATGTTATACAAATAAGGAATATAATTTCTCATTCTTCTATTTGTACATGATGAAGAAGTACACTGGTCATGTAATCATATATGCACATAGTATAGTAATGTCTGATTCATTCTACTATCTTTCCTATTCCCATTCCCTCTCCCTTCCCTTCATTCCCCCTTGTCTAATTCAAAGTACTTCTATTCTTCCCTAACCCCTACCCCTCATTGTGAATTAGCATCTGCATATTAGAGAAAACATTTGGCCCTTGATTTGGGGGGGGGATTGGCTTATTTCACTTAGCATGATAGTCACCAGTTACATCCATTTACCAGCAAATGCCATAATTTCATTCTTCTTTATGGCTGAGTAATATTCCATTGTGTATATGTACCACATTTTCTTTGTCCATTCATCTGTTGAAGGGCACCTAGGTTGGTTCCATAGTTTAGCTATGGTGAATTGAACTGCTCTAAATATTGATGTGGCTGTGTTACTGTAGTATGCTGATTTTAAATCCTTTGGGTATAAACGGAGGAAAGGGATAACTAGGTCAAATGGTGGTTCCATTCCAGTTTTTCTGAGGGAATTGCCATAGTGCTTTCCTTAGTGGTTGTATCAATTCGCAGTCCCATCAGCAATACATCAGTGTACCTTTCCCCACTCATTCTTGCCTACATTTATTGTTGCTTGTATTCTTGATAATTGCCACTCTGATTGATTTGCATTTCTCTAATCACTAGTGATGTTGAACATTTTTTTCATATGTTTGTTGACTGATCATATTTTTTTTTGGTGAAGTATCTGCTCAGTTCCTTAGTCCATTTATTAATTGGACTATTTGGGTTTTTTTGATATTAAGTTTTTTGAGCTCTTTGTATATCCTGGAGATTAATGCTCTATCTGAGGTGTAGGTGGCAAAGATTTTCTCCCATCCTATAGGCTCTCTCTTCATGTTCTAGATTTCCTTTCCTGTGAAGAAGCTTTTTAGTTTGATGCCATCCCATTTATTGATTCTTGATTTTATTTCTTGTGTTTTAAGAGTCTTGTTGAGGAATTTGTTTCCTAAGATGATATGGTCAAGAGTTGGGCCTACTTTTTCTTCTATTAGGCATAGGATTTCTTGTCTAATTCCTAGGTCCTTGATCTACTTCAAGTTAAGTTTTGTGCAAGGTGAGAGATAGGGGTTTAATTTCTTGTTGCTGCATATGTATTTCCACTTTTACCCAGCACCATTTGTTGAAAAGGCTATCTTTTCTCCAATGTATGTTTTTGGTGTTTTTGTGCCTAGAATGAGATGGTATTTATGTGGGTTTGTCTCTGTATCTTCTATTCTGTACCATTGGCCTACATGTTTATTGGGTGCCTTTTTGTTACTATAGCTCTGTAGTATAATTTGAGGTCTCATATTGTGATGTATCCAGTTTCACTTTTCTTGCTAAGGATGGCTTTCACTATTCTGGGCCTCTTATTTTTCCAAATGAATTTCATGTCTACTAATTATGTTTCTAAGAAGAATGTCATTGTGATGTTAATAGGAGATGCATTAAATCTGTACAACACTTTTGATAGTATGTCCATTTGACAATGTTAAATCTGTCTATCCAACAGCATGAGAGATCTTTCCATCTTATAAAGTCTTATTCTATCTCTTTCTTTTGTGTTTTGTAGTTTTCATCATAGACATCTTTCACATCTTTTGATAGATTGATTCCCAAGTTTTTTTTTTTTTTGAGGCTATTGTGAATGGGGTGGTTTTCCTAATTTATTGTTCAGTAGATTCATCACTGATATATATGAATGCATTGATTTATGGGTATTAATTTTATATCCTGCTACTTTGCTGATTTCATTTATGAGTTCTACAAGTTTTAAAGTGGAATATATTGGGTCTTTTAAATAGAGAATTATGTTATTGGCAAATAGGGATAGTTTGAGTTCTTCTTTTCCTACTTGTATCCTTTTAATTTCTTTCTTCTATTTAATTGCTCTGGCTAGAGTTTCAAGGACTATGTTGAATAGAAGTAGTGAAAGAGGGCATTCCTGTGTTGTTCCAGTCTTTAGAGAGAATGCTTTCATTTTTTTCCCATTTATAATGATGCTGGCCTTGGGTTTAGCATAGGTAACTTTTACAATCTTGAGGTATCTCCTACTATCCCTATTTTTTCTACTGTTTTGAACATGAGGGGGTGCTGTATTTTGTTGTATTTTTTTATGCATCTATTTAAGTAATTATATGATTCTTGTTTTTAAGTCGATTGATATTATGAATTATGTTTATTGATTTATGTATGTAGAACCAACTTTGTGTCCTTGTGATGAACCCCACTTCCTCATGATGCACTATCTTTTTAATATGTTTTCCTATGTAATTTGCCAGTGTTTTTAAAGAATTTTTGCATCTATGCTCACCAGGGATATTTTTCTGAAATTTTCATTCCTTGTTGTGTCTTTGTCTGGTTTTGGTATCAGGGTGATACTAGCTTCATATAATGAGTTTGGAAGAGTTGCCTCTTTTGTATTTCATGGAATAGTTTGAGGAATATTGGTGTTAATTCTTCTTTGAGGTAGTTGTAGAACTTGGCTGAGAATCTGTCTGGTCCTGGGCCTTTCTTAGTTGGTAGGCTTTTGATGGTGTCTTCTATTTCACTGCTTGAAATAGTTCTTTTTAAATGGTATCTATCCTCCTGATTCAGTTTGGGTAGATTACATATCTCTAGAAATTTGTTGATGTCTTCAAGATTTTCTATTTTATTGGAATATAAATTTTCAAAATAGTTTCTGAGTATCATTTGTATTTCAGTAGTGTCCATTGTGATATTTCCTTTTTCATCATGAATTTTAGTAATTTGAGGTTTTTCTTTCTTTTTCTTCATTAGCGTGGCTAAAGGTTTATCAATTTTATTTATTTTTTCAAAGAACCAACTTTTTGTTTTGCCAATTTTTGAATTGTTTCTTTTGTTTTAATTGCATTTATTTTAGCTCTGATTTTAATTATATCCTGTCTTCTATTATTTTTGGTGTTGATTTGTGTTTTTTCCTAGGGCTTTGAGGTGTAGTGTTAGGTTATTTATTTGACTATTTTCTAGTATTTTAATAAATGAGCTTAATACAATGAACTTTTCTCTTAGAACTTCCTTCATAGTGCCCCAGAGATTTTGATCTGTTGTATCACTATTCTCATTTACTTCTAATTTTTTTTATTTCATTCCTAATTTTTCTGCTCTCCATTGGTCATTCAATGACCTATTATTTATACTTCATACATTAGAGTAGGGTCTATTTTTAATATTATAGTTTATTTCTAATTTAATTCCATTATGATCTGATAGTATGCAAGGTATTATCTTTATTTTTTTTAATTTGCTAAGAGTTGCTTTTGGGCATAAGATATCATCTATTTATAGAAGGATCCATGTGCTGATGAGAAGATAGTATATTCAATCATTAATGGATGAAAAGCTCTATACAAGTCTGTTAAGTCTAAATTATTGATTGTATTATTTAGTTCTATAGTTTCTTTGTTTAGTTTTTGTTTGGAGGATCAAGCCAGTGGTGAGAGAGATGTGTTACACTCACCCAGTATTATTGTATAGTGGTGTATTTGATTCTTGAAATTGTGAAGGGTTTGTTTTGATATCAGTAGATGCTCCATTTTTTGGTGCATAAATATTTTTGATTGCTATGTCTTGTTGATGTATTCCTTTAAGCAGTATGAAATGCCCTTTTGTATTCCTTCTTATTAACTTTTGCTTGAAGTCAACTTTATCTGATATGAGGATAGAAACACCTGCTTGTTTTCATGACCCATGTGAGTGGTATATTTTTTCCCATTCTTTCATCTTAGTCTGTAGATGTCTTTGCCTATGAGGTGAATCTCTTGAAAACAGCATATTGTTGATTCTTGTTTTTTAATCTAATCTGTCAATCTATTTCTTTTGATTGATGAGTTTAGGCCATTAATATTCAAGGTTATCCTTGAGATATTATTTGTATTCCCACTCATTTTGATTTATTCTGGCTTTTAATTTGTATTAGTTTCTCCTTTGATTGGCTATTCCTTCAGTGTAGTTCTTCCCTTTGCTGTTTTTTACCCTTTTTATTCATTTCATTTTCATTGACTATTTTGCTGAGAATGTTCTATATAGTAGGCTCTCCAGTTGTGAATTCTTGTAACTTTTGTTTATCATGGAAGGTTTTTATTTCATCTTCTAATTTGAAGCTTAATTCTTGGTTGGCATCCTTTTTCTTTCAGAGCTTGGTATATAGCATACCAAGACCTCTTAGCTTTGGGGATCTGGGCTGAAAAATCAGGTGAGATCTGAATTGGTTTCCCCTAAATTATGCCTATTTTCTCTGGCAGTCTTTAAAATTATCCTTATTCTGTATGTTAGGCATCTTCATAATAATGTTCTTTAACGTGGGTCTGTAGTAATTTTGTATATTTAGGTTCCTATAAGCCTCCTGTATTTGATTTTCCACTTCATTCTTTAGGTTTTATATATTTTTTGATATTATTTCATTGAAAGGATTGTGCATTGCTTTGGTTTGTATCTTAGTGCCTCTATCTATCCCAATAAATCTTAAATTTGGCCTTTTTATGTTATCCCATAGTTCTTGGATGTTCTGTTCATGTTCTTTTAATATCTTCTCTGTGTGGTCAACATTATTTTCAAGATTATATATTTGGCCTTCATTGCCTTTGGTTCTATCTTCCTTAAATGGTCCAGTGTGTTGGTTATGCTTTCCATTGAATTTTTAATGTGTTTTATTGTTTCCTCCATTTCGAGGATTTCTGTGTGATTTCTTTTCAGAATCTTTCTTTACTGAAGTGATCTTTCACCTTTTATCTCTAATTTCACTCCTTACTTACATCATCCTTTACTTCATTGGAGCAGTTTAACCATGTTCATTCTAAACTTCTCTGACAGTTCTTCCACTGTGGCATCATTGGATTCTATTATTAGAGCATCTTGGTTTGTTTGGGGTAATTTGTTCCCTTGTTTCTTCATGCTGTTTGTGTGTTTACCAATATGCTGTGTGGGTCTGAGGCAGTATAGTTTCTACACTATAGATTTATAGTGTCCCTTAAGGTTTCTAGTACCTTGCCTTTAAGGAGGAGACAAATAATCACAGCAACCAATGCAAACAATATACAACCTTAAACTAAATAACTCTTACTATGATGTTTACAGTTTTGTCACAATAAACAGAAATGATATGTTCAGTTACTGATTACAGTAAAAACAGTAAGTTTGAAAAAAGGGTTTACAATTTCAAATGGTGGACAAAGAGAGAACAGAAGTAGTATAAGGTGTGATGTTTATGATGGAGGAGAGAAGATAGAATTTTTAAAAAGTATAGGAAGACTGATAAAGGGAATAATAGAGATTGTTAGCATGATAATATAAAAACAATCAAGGGAAACAGATAAGTGAGAGGAAATATATATAAAAAAATAAGGATTGAAAAAAATTTAAAATAGAATGAAAAAAGTAAGAATAAAAGAATATAAAACAAAACTGAAATATACTACTCAGACATCCCAGTCTTCAATAAACTATTGATGAAAAAATAATTGTTTTCAAACAAGGTAGAAATGTGAGAGAAAAACAAAAAAAAAAAAGAAGAAGAAAAAATCTCAAAGAAATTGAATAATTGTTTCCTTTGAAGTTCACAAGTTTCTCAGCTTCCCTTCTCAGCAATTAGGTGGGGTTGTCTAGAGTTTGATGCTTGTCCACCCTCAGGGTGGGTGAGGTTGAAAGGTGAGAGGGTTGATCCTGGAGGTGGAACTTCTGGAGGTCAGGTATAGACTTAGGTATGCTCCAGCCTTGTTGATGAATACCAATTGGTCTGGAGATTTTAAATCCGAGCACCTCCAGAGTCCAGCAATTGCTGGTCCATGTTGGAAGATTGCATCACAGGAATCTCCGTTGCATTTCTCTTGATTAGGTACTTCTCTCCCAGCAATCCAGAAAGCAGCTGGATTGGAAGGGGAAGGGGAAGCCAGTAAGTTTCCGAGACCAGTATTACCCTGTATAAGCCTATTAGAGATAGCAATAGCCACTTCCTTCAAATCTGATTGCAGGTGACCAGATTCCTAGGCTGTATATTATAGATAAGGAGAATTCTTTCCTGGTCAGGTTTTTGTAGGTTGTGGATCAGAGTTTTATTTTTAAAGGAGGTCCAATTATTTTCCCATTGTATATTCAGTCTATCAATAAGTTTTAGGTTCCATTGTGACCTCCGTCTCACTGGATATATTTATTTTAATCAATGCTATCTAATATTTCCAACTAAATTTTCAGTACTATTTAGAAATTTCTCCGTGGATTTTTTTTTTCTGTTAAGATGGATAAAGCTGGTCTTTTTCTTTTGATTTACCTAGATTTATATTTGTTTGATATAATTAATTATATATAAATGCAACAGCAATGAATAAAAATATCTAATAAGTTGACAGAGTTGAAGATATTTTTAGCTCTAATGATATTAGAAAATTTAATTTAATGTAAAAGCTTCAATGTAATTTTGTACAGGAGGGCATGATTTCAATTGTGGAAGTTTCATTTAGTCTTTGTAATGAATAGTGTGAAGAATTAAATGCCACTCCCTTTTAAAACATATCAATTCATAAATATGTACAAATATTTTGTGTCAATTTTTTAAAAAGCATGTATAATCAGGAAACTATCAGTTATTCAGGCCAGTGGAAGGTAGAGGAACTATAGCTCCTCACATAGGTGGAGTGAGTAACCTCTGTGATCTATCATTCCATTTTAACTTTTCTCCACTTCTCTCCAGCCTACTAAGAAATAAATATATTTATAAATTTGCATCTTCCCTGCCTTTTTTGACCCTTCTTTTCCAAGTGGACATATAAGTAAGTTGAAAAATGGACAAAAGTGTAGGCAGACATGAAAGATGTAGAAAAATAAATGTGTCTCATATCTCAAAAATTTGATCAGTTTTTTAACTATTGAGTATAAACTGAGTATTTATTATCACTAAGATATTTGATTCTATATACTTTAATTTATACCAATATTACTTTTTTCTCCTACTAAGTCTAATAAATTTAATAAATTTTTTAATAAGTTTACCATACATGATATAATTATCTTCAAGATTTATATGATATTTACCACCCCTCCCCTTGAAAAAGAAACAAATACAAGCAAGCTCTTGGTCTCCGCAGGATATAATAAGCTTATGATATTTTACTAGATTTGCTTCCTAATGATGAGTAAAGTACTAGAAATTTAAGCAAAATGATAATGCAGAAGCAAGATGTCATTCTAAAAAGAAACATCTGAAAATATGAGAATTGCAGCTGGGTTTGCCTTTATACTTCAATATAAATCAAAATCATGTCCTTTTATTTTATGAAATAATAAAATCATAACATTTGCTAAAAATTGTTGAGTGCTTACTATAACCCAGGTATTTTACTGAGTGCTTTAGCTTAATTTTATCACCTTTATTTCACATTGTCTTATTAATGTTAGTCTCATTTTGAGAGTTCAGAAAACTGAACAATGGAAAGTTTAAATAGTTTACAAATGAGGAAAAGCAGACCTAGACACTGAATTCAGATTTCAATAATCCCACAGAGATACTTCTAAAGTAATAAAGTGTCTTAGGGTGGTTACTTATTTTGTTACTTGCAGTTAAATTCCTACTACTGATGGACCTAGCATGTTCATTCACGAAATGATAACATGGATAAAAGAGACTGAATGGGAAGTCCAGAATCTCAGATTTTATAACCAACTCAGCAATACTTAAGAATCCATCCTATTTCTTAATCAGGCAGTTTCTTCAGTGATAAGATTAAACTAGATTATCTGTAAGCTCCTTCCAAGTTTTAAACTACCTTATCATAGAATGAATTTATAATTATTGTATTTTGTGTGTTTAAGTATGTTTCCTTCTAAGGATTATTTAATTAGGAAGTGACCAAAAGCATTTTAGGTTACCTCTATACACAACTCTTTTCTTTATGTGAAAGTACTATAGACAAAGGTTCAGGGAACATCTCATAACTAGAAAATACAGTGCAAGAATGTTGTGATGATATAACAAGTTGATTCTGGTTGTAATTTACCAAGGATCAGTATCAAGTTTAACAACAGCTACTACTTTTGTTCTCAAGATATTGATTTTTACATTTGATCCAAAATATGTCAAGGTTTTTTGCATTTTGTCCTTGACATGATGTGTGTGTGTGTGTGTGTGTGTGTGTGTGTGTGTGTAGAATGGATTTAATTCCCAAATATAGCATTTATGTTGTGCCAAAGAAAGACAATAGTAGAGAATATTCACAGTGCATGATCATTTATTGGCACCAATTCTTTCTTAATTTTCTTTTTTGTTCACATTATTTAGAATATACTTTCCTACTATTTTCCTCCATGGGACAAACTTTAATAATAAATGTTTTATTAGGTCTCTCTTTATATGATGTATAATCCTATTGTCACTAACACCCGAATGATTTTTGAACACTTATCCTAGGAAATGCCTTGGTCATTCCAGTTGACCAGTCACTGCAATTTATTTTCCTCTGCTCTCCAGCTCACAGCCACATAACTGCCCAGAGCTGCAGGCGTAATCTCAAAGTTGATCTCTTTCAAAATACACATCATGTTGGTGCTTCCTGTTTTACTCTGGAAGCATGTTGATGATTTATTTCAACAAAAATCTATGTGTCATCGATTTTTCTCTGTTTAGAATAAGATCATAACATCAAATCACATTTATTTATTCTTCTGAATTCTTGGAAATTACAAAGAAATCAAAATCTTTTGATCTCTGATTTTCTCCTAACCAGATATTAGAACTTCCCACTCTTGAATTTGGGGAATTAGGAGAGGTTGGTAGCAAATTTTTAAAAAATTTAAAAAAAAAAATTTTAAAAATCCATTAATTCTTGTATGTAAGTTCCCACAGTAACATTCACACAAAAATGACATGCTCTCCTTACCATACAAGAATGTAATTGTCTTCTCTCTAATCTGCCACTCCTTATTCTTTCTTTCCCCAAACATGAATGTTCTTCTCTGAACAGTTGTTTCAATTAATTCTTCTCTCAGTAGAAATAATACCAGTGTGACTGGTCTTTGGCCCTTGCGTATCCATGAATTCAGTGTAGTAATTTTCATCACTGAGATGCGCCATTATATTATGAGGTAGATAATAAATCATTGTGTACTCCTGTGTATCAGGGCCAAAAAGGGCCATTAAACACTTTCTAGTGTTAATTCTCTCATTTTGTAAATGTGCAAACTGATACTGGAAAAGACAAAACGTAAAGCCCTGTGTCCTTGTGCTTCTGAGAGAGGCAAGAGGACTGTTCCAACCCCTCAAGGCTTGGCCCAGGGTCTGTTCCTCTATAGGTTTTGTCACTGTGTTCTTACTGGTCAATACCATGGAAATCTTGATTTTTGACTTAGAGTCTAATGAGATTTAGTACCAAGTGGTTTAAAAGGCTCCCGCTGGGAGTGCAACTAGAAGCTGGAGCCCCTGCTGCCTTTTTGCCTCCCCTGTTTTGCTTCTGAGAGACTCCCTGTCATCAAGAGTTAATGGTTTAGGAAGATCAAATGGAATTGATAGAGCCAAAAATCAAAGGAAAAAAGGAGGGAGAATAGTGTCTGTATTTGGCCTCATTAATTACAGACTTGAAGATAAAATGATCCTTACAAGATTAACAAATGTTTCAAAAATTTCAAACACAAAGCTAAATATAGCTACTATTTATTGATCACATATTTATGTGTCAAGCTCTGCTCTGAGAGTTTGTTGTAACAAGGGCAAGTACAAAGCATCACTCTTTCCATGACACACAGAAAATGAAATTTAGAGAGGAAGGAAAGCATCTTGCTGAGTTTCTAGCTCCTATGGGGAATAGTTAGATTTGAACCAAGATCTGTCTTGCCTCTAGCCTATCCTCCTAACTTCTTTTAGTACATCCTTCATTTAGTAAAAGAAAAGTGATAATCAATATATAACTATTCATTGTTAGTAATTAAACAAAATGTAAGTGTACAACTAATAATTACTGAAGTGAAATTCATTGAGAGATAGTTGGGTCAGTTGTGATATTGCATACCTATAATCCCAGCGACTCTGGAGGCTGAGGCAGGAAGATCACAAACTCAAGGCCAGCCTCAGCAACTTAGTTAGACCCTGTCTCAAAATAAAAAATAAAATGAGCTTGGGATGGAGCTTAGTGGTAAAGTGCCCCTGACTTCAATTCCCAGTACAAAAAAAAAAAAAAAAAGTACTTGTAGATCTTTGGTTTCTTTTTAGTTTTGGGAAAAATGTCTGTGAAACTTTTTTTTTTACTCTAGCCTACAAAGTCATAATCTGAAACATGCTCTCACCTTTCCTCATTACCAAAATTTGCTATAGGAGGCAATATGATTGTAACACCAGAGAATCACCTTCATCTTGTAACTTTCACAAAGTTAGTGATAGCTCAGTGCTGGCTTTAAAGGTTACAAAGCACTTTTTCATAGGTAGCATTTTATGTGTATAATGGAATCTCCATTATGCCATAGCTGAAATTCCTGACCTGTTAAATGACTTGGGATAAATTGATGATAAATTTGGTCATTAAGGACCAAACCAACATCAGGTCTTGTGACCCCAA
Organism: Spermophilus citellus; assembly: GCF_964194105.1. Taxonomy (NCBI): domain Eukaryota; kingdom Metazoa; phylum Chordata; class Mammalia; order Rodentia; family Sciuridae; genus Spermophilus; species Spermophilus citellus. The sequence continues at coordinate 111,614,526 of NC_138192.1, read as the reverse complement.
ACAAAGAGACCTACCTATGACATAATAATTCACCTAAGGATGCTCCACACAATTGTCCTTGCTGGTAACTTCTTACCAGTACTGGGTTTGGAACCTGCGAAGCCCAATCCTACAGCATTAAGACAACCTGTGCCTATAAGCACTGCTTATGGAGGGCAAGTCTGACATTAAAGAACATTTCAGAGGTCTTTATGTCATTATCTTACACTTGAGCAATTGTCAGTAGCACAAGAAGCCTCTTTGAACAATCAGAAGAGCCTCTTTCCTTTTTTTTTTTTTTTTTGTTAAATAGTGCGAAAGGAAAATCAGAGCTAGAAAGGAAACAAAGAGGAGGGAGGGACAACTAAAGAGGACACATAAATTCTGAATGTTAATGAATGTTTTATCTAAATCACTTACATGGTTATTTTTTAGTATTATTGCCACAAGATTTGCAGCTCTGCTGTAAATGATTGGACAAACCTCATCAAGAAACCTATTCTTTACTGTACAAGACCTAGTGAGCACAATTGTGAGTTTCTTCCCTGTTCACATAATAGAATTGGGACATTATCATCAACTTTCTATTCAGATTTTCAGGAGGTTATTTAATTTATGTATGTATTTATTTATTTATTTTACAAATATATCTTTGTCTGCCAGAGCTCCCTGTTCTGGCTAGCTTGCTCTGCTGATTGCTTCGGCAAAGGCTTGGGAGAGAGTTGCTCCGTTCCATTCTCAATAAGGATTGATGGCATTTTGAGAGGTTCAGAATATCCTTTGATTGCCCCAAGAAACAGAACTGAGAAGATGGCTGTGGATCGTAGGGGGTGGGCTTGCTCATCAGCTTTTCTTTGTGCACTCTGTACTTAAGGTACCCTAATCACAAGCATCTTGTGTTTCAGCCCCTTTCCTCACTCACCTGCCCAAAGGAAAAGTTCCTTTCTCAGTTCGGAACTCTGACAAACCAGAGTGTTCTAAAGAGAGGCTAATTTGTACTCTGCGGTTTTCACTCAGACATTGTAAATGAATGGCAGTGGACCAGCCCCTTGTGACACTTGAGCAAAAGCTGAATTGAGAGATGGATCGACCACCAGGGAACAATTCCAAATACTGTGACTATATCTCTTCTGCAAAAATGTTCCACATTGTGATGAGATAAGTACTGCAAATCAGAGAGGGAATGAAAGTGGAAGTTTAATCCACAACCAATTTGGTTTGCTTTTTCCAACAATAATCATAGACATTGTTTAGTAACATCCATACTTAATTGTTTTCTCTCTCTAGAAGGAAAAAAATGTTTAAAATGCTTAGCATTTTGGAGCTGTTAAGATGTACCTAATTCACATTCATTTGGAGCCTCTTTTTATTGAGAATGAGGTACTATGGTTATGTGCTAGAACAGGCTATTGGATGTTACTTGGTTGAAATGAATAAGAGTAAATAACAAGTGATGCCTATTATTCTTTATGTTGTGCCACATCTCATATTAAGAATCTAATATTTATTAGTTGATTCAGCCTCATGAAAACTCTGAGTTTGATTTTTAGTATTTTTTACCATTTAAAAAATTATTTAACTCTTTACTAGTTTTGCTCTTACCTATTTACTATATTTTTTTTTCCTTTTGTATGTGAAGAAGCTGAGGCACAGCTATAAGAGAGAAGGCCCCAGGGCCTGTGCCTCAGGTCCCTAGGGGCTGTGCACCACTTTAGTGATGGGTTGGCTTTCACTCTGCCTCTGCTGTTTTATCGTTGCTATAAATTCAGTGCTTGGTGATTTAAAGAGGGTGCATCAGTAAGAATTCTTACTCATTGAACATTTTAATCATCAGATTCCTCCTGAATGTTAAGCTTGATCTTTAAGGGGTTATCTGAATGATCTTATTAGCAGAAGCTTATCCAATAATTCTGACAGAAATTTCCACTTACCGTTGTTATATAATGACTAATTCAGGCAAGTCACAGAACCCATCTCTTCATTCAATCCTGTATTCATTCATCAAACATTTATTTAGATATCAACTATATATCAAATCTAAAATGATTGCTATGATCAGAGAAGATACAGCAGAAAGTCTGATGTAAGTGATGGATAAAAGATAGAATTAATGGGATATCAATAACAGATAAAGTAGAGTGGTACAGAGAGAGGTCAAGGGTCACATCAAGTGTTTAAATTATACTTCTGGGAAGATATTAGCATTATGATTAGTGTACAAAAATAGAAGAGTAGAATAAGGGTATAGAATTAATATTTGGGTGTATAAGTAGATGTCATTAGTCGGGATATGTATCTAGAAATCAAGTGAAGTTGGTTGCAATTGTAAGCCATTATGTTTCTTGATTTCCGGATGCACGTATTGCTAGTTTATTGAAAGTAGTTTCCATAGAATGCAGAACTACTAAAGAGAATATAGTTGACTGAGGAGCAAAGGCAGGAATGTGAATTCCTTTGAAAAATACTTCCATGCTAAGGGAAGAAAGAAGCCAGAAAATAAACTGGGGGAGGAAGGTAGGTCAGAGGAAATCTCCTAGAATAACAGACATCTGAATATTCTTAGAGGAGAGTGAGCTAATGAAATCATGAAGATGAATGAAAATAGTAAGAAAGTAAGAAAGTAAACAGAGAAAGTCCAGAAGGAGTTAGAGGAATAGAAATATGGATATATTTTCAGAAAAGTTCATCTTAATTCAGGAAGTAATGTTGGCATGAGGAAATTTGAAAATGAGGTTTTAACCCATGTCAGATGGGAGCTGCTTCTCTGCTCTTCAAGCAATTTTTTTTCTGTGTGTTATTTTTATTTTCTTTGCTTTGGTCTATACAAAAACAAGCAATAACCAAAAACATAAAGTGATAATCATACAACTCTCGGCTGGGACCCCTGCCACCCTCCCATACCCATGTGCAAGGGATGGTAGGGGAGTCTGAAACAGGAAAGGAAGAGAAAGCCCCTCGCCGCATACCAGAGGATCAGCAAGAGCACTTTTGGGGGTCAGCTGGGGCAGTGGGGGAAGGTAAAATTTATTGACCCTAAGATTTACAGATAGAAAGATATTCAAATAGTTTTCTCAGTTTTTCATTTAATTCATTGGGGAACAAGTGCTTATAGAGGCAATTTAGTAAAGTGGCACTTAATATAGCTTATTTAGTTTATTTTAGTACACCATGGGATCAGAGGCCCAACTACCTGTATTTAAATCCAGGCTCTACTACAGACTAGTTGTATAAACTTGGCCACTTAGCCACTCAGTTTATTCTTCTCCCATAAATGGATAAAAATAATAAACACCATGCCTGTGTGTAAGGAGTCTGTGCAGCCATGTAGTTAAGACACCAAACCAAAAATCCATAACACTAGTACTCCTCCTAGATCTTCCTCCTGTGGTGCTGTGGCCTGCACAGCTTTGACTCCCTCCCTTCCTTGAATTCCACAGCTCAATCTCTCTTGTTTTGTTGTTTCTCTATGAAAATAAATAATTCACACCAAGACTTGATTGATGGGTGGATTGGTGTGATTGAAAACACAACTGGTGGGCTTGATTGAAGGGTCACTATATAGAGGGTGCAGTCTTCTGCCATCTATCTTCTCTCTCCACTCTCTGCCCCTCCCAGCTGTGTTTCCTCCCATATCCAAAATCTCCTTCCTCTCCTATGTGGTATGAAGTTCCTTCTCATCTGAAGAGAGAGGGCAATTCTTCTCTCAACTGATTCACTAACTACTCAAACCCTTAACCAAAATGTTTTTAAAAGATTAAGCCAAGTCAGTTTTCTCTTAAGAGATATTTTAGTCCAGTTGTAATAACAAGTTTTCTATTTTGTTATAACATATAGATTAAATTGAGAAGCACTGAAGGGCACGTAACCTATTTTATTATATCCTGTTATATAGAGAGCAAGGATATTGATTGAGAAACAGGAGGATAGGCATGGTGTAGGAAAATACTGGCTAAGGCTTAGAGAACCTGCTACAGGAAAACATATAAACAAAGACTAATAAGGGACCAACAAATGTAAAACTTACCACATATGGAAAGTATGGTTGCTTAGACGCACCACTCTGCTTGAATGCATGATTTTTCATTACCACCAAGGGAACTATGAGCAACAAAAGAGAGAGAGAGAGAGAGAGAGAGAGAGAGAGAGAGAGAGAGAGAGAGCGCACTCTGTTCAATAAGGACAAAATATTCACCCCAAAGGTCTGCCCCCAATGACCCACCTCCTGCAGCCATACCCTACCTGCTTTCAGTTACCACTTAGTCCCTACTAGGGGATTAATTCACTGATTAGGTTAAGGCTCTCATAACCCAATCATTTCACTTTAAACCTTCTCTCATTGTCTCACACATGAGCTTTTGGGGGGACACCACATATTTAAATCATAACAGACCTTTTATTTATTGTTCTTCCTTCCTCCCTTCTGGAGGAGGACGGTCCTTTTTAAAATTTTATTTGTGAGCTGATAAACATTTTATGAGTTTTCACCTGACCGTGTGCTTGGAATGAGCTTACAACTTGTTTTTGCTCTTCTCTTGACCAGAATTTCCAAGCAGGAGAATATGAAGGCATTTCAAAGCAAATAATTCACAGCCGGAGCTTGTGTCAAGCTCCCTCAGAAATATCTTCTCCTCCTGCATAATTGACATTCAATATGCTTTTGAATGGCAACCCGTGGTCCAGGAATCCTAGAAGGGTGGCCAGTGTGCTAATATTACTTGTACTTATTTTCACTTGAGCCTTTGGTTGCCTTTCAATGAGAATTTCAGAGATTAGTACTAAGAATGACCAAAATGTGCTCTTCTTGATGATTGTTTTTGGTAAGGAGATATAAATATAAATTTATTCACCCAAATCTCAACTACTAGGTATCCTTTTCCTATTTAAATTAGAGTCAATTAGAGAGAGATTGAAGGCACAATACTGATATACTGGTTGTTTATCTATTTAAGCAGCTTGTTATCCTAAAATATGGCAATAATGAAGTAGACACAGTTTCTAAAATCTAAGATGCATTTATAGATGACAAAAGAAATAAAGATTCCTAAGGGAGCCTGGGCTCCCTATCATTTAAGACATGACAAGAAAAATATTTGCTTTCTCCTTTGAGATTATATTCTCAAAGACCAATTATTAGTGTTTCCTTTGCCTGAACATACCTTAGCTTAATTTCCTTAGACATAATCAATAATAATTGTGCTAGTAATATAATAAAGGTCTTGGTGGCCTGGGAAATAAAGTATGAGCTTTACTCATCTGTCTAATACTTTTTTAAAAGTTTACTTGGTGGTCATTGATAGAAAGGCCAGTATATAGATTATGTGAGAAAGTCTAATCTATTTTATTTTTTTATTTTTTGTCAACTCCATATCATTTATCAAAGTACTTTCTGGTTGTCAGTCTAAGCACTTTTCTTTTACTTGACTACTTTCCAAGATGTGACTTTTAAAAAAAAGATTTACTGTGTTTTAAAAATGCATCAGATCTTAGTTTATGAAAGATGACACACAGAGAGAGGTTCTGTTTCTAGCACACAAGGTACAGGAGTTCAAACATTCCCTCCATGACGAGGTGGCTCTCCTCATGTGTCAGTTTTCCCTGAAAAGATCGGCAATCACAGGGAGGAAAGAATTTAATCTGAGATCGTGTTCAGCACGGAGGACTTCTTTTTGGCCTGTTGACAATTCCTCAGCATGAATTCTGAGACATATCTTATTAGAAGTCTGTCGGGACGCTTTCAAGTGTTCAGTAGAAGTGATTCAAGGAAATCAAGGCCAACACACTCTGCCGAAACGCGAATTTCCAATGTTTGTGTTCCATTGACTCTCTTGCCCTCACCGTCTAAAGAAAACACAAGTAATAAAGATTTTATTTCAGATTATTATTGTCTCTACTGGTAGGTCATTCCATTAATTTGTTTTAGTTGGTCAAGGATTTATTATTGGGAGAGATATATAATATAGATCTTTCTGTGACCCAGTGTTGAAAGAGTTGAAGGAATCTTGCTTTCATTTACTGCTGCACTAAGAAAAGTCTCACATTTTTAACTTTCAAAGGAATATTTTTAAATACTGTGAATGATGAATGAATCAATATACATTCAAACAAAACTTGTGAATTTCTCAGTATTTTATTTAGATAATAACCCTGATCATTTTTCGGAGTTATTTCAAGTAAAATTTGTGTTAAAAAATTTAAATTTTTTTTAACAAAGTCCCTGCCATCACATAGATAATTATGTAGTTGTATAAATATTTTATTCTGGCATACAAGAAATGTATGCTTACTTGGTATACAGCATTTAATTTTTTTTTGATGTGTGTATATGATATTTAGAACACTCAGCTATTATTTTCTTTTACTTAAGAAAAATGTTGCAAATTCATATGAAGCATTATTTGAAGTTATTTAAGATAAACATGAATTTATGAAAACCCAAAACATGCAGAATGGGCATTATAATGTGACAGGTAAGGACACTAAGCTTCAAGGTTCATTTGTGGTAAAAACGGTTTTCTCAAATCTAGCTTTCTTCTCCTGCAGTTATGATGCTTCCTAGGGACACAGACTCTGTAATGTTGATTTAGAGTCTCATTGACTTATAACTTTGGTTTTCTATGCTATTTAGTCATGATTATGCTAGAAAAATTTTTCAAAATATTTAAAATATAAAATATGAACCATAATGTGGAAATGTAAGTGGGTAAGATATACCACTTTTAGAGGAAGGATATTTTGCATCTGCTTATCAAGTCTGTCTTTCCTGTTGTTCTCAGTGAAAAATTCCTATTCTTCGGGGATAAAGTTAAAGCATGAGGTTCCCAGGCCTCCAAAGCATTAGTAAATGTAGATACACATAGATAAATAGAAAGATATCTCAGGAAAATATTGTTATACTAGGATAGAATCCTGAAGTTTGGTTGCTAGATGTGAAATGTCATTCCATTTGGAACCTCTTACTATGTGGATGAATATTTTTTATAATTTTGCCATTAGAATTAGATTTTAATCAATGACTTCATTGGTAGTAGTAGATGATATGTGTGTGTGTGTGTGTGTGTGTGTGTGTGTGTGTGTGTGTGTGTGTTATATTCTTGTTTTGTTTTGGTACCAGGGTACCAGGTACTCAGGGACACTCGACCATTGAGCCACATCCACAGCCCTATATTGTATGTTATTTAGAGACAGGGTCTCACTGAATTACTTAGTGTCTTGCCATTTCTGAGGCTGGCTTTGAATTTGTTATCCTCCTACGTCAGCCTCCTGAGCCACCAGGATTACAAGCGTGCACCACTGCACCCAGCAAGTAGATGATATTGATAGGAAAACTACATGCATTAGGATGAGATAGAATGCTCATATATATTGCATCTGGATTAAATTTCAATTCAGGAGTCACTCTCCTTTTAGAGTAAAATGAATAGTATAATTTGAGAAGTGCTAAAATCCAGTGTTTCAAAAAATGTACCCTGTTGAGTGGAAAGAATCCCTGAGATTATGATCTATAGAGCCATGGGTGAGTTTAGCTTTAGGGCATCTTTCTATCTTTCCATCCTTTGATTCATTATACCTTTACTGAATGTTCATTGTGTCATGCTCTCAGCACTGTGAAAAGTCTGAAAGATATAAAGGTAAGTTAGGGAGAGTCTTCTTCTAACTGGAGTCAGTCTAAAAAAGAAGACAGACTAATGGAAAAACAATTAGGATGGAGTTGATAAAATATGCACATGGGGCAAATATTGAATTTTTGATAAATATTTATTAAATCAATAATTAAGTGTAATTAGGATAATGATAAGTTTCCATGGGATCAACAGGTATTTAAGGCAAAGAAGCCAAAGAGAGCATGGAAAAAATGGAATTTATGCAGAGGCCTGGGGGTGAGAATGGGAATGGTCCATAGTAGGGGACTGCTGCTAATTTATTAGAGAGGAGATCTAAAAGGAGAGAGTGGAGAGGTAAGACTGGAGAAACTGGCAAGGCTAATAGTTACCAAAAGCCTCAAGGCCATGAAAATGGAAACTTCACTTAGTTTGAGGGCAACAGGAGGTTTGGCAGTTTTGTAAATAAAGGAATGAATTATAAATTCGATTGGCGTAAAAGGAAAGTCTGGGATCAATGAGACCAGTGAGAAATAACTACAGTGCTCTACTCATGATTAAGATTATCCTTAAGTGCCTATTTTCCCTAGCAAATCCTGGTTTACTCCTGGGATCCTGGCAAAATTACTAACAGCACTTTCTTTTACCCTAAAATTATCCCAGTGGGAATGATAAATTATATGGCAGCTTAATCAAAACTAAAATGGTAGCAATGAGGATGTTGACAATGATTGGATTCTCAGTTTCTAAAGGCATTTGATAGAATAGAATTTGGGTGCTTTATATGAGGAACAATATAGAAGAGACATCAAGGATAACATTAAGAATGGTACCAGAGGGAAGGAGAAATGGAAGGAAGGGGCAGTTAGAGTGAAATTAAAATAAACAAACTATGTTATCTGTGTGTATGAATATGTAATAGTTAAGCCTACAATTATGTCTAATTATGATGCACAATTATATGTATGTTTATATACTATATATACTATGTGTATACATGCACACACATATGTATGTAAATATGTGTGTGTTTGTGATATATATATATATATATATATATATATATATATATATATACACACATATTTATGAAGATATTTGACTTGTACAAGTAGATAAGTTATTGGTATCATTCACCAAAAGGGGAATGACAAGTGAATTAGATTTGATGCAGGGACAGGAGATAGCCATTTCAGTTTTAAAAAAATGTGACTTTGAAATATTCCAGTAGAGATGTCAGGCAAGAAGTTAATTATACAGGTAGGACTTAGTCTTCATTACCTCAGTGTTGCTTGAGGAAGGTCTATTATGCTCTGCTAACACCAATTTGAGAAAACACTCCAAATTATTTTATCAGACAAAATAGATGCCCTCTCACCTAGCTAAAGCCAAGTCCCTGAAGAGTGTAAATAAGAGATGATGATTTGAGAGTGTAAGATACTTACCTAGAGTGATACACCTACAATGTGTGGACAATATAGTCATATTTCCTGTAGAACCAGGGCAGGAATGGGCCCAGGAGTCTTTGAGAGAGCAGAAAAGAATCATGGGCCTGAAATTGAGATGTCAACCTTGGTGAGGAAATATTGAGATCAGACTTCATTTGCTCAGAAGTTTCATCTGAACTGCCCTGACTCAGGCAGACATGATCAAAGGATCCCCTAGCAGATTATTTTTCTCCCCACAGTAAACCATGAAAAATAGTTTTTTAATTAGACTCCTTTATTTTTGCTGGTTAGTAAGTAGCTATGTGAACTGAGGGAAATCACTTGTCCTCTCTATTACCTTGGCTGAGAACAGAGTATGATTAGATCATCTGGATATGTAAGATTTAAATTAGATTCTCTAGTTTCAGGTTTATTTTATTTTATTTTTTTTTGTTTGCTTCTTCTTCTTTTAAGCAGAATGTTAACTATTTTAGAACTTGAAAGGAAATTCTTATAGCCATGATCTTGAATAGTCTAGTTGACTTTGGCAGCAAACTGTATAAATGGGAAACACTTTTTTTTTTAATTTTAGGAAATTCCAAAGTGGTTCATAAATAGATGCAGGAATGCTTTATATATTTTTCTTCTTCCTTTTTATATGCGGCAAAGTCAGATTGAAGGTCTTTTCAAAAATAGCGAAAGCTGCTTAGACTATGGTTAACAAGCCACTCTTGGGTAGAACATTTTTCTCTTGGGGTGCTGCCTTCAATCTGATATTCATTTTGGCTCAGATCAGTTGTAAATACCAGCCTGTTTCTGTGAAATGTAACTGGTGTTTGCTCTGGGCTGATGGGACAGCCATGTGCTGTTTGCTCTGTCAGTAGCTGTATGTGGGTATCCACAGTACATTATTCAAATCAGCTCACACGCACCAGCTGTCCTTATTCCAGGTGGACTGTGGGAAATCTTTTTACTTACAGCAACAGCTGTGCCACCTGGTAGCTTAAAAAGCAGTAGTCGGATGAATGAACCATTGTTACAAATTCACTTTTCATCTGGTAAACAGTTTGCATAAACTAGTAGGACTGCAGATATTTTCAACCTGGTCCACACTAAGATGCTATGAGCACTTCAAGAGAGGCTTTATCTGTATTATGGGATATTGTTTGCTTATTGCCATTACCTATCATTTTAAAGCACCAAATAAAATCTACATGCCAAGATTAAGATTTTAAAATTTGCAGTTCTCATTCCCATATTATTTGTTATCTATCTCCCAATACACAAACTCTGCTCTTTGTATTTTTACATTCTTACCCATAGACATCTCTAAATAATTTTGTTGCTACTTTGACTATAATAATAAAACTTCCCAAGCTTGAATTTTTGCTAAAGAGAAGGTTGAGTATGTCACTGTTGGCTTTTTATTTTCAAGTAAGTAAAATAAATAACCATAAACAAATACTTTAAGTGGAATTCTTATGTGTGGAGTTTTAGTGAACAAGATTTGCTGGTAAACAATACCAGTAAAAAGCTGGTAAAAATAAAATAAAAGCAATCCTCCAAATAAGTTAAAAGTCTGCAAAAGAGAATGAGATAGAATGGATTAAGTAAGCCACTGCTATTGTGTTTTAAGCTGTTAATTTTCTTCAGTGTGTGTTTGAATGCATGAACATGTGCGTACACACACACTATCCACAGGAAGAGCCTAAGTTTGTGCTAAGTGGGCCTTCAACAGCAGTACAGAAGGAAATAGTATATACAGACCATGGCATTATATTTCAATTTCTGAAGTCAATGCCATTCAAATTCACAATGTTTATAGTCTTTCTTTCTTAATTAGTTTATATCTTTCCTATAAGTCCCTTATTTTAAAACTATTTTTGTAATCCCAAGACATTATCTAATTATGTAGATAAATACAGAGATAAGCTCTATGAAGGTAAAAGTGTATCAGCTGAAAATACTATGTGTGTGTATTTATTTATATATATAGTTTTAATAATGGCCTCACGGCAGTGTAAGGGTATTATTCCTTGTTAATAACCATAGTTATTCCATAAATGGTTGATATTTGTCTTAAAGTGAAATCTCTATTAAAGTCACTTTCAGTATATCAATATGTATTTCAGCTTAAAAAAATGTCCAGCTTGAGTATTAATGTACATTTAAGACAAAACTTTCATCTATTTTGAAGGAAAAAATATATTCTTTCTAAATGGATGCCCTCCCCATAGCCATATCTAAAGGACTTTCTCGAGTTCAATAAATTGAGGGCCCAAGGGACTAAGGAACTTGTTCAAAGTTACATGATTCTGTGAAAAGTATTCAAAAATAAATTTTAGGGGAAGAAGCATTTCATTTAATTATTTATTTTAGTCTGTGAAATGTTTGTCCTCAAAGATGCAAAACTCAAAGCACTAGAAAATTTCATCAAACACATTTAATGGCAATGTGATAAAAATCAATCAGGCAGTGAAACTTTAGGATTCATTTGAAGAATCAGGCTCATTAACAATGTAGAAAAATAAAGAACTGATGGTTTCATTTCTGCTCTTAAGCAGAGATATTTCAACAGAGGCTATCTGTTTTTTAAAAATTAGGTAAATGGTATAGTCTCTCAAAAAGTATAATTGGGAGGTCCTTGCAAAACCTGCTACAAGTTTTCTTTTATCATTAGCTAGTAGCTAAGTGAAAAATTTTTAAAAAGTTCTATTATTATAACATGCTTTTGAAAAGGAAGGAAGGGATGGAGGGGAACAGAGGAAGGGGGGGAGAAAGAGAGACCAGGGAAAGAAGGAAGGGAGGGAGGGAGGGAGGGAGGGAAAGAAGGAAGGGAGGGAGGGAGGGAGGGAGGGAAAGAAGGAAGGGAGGGAGGGAGGGAGGGAGGGAAAGAAGAAAGGAGGGAGGGTGAAGAAAAGAAAAGAAAGAGAAAAGGGAGGGAAGTAAAGAAGGAAGAAAAGTTGCCAGAATCAACAGTATTAGTTGATTTTCTGTAACTATAACAAAATACCTGAGGCTGGGTAACATAATAAAAGCAGCTTATTTAGTTTCTAATTTTGGAGGCTAAAAAGTTCAAACAGCAGGAACCAAGTACTGTTAGGCCAACCCCTGCCCTTGCTATCACTATGGTAGAACTATGTTAATTCCTACCAGGGGTGGTACCACTAGTGACCAAAGGGCCTCCTATGAGGCTCCACCTCCCCCTCAACATCATCACACTGAACCCTTGGTGACACGCTCAGTCTATATCCAAACCACAGCAACAAAGAGACATATTAGAACTGGCACTAGGGTGAATGGATGAATTCTGTGTAATAACTAATCTTATGAGAGGTGACACTATTCTTATTTCCTCTATTGATCGATGTTAAGAAATGCTGGCACCAATGTGAAGCTGTTTCTTTATGCTCTATCTTTTTTTTGCTAATAACATTCTCTAGTTGCATCATGTAATATTGCTTGGAGCAGCAATTTATTGCAGGAAGGTGTAAAGTGAGGAATTTCCAGCTTCATATTATTGACTCCTCTAGCCATGAATATTTAAAGAGAAATATCTTCTTGTTCTACTGATATTTGGAAAGGGTATAGGAATTGCTACCTGGGGGTAAAATAGCTTACTTACCCCCAGTGAACCAGAAAGAGGAATTTATGAACTAAGCTGTATACTAGGATACTAGGAACAATAAATCCATGAGCAAGAGAGCTGTCGTGGAGAATCTTTATACTCTTCGGTCATTTAAGACTTTCTCCTCATGCTTCAGGACTGGATTTGCTCTTGGCAAGAGAGGTAAATGCATTTACATACAATATGGTTGCAGAGCCTCAAGAAAGAATTTTAAGGGAAGGATGAAAGATATATGTGTGTGTGTGTGTGTGTACATATATATGTATACATGTGTTTTATATGTGTATTTGTGTATAATGTATGTATACATATGTACACATACACTGTTAACACAATATTCTAATTCAAGTTTTCTTCTTTATAGCTTAAGACCTTGTAATTAATTTGAATGAAAATGATCCTAGGGGGGGCTATATTGGAACACATTATTGGTTTTTTATACTTAAGGCTAATGAGTTTCAAATGCCTCCTTGAGATTAATTCTTCACTAAAACTTGAAAAAGAAGCCATGATAATTGATTTGAGAAAAGAGTTGAGGCACAGTACAGGGGAAGAGGAAGGGGAAAAAATGAAAAAGAACAGAAATGTTAAAGTCAAAATCTGTGTGAGCCATAATGGAAAAATAAGGGAATAGTGGGCTTCGTCCATGGCTGTGTGGCCATAGGCTGGTCCTCTAACTTCCCTGATCCTCAGATTCTCATCTGTAAATGGGAATTCTAACTTTTAATAATATTTGCATTGAAAAATTGTAAGAATGAAGAAAATCTAAAGTAGGCCTAGGCATATGGTAGGAACATGTTATAGTTTCCCTTCCCATTTATTTCCCTAAGAGTAGTCCTATATCCATCTGCAAACAGAAGTGACATTGTAACTAAGTAGATTTTAGAACTAAGAAAAGTAGTGTTATTACTGTTTATAAAAACATCCATTTTTAAACTTTATGAATTCTGTATTGACTCTCATTCATGCTTATTGACACCACTACAGCTCCTTTCGTTGAAAATGCTTTCAGCCATTGAATAAATGAGACATATAAGGAAAATTGAAGGTTCCAGGGTTAGTGAAAGGTGGATAAACAAGGAGGCCCCAGTCAGTATTCCTCCAAGTGGATCACAGGGTACTTAATATTGTGTCTGTGCAGAGTAAAATTGTCTCCTGAGAAAAGTTGAGTCCAACATCATCAAATAAAATGGATGATGATTAAACTAATTACTAAATAAATACGTAAATGGACAAAGGATACTATGTGTAATATAGATAGATATAGACCTAGACAATCAAGTCAGCTGCTGAGATTACAGTGGCCTTCCCTAGGCATAGGTGGACATATTTTGTTTGTTTTCTTCTGGTTGTCCTGTGAAAAATGAAGCTTCTAAATCTAGATGTTTCCGAATACTGACCAGTATGTGAACTCACTTGTTAGAAAGATATAGAGTTACAGCCATGCATCAAGAATTGCACCTCCAGTGCAAAAACATTTTCTCTATGGGGCTGTCTGACCTGTGAAAATGTGGAAATGCCCATCAGAGTACTAATGACATATACCTGGGAGGATAAAGGTGGAGAACCCTTAGTATTACTACGTGGAAGTGTCTAGATAATAAACTCGTGCTGATGGACTGGCAGTGTCTACAGACACACATTCTATTTTAGTTAACAGGATTTAGAGTATCTCTTGACCCTAGAAACTATAATCCTACAGTTACTATTGAGAGCAAATACTTATTTAGAGAGAAAATAAATACCTCTCACTGAGCACATGTCTAGTTTAGACAGAAATTTGTCATAGGCATGTTATTTTTGTTTCTTAACAAAATAGATTTTGTATGATAGTTTAAAAATATCATAGAGCACAGTGATTTTTTTGACCATTTAAAACTTCTCAAGGAAAAATATTAAATAATGCCAATATAATAATAGTGTGTACATAATAAGATAAAAGTTCAAATATTTATCACTTGAATCTAAAGTGAAGTTTAGGGTATGATGTTTTAAAAAGTGCATTTAACATTGTATTTATTGACCCTTCCCTTCTCTAAAACCTCTGATATTTGAGTCTAAGATAATCACACAGTGTTCCAGTGATATGGCCACGAAATTAAACTCTATCATCACCCTTACAAATCCCCCCATCAGGAACAAGCTCCACATCACCTGCCGGTTCATAACCCACCTCTTTCTGACTCTGTCCTGCTGACAGTAAATCCCCTCACCAGCTAATTGAACAGATGCACCCAGTGCTGCTTCCTAAAAATCCACAAAGCTGGGCTTTGATGGACAGCAGAAAGTGACACAATGGAAAACAAAAGCCTTTTAACTGAGAGCACCGCTTTGTTCTGCTTCGAACTTTAAGGTCACTCCAGCTCATTCTGGCTGCTGTGAGGATCTTAATTTTTACTCCACCAATTTACTTGCAGCTGTCATTCCTTCCAATATTAAAAGTTCAGCTTCTCGAGTGTGGGGAATTGAGGGAGAGGGGAATGAGAAGAGCTTGTTGTGGACTAAAAACAGCAAGAACCAGTGAAATCTGGCTTGGCTCTGAAGTACAAAAAGTTATTTTCAAAGCCTATAAATTATGACATAGTGATTAACATGTAATTTAAATATATTTAAACAACAATTATATCACATTTCCAGCCCAGCTAATTGGCCTCACAGATGTTCCCTTCGAGCTACATTGCCCTTCCAGGGGGAAATGAATGAGGTGCTTTTTATCATGGAAAACAGATAAAAAACAGCAATCTGAAAGAAATGGAAGTAGTAGCATAAAAAGCAGCCAGTACCCCTAAAAACAATGAATGCTGAGGGGCTTTGCTTAGCATTTTTTCCATTTTAATGTGGAAAACGGGGGAAAGCATGAAGAAGATGCTCTATTCCTGTGATGCTATTTGGCAGGCTGTCCAGAGATAGAGTTGGCAGGCTTCTGACTGAGACACTTGTCAAAGCAGGGACAGTAGATGCATTCTAATAGGGCACAGCCTAGCCTCCTGTCTTGGAGCAGGCTAACTACCAGAGGTACAGTGATTTTTAATACAATGCCTTTATAATCAAAGGCATTCTGGCCCAGGTAATGAAGATAGATAATGAACTGCTGAAGAATGTCTTGTGAGTTAGTCCTTCAATCATTTATCTCTCTCAAGTTTTATGAAATGAAAAATGTGCAAGTTCCTTAGCTGTAATTTGAGTGGAATATTACCCAGTACAACAAATCTTACAACAAATCTGACAAGATTTAAAGTTAAGTTTAAAGGCTCAAAGAAACAATGGTATTTAGTCAGGTTTTGGCATACCTAGCCTTTTAACATTTGATCTAAGAATTGAAATAGATTCACTCCAGTCTCATTTCATTTTTGTTTTTTTTCTCCTAAAAGTCTCAGGTACCATCTGATAACACAGTATAAATCCCGAAGACCAATGACCATGTTTCTTCTAGTACACCCTGCTATCTCCAGCACCTACCACAGTGCCTTTGCTTTTATTGTTGAGATTTAATACATATTTGTTAAATACTTACTAGTTAATCAGGGTTTTTAATATGATCAGGTTCTGATAGGCAGTTGTCTTAGTTCTTATATCATCCCAATGTTTTCTAAATCTTTGGATTGCATTGAAATTTCCTTTCTCAAATTTTATAAAGGAGTTTATTTGTATCTTTCTAAAAGATAGTAAAGTATGCCTATATTTAAGATGATTAGAAAACAGCTAAGCATTTAAAAATGACTTTGATGAGTGGCTTGGGCATATTGAATGCTTGAATTTAAAAATTCAGTTTAGCTGATGTGAATATTTAAACATGTATATCATTTACATTTATATACTAATGCAGAGCTTACAAAGTCTGTTTATACAGAAACCTATTTTGTCATGCCTAAGAACAAAGTAGAGTGACCAAGAAAAAAACTAAGGTCTGAGATATTTCACGTTTGACCAAATTCACAGTAATTGGGACTGAGGCTCAAATTTCTAACAGGATATAAAACAACCTACTTAACGCATTATATCACCTCTACACATTGCATGTTAAATATGTATCTAGAAGCAACCTAATTCTTCATCGACTAATGCATGGGTAAAGAAAGTGTGGTGAATATACATAATGGGGTACTATTTGGCCATGAGAAAGGACGAAATCCTGTCATTCATGACAACATAGATGGAGCTGGAGATTGTTATATTGAGTGAAATAAACCAACCACAGAAAGACAATGTATGATCTCATTCATATGTGGAATCTAGCTGATTGCATACAAGCTGGGAGTCGAATGATGGTTACCAGAAGCTGAGCAGGAGGGAAAGGAAGAGGTTGAACACTGAGTAACAAGTTACAGTTAGACAGGAGCAAGAATTTCTTTTGTGCTGTTGTGCAGTAGGGATACACAGGTAACAATAATGTACAGTACATTTCAAAAAGCTAGATGAAAAGATTTGGAATGCTTTCACCATAAAGAAATGATGAATGTTTAGGATAGGTATGTTTAACCTAATTTAAACATTATACAACATGCATATGTATCAAAACATTACATGGTATCCACTAATAGGTATGATTTTTGTGGTCTTATATATCTATTGTAAATGAATTTTAAGGGGCTGAGTGGTGGCTCAATGGTAGAGGACTTGCCTAACATGTATGACACACTCGGTTCAATTCTCAGCACTGTGTATAAATAAATGAATAAAATAAAGGTCCATCAACAACTAAAGACATATCTTAAAAAATGAATTTAAAAAGAAAAACGCTTCAAAAATAAAATATGTTGCTAGCTTACCATGACATAATCTTGAAGGCATAGCTAGCTAACTTAGAAGAGAAGGAAAACAGTATATACTTTCTATGATATCATACTTGGGGTGGTAATGAAATGTAAACACACTCTAGGGAGTTCCAGACTTCTCTTTTGACTAGTCCAGGAGACGAAATTAGTTAAGAGTGATTGTATTGTTCAATTGTTATTGGTTTACATTAAATGGTTAATCTCCTGGGGGCCATATGCTTCTTAGATTATTTTACGAATCTCTAAATTGTGTGAATACTGACCTGAGATAATGTTTAGCAATGTTTCTCATTAATGATGTAGGTGTCTTGCCATATTTGCATCATCTCTATTCACATAAAGTCGAATTTCAGATAATTAAATTTTAAGATAAAGTAGTTTTGTCTGCATTTTTCATTTTCCCCAGTGCCTAGAAAAGTAGAAAAGAGTTGGCACGTAGGCAGCAGGTTCTCAAGAAACGTGTTTAGTAATGAGTGAAAATACTAAGAAACACAATTGAGATACATACAACCCCTTCACTTACCCTAAGGAACATTGTTCTTAATAATTTATGTCATTCTATATCCACTTTCACTTTGCCCATAGGATAGACTATTAAGCTATAAAAATATAAGTGTCTTTTGGTGTTTTCACTGAAATCTGGTTTTGACAGATTTAAAATACATAAAAGAAATGTAAAAGCACATTTCCCAGAAAGGAATTGATTTTTCCAATTTCCCACTATTTCTTAACTAAAAATAAAGAGCAAAGATAAAATAGTGTATATCTTTTTATAATGAGAGGCTAAGAAGTCCATTGCTGATGTCCATTGTTGAAGTGGTGAAAAATTAATGTAACTTAATAACAAATTATTTCAGCATATTATAATCTACTTTATCACCTTCTAGATACATTTTTTGTTGTTGTTTTCTAAGAGAAAAGCTAATGCTATGATATGAGGCTATTTCAGTCATTTGGCATGTAAAGAAAGAAACTGTATCTCATTTACAAGTATAGTTAATTATTGATTGCTTTTTCCTTTCTTCTAGGGTTAATTAGAAGAATGCTTACTATTAACTTACATTTTCAATCCATTGAAAAATTTCTTTTTTCATATAACTTTCCTTTTCAGGAATTGAATTAAAATATTTAATTTCCTCAAAACATAAATACACTCATTTGCATAATACATACAGTTTTAATGTTTAGGGAAAATCACTGTTGTGCACGTTTCCCACGTTAGTTCATACAACTCATGTGCTTTTTCGTTTCCTTTTCTTTTTTAATTTTCCATTCATGTTGCCTCTTATTATATCCATCATTCCATTTTTCTTTCCTATTAGAGTGAAATTGGACACAGCCCTCCTCCTGCCTACACCCCCATGTCAGGAGTAAGTATTTCATGATCAACCTTCACCTCAGGATTTTTGGTCTTTGCTTACCATGTTTCTTCTCTCACATCTCCCCATAATTTCCTCATTTTGCCTTGCCAACAGTGAGTTAAGAATTTATAGACTGTGTAGCTGCCTTTGTAGGTGTCTTTTATCTCAGTAGATAATCCAAAGCTGAGATATCATGCATCATTAGTGGCTTCAACTTTCATCTGAAGGACTTACCTGGGCTCATAAATTATTCTTCTAGGTGAGGAGGTTATCGTAACTGCCATGATCACAGGTCATGTGCTAAAAAGGCAGAATCTCAGTGATGGTTCTCTAGTTACAGACTGGAGACTCAGACACAGTAACCACAGAATAAAAAGCAGTAAGGAAATGTCACCGTGCACGATGTATCACTGTATTTCTGCTCTTAAAGTCATTTGTCGTGAAAATTCACTTTGCATTTTTCTATCAAAAATAGGCAAAATTGTGGGAAAATGACATGAAATACTTTTTTATTTGATCACCTTAGCTGGTTAGTAAAATTTAAAAAATATATATTTCCAAATTATTTTCCTTTGATTTACCTTTCAAGGGAAATGGGAATTATAACTGTTTCTAGTCCGTAATTCAAATTCATTAGCCACTAAGGGAAAAAAAAAATGTAGTAAATACTGTGACTTTCCTTTGAAAGACGAGCATTGATATCTTTCTGGTTGGTAGCACTCATGTTTTCCTACCATTCCTAACCACAGCTTCTCTCTAAATGTGCTTCTACTGTTAACAGAACCAGTTTGTATACCGGGATGGGGGTTTTGCTGCAGAACAAGGAATGGCAGTGCCCTACAGGGCCACAACCAGCACAATCCCAGAAGCACCAGTTGCTCAGGGAGCTTCAGCTGAGATTTTCGACGACTCCTGTTGTAATGGCACCCTGCGTAAGCCCGTGCAACCCCATGTCCAAGAGGACAGTAGCACCCAGAGGTACAGTGCTGACCCCACAGCGTTTGCCCCAGAAAGGAGCCCACGAGGAGAGCTGGATGAAGAAGGTTACATGACACCTATGAGAGACAAACCCAAACAAGGTACAGACCAAACATTGAGAAAATGATTGCCACCCACATTCTCTTCCATCAAAAGTTACAATGTATTCTATGGGAATTTCTGGACAGCTGGACTGTGTAAGGTTGTGACCTGCAGAAGTCTTAGGCTGCTATCCCTTGTGGTATTCTTCTTGAACCAGCCAGTAGCATGCACATTACCTAGATGCTTCTGCTTAGAAATCAGAATCTCAGATCCTACCTGAATAGGATCTTCAGGGGATCTGTATGCACAGGCAAGCTGAAGAAGCACTCACCTTCACTGGAATGTATGAATTTGGTAGCACAGCACAACTGCAGAACCATTATTGTGATGGACAGAAAGGCTTGTGTTGGCAAAAGTGTTTGAAGCTTTTGATGGCACCAGTAAAATATGTGGTAGCTTCATTAAAATGACGTAGTTTAAATAACATAGTTTATTTTAGGAAATTATGATTTCTCATATGATACTTCTCAAAATGAAAGTTTTAACCCTCTATGTGCTTCCATATTCCACCAACTCTTGAAAAGAATGATTTGTGATTTTACAAAGCTCAGCAATGACTTTGTAAAAGTTAGTGGTAGAAATATTAAACACCCAAATCAAATGTTTCAGTTTTGAGAAAAAAACACAAGTGCCTCTTTTCTTCTATGCTAAAAGCATCACAAAACAGAGATGAATAACTGATATTAAAAATGATGATATTGTCTCTGAGTCTTCAGTGTCAATAGCCATATTTTAAGACTCTATATGAGAGCCTCTTATGTTATTTTTATATGATTATGTTCACTTTTATAAAATATCTTCTAGAAATTCCTGAAGACATTATTGAATGTACAGTTTAATGTATAGAGTTGTCCAAAAGTGGCACAAATGTAGGTTTTATGAAGATTTGGTAGAGTCCCTAAAAGCAGAGTTCTCTTTAGAAGATTGTCACCTCAACTAGAATTATCTCTCCCAAACTGAACAGCTGTACAAGTTTGTATCAGTACAGCAGATAACTAGATAGTGTCGAAAAATAGTAATAGAAGCTTCTAAGAGTAAGTCAGTCTATGTAGACTCGCTGAAGAGTATTCTTAGATTTTATCTCTGGACACTGAGATCCAAGTGTTTGTAATATGTTCTAGCCTAGTCCTCAGAGTATAGAATTTTACTATAGGCATTCCTACCTTTTAAGAATGTTCTAAAATCTGCTAAGAAAATTCAAAATCTAGCTACCTTATAAGTTCTTCATACTTTTTTTCCTCCAAATTAAATCTTGCCACTAACTATATAGTTCACCCTACTCCTGTTGGGGAAAAGTAAAAACAGTGTAATAGAACAAGAAGATTATATAAGAGAAATTAGAAGATCTAAATTCTCTATGAAGCTGGAAAAATAAGGTTTGCACTTTCTTGCTCAAGAATTATGGTATGGATGAAATTATAGCGTTTTGTACTTTTTGAACTATAATTAATATACATGATATCCAGAACTGCCTTTTAGCTTGTACTAGTAATGCTAGACAGTGAACTTTATCAAGCATGTGTTTATTCAGGGAAAAATTTAATCCTGGCTAATGGGATTTCACTTTGTGCATGTTGGGCTAAGAATAGGGGATAGAAAGTTTGTTTTAAATAATTTTTAACCTTAAATAATTTTGCCATCTCCATATCCTGACTCCAAAATATGAATACCTTAGGTTTTTATGTGTATGATAAAAAGAGAGGACAAAGAATTCTAGTAGATATGTAGATGTATGTCTTATTGTGCTATATTACCGATTTTGAGGTGAAACTCAGCTTGAGAAAGCAGTGTTAGGTATCAGAGTTATTTTTATTTTAGGCCAATACCTTTTCTCTAAATGGTTTTATTAGATTGAACCATGCAAAGTAGACACTGTTTTTACCATTAAAATGACTATTTTTATATGATTGAAATTAATGACTTGCTCTTTTGTGACTATGATTAGACTTTGGAAATAAATGTTATAATTATTAAGCAAGTGCGGTATGTAACAGCAAGCAACTCAGCTAGAAGCATGTAGGATGTCTGTCAGATTTATTTTATTAAAAAGTTGAAATTTTTCCTGGGCTGTTTCCTTCCCTATGCCAAAAACTTTCTGGGAGTAGCTACAATCAAATGTTAATGGTATAGGCATTCTTGGCAAATCACATAGACTAAAACCATGATTCTTCACTTTATCCACTTTTTTTCTTGGCACAAGGTTAAGTCATGAATGTTTTGGTTTTTTGATATTTTTATAAAATTTCTAATTCCTCTATATTGAAGGATATTTAACTCAGACAGGTCATCTTCATCTCAAATATAAACTAACAATTTTCAGAAAATAAAAGCTTTTACACAACCAGCCCATATGTGGGACAGACAAATAAAATTGGGTGGAAAGAAGAGCAATCTAGAGGAGAGGAATTCTGACCCTGGCCTTGTCAGTGCCTTGCTTTGTCATGAATACTCCTTTTTTCATAGAGCAGTAGTAATCTACAAACAGCTTGAGAATTTGTGAACACCTATATGTGGCTTTCCATACAAAGAAGCTAACCTTAGTATGAGTATCATTCTTCTGAAAGCAGATGCTACCTGATATTTCTGTGTTCCTACAGAATACCTGAATCCAGTGGAGGAGAACCCTTTTGTTTCTCGGCGAAAAAATGGAGACCTTCAAGCTTTGGATAATCCCGAGTATCACAATGCTTCCAGTGGCCCACCCAAGGCAGAGGATGAGTATGTGAACGAGCCTCTGTACCTTAACACCTTTGCCAACACCTTGGGGAATGCTGAGTACCTGAAGAACAACGTTCTGTCTGTGCCAGAGAAGGCCAGGAAAGCGTTTGACAACCCTGACTACTGGAACCACAGCCTGCCCCCCAGGAGCACCCTACAGCACCCAGACTACCTGCAGGAGTACAGCACAAAATATTTTTATAAACAGAATGGACGGATCCGGCCTATCGTGGCAGAGAATCCTGAATACCTCTCTGAGTTCTCGCTGAAGCCAGGCACTGTGCTGCCTCCTCCACCCTACAGACACCGGAATACTGTGGTGTAAGCTCAGCCCTGGTTCTAAGGTGGAGAGACATGCCCGGCTCCAATTTCCCCACCCCCTCTCTTTCTCTGGTGGTCTTCCTTCTACCCCCCCAAGGCCAGTAGTTTTGACACTTCCCAGTGGAAGACATAGAGACGCAATGATAGTTACTCGCTTATCTAACTTGAGCATAAGAAGGAAGGACTGAAAGAGAAAGACAGGAGGAACCATACTGTTTCTTCATCTCTCTGAATGGGTTGGTTAGGAAAGTGAACAGCTGGAGATGGACCAGAAAATAATAAGGCAATGCTGCCTGCTTTCAAACTAGCTCTCTCTCTCCCTTTCCCTCCCTTCCTCCCTCTGTTCCTTTCTTCTTTCTTCTTTCCTTTTTTTTTTTTAATTACTGATGGTTGAACCACCCACACTATCTGTTCCTTCCTGTAGTAATTGATGATCATATTCAGCATCCCTGGGAATTATTAAATTTCTATTAGAACAAAAGGATAATCATTTCAGTAACATGAGACTAACTGAGATTCAGAATCCAATTTTTTCCTCAATAGTTTCTATCCTGGTAAGGAAGAATGACAATCCCAGCTTTCATAATTTTTAAATCTTCACCAACTTCATATAGAGTAATTTTGTTTGGAAGCCTTTTCTGATTTATTTTTCTTCTCCTCCTCTTTTCCTTTTCCTTCTCTAACTTCTTCTTTTTTTTTTTTTGCTTTGGCTTATATCTTTGTATTGGTTACTTTTCTATTTGGGGCTTTAATTTCTAATTGCAAGAATATTTCCATCAAAGCTTCTTTATATCATTTTAAAAATATTTTAATATGATGAAATGGCCACTATTTTTTTAAAAAAAATCAGTCTTTAAAATTAGAAGGGAAGGTCAAGACCTTAGTTAAATTCTGCACCAACTCTAGCATTCATGTTTTGCACTATTGAATATATTCTCCCTCACCCTTTACATTCTTCAAAATTTTCTTCTCTTCCATAAATGGCAGTACTTGATAGGCAGTTGATAATCTTAAGAATAGAAGGAATCAAGGAGATAGTTCTATATGGTTCAAGAAAACTACTGATACGTTCAGGGGTGGTCCAATGGGGGAATCCATGAACTGGAAGAAACACACTGGATGGGTATGTCTACTTGGAAGATATTCAGAAATGTAGTTTGCACTTAAGCTATAAATTTATCTGTTATTTTTCTGAACTCCATTTTGGATTTTGAATGAAGCAATATGGAAGCAACCAGCAAATTAACTAATTTAAGTACATTTTTTCTTTAAGAGCTAAGATAAAGACAGACTGTGGAAATGCCAAATGAAGCAAATTAGGATTTTGGAACAAAATCCAGGGATTACAGTGACACAGCGAGCACATTAGCTCCATAGGATATCATGTTTGCTACATAAGGAAATTTTTTCAGTTTGAATATTCCATATGAAGGAATGCAAGTAAAGGATTGGTTTGAATTCCATGGAATTTCTAGTAGGAGACTCTCTTTATATTGAATAGAAGGTAACTCTTTGCATAGATTGGTATAACATAAAGAAAAACACAAATATTCATAGCTTGTAGGTAGGTCCTTGGGTTAAAATTTGTAAATAAATGTGAAAATTCTTCTCATGCAATCATTTTATTCTCCAACACATGAATCTTTTGACATTTCGACTTAAGAACTCTTTTTCTGCACACACTGCTCCGAGATGTAGAACCATCTGTGACTTTTCATTTTAAAAGAACATCTACTGAGTTAAGATGAGTGATGGAAACAAATGACAGTTGAGTTTCTAGTAAAGCAGGGACTCACAATAATAGGAAAATTATATACATATACATATATATGTATATCTATACATACACGTATATATGTATATGTGTGTGTGTATATATATATATGTTTTCTGTTTTGCCCAAAAATCATTTATAATTTTAAAAATTACTTTTTTCTAATGTTTAAGAATTGGGAGCAAAGGAAATTCAATAACCTAAAGATAATCAGTTAAACTAAAAATGTCCATTGGTAAAGCAGAGAGAGATTAGAGGGGGAAAATTCCAAGTATATCTGTTTCTACCTAATTTGAAAAACAAATCTATTCATCCAAAACCTATTTATTCAAAAGATATTGATTTAGAGTCTACTAAAGGCACTATGTTATATGGGGAACATAGAGATAAATAGAATATCCTCCCTGACTTCAAAGTTTTGCAGTCAAGACTTATTTGGAATGAAATTTTAATTTCTCCATGAGTTCAAAAACTCAGATTGCATGGATTATTTTGTGAGTAGCATCCATAAAATCAGGGTTTTTTTTTTAAGTAAAAAAAGTCTTGTGAACTAATTTGGAACATGAATGAAACATCCTTCAAGTTACTGAAATTGGCAAATAGGATAATTTCTACCATATCCTCCAAACATGGTCTAATAG
The DNA here is from genome assembly GCF_964194105.1 of Spermophilus citellus. Classification (NCBI taxonomy): domain Eukaryota; kingdom Metazoa; phylum Chordata; class Mammalia; order Rodentia; family Sciuridae; genus Spermophilus; species Spermophilus citellus. The sequence goes on along the minus strand of NC_138192.1, from coordinate 111,589,224 downwards.
GATATAGCCTCACTGGCTCATTGGTCTATCTGGATTCCAACTTCACCATTAAAACAATAGCCAATGATGAATGATCTTTGGTGAAATCCCTTAGAGGTGCTGGGGTTGGTCTCAAATTCTCAGGAGTCAGGCAAGCTGAAAGAGTGAGGTTAAGGAGAAGGAAGATTAATGAGGTTCTTTCCAGTGAAGTTCATCACTTTCTCAAGGATGAAAACACAGATTGATTCAGGACCACAACCTACCATCTCAAAGCTCTTCCCCTCCATTCAGAGGAAAAGGGCACTTCCTCTTTGTACCCATGAGAATTGAATATAAACCCCTCTTTCTAGATAAATCTGTATCAAGTCATCATTGACAGCACTACTTGACTTTTTCATTTACAATATTCATATGACTTTTGCCGTATGAATGGGAAGCAGGAACACCTAATTTGAAGAAGGAAAAATAATAATCTTTTTTTAACTGTTAAGGTAATAGATATATACTTAGCATATGTAGTCTCCTTTCTCTTAAAACACAAGACTTACAGTTTATGTAATTTCCGTGTAATCACTAGAGATTGATGTAAGTACAATTCAAACTGGCCTAAAGTACTTAACATTTCTTTTGAATGATTTGTCTCATATGCTTGATTTCCATTGTTTGGGGCTTTCATTTTTGTTTTATTTTTGTCCCCTAGGAAAACATATTTAACAGTATATAAGCAGGAGTAAAAATAACATTTTAACCCAGTAGAGTGAAATCTTAAAACACAAGTTAAAGCTTGCAAATAGCTTTGGCATATCAGAAACCAGAGGCCAGTGATATCAATGGAAATATGCAGAATCAATTGTGTAAATTTGAGAAAAATTAATATTAAAACTATACTGACTGTATTTTTTAAATTGCCAGATTTTGTCAATTGAACCTATCTTGTAGAATCCTATTTTCAGACACAGAAAAACCTTATAAATTGTTGTTTAAAGAATTAGTTCTTAAACAGGTATAAAAAGATGTCTTCTAAACCTGAGTAAATCCAGAATCACAAGGCATGTGTGGCACAGAGGTACTTTGATGACCTAGCAGCTGTTGGTTTTCTGAATATTATTAGTAGCACAGGATCAGATGAAAGTGTTTTCTTCAGAAGCATTCTCAAATAACATGAAAAACAAAGCAATATTTAAACTCTATTAAAAACTAAGAAACTTAGCTTTGTATATCAGGAGGAATGACCTAGTAGTGTACCTTGAAGTTCTTCCTGGTGTGTCAGTGTCAAAGATGGATGTGGCACGAGGATGGTGCTCATCTCTAATGCTGGGGAAAGATAGAAAAAGTGCTCTGAGGCTCTGCTGCTAGATGAACTTGGAAGGATGATTAGTGCACTTTGTGAAGTGTCAAAAAGCAAAAGAAAATTAACATCATTTACGCCTGACAGGGAAGGATGTAAATACAAATTTTTTTTTAGAGCTATCTAACCTTTATTTAAAAACTTGAATTATTCACCCACCTATAGTTGTTAATTATTTAACTAGTCTATGTAGTTCCTAAGGTAATAGAAAAGGGGATCATGAAAGCATGTATATAACTGGACAGAATCACGATAATGCTGTAAGATGTAGATTTAGTTAGGTTGTTATCTGATGTTAAGCAGTTTTAATATTACTAATTAAATCAAACTAGAAAACTAACCATAAGGTATAATGTAACAAAATAAAATTCAGGATATGAAAATGTAGAATGTAAAATTAAGTTTGCCATTTAAATTGTTACTTGTGGGGTTTAGCTGAGAGTAGACACCTATGGTTCCAAATTTGGAAACTGTTTAAAGCACTACAGCTAAATTGTTTCTAGTTTTCTTATTTCTTTATCACTTTTCAAATGTATTAAGCATAAAGAGAAATTTATTTTATGTTTTTCATTTTGTTTTGCAAACACCACCTTGTAGCATTTAGTAGGTAAATATGTTGCATGAGATTTTAAGTAAGAAGTCTTCAAAATGAAGTAAAGAAGATGAAAATATTCTATTACCTTATGCAGAGACAAAAAAGAAAAAGAAAGAAAAAGAGAGAGAAAAAGAGTGCTGTCATTTAGAAAGCAAACAAAATGTATTTAAATTGTGACATATCCTTTGTTTTTTCAACATGCCTTTTAGCCTCCAAAACCAACAAGGAATTAGTTAACATTTTTTTTTCCTGACAAATACATGTTAAACCAAACATTTTAAATGACTATACTGTCATCCTTTTGGACTCTAGATTTTAGAATGATGATTTGGTATAGGGCAAATGAAAAATGCAGGTATAACCTTTTAGCTGTTAAAGAGCCAGACAAATCAACTTCAATTGTATGCACTGTGGGCAGAACATCCCGATCTGCCTGAGTTCATGGACTTTGTTGTGTGTCAGGTGAAGGACAGCCTTGTACCTGTCTAGGCACATAAAGGCACACTGGTGCCTGTTTGCTATTTACTCAAGAACAAGTAACAATGTGTGGAAGTAGATGTATAATTTTAGGAGATCATTATCAGTAAAGACCTTATTCTATTACTACAGTGGGGTCAGCTTATATATTTCTGGGTAGAATTAATACCTTTTTTTTTTTTTTCTGATTCTGGAGATGCTTTTGCAAAAGGAATTTTCTCCGCAGTTGTAAACACAAAGCTGTTGTGGGTATCCTGTGGGGCCAGGAGCCCTTGACTTTGTGTGGGTTATTTTCTTTTAAAACCATGGGCTGCTTTGTTCAATTCATTAGAAGAAAGGATTCTCTAAAATAGTAGAAATTCCACACACTGTTCAAGTTCCACTGACTTTGTAGAGAGGCAAAATAATAGGATATGTCACTTTTCCAAACTGCTGCCTCATCTCATTCCTAGCCAGGTGATATTTTGGGCAAGAAGAGAAAGCTTCTAGAGTCACGTGTTGAAAAGGCTCCAAACCCCAATTTCATGGGGGCATTCACATGGAAAACACTCTTTGACAGTCAGCTTTGCAAATATATGATTATCTTGTTAGGAATCACAGGAAATTTTATTTCTGTCTGAACTTTAGAGTAAAATAGCACCTTACATTTTTTCCCCCTCATTGACACAGCTGCCCCTATTGTCTTCACTTTCTACCACCCTAGTTCAAAGTGGCTAATTAGGATGCTGATCCTCTCTTAAGCCATAGTGGATCTCTGGGGTCCAACACCCTGCTCTGCTAAATACTGACGTAGCCTTTATCCTCAGATGCCTGATTTTTTTTCCATAAAAGATGTTACCAATTTGGACACTATTTAAATTATTTATCAAATAGATTATTGCACAGAGAATACTTTAGGATATTAAAATTGTTTTTCCATGAAAATTAATTCTCTTCCTGTGTTCTTGAATTTGAGATGAAATCAGCCCCAACATGCATCTCAAAATTCACATACATGCACATGTTCTTCTAGGTCTTAGATATAATCTTTCTGTAAATCTATATGTGTTACTGAGAAGTGATTTTGCTAGAAAATTAACTTATTTACTTTATTCATCTTATTTTATTTCTAATTGCAAATATTTTATAGCTGCTGTAATTTTTTTTTCCAAATGAGGAATCTTATTATCATAAAGGTAAAGGCTTTGCAACTCTGAGAACCTCCTGTGATTTTTCTTCAGACCGTTCACCCATCTAACCAGTTTATAACGAGTGCAGTTTCACTGTAATGGAAATCCATGTTTTCTGATAGAACACCATTCTTTCTCTACTTTTGCTCTTTAAGGACATTTTTCCTGTAATGCTCTAGCAAGTTGTCCCTGTATCATGAGAACTGGTTATATTTGTCCAAATATACAAACATAGGAAAACAAAGTTTCTTCCCCGTAGGCTATAGTCTTCTTGTCCAAGCCACTTTTCCTTTTCTGCTATTTTTGTCCCTAATGTATAAATGTTTCTCCCAGGCCTATAGCCCTTTTGAAGAAAAGCAAATCAGACCTTCTATGTATTGACATAAACCTGGTTTTCAAGTATCATTTCCGGAGTTTTCAGTTAATGGAGAGGTTGTACCTTTCCCCTTAATGTGTGAGTCCTTTTCCTGTATATTTCTGGATCTCTCAGGGGCTGGGAGGGGGGAGTGAGGGGACTACAACCATAGCACTCCAAGAACCCTTTTGGAATTACTACAGTAATCAACTACGAAAGTTATTTTCTAAGTGTAGATATGTAAGCTGTTCTCTTAAAGTAAGGTACTTTGAAATATGTAGCATAAACTGGTACTGCTGTTAAATGGGTCGATTATTATACTGAGCAGCTGTGCGAGGGCAGCTAACTTTGAATGCGCATCTCACTGGCTGGTGTGTCTACATCTCATGTTGTGAGCACCAGGAATTGCACCGCTGCATGTTAAAAATGCATTTTTCTCACTGTTTGACTAGTCCTTCATCTCTTTCTTGAGCATCGGAACAAGATGTTAAGATGTAATGAAAATGAGATGAACGTGTCACACGATTCATAGCACAAAACAATAAGCCACATGAAATCTTCTCTCAAATTCTCATCTCATGCACACATCAAAGTAGTTGACTAAGGTCAGTTTGGGTGATAAAGGGAGACACTTTACCGAAAGGCAGAGTTGTGTTCACGTCCTTATTTTCTTAACTTGCAAAAGAAAACAAGTCCTCTCTCCTGTTGAAGTATCTTCAAAGGACAGGGGTACAAAAATAACTTGCTGGTAAGCCATCAATGTTTCATTTAAATCCCAGCGTTCAAAGTTAGCTGCCTTTTTGAAATAAACAAACAAAAAATACTACTGTATGTTTGAAAATGTGAATAGTATTTTTATAGCTTGTTAAAGACATGGCTAGTTGCATTTGTAAATAAGGATAATGTTGCTTTGATTTTCTTTTGTGAACATCTTTATTTGGAACATAATTGTCTTTAGGGTTGATTTGTATATAAGTAATTGGCTTGTGATTGTTTCTTTTTTTGGTTGGAAGTTATCATTTTGACATTACTCGTGATTCTGTGTTCAGCACTATTGTGACCTGTCCAACCTCTGCACTCGCTTACACAATAGGATATGCCAATTGTGTGTGGTGTAATGTTATTTTAATTTTTTTCTATTTTATCTATGAAGGATTATGCACTTAACACATACTAACTTTTTTAATGTTAGGTATATTTTTAGTATAATTTCCCTTATTCTCTCCTCTCCTCCAGCCTTTCACCCCTTTCTCCGCCCTTCCCCTGATTTCTGTTGTTATTCGAGAATGAGGGAGAAACAGTATTTTAAATTTATGTAATTAGGCTTTTCAGTTAGTTCTCAAGGATCCTCCTTTGGCTCTTGGGAAAGAATTATACCTGTTCAAGGCAATTATAGAATGCGAACTGCTTTGCCTCATTCCGTACTGATCATCCCAGCTGAACAATTTGAAAACTGTTCTGCCTTTTTGTTACATGAATCTGTCAGAAATATATTTTTAATTTAATATAAATGAAATTCAATAAAATATGAAACAAATGTTCTCTTCTGTGTCAGAAATTTGTTATAAGAAAAACCGGTTGGGGAAGAATAAGGTTTGTTCTGGATTTAATCACCTAAAGATGTAAAAATGGCTTTTTTTAAACCATATTTATGAATCTCATTAATTATTCCTCAAGCCCTTTGGTTGTTTGGACTGTGATCCATTCCATATGCTTTCACCATTCCACACATATGCCTACCGATGTGAGCAGAGTACTCATCTGTGCAGACCATGCTTAATTAATTTTGGTTGGTTTGTTTCTTTGGAATAAAAAAAAAATCATAAAATATTTTGTAGATTAAATCCCAGTAGTATTAATATCTTTTTTCTTCCTGGTTGCGATTTAGAAAATGATGGTTCCTCTCAAACCTTTCGTTGTAAAGAATATCAAACGTGACCACCATTCTTCCAGAGAGGGAGGGAGACATTTGACTAACAATTAGGATAAGCCCCTGGAACTTTAGGAGAGTGATTTCAGAGGCATTGGTGACATGAACAAGATTTAAGTATTGACTATTATTTCTTCATTCCTCCCAAAGTTTGATAATTTTAAGATTCTAATAACTTCTCACTAGAGAGTCTGCAATTCTTTCAAATTACTACATTTGATTGTACATGGTTTTAACTGAGTCAATGGACAAAGACACATTTTCAATGTAATATATCATAGTAAATTCTCTTAAACATGTTCAGTTATGGCACTTTAAATATCTTGCTAAGAACACCTCCTACTATTTTTATGGACACGCTCACAGACTCTCCCTTAGATATCTTGACCTTTTCATATGAAATCATTGTCATCTCAGTGTTCAGGGTGAGATATGTCAGAGCACCCTGCATTTTAAGCCATTGATAGACTAAAATAGAGAGAAAAATAAGTTGTGTTACTAATGCTTTAAGGTACAATTGAAATTTTCAGTGGCACCATGTTAGTTTATATCAATTGTAATACTGACCAATTACACTGCCCTTTACCATGTATTAAAAAAATTCTGCATATATTGGATCACTTTGCTTTCAATACCTGTTTGAAATAAGTACTATTGGAAGAGTCCTGCTCCTCCCTATAAGGAAAATAAAATAATAAATCTAGAGTCATGCAAACATTACTAACAGGTGTTACCTGGAAAGCTGTATCCTTTGACAAGTATTGTTCTTTCCTCTACTTAAACACTTCTCTTTCCCTCTCAGATAAAGAGGAACTCATTCTAACAGGAGTGTACTTTAGACTAACACATTGACTCTGAGTAAGGCGACCAGTGATCTTCCTCAAACCCTTGACAACTGCTCTTATAATACAACTAAACACTTCACTCTACTTCCTCAAACTACCTGGGAGCAACTTATCCATAATGAAGAATCAGGTTGTTTTCATTCAAGAAAGATAAATGCAACACAACCACAAATAAAAAGCTTTTAAATAATGACGATGTAAATAGCCTACTGGTTAAGTATGGTTTTATAAATCTTCCTGGTAAAGGTAGATTAAATATGTCAGAGAATGTAGCAGAAAACCACGTTTATCTCTGGCAATATTAATGTGTACATTAATGTTAATATAGGTGAGACCTCACATAAAATACTTAATACAAATAAATAGATATATCTTATGGGGTTTATTATATGTTAAATGGTCACTAGAAACTAAAACATTGCAAAGAATCTGATTCTCATTGTTTCAGTCAGTTTAATGTTGCTTTGAACAAAAGAAGTGGGAAGAACAACTTAGAGGAGGAAACGTTTATTTTGTTTCATGGTTTCAGAGGTTTATTCTATGGTCAGCCAATTTCATAGGTCTTGGCCCAAGGTGATAGAGAACATCATAGTGGAGGGGCATAGTGGAGGGAAGCAGCTCAGTATGTGGCAACAAGGAAGCAGCTAGAGGTCCACTCATCAGAGACAAAAAATAAACACAAAAATCATACACTCAGTGATCTACTTCCTCAAGTCACACCCCGCCTTCCCAGTTACTACCCAGTTAATCTATATTAGTCGATTAATCCACTTCTTAGGTTAAAACTCTCAGAATTTAACCATTTCTCTCCTCACCATTTCTGCATTGTCTAACCCATAAGCTTTTGGGGGACACTTCATATCCAAAACATAATGTTGATAAAATACCAATTTTTATTTAAAATAATAATGGTGGGGTAAGGGACTCAGGCAGAGACTGTGACATATATTAGAGCTTCAAGACTAAAATGAATATCAAAATTCAGCCTCTAGCTACTCTATTCTGCTATACACTCCAAGATTCTGAATTCACAATTCTTTAATTTTAAAAGCCCCATGGGGATATAGATATACATTTTTATAAAGAATATAGGAGGGCTGGGGATGTGGCTCAAGCGGTAGCGCGCTCACCTGGCATGCGTGCGGCCCGGGTTCGATCCTCAGCACCACATACCAACAAAGATGTTGTGTCCACCAAGAACTAAAAAATAAATATTAAAAATTCTCTCTCTCTCTCTCTCTCTCTCTCTCTCTCTCTCTCCTCTGTCTCTCTCTTTAAAAAAAAAAGAATATAGGAAAAGAATACATTATATAAAACATTTAGACATATTTATATAATGAAAAACTTCATACAAAATCTTTATTTTCAAGCTCTTTCAACACAAGCCCCAAGAAATATATCAAACTGCAAGCTATACCCATAAAACTGTAGGCTGAGCAGGTGCGTAGTTAGCTAATTGTATTTCCCACCACAGTATTATCAAGCTGCATGATAAACCATGGGGAGCAAAGCCACTAGACAACCATCTTAAGATTAGAAACAGAAGACTGTCACCCAGATAGCAATTTTAAAGCTATAAACAGAACAATTCACCACAAGATAGCAATCAGGAGACTGTAAACCAAATGGTACACAGGAGACATGTGAATATTGGCATACCTGCTTTTGCAAGCTACCCTTAGGTTTTTAAAAGAAAAATACCCCTCTTGAAAACTATTTGACCTATTTCTACTTCCTTATCTTTCCAAGATAAGGTGGGAGTTCTACAAAATAATACAAAGATTGCTGGCTCTTTGACAAATAGGAAAACAAAGCTTCCAAGCTTTAAAAACATATTCTATTAGCCACCCACTGATTCCTACTGTAAAGGGCACATAGATACACAAAAGACAGATTGTATCTTAATATCACCTTCCAGTTAACTTAAACATCTTATTTTATGTCATCTTCTTCCATGTATTCAGGAACTTTGGGACTCATCCTGCAATTAGAAGTATGCAACTATTATGCTTGTGTGGATTTCCAGTCACCACCTCCCTGACAAGGACATTAAAATAATAACAAATATTGGCTGGATGTTTTCCATATGCTGACTTTCTCTATGCATTTTTTCATTTGATGTTCACTATTTATCAGTTAACTTCTGCTATTTTCTTCTTTTCATAAACGAGGAAAGCAAAATTTGAGAAAAATTAAAAATGTTGTCAAAACCTAACAAAAAAGTGTCAGAGCTATAAATTTGCTTGACCATTAAATGCTTTACCCCTTATGGTCTATTGTAGTTACCTTATAATATCAATGATGATGTGGCAGCTATGCTTTTCTTCACAAATGGGTATCCATGAACATTTAAATTTAGATGTTCAAAAAGTATAATTTAAATGTGCAAAAAATAAAATTTTATCTTTTTCTGTAACAAAACTTAATGTCTTTCCCAAATTTCTAGATTACCCAAGAGGAGAAAATATGAACTGAGCAATTAAGAATTTTTCTCAGAATTAATTTACAGTATATTCAGACAGTTGAGGGCTTTAAGGCCCGTATTAGTAAAGAGTCACAAAGTTTTTGTAGTGATGATAAATTAACTCTGGTTCATCATAGAAAAGATTTATTTCTACTATAGTTCTGACAGCTTCTTTCTATGTGATACCTTAGGAGAACAGACTAGTTACTTTGGCTCATCTCTCTAAACGTTGCCTCCTTAAAGATCTTAACAGAGAAAAAAAGGTTGGCAGGTCAAAAGAGGGTCTTTTCACTGCCATGACCCAGAAATGAAACATCAATTCTGATCATAATTTCTTGATTAGACTAACTACCTCCTACTAATCACATTCAAAATATAGGAACATATGGGTATTGAGGGAATGTAAGCTTGTTTGCCAAGTGCCTGATGTAGCATCATGACAAGGGAAATGTCTCTTCCTTGCCCATGTCTAATATTGCAATATTATTAGATTATTGGTAGTTTCACTATTCTATTTTGTCTTCCTTTCAGATATCTGCATCCCCTTCTGTACCCAGTCATTTGGTCTAACACACACCCTTCATTCATATGCCCTTACTATGACTAGAGTCCTCAAGCTCTCATGCGAACCCCTGAACTTTTTTAGAGCAAACAGCTACTTTTTTCTCACTCCTATTACTTCTAGGCTATGAAAACTTGGTTCAGCTACATGTGGCTCTTACTACTCTCATTCCACAGGCAAGTAAAACTCAATGAGGCCACTTTTCAAGATTCCAGCAGAAAGCAGGGAATAGTTTGTATTTCCAAACTTAATCTAAGAGAGGTACAGGAAAAAGTCACATGGTCATGGACACTCAACCGAATGTGTCATTTTCTTCTTCATTATCATTTTTCCTCCCTAGATCAGACAGGCTGTACTGATTGAAAGTTTAATGTGGGGGAACGGCTATTTTGAATAATGGCATAAATCTAATCCACATTTTTTCCAAACACTAAAGTTAAAAACAAAACAATGGTCATTTTTCTTCTAGTTCTGCTCTCCATGGTTCCAGAAGAGGAATTCCTCATATATAAAAGAATTATTTGAGGAAGAAATAATTATTATAAAATAATAATTGTGCTGGGTAGTGTATAAAGCAAACCACATGCATTTTTTTCACTCAATTTTTATGAATTGTAAGGTAAGAGCTGCACTTTAACATGCATTACATTCTGAAGATGGTAGGGCACAATAAAATGATGAAAGGCAGAAAGATTTATGACTTAATAGTGAAGCACCAAAACAGGACTGCCACACAGGGCTGCACAAGCTAGAACTGTGCACAGCCTTTGTATGGCAAGATGGTGGGGGACCTGTAGGTTTAGAAGGCTTTCTGTCGACTGAGAAATTTGAATGATCCATAGCCCATGAAGGAAGGGGCTATGCCTAGATATTGGTTTGCTAGGGCTTCTGGCAGCTGGGATATATGTGTTGTAACCCAGGAGTGTTAGAACCTTATTAGGGAAGGGATTGAGGCATGGACTTAGCACTACCCTCAAAGAAGCACTGAGAGCTTCTAGCCATAGTTCTTGCCTCTCTTCCTTCCCTATCCTGCATATGTGATCAAAAGGTGGGCCAAATGGTAGTGTGATCCAAACAGAAAGGTAGCAACCCAGGAGGCAATAATTAACAATTCCTACAACTCTTTGTAGGGAGGAACAATTCCTGGGGCAGGTTACCTTAGCAACAGTTTGCAGGAGAAGGGAGAAGGGCTTTGGAGATGTCAGCATTTGATTTCCTTTCCTTTCCAACCAGCCCCCATTATCCAAATTGAACACAGTTATTTATTATCCACATTGACTGCCTTCTATCTCCTCTCTGAGAATGCAACTCTAATTGTTGTTAGAGGAAAAGTGGATGATGACTACTCTGACTGCTTTGATCTAAGAAAGGATAATGTGTGGCAAGCAGTTTGAATTTCTCTCTTTGGAATGTTTTGGGTTGGTCGAGGTGTCTGTGGCAACAGTCTGGTTGGGAAGGAACAGGTTGTAAAGTCATCTAGGGGTGGGTGCTTTTAGGATAGAAACAAAAAAAATCATGGGTACTGTAATGAGATTAATACAAAATAAATGAAATAAATGTCACAGCATCTATAACATGTCAATGAATATCTTTAAAAACTAGCAATCTCTCACTGGGAGGTGTAAGAGATGAGAAGTTGTTCCCATAACAAGGCCAGTGACATGGCCTCTATTTGAGAATGTAAATTTTTAACATTACCAGAACTATCAGGAATGTAAATCTGACAGTTTTAATAATGTCATAGATGCCCTTATAAAATGTAGTTAAGATATATAATCTCATCTGATTTTTGTAAAATAGCTTTTTATTGGCATAACCTCTGGGCTTCATAGAGATCCTTTTACTTCTGTTACTTAGGGCTAGATAATCATACTATCAAACAGATTAAGTTTACCTGTATAGGAGGTTAGGAAGATTTGCTGGCCTTAAATTGATGATTGACTAAAGAAACGTTTGACTCCCACATCCCCAATCCTTTATTATATTTTAATAGAGACACCCAGGGTATCACTAGTTGCTTATGGCCTTGTAAAGTTGCTAAGTCTGATTTTGACTTGAAATCCTCCTGTCTCAGCCTCCTGAGCTGCTGGTATTACAACTGTGCACCACCATTACCCAGCTTCTGATAGTCTCTTTTAATTGTTATCAACTATTCCTGTCTTTGAATCCCTCTTTTGTAGCTTCTAGTCTTATTTACTCTTGGGGAGCTAACACAAGTACACATCTTAAGTTACATTAAAAAACTATTGTCTTTCTTTTTGAATGTCCAGGGATGGCTGTACTTTGGTTATAACTGTCTTTTCTAGGTATTTAAGATTAAACTTGTCAAACTGACCTTGTACCTATCTGTTAAGTGTTAGCTGAGTTACTTCAGGAGGCCACTCTCTGGGAACTTCTAAGCAGCCTTTTAGCTTCTTGAGTGCCATCTTCCAGGATAGGTAAAGGTTTTCTCAACCATGTGGCTTTCCTTGGAAGCATCAGGGATGTTTCTCTTCTCCAAATGACCCTCCTTTTTGCAGCATGCATGCAGGTCAGCTTTCTATTCTCTAGGGTCTCAGTGATCTCCCTAAGTGGATGGTGCAGAGTTTCCAAGCCCTTAGAGAAGTTCCCTTATTCCCTGGCTTCAAGCTGATTCAGGGCATGTGCTGCAGTCTGGCTGGGCACAAAATCACGAGCCACTCAAGCAGGAACAAACTTTATTTCCAAAACTCCCACGAATGCCACGCACGTGGCCTTCTCCCGGGACACACTACACCAACAGGGAAACCCTTCTCCAGAATTCCCTCCTACCGCACTTCCCCAACCAATGGGAACTCTCCGGGAGTCCTGCAAGAGCTCCAAAGTAGCAGGCCAAGGTGGACAGCAAGGGTCTAATCTCCAATTGAATGCACATCTTAACATAATCATTATCATCTCAATGGCTTGCTGGCATGGCCTTTCAACCAAGAATGCCATGCATCATTCCTACTTGGCTATGGCTCTCAGCAGACAAGAGCCAAATATTGGCTATTTTCTTTCTTGGCCCTTTTATTCTTTAACCATAATCTCTAAGTTTTGGTCTTAGACACCCTGCAAGCCATTTTCACCAGTCTTATAGTAAGAGTACTGGGTTTTAACTTTAATTTGACAGTGATTTACACCTTTTATTTAATTGGGGTTTGTATTAGTATTGAAAGTTAGCCTTATATATTGTGTGTCTTATAGGTGATGGCCTATGACCTTAAATTAATTTGGTTTTTTATATTAAAAGTTGTACTTCTGTAGGTAATAAGCAACAATTAAAATTTACAAGGAAAATACAAAATGAAGTAAAAAAGAGTAAAAACATATTGAGTTTGTATAATAGCTATGAACCAAGAACTACAATTTTCGTTATCCCAGACCTTTACTTTGAATCTTAGTTTAAAGAACACAAGCTTGGTAAAATGTTCTTCTAAACTTATGTTTTAAAGACTTGTATACCTCAAAGATATGAATATATTTATTATACCAAGAAGTCAGTAATAACACCAAAATTAAACTGATGTTTTTATATTAACTAAATTTAGCATTTAAAGAAAAATTTAGACCCTGTAATGTAGGGTAATATTCTAAAATAACAGTTGTTGTTTAACCAGAGTTGTACAAGCCCTAATTCATTTAAGACCAGTTGCTCTAAAGAATAAAACTTAACAGGCACAAGAAATTATCTTGGTAGATGAGAGCAGGTGAATGTTTTGAGAAATCCTTGTTACTTCAAAACATAAACCAAAGTTTGGTTTATACAAGTACAATAATATTTGACCTTAGGGAAAATCCTTGAATAACTTTAACTAATTATATTAATTATATCTTTCTCTATATATAACCAATTTAGTTACACACACAGAGTTTTTAAAATTTACCCTCCACAAACCCTTTGCAACTTAGTTAGACATTTTACTTTACGACATGAAAGAATTTCTCATCTAGAAACATTTATTTTTCTTCTACTCTCCATATTAAAATATATTTCCATACCTAGGACCTTCTTGTAGCTCTTTTCCTGGTTGTTGACCTCTTTTTGAATTCACACACTGAAACAACCCTTAAAAATGTCCGAATTTAGATAAATTATTCCACTTTAATAAGATGAAATACTTTTATGTTTTTATGGTACTTTAACTGAAACCTCTTATATTCTCTGCATATAAATTACAATTGTTAGAACTTTACTTCTTAGTAACTTTGCTTTAGTGGAGCCACAGACACAAAGCAGTTTTAAACCTTTTTAATTTACCCACTTATGTAAATACACATAATGTTATGGAATTTTAAGTTAAGAGGACTCGATTTTATATTATTAGTTGAGGTTTTAGCACTTTCACTTTGAAAATTAATCAGAACTCTCTAACAAACACATTTATGAAAATTTATCCCATTAATGTCAAATCTAATTTACTTAGTTTTAACTATAAAAACCAAGATATCAGGCAAATGTAAAATTAGCCATCTTTTTCTTGTTGAAGAAAAATCCTAGAAGTAATGGATGTTACCTTCTAGACATTTTATAGAAACTAACATTTTGTTAATTGTCTGACCATCTAGAAAAACTTGTTAGTAATTTTAAAGACCACTTTACTCTCTTTTGTTTTTAAATTGAAACACTTTTTAAAATTCACATGAATTGAAGGTATTTGGATCAATTTCTTTTAAACTTTAACTTATGAGTGCTCATTTATGTATATGACAATTTTCATACCATGTACATGATATATGGACACAAGCAGATATGGAGACACAACAACCCAATACACAAGTATGTCCACATATACAAAACAAACAAGAAACAAAGACCTTATAGCTTTTTGTAGGTAGATCACCACTATAATATTACAGTTGTATATTAAATCCTCTGTTGGATTTATTTCCAGCATCACTACGTTTATGTCCTACTTACAATCTTGTAAGAGGAAATTCCCCAATGTATTTAAAGGTAACCCTTGAAGTTGCCCTCTGAACAAAGAAAAAGTGCAAAAACCTCTATAGTTAGATAAAATAAGACTGGTCAGAAAAACATTAACCAAGTCATGCAAGATCAACATGTGAATTCACCATAAAACCATGAGCTCAAAAATATAGAATTAAAAGAGTTAGAAAAATGAAATGGCTGTTAATTATTCTAGTAATAAGCACGCAGTTTATTTTAGTCTCAGATTAGAATCAGTTCAGATATTGAAAGAATAAGAGAAATCTCTGAATTTCTTAGATAAAGAAGACTTGACCATTCATTTTCCCTCCTTCTGCTGCAGCCAACTATTTAGGTCTCAAAAGTGGCTAATATTTATAAGTGACAACATAACACTTTTTTTATCCTTAGTCCCAAGTTGATTCCCTGCTGATCCTGCAAGTCCCTCAGGCCTCTACAATTTACATTTCAATGCAAGCCTTGGGGAGACGGAGTTCTGACAGAAAATAAGTGAGGTTGCTATTTTGAGCATAGGGATTTTAACTATTTTTTCATTTCTCAAGTTGGTAGTCAGGTTAGGTTTGGATGCAGAAAATTATGATATATCATCTCCTATTACTTTTGAGGACAAGGCTCCCTTCTCTGAACAGCATGGACATGAAGGATGAACCAAGCAAAAGAGAACAGGATCCATTAGTGCCTGCACCAATGAACTGTCTCTTTGGCTAGGGGACATAACTCTGATGCAGGAGCCTCTAGCATCAGCATTTTACAGCTCTCCTTCCATGTATGACCTCTGGATTTAACTGCTGCCTTACCAGTTTGGTATGACCCATGTGCTTTTTCATGGAAGGCCATGAAAAGGATGCAGGCCTCCAGATTATCCACCCTTAGTGTGTGACTTGTGATTCCCTAGGAGAACAAGGACCCCATTTGAAATGAATCTTGATCTGTCTGTGTTGAGCCTCCCATTAGTTAATGAACTTTTGGGAGGAGAAATTTGGCCTCACTTAGAATAGGGATTATAACTAAGTCTAATTTACGATTTGGCACAATTTGGGGTTTTTAAACAAGGTAGGAACCTCAGACAATTTCCTTCCTTTTTACAGAACCGGCTGATCTCTGGAATGATATTAAAATTTATATTTCCCTCTGATGGCCATGATTCTCTATTAGATAGAGAATTGGTTTTGAGACCATATTTGGCATCAGCCAAACACTAAGGGTAAAGGCTGGAATAAAGAGTTTATGCTCACTATGGACCAAAAGAATCTTCAGAAGGCTGTGGACATAAATGGCATAAATCTTCCTTTTTGTAGTAAAAGAAGCTATCAAAGCACATGGGGAAAACAATGGGGAGAATCTCTAAAGGTTTGTAAAGGTTGTCAACAAAGGGAATCCAGGCACTTCTTAAGAACAATTCTATGTTCCTCTCTCAATCACAGAGTCTGAACACCTAGAGTCTGATTTGTGAGGGAAAAGGAGCACTTGGGAGGAATGAGCAGGACACTGCAGGACAGCCCACCTGGAGGCATATGTTATTGGTCCTTTTGTTCAATGCAGCTTATTGACCAATTGCCACTTAGACCCCATTGGTGCGGTCAGGAAAGGAGTCAGGAAAAGAAACCTTTGGGGTTCACCTGGAAGTGAACCAGGCCAGAACTCCACAGTTGTTCCAAACTCTCATCTGCCTCCACACATCCAAAGGCAAATAGGGATTAGAGACACTGTGTGCTCATGCCACATACTCTCCAAGACTGGTTAGGATACTGGGAAGTGGCTTCAGCAGAACCCAACATGCATGACTCACAGGAGAGGAGGTGATTCAGAACTGCCTTGGCTGGGAGTCCTTTCACCCTTTGTTTTGTCGAATGGTGGCTCCACTATCTGCATTTAATTAGCTGATAGGTGTCCATTATTGCCCTCCAGAAAGAAAGAGACAGAAAGATGGACCTCAGGCAGATGTGGGATGCATGTAAAAGAGCTTACCTTGGTGATGATTTCAGTGAGTCCTCCAAAAAAGATAACTCAGCTGATGAAAATCAGTCAGGGCTGAGTTCTGTATCTGCAGATATGAAGATTGAAAACCAGAAAAATGCCAAGGCAAGTATAGAAACAGGTTTTATTTAAAGGATAAAACAGAGACAGACTTCTCTGCAAAGAAAGGCATCCAGAGCTGATATCCAAGGAAGTGTGTGGGGCGGAATCCTGCCCCTTTTATACATTTTAGATTTCCTTTGTTCTCATGCTCTCCCTCTCCCCTTATCTTGCCTCTCTCCCAAAAGGTGGGCCAAAAAGTAGGGTGGTCCAGCAAGAAGGTAGCAGCCTAGGAGGCATTAATTAACAACTCCTACAACATCCTACAGGGAGGAACGATTCCTGGGACAGGTTACCTTAACAGGTTGGAGGAGGAGAGGAAGGAAGGGCTTTGGAGATTTCAGCATTTCATTTTCTTTCCTTTCCAACCAGCCCCCATTTTCCCAATTGAACCCGATTATTTATTATCTATATTGACTGCCTTTTCTCCCCTGGCTTCAAAATCACACAACCAGGAGGCCATATGACTAGAACTCTCGTCAAGGCCCACCAGGATCTTGGTGATCCTGCCTCTCTAAACTAGACCTATTCTCCTATACACTCTTCAGCAGTCTTTCTTCTCACTGTTTACATTAGACCCTTCCTCTCTCCTGTGCTGCACACTGTCACTTTCATGAATACAAGGACTGTGTGCTCAGTTTCCGGGCTCCCATGGCCCACAATTCCTTTTGCTTGGCTCCTTCTGATTTCCAAAGTATTGATTATTGGTAAGCACTTGTCCCCTGGAGTTTTAGGGATGGGGAAGGAAGTATCTGGAAAGGAAAGAGAATGGCTGTACTTACATTGTTTAAAATCAAATGAAAAATATTTCAAAATAATATAATTATTATGCTCATTGATATTATAATTCTGGTAAAAGCATTTTAATATCTCTTGCATGAGATATAATGTATTACTTGATAGAGCAATTTTAAAAGCATTTTATACTTAACAATAGAATTATAATTGCTTAACATTCAACAAAAAAATGATTGGCCTCACTCCTGGCTTATACTGAATTCTCCCTAACCTTCAGTGAATGACTGATCAAGGAGTGCCCATCCTAAGGCATTTCATGCTCTGATCTTCTGATGGGTCAACTTTACTTATTATGTGATGGATATCATATTTCTTCTAGAGTTTTCTAATTTTATGAACTAATTTGAAAATTGTATAGGCTCAAGGAATAAATAATAAAAAACACTGGTGTCTTTCAAAGCATAGAAGCAACATTGCAGAAAAATTTTAATGTTGATCAAGATTGAACTAGCATTCTCACTAAGTTTAATAACACTGTTTAATTAAACTAAGTTTAATCCTGCAAGGATCATCAAAGAACAGATAACAAGGTACAGATTAGATGCTCTGCAGTTTCCTGCCTACACCAATGATCAGGTTGATCTTTAAAGTGAAGAAAGAAAATATTTGAAGATAGAGTCTGGTATTATCCACCAGGGAGTATGATGAAAACAATCTAAACTTTCTTGGAATGAGGATGATAGGTCACCTGAAAATATAAAGTCAACTAAAATAAAATAATTTCAAATAAATTTGTATTCTTCAAGATACATATTTTGAAATATGTTAGAGTACTTTTTCTTTTTTAGTATCCTAAAATATTGAATTTATTTAATACTTGTAATTATTGATCACTTTCACCATTTTGATAACTAACGATTATTATTGTAGATTATGAATGTATGAATCAGATAATAATCTGACTCATACATTTCAAATTCTAAGCGTCCAAGAAATCTAAATACTTGAAGAATGTATTTGTCCTCTCAGAAATAGGTGTGGTTGTAGATAAGAGGCATGAAAATAGCTTTGAGGCAAAAACCATACATATGAAAAAGGAAGTTGCTGATTTTCCAGTAGGTAGATTCATAACAATAGCAAAATGTTATGTTGCCACCAGAGTCTTATACCTAAAGACTAGTACATAAAATTTCAAACAACTCAGAGTTTAAACAAATGATAAATGATATAAAAATTGTTTCCCAGGAGGTAAAGCGGAAGGAAAAAGAATGTGGACCCACAAATGAAGGCTGAGAAGGGAAATAATAATTCTTCCGGTATGAAAAGCCATTGAGTGACAGTGGCATCAGTGACTATACTTCCTAATTAATTGCCCCAAATCAAGTGACACCAAAGGGCCAAAAAAAATGAAAGCAGCCAATAGGGAAATAAGTGCTTTGGATTTTTTTCTGTTTATTTTCTCTGTAGCCACCAAGTTCACTGTCTCCTGCCTGGAGCCCTCTCTGGCATTATCCCTTGTGTTCAGAAACCTCACCATTGTTTATATGGTTCTCTAGGTCACATTTGTAGGCTTTTGCTGCAAAAGTTCTCAGCAAGGTCTTTGGCTTAGGGGTAAACTGCAAATCACAAGCCCAATTGGAGAGGAGGACTTTGAAGTGAACCTTTTAAATTCAGTTGTTCAGTAAGATTTTTATACAGATGAACCCCAGGAAATGTCAAATGTCATCTTGGTAGGGAACTGAAAAGGTAACATGGGTTATGTCCATGGTCCAAGAGTTGGGGATGGAACATAGAGCTTATTTTGAGGGCTTCTCACTACCAACCCTGCTTATTGATTTTTTTAGAAGGACTTATAAGATGCAAAAGTAATTATTTTGACAGCTAAGGTTTGTTACAACAAACAAACAACAACAACAAAAAGGGCACCAGGAAAAAAATATGCATTAGAAAGTGCCCAGAAAAATCAGGTGAAAGTTTTCAAGTCCTCCCCACTCCTGTGATCCCAGAAAATGTGCTTTTCCCTCTTGCTGTGAAAACCAAATATGGAAGAAAAGGGTCTCTGCCCAGGGAAGTCTGCTCCGGTCTCAGGATCCAGGGTTTTCATGAAGTACGCGGATCTTGTCAGTACATCCTGCTATGCAACCACCCATGGTAACTGAACTTCTGGTCTCCAAGGGGGAAAACAGGAACATCATCAATTTTGATGTTCATGTAAATTAATCCTTACAAGTTGTAACAAGTTGGTACAACAGGCCTGATTGCTTCAGGTACACATAACAACATCCTTAATTAGTAACATAGAGAGCATTCTGTGGGCCACATTCCCAGGACTAATCAAGGGTTAATCATGTTTCCAGATTCCCCAGGGGACATGCTATGATTAAGCAACCAAACCTAATGTGCTGTTTCCTCACATCTGTGTACACATTTTGGGGAGAAGGCTGGAGTTGCAATCCAATGATTACCCTGCCCTCACAACTCCCACCCCAGGCTTGAGGGAGAAAGTGGTCAGCATTATCACTCTTTTTAATTTTTTTTTTTTTTTAATTTTGGCACTAGGGATTGAACCTAGGTTTGCTTAACAACTGAGCTACATCCCCAGCCCTTTTTGATATTTTTATTTAGAGACAGGGTCTTGCTGAGTTGCTTAGGGCCTGGCTACATTGCTGAGACTGGCTCTGAACTCGCAATCATCCTGTCTCAGCCTCCAGAGCCACTGAGATTATAGTCGTGTGCCACTATTCCTGGTATGAGTATTATTTCTTGATGTTCTAAAACATAGCAGTTCTAGCTGCTTGAGGGTAGTGAACTGGAGAAAGCTGCAACAGGGACAGAAAGCTGGGTTTGCACTGAGCTTCTTAAAGAAGGAGGAGACAGTGAAGTTGCCTTTTCTAGCCTTTTAGGGGATGCCAGAAAGTCAGCGGGTGTTGTACAAACCCAATATTCCAGCCATCATGGGCAAATTCTTTTAAAAATACTTCAGTTTTTACTGTACAAATAACATATCTATTGGAGAAAATGAGAAAACACAGAGAATAAAAGTAAAAAATAATGATCATAGGAGAGCATGTCAAATGCAAATCCTAAACTCAACCAGAGTATTTTCTGCCTTTTGTTTTACATACCGACTTTCCCCTCTTAAAACATTTCTTTAACAATCCATACATATTCTTTTAAAGTTTATTATTATTAATAGTTTGATATTCTCCTATTGTTTACAAGTATATTTTCAATCAATTTTTTTTTCTGAGAACATCTGTTTCTTAGTCTTCTCATGTACATCACATCTTCTTAGGACAAATTCCAAAACCAAAATTTTTGGACACAATCAAAGTATATATATTGAAGGTATTACAAAAGAATATTTCGGTTGTCTCAATTTATGTGTATCTTTGGAAGATCTTTTTGGGCAACCTCAGAGTCATTTAGAACAAACCAAAAACCCACAGGGGACCAATTTCAACAGTTCAGTTTTTAGAACTCCATGTGTAAGTATTGCTAGGAATGTTGACTTTGAGCTCCCTTTTCATAGAGACAATGTTTTGACTTCAAATGAGACCTAAGGGATTTCTCTATAAAGAGGCACTTCCTTATCGGCACTTGGCGACATGTTTCCCTAGTGACACTGATGTTGATTCTTTTTAAAGTTTTTTTTTTTTTTCCTTGAAAAGACAACTGAACAAGGAATGGATTTATAGGAGAAAATTGATCTGAAATCTGAGGCCATGATGCTGTTGCATGTGAAGTTGTTTTTAAAGCATTAGCCCATTGAGCAGGAACATAGGTTATGAAACCTCACAAATATCTTTGCCTGATTTTCATTACTTTATCCTCAATCATAAATAGTAGCTCCAGGTTTGCATTGGTTTTGTGAAAAGATCTTGTAATTCTCTCTTGGGGGATCTGAAATACTTTCCTTCCATATTTTTATTATGTATCTTCGAGAGACCAGTCAGCTTTGGTGCTACTGTGTATCCATTCTCTTATTTAATTTTTTTTTTAAATAGCACTGACAAAGACATTGTGAATACTGCAGATAAGATAAAGTATTGTACTTTATTTTCTATGTTAAGAAGCATGGAGATTTAATAGCTGCACCTCGATGACCAACTGCACTTGGAGGGCCCTATCTTTACTGACATATTTTAATAATGAAACTGTACAGGAAACTGGAAGTGCAGGTCAGTAATAGAGTACATGTGAGACCTTGGGTTTAATCCTCAGCACAAAAGAAAAAAGAAACTACACAGATTATGGAAATAACTTCACTTTTTTCCTTTAATAAATAGTCAAGTGGTTTGAGCTCTATGAGAAGCAGCACTACTCATCCCAAACAGAAAATCAAATCCATATAAAACATCATAAATATAAAAATTATAAATTTTAATGTATATTCAAAATGACACTGAGATCTTACTGGTAATTTGGAAGGAATTTCAACTGAACTTAATAAAGCCTTCAAATTATCACTATGTCTGCTTTTACTCCTTTATCTACCCTTTTCCAATAAAGTCACTGTTACTACATATGTATATTTTCATGTTGATAATTATTTTTGAATAAAATAAAAGGAATGTTTGTTGAAGAATTTAAGCTGAGAAACTTTCACATCATATAACTCATATGGTATTTTCTGCTAATAGTATTTACCTGAAGGACTTTGTAACAATACCATATTGGAGATAATACCCTGGACAAGCAGAAATGATCAAACTCAATTGGGACCCTTTTCTGGGAGGGAAGGGAAATAAGTTTTTGTCCAAGAAATATTTTTTTAAAATTTCTTTGTATGTACCGAATAGATATGTTTATTTTCAGCATAGAAAGGAGGAGTATTAATTTTGTGATTGTAAATGCTTGAAAGACAATCTGAGATTATGGGTACCACTTGGACTCCAAAGTTGTTATGAAGATTATTTTAAATTTAAAGTTATTTGAGGGACAATGAATCCAGAAAGAAGCCTTCTAAGAGCTTCCCTTATCTGACAAAAACTTCTGAGAAATGAGGATTTCTGTAAACTCCTTCATAAGGGAGACTCCTACTCTCAGGACAGAGAACAAGAGAAAACCTATCATAAATCTCTTTTCTGGGATAGTTTTATGGCTCCGAAGAATACAGAAAGAGTGCTCAGACCTGTACAGTGCAAACAGAATCACAAACTCTTTTATCTCTCACTTTTTCTCCTAACAAACCCTTTTGTCTTTCTTACACTGCCCTCTTTGTTCTTCTAATAGAAGCTACAGAGCTTCCCCTACAAAGTTAGGTATATAAACTTTGAACCATTTAACAAGTCTGCTACCTCTGTTCATTCTCATGTGCATGTGCATAAAAATCAGCTTTTTCCCCTATTAATCCATTATTTGTTAGCTTAATTCACAGGCTTCAGGCACTGAATCTAAGAGAGACATGGGCATAAAGGTTTCCCTTCCCTATATGTCTGAAGGATTGAATTACCAGATAAGTTCCTCTAATTGTTTGATTATCAAAATGCAGTGTTAATGGAATAGAAGAAATGTACAATTGCTGTTAAACTTATCATTACTCTTAGTTTTCTGTCCAATTTAGGGAAAAGGGGAACCTGCATCCTTCAATTGCAATGTTCTTTTGCAAGTGAAAGTGACAGATGCTTTATGTTTTGTGCACTAGTCTTAGATCACAGGAATTTCATCTGTAGATAAAAATTTTCCTTGGCAAATTCCCTTTCATTTTAATGCTGTGAGTTTCAGTAAATCAAATGCCCAAAGTCTAAATGCTTGAACACCTGAAATCAAATTCTCTCTATAAAAGTGTAATATGGACGCAGGTGAGCATTTTATATTTAGTGAGAAAAAGTAAAGGTCATTTAGCTCTTCAAGGCATATTTTTAAATATTCCAATATCCCTGGGTGCCAACTATTTGTTTCTTTTCTTTTTTTAACAACCTCAATATTTTATTCACTAGCCTGAAAAGGTCATTTCCTAGAAATTTAATTCTCTTAACTGGAAATATCCATGTTTCTCATTGTTTGTTTGGAATATTATATTTGTTAAATTTCATGTAACATTCCACAAATGGATGTATATGCTAACTTATATAAGTTTACAACTTGGAGTTTATGCTGGATTAAATTTATGCATTTTGGCATACCTTCATAGTTTTCTTCAAACACTGAAGAAACACGGGTTAAACACTGTTTTTCAAACTGTTTCTGTCACTGAACATGGAAATGCTAAGTTTACATATAAGTACAAACCTCCATTAGTTCAACACCTTACTTTTTTTTTTTTTGATGAACAAAATCATTCAGTGCAAGATTTTACCTCTTAAAATATTTGTCTTTAAAAATATGTTTTTAAAAAATACCATGAGGTCAGTTTCACTCCTTCTATAGCTATTAAGTAGTGGATTAAAATATTTGTTTGGTTTGTTCATGAAGGGAAGTATGGGAACATAGAATAACATAAATAACATGGGAATCCTGTCTGATATCTTTATTTTCTGCTTTATCAGTATGGGTTTTCCCTTAAGTTTAGGGACTCTGCTAGCTAGCTGTCTGTAGGTCCATCTTTAAGTTTATCATTAGCCATTTCTACAGCTCTTCTTTTTTCTTTCTTTTTAAATAGTGCTCACTTTTATTTATTTTATTTCTTAAATTTTTTAAATTTTAATTTTTTATATATGACAATAGAATGCCTTACAATTCACATTACATATACAGAGCACATTTTTTCGTGTCTCTGATTATAGACAAAGTAGATTTTCATACTTCTTCTTACATGTATGAAGGTAATGATGAGTAATGATGACCATCTCATTCCACCCTCTTTCCTTCCCCTATTCCCCTCTCACTCCCTCTTTCCCCCTTTCCCTTTTTCCCTATCTAGAGTTCATTTAATCCTCTCATTCACCCCATCTAGCATATTATAAATCAGCATCCTTAAATCGGAGAAATTGTTTGGTATTTGGTTTTGAGGGATTGGCTAATTTCACATAGCATTATATTCTCTAGCTCCATCCATTTACCTGCAAATGCCATAATTTTATTCTCTTTTAATGCTGAATAATATTCCATTGTGTGTGTATGTGTATGTATGTGTGTGTGTGTGTGTGTATATATGTATGTGTGTGTGTGTGTGTGTGTATATATATATATATATATATATATATATATATATATATATCACATTTTCTTTATCCATTCATCTACTGAAGGGCATCTAGGTTGGTTCCACAGTTTAGTTATTGTGAATTGTGTTGCTATAAACATTGATGTGGTTGTTTCCATGTAGTATGCTGTTTTTAAGTCCTTTGTATATAGACCAAGGAGTGAGATAGCTGGGTCAAATGGTGGTTCTATTACCAGTTTTCCAAGGATTCTCCATGTTACTTTCCATATTGGCTGCACAAATTTGCAGTCCCACCAGCAATGTATGAGTGTGCCTTTTCCCCCACATCCTCTCCAATACTTATTGTTGTTTGTCTTCATAATAGCTACCATTCTGACTGGAATGAGATTAAATATTAGTTTTGATTTGCATTTCTCTAATTGCTAGAGATGTTGAACATTTTTTCATATATTTGTTGATTGATTATATATCTTCTTCTGAGAAGTGCCTGTTCAGTTCCTTGGCCCATTTATTGATTGGGTTATTTGGTTTTTAGGTGTTAAGATTTTTGAGTTCTTTATATATTCTAGAGATTAGTGCTCTACCTGACATGTGTGTGGCAAGAATTACTTCCCAATTAGTAGAATCTCTATTCACCTCACTGATTGTTTCTTTTGCTGAGAAGAAGCTTTTTAGTTTGAATCCATCCCATTTGTTGATTCTTGATATTAATTCTTGTGCTATAGGAGTCTTCTTAAGGACATTGAGGCCTAACCCACAAGACGAAGATTAGGGCCTACTTTTTCTTCTAATGGACACAGTGTCTCTGGTTTAATTCCTAGGTCCTTAATCCCCTTTGAGTTGAGTTTTGTGTATGGTGAGGGATAGGGGTTTAACTTCATTTTGTTGCATATGGATTTCCAATTTTCCCAGCACCATTTGTTAAAGAGGCTATTTTTTCTCCAATGTATGTTTTTGGTGCCTTTGCAAATATAAGATAACTGTAATTATGTGGGTTAGTCTCTGTGTCCTCTACTCTGTACCAGTGGTCTACAACTCTATTTTGGTGCCGATACTATGCTGTTAGTATTAAGATCTGGTATAGTTATGCCACCTGCTTTACTCTTCTTGCTAAGGATTGCTTTAGTTATTCTGGGTCTCTTATTTTTCCAGGTGAATTTCATGACTTCTTTTTCTATTTCTCTGAAAAATGTCACTGGGATTTTGATTTGAATTGTATTAAATCTGTATAGTGCTTTTGGTAGTATGGTCATTTTGACTATATGAATTCTGCCTATCCAAGAACAAGGTAGATCTTTCCATTTTCTAAGGTCTTCTTTAATTTCTTTCTTTAGCATTCTATAATTTTCATTGTAGAGGTCTTTCACCTTTTTTGTTAAGTTGATTGCCAAGTTTTTTGTTTGTTTATTTGTTTTGATGTTATTGCAAATGGGATAGTTTTCCTCATTCCCCTTTCAGAGTATTTGTCACTGATATACAGAAATGCCTTTGATTTATGGGTATTGATTTTGTATCCTGATACTTTGCTGAATTTCTTTACTAGTTCTAGCAGTTTTCTGGCAGAATTTTTTTTGGGTCTACTAGGTATAGAATCATATCATTGGCAAACAGTGCTAATTTGAGTTCTTCTTTACCTATCCATAAACCTTTAGTTTCTTTCATCTGTTTAATTTCTCTGGCCAGTGTTTCAAGAACTATGTTAAGTAAAAGTGGTGAAAGAGGGCATCCCTGTCTTGTTCCAGTTTTTAGAGAGAATGCTTTCAATTTTTCTCCATTTAGAATGATGTTGGCTGGGGCTTAGCATAGACAACCTTTATGATGTTGAGATACGTTTTTGTTATCCCTAGTTTTTCTAGTTTTTTGAACATAAAGGGGTACTCTATTTTGTCAAATGCTTTTTCTGCATCTATTGAGATGATCATATGTTTCTTATCTTTAAAGTCTATTGATGTGATGAATTACATGTATTGATTTCTGGATGTTGAACCAGCCTTACATCCCTGGAATGAAACCCATTTGATCATAGTGTACAATCTTTTTGATATGTTTTTGTATTTGTTTTGCCAGAATTTTATTGAGAATTTTTGCATTAGATATATTGCAATTCATTAGTTCATTAGAGATATTAGTCTGCAGTTCTCTTTTTTTTTTTTTTTTGATGTGTCTTTGCCTGGTTTTGGAATCAGGGTGATATTGGATTTATAGAATGAGTTTGGAAGTACTCCATCTTTATTTATATTTCCTGAAATAAATTGGAGAGTATTGGTATTAGTTCTTCTTTAAAGGTCTTGTAGAACTTGGCTGTGTATCCATCCTGTCCTGAGCTTTCTTGGTTGTTAGTCTTCTGATGGTGTCTTCCATTTTTTTGCTTGAAAGTGACCTGTTTAAATTGTGTATATCATCCTGATTCAATTTGGGCAAGTCATATGACTCTAGAAATTTGTCAATGCCTTTGATATTTTTTATTTTATTGGAGTACATGTTTTCAAAATAATTTCTAATTATCTTCTGTATTTCTGTAGTGTCTGTTGTGATATATCCTTTTTCATAAGGTATGTTAGTAATCTGAGCTTTCTCTCTCCTTTTCTTTGTTAGCATGGCTAAGGGCCTGTCAATTCTATTTATTTTTTCAAAGGATCAACTTTTTGTTTTGTCAATTTTTTCTTTTGTTTCAATTTCATCTCTTATTTTAATAATTTATTGTCTTCTACTACTTTTGGTGTAGATTCGTTCTTTATTTAGGGTTTTGAGATGTAATGTTAAGTCATTTATTTGTTGACTTTTTCTTCATCTAAGGAAAGAACTCCATGCAATAAACTTTTCCTTCATAGTGTCCCAAAGATTTTGATATGTTGCATCTGTGTTCTCATTTACATCTAAAATTTTTTTTAATCTCCTCCTTGATGTCTTGTGCAACCCATTGTTCATTTGGTAGCATATTAGTTAGACTCCAGGTGTTGGAGTAGCTTTTATTTCTTATTTTATTATTGATTTCTAATGTCATTCCATTATAATCTGATAGAATGCAGGGTAGTAGCTCTACTTTTTTATATTTGCTAAGAGTTGCTTTGTGGCATAGTATATGGTCTATTTTAGAGAAGATGTGCTGCTGAGAAAAAAGTATATTCTCTCATTGAAGATTGGAATATTCTATATGTCAGTTTAGTCAAAGTGATGATTGTATTATTGAGTTATATAGTTTCTTTGTTCAGTTTTTATTTGGAAAATCTATCCAGTGGCAAAAGAGTTTTTAAAAGAGTGTGTTAAAGTAACCCCAAATTATTGTGTTGTGGTCTATTTGACTCTTTTTTTTTTTTAAAGAGAGAGTGAGAGAGGAGAGAGAGAGAGAGAGAGAGAGAGAATTTTTAATATATTTTTTTTTTTTTTTAGTTCTCTGCGGACACAACATCTTTGTTGGTATGTGGTGCTGAGGATCGAACCCGGGCCGCACGCATGCCAGGCGAGCGCGCTACCGCTTGAGCCACATCCCCAGCCCTCTATTTGACTCTTGAACTTGAGAATAGTTTTTTAGATGAAAGTAGATGTTCCATTGTTTGGGGCATACATATTTAAAATTGTTAAGTCTTGTTGGCGTATAGTTCCCTTGAGCAGTATGTAGTGTCCTTCTTTATCCCATTTGATTAACTTTAGCTTGAAGTCTACTTTACTTGATATAAGGATGGAATCTCCTGCTTGCTTCCGAAGTCCATGTGAGTGGTATGATTTTTCCTAACCTTTAACCTTCACTCTGTGGATGTCTTTTCCTATTAGATGAGCCTCTTGGAGGCAGCATATTGTTGGGTATTTTTTTAAATCCAATCTACTAGTCTATGTCATTGGATTGGTGAGTTTAGGCTATTAACATTCAGGGTTATTATTGAGACATGATTTGTATTCCCAGCCATTTTTGTTTATTTTTGGCATTTAACTTGACTTGGTTTCTCCTATGATTAGTTTTGCCTTTAATGTAAACCTCCTTCTGCTGATTTTCATCATTGTTTTTCATTTCGTCTTGGTGAAATATTTTGCTGAGGATATTCTGTAGTGCAGAATTTCTAGTTGTAAATTCTTTTAACTTTTGTTTATCATGAAAGGTTTTTATTTCATCATCAAATCTAAAGCTTAGTTTTGCTGGATATAGATTCTTGGTTGGCATTCATTTTCTTTCAGAGCTTGGTATATGTTGTTCCATGATCTCTTGGCTTTGAGGGTCTGGGTTGAAAAATCTGCTGAGATACAAATTGGTCTCTCCCTATATGTGATCTGATTCCTCTCTCTCGCGGCTTTTAAGATTCTATCCTTATTCTTTATGCTAGGCATTTTCATTAAAATGTGCCTTGATGTAGATCTGTTGTAATTTTGTACATTTGGTATCCTGTAAGCCTCTTGTGTTTGGTTTTCCAATTCGTTCTTCATGCTTGGGAAATTTTCTGATATTATATCATTGAAGAGATTGTACATTCCTTTGGTTTGAAACTCTGTATTTTCCTCTATCCCAATAACTCTTAGGTTTGGTCTTTTGATGCTGTCCCATAATTATTGGATGTTCTGTTCATGGTTTCTTACTATCTTCACTGTGTGGTCAACTTTATTTTCCATATTATATACTTTGTCTTCATCATCTGACACTCTTTCTTACAAGTGATCTAGTCTGTTGGTTATGCTTTCTATTAAGTTTTTAAATTTGGCTTATTCTTTATTTCATTTCAAGGATGTCTGTTTTTTTTTTTTGGGGGGGGGGTCTGTATCTCTCTCTCTAAGTAATGTTTTGCTACCTGTATTTACTATCTTATTTAATTGTTGAAGTGATCAATTTTTGCCTGTATTTGCTCATTTAGGTCATTCTTTAATTCATAGATCATTTTAGTTATAAGCCTTCTGAACTCTTTCTCTGACATTTTATCAACTTTGCTGTCCATGGGTTCTGTTATTGTAGTTCCTGGCTTGTTTGGGGCACTTTTCTCCCTTGTTTTTTCCTTGCCTATGTGTCTTTCTTTCTTGCAGTGTGGATCTGAGATATTACAGTTTCTACCCTATATTCTTGTACCTGTGCAGATTGTCTATACCTCACCTTGATGTTGGGCTTCTAGACCCTGCTGGTGTCCCTCAATGTGTGCTCCTACAACTAAAAGTGGTGGCGGCAATAGTGGTGTTGCTCCAAGATGAATGCAATATCTTACAGAGATGGGGCTAAAATGGTGGGCCTTACACTGTCTTTGGGATGCCTGCTCTGAGATGCAGCTGCTTCTAGGATCTGTCTGTTGTCAAAAAGGTAGGGGCAACTGTGTGGGGAAAGCTATGGTGATGCCTGCAGTGTCCCAAGATGGAAGTGGGTTAGGCTTGGGCTCCTTGGTGAGGGGGTAAGTAGAGAACTCAGACTTATCCTGGGCCTGGATCACCCACAGGTTTGTGTGGGCGGATCTGGGCTGGGCCTGAGCTCCTGTGCACCTCTTTTCTTTTTGTTCTACTTTCTCTAAGGTTTACTCCTTTGAATCTGAATATTTATTTACTTTTCTGGGTTTCTGGCCCATCTCCCCTTCAGATCTTCTTTGACTACCAACTTAACCTTTTTCTTGGACCCACCAGCAATGGTGGTCAAGGGGTAGAGTACAGTCAGAGCTTTTGAGGATCTGGGATGCCTGACCCTTACTACTGCCCTCATTTTTTACTGGTACTATCATCTGCTTCATATTTATAGTTTAAAAATTTCTCTGGAATTAGATGCTCACTTTTAAATCTCTAGAAAAAAAATGCCTTTTAGTCCATATTGTGAACTACAAATTTGAATTGTGATTCATCTCAAAATAATTTTAACCTATTATCTTTAAAATAAAAATTACCTTATTCAGATGGAGAACCATTATTCTAGGAAAATTCTTGATCTGAATTTTTATTTATTTCTTATCTCTTTGTCTATCTTAATGACCATATGGAATTTTTTTTCCTAGTAAATTTTTGCAATTTTATGACACTCTTATGCATCTCTTATTTCTCCATTCCCATTTCTGCCATTCTAAGTCTGAAAACATGTAAGGATATAACCTGCAAAATCTATTTCCTTCATTTTGGTGTAGAATGACAATAAGAAGTCTTCTTCTAATTTCTGCTTAGTTTCTGTGTGACATCTAGAAAACCATTCACCCATGTTGGCCATTTATAAAATCTGGAGACTGTCTAGATCACTGTTTCTTGAGTTGCCCCCCACCCTTCCACCAGCTGAGCTCACAAGACCAGTTCTTCTCAAGCATTTGGCTCAGAAGTTCAGGTTGAGGCCCAAGTCTGTATTTCTAACAGGATTCCAGTTTTCATGGCCTGTGGCCTGCACTTAGACTCTAGACCACCTTCTTACTCACTGCCAAACATAAGTTCTCAGGGTTGCTCCTTCTTTCTGGAAGACCTTTGGCTCTATCAACATCCTTCCCAGGTTTCAAGTTCCAGTTCAATGGTAGAGACCATGAATCTGTATTTCTATAATCTAAAGGTGCTAGAGATGCTGCTGGTTACAGGACTGTCCTTTGTGAGAACTGCTGGGGAGTAAAACTCTAGATTTCAGAGAAGTCTGTGCTTGACTCTTCTTATAATCAGCATAACCCCAGAACCCTTACCTGTCTTTCCCAAACTTATTCAGCAATGAAATGGGGATTTTAGTATTTTTTAATATTTGGGGAAAAAGTATATGAAAATGTACATAATATCCTGTTTGTTTTTCTTTAATTTACTTTTCATTTTTGTAATGAAGCTTTAGTATCACTATTAAGGGCTGCCTTTCTGATATGCCTGGACAATACCAGGAATTCCAACAATGGGTTCCATGGTTTCTAGTAATTACCTCAACACATCATTTTTTATACACATTATTGTAATTACCTCTTTAATTGTCTATCTTCTCTGATAAACTGTCAGGGACATGAGAGCAGGGGCTGTATATAGGTTGGACCCAAGAGTATTTTGTTGTTAATATTTACTGAGTGCAGAGAATCTTTATTGAATACAGAGAAGGAACATAATGAATAGTAGAACACTGGTTGTGTGAAAAGGGATTCACAGTATCAACCATACATCCTTAGAGGAAACCATCTAGCACAATTTGGGGTACACTGGAGTCCAACAACTCTTTGTTACCTTCTGACAGCAATAACAAATGCATATGGTGCTCATATTTCTAAAAGCTTCTGAAAGAGCTACATTTTAAAGTTATTATTTTAAACAAAATCAATTTATTCATGTGTGTGATTCAATTTTCCACTTAGACATTATAAAATAATGTGACAGATCAATAAAATCATACATCACATTATCAATTTGGACACTGGTGAAGACAATACACAGTGAGTGGTTAAAAGAGTGCTCCCAAGAACCACACTGCTTGGATTCAAATCCTGATGTAGCAACCTACCTAAAAAAGTTATTTTCCATTTCCCCATATTTTGTTTTGCTCCTTTTAAAGGTGGAATCATTTATAATGTCTGTCTCATAAACCTATCATGAGACTCAAATGAACAATGCAGGAAGTATATTAAGTAGTGCCTGATATATGCTAAAATAATCAATGAACGCTAATTCCATAATAAAGATTTTCACAGGTGGATATGAAATAACAATTTGTTGGTTGAACTAAAAAAACACAAAACACTTGTCCTGAACAGAAACAGAAATTTGTTATTGAATACAGAGAAGGAACATAATGAATAGTAGAAACCCTTGAACAGAAAACACTTGAACAGAAATTTGGCCAAATAACCCTGATGAGGAGAAAAGGGGAGAAAGCTACATTTATTACTAAAAACAATCCTGTTAGTATGGCAGACTGTATTTTCCCTAATTAGTCCCAATAATATCTCCTCTCCTATGTGCTCTTCTGACAAAGTGAATTTGATAATCATTTCAATGAGAATCCAGGGGGCCTGTGACCGGAGTAGAGTGAAGGTATGTGACTTCCTAGCCTAGGTCATAAGTGGTGACACTGTTTCCCTCTAGTTCTTTTGGAACACTCTTCTTTAGAGGACTGAAGTTCCAGGCTCATATGCCATGAAAAAGCCCAGGCCACACGAATGGTTCACTTGAGATTTGAAACCCAAAAGTATAGTGGTGGAAGTCACTGCCAACAGCCAGATCAACTGTCAGACAAGATATTGACTTGTGACCTGCACTGAAGATGCTTCCAGATAATAAACCTGCCTTTAGTTGTCCAGTCACACCAGTCTTTGATTCTGCCCAGTTGAGACTCTGACATGATAGAGCAGATACCAGTTATCCCTGCTGCCCACATCATAGAATACAGAAACATAATGCACTACAAGCTGTTTTATGCAAAAAGTTATGTAGTTATTTATTATAGCCAAAGGTAACCAAAATATT
Organism: Spermophilus citellus; assembly: GCF_964194105.1. Taxonomy (NCBI): domain Eukaryota; kingdom Metazoa; phylum Chordata; class Mammalia; order Rodentia; family Sciuridae; genus Spermophilus; species Spermophilus citellus. Next base: position 111,556,272 of record NC_138192.1, on the reverse strand, counting down.
TACTATTTACATACATTAACTTATTAATTACCCACCAAATCCTCATAAGTCTCTTAATACTATAACCAATTTTGACAGCGGAAATAGTAAGTCTTAAGGTAGTAAGGCACATTTTACAAGGATATTAAAAAACTAAATGGTGAAGCTGGGATTTTAAACTCAGATATGTTTGACTTAAAAGTTTATTTATTTATTATATCACATTATATTATCTGGTGTGTGGTAAGGTATCATTTGTATGTCCTCAAGAATTCATTTTAAAAAGTAAAATCTTTTTAGAGCTCTTACTCATTATGTCAGGCTGTGTCTGATTGCTTAAGGTTCCCAGAAGATGATAATTTTCACAATCACACAGGATCATCAATGACAAATGCCTTTTTAAATTTAAGAATGCTAAAATGATCAAGTCTGAGTTCTTTCAGGAAAGCATGTCACATGATTTTCTGTTTATGTCCACCAGTTTCTGACCTGGGGAGGAGAGACCACAGCATTTACCCAGGATGAGCTGAAGTGGTTGCATTGTAAATAATGTGGATAAAGAGCTGTCTGAGTGTTTGACCTCATAGTAGGGAATATCTGTGATATATACAGTAAGTATCTGTATTATCTTAAGTGTGTGTGTGTGTGTATGTGTGTGTGTGTGTGTGTGTGTGTGTGTGTGTGTCTGTGAATGCATGATAGAGAGGGATAGAAAGGCGGGGAGAGGGAGAGAGACAAAGAGTATTCTGATAAAGTGGTTGCCAAGAAGTGGTTGCTGAATTAGCAAGTCAGTCAAGAATTCATATCTTTTTGTCCATATTCTTGAAAATGATGATTGATTTTCTGGAGCAATGGCAAAATGTTCTGATCCTAAATTTTGATAAATACCTCTGAGCTTTAAGGCCATGGGTCCCAGTAATGAATGGGCCACACTCCTATGGAGTAGATCCATATAACATGTATAAAATGTGAATTATATCACAGTAAAGCTATGTAAAGAGAATGGGGGTTAGTCACTGACTCTGGCTTCTATAATTCCATGTCAAATTCATTTTTAAGTTCCAAGAACTATCTCAACAATTCTAAAATCTATTTGTATTGCTTTCTCTCCTTCGTTAGTAATGTAGTTCATAGTAACATTAGTTGTTTTTTTTTTTTGTTGTTGTTGTTGTTTTTTTTTTGCTTAGATAACTTCACAACTATCTGTGGCCAGGATGAATCATAGCCTAAATACTGGTATACAGAAATTTGTCCATTTATTTATGTGTTTAATCAAACAAATCTGATTTTGAACATTCATCTGATAAAGGTCATGGGGGAAAGGAATATTGCAGTATTGAGGAGCTCCAGTGGCATCACAGGTTAGCTTGAGGTACTTGTAAGAATATTGCAATGTTATGAAAACACTCCCATCTCTAAAATAAAAATATTTATGTTCTGCAAAAGGTAAATCCAACCATCATAACTGTGACCGAGAAAATGGGCAAAGGTCTATGAATTCCAGTTAAATGTGGTTAGTTCTGCTATCCTCAAGGTAAAGATCACGGTGTTCCCTTGGAGTGTGACAGGGGTGGGGAATAGCCATTGCAGCAGAACAGTCTTCAGTACACTTGGTGTAGCTTATGACAGCTGCTGCTAGCCCACTGGGGATGTGTCACTTATTCTGACTGCTGATACAGGGCTGTTGCAAGAGCAGGTCCTTACACTCTCCACCCGCCCCCCAGGAAATATTTCCTTTTCTTCTTTTGTTTTCATTTAAAATATTCTCTCTCCATTCTCTCTTTCAAAATTCTCAGCATAATCTCTTAAAGGTCTCTGAATTTAGAAAAACACAAGCCAGAGAGAGAATGTCTGGCTTTAACTTCTTAAAGTCCTCTCCTGAGGTAAATAGGTGAAAGTAGGTCTAGCTACCTCAGTGGGAGGTGAGAAGAAAATTTCAGCATGGTATCCCAGTGATAATCTTTCCATACTTGTAACTGACCTCTTTGTTTATATCCCACACAATGGACAGAAACAGTATTTCAAACTCAAATTTTCTTTGCTGCGATTTTTTAAAGGAGTCTGCAAAGCCTTAGAGATAAAGTCCGAAGAAAGAAGGAAGAGCATTTGGGAGATCTGGGCTCCACCTTCCTTTCTTTCCAAATCTTCTTGTGTTTATACTACTATCCACAAATCCTCCACTGTAGATATTCTGAATTACTTCCTGCTGCCCAAAGGAGCTTTTCATCTTCTTGCCTTCTAATGATGTGTGTACCTCCACTGCTCAGGACAGCTTCTCTTCCTTCTGTCTTATTCTGTCTGTCAGCAAGGAGCTTAAGTGTCACTGTCTTTGGGAAGTATTTTCTGCCCTTTTCCTGCTCCTAGCCCAAGCCCCAGCAGACACCTCTCTCAAGCACGCCTACAGTTCTTAGAGTGGATCTTTAGGTTCTATATTATTCTTATTTATTTTCTTCTCTGACTCCCTCAGACCATCTTGGGATAAGAACTGTGCCTTTTTTATCCTTGAATTCTCATCTTTTAATACTAAAATATACTTTGAACATAGATGAAAAGAGAGCGTATGAGAAATGATTCCATTAAAGTAAAAAAAAAAACTGAATTTTTGTGAAACTGCATACTTTGTATCTCAGCTAAATAGATATGATTCAGTATAGTTTGAGTGAAAAATAATATATTTTTAACAGGTCCATCTCTCCATATCTCAACTAATTTGCAGTAAATATTTATTTTTAAAAAATGAATTAATGATTTTAATCAGCCAAAGTAAGCATGAGTAAGTATAATTCGTAGAACAGAAATAATGCAATTATGCTGGACACAGTTCTCTGAGCTCCTTCATGCCCAGAACTCACCTTACCCTCTCTCTATTATGACCATGTAACTAGCCAGAGTTGGCTCCACTCCAGCAAGACAGCACCTGACTAGGATGCAGCCATTTAGCAACGGGTCACCAGCCATAAAGTGACTGGACCTGACAAGTATCCTGAAAAATTCTTTGTTTCACACAGTGACAGTTGATCTCATCAGATTCTCTCCAGGGATTTTTGCAAACCACCCAGAGACTGAAGAAGCAAGTCAGAACTAAGAATGGGCTATGCTGAGTGCTCAGCATGGTAGATATTAGCTTAAGGGATACCACATCAGATCACTAGAGCTGCTGAGGGTCTCAGAGCTGTTGCTGTGGCTCTGAGATGACTGGCTGGGCTGCTATACAGTCTTCTCCCTTACGTTTTTTTATTTTCCTAATGTCATTTAATTGAAGATCTTGTTTATTGAGACAACCCTTTGCTCCTTGCACTCCAGAAATATTAAACAAATATTTAAATACAAAGTCTACAAGGTCAGGGATTTTATTCCTCTCATTTACCAGAGTATCTCCAATATACCAGTGTTGGGGCTTATAAGTATTAAGTATATGACTTAAATACTTGTTGGATAAAAAAATAACACATTAATTGGATCAATTTTCTAGAATTTGAGAGCTGGGTTGTATTAGATGGAGCTCTGGGGTATGACCACCTATATCTAACAAAAAGCTCCTCCATTTGCTATGCATGTGACTTGACTCTTCTTTGCAATCTAATGTAAAACAAGAACACCAGCATAACCTACCTCATAGGATTGTTTTAAATTGAATGAGAAAGTTCATTCGGCATGGTATGTGGTATACAGAAAAACCTCAATATGGGGGGTTACCAGAATGCTATTATTCAATGACAATTTTAGGTATAATTACCTTGGAACGAAATAATCTTTATAGAGGTAGACAGTAGAAGTTTACATTGGAAAGAAAGAGTAAAAACCATAACTCAGAAATTCTGGGCTTTATCCTTCTTCTGTCACTATTTATGCTTTGTGATTTTGGATAGGTTAGTTAAGCTTTTGGTTAAGTGTTCACATTTATTAAATAGGACAGTCAGGAAGGGTAGTTAGGCATTGATGCTCTCTACAGTCACTTTCAGTTTTAAAATTTCATAATTTTACATGAAAATAATAGATTCAATTCAATTTATATTGTTACTTATAGACAAGTATGATTAAAATTATGTTGGGGGAACAATGATTGATTCAAGTGTGGTTTAGAGATTTGCTTTATTCAGGCACATAATTGCTAGGATGATACAGAGGCACACAGAACAAGAACTATTTATAAAATTAATTCAATCACCATGTAATAACTAAATTATTCCCATGCTTGGTGCTATGTTCATGGAGGGTATTCAATAAAAATTAAGTGAATGACTGGTGCAATGTCTTAAATAGGTTTGATTGACCAATTAATCACTAAAGCATTTGGATGCAGCTCAGTTTTGCCAAGAAAGAAGAGATATTTGCCAATTCAGTTGGCTTCTTTTTTTTAAACTTCACAGATTTTTTAAGACATCTCATAATTCCAGTGGACAAAAATAACACTTTTCTTAAAGTCAATCTAATTTTAACAGAAAGTGCTGATTATGGTTGTCAAAAGAACAGATAAGTCCATCTGGGGCTGGTAAAGAAAAGGTTCTCAGGGCTTTAGACCAGGTAAGACTCCTTTGGCTATTATTCAACAACCTATACCAGTTGCCAAGGCATCTGTGGGTCTAGTATACATGATGTCTTCAGGTCCTTGACTCTATAATTTTTGCACATGCCGAAGGAAGGAGGCTCTTTGAAAGCTGGGGAATCAGGAAGCCATTTTCCTCTGAGTTCTTGACACCTCCCAATGTAATGTGGAAATCAAGATATTAGTCTTCTGACCTCCCAGTCCACAGATCTCTGGTCCCATTATTGGTCTCTAAGAATTCCTTAGAATTATTCAAATATTTCCCCCAGAGTTTCTAGTTCTTTACATAATCCTAAAGAAAATTTAGAATAATTTTTAAAGTTCATGTCTTGAAAAACAAAAGGACTGAAATACTTTTTACCCTGCCATGACTCTCCATCCTGACAAACTACCACCTGCATTCAATCTGCCTAAATGAGAGAAGGAAAGTACTGGGAGACACACACACACACACAAAAAAAAAAAAAAAAAAAAAAATCAAATAACTCTTCTGTCACACAAGGTATATATCCACTGTCACCTCCTCCAGAACCTGTGGTGACATTTGTTCAGGGTATTTCTAAAAATTGATTTCTTTGGCCAGGAACTTTGAAAATTCCTGGGGCTATTAACTCAAATTTATGCAGCCAGATGCATCTTATTTTAATATTACAGTTAGTTTTTTTATTTACATACTGCTTTACCAAGCACTCACACATGATGCATCAATTGGTCATTGTATTATTTTGAATGAGAGAATCATTAATAGCACTACTAATACCTTTTGCAATAAGATAAGTGTATAACAAAAATGCTAAATGACTTTGCACAATCTCAAAGTTATTAAGGTGCAGAAATAGAACTGGGTTTTTCAGAGTCTGGTTCAACCTCCTCCACCTCTGCTATTCATCTTGCCGCAAGGAGTTATGGCTCACTTGCAGGAGAAATTGAATGAGCTTAGCTGTCAGGATACGAGCAACTAAATTTTACTTGACTGGAGATAATAGGAAACACCATTTATTGACACTGAAAGACACAAAGGATTCAAGAACCAAACAAAGGCAATCAGCTGAGAGACTAGGCTGTGAAGTTCCTCTTGCAAATATCCATCTTGTCATCTCCATATTTCCTGTAGGAATTAGCTTGTTATAAGCTCCTTTTTGGTTATTGTTATTAATTTGTTATATATATATATATATATATATATATATATATATATATATATATATATTTTTTTTTTAAAGAGAGAGAGAGAGAGAGAGAGAGAGAGAGAGAATTTTTTTTAATATTTATTTTTTAGTTTTCGGCGGACACAACATCTTTGTATGTGGTGCTGAGGATTGAACCCGGGCCGCACGCATGCCAGGCGAGTGCGCTACCTCTTGAGCCACATCCCCAGCCCATTAATTTGTTTTCTAACACCATGAAGATCCAAACTGTAGAAGAAAAGCACAGGAAAGCTCATAAACCAGTAACTGGCCTTTAATTTAAATCCTAAAAGCATAGGCATTAAAATTGTAAACCCATATGGTTGTATCCTCGGGTTAAAGCATTGTGCACATATTCATAGTCTTGACTTATAGTTGAAGCGCCCATTAAGAAATATATCATGTTTGTTTTATTTCTGTCATAACTCTAGTTTGTCTTCAGAAAGGACCTAAATATTTTAAGATTCTGTCTTAAGCATATTTCCCAATATGAACCATATTTCAAAGCAGCTAAAAAATATGTAATTATACTACATTTTGTACAATGCCTTCATTTCTTAAAACACGATGCTTAATATTGGATTGGATTGCATTCTGACACTAGGCCAGATACTTATTTAGGCCTATGCACCAAGACAATCTGTGTTTTCTCTCTCCTAGGATCCAGACCTGCTGCCATATTGCCCATAGTCTACCTTGGAATCTCCATTAAACCATTTTGGCACATCCAGTTGTTTTCCTGGAATTCTTGGAGATTGCACCAATCAAGTAAAAATGAATACACACCCATCCATATTAGAAAGGGTGTATATATGACATTAAAAAGATACATAAATCTACACATATATGCATAAAATTGTCAGTAGCCTGAGTGGGAATCCAGTCCCATGATGGTTTCATTTTTTCTCCCGTTCATCTGCTTCCTTCATTTTAGATAAAAGGTGAGACTTCTTTCTGCATTGAATCCTCCTCAGAAACTCCATTCAGGTGATTCTCTTTCAACATTTGAGTATCCAAAATGTCAGAAAAAAAAAATATATATATATATATATACACACAGATGGTAATTTATGTTGTGCTTTCTTTGCTGTAAAAGACCAAGAGAGGAAAAGAAAATAAAGGTTACATGTGCTTTGTTTTCTATATTTTTTCTTCCACTATTGTAGCACCCCTGTTTTCTTATCTCAAGGATTTTTTGCACACGATCATCCTCTTAGGTTTTGTGAAAGTCTAAATTAGTTGGAATGTTCCTGGTAAGGAGAAAGTGGGAGAAGGTAAAATGTTTGAGGTACTGAGCAGTGTTTAAAGACAAGTTTTCTCAAAGGGAATTGGAGTAATCACAAAATATCTAAGGAGAATGAAGACACAAGACACTTAGATAGCTGGATGGTGATGGTATTGCCCTTGTCCAATAACAGCACAGAAATGGGAGAATCACTGGACGTTACAGAGCCAGGTGGTTTTGAGTAAAGGGTCCAGTCCAGGAAGGTCATGTGTATGGACTAACATTGGAGTGGTAATTCATTAATGTTTTGCTGTGTAGAAGCCACCTCAATCATTTGGAATCTTCTATAAAGACTCATGTGAACTTTACCTTCAGGGCAGAAAGAAGCAGGGATGAACTTTGTCACCTTGTCATATGGCACCTTGTCATCTGAATGCTTTTTTCATAAAGTCTCAGAAGCTGGTATTATATACCCTTATCACTTCTAGAGGGGAGAAACATTAGATACTTACTTTAAAAAAAAGAAAGAAGTTCTGTACACTAAGCACTTCCCTCTGCTTTCCATCCCATTGCAGAACAGAGACGACTGGGAGAGAGGGCAAATGCCAAAATTCTCACTGTGGCTAAGAAATTAAATCACCAATCATCAATTTTCACACTGAAATTCTTCCCATTCCAAAATGCAACTAACATGAGCGCAATTATTCAGACTTATATCTGCATAAAGTAAGATTATTTTTGAATAAATATTGTGTTGAACCCTTTCACAGAACAAACAAAAATTTCCCTTTAATGTTGAGGGAAGCAAATCTTTCTGTTGTGTGGCAGTTTGGAGGGAGATGTACCATTGTGTAATAAAACCAGATTATCATACTGATGAGCAAAAGGAACACGAATGACTCCTTTACTTGAAGAATAAATATGCACAGCGAACCTGGACCCTTCAGTTTCTCAGTATTACTTCTGATGACAAGTGTCTGTGTCCCAGCAAGGAGCAGCAGGTGTTGTCCTAGACTGTTGAGAAAAAGGCAGAGAGTATTTGGCAGGTTCTTCTTTGATCTTCTTCTCTTTACCAGGACCAAAGCTCACACCAGTGGGAGGGTGGCAGGCACTAAAGCAAGGTCCTTTAGCAGCTGAGGCTTAAGAAGTGATTGCAAGGACTGGGGGAAGCCAAAGTCTGCTTTCATTAATAAAACCTCAGGCCTCCTTTGAAAATCTCCCAATATCCTGTTTACAGCCCGATGCACCCAATATGATCCACATCCAGTCTTTTTTCTGGCACCACCATCCTCAATTTATTTGTTGAACAAATAAATGATTGAACAAAGGCATAATCAAATGATAACATATTTTCTTGTGGGATGCTGAGACTATAAAAGGAAAAAGAAGAAATTTCTAACTTAAATCGTCCGACTGATCACTTATGGGGAATTTATTTTATGCAAATTATGAATAATTTGCCAATTAAAATTCGTAGATAAAGAAGATATCATTATTATTTTTTGCTTTAGCCCAAGTAGACCCTGACAATATTAAAGTTCACCTGGGCACTTTGCTTCTGGGGGAAAAAAAGGGACAGCAATTCTCCTTCATTTTGTTTTCTGGGAAATGGCATATTGCTAAGAATCACCCTTCCCTATATAACTTAAAATTATGGTTTAAATGTGTCTCCCAAAAGTTCTTATGTTGAAGTTGTCTAAATCTTAATCCCAAAATTTATATTTGAATGGTATTTTGACATGAAGCTTTTGGGAAGTAATTGGGTTTGGGTTATAAAGATGGGTCATGATGATGTTAGTGGCTTTCTCAGAAGAGAAGCAAAATGTGAATTTGTATGTTTCTTGTGTGTTTCTCTCTTGGTGTTTCCAACACTTTACCACACAGTAGGAACATAATCACCAGATATTGGATTTCCCAGCCTCCAGAAGTATAAAACTTAATCCCTCTCCTTATAAATTACCCATTCTGTATGTGTTCTGTCAGTAGTGGAAAAGGGACTTGATGATACCCATTGTTACCCATGACAAGGTCAGACAAACCCTCCGAATTCCTACTTTTTGCCTCATAAATCATTAGCTTTACTGTTTCTCTCTACTGAAAGATCTTCACAAAATTCCCATGAACTTAACCAAACATTGGTATGGCTGTTCTCCTTCCTCAAGGCTCCAAAATTTTGGCCCACACTTTAGTTTCAGGAAGTATGGTGAAATAAGCGCTCATTGGCCTCTCTAAAAATTGGCTGATTGGTGGGTGGGGGAAAGTTTCTGTTCAATTGTCTGATCATCTTACCTGTTCATGCACGCTCCATATCTGCTTTCCCCCAATCTTGCTTAATCCCCTCTACCTGAGCTTTGACACAATTACAGATGATTAGCACGATCTCCCTGTTGCAATTGTCCCTTTCATTTATTGAAACAGTCTCCTTCTGTGCCACAATATTCCCCTTCCTCTATTGCCATGGATCCCCTTCTATTACAACAGTTCCCCTCCCACTTTGTAATAGTATTTTTTTTTTAATCAGCTCTTTCTTTATCTAAGTCTGGATGATTTTTTTAGACCACCCTCTTTTGTCCACCAATATTCATGCTTAATCATGTGAGTGAAACTTTTGATGAGTTGAAATTAAACCATGTCAGTAGTTCTACAAACTTTCCTAAACATTTCAGAAAATTTAATTTACATTGATTATAATTTTCCCTCAAGCATTCAAAGGCACATAGTAACAAAAACCTGACCATTGTGGATGCCATAAAAATTGGATCAAAATCTTTTTACTTTATCTGAATGTTGAATTATTATAGGGCTACAGAACAAAGTCACATATTTTAGAACCTGACTTAATTACCATTTCCTTTCCAATTTTATTCTTCAGCTCTCATTAAGGGGTTTTTAATCTTTCATCTAGGAAATGCCCTACTGAAATGATTACCTAAGAGGTTTTATTAATTCTCCAAAGCATATAATGTTGTTATTAAGAGGTACCTGCATCCAATACAGCACAATTATTAACACTCTTTGCCTCTGTTATTTGAATTTCATGGCACTGAGAAAGGAGAGTAAATGGTGTCTTTGAAGAAATTTTGCTTGGTTATTGTAGCCACCATCATTATTTTTATATTAATGGATATATGTATATATGTAATATATAAAATGGCTCTGAAAAGATGACATGTCTACAAGTTCACTGAAAGCAACAGTTTCTAGTGGTGGCAAAAGCCTCTTGTGTTGGAAAATTCCTGTCAGTTATGAGGAAATGAGGGAAGAAAGAAAATTATATATATTATTAATCCATTAATATAATTATATATATAATTATATTAATGGATTATAATATATATATATGTATATATATATACACATATATATATATATATATAAATATATATATATATATATATATATATATAATGGATTAATGGTGACATGTTATGAAAGACTAGAGGACCTGAAACTATAAAAATAGTGGAAGTCCAATGTACATTTTAGTGTTGGTATATACATACATATGTATGTACATACACACATATATATGTTTTTATGTATATCTACAAATATAAAATGTATTTTCCTTTCAACTTAAAAGGTAAAATCTCTTTCATTATTTCTAGATAGTTCTACAAGTTTACACTTAAATATATATTTCAACAAACCAAGTAAAACAACTGCATTGTCTATTTCTTAGAAAATCCCCCAAGGAAATTGTAGAAGCAGATTCAGCCTCTTGATTTATTATTGTAAATAAAGTATTCATCAAGTTATCTGCTTTCTTCAGTAATTACTTATATAATAAACCTATTAGTTTTGATGATAAAAAGCATTATGAAAAGATTAAGTAGCTAACTTTCTCTTAATTTAATCCTCAACATTTTGTTTTTATTTCAAATATTATGTAATAAAGTGAACAAAGGATAATGTAACACACTTCAGTTTTACTTATAAAAAATAAAACTGGTGTGACTAGTAAGAATTTAATATAAACACTTTAAATTGGCAGAAGACTTCCAGAAAATTAAAAGGCTGATGGTTGAAAAGATGATGAGAGATGATATTGGGAGGCCACGTTGTCCTCCAAAGTCGGTTTCTTTATTCTTAATGTATTCTTCATGAATGTCTGATTTCACTGAGAATTAGGGACAGAAATTTGTTTGACTTCATCCAGAAGCATCTCATAGACAAGGCCCCTAAGGAGATGGCACCCTGAAAACAGCACACTCAGTCGTAGGAATAAAGGCTCTGAGGAAAGAAGTGTGGCCCCAATTAGTCAAACAAAATTTGTATTAATAGTGAGAAGAGGCATTACACACTCCGAAGTTCTGAACCACAGGCAAGGGAGATGTCTGATCCGATCAGTGGGTGGAAACAATGCTGGTACATGAAACAGCTCCAAACAGAAGGTGCCTTTCAGAGAGCAGCATTTGTGCCTACCACTCACATGGCAGCAGGTTCTATTCTGCTATCAAGGTGACACCAGTCGGGCGCCACAGATCATCAGTGAGGAAATCAGGAGTCTTTCTTCACATGTAAAATTGGGAAGGAAAAAAAAAAAAAAAGACTGTTTAGCTGGTGCTTGCTATGTACAGCATTAGCATTCCAGTCTTTCCTGACTTCTATTGATTTTAAAAGATGTCCTTTGTTTAAGATTTGAAATCTGAATTAAAACATGAGGAACTGTTAACTAAATTAATCTTGGTATCAGGTAACATAGATATTTCTTCATCTCTACCCCATTTTATTGAAATGTAATTTATGTGCAAAAAAATTTAGTCTTTTAGGTGTAGAGTTAAAACGTTTTTAGAAATTATATAATCTTATAATCCATCCAATAATCAAGATGTAGAAAAATTTCCACAATCCTAAAAGTTTGCTTGTGACTCCTTTAGTCCCTAATCACAAGTTGCGCCACGGATCCACCATTCATCTGTTACCATAATTTCTTTTTTCAAAGAATCTCATATAGGGGGCTGGGGTTGTGGCTCAGTGGTAGAGTGCTTGCCTAGCGTGCATGAGGCACTGGGTTCGGTCCCCAGCACCACATAAAAATAAAACAAGAATCTCATATATATGGAATAATAAAGAATGCAGCGTTTTTTAGATCACTTTTTTCTCTGTATTTTTTATAAATCTATCCATACTATTTCATGGATTCATATAATGTGCTTTTTATTGTAGAATGAATATTCAAAACATTCAACATGTTAATTGATATTATTTCCAGGTTTAGCCATTACTAATAACGAACATTTGTGTATATGTATTTTCTGTTTTCATTTTTCTTGGAAGAATACATAGGAGTGAGGTCACTAAGTTGCATCATTAGTGTATGTTAATTTTATAAGAAAATATCTTACTGTTTTCTAAAATGGCTGTATAACTCTGCATTCTCAAGAGCAACGTATGATGATTCCAGTGACTCCACATCCTTGCAAACTCTTGGCATCTTCAACCTAATAACTCATTCTTATGGGTCTAAAGGGTATCCCATTGTGGTTTTGTTTTTAGCATGCATATTTATTTATTTATTTATTTATTTATTTATTTTTACCCAATTTTTATTGGTTCTTTTTAGATATATATGGCAATAAAATCCATTTTGACATAATTATAAAAGCATGGAATATTCTCATTCTAATTCCATCTCACCAACTACCATTCCCTTCTCCTCTTTCCAACCCTTGGTCCCTTTCCTCCACTTTATAGATTTTTCTGCAATTTACCCATAGTTATTTTTTAAAATTAATTTCTTATGGATATATATGATGGTGAGATTCACTGTGGTATATCCCATTGTGGTCTTAATTTCTATTCTATTAACTGATATTATGGGCTGCAGTATATCCCTCCTCTGCCAAAAAGGGAGAGAAAAAAAGATATATTTTAACCCCCAGTACCTTAAAATGTGACTTTATTTGGAAATAGAGTCAATGCAGATGTAGTTCCAGTAAGGTCACATAGGAGTAGGTTGGGTCTCTAGTCCAATAAGACTAGTGACCTTTTTTGATGGAGAAAATGTCTGGTGATAACGAAGGCAAAGGTCAGCATTATGCAGTTGCCATCCCAGGAACAGCAGTGATTGCCAACACCTCCTCTTAAGAGGCTCCTCACAGCTTTCAGAGGGAACATGGACCTCAGGACCATTTGGATCTCTACCCTTGACAACTGTGAAGCATTAAATATGTTTCATTTAAAACGATATAGTTTTTGATACTTCCTTATGGCAATCCAAAGAAATTTAAACGTTTAATAACATTGAACATTTTCTTCATGTGCTTTTTGACCTCTTGCACATTTTCTTTTGTGAAGTGTCTGTTCAAATATTTTGCCCATAATTTAATTGGGTTCTTTTTCTTCTTATTATTACTAGGTTAAAAGTTGATTACATATTAGGGATATAAGTTCTCTGTGAAATATATGATTTATAAATATTTTCTTAAAGTTTGTGACTAGATATTTGGCCTCTTATTTGTTTTAAGAAAAACAAAAGATTTTATACTTCATTGAAGTTCACACTATCATTTTTTTTTCCTTTTATAGTTTATGCTTTTTGACTTATTTAAGAATCTTTTCCTTTCCTACTATCACAAAGGTTTATTCTATATTTTTTCTAGAACCTTAATAGTCTTAGCTTTTATATGACTATTATCCATTACAAGTTAATTTTTTTGTGTATATAAATTGGATGAAGGGCAAGTTTTTTTCTTATTGTTTTGTACATATAACCTTCCTTTCCAGTGTCGCACTAGTACTTTCATGTCACTGAATTCCTTGAAACCTTTGTTGAAATCAATGAACCATATAGATATGGTTCTATTTCTGGACTTTCTGGTCTATTTCTGCTCTATGTCATATGAATATTGAGGAAAGTTCTCTGATAATAAGATGGTATGGTATTAATATGTCCCAAACATACTGAAAATTTAGCTACAATACAATCTTAAAGACAGTAAGGATAACTAAAACCTGAAAAATATGGCATGTACATTTGAATATTTTTATAAATATGAACTTACTGTGATTGGAAAATAGCAACTCAAGCACTCTTCCAGGAGTAAAACAGTTTTTTGAAACTTCTCTTTTTTCCTATACTTAATGTATTCTTTTTTTTTTAAATTTTATTGTTGGTTGTTCAAAACATTACATAGTTCTTGACATATCATATTTCACACTTTGATTCAAGTGGGTTATGAACCCCCATTTTTACCCTGTATACAGATTGCAGAATCACATCGGTTACACATCCACTGATTTACATATTGCCATACTAGTGTCTGTTGTATTCTGCTGCCTTTCCTATCCTCTACTATCCCCCCCTCCCCTCCCCTCTCCTCCCATCTTCTCTCTCTACCCCATCTACTGTAATTCATTTCTCCCCCTTGTTGTTTTTTTTTCCCTTTCCCCTCACTTCCTTTTGTATGTAATTTTGTATAACCATGAGGGTCTCCTTCCAATTCCCATGCAATTTCCCTTCTCTCTCCCTTTCCCTCCCACCTCTCGTCCCTGTTTAATGTTAATCTTCTTCTCATGCTCTTCCTCCCTACTCTGTTCTTAGTTACTCTCCTTATATCAAAGAAGAACTTAATGTATTCTTAAAGAGTGAAAACATCTTTTCCTGATTTGCCTTGTGTTAGTACAGAAAAATTACCTTCATAAAGAAGGCACAGAAACTAAATTTCCTGAAGAACATGTTCCTTAGAAAGTATTAGGAAAACCATGGATAATTCAGGTTATGGAGTCTATAGAATGGAAACAGCAAGCAGACAGATACCATCTGGAAAGCAAGAGTTGTATTTTCTGAACTTGAAGAACAAATGTAGATCAAATGTATGAGGAATCAACAAGCCAAGTCCTGACACACATATAAACTATAATTTTAGTGGAGAAGTGGCATGAGTCCAACCCACACAGGTGCAGGTCAGAGCCTTCAGATCAATCCCTGCCGCACATTCAAGTCCACACAAGCCTTCTTGAGATTGCCACAAATATAATATGAAAAGTGCTAAATTGGGCTGGGGATGTGGCTCAAGCGGTAGCGCGCTCGCCTGGCATGCGTGCGGCCCGGGTTCGATCCTCAGCACCACATACAAACAAAGATGTTGTGTCCGCCAAAAACTAAAAATAAATATTAAAAATTCTATCTCTCTCTCTCCTTCTCTCTCTCTCACTCTCTCTTTAAAAAAAAAAAAGTGCTAAATTATGGAATGCTGGAAAAATAGGCCATTTTTTTCTTAAGAAGGTAACTAGCATGGAAAATTAATGGAAAATTAAGAGATACAAAGGGCGTATTGTTATCTATTGCTTTATAAAATTCATCTCTAAATTAAGCATCATAAAACAACAAACATTCATTATCTCACATAGTTTCTGAGAGTCTAGAAGGCAGAAGGACCCTAGCTAAGTGTTCCTTGCTCAAAATATCCCATGAAGTTTCAGTTGAGAAGTGGCTGTGGCTGCAGTTGTCTGAAGGCTTGAAGGGGTCTGGAGGAATCATTTTCAGAATGGCTATTGACAAGGGGTCTCAATACTTAACAAATGGGCCTCCCTATAGAGTGTCCTTGTACCATAATCATTGGTTTCTTCTAGAATAAGGGATCCAAGAAAGAGGAAGAGAGACTAAGAGATCAAGACAGAAGTTCTGGTGTCTTTTTTAATGTAATCTCAGAGGTAACATGTCCTAATGCTTGCCAAATCTGTTACAATTTGGAAGGCATTGCATAAGAGTATAGTAACAGAAAAGGAGGATTACTGGGGCCATCTTGAATGCTAGCTGAAAATCAGAGGAAGATCAGGATGAGGGAAACCAAGATCTTGATGTCTTTTAGCTGAACATGGTAATCAAGATATGTTCTGAGACTAAACCAATGGAATGATTTGAATGGAGGAGGATGAGGAAAAGGAGAAATTAAGCACAAATCTGAAGTATATAATGTTAAACCCTCTGTAGGGTTATTAACCACAATACAGACTATAAGAAGGAGTCTGAACTCCTGAAGCTAGAGTCCAGATTTTTGCTTGTTCTGTTTCATGGGCATGAAAACATGCCTCCTGATGGATACATCCAATAGAAATGCTTCCTCACAGTTTCCAGATTTCCTGAAGTTGTTCTCCTCCTGAAAAATATGCCTCAAATACTACTTTCTTCATGAATATGTCCATATCTCTAAAACCAAAAATTTGAGTCCCTATAGCATTTAGCTCACTCGATTATAAAGGAGTAATTAAAGATGCCCTGGATAAATCGATATGGATATATAGTGTAGAGGTTATTCAATATAAGTAGGGAGGAATTTGTAACAAAATTTAATTACTTTAAGGCCAAGAAATTGTATTATCTATGTCATCCAGGAGGAAAAAGGAACCCGAGGGAATATGTCACAGCACTAGTTACTTGAAAGGAAAATGAGAGATAGGAAAAGGAAAGGTTATATGCATGGATCGTGACCCAAAGTAAGTGTGTGTGTGTGTGTGTGTGTGTGTGTGTGTGTGTGTGTGTTTGTGTTGTGAGTACTGGATAGAAATTTCTGTCTTAAGGAAAGACAAGATAGGATTCTTATACCAGACAATAAAGAAGTTGAAATTGCAGAATGCTCTAAATAAATTAGAAGAACGCCAGAGTCTGATTTATCTTTCTTTTAAAGTTCTTCAAGTACAGTAGCAGCAGATTGAGAAAAGATACACTGGTGTTGGAGACTGACAAACTTTATTAAAAGTTCTTTTTTCCTCATCACCATATAGTGTGTACAGGGATAAAGAGATGCACAAAGCATATAGATTTGGAAATATGGGCTTACTCTCAATTTGAGAAGCACCCAGTATCCACATTAATAGAGAACAGAAAAGTAATTCATTACAAATCTTAAGGGTATTATTTTTTAGTACATATTTTTTTTGAATGCTATCACCATCAAATCAGCAACTGTGAGACTATTTAAAAATATTTTAACATGAAGCAGAAATTAAATTCCAAAATGAATGTCCTTATATAAACTTTAAAAATGGAAACTAAGGTTGAGGATAATGTACTGTATAGTAGTATTTGATAAAAAGGCAATGTTCCCCCTTTTCTCACTTAGTGACTTGTGATATTACAGAAATTAACAAATCTCTCTCAATTATATTTGCATATTTTAAATATCAAGAATAACACTTTCTTTCCTAGATAAATATAATATATTCATGTATGGAAAGGGCTTTGGCTGGTTCTGGGAACCTGAGCATTTATATCAGAGATGGTTCTGTCTGGTCCTCTATGTGATTGTGGAATTCTGATTTATATTCTAGACCTATTAAACAAATGCTCCGGATTGTTTAAATTGATGTATTCACTTCTCCATGTAAAATAAAAAAGAACTTCCCCTGAGGAATTTGACAAGGCTATTTCTGAAATTTTAATGCTTCCATATATTTTATAACACATGGTCATTATTAGTGCCTCAATTTTTAAATCATATAGCTGGTAATCCCACTATCCCTTGTGTTCATGGTGCTTTTTGATCTTGTATCTTTTGATTGCTTTCTGCTTTATTCTTGCTGCCTCTGAGACCAGAAAAGTCATCTCTGAAAACTAATAATGATGGAAAGAAAGCTGAAAGACTTCTTACAATTATAAGGTAAGTCTTGGAGGCAATCATATTTGTTTTCAAGACTTTATTACTTTAATAGAACACACCCAGAGTTCTGAATTAAGTAGAAACACTGCTTATTTAGTTATTTAATATTATTAGCATTTCTTACAAAGCATAAAACTTGCACACTATTTAAGGAATTCATAGAGAATTTGTCATCTCCCTGTGTACTTTTCAGCAAACTATTCATCAAATTGGACTGTAAGATTACTAGAACCATCTATTCAAACTGACCTAGATCAACAATGGGGCAGGAAAAAAAAAAAAAAAAACCACATGAGCCGTAGTTCTTTGTAAGGGAGTACAGTCCAACACCTTATATTCCAGCTTCCTGCAATGATAGAACAAATCAAATTGTGAGACCTGAAGCTCTGTAATGGGCTGAATACGTGAACACAAACATACTGGCCTTTTCTTTTTAGTGGCTAATAATTGAAATTTACTATTGGTCATCAGGCACACATTCTTTTGGTGAGGAAAAAGTTAATACCCTCTCTCACTTGCTTCTGGCTGCAAGAGAAATGGAGGCTCTCTCATTTACTTTATCATACTGAGTCCTTATATCTTGGAATCTCTACATGTCTTTCTGTGACACAAATTGGATTTTTATATACTTCTCCCAATTCTGTTTATAGATTAATATAAAAAAAAAGAAAAAGAAACTAATGTATTGGTGAGAATTGGGAGGGACAGTTTTCTCCTAGCTCTCTCTTTTATTACCCATCATAAAAGTTTTTTTTAATCCATAATTCATAACCAGGAGCAATAACATAAAAATCAATAAGCAAGGAGTTAGGGTCTTGCCAGCCATTCCAAAGAATTTAAGCCTTTTTTTTTTTTCACTTCTAGTTTAGAAGATGCCAAGTGAAGGCTAAATCAATGCTGCTATGTGACATTTTTTGCACTGTACACCAGGGTAAAAGACAGAATTGTGTTTGATTTCATTGTTACCTTCTGCCAGGCAGAAGTGGAAAATCCTCAAATAGGCAAATACCTTTTTAATCCTAAAAAGGGCTGATCTCATTATTCCTCACTTAGTTTTTAATGTAATCCTAAAAAGGCATTAGCTGGTGACAAATTTAGATATGATCTCTTCCAGGAGTATTTATAAAATCTCCCAGGTACCAACAAATTGGGTGGTTTAGAACCACCCTGCACAGGCTTCGTTTTAATGCCAGCTCTACCACTAACCAGTGTGATAAGCTCCCTGTTACTCAGTTTCCACAGCTATAAAATAAGATTATTTTCATTCTGCCAAATTAGATTATGGTGAAAATTAAACACAATTAGAAAATTTTTAAAATATTTTTTTCTGTTATAGATAGACACGACATCATTATTTTGTTTATTTTTTTAATGTGGTGCTGAGGATCAAACCCAGCGCCTCACATGTTTGAGGCAAGCATTCTGCCACTGAACCACAACCCCAGCCCGGATTAGATATTTAAAATACCCAAATTTTAGTAACCTCGTGGAAATTACTTTCTCCTCTCTAAGGGTGACCATAGGTAGTCCCCCACCCCAAGCTGTGTTTTCATCATTTGGAACCAAAAGTGTAATCTAGAAAAGAGACATTTTGCATGGAAATAAATAATGCACAAAAGAAATGCTTTAAGAATGTGAAGTTTGTAAAAGATGATGCTCAAAAGTGTTTTAACTACCAAATTTACTAGTGTATCTTGTCAGGCAAACAGACTTCTGATTAAATTCAAGTAGAATGGCAACATTCATTTATCAAGTTTCTTCACTCCAACTGCTGATTATGTTCATCTTCTGCATTTTGTGGTGGTTCCTTTGCTTTGCAGTAAACAGTAAATTTTTTGCTTTTACTCACAATAATGTAACCTCAATGTTTATATATACAGAGAGTCATTTTGAATATGAATGTACTATTGCCTGGTAAATCTTTTGTAAACTAAACCTCATTAGAAGAGCTGGTACAGGAGTAAACAGAAACAAATATGCCTTTATTTCCTTCTATTTCTCTTTTCTCTATTTCTCTCTGACCTTCTAATTCCTGTTGCCCAACCCCAGGCAAGTAAATGTTTCAGCTGTGGTATTCCATTTAAATTTGCCCTGGGCTCCTAATGCTGCATACATTTTCTCTTCACTATTCCTCCTTTATTATAAATACTATTATTTTATTTATAAGATTTTAACAAGTTGCTGGGACAAAAAAAAAAAAACACCTTCAAGTAAGTCATATTAAGGTATAAATGACAATGTGAAAATTTCCCAGTGATTTTTTTGTTATTATTATTCTGAGAAGATAATAATTACTATTTGAAAACACAGATGGGGAATACGTTTATTCTATAGGTAATTAAGTTGACGGGACTGAAGGAGAATATGTGGCCTTTGTCATTTCTGTATTTTATTCTGTTTTCATTCTAGATCCTGAATTTGTACATAACAGTTTTTATATCATTGCAAAACTCAGGGCAGTGTGGAAAAAAAGTAGAGTAAAAAATTAGATTATTGTTGTTTAAAAAAACATAATTTTATTGGTGTCACAATCTTTCTTACTTATTTTACACTAAAATTTTGAAGTCCTGTACCCTTTTTATATGGGTGGATGATGAACATTCTTGTTAGAAATGTGACAAACACCAGCCTTAATATTTCCCTTAGCTGACCAAACTTTAGACAGGTGCCTTTCTGCCTCTGGACCCTTGACTTCCCTTGCTTTAGAACATTTTCTTTAGAAAACTTACACTTGCAAATAATTTCTCTGTCTTTTTGAGATGCAGTTTAAGGAAAAAAAAAAACTCGCTGGGTATGGTGGCACATGCCCATAAGCCCCACAACCTTGGAGGCTGAGGCAGGAGGATTGCAAATTCAAAGTCAGCCTCAGCAATTTAGTGAGACCCTAAGAAACTTAGTGAGACTCTTTCTTCAAATGACAAAATGGAGGGAAAAAAAAAAAAAAGAAAGAAAGGCCTGGTGCTGTGACTTGGTGGCTAAGCATCCATGGGTTCAATCCCCATTAACAAAACAAAAACCACAACAACAAATGCTTCTTGCTGATTTTACTACTCAGTACTATCTTCCTTAAGGATCTGGGAAGAAGCCTTTTGCAATGTATATAACCTGATATAACCAGCATCAGCAACTTACCCAGGCCCTAACCAACTTAGTAAGACCCTGTCTCAAAATAAAAAAAAAAATAAAAATAAAAAGGCTAGGGATGCATCTTAGTGGTAAAGTGCCTCTGGGTTATAACCCTGATCTCCCACTCCCTATCTTCTGTCTCTGGGTGAGGGCAGGAGTCTAATGTCTGTGGACACACTATCTCTAGTCAGGAAGGCAGGGTAAATTTACTCTTTCTTCTGGTAAAACCAATTATCAAGGACAGATGATTTCTTATCTCCCCATGCTCATGCTCATTCTCCCCATCCTCCTCACCTCCTAAAAACTCACTACCCCTTTGTTTCAGTGGAATTGAGCTCAGACTGAGTTCTGGCCTCTCTTCCCTACTGCAATAGCTTTGAATAGCTGTTCCCCACCTTTTAAACCTGACCATACAATTTTTTTTCAATTTAAAGTTCCTAAATACACTTCTTGAACAGTCTCCCAATTCTGTAATGGAATGGTACATGGAACTGTTTGTCAAGTGAATCTTTTAAGGCAGGATTTTTTTTTCCTTTTTAAGAGAATATAAGTTTATATCATTGTGAAAAAAAAAAATCCTGGTCCACTTCTCTATCCATGACCACCATACTCACACAACACATTTTGATTGTGATTTTGGATCCCTGTAGCTTTTAAAATAAAATAATCTAATATTTTCTTGAAATGCCTTTAATATGTAAAATCATAATTTGTGGCTAATCTCAAGGGATGGTCATGTTCAGTTTTTGACTCTAACTTCTGAAGGTGATGAACTCCATTAATTTTAAATGGTATATTTTATCATTATCAAAAATTGACATATTTGTGCTAATTCCAGTTTTTGTTACCAATAATTGAAAAGACAACTGTGTTCATATTGTATAGGGTGAAAGTTTAGAAGTTTGAATTTGCTTGGCAGTTGGTTTTGATTATAGTCACTGACTCGGACTTTTTCAGTTAGTGACCTTAACATGCTCAGGAAATTGTAGATCACTGAAAACTGCTCTTTATGAGTCTTGGTTAGGAGCAATACTCTTGGCTAATCAATATGTAATAAAGAGAAATGTGTACATAGGTTTGAGGTGTCTAGGACACAGAACAAAATAATACTGCTTCATTAAGAGGGGACATATATTCACATCAGGCTTCTGGAAGCTATAGTTGAGCTACATTTGGTGTGTCTGATGAGTGCTGGTGTTTACATAGTTATTCAATAAGATCAGATATAAATAAATAAGTAAATAAATACAAAGGTATTAATATATGTATTTATGTGTATATATACATGGACATACACACATATGTACACATAAATGCATATACAAGAGTTGTTAAATATGTTTTTTTGGTTGTGCTTTTTTTTCTTTCTTTTTTTGGTATTAGAGATTTAAACTTTAACCCAGTGGTACTTTATCACTGAGCTGCAGCTCCAGCCTTTTTATTTTTATTTTTTTTTTTTTGAAACAGGATCTTACTAAGTTGGTTAGGGCCTAGGTAAGTTACTGGTGCTGGCCTTCAAACTTGTGATCCTCCTGCCTCAGTTTCCCAAGTCATTGAGATTACAAATCACAGTGGTGTATGCCACCATGTCTGGCTTAAAATATGTTTCTTATATGTAATAAAGAATAAGCAGAGGGCTGATGTTGTAGCTTAGTTTTAGAGTGCTTGCACAGCATGTGTGAGGCACTGGGTTCAAATCTTAGTACCACATATAAATAAATAAATTAATTAATTAAATAAACCTCCATCAGCAATTAAAAATTTTTAAAAATGAGTAAAATTTTTAACAACAGACAAATTCTGGGACCGTCTTTACTCCTTTGCTCAAATCTAAGGTAACTAACAATACTAGATCTAATTTTTCGACATTGATATCTCGAAGTTCTATATGTACTTCCATCAAACAAAAGAAACAATCAAATTATCAAACACTAACAGAAACAAAGCTAGTCTTCAAGTTATTTTGCAAATTATAATATCAAGACTTAAATCATGAGAATGGTTTATGAATAATTTTCAGCCACACATTACACATGATGATTCAAACGGAAGTCCTAGAACTTGGCAGAATGTAATAAATTGGATGGGTTTATTTCTTCCTCTGGAAAAGAGAATCTTCTTATTTACATCCATAATATGTGATAATAATTTTCTTTAACAAAAAATTTAAAAAGTTTATCCTGGTCACAGTATATGTTCTCTCTTTTTCCTTGGGAACTGAGTACTGGAAGTTCTGTGCCCTCAGTAGATGCCAAAATGTACATTTTGTACCAAATATCTTAATCATCCTATTGTGAATGGATCCTAAATTCTTATTAGTATGTAGGTCTCTTTGTGAAAACTGATTCTTCCCTATAACTTCTAGCAAACTCAGCCCTAGAGCACCCATAGTTGGCCTTTCCCATGGTTTCTTCTTTCCCAGTTGTTAGGAGACAAAGAGATTGGTCATGAAAACCTCAGACCCTTTTTTGTCTTGCTTCTTTCATGTTTGGGGGGAGATTTAGATATGAATATGGAAATTATGATGTTTTTTAACTATGCTAAGAATTATTTCAAGCAATGTATCATTAATATGACTCCTTGAAAATAAAATCACATTTTCATAAGGCCGGTGTAAAGTTCAGATAAAATTCAATGGTTGTTAGTATATATTTATAAATTCAGGAATTATGGGTGAAGAAGATAGGCATTAATTGCTCCAATTAAGGATGAAAATCTGTGTTAGTTTTTTCAAAATAGTACAAAAAAGAATAAAAATGAAATATTACAATAAAAGAAAATTGATGGTTTGAAAGAAGAGCAGTTTGTATGAGATCAGCAAAAGTAAACCGTGCGGGACACACCCACTTTAACTGACTTTTTTTCTATGAGTTTTGCTGGATAAATGCCATCACAGAAGCAGCAATACTAATGCAAACCATTACATGGTTCTCTTTCCTTATATCCAAAAAACATCCAAATATATATTGTTCTTTTTTAACTACAGGAGATTTCAAATGTGGGGTAAATTATATAAAAAAATTTTGGAATCACCAATAAATAGCTTTTGTACTCATCAATTTGCTGAAATATGGTGTGCTGTTTGCATTTTCAGTTGTTATAAGGGTGAAATTTAGACGCCAGTTAACATTAATGATGTTAGACCAAAATTAATAAAGGTAAGCTGGTGGGGTTGCCCCTTGGGAAGGCGGGTAGAGAGTGAAAGGGTTCTGATAAAGTCAAAGAGGAAAAATGACTGACTGGTTTAAAATGTGATTACTCTCTGTTATAAATTTAGCAAGCACACCCTTTTAGCAAGAAACATTATAGAATTAACATTAGAGAAAGAATGATCTTTAAATGTTCACCAAAAAACAGGCTGTGGGTTTAAAACTTGTCAGAATGATGGATACTCTGCTTCTCAGAGGCAGTTCTCTAAGTGTTCATAGCAAACTTGATTAGGAAAAAAAAAAGTCCAGTCTCTTATAATAAAATAGGTAAGTAATCAAGCAAATAAACAATTTTTTTATGTTAGTTATATCATGTCAACCTGAATGAATGCTATTTTTCCTGGTGGAGTCTGAATTTTAAGACATTAATGGTTGTGTTTAGAAACTCAGGTCCACTAAGATTCTTTTAAGAATAGAGTATAACTTTGTCCAACTACTTCAAATAGCATTTTCTTTAAAAAATAAGAAAAGAAAGAAAGAAATGGGAGGGAGGAATAAATTAAAATAAAAAAGCAAAAAAGAAAGAAAATGTTTATGGAAAACTTGAACATGGTTTACTCAGGCTTTACATATCTACCTTTAGGAACTGGATATTAAACGTGGAGGCTTTCAGGAGAGAATAAAAAAGTGCACAAATCTTTGCAATTTAAACATTTAAAAATCCACAAAAATACCAGTTCACATTTAAACTTGTAGTCATAACCAATAGATGGTGTAAAGTTAAAAAAAAATTTCCTCAATGATTCCTGATTTCTTTTGAAAAATCTTCGGTTACTGAAAAATTGGGAGATATGACACTGTCCCCACACCTGTTCTTAAAGAAATCATGATAGATTCTTAAGAGCAGGTGTCTAAAAGAGGCAATTTTCTTAATGTTAAGAAATTGGACTATATGTGTATGAAATTTGGAGTCTCTGGCTCTACAGAAAGAAGTAAAAAGTTCACAGAGAGAATCTCTCCCTTGAGGTTTCTTGAGTTTCAACTGCCTTTTTTGATCATCTCATCTGAGACTTTTCTAGACCCTTAGAGTTCTGATTTAATACTTTAATATAAGTAAGGAAATTTGTAAACTCTATGTACATATATGTGTATGTACCTATCCATCATTCCTTTATCTGTAGAATACATATACATGTTTTTAAAAAGATCATTGAATGCAATGAACGAAAGCCATATTTTTAAAGTTTTATGGGATATTCCAGTCATCAAGGAAACTATATTTGAGATTCTATTTGTGATATACTGAATAATTACCCCCAAAGATGTCCATATTCTAAACCACAGAAATATGTTAATTTTTTTCCTTAAACAGTAAAAAGTACTTTGCAAATGAGATTAAGGATTTTGAGATGAGTGAGTATATTGGATTATCCAAATGGGCTCAGTGTAATTAAAAGTGTACTTTTCAGAGGAAGGCAATGGGTTTAAAGTCTGAGAAGAAGATGACTGGAGTAGAAGTCAGAATAATGCCATTTCTGGAAGGGGCCATGTGCCAAGCAATGCAGGTAGCTTTAGAAGCTGTAAAAGAATGGGTTCTCCCTAAGAGCCTCCAGTAGGAACAGCCCTTCCAACACTGTGATTTTAGTTCCATAAGACTTCTTTTTTGGAATTTTTGCCTCCAGAATCTAAAAATAGCAAATGTGTATTATTAAAAAGCTACTTTATGACAACTTTTATAGCAGCAACAAGAAATTAAGATATTATGCATATTGTATTATTGATCTTTAAGAGAATAACTTAATTTCAGTATCATGACAAATATAGGCTTTAAAGAAGAATGAGTCTCCTTAGTAGTGATGTACTCTGATGAAAGGGACAATGTTCACTAAATCAGATGCTATAGAATGTTACCTAAAGTTAGAATAGTAAGTGTTAATTAGTGCAAATTAGCCTTTAAAATTTAAAATGACAGTTTTTTAAAGGAACAATGAATGCACAGATATTATTTCTAGATATTTCTTCATAACGATATACTATTGTAAGAAAATCTTACATTATTTGTAGTTCTATTTCTGATTTAAAGTAAGGCTCCTTAATTACCAAATGCCACAGGGAATACATTAAACAGTGTTCTTAGGTGCCTATCTGCTTCTTTGCCTAGTCTCCACTGAATTTCATAGAAATAGACTGATTCATGACCCAGGAACACATTAATATGGGGCCTTCATGTGGTACACTCCAATTCTCAGGGCTGGTAACATTACCTGATCAACTTGATACCTAAGCTACATCTCATTCTGATTGAGTAGAAATTTTCTGGAAATTGGGTCCAGAAATACGAATTTCTTTATAGTCAACTATTTTTCTATAGCCAACCTCAATTTAACAATTATGGTTCTACAACATTTTAATATTTTTAACCATTTATCTTGTTTAAATTACTATTCTTGGTATTGTTAGAGGATATGAAAAAAAAACTTAACTTCTTTAAGTGGCAGTAAGATTTAAACAGTTAACCCTAATTAAAGTGCAAAATAAATAAGTGCTATACAAAAGTACTGCTTTGCAATATCAGAGTAGAACTCAAATATTCACTAATTCTCATGAGTAAAATCAGAAACAGGTCCCTAGAGGGGGTCAACTTAAATTAAACCTGTGAGCTGAAGAAGCAATATGGCTTCAGGTTCAGGAATCAAATGACATGGAATTTGAATCTACAGCCCCACTTTGGCTGGAGATTCAGTTTCTGTTTAAAGAAAATGGGGCAAATGAGAAAATATACTAATTAAGGCATTTGAAATCCTTAGACTAATGCCTGGCACAAGGCAAGTATTTAGCAACTATTAGCTCATGACAGTTTCCTTGAAGTAAAGATGAATTCTTCTATTTTTGAGTTCAATAATTCCTACTTCTGACACTCACTCATATAACTTGCAGACATGATAACTAAATGCTGCTTTGGAGCTTATAGTCTAGTGGGGACACAGAAAAATAAAATAAAGTTAATTTGCAAATATGATAAAGAGAGTTATCTGGTACTATGAAAGCTTGTGATGGGAACTTAGCGTCAGCTAGGTTGGTCAAGGAATACCCTCTGGGAATGCATATTTGAGCTAGGAGAGAGGAATACATTGTGATTATCTGGATGAAGAGGGGGAGGAAAGAGTACCTCCCACAAGAGAACAGAGGATCTAACGTGTCTGAACAAGGAATTGCTGGCAGACAATGTATGGATTTTGACCAATGAGACAAAGCAGAGAAAAGTTTGGGGTGATGCTGGAAAATAATTCAGATCACACAAAACATTAGAAATCTTGATAGGGATACTGATATTTCTCCTAATAACAACAGGAATATTGGAGAAGTTTCTTTTAGTCAGCTTTTTCATGGCTGTGACCAAAAGATCCAACAAGAACAATTTTAGAGGAGGAAAAGTTTATACGAGGCTCATGGTTTCTGAGGTCTTAATCTATGGCTGACTCCATAGCTCTGGGCCCACGATGAGGTAGAATATCATGGCAAAAAAGTATGGAGGAAGAAAGCAATTCAGGACATGACAAAACAGGAAGCCACATAAGAGCTCTGCTCACCAGTAACCTAATAAAAATCCCCATAGAAGCCTCCTCCTGCCACACTCTACCTACCTACAGTTAGCACCCTGTTAATCCGTATCAGTGGATTAATGGAGACTGATTAAGTTAAGACTCTAATAACCCAATCATTTCATCTCTGAAGTTTTTCATTTTTTTGAGACACTTAGTATCTAGACCATAACAATTTAAGCAGATAACTATAAGGATTAGACTTGTATCTAGAAACTTACTCTGTATGCAATATGAAGAACAGGTTACAGGGTATCAGAATAGGGGCAGGGATTCTGGATGGACACACACACACACACACACACACACACACACACACATACACACATAGTCATGGTACTTGATAATGGAAAAGAGGTGTTATGAAATGCCTCTGAATTTATGATTATTATAACTGAATCTATGGTGTTGTTTTTATCTGAAATAAGAAAAACGGAAGCACTTTATTGATTGGGTCAGAGTTGAGTTTTAAACATGATGCTTTGGTGGTACCTCTGAGACATCACTGGGTGATTCAACATGCCACATTAATGGTTCAAAGATGAGACTGAGCAGGAGATATGTATATAAAGAAAATCTATTTAATCTATTTATAGATGGCAGAAATGGGATCACCTGGTTAGAATTTATAGAACTAGAGGGGTGGAAAACCTAGGAATGACCTGTTATGGGGCAGGAGATAAAAAATGCATAGAAAAATCACTCTGATCTGTTTCCAGGGTGACACCTATATAAATGTACGTTTAGAGAAAAAGGATTGCTGAATCCATTCAAAGAGGTCCTGTTTTCCAGGCAATTTGAAAAAAAAAATCCTAAAATAATAAGACAGCTAATAATGTTAGCAAAGAGTGTTATTAAAATGATGAGCATGAAATCCAAAAAGAGAGTGTGAGGGAAGGGAGTTTTGAGAGAGGAAGTGACGGGACAATGAAGACATGACAATTATCTAGTTGGTTCTCAGGGCCTTGCATATCTTGCCCATCTTCTAAAGCACATTGATTGATGGGATGTTTTCTCTGCCTATGACTACAGAATTTTAAGGAGAGAATTGTAAAGGTCAGTTTGGCCAGAAGCTAGGAGTATTCTTGTAAATAATTCTTGTAAATTATTTTGATATCTTAACACTGAGGCATGAAAGTATTGACTGGCTAGCACTTAAAAACCAGTCTATATCTTCAATACATTTCCTAAAGAAAATTTCTGTTATTTTTTTCATTTTCTTAGCTTTTCAGAAAAGTTTAGGCAACAGCAAGGCTAGACACTCATGACTAGAGAAGTGGTTTTTTTATACAATCACTTCAATTTACTGAAGTAAGCTGTCTGGGAAGAATAAATGGATGGAGGAAATGTGAATGGCCTGTGGCAGCAAATGAAAGATTCAGAAATAATATTGTAATGGAGTCAGCCTCTGTGAATGCTGCAAAGATGATCTTAAGGTGCAGTTATGAATTTATCTTTTAGACTTCAGAAATATTAGTTATGAACTCTAACATGTCAGATTTTGGTTTAAAGACATCTTACCCATCTGGTGGGTATATACACAAGAAACCAAGAATTTGTTTTATTTGTTTTTATTTTTTGAATTTCAGCTATATTAAAATAAACATATTTCTCACAGTTCTGCAGGCTGTAAAGTCTACAATCTAGAGGCTGGTAAATCAGGTGTCTGGTGAAGTCTGGCCTCCTGACTTTCAGAGGGCTGCCTTCTTGCAGCATGTTCTTATAGGGGCACTAATTTCATATATGAGGGCTCCACCCTCATGACCTAATCACCTGACAAAGAACCCTATCTCCAAATATTGTCATATTAAAATTAGCTTCAAAATATGAATTTTAAGTAGACACAAAAGTCTATCACATGTCAACAAGGACAGTTTAAATAAGATTTTTAAAAACTTGGATATGTACTATAAGTAAAGCAACCATAGAGCATGGTTTGGATGGAGTCTTCATTAATGCTTGTGGTCTTGTAGAGTTTAGGATTTGTGTGATTTCAAATTTTTTAAATTTATGTATTATTATCAATGGACTTGTTTAAGCTAGGAAAATATGGTAGACTTCTATATTGAATTTCCAGTTTTTTTTCATGGTCTCATTTAGTGGTGTGTGAGACTGAGGTTTAATGAAAGACTTTGCTTTTCAATATGTGATTAAATGTGAAAGATAACCAGGAATGGCCATCTTTATCAACTTTTTTTCAGATGATTCATGACAATTTTCTTAAAATGCAGCATGCAGATACCCTCTGATAAAAGAAATCACTCCTCTGTACAATTGAAGGTAATTGATCTGTTCCAGGCCTGGTTGGTTACTATAGAAGAATGCATTTGTTTTTGTTCATTTTTTGGTCAATCAGTATACCATTTGTGCCCACTATGGTTCTTGAAATGCACCAAGACACTTTGTTGCATTTCTCTGAAAATCATTCCTAAAACAACAGAGAGGAAAAGAAAAAAAAATTAAATGATGAAAGCACAAGTAGTATAGAAACATTAGTATATTAAAATTCTATAATTTAGCTTTGAAAGATCTTCACTTGGTGAAAAAATATTTTTAAGGTAAAATTGCTCCTAAATAAATTTACACTTTATACTAGACTAAAAAGAAGTTGAGAAGACATGATTTCCTCACATGTAATGTTTTAGTCAAATTTTTTTTTTTTTTTTTTTTTTTTTTGCTGCTATGATCAAAAGATCTGACGAGAACAATTTTAAGGTGGAAAAGTTTAGTTGGGGCTCACAGATTTTTAGAGGTCTCAATCCATAGATGGCCACCTTCATTTCTCAGGGCCCAAGTGAAGCAGACCACAATGGAGGAAGGTTGTGGTAGAGGAAAGTAGCTCAGGATAGGACATCAGGAAGGAGAGAAAGAGAAAGATCGTGGAAAGCAAGTATGTACCACAAGCTCTGCCCCTTTCCCACCAGCAGCATGTATGCCCCAAAGGCATGTCCTCAGGTGATTAATCAGGGGATTAATGCACTCATTAGGTTAAGGCTCTCAGATCTCAATTGAACTTTCTTGCATTGTCTCACACATGGGCTTCCAGGGGACACTAATATCTAAACATCTAAATCTAGAGAATTTTTTTTAATTATTAATATTTATTTTGAAACAAATACATTGAGTCAATTTATTTGACAAGTATAAAACCTTTGTAGTTTTCATTAAAGAAAGAATGGAAGCTGATAATTTCATGTAAAATTACTCCAGCTGAAATGCTTGCAGTCTTCAGTATGGAAAAATTTAATATTCTTTTCCTTTGCTTTATAAGTCAAAATTATTTTCTTAATTGCAAACATCATGGTATACAGGAAAGACCAAATTGAAGGTGTCAATAAATTTAAATGTATTACAATTGTGTGAAAGAAAGAATTTTTTATTTTATTTATCTATTTAATCTTTATTTTTATAAAAATAATAAGATAAAAAACTGTACAAATACTAAAAAAAAGTATTAGAATCAGATATGGTCTACATATTATGTAAAGAATGTGAATATGTACCAAGATTAATTATTTCCCTAGAGTTATTTTTGAGTTATTTAGAATAATCAGAGGAATTTCATACTTTTTGCTTTAATGTTCATACAATTATGCAGTTTTTTAAGAAATTATTTAAGTACCAATAAAAAAGCATTTTTTGTTAAATAGTTTAAATAACTATACATTTAAAAATTATTTTTACCATTCCAATTTATTCTTAAAAAATTGAAGCTTAGATAGTAAACCAAATGATCATGCTGTTATAATGGAGCTCAGATTTATATTTGTTATTTTACTAAGTAATTATTGAATAATACTTAAGGTAGATAATATTACATACTTACATGGGAAAGCTGAGATGTACAGAAGTTAACTAGGTGAAACATCTAACCAGTCCATCATAGTTATACATAACAGTTCATTTGGCATATTGTGAAAGCATACAACACATCATTTTATCCATTTCAATATCCAGTACTATACCATTCTCTTCCATTTTCTATCCCCCTATCCCCTCCTCTATTCTAATTGGTTTTCCTTCTATCTATTTAATTATTTTTAAAATTGATACATTATAGTCACATATAAAATTGGAATACATTGTGACATATTCATACATGCACATGGAATAATTTTGTCCACTTCATTCTCTACTTCTTCCCTTTTGCCTTCCCTCCTCCTCTTAATATGCATGTCTTGTGTGTATAGTTATCTTTTTCTGTAATAATTTCTGTGTTATTGGTATCTTTTAGTTCTATCACCTAGCTGCAACACAATCCAAGGGTTTATTTTAACCTCCAAAAATGTCACTCAGTTGGCTGGTATAGAATTTTTGGTTCAATCCACTCTTGGAGAGCTGTTGGAATACTATGGTTTCCTCTGAGTTATTGTCTTTTGGGGATTTTCTCTGTTTTTATTGTATGAGTAGAGGTCTAGGAGTACGACTTGAGGTCCCACTTTAGCTGTTCCTCACTGGTCATTGTATTTTTTTTCTCCTTTATTCCATTTGTTAAAGTATTGTTAGAGTTTGAGTGGGGCTAATTGTACGTGGAGCAAGGTTTGCTATCACATTGCTGAGTTGTGATTGTAGCTCAGTAGCACGGTCTCCCCTGTAAACTTGTCCCATCCCAATAATTTCCTAGCTCCTTGTATACAAAGGGGGAATCAAAAAATAACAAAAGGGTAGTGACAAATATACAGCCTTAAAATAAATATCTATGCCTACTATGACATCTCTAACACCTATTGTCACACAAAGAGGAATGGTAAGTCAGCACTTAACATCAGTATCAATAATAAACAGCTACAAACTAGACTTAGCATTAAACATCAGGTGTCAATTATGTCCTTAATAATATCAATAACCACAATATGATATGAACGATGGAGGCAAAAATTATATAAACTATACAGTTCTAACAGATTGCAAAATTAGTTTTTCTTAATTGACAAGAAACAGATTAGAAAGCAAGAGAAATTTTGAAATTCTCTACTAGCGGCAGGTAAGCCCCAAAGGCATGTCCTCAGTGTATTAATCCCCTGATTAATTAGGTTAAGGCTCTCAGAACTCAGTTTGAACTTTATAAAAAGTAAACAGAAGCAGGAGAGAAGATATAGGTGGTGATTATAAAGAAGAGGAGTTAAAAAAATAACTAGAAGTAATAAAATAAAAGAGGAAGAGGAAACAAGAGCATTTGGCTAATAGAAGGATGAAGAAAGGAAAGAAGTAATAGAGGAAGAAAGATAAAGGTAAGAACAAACCAATAAAAAAAAATCAAACTAAAACAAATCCACAAAACACTTTACCCCTCAAAAAAAAAAAAGAAAAATTATATGTAAACACACACACACACACACTTAAACCAATAAGTGAACAAAGAAAACACACACACACACACACACACACACACACACACACACACAGAGTAGAATGGGTCAAGGGAAAAAAGGAGAAAAATAGGAAAAAATCCTAATGGAAAATGAAAGGCTTGTCTTCACTGAAGAACTTGAAACTGCCAACAAGGATGAGTGTTCACTGCCTATGCTATGCCCCCTTCTTTCCCTTCTTTGCATTTATTTTGAGCTATGAACCCCTTAGATCAGGACTGAGGAGTGCTAAATCTGATCTTTTCGTGTTTCATATTGAGATGCCAGGTGGTGTGGACCAAGGCTGATGCTGGTCATAGTGGCTCTCTGCTTCCCCTCTCACAATGCAGGAGGACAGACTGGGGAGCACTGACAATTGGAGTTTTTGTCTGGATGGACTTGGTAGATTTACTTCCAGCTCGGGGCTGATGCAGTGTTCTAAATGGGGAAATTTTCAGCCATCTGGGTTTATTTCCGAATGTCTTTGGAACTTTGTCAGGTGATATTTACTCCAGAGAGATTAGATTCACACCTCCTGTTGCTGAGTAGATGCTTATCTCTGCTGGACATCTGGGTCTCAGGGACCTCCCTAAAATTCCACTTGTCCAGTGAGGAACTAACCCCTCTGCAGGTTTCATATATTCCATGGTCATGGTTATGGATTTCTCAAGATCAGAGCAGAGTTCAGAGGCAATTGTCTGACCAGTTTCTGGCCTCGTCCCAGCTGGTCACATGAATGTCCACAGAAAAGGGAAAAACAAGTCTGTCTTCCATTGGTATCCCAGCCTGGACTTCCCTGGGCACAATCCTCTCTGCCTGTTTCAGTTGCACTGGAGCAGACCCACCCAGGACCCAGTGGCAGACATTTGCTGAGACAGGCTGGCAATGGGTGTTATGATCTCCCCAGCTCCTGCCATTGAAAGCTGCCCTAAAGTCACTTACAAATGTCTTTCATCTCAACTCTCTGCTTGCCAGCCAAGAGATTCTGAAAACTTTTCAATCATCGTCTTGTCTCGCTGTCTCTGGGTCAATTAAGATCAGCCTTCATTTCTTTTTCACACGTTTTCCCATGCCAAATTTAGTATTTATTTGTAGCACTTTTCTCTCTTCCTGCCTGTGTTAGCCCTCCTCTCTATAATGCACAGGTAATTAGAAAAAGCTGGTGCATCTCTAACATTTATCTCTTGTTCTATGTTCGAAGCTCCTGGATTTTTGTGTCTTCTGATTATTTTACTGACCAATGTGAATTTCAGTGAGTCCCCTCACCCATGCATCCCCCTAGGAAGCAAGACTCCTCCTGCTTGAAACTTGAGCTTTGTAGCACCTAGAAAGAAAACGCTTCCTCAAATCTGCCATCTTCCCTGCTCTGTAAATTGATGTTTTATGACTACCTTTTTCTGTCTTAGGCCGCTTTAACAGAATACCACAGGCTGAGTAATTTAAATTTGTTAGGAACTTATTGGCTCACAGTTCTGAAAGCTGTGAAGTCCAATATCAACATGCTGGCATCTGGCAAGGGCCTTCTTTCTGCATCATCCCATGGTGCAGGGACAAAGGGAGAGTCCAATGACAAAAGCATTTTTATAAAGGCAATGAATCCACCCATGAGAGAGAGTGGAGCCTTGTGGCCTAATCACGTCTTGAAAAAGTCTCTCCCAATACAGTTACATTGGCAATAAAAATTCAACATGAGTTTTAGAGGGGACACTCATTGAAACCATGGCAATACCTTTTGTATTGTAGAAAATCTTATTTCTTAAATGTTGCCAGTAAGTTTCCTTTTAACAATGAAAGTTACATTTGCATTGTACAAAAATATATTGAGTCAAAAACTTACAAAAGAGGGTGTAAACATTTGTGTTACAGCTGGCTAGAGACAGACATGGTACTCTTTTGACAATTTTTATATCACACAAGTAATATTTTCTATCTTGTAAATAAAAATACATTTCTCTTTTTGAAAGAAGCAACAGAAATGTAGTTGTCTCCATGGGAACAAGAGTCCCCTCCTAATCTCCTAATTCTTTCACATTTCCTCATATTTTTTCTTTCTCTACAGAGTATAGCTTTCTTAAAAACAAAACAAAAACAAAAAACAAAACAAAAAAAATTCACCAAGAACTTTCTTGGAATTTGTATACTTTGTCTTATGATATTTCTCTCAAATTTGGTGATAATGACTGATAAAAGGAACAATGAACCAAAGAAAATATGTGTGGAAATATATCTGAGTAAACTAAATTTCATCAACATTTCATGTAATTGTTAATAATCATTAATGGGAAAAATCTTGTAAAAGACAAAACTTAAAAAAAAAACAGCTTAAATATATTATATATATTTGTGAAGAGTGTAAGTAAACTTTAATTTTAAAATGAAGCATCTGTTTTTCATGCTTTCCCCAAATGCCACCTGGAATCTAGGATTCTGTACAGGGAGGTCTTCTGGCAAGGAAAAGGAGGACAGCGAGGGTGTAAGAAATCAAACTCATGGATCTCAAACTCCCACTGGTGATCTTCCCATCTTCTCATCTTGGGCCTTTTCTGTATATTCTACCTTTGGCAGTCCACTCCATCCATCAGGTTCAAAGCTCCAAAAGTAGGCAATATTTCTATGTTCTTTCCATATCCAAGCATATACCAAACATTTTCAGTTTGCCTTTATGAATTTATCTTGAAACTGTATTAGAGTCTCTATCTTTATCTCAATCTACTATCATGTTTTTCCTGAATTTTTGAATTTTGGAATAACTGATCTTTCTTCATCTATTCTTATTTTCTAATTCATTCTCTATATAATATCATAGTAAAGGTTAACTTAAACTTAATTGTACCATTTCCTTGCTTAAAATATCCAATGATTGCCATGTGCTGTGGAAATAGGATATCTTCTTCTCTAAGCTCTTCCTGAGTCAACACTCCTCTTTCTTCTCTGCTATACCATTGTAGGTGTTGTTCCATGCACATGAGAAACTATTGGTCCACATACATTGCTTCATAGTACATTATTCCTCTAGAGAAGAAATGAATTTCTATGTTATGTCAGATACTGAGGGAGGTTTTTTTTTTCTTACTACTCTTTTTCTTTTAAATCATTTATAAATTTTTAATTCATTTTCTTAGTGTTATTATTCAGTTAGGATACACCATTATCTTTATTCTATTTTAAATTTTTCTGATTAATATATCTCCAGAGTCTTGTGCAATGCTATTGTGTATTAAACTAATTTACTTATGAACATGAAGTTAATAATGAATGAATAACTGGATAGAAAGATGCAAAGTAAGGATTAGAAGAATGAGATATAAAGAATCAAGTGTGTTTAAATGTCAATAGAAAAATGTCAGTAGGAAGAAGAATCTTGAAGGTAAAAGAGACTGAATCTCCTGATAAAAAAGAAAACAGAGGTATTGCCACGCATAGTGGTACATGCCTATAATCCCAGTGACTTGTAAGGCTAAGGCAGGAGGATTGCTAGTTCAAGGCCAGCCTCAGCAACTTAGCAAGTATCTCAGTGACTTAGTTAGATCCTATTGGTTCATTTCCCAATACAAAAAAAAAAAGTTTGGGAGTGAACTGACATTGGAAAAATTTCTCTTGGAAACAGGAAGGAAGAAGGAAAGTTAAGTGTATGTGGTAGGATTTTGTAGTGTTGTGGGAAAGAATCTATATGGATAATTGCCTTGTGTATTCTGTATAGATGTTTCTTTATTCTATGAATGAGGGAAACAGATGAAAAAAGGGGGCTGAGAGTTTGACAAGAGTATAGAGAAGGTTTAGGGTGATTATGTTGTAGATTGGGGATGAAATTAGAATTAGAATGAAAGCTGCCTAGTATTTAGGACCCAGCTGAATAGGAGAATAGGAATTGGTATGGTAGAACCCTCTGGTTGGTGTGATTTCTTCCAGGGACTCTAGAATAGAAATGCAGACAAATTACAGACATAACACATGGTTGGAGTTGTGCTATGTTGTTAGGATAGAAAGAGAATTTCATAGGCTGACAAATTATCACTTGCTAAAGCAGAATTAACACCAAACCTACACATTCTTTTATTCCTTTACCTCATTAATCTCTACTCCAATATAATTTTATGAGAGGTCTTCCCTGATGATTCTACCCAAAATATTATTTTTCTCTTATTCTTTATG
Source organism: Spermophilus citellus (assembly GCF_964194105.1). Lineage (NCBI taxonomy): Eukaryota > Metazoa > Chordata > Mammalia > Rodentia > Sciuridae > Spermophilus > Spermophilus citellus. The sequence goes on along the minus strand of NC_138192.1, from coordinate 111,519,354 downwards.
TGATTTTTGTCTTTACATATTAGCTCTTATCACTATGTACTTATAAGTGTATTTTCTTATTTATTTAATCTACCTTCTTCTTTAGAATATATACTACATGAAAGTAAGAACTTTTTTAAAAAAATGTTAAACCCCAACCCTAAATATTTCTGGAACATAAGAGTAGCTCAATCAATATCCAAGTTCACCAGTTATTTATTTAAATGATTATTACAAAGACTCTGAGCACAAAATTACAATTTTTTTTCAGTACTAAGGACTGAACCTTGGACTTCATGCATGCTAGACAAGTGCTCTATGACTGAGAATGCTCCCAATCCTTTTTAAAAATTTTATCTGAGATAGGGTCTAGCTAAGTTGCCCAGATTGGCCTCAAACTTGTTATCTTCCTGCCTCAACCTCCAGAGTACCTGGAAATACTAGTCAGGCATGTACTACCATGCCAGACTACAAAATAACTTTATAAAAGAAAATATGGGGAAGGTAGGGGTAAAGTAATAACATATATTTTCAAAGCTAGTGAGTACTCACTTCATATGCAATAATGTTTTGATTTTGTTTGTGTTAATTTCTGTTTCAGTTTTATATTATCCAAAGCACTGACATTTATTGGCTCATTTAGATTTCACAATCACTCTTTGCAGCCCACTCCTCTTTCTTGCAAGTTCATACTCTGAATTTAAAACCTAACTTTTCTATTATGTCTATGAATTTTTCTGTCACTTTCATAGATTAATTCCGTGTTCTCACCAAACTTTTTTCCTATATATTGATTACCCTTATTAGATTATGCTGAATTATTTCTTTATAGCCTTTGTCTCTCTCATTACAGTGAATTTTTATGCTAGCCTTCACTTGCATGCTATTACCTGTGTCACTGAAACATGGAACCTGCCCTATTAATTTGAATAAATATGTATTGAATGAATGAATGAATGAGCCATCCTCTCCTGGATGATTAGAAAACTGAACCAGTGGAGTGCTTAATTGATTTATGCAAGGCACAGAGATTATAAAAGAAGGAGCACTGACCTTCTGATACCTAGGTAAAAGTTCATTGTGTAACATGTGTTATACTTTAGTCATGGATTTACATTCCTAGAACTGTTATGTGAATTCAATATTCTCAAAGAATCTGAGCATGAACCACTTAAAATTCCCAACTTAAATAAAAAGCTCATTAAAACCCGATTTATTTTGCACATTTCATATCCTTCTGTGCAAATGTTTTTCATAGTAGCTGCTCTAAAGTAAAGTGGAATGATTACATAAAGAGTGGTGCAGAGCAGGGTCATGCAATGAACTGGGTTGGTCCCTTGCACCACAATAACTCTAAGATCTCCAGATAATGAATAATAATAATAATAATAATAATAATAATAATAATATTTTCAAATAATGTTTTTCACAAGAATTTATTTCTGCAGAATATACTCCTTTGAAAGGCCTTAATATATTAAGTGGGTTCTTTATTTAAGTTGGAAGCTTCAAGTCGTTCCAGGTATCTTGGAATCACTGTTTTGTGAATCAGATAATCTTAGCTGAGTCAGGGTGGAATGCTATTTCTTTGTGGAGTATTGGGTAAAAAAAAAAAAAGTTGGCAAATTTTAGAAACATTTAAAAGCCTTAGGTATACTTGTCAAACTATCTAGGCAAAGTTCAGGAATGTGTATATTTATTCTGCATAAAAGTAGACCAATTGCAATCTAGGCATTCCCTGAAGAATGGAAACACAAACTGAATGGACAAAACCAGGAGTTAATAGATACAATTCAATGTCCAGTCAAGATCTTGAGAGAGATCCTAAATCTAGGAATCTAAGGTTGTAATTTTTCTTCTGAGTTCTTTTATTACTGAGTTAGGTAAAAGGTAGTCTCTAGGCCTGGTGACCTCAGACCCACTCTTTTTATGATTCTTGCCTATTTCTAATTAAGGACTGCATGAAGGAAGCAATAGGTTTAGGGAAGGTACAATCCTTAATTGTAATTTGTTTTGTGACCTAATTAGTTTGGTGACCTAAAGCTAGTGACCTGACTTCTCTAGCCTTATTTTTTTTTTTTTTAGCTTTGAGGCTTATTGTGAGGAAAAAACTTAGTAAGTTTATATAATATTGTTAGTGCCCCAGGCCCACAGAGGATGATGAGGGATAAACTTGCTACAACTTTTCATAAATATGGAAAGGAGACAATGAGATTAATGGTTTGGAGCAAGAGATCTGATTTCTTATAGGATTGCAAACTCTATGAACATCAGCATAGTCATATCAGTATCCCTGCCTCCAAGTCCATGGGGCACCACAAGTCCATGGGCATCATAGTGGGCCTCAATGAATACCACAGATGCAGTGGGTTTTTGTTGCAACTGACATATCTTGAGTTTAAGGAAATTTCTGCTTTAATAGCATATAGTAAGCAAGTCAACTACATGCACTGTCTTGAAAAAATGATTCGGCTAAGAGATGCTAGGAATTTATAAACTTGATACCATCAGCAAGAATCATAGGAGTACAGAAACTATAGAGGACTTCCTCACAACAGACAATGCTTTGAAAAAGCAAGAGAAAGAAAAACATATGCTCACACATAGATGTCAATATATGATGAGGCAGCATTATTCACAACAGTCCCAAAGTAGAAAAGATCCAATTATCAATTAACTGAAGGGTGAATAAACAAAATGTGGTATATTGATAAAGTGGGATGGTATTCAGCAATAAAGAAGAACAAAGTACTGAAAGATGCCATAGTATGGATGAAAATAGAAGCATATGATAAGTAAAAGGAGACAGTTACAAAAGAACACATATTATAATGATTGCTTTTGGATGAAATGTCTAATACTAAACCAACATATCAAGACAAAAAAGGAAAATTGTGGTCAGCTAAGTCTAGGAGGTGAGAGGGAAGAGGAAGGAGGAGTGATATCTTATAGATGATTTTGAGGATATGTTGTGTGAAAATGACCTAAAATTAGATTGATGTGATGGTTGTATAAATGTCATATTAAAAAAGACTAAATAAGTGCATTTTATGCTACGTGAATTATACCCAATGAAGCTCTTATTTTGGGCACCATTAAAGATGCTGATTGTGCTGAATCATCCATGTCACTGTGATGTCACCACCACTTCAATATAGGGCATTTCAAAGGAGATGCTGGAATGACATTTCCCATGTTCCGTTTCTCCTTTGAATTCCTGGTTAGAATCTGTCAATGCGGCTCACTAAGAATTGATAGATGAAAGAGAAGAAGAGGCTATTACTCCACAGGGGCAGTTGCAACTAGAAGCACAGCCAAAATGAGGACCACAGTGAAACTTTGAGGATGACTAGCTTTAGTGCAGCAGGCTGAAATCACCTGGGGCAGCTTCCCTGACCTTCAAACCACAGCTTTCTCACAGCTAGAAAAACCTCTGCTTTCCTATCTTTAAACCCTTCACGTATATAGAATAGTTTCCTTTTCCCTCACCAAACTGACTGAACCATTTTATGGGGCCAGGGAAATACAAATTCAAAGATAGGAACCTGGCCAGTGGAGAATGAGATATAGTGTTCCTTGATAGGCTGTGACTAAAAAGTTATTTTTTTAAAAATCTGTCATTGCATGGAACCATATGACTCTTAGAAGTACGATTTCAGGACACCAAGTGGGGTTTGCAATAGAATATTGTGGAAATAATAATACATAACTATAGGGTGAGCTTTGCTATTTGTGACTGAACAGGAGAAGTTGAAATACAAGGAAAAATTTCAAGGCTTAAATTTTCATCCCAAAGCAAGAGAGAAAAATCAGAAAACCTTCCATGACTTCTCTGCAATAGTGTTTTATTACTTTGAACTATCAGGATTTTCTATTTATTTGATGGGAAGCAGTCATCTTGAGCCTCCATTGAGCTGAAATTTCTGAAAATAAAACTCAAATTCTGATCCTGTGACTAAAGTATGGTCTAAACAAAATTGCAATGTAAACAGAATTTACAGTTTCATCATGTCTCATATAAAAATTCTCATGTTCACTTGTTAAGGGTAAGTATACTAGAATTAAAATAGAAAAATTAAGTTAATGTGCACTTGAGTTCTTTGAAAGTCCCAATATTTCTGAGGTTCTTAAAATGACTTAGTTTAGCTTTCATTTTTTTTTATAATAACCTCACCTGAGAATTTTTTTTCTTTCAGGTGCTTAACAATTCTCACCAATTCACATTTCCACCAGGTCCAATTACTGGTAAACTCTGGGGGCAAGTGAATAAAACATCTGATGGAGAAGCAAGTTTCATTCACACGAAAATCGCAAGTTTTATCATTTTACATTGGAAGAAAACTGGAGAATTTTATTGGGAATAAGTTTTTAAGCTCTTAGACAAAGTAGAAATGATTTTAAAACTGTGAGATAAGATATTGCCAAAGTTATTGATATAGTACACACCTCAGGAATTCTTTAATGTGTAACTTGGAACTCTAGGAACAGCTTCAACATTTTATTGAGTCTGCCCACCAAATCATGGATTCATTAGTGGCCCATGTCAGATAAAACTAAAAAGTTGCTTCTTTTGTACATTTTAAAGATTTCAGTCTTAGGGTGGTAGGAATTCTGACATTGACTCACCCATGACAGACCCATTTATCTTTAAGCCAGCCTCTTAGGACATGACATTCCCTCTGCCAAGATATTAGGATATACATTAATAAGTCAAGAACCATAATCCTAGAACCCAGGTGGCTGAGTTCTGCAGACTAAATATGATAATAAGAGTTTCCATCATTGAAATGAGCTCCTTGATTCCAGTGGAGATTTATTGTGTCAGAGGCACGTGAATATCATGGGTAGGGGAGGAGAGCATGACTACAGATGAAGCTGTAATCAAAATGGTTTGATCCTCTGAAATAGTTATCATTATCTTGTTAATTAATCATGATGTACCTGTAACTGAAATAGATAGCCAGTCTACAAACATGTCTTGACCAATAGAAGCAAAGGACACAGAAATTAATAATTCATTTCCGGTGAATAGAGACTAATTGGGATTGTGACAGTGGAAAGCCATCTTCTCTCCCCAAATTCCTCACCTGGGGTCAGTTCATAGACACAGAACCTCTGAATGAAGAAGATGATGTGAGGAAGGAAGAGCTCTACAATTTTGCCTGAAGGTGCACCACACATCTTTTTCATCTTGCCCTTCTCCAAAGGGTACTGTGACCACTTTCCACTGTGTCTAGGTACGAGGTGGAAAAATATCTAAATTCTTGTAAGTCATGAGATCCTGGATATGAACCTCTGATGCCATTAGGAGTCACCAGGGAGATCAATGAATATTTTATTCTTTTTAAAAAATTATTTATTTATTTATATTTTCTAGTCATACATGACAGTAGAATGTATTTTGACATATCATACATACATGGGGTATAAATTCCCATTTTTGTGGTTGTACATGATATGGAGTTACACTGGTCGTGTGTTCATATAAGAACACAGGAAAGTCTGATTCAATCTACTGTCTTTCCTATTCCCATCCTCCACCCCTTCTCTTCATTTCCCTTTGTCTAATCTAGTGAACTTCTATTCTTCCCTGCCACCACCACCCTTATTGTGTGTTAGTATCTGCATATCAGAGAGAACACAAATCAATGACTTTTGGAGGCAACTAATAAAAAGACTTTAGCCTGCATCATCTCAGAGTAGGCTTGGTCCCTCCTACCTTCCCTCACTCCCACCCTGTGGTTATAGGGGCAAGAAGAAGCTATACCACTGGGACTGGGAGCAAGAGCCATTTCTATTGACAGTGGAGACTCAATAAATACAAGCTTCACTTGCATTGAGTGTCTCTAAGGGTGTTAATAATACCACTGGTAGTAAAACAACAACATTTATGGAATGAATGCTATATTCTAGGTACTGTTACAAGCTTTTATGTTAAGATGAATTAAAAGTCAGAAACTGGATCAGAGAATTTTGAAATTCTTTCTAATATTATGATTAATGTATGGGACCAATTTAGAATTACTGAATGTGCCAGTGGCTACTTTTCCTTATAGTATCATTCTCTCTCATTCAAATAGTCCTTTTCATAATAATAAATTTAGACCACTTGTCTATTTATCACTTTTTAAGATAACCTTCATCCCTTAGAGCAATTTATATACACAGAAATATTATGAAAATAGCATAGAGAGTTTCTAAGTCCATTATACCCAGGTTTATCTATTAATAACAGATAAACAAATACTGATAAATAAGTATGGACCAAAGTCCATACTTTACTTAGAGTTTCCTAGTTTTTACTTAATGATTCTTTTCTGTTCCAGGATCTCATCATGAATTTATCTTTATGGCTCCATATGCTCCTGTTAGCTATAGCAATTTCTTCCTCTTTCCTTGTTCTTCGGGGCTTTTGATGGTTTTGTCATTACACTGGAGTTATGGCTTTGGAGGAAGAAAACCATAGAGGGAAAGTGCCATTTTTATCACTTCCTATCAAGGGTACTTACTATCAAGCTGACTTATCCTGTTGATGTCAACCTTGATCTCTTGGCATCATACATTTATTTGTACCTTAAACAATTCTTCTCTGTATTTCCTCCTTTCTCCCTGTCTGTACTGTACTCTTTGGAAGGAAGTCACTGTGGTCAGCCCACACTGGAGGAGTGAAAAGTTATACTCCCTTTCTTAAAGAAAGAATATCTACAAAAATGGTTTGGAACCCTTATGCATAGATAGCTCTCTTTTCTTACCATTTACTAGTTTATTTAAGCATTCATTTATATCAAAGTATGAACAGTGATATTTATTTTATACTTTGGATTTTAATCCAATAACTTTATTTTGTTGCTCACCTTATACCAGCTTTGGCATTGGGACCTCTTTTAGGTGGCTCCTATGGCCTTTTGAAATTCCCCATGTATTTTTTAATTAATTTTTTTATTTATATATGACAGCAGAATGCATTACAATTCTTATTACACATATAGAACACAATTTTTCATATCTCTGGTTGTATACAAAGTATATTCACACCAATTTGTGTCTTCATACATGTACTTTGGATAACAATGTCCATCACATTCCACCATCATTTCTAACCCCATGCTCCCTCCCTTCCCTTCCCACCCTTCTGCCTTATCTAGAGTTTCTCTATTCCTCCCAAGCTCCCACTCCCTACCCCACAATGAATCATCCTCCTTATATCAGAGAAAACATTCGGCATTTGTTTTGGGGATTGGCTAACTTTACTTAGCATCATCTTCTCTAACTCCCTCTGTTTACCTGCAAACGCTATGCTTTCATTCTCTTTTATTGCTGAGTAATATTCCCCATGTATTTTGTACTTTTTACTTTTTTACTTTGTGACACTACAAGATTCTCCAGACTGATATTGTGTATGTTCTTCCTCAGTCTTAGAATTAACTATTCTTCCAAAGAGTTCTGATTATGTTTCTTGGTAAATGGCTTAGAAGCCAAAATCTGCATTCCAGAAATCACCTTTTAATATCAAATACACAGAGTATTGATGTATTTATTTGAAGATAAATTTAATTAACTCTTACTCCTACTGTAATGGACGGACTGATTTGTGTTTAACGAAATTTATATGTTGAAGCCATGAACTCCAAATGTGACTATATTTGGAGATAGGACCCTAAGAAAGTAATTAAGGTGAGATGAGTTTGTAAGTGTGGGGTCCTAATTTGATAGGAGTGTTATCCTTATAAAAAGAGAAAGAAATTACAGAGATATCTCTGTCTCTATCAGATGAGGATAAAATGAGAACGAATATGTCCACAAGTCATGAAGAGTGGCCTCAGAAGAAATCAACATTAATGGCACCTTGATGATGAACTTCCAGTCTCCAGAAATGTGAGGAAATACATTTCTGTTGGTTAAGCCACCCAGTCTCCAGGAGTTTGTGATGGCAGCCCTGGCTGACTAATATACCTAGTGCTAAACCTTCCAGTCTGAGTTCCTGCCTTCAGCTGCCTAATTGTGCAGATGAGACACATTTACTATCACTAAAGCCTCTGAAGCAAGAAAAATACAAATACGAAAAAGTAATAGTTGAGCAATTTCTCAGCCTTTAACAGAGAAATTTATCTGCATTTCTTGGGCAATTTATAAAAGATTTTATATGAATTTACTTCTGTGAGAGGGACATTTATAGAAGTTGGAATATTACTGTCACAATTTAATGATGTAACAAAAATATTGTCATGGTTCTAATCGTTTATCAATGTATTAACACTAGAAGTTTTAAAAGGGCAAAGCACCATTACCAACATTAACAATAAACTAAAAGTGCTACCGCTCAAGATAGAGCAGGAAAATAAAGTGAAAAAGAGAGTGAGCAAAAGTCACATGCCACATTTGCTCTGATTGTCATATGAACTCATATTTTAGTGCAGTGCTATTGATACATGTAGTTAATATGTTTAAACTAAGTTACCAAAACTGTTTGGTCCCAGTTTGATGCTTGGGAAAGCACAACTAGAGTCTGTAAGGCTGGGATGTTATAACCACTTGTGACTATATGGGAAGCCAATCTGAGAACAATTGACATGGAGAAAGAGTTCAAGGGCCAGACAATTGCAGGGAAATAGAACTAAAATATAAGTATGCTTAAACCTCCTCTAGCTTGGGATGTGTCAATTACACCAAGCAATACATCCTCTTCATAGGTTAAAAATGAGTCTTTTTTTTCTGTTTCTGGAAAACAGATATAATATATGCCTGAAAGAGGTTCTGAAAGCAATACCATGTAGAAAAGAAACTATAAATCCATTTCCATTTTTAATATATAGTAAAACTTTGAGAAAAATAAAAGGAAAACAATAGAAATTAAATTCAAACTCACATTCAGAATTACTCCAGCAGCGTAAGGAGCCATAATCAATAAGCACCTTCTTTCACCTATTTATCCTGTTCACTGCAACTTGCTAATTGAGAAGGACTGCTCTCAGGTAAGACTTCTTATGTCTTAATATTCAGTTAGACACAAGAATTTTCTCATTATTGGAAAAAAGTAGGTAATGGAGACTCTGGGGCATATTGGGAAATAAAAGGAAATGATTAAGTTGGTAATTTTATGCAGATAAAACTCAAAGCATCTAGAGAGAAAGAATAAGAAAAGGGTAAGGCTTTCAGGAAGTGCCAAGCTGTCTCCTATGATCCTTTTACATAACAAATACAACTCTTTCACTTAATCAACAATGCACAAAGTAAGAGAATGGCTATATATGAGCCAAACATCTTAGAAAATATGGAGGGGGGAAATCTTGCTGATAATACAGCACTTGCAAACAAGCTTTTGCTATTTCCCTCTTGATACCGTGCCTGTTGTCTACCAGGGCAATCATATCCAACAATAATTGTCTAACAATTGTTCCGCACTGAGAAAATACTTCTGATTACAGACATTAACACGTTTAGGCATTAGAACTCCTCACTGTAATTACCCTTGAGCTTATTCTCACAAATGAATTAATATGCTGATCGCTTGGACTAATACAACCAGCAAAAGGGTGATGAATTGCTTCCAAATCAGATAAAATGAAGCATGACATCATTTAATTAATTTCATTGAAGTGGGGGTTGAGGTGGAAAGGAATCATTTCCACTGGGGCTGTCTTCCCAAAATGGGGAGTAAAAAAGGGGCAGAAAGTCAGCAAAGGAAGGTCAAATCCAATGGGAATAAAAACTTCTGTGATTTGGGGCAGGGACTTGCCTACTCCAGGGTACCATTGGAGACTGTGATACTTTGTGGCCAATAGCCCAGAGCATGGCTGATGTGTTAATGGACCCTGATATGAATGTCCCAGTGGAAGATCTTATAAGGCAGAACATGCCGGTTTCCATTCTGATGCTGAGAATAAACTGCCTTGTTAAATAACCAGCTTGAACTAAAATGGTATAAACGTCAAAAACTAGTTTTTGAAATTAAATCAAGCAAGCAAACAATAAAACAAGTATACATGGATTAAAAGATGTGCTAACAGGGTATGATTAGGACACCGAATTAATTCCTTCTCACTTACACCCAACCATGCTGGAAACATTGGTAAGCAACCAAGTAGTTGGATACATAACAAGAGAGTGTTCCCGATGTGGATCGAAAGTTGACTTGCTTGTGTAACCATGAGGATAGTAATTCATCTTCCTGACTAGTGCCTGTGTTGTTTAGTCAACCAACAAAAAGAGCTTTAGCAGAGCTACTAACAAATCAATAGTACTTTATTTAGATCATGCCTTGATTTCCTCCAGTATCTCTTATCCATTTCCACCTTTTAGAAAGGTATGAATCTCCTGGCTAAGAATTTTTAAAGGTGACACATTCTAGATTTATGTGGCTGCTTTAATTACCTTCACGTAGAGTTTGGAAGCTATCTTTGAGATACAGGACTGTAGTATACTTGGTAAAAAGTCTTGTGGATATTAAGAGAAATAAAATATTGAGGCATTGGAATTATAATTTTATATTTTTATACTTTTATAGGAAAAATAAATCTTACTCATGTGTAACAATAAACAAAAACCTGCTATGATTTCCTCATCTTCATTGGTTTTCCCTATAGTATTAGTGCATAACTTTGTAAACAATAGGTTTTCAATGATGTTTGTTGATCGATTAAATTTACATATGTGAGACCGGGAGCTCAGTTACGCTACAGCCTGGTTTGGATCTCAGCAACTTACTATGTGACTTTAGGCCAACTGTTTTGAGTATAAATTTTCTTAACTGTAAAATAAGTTCAAACACACTCTGAAGCTTGTATAAGGATTCAATATAGGAAACATATAAAGCAGCTTGCACTCAATAAATATTGATTTTTCTGGTCATCAATTGTTGAAATTGCCAACATTTATTGTTTGTATGATCCTATTAATTTGAAATATTGATGTTGCAACCGTTCAACAAACAGTCACTCCTTAATCCAGATGCTCCCAACAGCTGGTCCCTATGCTCCTGCTCTTATCCGTGTTTAAGCTTTAAGTTTTTTTTTTTTTTTTTGCGCAAAACGGCAACAATAACCATCTTAAAATACAAATAAGATTTATCACATCCCCTACTCATTAACTTTCTGTAACCTGACTTGTCACTTAAAATGAAACCCAAACTTCTTTGTATAACTATGATTTTTGACTCTATGGCAGACCAGAAAATGCTACCCCCAAATCTTCCTCTTTGGCCTAAGCTAATGAGTTGAAATGAATTAGGAAGCTGCAGAAGGAGAAAAAGCTCTCTCTGTCTTCCCTCCATGTGACTAAAAGCACAAGATAGATTTATAAAGACAAAAGATGACCCTCTGTTTTAGACAGATTTTTAAAATTTATTTATTTATTTTTTAATTTCTGTGGACAAAAGAGAAGTTTATTTGGGTGCTCACGGTTTCAGAGGTCTCAGTCCTTAGATGGCTGACTCCATTCCTTGAGGCCTGAGATGAGGCAGAACATCATGGCAGAAGTGTGTGGTAGAAGAAAGCAACTGGAGACATGGCACCAGGAATCAGAGAGAGACTAAGATCAGCTCCCAAAATATACACCCCAAAGGAACACCCCTATTGACCCACCTCCTCCAGCCACACCCTAACTGCCCATAGTCACTACTCAGCTAATCCCTATCAGGGATTAACATACTGGTTGGGTTAAGACTCTTACAACCCAATCATTTCACTTTTCAATCTTGTGTTGTCTCACACACGAGCTTTTAGGGGACACTTAGTATCTAAAGCATAACACCTTCCTCTGCCCTCTACCAGGGAGAACCAAGGCTAACTACTGAAGACAGCTTTCAACAATGTGGGGCCTGGATGGCACCAGGAGTCTATTGACAAGCTTCACTAACTTGCCTTTAGGTGATTTGTACTCCCACAAGTGGCCAGCCTGGGCTATTCCAAGTCTTTGTCACTTGTCATTTCTCCAAAAATGTATGCTCTTTGTTGAAGATGTTAAGTGAGCCAGAATTTGAGGCCACCTCTTTGAGACTTAGTCCCTGGATATTTGCCACGTATATATGTAGTTCATATATTAATAAACTTCTGATTTTTCTTATTAATCTGGGTAGTACACGGTGTATTCCAATCAAGAACCTACTGGTGTTGAGGAAAAAAAAAATTATTTGCCTCCTTTATAACTCCTAACTTTCCATTTCTTCCACAGGGCATTCTATCTGACTCCTTCTGTTCAAATATTAAAAAATAAAATTAAAGGTGAAGACACAAAAGAATGAGCACCCTGTGCGCAGGTTTTCTTTTCCAGCAAGGAACAAAATCTAGCTGAGCCTGGATTCTGGATGAGGAGATTAGACAATAGAAGGAGTAGGTTTTTAAAACCAAAAGAAAAAAAAAAAAAGGAGAATTCTAGCCCATATGGAGGAAAAAGTCTCTGGAGCTGCATGTTGGGGGTTATTTCTAGATTTGTGAGCTCAGGTGAGTGCTGGGGCTGAGTGGTTTAAACTGAGCTTGTGAATAGCCCATGGAGGATGGTAGTATCCAGCTGCTTCTGTTACAAGGCTGGGTGCCTTGCCAGGGTGGAGATGATGGTGCCCATTTAGGTCTACACTGTGGCCCACAGGTGGGCAGGCAGGTCAGGATTTGCTGCCTTACTGGCCTCTTCTGGTTATGCACGCCTGCCTCAAGGTCTCACAGAACTTCTTCCTTCTGTATGGCACATTTTTCTGCTCTTTCCTCATGTGTCACCTCACATTTATCTCTTCAAAGTTATCTTCCAGGATGAACCATCCCCTCATTCCCAATTATCATTCTCTATCTCAGCTCAGTTTTCATCAATGCATTTACAATAATTATTCTATTTTCGTAATTTGCATGTATGTATATGCATGTATTTGTGTCTATCAGTCATTCTACATCTTATTAGACTATAAGCTCCATATGGGGAATGAGCAACTTTAAAAGATGAATAATCTTGTTTTTCACCTCGTTTTCTTTAGTTCAACAGGTAAATGGGAAGTTAGGATGCCTGAATGGATGTGAAAAAGTCATATCTAATTTATCATTATGTAAGATGTCATTCACATCTTTCAGGAGTATTAGCAGTCTATCAAAATTAATATTCCTTCAGTAGAAAAACAAAAACCTCATTTTTGCATGCATAGTGTTAATATTCAAATATTTGTATGCAGTCAGCCTTTGGAGCAAGCAAATGTCCTCTAACTGCAATTTCAGCCTGGTCAAGGTAACAGACCTTTTTCATTAAGTCCTTCCAAATTTCTAATCTATCCATGAACGTGAAAAATCTGTGCTAATTAAAGCCTGTCATATAGGCCAATAGTGCAGAGAGGACCTGGAAGGTTCCTAGAATTTAAAGGAGCAGACTCTACATTAAATATAACTAGGATTTCCTGCATCACACATACGATGTTGTTTCATTCTGGTTTTGTTATCTGATTTATGGGCAGCTGTTAAAATGTTCAATGGGATTTTCACCTTGTAAAATGTTGATCAATTTTTGTAGCTAGAAAGGGAAACATCCAATGTATAGAACATTTCCTAGAACAAATTTGTTGGGTAAAATTCCCCACTTCTTTTACATCATCCTGTCATGTGCCTCAAGGATTTCAAACTCAAATGTCTTCTGAGGTTTGGCAGTGATTTTATTTTTTATTGACAGGGTAGGCTGTGAAAAATAAAGAGTTTTGTGCTAGCTAAAGGAAGTAGTCACTGTCAGTTGCAACAAATTCTTGTTATGCAAGAATGAATGCAGTTTTGCCAATTTTTTTTAACTTTCAGATGTCAAATATTGAGATTCTTCAGAAACTATATATAAAGACATTTAAAAATTAAATTATTTGCAATTAGTTGCTAATATCTAAACACTTTGCATGAATGAAAATAGAAGTCTCTAAGCTAAGTGTTTTCTATCAATTTATGGTTTCTGCCATTAGGTTATAATTTTATCCTGTACTGTTCATTAGATGTACAATATGAGTCATATATGAAATTTAAAATTTTCTGGTAGCCATTTTTTTAAAAGTGAAAATAAAGAAGTGAAATTGATATAAATGATATATTTTATTTGACTCACAACACTCAAAATATTATATTTTCAACATGCAATCAACATAAATAGTGTCAATGAGGGTTTTTTTTTTTTTTTACATTCTTTTTTTGTTATATACCCTTGAAATTTGATGGGCATTTTACAGCCAAAAATTCATATAAATTTGGATACCATTTTAATTAAAAATACTTGTTCTATGTTTAGATTTTATAAAATGTGTAGGTTAGTTAGCTCACCCTAGTGTAGCACTTGCCTAGTATTTGCAAGGCCTTGGTTTTAACCCCCAGTGCTCACACACACACATACACACACACATAAACATATACACACAGAGTGTGGTTGAAAAGGTAGATTCTTCAAATTTAAAACTAAAAATTGAAAATTAATTAAAATTCAATGAAATTAAAATTTCAGTTTCCATTTGCAGTAGCCACATTTTGAGATGCTCAATAGCTTTATAGTGCTCTTGATGATCATATTCAATGGTAGAGTCCAAAAGTTCTAATTGGTGCATTTCCGCATTTCCTATAGCCGCAGAGAACTGGGAGAAAATTTCCCCCTTTTTAAAAAAATCAATTAATCAACTTATTTATTCATTATTTTTTTAAATACAGGACAGCACTGGAAAGCATTACAATTCTTATTACATTACATATAGGGCATAATTTTTCATATCTCTGTATATAAAGTATGTTCACGCCAATTTATGCCTTTATGCATGTACTTTGTTGTTGTTTTGTTGTTGTTTTAGCAACTGTCCAGGGCCTAGGTCAATTCCTTTCTGTATTCTGGACTAGAAATCGAACATTGATGAGGGACTATGAATGAGGCCCTCTTTCAACCCTGGAAACACACATCTTCAAAAGGCTCAGTTATCCTATCTTTATCTGAGTTGCCATCAAACTCACCTTTATATTATATGCATTTTAGTTTATTAAAAATTATACCCATTTATTGTTAAAACAAACAGGTAAGTGTGCAAAACCTTAAAAATGAGCATCACACAACAAACTCCCCCAAATACCCAATCCTATACCACAAAAACATTTCCTGCACATTTTTGGTGTGCATCCTTTCAGTACACACACACACACACACACACACACACACACAGAATTATTTGTATATTTCTGTGAATATCTGTATCTATCTTAATAGAAAAGATTAAAACCTGCTTTGAAAATCTTACTGCATTTTGTGTTGGATGCTTTATGAATTCAGCAGAATTTTTCTCTTAGGGAGAGAATGAATCTTTTGATGAAATGCTTTTTAATTGCAAACTTGTAGACTTCTAGATGCCGTCTGAAAGGAGAGGTTTATTACGAATAAATAAATAAATAAATAAATTGATTCACCCAAAATAACAGAGTGATGCTAAGATTTTGAGTCCTTTTCTGGCAAGCAGTGATTTGAGATCAGACAATGATATAAAAAATAGCAGAAGAAAGTAGTGCCTGAAGAGAAAAAGGCCGGTGAGGCAACCAGACAGGAAAAACCTGTGGGGAGAGTAATGGACCTGCAGATATAGGTCGCCTAGATGGGGAGAGATGACCTAGGGATTCAGAACTGGACAATCTGGTATTTAATATTAATTTTCTGCCTGTGTGTGCCAGGCTTTAATCTCCAGTAGATATTTCTAGGTAGAATTAATGGGGATGTGCAGTAGCTGTGTGCTTGTTGTTCTCTGGGCAATGATTAGAAAGACCCTCCATTCCTTGCCTGAGGCAACATGGACAAGAGAAAGGAGCTATTGCAGAAAGTAAGACCAGAAAAAGAATCAAGGAGCTGGTGGTGGGGGGGGGTAAAAATGCCAACCTCTTGATTATCCCCAGAGTGTTTGGTAGGGAACTTACTACCTAGAACTTTGGATAGAGATTGGGTCCATTTATTTAAATTTTTAAAATGACCTTACAGAACTGTGTGGTGTTAAAATAGCATGTATCCAGGTCACATGTTTATTCAAATGTGTTTTGTTGACACATGTTTGACGTCTATATATTTTAAAGATAATTTTATATTATCAAACTGCTCAGTCACGTTCTTTTTTTCTTTCTGTGGTTTATTTTTAATGACTAAGTATTTCACTACAGTAACAAAGATAATTTATTTAACTGACTCTTGATTGTTAGGTATTAAGACAATTTCCATTTTTCATTAAAAATAAGTCAAATTGTGAATACCATCCTTGTATAGAATTTTTCTGAAAAAAAAATTAGGAATTTAATTTCTAAGTTGAAATGGCTTAAAAAATAGAATGTTTTCTTTTTTAAAACTGTTGTATCTTAATTACACAAAATAGTGTGTTTCACTGTGACATATTTACACATATATAAAAACACTTCTCATGAGAATATCCCTTTGACCATTACTTGTATTTTTAGCATTACTAATATATACAAGAAAATTGATGCCTTATCCTTTAAATTCTTAGCTCTATTACTGTTGTGAATTTTAATATTTTCATGTTACTAGCCAATGAAATTTCTTCTTGTCAAGATAGCATATCCTAATTTTGGGGTATCTTCTCTAAGAACATAACAATGTAGGATAAATTACAAATATAGAAATAGAAGAAATAGTTGGGCTGAATATATATTTGTCAAAATAAATGTTATCTAAAATATTCTCTGCTCATTTTTATATTGTATTAATCTTTTCAATATTGATTTGCTAGAACTATTTACATATTCAATTTTATAAATTTAATTTACCACATATATTACCAATCATGATTTACTTCCTTAATTTTTGTCTTTTTATCTTCTGTCATATATGTTTATTTTTTATAGTATTGAATCTTTCTCAGTAATTTTTCTATGGTTTCTCTCTTTGCTTCATGTTTAGAATTTCTGCAAGATTGCCTAGCATTCTTAATTACTGTATTTCCTTTTTTTAAAAGAGAGAGAGAGGGAGTTTTTTTAATATTTATTTTTTAGTTTTCGGTGGACACAACATCTTTATTTTATTTTTATGTGGTGTGGAGGATCCCAACCCAGCACCCCAGCATGCCAGGCGAGCATGCCACCCTTGAGCCACATCCCTAGCCCTAATTACTGTATTTCTATCATAACAACTTCTTAACAATTCTTCTATTAGTATTTAAATAGAATTTTAAAGTCAATTATAATGATTAGGAGTTGCAAATTTTGTATTTAAAACCACCCCTCAAAAAGCACTGACTTATAAAGCTTTCCATATGATATTCAAAAGTCATTTTTAAAACAACAGCAGAACTACTGTCCTGTTTTCTATTTTAGCACGTCTATATTAAAGAGTCACATGTTATCAAGAAAAAAAACTTATATCTTAATGACAGTTCATAAAATGTGCCTTTATTTTGAAATTAACCAAACACAGCGAAAGTAATGAAAAATAGAGGCATAAATTCTATCCTTTCTGATATTAGGATGAAGAAGTAAGTAGAAATTACATCATGAGAAATAGAGATTAAGCAGAAACTTGGACAAGAGCAGAGAGAAGATAGCTATGAATGCAAATCTCAAAAAGAAATAGCAAAACTACAGTTCTTCTCAATGAGGTACATATCCTGTTGTGAAAAATAAAACGTTCTTCTTACAAAAAATTGGAACTGGTGTATGGGGCTGGTTATATATAGCTTCCCAGCTGGGTTTAGTAAAGCAATAAAGTTAAACAGAATTTAGGATTTTAAAGACAAATGAAAAGTTCAAAGTTTCAGATGATGACTATGCCTACGATAAAGGTTGGTAAAATAGAGAAAATATTTTATTGGTGTTTGGTAGCTCTCTGCCTTTTGCCATGGCTAAGGAAAAGACTAAACTAAATCATTGAACCTTGCTAGCCTAAAACACTGGCTTGGGTTGCTCTTTACAATTTTCTGCAAATAGCTGGTCCAGGAAAATTCACTTTATTAAAACATGAATTATCACTGATAAATGTACAAAGGTCAGTAAAAACATACAAGAAAACAAAAAAGTTTTACCAAATTTTAGATGAAAATGCTATATTTTCTCATGAATTAATATCTTAAACAATCATGTTTATAAAACAAGAATGTAAAGCATACGTACAAAAATCTAAAGAATAGATGGTGAGAAAAGACAATGAAATAAAATGATGTTCCAAAACACAAAAGCCAAGTTGAAAGGGTCCCAAAATATAGAGCTATATAAGCAATAATAAGAAAAAATTAAAAAAGACTTGAGTGGGATTGTAATATTTTGAATAAAATTCATATTGATCATAATTACTAATAAACAAATATAAAACTTTTCACTGTGGTAGAAAGTCTCACCTGAATCATGCCATGATATCTGAAAGGGTGAAAGTATCCCAAGGACACACCTTGTTACCAAGGTATATCTAATAGATGCATGCCAAACTTTCTAAAAATAGAAAATTCATCTTATTTTCATGCCCCCCCAAAGGTATCATATTTTAGAACTCCAAAACATCTGTGCATTTTCCAAATGTAGAAATTATATGTTAACTGATGCTATGAAACTAAAAATTTTTATAAATTTGGATGATAAGATTCTACTTTCAGTATTGAGAAGGAAACTCTTTTAATTTCAGTTTTTTTTAAGGGTAAAGATTCCAGAATATGCTGATAATAAAGACACCTATGATATAGTCAACATGATGATCATGGAAAATTTATTTATATTTACAAATATTCTAAGTGCAAATGAATATTTGAAAACAAATGATAGCATAAGAATTGAATTTCCAAGTAAAGGTTTGAAAAAGACCAAAGAAATAAAACAAAGTAAAACCGAAGAATAGAGACTGAGTGTGGTGATACATACCTATCATCCCCATCCCAGGGGCTCAAGAGGTTGAGGTAGAAAGATCACAAGTTTGAGGCAGTCTGGGTAACAGTGTGACTCTCATCACTGTAACGAGATCCTGTCTCAATAAATAGAATGGGGAATGTAACTCAGTTATAAATAACCCTTAGTTTCAATATCCTGTGTGTGTGTGTGTGTGTGTGTGTGTGTGAGAGAGAGAGAGAGAGACAGAGAGACAGAGAGACAGAGAGACAAACAGAGAGAGAGAGACAGAGGATAGAATTAAAGATATGAAAAGATGCTCAGTCTTACTCATAATAAATACATTTATATCAAAACAATATTGTTATACCATTTCTACCTTACCAAATTTACAAAGGTTGAAAAGTCTGATAATTATGTTGGCAAGAGTATCCTAAGACTGGATGTCTTTTATTTTATTGATAGTAAATGGGTGTACATTTTTAGAAGTGTACTTTGACTTAGGCCAGCGGCACAAACTTCTAATACAGCTCCAAGTATAGAGCAATTCTACCTCTAGATACTTGTCTCCCAAGTCTACTGGCATGTGCAATAAATACAAATTATGAGGTTGTTTGTCAAAATATATTTTATAGTATAGAAGTTTAGAAATAGCCTAAGGTTCTATCAAAAAAGAACTAGTTAAATAAAATATGTGCTATATCTATTCATAGATTGAAATACCATGCATTCAAATAAATGAACAAGAAAGCTTTTTGTATAGACACAATATATATAGTTCATACAGTGTGTGTAAAAAACAATATGCAGAATAAATTATTTAAAAAATCTGTCATTTCCTTAAAAACTCAAAAGAAAAATGTACATATTCATTTTTGTTTTACAGATGCATTTTTAGATATAAATTATATCTAAAACAATTTATTAACAAATTAGTAACTATAGTTATCTCCAAGAAGATGATTTCAATAAACATTTTTGGGTTTTTGTTCTTAAAATAAATTGATGCATTTGTTTAAGAAGGAATCGAAAAGAACATCAATGAAAAAAGTTGAAGAAAATGCATTGGTTTATCTGATATTCAGGCATTAGTGTGTTCTCTAGCACTTGGGAAATGCACTGAAAGCATTGGAGTTAATTAAAATGCCCTATACATGTAAAAAAAATGAGTAAACAAGCCCAGTGGGTCCATTTTTTCTCTTAGATTCCATTATTATTTACTTGAATAAATGTAAATTAGTCCCTTAGAATTGGGCTTATCCTTGAAATATCACCACCTGTATGTCACCACTATGAATTCATACAGTATTTCAGTGTTAATTAAAAGAATGTCATGTGATGCGCTGGTTTGGCCCATGACTTGTTAAGTGAATGTTATGGCTGCTCTTCATAATTGGTGGACTTTTAACATTTCAGAACAAATCTCTGAATAACTAGATTTTCCAAAGTGAAATAACCGTGATATTCCTTAGTATCCATACTTTTTAATCATTTATTAAACCCTGTATTAATTAGAAATAGTATTTGCTCATTCTGGAATGACTGAAACTAATGAGATTCAAGAATGGAATTCCAGTCTTCATAAACATGTGCACATATGTTTATGTTTAACATGTATGCACATACCATGCAAATATATAACTCCTGTGATATGTAAGGCTGAACTCCATGCAAGGTCCCCTCTTTCCAGAAACTTTACAATCTTTAAGGAAACTCAGGAAAAGCTTTGATAGAAGCCAGCTGGAATGGTATTGCAATTAATAATTGGAAATATGAGTATTCTCAGTAGAAAGGAAAGATTCATTTGTAGCTAGGGTCAAGAATGTCTCTGATCTTATCACTGAAATGTGTAACAGAAAGTAGGATTTGAGTTTAATGGAGATGGGAGTATACAGATGTCAAAATAAGGAATTTATTTCCACTTTAATTAATTTAAAGGCTGTTCCATTTATTAATTAGTTAACAGTTAACCTTTCTGTGTTTTAAAGTAGTTCATGTGAATTTGGCATTAAAATACAATGGTTAAGAACACAGGCTTAAGGATTAAGTTGCTTATAGTTCAAATCCCAGTTGAGTTCACATAAACTCAACTCCTTATCAGCTGTGTAAATTTTGGGCTAATTATTTGAATTATTATAAATACCATTTCCTTATCTAAACCTTGTTAATAACAAAACCTACTTGTGGGGTGGCAAACATTAAAATAAGAAAAATTATAATAAATATATGGAGTGGTGCTCAAAAATGATAGCTACTAATATAATAAAATGTTTAACCTATTTTGAATTAATCAATTCTATTTTATATAATGCCTAGATATGTTTAGATGTGTCCAGGTAGTCATTTAAGTCTGTGGTCACTAAATTAGTTTACTAATGATATCCCAGTTAATACTATAGATATAAAATAGCTTCTAAGTCTTTAGGGAAATACATTTTTTCCCTATTTATTCCAAAGATAAGAAAACACTAGTAATTCCTCAACTTGAGCTTTCATATTCAGACATGACAGCTTCCAAATGAACCTCAGATGTGTTACTAGTGTAGGAGAACAGAATGTCAGAATGCTTTAAAAGGGCCACATGACTCTTACTCTAATTATTTACGGTAAAGAGATGTCTTGATTGATTCAGTGTTCCAAGGGGGAGGGAAAAATTCCTCTGAATATTAATGGAAACATGTATAATTACTGCTTGATAGTCAAATGGAACACTGTGTAAGGAAAGGTGTGCTGGGGAAAACATCAGAAGTGAGTGGGATCAGGAGTGTAAAAATAGCTGGATCAGGGATACTGTGGCTTTTCTCCTAAGTAGACATAACAAGTCCAAACATGGTATCCAAAATGAGACTGTGAAGTCAGGAAGAGAAGATGGGGGGCTGTGAAATTAGGTGTGATCCCACCTGTTCTAGTATTCAAAGCAGTGCATGATAAGGAGGGATTCCGTAAGGTTTCTGAGTATCATGTACTAAATCATTTATACAAAAAAAAATAAATTATGCAATCTTTCAACCCTTCATTTAGACATGTGATTTTTAATTTGAGTTTTTAGTTCCTCCTATGGGAAGATAGCATGTTTCCTTATTCTTGATCTTGACTAGCTACATGACTCGTTTTGCTAAAAAAAAAAAAAAAAATTCATTTCTCTCCTTGTTTATTTTCCCATTCCCTCACAACCTCTTGTATGTAATTTTGTATAGCAATGAGGGTCTCCCTTCATTTCCATGCAATTTCCCTTTTCTCACCCTTTCCCTCCCATCTCATGTCTCTGTTTAATGTTAATCTTTTCTTCCTACTCTTCCTCCCTGCTCTGTTCATAGTTGCTCTCATTATATCAAAGACGACATTTGGTATTTGTTTTTTAGGGATTGGCTAGCTTCACTAAGCATAATCTGCTCTAGTGCCATCCATTTCCCTGAAAATTCTATGATTTTGTCATTTTTTATTGCTGCATAGTACTCCATTGTGTATAGATGCCACATTTTTTTTATCCATTCATCTACTGAGGGGCATCTGGGTTGGTTCCACAGTCTAGCAATTGTGAATTGTGCTGCTATGAACATCGATGTGGCAGTATCCCTGTAGCATGCTCTTTTAAGGTCTTCAGGGAATAGTCCAAGAAGGGCAATAGCAGGGTCAAATGGTGGTTCCATTCCCATCTTTCCCAGGAATCTCCAAACTGCTTTCCAAATTGGCCGCACCAATTTGCAGTCCCACCAGCAATGTACAAGTGTACCCTTTTCTCCACAGCCTCTCCAGCACTTATTGTTGTTTGACTTCATAGTGGCTGCCAATCTTACTGGAGTGAAATGGTATCTTAGGGTGGTTTTGATTTGCATTTCTCTGACTGCTAGAGATGGTGAGCATTTTTTCATGTACTTATTGATTGATTGTATATCCTCCTCTGAGAAGTGTCTGTTCAGGTCCTTGGCCCATTTGTTGATTGGGTTATTTGTTGTCTTATTGTCTAATTTTTTGAGTTCTTTGTATACTCTGGATATTAGGGCTCTATCTGAAGTGTGAGGAGTAAAGATTTGTTCCCAGGATGTAGGCTCCCTGTTTACCTCTCTTATTGTTTCTCTTGCTGAGAAAAAACTTTTAAGTTTAATTAAGTCCCATTTGTTGATTCTTGTTGTTAACTCTTGTGCTATGGGTGTCCTATTAAGGAATTTGGAGCCCGACCCCACAATTTGTAGATCGGATCCAACTTTGTCTTCTATCAGATGCAGAGTCAAGGAAAGAAATGAATTACAGTAGATGGGGTAGAGAGAGAAGCTGGGAGGGGAGGGGAGGGGGGATAGTAGGGGATAGGAAAGGTAGCAGAATACAACAATTACCAATAGGACATTATGTAAAAATGTGGAGGTGTAACCGATGTGACTCTGCAAGCTGCATTTGGGGTAAAATTGGGGGTTCATAACCCACTTCAGTCCAATGTATGAAGTGGGTTATGTCAAGAGCTTTGTAATGTTGTGAACAACCAATAAAAAAAAAAAAAAGAAAAAAAAAAAGAAAAAAAAAGAAAAAAAGAAAAAAATAAATAAAACAACAGTAAAACAAACAAAAACTCAACGACAACAAAAGCTCACTAATTTGTAATGTTAACTGTGCAGAATTGTGCCAATAAGTTCACCTGTCTAAATTTAATTTAAAGAAAATATGTATATAAAAGAGAGCCTCTATATAAATCCTTCTGTCAGTGTGTTGTGATATTAAGCATTCAATAAATAGAGCTTTGATTTAAAAAAAAAAAAATCAAAGTGATGATGTGTCAGGACTATCAGGACTAAGTATAGCCCTCTAAACACTGAATTCT
Organism: Spermophilus citellus; assembly: GCF_964194105.1. Taxonomy (NCBI): domain Eukaryota; kingdom Metazoa; phylum Chordata; class Mammalia; order Rodentia; family Sciuridae; genus Spermophilus; species Spermophilus citellus. The sequence continues at coordinate 111,495,783 of NC_138192.1, read as the reverse complement.
CTCCTCTCTCTTGAACTCGCCTCTTCCATTAGATCAAGTGCAGCTCAACCTCCTGGAGGTGAACTATAAGTACACCCAGTGCCAAACCTGAATTGCGATAGAATGCAGATGTGGGACCATCTGAGAGCTAACTAGCTGGCCTACCTGAGCCCAGTCTAAATTGCTCAGTTCCAGAATGATGGGCTAAACGAAAGGTGTTATGTTAAGTTTCTATACTGACATGAATAGTGATTGTTGTGGTGGTGGTTAGCCCAGGAGGTTTGAGGCTGACACCAGCCTTTCTAACAACTGGACAAAGCTGAGGTTATTGAGGGCAGAGTTTAGTCACCAGTGCTGACTGAGAAAGCAGGAATGAGCAGGGAAGCAACCAGACACTGAGAAGAACAAGAAGGTAGTAGGGAAGCTGAGCTCAATGGAGAGGGACAGGAAGAGCCTTGAATACCTTCCACCTGCCTCCAAGTCTTTGCATTATCACTTCGATCCTTTATTCAGTTCCTATTTTTATTTTAAAAAGTATATTTTTAAAGGCAGGATACAATCAGGTGAGTCTTTGTGCATGGATATTGTGTTTGTTAGATAACAGATAAAGGGAGACATAAATAATTGGATGATGCCAAAGAGTTATACAAATATCTAACAATTTCATCCTAAAGACTAAATATAGACCAGGATCTTTAGAATGAACCAAAGAGGAGGTCCATGGATTTGGTTAAATAGCACTAAGTTAATGGATACTGGAGAGAATGTGATAGTCGTGAGAGAACTCATACTCTGAACTTCAACTGAAAAAAAAAACTACTTTACATTCTGTATAATGAATTTTTAAAAATGTCAACAGTGCCTTAATAAAAGAAAAAGGAAAGGTATCCGAAAGGTATCCAGACTTGGAAAAGTCTAGCAATCCTGTTTGAGGAAAATTGTTAGAACTTTTACTATGAAAAATAAAAAGCAACAAAAGAAATGGCCACGGTCCCTGAATATGTAAAGGTCAGTAGCGTGGCTAGAGATTTGAGTGTCTCGATGGCAAAGATTCAGGGCAGAGAAGCAGATTTTAGACTGCAAAGGGCAATGCTGGAGAATGGAGAGAAATTTAAACTTTAAAACAAAATTGAAGTTTTGACTTTGATTACATTTTGAAATTGGAAACTTATTTACTCATTGACACTATGTTGTATGACTTGAAGTTTTATGACATAAATATAACTTGAAAAGCCAAGGGGCCTGTCTGACTGGCCATCCAAGGGCAGGGAAAGCATCAACCACACAACAGATTTAAAGAGACTATGAGACAGAAAAGTAATGGTGCTACCTGACTGTGTCATGAAGTACTTCTTTTGTTTTCGATTTGAGTTTTTGTGACTTATAAAATAATTTCCTATTTTCTTATGCTTCTTATCTTTTGAATTCAGATAATTGAAGTGAATGGCATAGTAAGAGATGGAGTTCATGTAGTAGATTCTAAACACTCCCCAGTTCTCATCCATCGCAGATGTGGATAGCAAAAGTTCTAAACCAGTAAAACATTTGTATCATTGAAATCATACACATTGTTAAAATCAATTGTCTTACCAAGACATAATAATCACTTGGAAAAAAAATCATTAACGCTAATTTTTACATCATTTTGACTAAAATGTACTCTATAATTTTCTGACATTTTTCTTCAAACTTGTGGAACATTATTCAGAATGTCTATTCAAGTTGAAATATAACAGTTTATTATCACCAATAAGTTAAGAGCCCCAAATGCAAAGGAAACACAGATTCAAAATTGTGCTATTAAGGTCATTTGGTTACATTCTGGAAACTACTTCAAGCATATATTACCACCACCATGTGTTGATCTCTATTGAAAAAGGCTGCTCTTGAGGTTGAATTTTGGCTCTAAAAAAATGAAATCTGTGCAACAGAAAAGTATACCCAGCTGGAATGCCGGCTCAACAAAGAAAAAAAAAAAAGCTGCCCATTATCTAGTTTAAAAAAAATAAAAAACATTTCAAAAGGATTTTCTTTCTTACTTAGTCCTTAAGCATACTTGAGGTCACTTCTCAGGGCAGGGGAGTGCCTAGTAATATTTGCAGCCTATCTGTTTTTTTGTCAAAATGTTTTGTGAGTATTTTCATAGTTGATGAGCAATTTGATTCATTTTTATTTGAGGAGAATCATCTTCACCAGAGAACAAAAACAACTTATGCTGGAAAATTAATTTGCTTTTCTATAAAGCAATCATATTCTGTGAAAAGTTGGAAGGAATTACCACGACTCTACTGAGGAATAAAACGCCCTCAATCTTGAGCATAATATACCCATTGCTCTCCCAGGAGTTATCTGTTTTCAATGCCAATCAAGGTTATAAAACTTTATGTTTTCGTTGCTTAGAATATTCATGGAATGACAATAAGCTGTATTGCTTTTTTTCTACTTGGGTATCTCCATTCAGCCTTAGGAATCACTTTCTAATGCAGGAAGAATCTTATTTTCCCTGTACATTATTGTATTTCATAGGCAGAATGCATGTTAACTTTCTTTCAGACGAAAGAGCAATATTTCAGCTATAAGAAATGAAAGAAAAAAAAGACAATGATTATCCACATGCCCTTTTCATTCCTTGGGCACCTATTTCATCATATGGATCTGTTTTACACTTAAAGTTTCCAAATTACTACCAAGGAATTTGCAAATAACCCATCATTCCAAGAAAATTGTCCATTCTATTTCCAGAGTTGTGTTGGTACCACCCATGATCCCTGTGCAATGTTTGGATTAAACTGACTTTTCATTAGGAAATTTAACGCTGGTTCTTTATGGAGAACATTTTGTAATTTGCATTAAAATAACAACCACATATACAAGTGTGAGGACTATTTTCACATATATGTGTTTATACAAAGACAATCAACAAATTATTCCTTTCAAATTCAAATATCCACAGTCTCATCTGGATCATCTCCTCCAAAAAAATAATTATTATTATTACTTTAGGAAAATATTTGAAAAAATCTAGAAGGTACATTTTTTTCCATAGAAGGTCAATATTTGCTTTAGTTTCATATTTAACAATTAAAAAGTAGATATGATCTATAAAATACTTTATAGTAAGGACATTTGTTGGGATATTTAAAAAATACTTTTGATTTGAGGTGTGTGTGTTTACCTCTGTCACTTCCTCTTCATTTTTTTTTTTTAATTATACTAATGTCTTTCTGAATCTCTCTTTCACACTCTCCATCTTCCCTTCAAGGACAAAGGAGGACTACTTCTTCTAGGGCACCACATTTCTGCTGTGGCACTCATTACAGAATAGTGGTATGTTGAGAGGCCCTAAATTCAATCCCCAGTACTGTGAGCCCTAAAGGCTAAATTGTGAGCCCTTTAAAGGCAGAGGCCAGTGTTCCTTTACCCTTTTTTTTTTATTAGTTGCTCAAGACAATACAATGATCTTTGCCGCAATCCGGCTGGGCAAATAACTGAGAGGTGACAAGCAACTTGAAGGTTGAAGCGGGAACTACTTTATTGCGAGTGAACTCAGCAGGAACTGAGAGAGAACTCAAAGTAGCGGGCACCCGAGGTAGTAGGAGCCGCTTTATTGCAGAACAGCAGAGGTATATATACCCAACTGATTACACACAGCTTGACTCAATTAACATCATCTAGATACAGCAGTCAGCCAATAAGGAATCATCACCATCTTAACGGCTCACTGGCATTGCTTCACAAACCACTCCTCCTGGCAAGCTGCCAAGCGCCATCTTGACTTGAATTGTATCCCCAACAGATCTTGACATATCATACATTTGATTCAAATAGGGTATGAATTCTCATTTTTCCACGTGTACAAATTGCAGGATCACATTGGTTATACATCCATGTGTATACATACAGCAATCCTAGTGTCAGTTGTATTCTGCTGCCCTCCCTATCTCCGCCTCCCCTCTCCTCCCCTCTCATCACTATTTTCTACCCATTCTATTGTGGGACACTTATCTCTCTCTCTTTTTTTTTCTTCCCTTCCCCCTCACACCATGAGGATCTCCTTCCGTCTTCCATGCAATACAGATCTTACCTGTAAGAAGATTCAGAAAATTCCTATTAATTGTCATTAGGCTGATTTGCAACTCTAGAATTCTAAAATCCCCAGATTTCAATCTGACTTCCTTTTATAAGAGTCTAAATCACATTGATAATAAGAAGAAATTCTTCTTGCTGAGTCATTGGGGCTTTTGCAAAATAACTAGCATTTTGTTTCAATTCTAGAAAGAAAATCAGAGGATATGAGGGAGTATAGTATAAAGTGGTCACCTTAACAGGGATAATCCAGAAAGTGCCTCTGTTGTAGTCAGTTTTTTTGCTGTTGTGGCTAAATGACCTGACCAGCACAACTGTAGAGAAGGAAGAGTGTAGGAAAGGCTCACCATGGTTTCAGAGGTCTCAACCAGTCAGCTCCATTCCTCAGGGCTTGAGGTGAGATAGGAAAAACATGGTGGAAGAGTATGACAGAGGGAAGGGGGTTTACAAGGTGGTCAGGAAGCAGAGAGAGAGAGGGAGAGAGAGTTTATTGGCCAGATACTTTTATAAAATATTTACCCCCAAGCCATGCTCCAATTCCCACCTCCTCCAGCTACACCCTACCACTTCAGTTACCACTCAGTTAATCCCTATCAGGAGATTAATTCACTGATTGGGTCAAGACTCTTAAAACCCAATCATTTCTCCTCTGAACCTTCTTAAATTGTCTCACATGTGAGATTTTGGGAGACACCTCACATCCAAATCGTAACAGCCTCATAGAGAATAATTCATGTGCAACATTTTCAATATGGTAAAATAAATTTTCATCAACTCTGCTTAACTGTAAAATGTGGTAATATTTCCTGTGTAGTCTGCTTAGTGGGATCAATCAGTTTCAGATTTTGAATTTGGTATAAAAAAACTCCATGCACATAGATATATATACACATAGATAAGTACATTGGTGTTCTCAGTATGCATAATTTCAAAATGTGTAGTACTGTTTGGTAGCATACATTAAACTCTAGGCTTGTTCTTTTCTTGTTGATATTCACTCAGCATTTTTGCTTGTATCATGTTTACCATGGTTCTCTGTGTATGTACCTATAGTCCATTAATCTAAGATCTGTGAAGTATTCCATCATATCATAGAGCATACATGAATACTCATTTTAAAAATTTCCTCATTCATCTCTATTACTGCTGTAACATGTATTTATGGCTTTTGCAGTTCTGGAGTTCAGAAGTCCAAAGTGAGCTGGCAAGGCTGGATTCTACCTTTTATCTCTGGGAGAATCCACTTCTTTTCCTTATCTAGCTTTTAGAGGTCAACTATATTCATTGACTGTGCCTTTGTCTTCCACCTTCAAAGATGGCAGTGTAGCATTTTTAAGTCTCTTCCTCGCCCCCTCTCTTTATCACTTGAGCCTCTGTTGTCACATTACCTTCTCCAAATCTGATACTTCTATCTTCCTCTTATCACATGTGTGATTGTGTTGGGCTGACCTTGATAATTCATGATAATCCCCTATCTCAACATACTTAACTTAATCAGAGATTCAAAAAACAGTCCCTTTAACATATAAGGTGACAGATGTATTCGCAAACATATTCTGTGGCTTAGGACATGAGCATCAGTGGAAGGTCATTATTCTGCCTTACCACAATGCCAGAAAACAGGGATGGGTCTTTTGGATACCTGTTGCCATTTTTAATGTTGCTCCTTTGGGCATATTCTGTTATTTCAGGAGTGTACCCCTGTGACTTCAGACATGGCATGCATGAACCCCTGGAAGTGTGGTCAAGGCCTCCACATGAGTTCCAAAGCATTCTTCCTGTTATCATTCCCCCACTCGTGGTGCTGTATGCTAGAGGGTCACTGTTCTCTGATGCATAAACTCCTGTCTTCATCAGGGTCCCATCTCAGCACGCTCATGCGTTTTGCTACACCTGACTTCTCCGAGCCTGATCCAGGATTGCCCAGTTTCTTTGTTTAGATAAGCCTGACTTTTCCTGAACACAAGACTGAGCAGCATTGCCTGGCAAATTCTTTGGGTGCTGTTTTTTTTTAAAGAGCATCAGAACACCTTATATATAGGGACATGAGGATTTACTTATGTTCCTAAGATGATAGGCAACTATACTCCTATAGCAGTGAGAAGGAAAAACAAACAAACAAACAAAACCACAAATAACTAAGTTAAATATGCCAACCAAATAAGCTAATGTGTTTACTGTTTAATAGTTTTGCTGATTCTCGTGGTTATTCTAGCTTTGTGAGATCATGGACAGTAGCCTATGAAGAGACCCAAACCATTTCTAAACACTGAAAATCCTGCCAATTCAGATGGGCATGTATAATCTTCACTGATACACTGAGCTGTACTGATTGATGATCAGCCTTTTCCTGTATCTTGTACCAGTTGACCGGCTTTTTCTTCTTTCTCTACTCTGGTGGAATGCAACTGATTCGAATGCATTTTCTTTCAAACAATTTTTTACTTCATCTCTGATTGGCTTGTGGCTCCTGCTGATTGACAGGCAAGTCTACAGCTGTGGGTTCTCTTTTGAAGCTATTTTATCTTTTCTCTTTGACTTTCTTTTAATTTGATTGGATTCACTCTTGGAGCACCCTGTGGAAAGAACCCTGATTACTCTCTTTTCCACTGTGAGTTGGTAGATGGCAAAGCGCACTCAGAGGTCTTATCCCTCCTTTGTTAGGACTGGCGGCCTCTGAAAGCACTGGAGTGCTTATCTCGGCTGGCAGATAACTGCTCCCAGGTTTAAACTTCAAAGGCAAAACCCAGGCAGCCCCAAAGAAAGAAAATTTAGTCAGCTTCAAGGGGTGAGTGAGCTGGTCCGGTGGCTACTTTTGGAAATGTGAAAAGCTCCCTGAGAAATGAGGCTGGCCTCAAGGTCTTGAGGTCACTTTTTCACATTTGGAGAGTAACCACAGGGTCCTGGGAAGGGACCAACACCTTCTTCTTTTTTTTCCTTTTAATGGCAAAGTCCTTGAGACTCTCAACTGAAGGGCTAACATTGGGTGCATGTCCTTGTCTCTTGGCCAAAGACTCCCTAGAGAATCCTTAGATGCAGTGAGAAGGTGGCCGGCCCCACAGGACTGTTCATTAGAGCAGCCGGAGCAGCAGTTCTGTGCCACAACAGGAGTGGTATATGTCTGAAACACAGAGCACTTGCATACAGCACATAGGACTCTGGTGTCCCTGGGAAGTTTTCACCAATTATTTTTCTCTCATGCATGGATATCTGTCTACAGTATATTTTTTTCTGACAAAGTTAGGATAGCCAGAATGCCAAAGCAAAAAATTTTCTCAAGCTCTACACCCCGCCCCCCACTCCACCCCATGATAATGATGGAAGAGCAACCTCTGTTCTGTTTCTCTTCCTCACTATGTTGGTTTGGGTTCCATACTGGGAATCGAACCCAGGGGTGCTCTCCATCGAGCTACATCCACAGCCCTTTTTATTTTTCATTTTTGAGATACAGTTTTGCTAAATTTCCCAGGCTGACCTCAAAATCGTGATCATCCTGCCTCAGCTTCCTGAGAGCTGGTCTTATAGGCGTGTACTGCCACAGTGCCCCAAATACACACACACACACACACACACACACACACCACAGTGTAACTAGACTCATTAGGAAACATGTCGGGGAAGGAACCCTGATTATTCCCCTTTTCATTACTAGTTTGTCTCTATCAAACAAAGAGAAGAAGATTTTGAGCAAAACCCTGACTCTTGATTCTCTGAATCTCTGCTTACTTTGGTGTAGTCTTTTTCTCTCAGTTTCCTATTCTAAGTATTATTTTTATCATCAAAAAATGAGCATGACAGTTGGTTTGTGGCTCAGTGGTGGAGTGCTTGTCTTCCATGCGTGGGGCACTAGGTTTGATCCTCAACACTACATAAATAAATAAAATAAACATCTACAACTAAAAACAAAAGGCTTTAAAAATGAGCATAACAATAGTAGATTCAATCATATGAATATTTTTTTTTATTGTTGGTTGTTCAAAACATTACATAGTTCTTGACATATCATATTTCACATTTTGATTCAAGTGGGTTATGAACTCCCATTTTTACCCCATATACAGATTGCAGAATCACATCAGTTACACTTCCATTGATTTACATATTGCCATTCTAGTGTCTGTTGTATTCTGCTGCCTTTCCTATCCTCTACTGTCCCCCCTCCCCTCCCCTCCCCTCCCCTCTTCTCTCTCTACCCCCTCCACTGTAATTCATTTCTCCCCCTTGTATTATTTTTCCCTTTCCCCTCACTTCCTTTTGTATGTAATTTTGTATAACCATGAGGGTCTCCTTCCATTTCCATGCAATTTCCCTTCCCTCTCGCTTTCCCTCCCACCTCTCATCCCTGTTTAATGTTAATCTTCTTCTCATGCTCTTCGTCCCTACTCTGTTCTTAGTTACTCTCCTTATATCAAAGAAGACATTTGGCATTTGTTTTTTAGGGATTGGCTGGCTTCACTTAGCATAATCTGCTCTAATGCCATCCATTTCCCTCCAAATTCTATGATTTTGTCATTTTTTAATGCAGAGTAATACTCCATTGTGTATAGATACCACATTTTTTTATCCATTCATCTATTGAAGGGCATCTAGGTTGGTTCCACCATCTTGCTATCGTGAATTGTGCTGCTATGAACATCGATGTAGCAGTGTCCCTGTAGCATGCTCTTTTTAGGTCTTCAGGGAATAGACCGAGAAGGGAAATAGCTGGGTCAAATGGTGGTTCCATTCCCAGCTTTCCAAGAAATCTCCATACTGCTTTCCAAATTGGCCGCACCAATTTGCAGTCCCACCAACAATGAGCAAGTGTACCCTTTTCCCCACATCCTCGCCAGCACTTGTTGTTGTTTGACTTCCTAATGGCTGCCAATCTTACTGGAGTGAGATGGTATCTTAGGGTGGTTTTGATTTGCATTTCTCTGACTGCTAGCGATGGTGAGCATTTTTTCATGTGCTTGTTGATTGATAGTATGTCCTCCTCTGAGAAGTGTCTGTTCAGGTCCTTGGCCCATTTGTTGATTGGGTTATTTGTTATCTTATTGTCTAATTTTTTGAGTTCTTTGTATACTCTGGATATTAGGGCTCTATCTGAAGTGTGAGGAGTAAAGATTTGTTCCCAGGACGTAGGCTCCCTATTTACCTCTCTTATTGTTTCTTTTGCTGAGAAAAAACTTTCTAGTTTGAGTAAGTCCCATTTGTTGATTCTAGTTATTAACTCTTGTGCTATGGGTGTCCTATTGAGGAATTTGGGGCTCGACCCCACAGTATGTAGATCGTAGCCAACTTTTTCTTCTATCAGACGCTGTGTCTCTGATTTGATATCAAGCTCCTTGATCCATTTTGAGTTAACTTTTGTGCATGGCGAGAGAAAGGGATTTAGTTTCATTTTGATGCAAATGGATTTCCAGTTTTCCAAGCACCATTTGTTGAAGATGCTATCCTTTCTCCATTGCATGCTTTTAGCCCCTTTATCAAATATAAGATAGTTGTAGTTTTGTGGATTGGTTTCTGTGTCCTCTATTCTGTACCATTGGTCCACCCGCCTGTTTTGGTATCAGTACCATGCTGTTTTTGTTACTATTGCTCTGTAGTATAGTTTGAAGTCTGGTATTGCTATACCGCCTGATTCACACTTCCTGCTTAGCATTGTTTTTGCTATTCTGGGTCTTTTGTTTTTCCATATGAATTTCATGATTGCTTTATCTATTTCTACAAGAAATGCCATTTAGATTTTGATTGGCATTCCATTAAACCTATAGAGAACTTTTGGTAATATCGCCATTTTGATGATGTTAGTTCTGCCTATCCATGAACAGGGTATATTTTTCCATCTTCTAAGATCTTCTTCTATTTCTTTCTTTAGGGTTCTGTAGTTTTCATTTTATAAGTCTTTCACTTCTTCTGTTAGGTTGATTCCCAAGTATTTTATTTTTTTTTAAGGATATTGTGAATGGAGTGTTTTTCCTCATTTCCATTTCAGAGGATTTGTCGCTGATATACAGGAATGCCTTTGATTTATGCGTGTTGATTTTATATCCTGCCACTTTGCTGAATTCATTTATTAGCTCTAATAGTTTCTTTGTAGACCCTTTTGGGTCTGCTAGGTATAGAATTATGTCATCTGCAAATAGTGATAATTTAAGTTCTTCTTTTCCTATTTTTATGCCTTTAATTTCTTTCGTCTGTCTAATTACTCTGGCCAGTGTTTCGAGAACTATGTTGAACAGAAGTGGTGAGAGAGGGCATCCCTGTCTTGTTCCAGATTTTAGAGGGAATGCCTTCAATTTTTCTCCATTCAGAATGATGCTAGCCTGAGGCTTAGCATAGATTGCTTTTACAATGTTGAGGTATGTTCCTGTTATTCCTAGTTTTTATAGAGTTTTGAACATAAAGGGATGCTGTATTTTGTCGAATGCTTTTTCTGCATCTATCGAGATGATCATATGGTTCTTATTTTTAAGTCTATTGATGTGGTGAATAACATTTATTGATTTCCGTATATTGAACCAGCCTTGCATCCCAGGGATGAATCCTACTTGATCATGATGCACAATTTTTTTGATATGTTTTTGAATCCGATTCGCCAGAATTTTATTGAGGATTTTTGCATCTAGGTTCATTAGAGATATTGGTCTGTAGTTTTCTTTCTTTAAAGTGTCTTTTTCTGGTTTAGGAATCAGGGTGATGTTGGCCTCGTAGAATGAATTTGGAAGTTCTCCCTCTTTTTCTATTTCCTGAAATAGCTTGAAAAGTATTGGTATTAGTTCCTCTTTAAAGGTTTTGTAAAACTCTGCTGTATACCCATCCGGTCCTGGGCTTTTCTTAGTTGGTAGTCTTTTGATGGTTTCTTCTATTTCTTCAATTGATATTGGTCTGTTTAGGTTGTCTAAATCCTCCTGACTCAATCTGGGCAGATCATATGACTTTAGAAATTTATCGATGCCTTCACTATCTTCTATTTTATTGGAGTATAAGGATTCAAAATAATTTCTCATTATCTTCTGTATTTCTGAAGTGTCTGTTGTGATGTTGCCTTTTTCATCCCGTATGCTAGTAATTTGAGTTCTCTCTCTTCTCTTTGTTAGCATGGCTAAGGGTCTGTCGATTTTATTTATTTTTTCAAAGAACCAACTTTTAGTTTTGTCAATTTTTTCAATTGTTTCTTTTGCTTCAATTTCATTAATTTCAGCTCTGATTTTAATTATTTCTTGCCTTCTACTTCTTTTGCTGTTGTTTTGCTCTTCTTTTTCTAGGATTTTGAGATGAAATATGAGATCATTTATTTGTTGGTTTTGGTTTTTTTTTAAGGAATTAACTCCAAGCCATGAATTTTCCTCTTAGAACTGCTTTCAATGTGTCCCATAGATTCCGATATGTTGTGTCTGTGTTTTCATTTATCTCTAAGAATTTTTTAATTTCCTCCTTGATGTCTTCTATAACCCATTGATCATTCAGTAACCTATTGTTCATTCTCCAAGTGATGCATGACTTTTCCTTCCTTCTTTTATCGTTGATTTTCAGTTTCATTCCATTATGATCAGATAAGATGCATGGTATTATCTCTACTCCTTTATATTGTCTAAGAGTTGCCCTGTGACATAATATATGATCTATTTTTGAGAAGGATCCATGTGCTGCTGAGAAAAAAGTGTAACTGCTTGATGTTGGGTGGTATATTCTATATATGTCAATTAAGTCTAGGTTACTAATTGTGTTATTGAGTTCTATAGTTTCCTTATTCAACTTTTGTTTGGAAGATCTGTCCAGTGGTGAGAGAGGTGTGTTGAAGTCTCCCATGATTATTGTATGGTGGTCTATTAGACTCTTGAAATTGAGAAGAGTTTGCTTGATGAACATAGCTGCACCACTGTTTGGGGCATATATATTTATGATTGTTATGTCTTGTTGGTGTATGGTTCCCTTGAGCAGTATGTAGTGTCCCTCTTTATCCCTTTTGATTAACTGTGGCTTGAAATCTATTTTATTTGACATGAGTATGGACATTCCTGCTTATTTCCGAAGTCCATATGAGTGATATGATTTTTCCCAACCTTTCACCTTCAGTCTATGTATATCTTTTCCTATCAAATGCGTCTCCTGTAGGCAGCATATTGTTGGGTCTTGTTTTGTGATCCATTCTACTAGCCTGTGTCTCTTAATTGGTGAGTTTAAGCCATTAACATTTAGGGTTATTATTGAGATATGGTTTGTTCTTCCAGCCATATTTTTTTATTTATGTTACTAAACATGGTTTGTTTTACTCTTTGATTATTTCCCCCCTTTACTGTCCTACCTCCCACTGTTGGTTTTCATTGTTGTTTTCCATTTCCTCTTCCTGAAATGTTTTGCCAAGGATGTTTTGAAGAGATGGTTTTCTAGCTGCAAATTCTTTTAACTTTTGTTTATCGTGGAAGGTTTTAATTTCATCTTCCATCCTGAAGCTTAATTTCGCTGGATACACGATTCTTGCTTGGAACCCATTTTCTTTCAGTGTTTGAAATATGTTATTCCAGGATCTTCTAGCTTTCAGAGTCTGTGTTGAAAGATCAGCTGTTATCCTGATTGGTTTACCCCTAAATGTAATCTGCTTCCTTTCTCTTGTAGCTTTTAAAATTCTCTCCTTATTCTGTATACTGGGCATCTTCATTATAATGTGTCTGGGTGTGGATCTCTTATGATTTTGCACATTCGGCGTCCTGTAGGCTTCTAGTATTTGGGATTCTGTCTCATTCTTCAAGTCTGGGAAGTTTTCTCGTATTATTTCATTGAATAGATTGCTCATTTCTTTGGTTTGGACCTCTATACCTTCCTGTATCCCAATGACTCTTAAGTTTGGTCTCTTTATGTTGTCCCATATTTCTTGAATGTTCTGCTCATGGTTCCTTAACAGTCTTGCTGAGCTGTCTATGTTCTTTTCAAGTTGAAATACTTTGTCTTCATTGTCTGATGTTCTATCTTCTAAGTGTTCTACTCTGCTGGTAGTATTCTCAATTGAGTTTTTAAGTTGGTTTATTGCTTCCTGCATTTCTAGGATTTCTGTTTGTTTGTTTTTTATTACCTCTATCTCCCTGTATAGTTGATCTTTTGCTTCTTGGATTTGTTTATGTAATTCATTGTCGAAGTGATCTTTCATTGTCTGATTTTGCTGTCTAATGTCTTCCTTCAGACTCCAGATCATCTGAAGCGTGTATATCCTGAATTCTTTATCTGACATTCCATCTGCTGCAGCTATTACCTCTTCTAAAGTTGAGTTGACCTGCATTGCTTTTGGTCCTTTCTTTCCTTGTCGTTTCATACTGCTCACATTTCTTTTTGCTTGGTGAAACTGTTGTTTTTGAAATTTTCCCCCTATATATTTATATTACTCTTTTATAGTTGAAAAGTCTCCCTTGCAGGGGGGGCAGCGGCTGTGCTCCTCCTCCAGTTGGTGTGACATGTCTACCACGCCCACGGACCCCTGGGGCTGTTCTGCGGGTCAGTCGCAGGTCTGCCTACCTTGCAGGCGCGGGCGGTGGTTCTGCTCTGCCCCTACTCCAATTGGGGTGACGTGACTTCCACTCCGGCGGGTCGCTGGGCCTGTTCCGGGCGTGGGCGGCAGCTCTGCTCTTCCCCTACTCCAATTGGTGTGACGTGTCTACCACGATGGAAGGCCGCTGGGCCTGTCCCGCCAGTCGGTTGCAGGTCTGCCTACCTTGCGGGCTTGGGCGGCATCTCTGCTCGGCCCCCACTGCAGTTGGGGTGAAGCGATACCACACTGGCGGGTCACTAGGCCCACTCCAGGCGCGGGCGGCGGCCCTGCTCTGCCCCTACTCCCATTGGTGTGATGTGTCTACCACGCTGGCAGGCCGCTGGGCCCGTTCTGCCGATCAGCCGGTGGTCTGCCTACCTTGCGGGCTCGGGCGGCAGCTCTGCTCAGCCTCCACCGCAGTTGGGGTGAAGTGATACCACGCCGACGGGTTGCTGGGGCTGTTCCGGATGCAGGCTGCTGCTCTGCTCTGCCCCTCTGGCCCCCACAGCACTCAGCAGGATCCGGACCGAGAAGCAATCTCCGCTGGTTCCTCAGCCCTGGGTCAGAGCAGCTCCGGGAGCCAGAACTTGGCCGCTCCGGGCTCGGTGCATGCCCCGACAGGAGCAGGCCCCAAGAAGCAGTTTCCGCGGGTTCTTCAGCCCTGGGCCAGAGCAGTTCCGGGAGCCAGAACCCGGCCGCTCTGGACTCCGTGCATGCTCTGATAGGAGCAGGCTCCAAGAAGCAGCCTCCGCGGACTCCTTAGCACTGGGCCAGAGCAGTTCCGGGAGCCAGAATTGGGCTGCCCCGGGCTCCATGTATGTTCTGATAGGAGCAGGCCCCAAGAAGCAGTTTCTGCGGGTTCTTTAGCACTGTGCCTGAGTAATTTGTCTGCGAGACGCAGGCGAATGGCAGCCTGAAATTACCTGTTCTATGGTTGAATGAGCTGCGATCAGTCGAAAACAGGGATGATCTCATATGAATATTATAAGGAGTTTATGAGAGGTTGCTATTAATTTATTCAATAGAAGCAATTAGTATTACTATTGTTCCCTTCCTGATTATTCTCTTTAGAAGTCTCTGGCTCAGTGTGTGTTCATATGTGTGGAAGTTAAGTTGGAAAATACAAGGAAGGAGATGAATTTGGTCTCACACTGACAGTTCTGTCCATACCTTATGATCATTTGGCCCTGTTATCTTTTATTGTCACTGTGCTCAGTTGAGTTTGCCTTCCTACTTGGTTGCTTTCTTCTTGGCTTCCAGACCACAGATCTCCATGAAGCCTGGGGGTATCTGTCAGTGTTCGTGAGAGTCCCTTCTAGACTCCAGTCTTTGGGGCTCGTCTTGTTTGGCTAGCAGGGAACGACTTTTGTCATCAGCTCTTTTGTAGGGAGATTCCCCACCAGAAACTTTTGGCTCCAGAGGATTGCTCTGTTTCTGAGAAGCATATGGCGGGGGCAGAGTGTGGAGCAAGTGATCTGGTTAGTGGATGGTCAGGCAGAAGAAGTCCCTCATGATACCTGGAATCACTGCTCCCTTTATCATATGGATTTCTATTGCCTGATCTGCCCATTCTACTCATCTTCTGAGTGCATAATGAATTTCTTCATAAGGTTCATCTCATGTCTTACTGGCTCAGCTGTCCATGGGAAAGGCTATTCTACATTCTACGTCTAAATTTCAATTGTGGCAGAAGTTGTTCATATTTCTCTAACAATAACATTTGTATTAGCATCAAGACATTCTCAGGTATGATGTCAAACCACACCAAATGACCCAACTGCTTCCAGTGGTCTACCAGCAAAAATGCTAATGCTTGCCTAAGTATAGCACTATTCTAGCTCAGTGTTGGCACACAGAAAATAAATGTTGACATACACATTATGAGTGGAATGTCTTGCAATATGGTTTCAAATACCTATTTTACAAATGATATTTACTATGTAGAAATTATGTGTGATGAACATGAGAGTTTGTATGAATCCAATATTGTTTACCCAAGGTCCAATAAAATAATATTTAAATACAATTTTAGAGAATAAGACTCTGTTATTCCCTGTCTTGACATGGCCATTGCTGACACATTGAGGCTTATCCAGAAAGATTTTATTTATGAGTGTGTTCATTCTTTCTTTTCCTAGAATTAATTCCTCTTCTTTATCCTTATTCCACTCTTCTGTAACCTCCTCAAATCCCTTCTACACACACATACACATATACACACCATGCACCACATACGGATCTATGGAGTTCAGCAAGTGCTGAGTTGCCTTCAGGAAAAAATTTGGACCCTGTTTGTGGATTAGCAGAAGGAAACTAACACAACCATGCTATTTTTCTAACTCTTGGCAGTGATCTCACCTTTTTGATTGGGGACTACTGAGGCAAAATAAATGTCTACAGATAATCTGCACTCTTACAATATAGAATCATTATTTTGGATCCCAAGGAAAAGTACTGGACACAACTCAACAACCCAAATAAGGCATTAAAATGTACAGTTAAAGTCTCTTTCCCCTGGTTAGAGGAAGTTCTAAGAGGTGTATATTGGTCATAGCAGTGTTGGTGACGGGGATGGTTCTATTTCTCCTAAAGGTTATTATGCAATCAAGAGCAGTTGCCACTTGGTACCAATTACATGCTGGAACCGGTCCAAGGAGTGAAAATAAAACTTTGAATAAGAGAGATAAATTTCCTATCTTTGTAGAGTTTGCCAAATGGTCATGAATGCAGGCAAGCAAACGGTGCGTTAAAGAGCTAGGTTTGTATAGGAAACAACTACACATTGCCATGAGAAATAGAGAAATTTGAGAGATGTTTTAACAGTAAAAATGAGAGTACTTACAGTCCAACTTGACATATAAAAGGGAAAATGAGCTAGCAAGTGTTATTTCTTCAGACAAAAGTTTTCTGATGTTTTACAAATCACAACTAGAGAAGTCCTTTTTACCAATATGACCTGTAAAAATAAGTTCAACTACTATTTTTGACTCAAATTAATAGTGAGTGATATTAAAGAACTTAAAGACAGAGATAATTATATTTTATGTACATGATTAATAACTTGTTTCTGTGGGTATTTAACATTAATATTCTCCACTAGACTGATGAAGAAGTCACATAGTTCAGATGCTGGTAGTCAACCAAATGCCACATGTAGATAAATAAATGAAATGTTTAATTTAAGGGCACATTATGTACATAACAGTTGTCACCAAATTGTAAGGTTTTTCATTTTCTAGAATGAACACAAGCTCAATGTGGCTCTCAGGAGTGATAGATATTATTTAGATTAAAACAAACAAACTTTGGGGAAAACTTTGTGAAATTAATTATTAAATTGAAGGTTGGGATGTCACTCCATTATAGTATACTTGCCTAGCATCCACAAGTCCCTGACTTTGATCCACAGGCATCTATTAAATAAATAGATAGATAGATAGATAGATAGAGAATAATAATAAATTAAATTGAAAAAACCCAGAACATATGAATCAGAAAACAATGACTGATATCATTTTAGAATGGAATAAGCATGCCTCACACCAATGTTTTTATCAAATCACTGGTCAGCTTTCTCTTAATTCTCTGTGGGTCAATGTGGGTCTATTATATCATGTTTCATATTCATTACTACATTATAGCCATTTCTATATGCATATTTCTTTTTCACAAGATTTTCAACCATTTGAAAACAGGAGCTTTTTAATTAATTAATTAAAAAAACATTCCACTAATATTATCTTTAATTGACAAATCATAGTTCTGAACACTTATGGGGCATGATGGGATGCTTTGATATATGTGTACCATATAAAGTGATTCAATGGAGTTAATCACAAGTCCATCACCTCGATTACCTATTTTTTGTGGTGAGATATTTGAAATCTGGCCTCTTAAGTTATTTTAACAAATATGACACATCATTATTGATTGTAGTCCCTCTGCTGTGCCATGGACCTCAAAACTTGTTCTTCCTGCATGTCTTAAACTTTTCATCCTTTGGCCCACAACTCCCTGTTTTCTCCCTCCCCTGCTCTGATGACCACCACTCTGCTCTCTACTTCAACTCTCATCCTTTTTAGATTCCAAATGTAAGTGAATCCCCACACTGATTGCCTTCTGTTTTTGTCTCAGCAATAGTATAGGACCCAATGAGTGATTAAAAAGATAAGTCCAAAAGCAGAGGAATTTGATCAAGGATTTAATTTTAGACTTGACTTATTTATTCAGTGTAAATTTGGGAAAAGACATTTCACATCTTGTTGGTTTAGGTTTCTATTTAAACTTTATGACTCAAAATATGAGGTATTGCAATGGTGACAGCTGAGTTGTTTGGATGAATTGACAGCTGTTCCAGATGTACTTAAATAAGCTGTTCAGCTAATTAGGAAGGGTGATGTATGGAGATGAGCATGCAATTGGATGGATGAAGGGATTTTGGAGTTTGTGGGAAGAAAGGGGGAAAAAGAAGAAGAAAGAAAAAGGGAGCATAAGATAATAAAACCACAGAGAAGAAGGAACGTATTTGGGGAAAACTGGGATATCTGAAGGAAATTTGATAAACTTTCTGATGTGTGTTATATTATGTAAATTTCTTTTCTGACTCCCAATACAGTTTTCAGTTAAATATTATTTCTGCTTCTGACGCTTTATGGAGTTGGGTGTATCTTTAGAATAGCTCAAAGCTCTGAGTGTGGCTTAAAGGAAGGAATCAGCAAGAGTAAATGGCAGTGTTGGAAACTGCTGCACACAGTGACATTTGGAACTACCTGCTGATAATTCCTGCTCTTCTTAAAAATAAAATTTTGTAACATCCTCCACTTTTGATAATAGTAAAAACATTGGACAGCTGAGCATTATTTCAAGCAAACTGGATGTACAAGGATCATCTTCATGACCCTTCAAGACTTTCTGGGTGTTCTCCCCATCAAGTTTAATATCTAGTATATTGGTATTGAAACTAACAGGGATTCTGAGGCCAATAATTTGGAATTGTGTTTGATTGGTTGATGGTGAAACTGAAAACTAAGACATTATGCTCAGAAAAAGAGAGAGAATTTCATTTGTTATGTTGAAGAAGTAAAATGGAGAATTTTTCCCTTCCTAGGCCCACAAAGTTTTTGTATATCTCGCCCTCCTACGAGGTTGAACGAGAAGTGGGACAATACCACTGGAAGGTATGTAATTTTGTTTTTAAAATTACTCATTCCTCTGGGTTTTTTTTTTTTACAGTGGAAAGCCACAAATATCTGAACCTGAAATGGTGACCCCTTGAGAAAAGAGAGTGACACATACATATTAGGATCTGGATTCCAGTTTATTGGTGTATAATATGAACACCAGCCACTTTCTTGTTAAATATAATCCCAACTATTTAAGTGAACTGAGCAAATTTTTAAGATGATAATGTACATACATCCTCACCCCTGAGGGTAACTATTCTCCTGATCTCTATTACTACAGATGAGTTGTGTTAGGTTTTGAACTTTGTATGAAAGAACCCATACCTATAACTCTGGTGTTTGGAGCATTATGTCATTGAACTTCATGTTTTGTAAATAGCAATAAACAATAATTTTTATTCTATATTTACTTCTGTTATATAACTATGTCACCATTTATGCATTCATCTTATTACAAATGGACATTTGGGTTGTTTGTAAAGTCATCTTGTAAGTCATTTACTAGAAAAATTTCTAATTTTGTAATTTATGCTTATATTGAATTTTCCTTGATAATTTTGGTAAGTTCTTCTGTATGTCTTTTATGCTTCTTGCCTTCAGTGTCATTTGTCTGGAAGCAGACTATTTTTTTTCCCTACTATATATTTTTAATTGCTTTCAACTTTTATATTCACTTGTTTCAAGTTGTATCTTATAAAAGGCACATTATTGCTATACAAGAGGAAAAAATAATTTCTTTTTCACTCTTCCAAATTCTTCACAGGAAACCGTGGAACAAAATACAAAGTAACAATAACAAAAGATAAGTGAAAAACAAGCATATTCATTAAGGTATATATCACATATGTATTTGGGAGACACCAGTGAAATGGGTAAAACTCAGAGAGGTGGTTTAGCACTCCATCTGTAGCTAAGAATTATATATATATATATATATATATATATATATATATATATTTTTTTTTGCAAAGAATCAAGACAAAGGAAAAGGATCTTGAGTCTTGAGTCTCTGGTCTCTGGGGTGGCAGACTGTGGGAAAGCAAATAAGTGGGACACTAATGGTAGAAAAAAATAGTTATTAAAACTTACGTAGATTTCTCTGGTGCCACCTAGGACTGATAAGCACCTCTAGTAGTTAACTCTTGTCCTTCCTGGTAGAAACATGAGGGATACCTTTGTATATCTCCTGCTTTGGAACAAAGATGGGGAGAGGAGGACCCTTTTCTTATTCCTACTTATCAATTGCCTTCAGCTCAAAATGATCCTATTCTAAAGTGGCATATTTTGGGATGGCATATTCTGCTACCCTTCATTAGGTATTGTTTTATTTTCTTAACCCTTTAATTGGACCCTTAGTTCACATAATATCATTATTGCTTTATTTGAGTATAATGGGTAAAGTTTCATTTATTTTCTGTTTATTCCATAATTTTTTCTTTATTTCTCCTTTTATTCTTTCTTTTCTATTGAAAGATGTTGTTTTATTAATATTTATATTTTTCCCATTAAATTTTTAGTTAAAAACTAAATTTTATATTTTTCTTTTAGTTGTTTCCCTAGCAATTATAGTATTCTTAGATGATTATTGACTGCTTGAAATTAGTACTTTCACTGTCTTATCTGATGTATGAATCTGATGTATAAACAGTTAAACTCATTTAACCATTTCCTGCTGTTTTTGCTGTCTTTGTATCTTAACAATTATGTATCAATTATATATGTTACAAATCCCACAAAGTATTTTCATTATCATTGTTTAAAACAGTTATTATTTATTTATGTTTAACTCCCATATTCACCATTTCTGAGGCTCTTTATTTTTCCTATATCCTTTAACATTTATGAAGGGACAGGTCTTTTGATGATAAATTATCTCAACTTTTATTTTCTCTGTAAACATCTTTTCTTCTTCATTTTTGAAAGATATCTTTCAAGAAATAGACTTTCTTTCCTAAGGAAAACCGTGTGGCTTTCAAAGACATTTATTGCAATCTCTTCATTCATCTCAACTTTAAAAATCAAATTAACAAAAAGAAAAGCAATGTCTTTTAACACTCTAACTAAAATAAGTCTTGAGAAAAGAGAATTTTTTTAAAAAGAGCTAATCATCACTGATGAAGTAAGATCAGAAAATAAGAGAAAAATAAAACATTTATTATCCCTAAAATATGATAATAAGATCACATATTTGTGAATATGAATGCACAAAGTTAAGAAAGCATAATACAAAATAGCCAAAAAATGTGTCAGAGGCAAGTTATCTGCTTGTGAATGAGGACAATAGTTGTGGAATAGGAAGTATAAAGTTATTAGTTTTGTTTAGAAATGGCAAATATAGGAAACTGGAGAGAAAACAGAACCAGGGACTTTGAAAAGAATTGCTGAGCTCTACTGAAAACCCATCTGGAGACCAAATAGTTGGCACTAAATTCATACAATTGCTTTATTGTTTCTAACAGAATTCAAAAGTCTGGGTACAGCAAACAATGAGATAGATGGTTGGACAGATAAAAGATAGATGATCTGAAAGCTTTCATGATTGTGAGGTGAAGGAATAAGAGTGTTAAGATAATAGCAAAAAGTTGTTGAAACAAACTACCGAAGTGTCAGCAAAATAAAAGGAAACTATGGGGGAGAGATGGGCTATAAATAAGTGGAGAGAAAGTAAATCTAGAATTCTCCATGACTGAAAAAAATGGTAGTAAAAAACCCAAGAGGGCAGGAGACTTGGTAGGATGATGGTGCACGAATTTTAAAATTTCATGCAGAAGACTTCAAGTGATGAGATCCATAGTACTTTGTGACTGCAGTTAGAGGACTGGAGTAAGCATGGGAATGTTGACAGTAATGTCAAGTTATTTTGAGGCTACTTGTGAGAAAGGTCATCTACATGTTGAAATGCCCAGTTGATGATGGATATTGATTGATGTTTTCACTGTGGGAATAATTAGACTGAGAGTCAGATCCTAGTCACAGTGAGTGAGCAAAGTTAGTCAAGATTACAGAGGGCAACATCAACCAAGAACAGTCAATAATGACATGCCCGATTATCACAACAGTTAAATACAGTGATCTTTTGCTTTAGGAGAAAAATGTTTTGGAACTGAAAAATTATCAGTTTCCCCTATTTAAGTCATTGTGTTCCTTGAATGAAGAATAAAAAGTGTTTATTCAACGGGGATACAGGAAAAGAGGTATTCCAGAGAAGATCCAAGTTTGAAATAAATACATAAGTGGCAGGTTTTTCTCTGTGAAAAGATTGCTGACAGAGAGTGGTGTGGTAAGAGCATGTAGGATCCAGCAGCCACTGTGAAAGGGAAAAAGTTAATCACAAAAGAAGGAACTTGCTTAGAGAGGATAATTCTATAATGTGATACTAAGTGAGAAGATAATTGACCAAAGGACCCTGAATTTGGGTTGATAACTGATCATGAGAGAGAAAAGAGGGATAGTTGAATTTATTATCATCACAATTATTTCTGTGATAAGAATATTGGACTTTTCATCCTCTAGAACTATGGGTCAATAAATTTCTGTTCATTATAAATTGTGCAGTCTGGTAAGTGGAGAGAAAGTAAATCTAGAATTCTCCATGAATTAGAGATTCATATCACAGAATAGACAACTTGATGAGGGTTTTATGGCAAAGTTATGATGGGAAGAAAAGCACTCCATATACTGTGCTGTCTTTCCAGTTCTTTGGATGAGTTGGATTACATAACGATAATAATCAAAGGGGCTGTGAGAAGGAGAATTTGTGTTTTGACCCCAATTTTTAATATAGCATACAACATTATCAAAATTAGCAAATTTATATAACACAATATTCTGTGTTTTTTTTTAACTAGAAAATGATATATTGGACATGACTAATGCAGGGAAAATTAATAATGAGCAGCAAACTTAAATATAGTTTGAGTCCCTAGAGATCTAATTTATAGTCTGTTACTATGGCAGATAAATTTCAACATGAATTTTGGAGAGGACAAACAGTTAAATGATAGAACAAATAAGTAAATAAAGAACACAATAACTTTAAAGAGATTCTTCATAATTTTTGAAAAATTAGAGAATTCTTACAAAACACAGGCATATGATATAGTACAAAGACTATTTGATTGGAGAGCACAAGTGAAAATGGAAGTAGATTATAAATATATACTCTAAGGACACATGAAAAGTCCATATCAGATCCTGTATGAAAAAACAGGAAAGAACAAATCATTGCAGAGTATGAATTATTATTGAAGTCATGGCAGATTATAAAATAATTTATATTTTTATACATAGCCTTACATATTTCCACCAATCTGCATATTTAAATATTTTCTCTAGTTTGTTTGAACAATGAAAATATGTTTATTATTTTAGACTGGGGAGACTTGTTTTCAATCTAAGAAGTAAATCAGGTTAGCAATGGAATTTGAGTAAAGGGGTCATGATTAAGTAAATCATAGGTTGTCTAGAACCACATCTGTTTAAATTATTTACACATGATTTCTACTTCATTTAAAAGGGAGAGGAATATACAGTATCTTTGTTACTTAAATAAAACCAAATACCTTCTAATTTTTCTTTTGTTGATAAAAGTGTTGTATGTGTCCCAAAGGCCTTCCTTAGAAACTGAAGAACAAACAAGCAGAGAAATTACATATGATATGCCCAAGAAATGACCTGATCACAAAGAGGGAAACAAAACAGGTTAAGATGAAGAGTCCAAAGTAAAAAAAAAAATAATGTGAGGACAAAATGATGGCTTGTAACTCATTCAATTATTGATTGATTTAAATCTTATGGCATTACAGAGAATTTGAAATAATTATTAGGAAACATTACTGGTATAAGGAAATTATTATGTAAGTACAGTAATGAGGCCTATCAAGATATGTTATCAAGAATAAAAAACATTTCTTGTTTAGGGACTTTCCTTTCTTGGTGTATAAATGAACTGAGGCAAGCAATAAAATTAGAGGTGTAACAATGTAAAAGTAACAAGTAGATATGGAGTAATGCATATAGCTCTAAACAGAACATGTTTGGATCAAAATCAAACAGTGCAGTGACTTTAAGGATTCATTTCCTTTCTTTCAAATTTGATATCTAGTTAATTAACTATGTTTTTCACTAACACATTGATATTTTTCTCTCACTTTTATTTTTGTCAGTTACATTAACTCACCACACAGACCAGTGGATTCATACACCCACTGAATTGAAAGAGCAAAATAAGTCATGGTACTGAGACAGTGAACAGGAAAAAGACATCCCAGATACTTCATCTGCAATAATTTGTTTGATTTTTCTGAGTTGCCTTTACTTATGAAATGGGGGGATAATCAACCAGATATTACAGGGGAAAATGGCATAACATGGGCACCTTGTTTTACTTCTCATCTACCTCACAGAGCTCATTCCTAATGCTATACTTTGTCCTCTCTGTGTCTCAACTCTACCTTCCTTCATGAAAGTAGAGTAGAAGAGGGAATCTCTTCTCCAGAGATGTGGAGGGTATCACAAGAAGGCCATCCATTGACTCACTGCAGTAAGGAAGAGGCAGACCAGAAAGCAAGTCAGGCAGAATATAGTACCAATCGACTTGAGTCACTACAGAGAAGAAAAAAAGAACATACCTGAGGATCATCATGGGGAGATGGAGATGTGGGAATACCACTCCACAAAGAGGGGGACATGCTATAGAAATAAAAGGCATATTCCTTTATTGCAGCAAGAATGGAAGTTGCAGGCTTGAGGCAGACCTTTAAAGAAAATAAATTATGCCAAAATAAATGACCATACACTGTTTAGTCCAAGAGTAAACTGGATCCAAAGATACTCTATTGGATAAGTGTTCTGAGTGGGACTGTGAAGTCATGTCTCAGGTCACTCAGTCCTATCATCAGTGGATTGAGGCATGACTTCCCTTCTAGTAATCCATGACCCACAAAGTCACATTTCTGGTCATATCTCATGTGTGAGCATAGTGATTCTAGATTTCAACTTTGGCCATTTCAAGCAGAACCACTCACCATGTTCAAATACCATTAAAAATCTTTCTATTTTTTTAAGACTGTGGAAATTTTCAGTAAAATGGAAACAAATTGCTATAAGTAAACCATTTGTCACAGTCTGATTACTTTGCAGCCACTCTGGGAACACCAATTTGTCATGCTAGATCAAGATAACCACAGCCTGACTAGAGAAAATGGCTTTTTGCCTACTAGTTGTGATTTTTTTTTAAACATTCACCCAGAGAGATGTGCTCCATGGAGTCTTCGTGTTCCATTCCAGCTGTGTGACCGAAGAAGAAAGCCGAGGCATTAAGAACAGATATTACCATCTAAAAGCATTTATAGGCAAAATAATTAACTACGGTTAAATATATAACTCATAGTTGGAAGAAGTATACATTTAGACTATAATATTTCATTTTATATGTTCATGTTATTTCAACGAGGAAAAGTTAAAGACCTATAATTCAGTTGGAAAAAGAAGAATGGAAAACAATCAAATGCATGTTTTCAGCTACATTAGTTTCCTAGCATAGACATTTAAGGAAGGCTTGCTGATTTGTTAGCTATTTTATATGAGACTACTGGCTTGTTCTCTTGTTTTTACTAGGTATTCACATTGATTGGGTTTTGTAAATTAGAATAATGGCCTTCATTTCTGAGATAGTTTAAGTATAATTTAGCCTGAAAGAGAGGAATATTCAATATTCAATAGTCCTTTCCTAATATATATATTATAATAATGAGCAGCAAACTTAAATATAAGTTATATATATAATCAGAATATAATAAACCTGAAATTAGGCAAGTGAAAACTCCAACTTGCTAAAAACGCTATCACAGATCAGAAACTTATTAAGCCATACTCTTTGAATGAATTTTGCAAACTAAGAATGCTCTTAGATTCCCTTTTTCATTTCTTTCACCATGACAGTGGTCACTTTCCCCAAGAACATTGCTAGTTCACCAATCATGCCATTAGTGACCACAGTTTAGAAAAGAAAATATACCCATTGCTTTGTAAATCTCATGGGAGATCAAACTATCAGCTAAGAAAGTCAAGTTTTTTTGTCAAACACAATCTGTTTCTTTTTTTTTATGACAGGAATTTCCAATTGGATATTTTTAAACATCCTACTTCTGAATACACTTTTCAATACATAGTTTGAAGGTTTTTTTTTTAAATATAGTTACAACTCAAATGGGTAATGTACAATATAGGTGTCCTTTTAAAAAATTCATTTATTTGCATTATAATTTTTTTTCATAGGCTTCTATTACATTTTAAATACAGGGACATGCCTTTTATTGGTACATTATAATCATACATAATTGTGGGATTCATTGTTACATATTCATACATGCACATAAAATGATTTGGTCATTGCCAAAACATGCCTTTTGGGCATGGATACGCTTTCAGGTTTTTTGACATTTTGCTATTAAGGTCATATATTATCATATTCTGAGAAAATATACATTTTATCCCATCAAATCTTAGTGAGAGATTTTTCTGAGTGTTATCACAGGAATTAGTTTTTGAAACCCAAATGTTCTCTCAGCTTTAACAGTTTATTACCTTTGGAGTTGGGTCTTGGGAATCCATAGGAATTCAGTGAATGAAGAGTCATAATGGAAAGAGAGGGATAAATTATCTCAGGTGAGAGTCACTGCTACTAGCTTTGCAAACCTTCTTCTCTAGTATGCACTTCATTACTTTGCATACCATGGAAATATAGTCCTTTATAGAACATTACCTCTGGCCAGATGCTCTTTGTCATCAAGGTCAGTGGCCTAGAAGAAGATCTATTATTTGACATCATTTATATAATGTACTTTAAATTTTTCTCTAATATCTAGGTATCCAATATTTATATAGTTAATATCTCTCTAGTATTTAGATGTCTATCATCTATTTAAGTATTTTTACTTGAAACATTTTTAAGAACATAATCTACATACTGTGGATATAAGGGTATTTGTTGAAACAGTTTTCTGTAAGGATGTTGAACAGTTAATGCATGCAAAATGCTTAGAACTGTGCTTAACAGGTTATAAATCTTCAATAAACATTAGACATGATGTTAATGATAATGGTAGTAATGATGATGATGGTAATGTAGTAACAGTGTACTAAACATTTTAGAAATCAATTCATGCAATTCATTAAGCTTTCAGTCCAAAATTTCATATCAGCAAAAATGGATTTCAGATTTATACTTTCATTCTTGGTGCTTCTAATAAAACATATTGTTGATAAGTAGGCTTTTATAAATTTCTGCAAATTCTCCAGAAAGTCTTGAATGTATTCTTTTGGTATACAGTGCATATTTACAGCAAATGTGTTTAAACTACTAACTATCAGGCATTATCCCCATAACAGGGAGTTGGTAAGGAAAACCAAATGTATCATTTTTCTGGGAAGTACTTGTTAATACTTACTGACCTGTAGGGCCCTGATATATCTAAAGCAGAGGCAAAACTTCTACACATAAATTTTAAGGAAAACCCTTGCATATCATGCCCATTATTTAAGACTTGACTGATTTTCAGGGAACTTCTTAGAGAAACTTTTAAAGCATGATCTTTTCTCCTCTCCACCTGCATCCCCCACATAAATAAAAACACTGCTGTCTGTAGCACCCATCATAGGAGGAAACCAAGCCAACTCTTCATTGATGTAAATACTTGAAAGAGGTGTCAGAGACCTTGTTAACAAAGATATTCTATGTATACCATTAAAAGATGAGAATTTGTAAATATTGATGCCAGTCAGAATATGTTGAATAATAAAAATAATAACTCCTGGGATATAAAAGGGTTTAGAAAATATTTTTGGAGAATAGTCACAGAGATTTATTCAGAATGCTATGGGTGTTTTAGGGTTCACCTGTGAATTTTCAATTTGACATTCAGGAAGACATACTCAGAATTCCATGCCACCTTCCTCAGTCTGAATGCTAGGCTAGACAGAAAATGGCCCTTACTCAGAATGACATTCTTTCTATTCTTATGTATATAAATATGTTGAGTTTTTTTCAGTTTCTCCTGGCATTCTTGATATTTCAGGATTATATACAATTGACATTTCCCAACAGAATAGCAACTGAAAGGTGACACCCTTGAATAAAGAACCTAAATAAAAGCAAAATAAAAATCCAAAAATCTATCTACCAATCTTTATAAAATAATATTACCTCAATCCTTTGGAAATTAAATCATATCATATTTTCCTTGAAGGAGAAAACATATTGAATCTACTAAATGAAGGAAGCTACTGAATGGATAGAAATGCCCAAAGAGGAAAGATTTATATCAAAAAGATATAAGAAATTCTCAAATTTAGTTCATTTCTACTTGACACAAGCTAGTTCCTTGAAAAATATCTTTTTAATAGATTTTCCAGTTTCTCAGAATTATTGACATTTATATGATGTTCTAACAGTTTTTTTAAAAAAAAACTAGATATCAACTTAAAAATAAAACTTTCTCTTAAAAATCAGAAAGTCATAGTGGAAAAAAAGAAGATGATGAGAAAAAAACATAGTTAGAATTATATTGTTGTAAGAGAGATAAGTTTTATTCTACACAACATATGCTGGTATTGATAAAATGCACTAACCAAATAGGCATGTTCTCTTCATTGTAAGAATTATCACTTGTTCACAAGTATGGTGAATTTTGACTACCAAGAATTTAGCAAGTATAGTTAAAATTCTGTGTTTAAAATGCTAGTGATTAATCTAATACACAATTTACTGAGGTAAGATTTTTAATTGATGGTGTTTTAACACATGATTGTATAGGTTCATTCCTATCAAACCAACTAAGAGCATAAAAAATAAGTTAAACATTGGTTAAATTTCTGCTTTACTGAAAATAAAGGAAATGGTTACACAGGAGAAAGTAGACATCTACCTGAATTTTAGGATTTTAAATTTGGGGTAAATTTCCTAGATATTTTACTTTTCTTGGGAGCCTCAATTAGACTCAAATCTCAAGAGGAACTTTGCCATATCTGAAATTATAGAAAATTTCCCATTTTGAGAACTGCACCAAATTGGCAAGAATGATGAAGCATTCTAAAATAGCATCTGACTGTGCATCTATTTCATTTGGTTTTGTGCAATATTGATCAGTGTACTTTCTGAGCTAGCAACAAAACTTAGGATCATTATTCAGCACTATTTAAATGTAACTGAAGAAGCTCCTTTTACTTCTTTTTCTTTTCTTCCCCAATGAATTCCACTAGACCACTTCTAAATTAGACAGAACAACATGTGGGGCATTGGGGAGCATCCGTGTACACTTTTGAACTACATTACTTTAATCACAGGAGTCTTACAGAAAGAAAATAGTATGACTCTTTTATATTACCTGTTGAAAGGTGAATATGCAGAATATAACTAAGATTTTGTCCTCATGGTTACAGGTTTATATCTCACATAGCACTCCTGATAATAATTTGATAAATTCAGCTTCTGAATGTCCTTAATTTAAGATAAAATCTATGCTTTTCATCTGGAATCTGACTGCAAACCATGCAAAAATTACTACTGATAAGCTTGTGTAAATTTTTCCTATAAAATGCTATCTTCTGCAATACTTTCCTTAATTAAGTTAATATTAACACTATTCTCTGTTTGCCCCCAAACCAAAAATCACTGCAAATCCATTTGGATGTTATCTACTGCCAATCTCTTTTGCAAAGACCATTTTAGACCACACAAGATAAATGTTCCATCTCAAAATGAAGTTTTTTCAAACTAAAAATATGATGATATCTATTCATATTTGGTCTTTGACCATAATCAATAATCATGTTTTTATAACTTGCAGCTGGTAAGTTTGATTTTGAAAATGCTGCATCTGTATTAGAATACCTCTTTCAACCTCTCACATCCTCTCAAACATCCATGTTGGACTGCAGCCTTCTGGGATAGGGGCAACTAGAGAACTCCTTACTTTGATTGTGCCAGAGATCTCTACATTTCCACCTGGTTCTTTTCTGGTGATTGGGACTCTTTTAGGAAACTGCTTAGCACTTAGGTATGTACAATCTGGAAGTGAGGTGGAGTTCACAAACTTTCACTCATCAGGGAGGTTGATCTCTATGGACAATATATCTGGGAGGTCTTGGTAGGATTGAGCTTGTCCATATTGAATAACAGATATTTGTTTTGGCTTTTTCCACTCTCCCATTTCCTTTTTTCTGCTCCTTGAAATCACTTCCCAAATAAACCACCAGCATGAAAGTCATTGCCTCAGTCTCTGCTTTTGTAGGGAGCCCTAACTAAAACAGTATTTTATTTCACTTTAAGAGACACAACTCCTAAATTTGGTCATTTGGAGATTGTTTCTTATTGCCACTAAAATATTAAGAAAAAGTTACTTAATCAACATAAAGAAACTGCTATTGGAATATCTTTAGACCTATCAGTTACACTGAGTTCTGAATCAAAGATTTATTTTTTGAAGATATTAGGCAATAAGAAACCAGTTTTAAAGAAATGCACATCAAAATTTAAAGGAATGCATCTGGCTTTTGAAAATCTCAACTATTTGCCCAGGTCCTATGAGCCCAGTGGTTTTAAATTGAAGTAGAAGGATCAAAGCAATGGCAATAAATCAACAGCGTCTCTCTCAGGCACCCATCAGCAGACACACTGGACCCTCAGACTATTCCAGGTGTCATTGACCCTGAACAAGGTTCTACAGTGGCTTAGAGTCTCAGCTAAAGTTGTCCAGGTCTGGCCTGAACCAGTAAGACCTTAAATCTTGACTATGGGGCTTATTTTCTCCCTCTTAATGTTATTTTAACCTCTTGCAATGGTCATTGTTGCTGAAGCTGTAGGTCATCATGCTATGTCCTTCTAAACTCAAGGCTCACCCCAAGACAGACACTGCCCTTTCTAACCACAAAGGTTGATCCAGCTCAGACCCTGAAATGCTGGCTGTTTCTGGGCTTCATATTGAGGCTTTATCATCAAAGACAGTCCTGCTCAGAGTTAACCTGTAACTCAGTCATGTGTACGCTGTTGTTGAGTGCAGGGTTCTTTCTCAGTGGCTAACCTGTGTTTCTTTTCCAATCTAGCTAGGCCCCTGGAAAGACCCAGCAGGCCCTTCCTCTTTCTTTCCACAGAAGGAACTAACTCCCCTGACCACCCAGGCATTGGGGCCATTTGACTGCTATATTCCTCTCAGATTCTAGGAAGCTAATGTTTTTTCCTCTGGAAAATAAAATGAGGCTGAATATTGTCCTTACTGTTTCAGTCCTTTTTCCTGTGTGAGAGTCATGCAGATCAAACATTTCACCTCTGAAATAGTAATGGTTTGGCTCTGCTGCCAAATTTAGGACATAAGTAAGCTAAATAGCCCTGTATGCTTTCCTTATTTTGTCTGTAGCTGTGCTATTTAAAAGTGATTAAACTAGTCCATTCATTTTAATTGCTTCACAGTGTTTCATTGTACCCACTGTGCAAATATCATATATGCCAACATGAATAAATTCTGCAAATAAAATATTCAATGAAAAGCAAAATACAGAAATGGTACACACAGAGAGACATTTTTTCTGTAAAAACACACAAGAACACTGAGAACTCAAAACTATATGCAAATAGTATATACAAATATGTGTAGTAAAAGTGTAAATTTAAAAATTCACAGAACTATACACACACACACACACACACACACACACACACACACAAAGACACACCTGTAATTGATTATCCCTGGGTAGGAAGAGATTATACAAGGTGGAACAGTAGGATACTCTAGATAAAACGACCCTATTATAAAATAAATAAAACAAAGAATGTAAGAAAAAAACATCTGAAACAAATGGATCCAAATACTGTTTTATTTCAACTGGTGTTACATGAATATTATTTATTTTCTTAACTTCAGAATTTTTGAAGTGCTTAATATTTAGTCATCCCCTAAAATTAGTAAATACTGTAAGCATGATACCACAACTGAAAAAAAATCCTGCTGCAATAATGGACAATATCTCAACCTCATAATTATAGTTACCCTGGATGCCAATTTGGAAATATATCAATTGAAATGCCTTGCACATCCTCAAGAGATACTTCTCTAGTTTTTTCTATTCTGTTTGCTTCTCATTTGTCCTTTGGTGAAATGAAAATAAAAAGAACTCATTGTATGTTCCATATAAAAAAATCATAATATACTGATTCTTTGTCACCTCCACCTGCCTAAATTAATGATCATCCATTAGAAGAAATGTTGCCTCCCACCCCATCCCCCAGAGGTGTTTGATAATGTCTTGAGACATTTTTGATGACCATACCTGGGGAGGTGGGGTGCTATTTGCAGCTAACAGGTAGGGGCTATTCATGCTTTATAATACTCTACAATTCAAAGCTCTCCCAGCAAAGAATTTCCTTTTCTAGAATGCCAACAGTGCTGAAGTTGGGGAACCCTGACTTAGACACACTTATTTTCCAAATACTTAGACATCCAAGTCTTTTCTTTTGAAATATACTCAAGCTCTGCATTTCCCAATGATCATGGTATTCTAATAAGTATGCAACCCATTCCTCAGAAGAAAATCTTTTCTATCTTTCTTTCTCCTTTTCAGTCAATCTTTAAAGCTAGCCACATCTTTTCAACACTATCACAATAGGCTGTTTACTTGTGTTCATGTAGTCACAGTGTGAACCTTGGTTTTAAGTCCATTTTTCATCTAATATTATCTATTTGTCCACTTTCTTTCTTTCTTTTTCTTTTTTGCAGCACTAAGGATTGAACACAGGGCCTTGCACATGCTAGGCAAGCACTATACCACTGGGCTACACTGCAGGCCTATTTGTCTACTTTTATGTATCAAATAACAAATGAAGATCCCTCATTAACAGTTTATTCTGACTCTTCTTGAAGTCATATCTCTGTTTCCATTCTTCTATTTTTTTACATCATCAGGCCTATAAGGAGAGAAAGCATTCTAAATTACATATTTTTTTAAAAAAAATAGTTTTTATAGTAGATGGACACAATACTTTTATTTTATTTTTATGTGGTGCTGAGGATTGAACCCAGTGTCTCACATGTGCTAGGCAAGCAGTCCACCAACTGAGCTGCAGCCCCAGCCCCTAAATTATATTTTAATTGAGAACTCTGTTATTTGTGTTTATCCTTTCCTTACTATCCTGACCAGTTTTACCAGCTATCAATTATTGTATTTTATCATGAAAAAGAATAAAAGAACAAGCAAATGTGTGCTATATCACAGAAGAGTTTGCTACCCAGTAGGGTCCATTAGCCACTTTCATTGAGATGCAGATGATGCCCACTAAGTTCCTGAACCAAAGCATCTGATTCAGAAAGCGACTTACTCAGATGACATTTACTCTTTACAGCATCTAAGGGAAAATATGGAGAATAGACAAAACATTCTCAAGAAAGGATCACAGAGCCATGGCTTACAGCCATGAGCATGTGCATGTATGTGTGCATGTATGTGAGCATGTGCATGTATGCACAGACAAGTGTGTTTATCTGTGTACATAACATTCTGTTTTGTGTTACATGAACAATAAAGAAGTGAATTTAAAAAAGCATTTCAGAGGTATGATATCTGTATTCCACCACATTTTTTTGTAGAATATCTTTCAGGAAAAAAAAAACTATTTAATCACATAATCTACGCCAGATCAGAGTACCATTTGCTTATAGAGCAGAGGTTGAAGATAGCATCTTCCCATCGAAACAAACACAGCAGGCTTTGGTCTGAACAATTTGGAGAACAGGGAATCCAACTTGATATGAAATAGATAGTGGGATACTTCCTTTAAGCTTTGTGCAGGGCAATAATTAATACATTTGCTCCAAAAATGACATTCAAACACTCAAGTATTTGGTTCAATAAGCCTATTGCTACTTATGTAAATCATTATATTTGCTCTACTAGGAGGGAGTTGGCATATTTTTATTATAATATCATAGAATTTCATGGCAATATGTGCTTAAGATCTTAAAATTGTGTGTGTGTGTGTGTGTGTGTGCACGTACATGCGCATGCGTGTGTGTGTGTGTGTGTGTCTGGTGTATATGTGTGCTTCAGTTATCAGGCCTCAAGGACCATTTTGACAAACATCTTCAGTACTTTAAAATATTTTTAAATTGAAAATCACATCCACTGACAACATGTTCCACCTAGGAAAATTACCTAGGCTCTCTGCACTTCAATTTTATCTTCTATAAAATGAGAATAATAGTGGTATTTACTTCACAGGTTGTTGGGAAATTTGATGTAAAATACTTAAAGAATGCCCAACATTTGGAAAGCAAGCAAACCATGTTAACTGTTATTGTTAAAAGCGATTCTGAACCAGAGTCTGAATGGAATTGTGTTTCACCAACCATATCTTTAAAAAAAATCAAGTATGCTCATGTTTCCCAAATTGTAAATGAAATGAATGAGTGGATTTAAAGTGTTCACTAAAATTATGTTAGTTTCACTCACTAGCATTGTAATAGGGACTCCTGAGTGAGACGGGGGGGGGGGGAGGACGGGGGACGGGGATGGGGTTGGACTGGTGCTCTGTCAATCACACACTCCCTGTCCATGCCTGAGATTATGCTTCCACCAGTGTGCAATATCTGTGAATGCCAACTGTCTTGTGTCTTGATGCAGGAAGATAAGGTGAGAGTCTCAACTGTATTTTATTCATAAGGTGGGAAAGAAAGAGAAAAGAGCGAGAGACTAGATTGGTTGCACTATTAATTGAAAAAGACCTTGAAGACCATGGTAATCATTTAGCATTTTTTCTATTAGAAATGTGAAACCAGTGATTTTTTTTAAAGATATAAGAAACAATTTTTACGTACTCATTCAGTTAATAATCACTGAGTTCCTAAAGAGAATCATGTGGTGTCATCCTCTGAGGCCTGAGCTGCCAGTAAGACATACAGGGTGGTTGTCAAAGGGGCCTTGGGAGGCTAAGTAGCAGAACTGTGTTGAAGTTCTAGCTAGGAAAACCTATCCTGAAGGATAATAAAATGGAGAGATGAATAAAACAGATGCAAGAAACTAGATTACAATCAACTTACAAAAGCCTGGAGTATTATGATCCTCAGTATCCTGATAAAAGAAGCAAGGAATTTTACTGATCCTCATTTTTATCATATTTTTTGTGCGTGTGTGTGTGTGCGCGCGCACGTGCTCACGAACGCACGTGTGTGTATACTCATTTTTTTTTTTCTGAGGTACCATTTTCTCCTCCAGGTGTCAACCAGTTTTATAGATAACAGAGTGGTTTTCCTGGCTTTACCACTTACTAGCTATACAAAATTGAGTTGCTTGAGCTGTGTACACCACTGTTTCCTTTGCTCAAAAAAAAAAAAAAAAAGATAATAACAAATACTTTCTGTGTAGCATGACATAAGCATTCAGTGAAATAATTACCACATAGATTTTTAAATTAGTAGGTCACTTAGTACGTTTTTAGAGAATTTTAGCACAATTATTACTTTACTACTTTGTCAACAAAAAGACAGATTTTGGTCCCCTAAATCTCTCCATTTACACTCTCCTGGAATGCTCTCTCTTTTAGTTCCTCATAGTAATTTTCCAAATTGACAAAGAGTTACCTCTAGCCTCAATGAATGGCAGACAAATATTAGTTGTTTGATTGAAAAGAATGGATAGTGGGATTTCAAATAGTTACATTGGTGATTAGAAATGGCACTTGCCTATCTGAGGCCCTACTGTAACAACCCTAAAAATGACACTGCATTTGGAAGCTCTTAGAGGTCTCTGCTCAACTGAAAATAACTGCCTTATCCCATTCTTTCTCCACTTATGTGGGTGACCTCTCAAGCAACACTTACTCTATGATTTATACCTTTAGCTTCAAGTAATTGAATGCAGCCCACCTAGTATATTCTGGGCCTATGAAATACTCTCTCCCAGAATTCAGAATTAAATAAGTACGTTCTGTCCTTTTCTTTTGATTTTTTAAGAGAATCACATTCTTATAATAATACATTCTCATTTCTGCTTATGCTGGCCTGAGTGAATTTCCATAACTTCCTTTTAAAATATTCTAATGTGTGTGTGTGTGTGTGTGTGTGTATTACACATTTCATTTCAAACTCAATCCCAACCTAAGATTGTGTCAATGAATAGGTGGATAATTAAGATTCTATTAATACTGTGTTGACAATATTAACATTTGCCCTAAAATGTATTTATCTAAACACAAAAATAGTGAGAGATTAAGAGTGGTCATCGCCATTTTTAGGAAAGGGAAATAAAGACACCAAATTGTCTTTAAAACTGAGAAACTTTTTTTTTCTGCTCTGGACTTTAACACATAAGCCATTGTCAGCTGTGAGCATCATTGCTAGTTCACAGCCTTGGAGGTAAAACATTCACTTTTATTGGTGATAACCCTTATGTAATATAGGATAAAGCTCATCAAAATAGTTGGAAATAAAGGAATCTTTATTTATAAAGCAGAATGAGAATGACATTTATAGAAATGAATGTTCAAAGTTTTGGACAGAATAAATTCATAATTCCAGGAGAGCCAATGTTTTTCTCATACCTGACCTTTTGTTAAGATAGAGAACTTCCATCTATTATAATTGCTTAAGGGGCTTACATTTAGCTGGAAATGTTGTTGAAATATTAAAATATTACAACTGACATACAAAGAAAAAGAAGGAAGTAAAATACGAAAGGTACATAACCAGCTATGGTAGTTTTGACATTAATCTATTAAGAAAAAAAAGAAAGGAAACATGAGACATGAATTCAATTCTGTCTCTTGCAGGAAATGGAGAACTCTCCATCTAAGGGTGCATTCTAATCCAAATCGTTTTCAACAGGTAAAAACAAGCTCCAAAACTGTATGAGCAATGCCCATTTAAATCAAACAGGTTGGTAGAAGTAACTGAACTTATCTTACAAATTTGCTTTTCTTATGATGAAAGTATGTTTGAAAATTAAGGAAAACAGCTTTCAGATCACTATCCATGAAACAATTTTAAGAACTCACACCCAAATCTTGTCCATTAATTTCAACATCTTTTCTCTTCCACAGTCAAAGTTATTGAAATTCATTTTGCTAACCCAGAGGAGAACAATATTAATATTAATTTTCATTCTGAACACTGTATGAAAAGATTTTTCCCCATTATTAAAAAAGAAAAAACTGTTTAGCATATCTAAATGAATATACAGTTTATAACGGAGTACAATAGTAATCATGAAAAGCTACAAAATGGTATTATTCTCTTAAGACTTCCATCAATCCAGCCATAGAAAGTAAAATATGAAATCTAAGCAAAAGTGTTCAGACAGTCATGCATAGATGCATATTGTAAATACTACTATTCAGCTTATTAAAGTTCCCTGTATTGTCTCTCTGTAATTTGTGGTTGTTTCATCAGCAGAGAGCATTGTCTTTAAGCTATAGTGCAACACCACTTTTAAGAGTTAAAGGAAATGGATAGCGTGAAAAAGCTATGAAAGCAAGCAGACTAATTTGTGGTAATATTGAACTGAATAAAGGCTGATTTCATCAAAGGCAGATGGAAAGATATTTCTGGTTTTTCAAATGTTAATGAATAAATAGCATTTAATTTCATAAATTTTCAAAGTTATTCTGAAGATAATTATTTCATAAAATTTTCTCATTTCCATGGGAGGCAAGCAGCTGCACTGAAGACAAGGGAAGATGTGTGCAATTCAGGGCAGGAGGTCACCGCTCATTATCATAATTCAGAGGAGACTTCTACATACTAGGGAAGTTATCTGGGAGGAAGGCTTGATATGAGAGCCTTCCTTTGCAGTAAACATTCAGGAATACTGAAAAGGATAAGCATTTATCCCCAGTGAAACTTGG
The DNA here is from genome assembly GCF_964194105.1 of Spermophilus citellus. Lineage (NCBI taxonomy): Eukaryota > Metazoa > Chordata > Mammalia > Rodentia > Sciuridae > Spermophilus > Spermophilus citellus. Next base: position 111,458,141 of record NC_138192.1, on the reverse strand, counting down.
CCTCTTTTTGCCAAAAGAATCTGTCACCCTGAAACAATGGCTCTAATTTTTGCTGCTTGAGAATTAACCAATTCGAAAGTTCTGACCTTGGACATTCTCCCCACATGGGATGCCAGCTCCTACATCCAGGAACGATTTGAGAAAAAGAGTATCGAAGAGTATTACAAACAATTGATAGCTCATTTTTATAAGATGCAGTTGCAAAAATCAGTTGCATTTTTGTTGTTGTTGTTGTTCAGGATACTGCATTTAACCTTAGCTGATGAATAAGGGAAATTCTATTTCCTCCATCTTCCTCTATTTACTCCCTAATTCTTCCATTGGTCCATCATTATTTTTATTCTACTACATTTATTTGTAACCCTTTAATTTTGCATTCTAGACATGTTAGGTGAGTAGATACTAATAAAATAATAAAATAGCAGAGTTGTTTGGATATGTACAAAGCAATTATTTTTTAATCTATAGACCCACACAATCCAAACAACTTGTTCAATATCTCTTGGCTAATTTGTTATTGAAACCAGATAATAACACACATCTCCTTTATTTAGACTGTATCTGTGCTTCTTAGTGGGGGATCTAAGACTACATGAACTAGAATAAGCTTAGAATATAGTTAAAATATGCTCGCTTTGGTCCCTTTCTACATCTAGTGAACCAGAATCTCTGGGATACAGCCTAGAAACTTGTAGTATTAAAAAGATCCCAGGTGATTCTTAGGAATATTGAGATTTTGGAACAACTGCTGTGATCCATATTGATCCTCTTAGAGTCCCTGGGATATTATTGAATTTTTTTTATTCCATAGAATGCTTTTGTTCTAGTTTTGGTCAGTTTGGTGCACTAATGAGCATGCATAGCACACATTTTAGAAGGTAATCGAATTGCCTTCCTTAAAGTATGGAGGTTTCATAAATAGGATAGTACAAGTGCACAGAGAGCTGATATTGATGATATTTTGATGATAATGATGATTATTTTCATATTTTCTGAACTGTGAGCCAGGACAGACAGATCAAGGATATACATATCATCCATCTCCCACTTGTGCCACAGCATCTTGTCCATATCTCCCTTGTTATGTTTACTGTATGATCTTTAATAGATTCATTAATGAATGTAAATTTTAGGTGTGTTATGATTTAGATATGAGATATCCCTCAAAATCTCCTGGGTTAATAGTCAGGGGTAAAATGATTAGATTATGAGAGCTATTACCCAATCAGTAGATTAATCGATTTTGATAGATTAATAATTTGAAAAAAATTCTGAGTGGTAACTGTGGGCAGATGGGGCATGACTAGAAGTGGTAGGTTGCTGGGGCATGCCCTTAGGGATTGTATCTTCCTTCCCTAGCTCCTCCCTCTCTCTCTCAGTCTCTGTTTCTCCCCGCCCCCCCCATCTTTATCTCTCTCTCTCTCTCTCTCTCTCTCTCTCTCTCTCTCTCTCTCTCTCTCTCTCTCTCTCTCGGTCTCCATTAGCTAAGTAGCCTTCCTCTTCCATGCCCTTGAGCAATGATGCTCTGCCTTCCCTGATACCCAGAGTGGTGGAGCCGGCTACATTGAACGGAACCTCTGAAACCATATACCAAAATAAACTTTTCCTTCTCTGAAGTTATTTTTGTTGGGTATTTTGGTTATAGCAATGAACTGGAACACAGGGAAAGACATATCACCTATCTGATCCTATTTACTCATCTGTAAAAGAGGACTCTTTATGAGACACCATGCAAGTGTTAGGTGTTCATTGCCATTAGTCTTGTCCTTGAAATTCCACAATCCCTTAGGATCCCTGAGTATAGTTTTCATTCTTGTGCACTTCCACTCTCCCCACAAATTATGTACAGTAGAAGCACATAACAAATTTTTTTAAAGTATATTTTTATTTTTCCTATATTTTATGTATGTAAAAAAATTATACACAGTTGTATCAATCTATTTCCTTTTTTGCCTTGTGTGCCTTTTAAATTTATTTTAATTACTTATTTTACCATCACATTATATCATAGCAAATGGTGGAATTCATTGTTATATGTTCATGTATGCACTTAATATAACAATATAATTTGGCCAGTATTGTTCCCTAGTAATTCCCTTTTCCCTCCCTTCTGCCTTTACCCTGATCCATTTCTTCTACTCTACAGGTTTTCCTTCAATTTTTAATGAAGAACATTTCATTTTCCTTAAAGGACCTATATGTACAGCATTGTTTTCTCAGTCATAATCCCAGCTACCTATGTTGGTGAGCTTCAGTCTTATAGTTATAATATTTCTGAGGATTTCCTCAGTGTTGTAGGTTGGTTTCAGCTCCACAATTCCTAGCTTCTCAACTAACAATAGTTGTTAAAAATTCTGGGTTTTTCAGGCTGGGGATGTGGCTCAAGTGGTAGTGCACTCTGGCATGCGTGCGGCCCGGGTTCGATCCTCAGCACCACATACCAACAAAGATGTTGTGTCCGCCGAGAACTAAAAAATAAATATTAAAAATTCTCTCTCTCTCTCTCTCTCTCTCTCTCTCTCTCTCTCTCTCTCAAAAAAAAAATGCTGGGTTTAGGACTGGGGTATAGCTCATTGGGTGAGCTCTTGCTCTACCTGTGCAAGACCATGGGTTTGATCCTGGGAGGTTGGGGGACAACAAAACAAACCAACAACAACCATAGCAAAAAACCAGGATTGGAGTCAGACTAACAAAGTTAGATTATCAATTACTCTAGAATTAGCTGGGCTATATTTAAATTAAAAAAAAAGAGACAAGTATGCTCTTAATGTGTCTCAAATTCCTTATCTTAAAACAAAAAATAGAATTAAGATTCAATTTGGTGGTGGTGAGGGGTTAAATATTTTAACTCATGTAAAGTGCTTAAAAGCAGTCAATACAAAGCAAACACCAATAATAATAATAATAATAATAATAATAATAAATGGCTCAATTCATGCTAGCTAAGATTATGAAGATAATGTTAGTGCGTGCTATTTTGGGATCTGCAAAAAGCTGCACTAATTTTAAGAACTTTTATTATTGTTCAACCCAGAATACATCTCTTTTATAGGTAGAGATTCCTATTGATTTATTTATAAGTCAAACTTTAAAGAAATCTAAACCTCTTTCAACAAATACTATGTAGACTTCATGCATTTTCTATGATAGCAACAAATAATTATAAGAAAGAGAAGATTCACAAAGGGACTCTCATGGGTACTGTAAGTTTTATTTTCATTTATTTATCAATTCAGTGATGATGCTGTCAATGTAGGGACTGCTGTGGAATCTCTGGATGAAAGTAAGAACCACTCATGATTCTGGATGATTTATATGTTCATTAGGGAACATGATGTGAAAAATAATAATTACTCTTTTTTTCAATGTATATCACTATTTCCAAATATGTTTATTATTAGAAGATTATATTTCGTTCTTGCAATAAAACTAGAATGAAAACATCAGAATTAACTAACTATTCCAAGAATTTGAAGTTTATTTCAAAAGCAAAACACTATATAAAATACTATATATTTTGATATACACACACCCACACACACCCACACACATGCACACACACACACACACACACACACACACACACACATAGTTAACTATCATGTTCCTGCTTTTACTTATTGTGAAAAACATTTTGTAATAATATGAACAGAGCTACCTATATCATGATTTTGGATAAGTGGCCCCCAAAGGCCCAAGTGTTAAAGGCTTGGGACCCAGGTACATCTGTTTAGAGATGATAAAATCAAATTTATACAAAAAGAAAGTCACTCAGGCCTGACTGGTCACTTCACTTTGTTCTGAATTACCTGGACATAATGTAGTGAGTATTTTTTGCTATATAACTTCCTTCAGCATTTGAAAACTTTGCTGTCTTGGCAAATACGTGATTTCTTCCCCACCCCACCCCCTGCCACATATTCTACTTACATGGTGCTTTTCAAAAGGAACTTGTCATTTAACTGCTACCCTCTGAGGAAGCTCATGGTAATAGGTGAGAAGTCAAGAATAATTAATGGACCAAATAGTTTCCCAGAAGTCAAGGTAAATCTTTTTGTAAATAACTCCCACCAGACTTACTAGAAGTATTACATTTGCAGCATTGTGTGGTAGCATTCAACTTTCACTTTTTTAGTGACAAAAAATTTGAAGTAATTATCTTGGCTTGATTCCTTAATAAAATATAGAGGCTTTCTGTGAAGAAACACTGCTGGAATTGCTTCCTTTTTTCCCCCTTCAGGAATGATATTAGAGCTCAAGGAACAAACTTCCACTTAAGACAGAATTAAATAAAAGGCACTCACGGCAGTCAACACAAAGCAAACACCAATAATTTTAGGGCTCAATTTCCTTAAAAGATGAAATAATTTTAGGTTAATGTGCAAAAGTTTGCCTGTAATGATTTCACTTGCAATTTCTCTATGGGGAAGCATTCAGCAGCTTCAATTGGTTTCTCAATAGAGAAATGCACTAGCAAAACAGACAAGTGGCATATTATGGCAAAGCAGAGAAAGTGTGCTTTAATGATAGGGAAAGGTAATAATGCATATTCTAGACTCTTTTTATATTATAATCTTTTGAGTTTAAGTTACTTCTTAGAAGATGGAGTGTATATAAGTATCAGCAAGTACAACACAATGACACACCATTCAGTATACTATGTCACATAACTTGCACATCTTAATTTTATTTCTTTAGATAAAATTCAGCATTGCTATCTTAAAAATAGTCCCAACTTCCTAAAAAATATATAACTTATATTTGTAAAAAATATTTTATATTTATTTTCTCTGGATTTCCATATTATTTAAAATATTCATGGTGGTTTTAAATTTCTTTTTATTGGTTGTTCAAAACATTACAAAGGTTTTAAAATTTTAAGATTGCTTTAAGCATTGCAAATAAGATTGGTCAACATTTCAAAAAGGCTTCTTAACCTTTTGATTTTCTAAAATCCTAACCCCTTTTATTGGACTCCAAATGGAATGTTGTGCCTTCATCTATATGAAAGCATACCATCAACATACAACTGCAGATCACATGGCTTTTGGTTTTTCTCTATGTGTTTTTTGAATGTATGATCGAAAAGAATGACTTAAGTACAACACTCATTCTCCCTCTTTGCTGCTTCATCTGTTCCTCTATGCCCCTGCAAGGAAACTGTTTTAAATTTCTGGACTATAAAATAACTTAGATTATCCCAAAGGAAGCTGGCATCTTACCTTCATCCTACATCCTGCCTGGATATGTGCCTGTACCTACTCAGATGACACATCCAGTTACCCCCTTCACACTTTCTATCTTTGAACAGTAGGGGTAACTCCAACTTAGAAATAAATTAATAAGAAAAATAAAAGAGGACATGAAGACAATGATCCTGTTGGGAAGGAGAAAAAAATCAGCATAGAGCAAAGACACTGCTAGCTTTTTTTAAAAAAAAGAAGGGATAGAACCCTAGGTTAATAGAGTATAGCAGCTTGAGGAGAGCAGAAAGCCCAGTGTTTCTAGTATTATAAAATTGGGTGTTTAAAATGAATGTTTGTAGTGCATTCAAAATATCTGAACATCCAATAAGTAGCTGGAGGGTATGAAGTAAGTTTAATTCCAGAGCCTAATGCTTAAATGAATGCTGGATGAAGGATGAATAAATATATTGTTTTAGTCTAGGTGGTATAACAGAAAAAAGTATCATTTGTTAATAGAAATTCAGGTAAGCACTACTGTTACCACAGATTACAATGATAATTGTGTTAGTTTTCTGCCCGTAGGTACCTGAGAAAAACAACTTTGGAGGAAACTTTATTTTGGCTCATTGTTTTAGAGGTTCCAGTCCATGGACAGTTATGTCAAAGGCATAAACATCATGGTGGAAGGGTAGCTATTCACCTCATGGTAGCCACTATGCAGGGGTTGGGGGAAGGGATCAGGAACATGATATATCCTTCTATGGTACACCCCCAGTGACCTACTTAGTCCAGCTGGGTAAGCCCCATCTCCTACAGTTTCTATCACCTCTCAATAATGCCTTAAAGTTATTAATATATCAATGGATTAACCCATTGATGATGAAAGAACTGTCATGAACCAATCGCCTCCCACAAGACTTTCCTGTGAACATTGCTGCACTGGGGACCAAGTCATTAACACATGAATCTCTGTGGGGAACTCCAGATCCTATCCATAACAAAAATAATGATTCAGTGAGTGTTTCTTGAATGTCAACCATTTTGCTAGACTCATTATACAGAAAACACTCATGTAATCCTTATAAAAATCTTACCAAGTACCATCATACTCACTTGGCACATAAGGAAACTGAGAGTAATAATATAAATAACTTACCCAAATCTTATTGGGGTGGTGACAAAGCCCCAGACTCATTATACAGACTTTTAAGACCATTATGGTTGGTCATATGGTGATCAGCTTCCACCATGTTTTCATAAGAGAAGCAGATGTTATTATCTGTACTTCATAAGTAGCAACAGATAGTTACTACAGTTCTGGGTAATCTCTTGCTTCTGTTTGTCTGGCTCTAGAGTTGGATCTAAGGATGGGAGTCACAATGCAGTTTTGGCTCACCTTGGTTACTGAAACAAGTGTGGTATGCTTCCATTTAATATTACACATTTACATTGTGCTACATACCAGACTTGTGTATGGTGCAGAGTAAGCAAAACAGACAGGAGTCCCACTTTCATGGAGCTTAGAGCTGAGGTGGGAGAAAAAAGTAGTAATTGAATAAAGAATATCATTAAAAACTTTTGTAAGAAACATGAAGGAAAAATAGTTAGAGAGCATTGGTCTTGGAGACTGGTCTAGTCTAGAGGATTTGGGAAAGCTTGCCTAACAATGAGAAAGAGCATAAACTTGAAGGGAGAAGTGAAATAAACCAAACTAGGTGAAGAATGAATTGGGATGGATGCAACAACAGATACAAACATACTGGGGCAGGAAGAAGATGCTGAAAGAATTTTAAAAAGATAAATAGTGTTGTTGAAACTCAGGGCTCAAAATGAAAGTTACAAGAAATGAGACTGGCATAGAAAAATTAGGAACTCAGTCATGAAATCACACAGAGCTCTACAAATAGAATGAAGACATGACTATACTATTTTTGCTTGAGATGGCACAGGGTTACGGTTCTGATATAACCCTTTCACTCATTAAGTGTACTCTTTTTTAAAATTTTAATCTCCATGTTATTCTTTAGGGAGACTTTTTGAATGATAAAATATGATCACCTACTTATAGACAATATTATAGTTGTGGTCATTGTTATAAGAATAAACCACAAGCCACTTAAGGGTTACCAAAGGAGTAACATAATCAGATTTAAGTTTTATAAAAAAGTCTTTTAACTGTAGTAAGGAGAAGAGATTGAGAAGCAAAAATTATAGCCGAAGACTTAGACCCAGTTTCTGACAAGACTTGAGACAATTAAATAGGGCTGCCCATCTCTCTCTGGAGTCTGACAAGGGAACCCAGATCCATGTGATCACCCAGGGAAGTGATTCAGGGTGTTCCACTAGTCTAGTATTGTCCAGATGGTTGCAGTCATTCCTTGGTCCATGGTTGACTTGATTAGCTTCTATAGTAATGACAACCAATATGTGATATATAAGGAACAGTTCTGAGAACTTTATGTGTAATCTCTTACCTAACCTTTGTTATACCCTTGTTATAAAAGTATTATTATTGTTTCTCTAAATGAGAAAACTCACTGCTAAGGTTAATCAGACAATAAATGACCCAAAGAGAATGCAAACCTGTGAAATCTGATTTCAGAGATTGGGCACATAACTACTATCCTACAACTATGTGACTACCTAGTTTTTGCATCCTGTTCCTCGTATTTCCTAGTCATTGACAGTATTACAAGTAAAACAAAAAAAAATCAAAAATCATGACTCATAACTTGTTTATAACTCAATGTGAAGACAGGATATTCCAATAAGATGAGATTTCTTCACCTGTGATAACATCTTCATGAACCACAGTAAAACATGATTTACCTTTGAACTACTCTTAATCATCTACTGGATATCAGCAACCTGTTTATTTAACTCATTCTATACATATGAACTTTTTCTTAAATCTACTATTCATAGTCTCAGAATCTTATATGACCCCAGGAAATCTGGTCTGAATTGCTCTTTTGGAAACTGAAAACTCATTTCTTTTTTTAAAAATATTAACATAACATCAGTTGGGGCCACAAGTATAGTCGGTTTTCTCTCTATATGTCCCCCTGTTTTCTCCCTAGCAGGTTAACAACCCCTTATGCCCAAATCTCCAACCTTAAGTTTTAGGAGAGGCCTTGCTATTCATTCCTGGGTGTTTTTCTTTCTGGGTTTCCCTTTCTTTTATTTTTTATTTTCTTCCAATATTATTAAATACTTATTGATCTTACAATGAGTAGGGGTTTATTTAGAATTAGTATTGCTTCTATGGGTTTTCTAAAAGCAACCAATTAGTTGTTTTTCTGGAATGTAAGGTAGGTTCAACACAGACCAGTGTCAATGTACCAACCTTAATATACTTTCATGAATTTAGTGAGACAGAACACACATAACAAGTTAAAAACAAAACAAAAAAACCTTTACTATTTACAGAAAGTTATCAAGGGACAACAGAAATCCAGGATTCATGGAAATCTGGTCCCCCAAGGTGCAGGAAAGCTGCCCAGAAAGGACAGAGTCTCATTTCTGTATGTTCCACATGGCACCAAAGGTGAGGTCACAGGGTTTTATACCTCTTGGCAACTTGATGTGCTGAGCTAAAGCATCATAAGACATATTGTTCTCAGAGGGATCAGAACAGAGGCCAGGCTGTTCCTAGTAGTTCCTGTTCATCTCAGGATGTTATATTCCTAGCACATTCTGTAATTATTCTGAGAAGTACAAGCAAGGAAAGGAGCAAAGAGCTAAATTGGCCAGGACTGTTTGGAAACTAACTTGCAACACATGTTTACCACTTTATCCGCATTTTCCTAAATGTTAAATAGGGTCATCTTGTCATAATAATCTACAAGTAACTGTGTCTTACATATGCTACTTTCTTTCTCCAATACTCCTTCTCTCAATTCCTCAAATAAAATTCAGTGTTATGTAATTTTAGTATTTTTTAATCTATTGCAGTGGAGATCAGTGGATATAACTAATGATACCAGCATTAATACCTTTTCTGTTACTCATGGTAGGATGCTGATGACACAAAAAGATAAAATGAGACATTACAGAACGATTTTCCAAATTTCGATTGATCAAATAGTACATGGGCAGAATTAGGACTCTGACCTCCCCTGCTCATGTCCCCTGCTGTTTGTGATGGGATATTGATTGTCATGAGAGGAGAAGAGATATGAAGTGAAAGGGGACTATGACTCATGTTTTGTAAACTATCTTTTGAGTTCAGGTTTTGGAGTAAAAGTGACTCATTTCAAGTCAAAGTTACACCACTCTTAAGGTATACGAACTGTGACAACTTAGTTATGTTGTCAAATCTAAGGTTCTTTATTATAAAATGGCAGTGATAATTTCTACCTTATGGGAACAGTTATAAAATTTAAATAAAATAGTTGAAGTCAGAGGGAAAAAATGTTTAGCTGTTTTAATTAGTATTAGCTGTTCCAATTAGTACAACTGGCCAGTATTTTTTCAATCCCATAAATTTTGCTCTAAATTTACCCATCTGAGCTAGGTTTAAAATTTTCACAACCTGTTACAGTAAGGCTTAGGGTCACATGAGATCAATAAGAACTCTTAAGATTCTGCAAAGCATATTGATCTATCTTCTCTGGGTTAGCCATACCCCAAAGGCTCTGGCCTTTAAGGGGTGGTAGGAAAGTTCTGCTATCAAAAGTTTTTAACTAGACAAATCTTTACATTCCTTTCCACTTACACTCTGGTTGATCTGTGAATTTTTAAAAACCCTAGACACTGGAATCAATCAAAATTGACCAATATCCACTGTAGTTCCATTAATTTTTTCTGATGAACTCTTTTCAGCTTTCACTGACAGCTAGATTCTATTCTGGACTGTTCCCATTTTAAGTTATGTGTACATTCTGTGTTTGGTAGTGTGGAGATCTAAAACAGCCTGCTAAGCTGTAAGTCAAAAACTATAGGTTCTTTTTTTCAGTTGTTAATGGACCTTTATTTTATTTATTTATATGCAGTGCTGAGAATCCAACCCAGTTTCTCTCACATGCTAGGAAAATATTCTACCACTGAGCCACAACCCCAGCCCTACCATAGGTATTTATCACCTAAGGTTTTTATAAGATTTTCTTTGTGAAAATTTAATATATCTTACCTTGAATCAAAAACTGTCTCATTTTTAAAAATCAGTGCATTATAGTTGTGCTGTATGGTGGAATTTGTTGTTATATCGTCAGACACGTACACAATATGTTGTGGTTTAAATATTAGGCTTTCCCTCAAAGCTCATGTTTGAGACAATGCCAGAGGTGAGATGACTGGGTTGTGACAGTTTTAACCTAATTAGGGCATTAATCCCCTGATAGGAATGAACTAGGTGGTAACTATGGGCAGGCAGGGTGTAGCTGGAGGAAGTGGGTCATTAGAGGTGTGCCTTTGGGGTATATACTTTGTTCCTGAAGAGTGGATTTATCTCCCTCTGCTTCCTGGTGGTCATGTCCTGAGCTGCTTTCCTCTGCCACACTATTCTGCAATGATATTCTACCTCACTTGGGCAGAGCAATGAGTCAGCCATCTATGGACTAAGTCCTCTGAAACTGTGAGAACCCAAATTGTTCTTGTCAGTTCTTTTGGTCACAAGACTGAAAAAGCTGACTAAATCACAATGTAACAGTATTATTTGGTCAATATCCTTCCTTAGTACCTTCCTCTTCCTCCTCTCTTTCACTTCTTTGGTCCCCTATTCTACTGGTCTGATCTGCTTTTAATTTTCATGAGTTTCCCACCCCAATCTTTCTTTTCCTTTTTCCTCCATAGCTTCCACATATGAAAAAAATATATGATTCTTAACATTCTGAGTTTGTCTTATTTTGCTTAATATTGTAATGCACCATATTAAAAAAAATGAGGAAAAGGCTCTATGTCTATGTGTACTTTTGAAATAAAATGAAACATGGATTATGACAACTCACTGTCTATGATTAATCTATATTACTTTAATCCTCTGAGGCTTTTAATATATAAAATGACATTGTTGGATTATATTATTATGTTATATCATGTATTTTATATATATATATATATATATGTGTGTGTGTGTGTATATATATAAATGTTATATAATTATAACACCACACTACAAGATTTAAAGCAGATATATTCTATTGTCTAAAACTAGAAGCCATAGACCTTTATAGAATGCCTAGTATGTGTGAGACAATGTGATAGATAATTTTACTAACATTGTTTACTTAACATGTATACCAATATGGTGATGTACATAATACCATCTATATCTTACAGATGAAAAGGTGACACTCAGAGCCTCTTGAGTCACTCCCCAGTGTCATACACCTGGAAGATAGCACAAATCAGATCTGACTCCAGAATCGATACTCTAGCATAGAGTTCCCTGAGACCCAGGATTTAAGTAGCCAAAGGTAAACTAGCCTTTTTACCAGCTGAAATATTCCCCATTTCACTAAAGGTCTTTTATTCATGTTTGGAATAGTCTAGTTTATGAAGGCATATTTCATAAAAAAAGAAAAGTGGAAAATTAGTAAAAAGGAATTTTGGTAAAAGTACTTTGATAAAATATTGTGACTTAATTTTTTCAAGTAAAAAGTCTCTTAGGATTGTGACAAATTTGAACACTCTGCATCATATTCAAGACTTAAGGAGTCTCTAATAAAATTAAACTCCAAGAGAATGTTAATCAATAAGTATTCATTTTTTTTTTCAACAAATATTTAGTGGGCTCTTGCTCTGAGGGAGACACTTGCTGCATAACAATGATCAATTCATCTATAGTAATCATTCAGAGGATGGACCTATTTTGTGAACTGAGAACAGGACAGCAGTTGAGGTGGTACTACAATATGAAGATAGTGGTTTAGTCAGTTTTGCATGATGTGACCAAAAATACTTGACAAGAACAACATAGAGGAGGAAAAAAATTGGGGGGCTTAAGGTTTCGGAGGTTTTAGTCCATGGTGGGTGGACTCCTTTGCTCTGAGTCTGAAGTGAGGCAGAAAATCATGGTGAGAGAGTGTGGTGATGAAAAGCTACTCAGTTTATGGCTGTTAGAAACCAGAGAGTAAGGAGCCAGGGACAAGACCCCAAGGGCACCATCCCAAGTGACTTTTTCATCTTGTACCACCTTACCTACAGTTACCACCCAGTAGTCCATTTAAATTATTAACACATTATAGGATATATTGGTTAATCTACTGATGAGGTTACAGTTCTCATAATCTAATTTCACCTCTGAACTTTTCTGTATTGCCTAATATATGAACTTCTCAGGGGACATTAAAGATACAAACCATAAGAGGCAGCTTTAAGAAACAGCAAGTCAACCACCATTGACAACAAAAAATATTCTACCTGGAGTAATAGATACCAAAAATCAAACATAAAATTTCTTAAGATTATGAAGGACTTTGAATGTCCAAAAAATGAATTTGGTGATTATTTGCAAGAAGATGAATGTGCAAATTACTCTTCATGTTATTTCTAAATTTAATTCAAAACAAGAAAAATTGAGGATGATTACTACAATCAAGCATCAATCCCCTAGTAATATATTTGAAAGAAGATAGATAATAATCCTTCTACTTTGTCAATTTCTACTTTAGAGAATGAAATTTCCTGTCCTCTTTTTTTCTTCCCATATCTTGCGTGACTAGGCAGTTTGCTCTGTTGATTTAACCTAGGGGGTTCATTTGATCCGACACAGATTGGAAATCAAGTCAGCAGCATTCTACTTGCAATACTTTCTCTCGGTTACTCTCATCTATTGCTCTTTCACAGCAGTTCCATCTTCTTGGAGTCATCCCCCCAGAGGATCCCATATGATCCTCTCTATGGGAATCTTTTTTATGACCCTGGTGACTTGGGAGGGCAAGTGCTATTACAAATACAGAGAATTTTAACTGCAAATGGAGGGATTTGAGACTTGTTGGCCAGAATCTAATGTGGATTGTGGGGCTTTGCATTTTCAAAGAATGCAGGAAATCAATAATAATGACAATAACAATACAAATCAAATCCTTTCAATACACCCTTTTCAAGATTTTCACATTCCAAGGTCATATGTGAACCTTCCATGAATCTTCCAGATTCCATAGAATCTTCCAGATTTCTATGAAATCTTCCATGGCTTTGATTTTAAAATTCATATATTGTTTTAGAATTATAAATGATAACCTCTCAACCAGAAAAAGGTAGAAAAAAGAGGCAGGTTAGAAATAACATTCATAAAAGTTCTAATTGCAGGGGTGATTCATTAGATTTTTGAGTTATTTGTGTTTCTTTCTATGTAAGTTTATTTGTTAATAGACACAAAGATCATCTTCCTTTCTCCTACAAGTAATCCTGTATAATTTTTCACCTGACAAAAACTGGGATCCTGCTAACAGGACAGATTTGACAAGCAGTGTGCCTTCTGCATGTAAGGAGGACAATTTGCAATTACTTAAAAATTTTGGAGGCTATTCTGGGAAATACATTGTTTGAATCACATTTTATACTGTGAGAGAGCATGGTTATCCTACAAATTTCAGTACAGTTTGTTTTCCATGAATTTGTTTAGTTATTCGCCCATTCATTCATAGGTAACATAATATAAGGGAAAGAATATGGTCCTTTTAATTAGATGAACTCATGCTCATTTTGTAATTTAAACAAAATGATATTCTTTGCTGAATTACTATAGCAATGATGAGGTATGCTAAATATAGATATCAGCCAAATACTCCTAATTTTATTTGTTTTCCCTCCTTTTATAAGATTAGCAGACTGTGAAACTTTTAATTGTTTCATTTGGATTTACGGACATTTTGGTTCCCTGGTCATCTTCTATTTCAAGAATTACAACTTCTACAATACCACCTAAAATTTTTAATTGACAACTTTGATTTTTTTTTACTGTGTCCAAGTTGCTTTTAAAGTAACAAAAATATATAGCATGGATTTTACAGTTGTAGCTTTTTAAGCATACAATTCATTGACAACTATTATATTCACAATGTTGTGAAACCATCACTACCACCTATTTTTAAAACTTTTTCTTTACCCTAAGCAGAACATCTCACAACAAGTGATAATTCCCCATACTCTTTTTCTCCAGTTCATGATCCCCTCAAATCTACTTCATGTCCATATGAATTTTCCCATATGTGATACTTGACACCAAAAGCATGAACAACAAACGAACTATAGATAAATTTGACTTCATCAAAATTAAAACTTCTTTGTATCGCTATCAAAGAATGAAAAGACAATTCACAGAATGAAGGATTGTATTTGGAAGTCATGTCTTGTAAAGGTTTTGTGCTACTCAGCTTTCTGTCACTGTGACAAACACCCAAGATGAACAATTTAAAAAGAGGAAGATTTCATTTTGGCTCATAGTTTCAGAGGTTTCAGTCCATGATCAACTAGCACCAGTGCTTTGAGCCTGTGTAATGGAGAACATCACAGCCTGCTGGAAAGATGTGGTGGAACAAAATCACTCACTTCACTGTGGCTAATACAGAGAGGAAGAGTGTAAGGTCCAGCTATTGCCTCCAAATGCATACCCTAGGGACGTGACTTCCTTAGTAGGCCCCACCTTCTAAAGGTCCCATCACCTCCCACTAGTGCAACGTGCTGGCAACAGAGCTGTAACATATGGGCCTTTGGGGGAACATTCTACATCCAAACTGAAAAAACAGCTTGATATTCAAAATATATAAAGAACTACAACTAAACAAAAAAATCTAATAAATCATTCAGAAAATGGGCAAAGGACTTGAAACATTTCTCCAAGGATGTACAAATGATAGGTAAATACAAGAAAATATACTCATCGGTTTTAGTCATTAGGGAAATGTAAATCAAAAACACTGTAAGATGCCACTTCATACCTATAAGAATAGCTACAATCAACAAAAATGGAAAATAAGAAGTTTTGATGCAAATGTAGAGCAATTGAAACCTTAATATCCCACTGCTAGAAATGTGAAATAGTACAGAAACTGTGAAAAACTGTTGGGCAGTTTTTCAAAAAGCCAAATATGAAATTACCATAAAACCCACCAATTATACTTCTCCAAATATATCCAAAAGAATTGAAATAGGTAGGCAAACCAGTACTTACATACCAGTGTTCACTAAGGAATTATTTACAATAGCCAAAGGTGGAAACCCTTCAAGTGTTCTTCAACAAATCAATGGATAATCAAACTAAGTTATATATGCATACTATGAAATATTATTCAGCCATACAAAGTAATAAAGTTATTACAGATTCTCTAATATGAATTAACCTTCCCAAGAATATGTTGAGTGAAAGAAGCCTGGCACAAAAATACAAAACAAAATAAACCAAACCAAACCAAACCAAATGATCTATGATCTTGTACCACTTTTTATCTTCAGCACCACTGAAATTATTCAGTCAGTTTGCAGCCATGTTTGTTTATGAGATTCCGGCATTGTTTGTTTCTATATTTTGAGTCTGCCAGGACTGTGAATGGATCACCTTTAGATTATTTCCTTTGCATCACTACTATGTAAAATTATATTCAGTATAGAGAACACTAGATTTTGCCTGATAATATATATTAAGAACCGCAATGTCAACACACACACACACACACACAAAAACATACACATGTATACTGAAATACTTTATATACTACATTTTAATGAGGTTTTTGTAGAGATAATATTTGATTTTAAGGAAAAGACGGGAACAATTTTGATGCTGGACAAATTTATAAAAAGAGATTGCTTCAAGTGGAACTAGAAAACTTGGAACCCTGGTCAAAATTCTCTAAGAAAGAGATGGGACCTTAGTTAGTTTCTTTTGTGTATATATGAATGCATTGTTTATGGAGTTTTTGAATTTAACACAAAGAACAAAATGAAGTTAAAAATCACATCTCAAAATTAAATTTAGGTCAAGTCAGTGTATAATAAATGCCATGTCATGTTGCATTTTACCAACAAGAAAATTTAAAAATTCAGTATTCTTTTAAACTTTTTTCCAACTAAAAATCTCTAGTCTCGGAACCACAGCTGATGCCAAAGATAAATAGAATTGATTGTAAAGCAGCCCAACAGGCAATGCAAAAACCATTTCTGCTGAACACGTTCTTTCTACTTTGGGAATCCAAAGCCTAATCTTGTTACATTTGAATGTGTAACCCCTGTCCTGTCACATTCTGATAAGCATCTTTTAGTGCTGGAAGAGCAATTTTCTCTTTAGCTTTAAAATCTCCTGCCTCTACTATAAATAGTAAGTGATTTATTGTCAACTTACTAAGTTTATTTTTGAATTAAAATTTATTTCCATCTGTATGAATATTTTTAGGTGTTGAAAAGATATTGAATGTGTTGTTGGGATTTCCACATGTAGTCTTCCTCTTTTTATTTGCTTCACTCAACTGTCTAACAATAATTCCCATTATTTGCAAGTTGTCTTTCAACTTGCCTAGTGTTTTCTACTGGAAACTATTTGAAGATATTTTATTTGATGGATAAAGTAGAAAAGGTATAACAGGTAGACTCTGTAGATATAGTATGAATAAATTATTTATTAAGAAAATGTTTCAATTATCTTTTGATTTATTTCACAAACCTTTTTTAAAAAAGTTTGTTTTCTATAATTATATTGCATTAAATTCTCAAGAAGTAATACAACTTTTGAATAGAAACCAAATATAAACTTTAAGTTGCAAAGAACAAATCTTAGCCATGAGTAAATTTATCCATAGTGAACACCATTTTAAAATTCCCATTCCTCTGTTCTATATCATACTAACATAATTTCAAGAAAGCAGTACCCAATAAATTTGAGTTTAATGGATGTCATTTAAGATTTGTGATATGAATTTGATCATTATCCATTTTAGAAGGTACCTCCTGTGCCTGATTCCTTATGTTTCCATAGAAACTTCTATTAGAATGGTACTCTTACTCTCTGCCTCTGCACGGGCTCTTCCCCAGAAGACAGGAAGAATTTACTTTTCTACAATGTTGACAGAAGAAACTGGCATGTTAGTTTTCCTTTAAGTGTTCCTGCCTGGGACATTTACATTAGGTTATTATCTGGTCTCACTGTAGTTAGAAGTTTGTCCCTCTGAGGGAGGGGCTACCCTGTACCCTAACTATGTCCATGACTGCAGAAGGGAAGTATAAGTCTTCTAATTTATAATAAATGTCCACTTGCCTCAATTATCAGTAATAAAGCTGAATTATTAAAGATGTTATTTTTATTTCAATCTGTTTCTTGAATATTTCTCTCATTTGTTTCTAAATACAGATAAAGAATAGGGATGTTACTATTGGCCTTCTGAACTCTAATGGTTTACAGACTATAAGAGCCAGCGAGACTTCCTATATGCTTGACAGAGTTTGAGAAACTATTCTCAGTTTTTCTTCTATGAAGAAAAATACACAGTTCTATCTCTTCATAGCAACTCTTGAAGGGGCTGGCACAGCTAGGAAAATCTTTTGACACAATAAACTAGATGAAGAGATAGGTCAAGATTGTACTACACTAGTGGTTCTCCACTAGCATGTAACAGAGTCTCTTGGTGGCCTTGTTAAAGCCCTACTTCTGCAGTTTCTAATTAAGGTGGTCTGGAGTGGAATTGAGAATCTGCATTTCTAACAAATTCTCAGCAGATGCCAATACTTCTGGTCCTGGGACCACATTTTGAGTGCCACTTTACTGGGCTGGTGATTCACACCTTAGACTTACTTGTGGAGCTTCTTTAATAAAAATATCAATACTTGAGCTTTTTCCCAGATAAGTTGTTTTTATTGATACAGGATTCAATTGTCAGAATTTGCTTTTTAAAATGTCCCTCAGGCTTTTCTGAATCAGAATACTGAAGGATACCTGCACCTCTTCCACTTACCCTACCTAGTTGCTTAGTAGCAAGACCCAGTCATATTCCAGGTTGGAAACCCAGCAGGAAACAAATGGACACTTGAGACCTAACTAAAAAGACCTGTTAAGGTGCAACTGCCAGAGGCTTCCAAGGCTAGGAGCTGTCATCAATTAGTTTCTCCACTTGTAAGAGCAGCTGCCAGGTGACAATGACAGTAAGACTATCTTATTAAAGCTGGCAGCATCAGGTCTTTATTTCTACTCCTGAGAAAAAAATAAGGACAGAAATCATTGCTCATTTTACATATGGAAAGAAGGGTAAAAATGTCATACAAAAACTATCAGACTTGATGCCCAAAGAGATTATGTAAATTGCTTAAGGTCACATAGCTTGTTAATGCCAGAGTCATATCAAACACTTGAATTTTACCCCTGAGATTTTTCTATCATATCAGAGCATCAATTTAGTTTCACATTTTCATATGTGTGCATACGTTTGTGAGTGTGTGTGTGTGTGTGTGTACACCTAGTTATTGTTATATATGTACCTCTAACTTCCAGTTATGTGGGTGAGTGTGCCAGGAGATAGAAAGTAGATAATGGCACATTTTCCCTTTGTAAATAGTTTGTAACCTAAAGGAAAAAGACATGTATACATATCTATGATTCATAGTCTCCTAAGTAAGTTAAATAATGGAGATAGAAATTAGTAATACTGTGAAAAGAAATCTATCAAAACCCCTCCTAATGATTATTCCAAATAGTTTATGAATGTCATACATCATTTGATGCAGCAGCTTTCTCATTTAAAGTGTTAAAATGTATAATGGTGGAAAAAAAAAAAAAACCTAATCCCTTCTCTTACATCATGTGCAAGTTACCTGAACTTTCTATTTAAAATGATTTTGGAAATGAAATTTTCACTGAAAGTAAGCAAAGACAAGAAGAACAGAACAAGTACACAGCCACAGGTTGAGCTCTCAGTTTTTCAAAAATAGAAGGGCCATTAGAACTATTAGGAAAATGCATTCTTGTGAGTCTTGTGTTAGAGCAGCTATTATTTGAAAGAACGAATTTATAGCTCACATGTCAAAGACCACAAATCAACCCCAAACAGTTGAAAACAAAAAACTCCATATAGTATGGCAATTGCAGCTATTTACATAGAGACAGCACAGATATGGATCTGGCTAAGATTTTTGATGTCAATCATTAGGCTATTTTTGATGTCAATCATTAGGCTATTTTAGGCTAATATATCCAATATTATAACTTGCTATGATAAAATTGAAAACATAGTACTGATATTCAAAAAGATAATTTCAGATTTGACAATAGTAAAAGAAAATCAGAAGTAAGTCCCAGAGTAGTGATATGACTTTTTTGGTCTTGTTTGTTTATTTGGTGAAGTGGTGTCTGTGCTCCCAGAATTACAGAAATCCTATTTTTTAAAATATAGTTTCTGTATTGCCTTTAGGCAGGGATACATTGAAACCATTTAA
This sequence comes from Spermophilus citellus, assembly GCF_964194105.1. Classification (NCBI taxonomy): domain Eukaryota; kingdom Metazoa; phylum Chordata; class Mammalia; order Rodentia; family Sciuridae; genus Spermophilus; species Spermophilus citellus. The sequence continues at coordinate 111,438,594 of NC_138192.1, read as the reverse complement.
AGAGAAATTTCTACATACTCTGGACTCAAAACAATTTTGAATCTAAAAGGTTCTCTTTTTTTTGTTATTTTGGCTTTAAATAAACAATTCATCTCAGAAATTTAAAACTATTTCCTCTCAAGAAAAAGTAAAATTGCTAATTTGTCTGTGTCTTTATTACTTTCCCTTAACAAAACTTTTAGTTCACTCTTGGTCTGTCTCGAACTTTCACCATCTTAGCACTCTCAATCATTTGGCCTGGGAGCTTCATTGCTGTGGATGAAAGCTGTCCTGTGCTTTTAAAGATGTTTAGCAGTATCTCTGGCCTCTGCCCACTAAATGTTAGCATCCATTCCTTCAGTTATAACCATCAAATATGCCTTCAGATATTACCAACTGTCCCCTGGGAAGCTAAGTCCCAAGGTTGAAAACCACTGGTCTGTCTTTTCCCAACTCTTCTCCAATTCAAAACATCTGCAAAAATTGCTGCCTTGTTTTTCTAATTGAATCTAGGGTAAATATGGAATATTATATGAGGAGTTACACTGATGGAATAAAAAGACAGAAATATGCTAGTGGCTTGGGAAATATAAGACAGCATGGCACCTTCCCATCAGTCCCCCAACTCATGCACTTAGTAGACCTATGATTAGGAAGGTACCAGGCTTAGGATTTTCTGGTGAATAAGAAGAGTGTGAGAAAGGAAGATGACAATCAAAGAGGATAAAAATCACTGTAAAACTCTGAAACAGGCAGGGTAAGATCAAAAGATTGGGTCTCAGAAGATTTTTTTCTTTCTGTAGATTGAACTATTTTTTGATCTTATGGCAGTCTGACCCAGCCGCAGAGATGGGTGATCCAGGAAGGACTTCTGAGGACTCTGAGGGTCTTGAGTGTGTCAGGGGCCTTGGCCACTATAGAGCTTTCATGGGAGTTAGATATGACTGATGTGCGTAACAGATCTTAAAGAAGAGGAGTGAAGTGGTATGTGTTAGTCAGCTCTTCACGACTGTGACTGAAATACTTGATAAGAACAACCTAGAGGAGGAAAAATTTATGTGAGTTCAGAATATCAGAGGTTCAGTCCCTGGTCATTGCTCTGGGCCTGTGGTGAGGAAGAACGTCATGAGAGAAGGGCAAGGTAGAGGAGAGCTACTCCGCTCGTGGTAGTGAGGAAGTAGAGAGAGCAGGAGGAGCCAGGGATAAAATATGTAATCCCCAAGGTGGGCCCCCAGCACTTCCTCTAGCCATGACCCACCTGCCTATACTTATCACCCAGTAATCCATTCAGATTTATTAACCATCAAATATTAATCAATTGATTAGGTTTTAACTCTCAAAATCTAGTCGTTTGAACCAGAGCTCCTGCATTAACATAATAGCTTTTAGGGGATACCTCGTATCCAAACTATAACATGACAGGTTTGGGGTCAGAGGAAACTAAGCATACGATGTGAGCACACGGGTAGGAAGAATGGTTGGGCAAGCCTGCAGCATCCTCTCTGTCAGGTATCTCACTGAGCACAGAGTCAATGGCAAGGACCCTCTTGGACTTGCTTTTCACGGAAAGAGTTTATTCCACAAGTGCTCTGATTATAACTACTGAATATGAGGTACACATAAGGTAAATATGAAGTAAGTTCTGTTATATTGAATTCTGCTGGGTACTCACTGCCAGCCTCATAAACTTTTCTGCCTCTTTCTGCAACTGGATAATTCACTATTTTTTTCTTTTCTACAGAGAAAGATGTTTTCTTTTTCTTTAATTATGCAATCATCTCCTTGTGGTTATTTTAATTAGTTTCACTGTCTCTCTACATGAGGAAAACTTATGATCATAAATAATTGTTATTGTTCCTCCAGTTATAGAGCTTAAAATTTAGTTTCAGAACAGGAAATGTGAGCCAGACAGACCTGGTGGCACATGCCTGTAATCCCTGGTACTTGAGAGACGGAGGCAGGAGGATCGCAAGTTCAAGTTTCCAGCTTGGAAAACATAGTAAGACCCTGTCTCAAAATAAAAAGAATAAAAAGGCTGGGGATGTGGCTCAACAGCCCAGTGTCCCTAGGTTCAACCATCAGTACAGAAAAAAATTAATTAATTAAAAAATAAATAAACAGGCAACATGAGAAACATCACCTAAGTGAATAGAAAGACACGTACCTCAAAGATATTAAGAGTACATGACTTCACATTTGGAAACAATTTTGCACAGATAAATTGTGGTTTAAATGTTATATCTAAGACTTTTATCTAAGAAAACCCTTTCCAAAAAAAAAAAGACTTAAAACATTTATTAGACTTTTCAAGTGTTTTTCTGAATATTCAAATGAAATAATGAGGTAAAGGAATTTCTCTTTTGACTGGACTTTTTTTCTTTTTTTCAACTGACTTATTCTCACCACATGTTTAGCTGATATATTTAATGCATATTGCATCAATGAATGAAATTCCCAAGGATGAAGGCTTATGTCTTTCTAGATAGCTTTGGATATCATTTTTATGGTCTGATGAATTTACCAAACTATACATTCTACATTGAAAAACTGGCTACTGGAAAACTTTTAGGCATGATTTATTTTACCATAGAGAAATGGTCCTTACCTCAGGATGTTCTCTGTTTATGACTCTGTTATTATTCTAATCACAAGTCGGTCATTTATTAAGTATTTACACTTAATATGTTTTCATTAGATTAGGAAAAGCAAATGCTACACTGTGGAACTTCTACTTTCCCTTCTCTTTGGTTAATAATTCTATGTCTTTGTAAATGATTCAGTTACAATGGAGCCATGATTTAGCCATCATCCAATATGACTGGGGTCCTTACAAAAAAAAAAATTGGATACACAACAAAGACACGAGGAGAGCACCATGTGAACGTGAAGTCAGAGATCAAGGTGATGCCTCAACAAACCAAGGAATGTTAATGATTGCCAGCAGCCACCAGAAGCCAGGACAAGAACATGGAACACATTCTCCCTCTCAGTATTTGAAAGGAGCCAGCTCTGTTGTCACCTTGAACTTGTGCTTTTGCTTTTTAGAACTGTGAGACAATAAATTACTGTTGCTTGGCCTAAAAAGATGGTGGAAATCTGTTATGGCAGTACTAGAAGACTAATGCAGCTATCCTACTGTGGTTGTATTTCAGTGAGTCCTAACTATAAGTAATAATATAAACAATGATTCAGACACTTGAACACATCTTTGTTAAATAACTGGATAAAGGAAAACTACATAGGCAGTGTTTTTAAGGTCTTTTCCAGGTATTCTTTCCCTCCTTGGGTCCAAATGGTATACCAGTACTTGTTGGATCTCCTGGGCATAATGTAGAAACAAAATTAAAAGTTCTTTCTGATTGATTAGAGGAAGCAAGATTAGGACCAATGGATCAGAATTAAACAGAAGCCAATTTTAACACAAGGAAAGGAAAATCTTTCAACCAACTGAGACAGCCAAAATTTGGAGAGTTCCAATGAAGCCATGGGGTCACCATTATGACAGGTATCTGTTGTCTAAGGAAGGATTAGTTCTCAGTCGATGACTGACCCTTCTAATCCTTTTTTTCTTTTTCTCTTGGGGTGTGGGAGATGGAACCCAGGGCCTTGAGCATGCTAGGCAAGTGCCCTACCGCTGAGCTACCACTCCAGCCCTGATCCCTCTAATCCTGATGAAGCAGCTTCCACACTGTCTTGCTGCCCAGAGTAAAGCAGGTCAGAGGTGAAAATTAGTTTCTGATAAGAACAAGGCTGACTAGAACAGATCGACTTCCAAGGAAGCTGTGATGGAACACCTGAGCCTGGGAGAAAGGCAGCGGGGAAGATTACTGTGATAAGCTCAGAAGAAGCTCAAAGAAAATGATTATAGCAATAAGCCCTGAAAAAGCATACAAGGAGGACATGACAATTACAGGATACTCAGAAAGGAAGAGTTTGCAAGAAAGGCATAATAGTGAGTAAATCTATTACTGGAGGTTAAAAAAGAACACAGTAAAGAATATCACAATTGTGCAGCTCTGACAAAAAAAAAAAAAAAATGTAGGCAGCAATTACTTTTCAGACCAAAGAAGGTGCCCTACTACTTAGCACTGTAGATGCTTCTCTTTCCCCCAGAACAGGCAAACCAAGAGCTACTAATGCATGTGCATGTTATATAACATGGTCATGACTTAACTAGCATTTAATATCTTTTTTTTTTCTCCTAGAATAGGAAAAAAGCTTGCAATGATGCAGCTGCGTTGCTTACGTGGCTAAAAGTAAGGCATGAGATCATTTGCTCTATTTTTGACGAGAGCGAGTGTTGGGATGCTATTGACAGGTTTAACTATGTGCATATGTGGAAAGGAGATGGAAACTGAAAATAGGGTACCCAAAGCAATTTATCAGAATTTGGCATGGGACCCAGATGAGGCACTATTTTCATATGTCTATCTTGTAATTCTGGCCACAGACCAGACATCTGATGTTAAAATTTGATGATGTTTTATGAAATAGTGCTTTGTCCTTAAGTCTTATGACATATTAGAAGACCAGAAATGACTTCTAGATTTCCCTACTTCTAATAAAGTTCATTTCTACTCTGAATTTTAGACAGAGAATTACTAAGAAAACGCAGACATTTTAATTTGATTTCTGAAAAGGCAGACAAATGTTTGAAAATGTCTGTGTTTGGAGAGTTTGTTTTAACATTTTGATGTTTTTTAATTTCAATTGAATGTTTAAATTCATATTCCTCATTAAAATCGCTCACCTTCTTTTATTCTAAAAGACTGCTAGTACCTGAATTTTCTAATTTGCATTAGCACTGGAAGAAAAAAATATCCAGAGAAATAATTTTTATTTTTTCCTAAGAATAAAAGGAGAAGCAATGGTTAAAAAAAATGAAGAATTTGTTAATTGAATCCACATAATCTAAGGTATACATTGAGTAAAACTAAATCAGCACAAGAGTTTTGAAGCTTATTATTTCTGGACTGTATCATTTTCTCTGGTCCTTCATAACAAAACACTTTTGCAGTATCCGATCTAGAAACAGTTAAATAATTTATCTCCCCCTTTCATCCATACAGGACTCTTCTTTTTGCTTTTTTATTTCTAGTATAAAGATGAATCACAGAGGTTAAATTTCAGTTCTATTTTGATATTATTCTACTACTACTTAGCATAATAGATGCTTCTCTGTCCCCCAGAACAGGCAAACCAAGAGCTACTCTATATAAAATAATATCTATAAAACTCACACACATGCAGTACCCATGTGCTTGTTTCAGATCGTTTGATAAGGAAGAGCACACTGAAACAGGATGTTTCTCTGCCTACTACTCTTTCTAAAATTGATTCAAAAGTCAAGACACTCTAAATAAAACACGGCTTATATATTTCCAGTTCTTCTTAATTGTTATTTTGAGAATTTTTTCCAAGAAGAAAAATGAAAATTTTTATAAAATATGTTCTTTTTTTTCAATCTGGATTCAATTGAAGAACCGGAAGCAAACAGAGTTCTTATGTTGATTAGAAGATAGGAATAAAAAGGCCTTGCTATACAGATACTAAATTTTTGAATCTCCGTTTATTTCTTGGTAGCCCATGAGCAGTTACATCTCTCTTTTTCTTCATATATTTTGAAGGGAAAAAATGAAGGGAGAATGGTAGTAGCATTCTTCCAAGATACAACCATCTTTACGTTTTACTCATGGTTTCTAAAAACATTTTAAAATTCTCTTGAAAGTTTGTTTCTTTCATATTTTCTCCTTTCAGCCTTTAAGACTGCTTTTTTTTTCTGCTCTGAATAAATTAGCATTTCATAGACTTCGGTAGGCTGGGGAGATGGTAGCTCTTATTGTCATTTGACACCCCTCTTACACTGATTCAAAAGTAAAGACCCAAATTTTACCCTAAGAAAATGAGTACAAATTCAATAGGTTTGAACAGTTATCGAAATAAAAGTTCTTAGAAGTGATTTTTTTAATCTCATAATGATGTGTTAAAACAGAAAAGAAAATTTGTAACTAATAAAAATTATTTCTTTCATCACTTAGCTTAAGCTTTCATTAGCAGCAAATCTAAAATAATCTCCAAATAATGACAATAGATCTCAATTGTAAGTATTTATGTCTATTTTATCTTTAATTCACTTTGTAATTTATTCAACAACTTTCCTCTGAATCAAACACATATTTAAATATATATTGACTTACTGATCAATAGCCTACAGAGTTAATTTCATATAAAAATGATAGGTACCACTTATTGATTGCTTAATTGGTACAGTTGCTGTGATAAGCACTTTACAATAATTATTCTAATTTTACTGATGAGGAAATGGATTTTCTATTAGAGAGCTTAACTAAATTTTCCAGAGTCATACACTATTTACTTGAGAATCAAGAATTTGGATGTTGAATTAAACTTCAGCTCCTGTGCTATTTACAATTGTGTTACAAAATTGGAAGGATGCTTGTAATTTGTTTGAGAAATAAAAACATAAACACATTTACATCAGTCATCTTTTTTCAAAGAGAATAGGCATCCTGATTTTTCTTTGGTTTATTTCAGTGTATATTTTTTTGTTTTCTCTGGGAACCCCGAGCTAGGAACTCCTGGTAATATAGAGATTAGAATGCCATGGACTTATTTCTACAGCAACTTTTGAGACAATGCTTACATTTCATGTGAAGTTGCAGTATTTTTTTTGTATTTTTTTTATTTCTCCTTTTTAGATATACATGGCAGTAGAGTGTATTTTGACATATTATACATACATGGAGTATAATTATTCCAATCAGGATTTAATTCTTGTTGTTGTACGTGATGTGGAGTTTCACTGGTTGTGTATTCATATGTGAACATAGGAAAGTTATGTCCAACTCATTCTATTGTCATTCCCATCCTGCCTCACTTACCTTCATTCCCCTTTGTCTAATCCAGTGAACTTCTATCCCCACCCTTATTGCATATTAGCATCCATATATCAGAGAGAACAGTCAGCCTTTGGTTTGGGAGAACTGGTTTATTTAGCTTAGCATGATAGTCTCTAGTTTTACCCATTTACCAGCAATTCCATAATTGCACTCTATATGGCTGAATAATATTCCATTGTGCATATATATCACATTTTCTTTATTCATTCATCTGTTGAAGGGCACCTAGGTTGGTTCCATAGCTTAACTATTGTGAATTGAGCTGCTGTAATGCTGATGTGGGTGCGTCATTGTAGAATGCTGATTTTTAAGTCCTTAGGTATAAACTGAGGAGTCGGATAACTGGGTCAAATGGTGATTCCATTCCAGAATTTCTAAGGAATATCCATACTGCTTTCCAGAGTGGTGTACCAATTTGTAGTCCTACCAGCAATATATGAGTGTGCCTTTTCCCCACATCCTTGCCAACATTTATTGTTAACTTGTGTCCTTGATAATGCCATTCTGACTGGAGTGAGATGAAGTCTCAGTGGAGTTTTAATTTGTATTTTTCTAATTGCTAGCAGTATATTTATTGGCCATTCATATATCTTCTGTGATGTGCCTATTCAGTTCCTTTGCCCATTTATTGATTGGGTTATTTGTTTTTTTTTTTTTTTTTTTTTTTTGTAATTAAGCTTTTTGAGTTCTTTATATATGCTGGAGATTAATACCCTATCTGAGGTGAAGGTAGCAAACATATAGTTATCTCATATTAGACAAAGGTGCCATAAACATACATTGGAGAAAAGATAGCCTCTTCAACAAATGGTGTGGGAAAAGTGAAAATCCATATTAAGTAGAATGAAATTTAACCCCTATCTCACCATGCACAGAACTCAACTCAAAGTGGATCAAGGACTTATGCAGAAAATGTAGGCCCAACACTCCATCATGTCAGCTTAGGAAACAACTTCCTCAATAAGACTCCTAAAATGTGAGATATAAAATCAAGAATCAATAAATAAAATCTTTGCCACCTGTACCTCCAGGTTACACAAATTTGCAATATTATTTGTAATGGTTTACTTTGTTCTAATTTAAAGAATTTCAAAAGGAGCACTTAAACGGGTAAAGAGTCATGTTGTGGTGGTTCTGTCTTACTCTGCACCAGTAGTCCTGAGGTTCGGGTACAATCATTTTAGAAATATTAGATCATGACAACCCTATTTCTTGTTCTTGAAAGAGAGGTGTATTTGCCTCCTCTTTCTACTGTTTATGTGCCAGTTACATTTCTGGGCAAAAAAATTATGAAGACAGGAAACGTCTTGTTGCTCATAGCCAAATAGGCCTCTGTCTTCAAGGGAGATTTTCTACGCACTTAAGAATTGCTGCCGGGGGCTGGGGATGTGACTCAAGCGGTAGCACGCTCGCCTGGCATGCGCAGGGCACTGGGTTCGATCCTCAGCACCACATAAAATAAAGATGTTGTGTCCACCGAAAACTGAAAAATAAATATTAAATCTCTCTCTCTCTTCTCTAAAAAAAAAAAAAAAAAAGCTGCCAACCTTTCTCCATAGTTGTTTTCTCCATAACCTGTTAAAAATCGCTGCTGTAGAGTACATGCTACTTGTTAATGACCAAAGTCACAGTAATCACTATTCATGGATTTTAGAAAGAATAAACATATTTACCTGTACCCATACAGAACTAATGAAAAGTGAGGGTCATAAAACTGAAACAGAGCTTCACTGTTAAACAAAATGAGATTAATTATAAAAAGAGAAGCAAAGACTTTATCTCAGAATAGCAGATAGAAAGAAAATAACTTCTCAGAAAATTTCAAAATAGAATAAGCCAACATTGATCTCCCTGGTAGGATCCTTATTCTATTTTCTAGGAGCGTGTACCTCAGACTTTCTACGTTGCTTCGTGTTTATTTTTCTTAGTATAGTTCCTGGTCTCCCTGATTATTTACAGTCTTATAATATCCTTATCAAGGTAGATAAAACTACTTTAAAACAAACAAACAACAACAAAAACTTTACTGTCAGTGTCCAAGAAAGAGAAAAAAAAATAAATTCACTGGGAATTATATCCTTTGTGTATACTGATTGACTCTTAGGAAAAACTGCTATGTAAGATTATAAGGCAAAACATAAAAATATATTTTTATATTTAGGCCTGTGGATTTAACAAATTGAGTCATAAAACTATTAAGTAGCAAACTTTCATTTATCTGTGTATGTAAGAGTGTGTTTGTGTGTGAGAGAGAAAAAGAGAAAGAGTGGGAAGGAATGGGATTGGGGAAGGAAAGAGGAGAATTTAAAAAATTAGGAATGACACTAAAAACAAATTTTCTATGATTAATTTATCTAGTTCTATAGTTAACCAAGACAGTCATAAATATCATCATCTATGAATTTTTTTTTAGATTACTTATTCCTTAAGAGATAATCCTGAAATAACTTAATTTGTTTGGCTGTGGAAAATCACTGTCCTGAATAGTTTGTCTAAGAATAATACACTCTTACTATCATTTCTGGGTGTTAATGTAGTCTTGAAGAAGACTCTATTATACAGAAAATTCTGTTAAAACATACATAATACTGTGAAATGATAGCATTCAGAAAAGTAAGAACAATTTATTTCTATATACCACATTTCTTCTATAGTGAACTCAGTCTATAGATAATGAACATTAATTCCATGTTATAAAGAAAGCCTTAAAGAACTCAGGCTTATTTGAGGGCCATAGAGAGATTTTGGTAGCACTAAGAAATAATTTAGAATTTATGTTTCTGTATTTTCATTGTGTATTTTCCACAATTCCAGATGGCAAAGATGTCTTTTTAAAAGTCTGAGAAAAAGAGTCATTCACCTAAAGTCAGAAAACATACAATATGTCTGGCATATGGATAAAACTCCATTATTCAGAGTTCTTGAATCTTTCAGGTTTAGTATAATTGCAGGTTTGTTATGACTGGGTCTGTGGAATAATCACTAATTAAAATCTCTTGGGTTTAGTTGCATTATATAATGGCAATGACTTTTGTTCACTGTGTGAATGTAAGTCAGGGTTTAATGAGAATGACAGCTGTTTTCCAAGTGCATTCTTAGAAATACCAAAGCCATAGTATACCTACTCAGCTTCTTATAAGTCCAGTTTTTAAATTGGTGTGGGAGGGTATAAGGTAAAAGAATAGTTGTTTCTATCATTATTTTTGCAAAGGATAATTCATGTGCATAATTTTTTTCTAATTAGCTTGGTATGTCTTCCATTTATGACACCATGGTCATTCTTCTTCGATGCCCTCCCCCCAAATATAGAGGGTGCTGGAAAATTACCCTAGTAGGTAATAAAGAAAATTTCAGAATCCCATTAGATATAGATCCTGTATGATTCATTAGGTGTGCACTTAAGTATTTTGTTTTCTTTGTAGTGATTGTGTAAAAGAAAAAAAAATATTCTGATGCTTGCTAAATTGAGAAAGACTTAATTCATAGACTCTTGTAATAGGAGCCAGCAGGGAAAAGACATGGAGCTCAACCCCAAATACAACAAGGAAAATTGTGGCTTGTAGCTAAGCAGTAGAGTGAGGGATTCAATGAATGGAACATCACTAGGAGACATCAAGTGTAGGATGGTTCTTGCTGAAGTCAGGACAAGATGAAGTTGAGGAATTTGATCAGATGTCATGGATGATTATTAAGGGTATGGGTATTTTTGCTATTGGCAAAATTCTTTATTGAAGACAAATAGCAGTTAAGGCATATTTATGAAGAAAGTTCATAGATAGGAACCTAAAAGTTTGGTCAAGGACAAGTCTTTGTTAATTATTAGTATTTGATTTTTTAAAAAATTTACTTTTTAGTTGTACTCAGACATAATACCTTTATTTTATTTATTTATTTTATGTGGTGCCAAGGATAGAACCCAGGGCCTCTCATCTACTAGGCGAGTACTCTACCACTGAGCCACAACTCCATCCTGTCATATTTAATTTTTAATTTTGATTTTTACATTTCCATTGTTGTCATATAGAAATATAATTGATTTTAACATGTTTATACTATATTTAGCAACTTTGTTGAACTCTCACTGTAGATTGTTTATGTGTACACTTTTCTGGGATTTTTTTGCTTGTTTTTTGTTTTGAAACACAATTATATCATCTGCAAGTTGAGATGGCTTATTTTTTCCTTTTTCCTATATTTATGCCTTTTATTATTTCTTGTCTTATTTCAGTTACAAGGACTGCCAGTACTATTTTGAATAAGAACTATGGGAGTGACCATCATTGCTTTGGTTCTAACCTTAAAAGGAAAACATTTTATTTGATATTTCCCAACAAAATATAAGTAGTAGGTTTTGGTAGGTGTGCGCTCTCATATTGAGATAATTCCTCCTTGCTCATAAAATATTTTTTCAGGAATTGTTATAAATTTTTGCACAGATTTTTTTTGTATCAGTTGATGTGATCCTATAATTTTTTTCTTAATAGGTTATTGACATGGTCAGTGAAAACGTTTGACTTTTGAATGTTGAACCAGTTTTGTGTAACTCAAATACATTTCATGTGGCTATTATGTAGAATTATTTTTATACATTGGTGGATTCAATTTGACAATATGATATTTCTATTTTTATTTTCTTCTTTTGACTGGTTCGTTGGTTTGAGTATCATTCTGACTTCATAGAATGGGTTAGGAAATATTTCCTTCCCTTTTCCTTTTCCTCCTCTCCTATTTTCTCTTTCTCTTCCTTCTCCCCTTCCTCTCTTTCAGATTTTTGTGTAAAATCGGTGTTAATTTTTTTTAAGTTTTTGGAAACTTTCCCACTACAATAATCTGGGCATAGGAATTATTTTGGGGGATCTATTTTATCGAAATGTCATTTTTAGAAATGATTATAGGGCTATTTAGACTATCTTTTTCCTTTTGGCTGAGTTTTAATAGACTTTAGTGTTTAAGGAAATTGTCTATTTTGTCTACATTTTAAAATATGAAACTGGTTTGCTGTATTCCCTCATTATCCTTTTAAATAGTTACATAAGCTATGTGATGCCTTTCTTTTATTGCTAATAGAACTTATGTAAGTCTCCTCTTTATTTTTGCCTGTTTTACTGTAGAACTAACATCTTATTTTTTTCTGAAGAAGCAATTTTTTGTTTCATTGATTTTCTGTATTTCTTTTCCTATTTCAAGTTTCATTGATCTTTGTTACTGTCTTTATTATATTTTTCCTTCTTCATGATTTGGATTTATTTGGGTGTATTTTTCCTTCTTTATTGAGATGGGCAGTTTGACTCTTTTTGTCTTTTTCTGTTCTTAGAAAAGACTTTATTTCATTTTTGTGTTGTCTTTGTAAAGGAAGATAACTCTTACTTTAGATTCGTTTTTTCTCTGAACAATTACAAACTTTTAAGTAACTTTTGTCTGTTTAATTTAAGCATCTAAGAAAACCACCTCACCATTGTTCTAGTAGCATCCTACATATTTTAATGTTTGTTTCCATTTTCATTCAGTTCTATAGGTATTTCACTACTTCTGAGCCATTTTCTTTTACCCTTGAACTATTTAGATCTGTAATTGAATATTTCTTAGAATTTACATGTTTTCTTCTTGTCTGTTAATGATTTCTAGTTTGGTTTCAGTATTATCAGAGAACATCCTTTGTATAATTTCAATTATTTTAAATCTGTTGGAGTTTATGTTATGACTAAAATGTGTTCAATTTTTCATGGGACTTTGAAAAAATATGCATTCTATTGCTATTGGCCAAAATGTTATGTCAATTAGACATATATGTGCCTATTTTCTATGTCTGTCAATTGGATCATTTCAGTTGATTATGTTGTTCGGATCTATATTCTTACAAATTGTTTATCTAAAACTTCTATAATCTGTAGAGAAGTTTGGGTAATATTGCCATTTTGACGATGTTAGTTCTGCCTATCCATGAACAGGGTACATTTTTCCATCTTCTGAGATCTTCTTCTATCTCTCTCTTTATGGTTCTGTAGTTTTCATTGTATAAATCTTTCACCTCTTTTGTTAGGTTGATTCCCAAGTATCTTATTTTCTTTGAGGATATTGTGAATGGAGTGGTTTTCCTTATTTCCATTTCCGAGGTTTTGTTGCTGATATACAGGAATGCCTTTGATTTATGCGTGTTGATTTTATACCCTGCCACTTTGCTGAATTCATTTATTAACTCTAGCAGCTTCTTTGTAGACTCTTTTGGGTCTGTTAAGTATATTATCATGTCATCCGCAAATAGCGATAGTTTAATTTCTTCTTTTCCTATTTTTATGCCTTTAATTTCTTTTGTCTGTCTAATTGCTCTGGCTAGTACTTCGAGAACTAAATTGAATAGAAGTGGTGATAGAGGGCATCCCTGTCTTGTTCCAGATTTTAGAGGAAATGCCTTCAGTTTTTCTCCGTTTAGGATGATGCTAGCCTGAGGTTTAGCATATACAGCTTTTACAATGTTGAGGTAAGTTCCTGTTATCCCTAGTTTTTCTAGTGTTTTGAACATAAAGGGATGCTGTACTTTGTCAAATGCTTTTTCTGCATCCATCGAGATGATCATGTGGTTCTTGTCTTTAAGTCTATTGATGTGGTGAATAGCATTTATTGATTTCCGTATATTGAACCATCCTTGCATCCCAGGAATGAATCCTACTTGATCATGGTGCACAAGTTTTCTGATATGTTTTTGTATTCGATTCGCCAGAATTTTATTGAGAATTTTTGCATCCAAGTTCATTAGAGATATTGGTCTGTAGTTTTCTTTCTTTGAAGTATCTTTGTCTGGTTTTGGGATCAAAGTGATGTTGGCCTCATAGAATGAATTTGGAAGAGCTCCTTCTTTTTCTATTTCTTGAAATAGCTTGAAAAGTATTGGTATTAATTCTTCTTTGAAGGTTTTGTAGAACTCCGCTGTATAGCCATCTGGTCCAGGGCTTTTCTTAGTTGGTAAAACTTCTCTACAGATTTAATGCGATGCCAATCAAAATCCCAATGGCATTTCTTGTAGAAATAGACAAAGCAATCATGAAATTCATATGGAAAAACAAAAGACCCAGAATAGCAAAAGCAATTCTAAGCAGGAAGTGTGAATCTGGAGGCATAGCGATACCAGAGGTCAAACTGTACTACAAAGCAATAGTAACAAAAACAGCATGGTACTGGTACCAAAACAGGTGGGTAGACCAATGGTACAGAATAGAAGACACAGAGACTAATCCACAAAGTTACAACTATCTTATATTTGATAAAGGGGCTAAAAGCATGCAATGGAGGAAGGATAGCATTTTCAACAAATGGTGCTGGGAAAATTGGAAATCCATATGCAACAAAATGAAATTGAATCCCTTTCTCTCGCCATCCACAAAAATTAACTCAAAATGGATCAGGGAGCTAGGTATCAAATCAGAGACACTGCGTCTGATAGAAGAAAAAGTTGGCTACGATCTACAAATTGTGGGGTCAGGCTCCAAATTCCTCAATAGGACACCCATAGCCCAAGAGTTAACAACAAGAATAAACAAATGGGACTTAATTAAACTAAAAAGTTTTTTCTCAGCAAGAGAAACAATAAAAGAGGTAAATAGAGAGCCTACATCCTGGGAACAAATCTTTACCCCCCACACCTCCGATAGAGCCCTAATATCCAGAATGTACAAAGAACTCAAAAAATTAAACAATAAGATAACAAATAACCCAATTAACAAATGGGCCAAGGACCTCAACAGACACTTCTCAGAGGAGGACATACAATCAATCAACAAGTACATGAAAAAATGCTCACCATCTCTAGCAATCAGAGAAATGCAAATCAAAACCACCCTAAGATACCATCTCACTCCAGTAAGATTGGCAGCCATTATGAAGTCAAACAACAACAAGTGTTGGCGGGGATGTGGGGAAAAGGGTACACTTGTACACTGCTGGTGGGACTGCAAAATGGTGAGGCCAATTTGGAAAGCAGTATGGAGATTCCTGGGAAAGCTGGGAATGGAACCACCATTTGACCCAGCTATCGCACTTCTCGGACTATTCCCTGAGGACCTTAAAAGAGCGCACTATAGGGATACGGCTGCATCAATGATTATAGCGGCACAATTCACAATAGCTAGACTGTGGAACCAACCTAGATGCCCTTCAATTGATGAATGGATAAAAAAAATGTGGCATCTATACACAATGGAGTATTATGCAGCACTAAGAAATGACAAAATCATAGAATTTGCGGGGAAATGGATGGCATTAGAGCAGATTATGCTAAGCGAAGCTAGCCAAGCCCTAAAAAACAAATGCCAAATGTCTGCTTTGATATAAAGAGAAAAACTAAGAACAGAACAGGAAGAAAGAGCATGAGGAAAAGACTACAGTAAACAAAGACGAATGGGGGGAGAGAAACGGAGAGAGAAGGGAAAGCATATGGAAATGGTAGGAGACCTTCAAGGATACATAAAATTATAAGAGGTTATGAGGGGCAAGGGGGAGGGAAAAAAAAAAAAGGGAGAGAATTGAACAACAGCAGGGGAGGTAGAGAGGGAAGATGGGAGGGGAGGGGAGGGGAGGGGGGATAGTAGGGGATAGGAAAGGTAGCAGAATACAACAGTCACTAATATGGCATTATGTAAAAATGCGAATATGTAACAGATGTGATTCTGCAATCTGTATTTGGGGTGAAAATGGGAGTTCAAAGCACAATTTGAGTCTAATGTATGAAAGATGATATATCATGAACTATGTAATGCGATAAATAATCAATAAAAAAAAATATAAAAAAAAAAAGAAGTAGACAAAGATTCTAAAAAAAAAAAAATAAAAAAATAAAAAAAATAAAACTTCTATAATTGCCTCAGAGGTGAAAAAATTCACAACTAAAATTGTGTGATTATTTACTTCTCTTTTAAACTTTCCCGATTTTGCATCACATATTCTGAGGCTATTGATTGATAGGGACAAATTTAGGATCATTAAGTCTTCTTAGTGGATTGGTTTTCTTCAACATTCTGTAACGTCTTTCTTTGTCTCTAGTGAATTGTTTGGCTCTGAAGTTGATTTTATCTGCTACTAATATCCTACATTGATATCCTACTTTTTATTTTTTATATTTTTGCAGATTCTAGTGGAATTATAATTGTTTCAAATTGAAAATATAAAAATATTATTATAGCCTTATAAATATTTCTGGTGGGCAAGTAACCCATCATTATTGCTATTTTTTAAAAAGGACTTAAATAATATATGTTTTATATAAAGTGAGCATTAAAATTACTTTGTGAAGTTCTAAAAATGATAAATTTCATTGGCATCATATGACATTGACAGTTACTTGAAGAAGAAAATTAGAAATTTCCTGTTATTGTCCTCTCATCCTACTAGTTGAGAGAATGGATAATACCTCTGACCTCAGAAGCAGTGTAACTTTAATGCTACAGGCACAGAAGTCTGGCAGAGAATATATAACTCAATTCATTATGAAAAAAATGGCATTCCTTTCATCAAGAAAGGAGACTATGGAATCAGATAAGTGTAGAAATTGTTAACGGTAAACTGTAATTAATATGCCAAGAAAGGTAATGCAACTGATCAGTAAGTAACTGATCTTTAGTAAGATAGATATCCTGGTTCTCCCATGGGAATTTAACAAAATCCTTTTTATTAACTGTGATGTTTTGTCAAATCACACATTTCAGAGAAAGAAATAAAAAAATAAAA
This sequence comes from Spermophilus citellus, assembly GCF_964194105.1. Taxonomy (NCBI): domain Eukaryota; kingdom Metazoa; phylum Chordata; class Mammalia; order Rodentia; family Sciuridae; genus Spermophilus; species Spermophilus citellus. The sequence goes on along the minus strand of NC_138192.1, from coordinate 111,421,978 downwards.
AACTGTTTAGTGTTTAGAGAGAATTAAATCCACTCTTTTAACTATAGTCTGTAAAGTTCTATATAATCCAGCCCCTGCCTAGCTCACTACCTCTCTCTTCTTATCATTCCACAAATATGTGCTGTAATGATTAATTTGAATTGTCAACTTGATTGGATTAAGAGATGTGATGATTAAGAGGCTTATGGGTTTATCAATGAGGGTGTGTCTAGGAATGATTGGTATGTGGGATAGTGAACTGAAATGGAGACCCTCCCTAAGTGTGGGCAGCATCCTGGGATAGGCTTGGGTGGAATAAAAGTTGGAAGAACAAGAAAGCAGCAACAGATGCAAACTCCATTCTTCTTAATTGCTACTTTGATTGTCTGAGAATATAGTCCCATATTCTCACTTCTTCATTCTTCCAAAATGGAGTCTGGCAGAGATTCTCCAGAAGCCATGGGTCTTGAACTAGGGGAGAACTGTTGAACCCTCTTGTTCTGGGGCTTCAATTTAGCCTCTTGGACTGTGCAGCTACTGGTTCTTCCACCTCTTCAGCCTGCAGACAGCCACTGTGGGCTACTAGCTTCTGATCATGTAAGCCAACCTAATAAGTCTCCTTTTTATAATTATACTTCCTGTTGATCCTGTTCCTCTAGAGAACCCTGACTAATACACTCGCTGACTACCAGCTGCATGACAGGCATTCAAGAGTGAAAGGACTGGCACTATTTCATATCTTTCCCATGCAGTGAGCATTCTAGTTAGGAGCATTAGACCTATTAAATTAACAGATGCTTGCTCTTCTATTCATTTATACTTATACAGATTTACTAAAGATTAATAACACACTTTATTTCTACATGATTGCTAGTACTTTTCTGCAGTCTTTTGAGTAAAAGAATTAGAAGATTCTGCAATCTGCATTTGGGGTAAAATTGGGGGTTCATAACCCACTTCAATCTAATGTATGAAATATGATATGTCAAGAGCTTTGTAATTTTGTGAACAACCAATAAAAAAATTTAAAAAAAAGAATTAGAAGAACTAATAATCAGAACATTGTCATTAGAGTGATCCCAGCACAAACAACACACATTTTTTAGTCCTTATGCCACTATTTTTAAGTTCAAGTGAATACCTGACAGGTATGATATTTTACCACAAGCCTAGACCACCAAGATTGTTTTTAACTTGGTCATGTGGAGAGGATATTTTCTTACAGAGAAATCTGAGTATGTTTCTCCCACAATTGTGACTTTTATAACCATGAAAATATTCCACAGATTCTTGTTTTTATTCTCCTGTGAGTAGGGTAAGGTAGACACTATTGTTTCAATCTTACAAGTGGAGGAACTGCATCTCAGATGCCCAAGGCTAAAGAGGTAATGAGTGTCATGGCTGAAACTTGAACCTGTTTTAACTTCAAAATTGGTGTGTGTTTCAGCATCAGGGATTAAGTTCAGAAAGTCACATTAAGGTATTTATAAATCTCTTAAAATAATATTCAAAATGTTGCTTGTAGGTTTTAATGTGGTTATTTGAGGAAATGATCTGTGATTTTAGTTAGATTCTTAAAAGGCCTATAACTAATAATGATAATAATAATAAAGACTAAGAGCTATTGCATTATATTGCATATATTGTGAGGAAGTTAAAAAAAAAAGCATGAGTCTCCTAATAACTCAACTCACTTTTTTTCTCTTTCATGTTTGAGAAGCTTCAAGAAATTTAAGCTAAGTTACAAGTGGACAGTATATTCAACTACTTACCACTAGTCTGGAATCTATCCTGACACTTTGAGAGAAATTGTCCTTCAATGTGTATCTGTAAAAAGAAGGCTCCCTTCTTAGAGACATAAAGAGGAGCATCCACTCATTAGCTTTTACAGTTCTTTGAATCATCTCCATGTAAAATCACAAAGGTTCAAACCAACTATGGGTTTTAACGTTTAACCTCTACTCATTTTATTACTGGATACTAGTGAGAGAGGAAGGTTGCCAATTTGTTTACTACTGCAACCTAAAGAAACTTGGACCTGCTTAATTCCTAGCTCATGCACAATTGCATCAAGGGAGAATCAAGCAGTAAAAGAGATTAACCTTAATGTGTATACTGCAGCAATTGGATAGAAAGAGGGACTAGAGACTTATTCTTCAATGAACATGCACTACTTTAGGAAATATATTAAGTCAGGGATTCCCCAAGAAAGCAAATCAAGGTATTTCTTTTCAGCTCTAAAAATAAAATTATAGGTATAACAGATGTGAAAGTACTTTGAAAAAAGTAGATAAAATGCTAGAAAAATGTGAAGGTTTATGATGGAAACAATTTTCCCAAAGCCTCCCCAATTACTACATTTTAGGTTCATAAAATTGGTAGCAACAAAATACAGCACTGAGCAAGACTGTGCTAGTAAGGATGACTTAAGAGTGATAAGTATTATAATAAGGAATTAGCATATTTTGATAGGATTACCTAAATTTATTTTTTTAATATTTTTTTATTTGGGATACTTGAAAATGATATTTTTCCCTTTGGAGAACAGAGATTAATGTAGGTTAATTTTATTTGCATCTGGCTGAGTGTTCTAAGACTGCTCCTGTGGGTTTAGGGATCAATCACAGATGAATTAACACAAAGCTCTTCTCTGCTGGCACTATGCTCATTTCTGACTACTTACCCTAGGTAGGAGTTACAACTCCCTACTCTGTGAAAAAGAAATAAAGCACAAAAGAAAGGCTTCTGCTTCCACTTCAGAATTCTTTGTTCTTTATTTTTGGCACCTATTAGCGTATTCAGGAAAACAGGATTTTTTTCCATGTATTCTTCTTGTTATTTCCTAAGAAATATATCAATAGATTGAGGAATCTATATATAGAAGTCTCAAAACTGTCTTATATACCTGAAGCATCTGGAAGACAAAATTAATGCAAAATTGGAATTCATTTATCCTCTTGCTTACATGTACCAAATTGCTTAGGTGTTTAATCAACTACTACTTGTCTTGTGGTTTTCCCAAAAGTTACTTATTACTATGTAGATTAATCAGGACTCTTTCTCTTTAGGCATGAGTCTTCACCTTAGGAGGTGGCAAGGGAGTAAAGTGAGTGAGCAAATATAGATGTCTCTTTTGTGGGAGGGAGGGAGGGTGATGGCTATGCTAACTCCCTTTTAACAATGTTTGCTGCAACCCAAGTGTCTTTAGAAAAAATTAACAGTAAACCCTGCTGTAAAGAAGGTCCCACTGATCTAGCAGGTGAACCATCCTGTAGCTGTGCTCATTGACGTGTGATTTCCAAACCCTCCTGATGACCTGTGGAAATTGCAAAATCTTGGGTCCCACCCCAGACCTACTGGGGATGGGGCTTCTGTTTTACCAAACACTCTGGTTATTGCCATGTCTACTAATGTTTGAGAACAACTGCCCTGTTGAGAAACCATCTTCCTTTCTTTTAATATTTCTATACAAATGCTTTTAATGAGGTTAATTTATGTTCTTGCATCCTTTAATATTACAACTTTCATTTAAATAAATATTCAATTTTATCTTATTGTGATTCTATTCACACGGTTATCTTCTAAACCATGTTCCATGATTATACTTCCATTCTGTTTTTTCCAATTTCCTGGAGCTAATTATTTCCCTTTTCACTTTCTTCATTTCCTTTGTTTGATCACCAATTCTTCCCTAATCATCTAACAGAATCAGAAATTACCCTAAACACTCCGCTGCATACATCTACCTCTGCCCCTTGCTGTTCCCTAGGAAAGCTCCCTCCTGGAGTCCCTCAGCTCTTATTAGTCTCACCATTTTCTGAGCCTTAGACACAGCTTTCAGTCTAGATGTCCCCTGTCTTCTCTGGATGGATTTCACTTATTCCGTATGCATGATGACCTTCCTCTCTTGATTAACTCTTTTCTTTTTCACCTCTCTGATAAAAGCTGAATGCAAACTAATGTTGGTGCAATTTGTTTACGGGGAATTATTTTCTTCTACTCCTAAACTTGAAAATTGGTGATTGTTGTTGTTGTTGTCATGTTTTTTAAAAACAAACTACTAAAAATGGCATAGAAGTCCTGCATTTGTCTAATGATGGGATTTTACTGTTGAAGAATCTGATCCAGCAGAAACCCATTTGTGTTATTAGAGAACCCTCCAGAGTCAATGTCTATATGTCTTTTCTTTCTTTTTTCCCCCTGGGATTGAGGATCAAACCAAGGGCCTCACACATACTAGTTAAGTGCTGTACTACTGAGCTACCTCCCCAGAACCTATTTGTCTTTTTTTTATGGGCTCTTACATTTCAATTAAAATAATATTTAATTTTTTTTATTATGGAAAAGAGAGGAAAGTGGTGAATTTATGTCTGACTACTAACCAGTGTTACTGGATCAAGCAGCTGTTAGAGACAAGGGAACTTGGTCATTCAAAAGATTTTCACCTCTCAGTACTGTGACTTTCCCAGACCTCTACTAGGTTAAGATTCCCTAATCTGGAGCTCTTCTAGTTCACTTTACCCACAAAAAGCTTTCATGTTCCACCAATCTCTCTGTTTTCTGCCTAGCATCTCACAGGGGATGTCAGAGATCGTGACCCAAAGTTTTGAGATTTTTCTGGAATTCTGCATTACAAAAAACCTTTTTTATTGTTGTTTTTTCTGTTGGAGTCCTTGCATTCAGTTTCCTCTCCTCTGCAAATTTTAAGTCTATAGCTTGTTGATACATGGCATAAGAAGAATAAAATGTACAAGATATTTAAAAGGGGGAGACTGACAGAGAGTGAGGACCAGATGGTAGGCTAGAAGAATGAAGACATCAGAGATGAAAGCCAGTTTTCTCACTTAGGTATCTGCGTTTTTCTCAGTGAACAGTGTTGGAATTTATGTTGTGCCTGCAGGTCTTGAACGTGAACATGTCTCGTAGTAAGCTATGTATGCTGATGTCCAGAAAGCAATTTGGTAGAGACCAAAGATATGGTACATACTAAGAAATGGATGTTCTGTTATATGGAAGTGGCTAAAAAATGATAACAAGTAGAAAATTGAGAAAATTTTTTGAGAGAAAAAGTTTATACAGGAAACACCGTTTAGAGATCCCTAGAAGCAAACTGGTTTAGATGTCCAAGAGATTTGATTAGGGAATATCAGTAAAGGACAAAGGAGAGTGAGAAGAAGTAGGAAGGAAGAATTTTCACCAAGAGGTGAAGCTGACATCTATGAAAGGTGAGTGAGAAGAAAGGTCTGTTCTCAGACTGAGCTGCACCACTCAGAAATTTTTGACTATGGAGGTCCCTTGGCCAAGGTTATTCTTAGTCATTGATTAGGAATATCCAAAGAGGAGTATGGGCTTGGTATAAATGTGGTGCAAATCTAAAGGTATAGCAACTACGGCTGTCAACCATTTTTGCTTCTCAAAGCTGAAATTATAGAAGAAGCTCTGAAAGACAAAGGAGGGAAAATGGTGCTACCAAAGCCACAGAGAGGAAGTTATATGTCATTTATTCATAATTTTTTTCTGGGAAGAGAAATGATGGATAAATTATCTTAAAATTACAAATTCAAAACTAAGACTCTACCCTGTAAAATCTGTAGTTAATAGTTATGTGCAAAACTGTGCATAATTGGAGGCAACATTAATACTGGAAAGAATATAGTTCTGGAGAAGGTGATGAATTGGCTTTAAAGTTTTGAACCATTTATAATTTTCAAATATGCTCTTTGAGTTGATTTGAAATATTTCATACTTGAGTTTCCTAATGGAGTTAATTAATCATAGCTGATTTCACTGCAAGCACAGCACCAATGAGAAACAACATAGCCACAGCATAAATGGAAATCAAGGTGCATCACTCCTATGTATTTAGTGATGAGGAAGAGACTTTTCCCCAAGGCTTCATTTTGACTTTGTTAATATGCCGTATTCCAATATAGTTGGAAACTCAGTTATGACTACAGAGTCTCAATTTATATACTGCTTTCTTTGGGAATTTTAAAATAATTATATATTTTTATTGTTCTATTGAAGTTACTTTGGGAAGCTGAAAAAAAAAATAATGGCTCCACATTAAAAAATCCTCACCTGGGTGCATGTAACTTAACAAACGGCCCAGAAGCATGGGTCCATCTTCATAAGAACTTGCAATATATTCACCATATAAACATAGCATAGAAATAGAATTTAAGAACTAAACAATAGCTGGGAACAGTGGCACACATCTGTAACCCCAGTGGCTCGGGAGACCGAGGCAGAAGGACTGTGAGTTCAAAGGCAGCCTCAGCAAAAGCAAGGTGCTAAGCAACTCAGTTAGACCCTGTCTCTAATAAAGTACAAAATAGGGCTGGGGATGTGGTTTAGTGATTGAGTGCCCCTGAGTACAATCTCTGGTACACCCTCCCCCCCAAAAAAAGAAGTTAAAATTAAATGTTTTGTTTTCTCAAATTGATTCATGTCTCAAATCTCATTTTTGCCACCAGCTCTGATTGTGAAGTATAAGATAGCACCCTGTCTTGAGCCATCCATGGGCTAACATGTGTGAGCTATGCACATTTGAGTGATTGGTCCAGTGTTGCACACTGAATGGGCTGTGTGATGTAAGTGTGCCTTTCCTTTCGCACTGTCTGTGATCCCACAGAGCACCTGAGATGGGTGTGGCTTGCCAAGATGTCAATGAATCTGCTGACCACAAGACATCGCAAAGCAAGACTCCACTTTTGAAACCCTATCCCTTGCTTTCTTTGGGTGGAATATTCTATAGAATGTCTTTTCCCTAATAAATAGAGGGATTCTGGTTGCACTCTCTCTCTTGCCCTCTTTCCAGTGCTGTCCAGCGTGGGGCTGACCCTTAAGGTAGCAGAACCTTCCTGCCCTCGATCTCAGAAACTCATGTTCGTGTTTTGCATGGTTTCTTCACTGTTATTGCTGCCGCCAGCTCCTTTAAACCCAGCTTATCTGTCAGCCGAGCCAGCTGGCTGGAGCACCCCTTTCTAGACATGAGGTGGGTATTCCAGAGTTGGTCAATGAACTGTTTCCTAGTTTTAAAACGATTTAACCTCAATCTGTTAAGTTTCTCTATGGTACTGGGACTGAAGCCAGAGGCATTCTAATGCTCAACTACATCTCCAGTTCTTTAAAAATATTCTTCTTTTAACTTTTTGATTTTGAGATAGGTTCTTTCTAAATTGCAAGACTGACCTTGAACTTGGTATCCTCCCTGCATCAGCCTCCAAAGTAAATGGGTTTATAGGTGCATAACACCTCACCTGGTTCAAAGATGCTAAGTTTCTATAATTTAATCATCAATATTCCTTTTTGTTGTTGTTTTGGGTTATTAAAATCCAGTTCAAACTTGGAGCACAAAGTCTTTCTTTGTTTGACCAAGTGTCTAATAAGTTTTGATATTTTTCTTTAGAAACCTAAATGGAAGCATGGTGACATGGAAGTCTTAATAAAATTAAAACTGCTTCCTTAGATACTTGATCAGACATGCCAGCAACCAGTTCTAACAGATTCTTGTGTATGAAGTAGGTATGTGTTGGAAAACATCTGAAAGGAGAGAAATGGGTCCTTACATCACTATAATGAGACAACTGGCTGGCATGCATTTCTCTGGGTTTAAACAGGCATGCTTTAACAATCACTGATTAAACAGAATGATATTTAAAACACATCTAGAATATGTTCATTGTTTAGAACAGAAAAAAATGTATGATTGGTATCTAAAAGGAGAATAATTATAAAGATAAGTTGACTCTCTAATATCTCCACTTCCATATCTCTAAGAACAGCTAAGTAAATGAGTATGAAAACTTTGTGTGCATATACACACACAGATATGTGTAATAGAGAAATGTTGCATGGTGTGTACTTATGTTTGTATAAATACACATAAACATACTGTGATGATTAATATGTTTCTTCAAATATGTGACCAGATATTTTATTAAATATAATTCTAGGTGTGTTCTTGAGAGTGTCTATGGATGAGATTGGCATTTGAGTTCACAGACTGATTGAAGCATATTTTTTTCCCTAATGTGGATAGGCCTAATCCAATTACTAACAGCCTAGAAAAAGCAAAAGAAACAATTACCTCTCTCCTCTCTCTTTGACTGTCTATAAGCTGGGACATTGATCTTTTCCTGTGTTTGGAAGCAGACTTGGACTAGAACTCAGAGTATCAGCTATTCTGATTCGTAGGCCATTGGATTTGGACTGGTACAATGCTATTGGCTCTCTAGGAGTTCCAGTTTGCTGACTACAGATCTTGTGACTTCTCTGTTTCTGTAATTCACATGAATCAGCTCCTATTGATTATGTTTTTATGGAGAACCCTGACCAAGACTTGTGAGCACATGCATGTACACATATGCACACAAATACACACAGCATTAATATCATTCTAGACTTCAGAGCAGAGTTTTGAACCTTAAAATATGGTTAAGCATGTACATTGCTTATTCCTATTTTTGGTCCTGGTAGAGCTTCAAAATCTTAAAGTCGAAAATAATTATTTCTGTTATAATTGTGAGATGTATGAAATTAGTGCTTTTAGGGACATATGCAATGATGAAAACAATTGAAGTCATTAAGCTTCAGTGAGCTTATTAAAGTGTTTACTGATCGAGTGATTTTGTGTAGAGCTGAATTCAGGTATATCTCTAGGGGTGGCATCAGTAATCCATCTGAATTTTCCATTACTGCTAACACTAAAAAAAGAGTAAGAAAAAGGTAATTAAAATTATAATTAAACTAACACTGAGAAATAACTGGAGGAGAGAGGGAGGAAGTTTATAATTTTTTCAAAAGTTTTCTTTTAAGAGAGGCTTTCAGATTTTCAAAGGTAAAATAGTCTTGGTTGTGTAGTATGCATTTCCTCAGGATGTCTACCTCCCATAGGCCTTCCCATAGCCATCAAATTGAACGTGAAGGTTTGACTTATTTATTACTATTATTATTATTAGCAGTAGTAGTAGTAGTAGCAGCACTGGGATTGAACCCATTGGTGCTTTATCACTTTTAATTTGTGAGATAGGATCTCACTACGTTAACTAGAGCCTCACTAAATAGCTGATGCTAGCTTCAAACCTGCAATCCTCCTGCCTCAGTCTCCCAAGTTGCTAGGATTACAGATATGCTCCATCATACCTGGCTAAAGTTTGATATACTTCTAGACTTCCATGTTATTAAAATGTAAAGGATAAAGTAAGTATAACAATCTTTATTAGGTAACAGAAATTGCTATACTATAAGATATATAGAACAATATATTTCTATATACATAAATATGTTGAAGAATCACATATTAAATTTTAGTTAATAGATGTTAGTCCTTGGGTGGAGATTTGTTAGAAGTGACAAAAACTTTTACAATTTTACATGTGATTTTCTATATTCTGAATTTGCTTGTCCATTGTTCAATTGTTTTTGTTTTTGTTAAAAATAAATAACTCAACAAGTCTTTTGGGTCCTTCTAGGTCTTCATATTTACAAGATTTCTTTTAAGATTAAGAAGAATGGCTTCTAACACAGTTTAAAAATTTTTGATTATTTTTAAAAAGTATATTTAAAAAAATTTTAGCAATTATTTACCCCTTAAACTGGATTTAAGGCAGGGAATTTGAAAGAATTCTCATGAGGATTTGTTAATGAGAGTTTTCAAAATAAAGGGCCTTGTTCAGGTTTGGGAAGTGAACTGGAGGTATGAGGAGTGAAACACATCTTGAATGATGTGAAACATTCTCCCTCTTGACATGTCCTGAAGAAAGTAAGGATGTACAAGAGGTGAGTTTGCACCTCTGAGGGAATTGAAGGATGAAGATAGGTGGCAAATGAGCTTTCACATCTGAGTGGATGTGAAAGATCTGACAGAGGGGAAAGTGGGACATTTCGCCTAGCTGGATACCAAGTGAACACAAGGAGAACTCCAATGAGAAAGAAGTAAGGCTATTTAGGATGTGGAATTCCAAGAAGTCTCAAGGATTGGAGAGACAATTTAACTCTGACATTCCACTTGGGGTGTGGAGTTGACAGAGGGGTTGTTGTCTACAGAAAGAGAATATATTAGATCCTCCTCATCCAATCAACTGCAGAAACCAGCAAAGCATTTAAATAACCATACCAATAACCAGGCCCCATGCCCAGAAATTCTGATTTAAGTTACCCTGGATGGAACCCAGTTACACACATTTTGTAAAAGTCCAGAAATTATTCTGATGTACAGTTGGGCTGAGAACCACTGTTCTCATTCATATTGACCACAATTCACAAAAGGAAGCAGGCACTGATTTAGTGGATTTATCCAAGATTTTCCATCTAATAGAACTGAACTCAAATGAGAAGCAGTTTACTCTTTTTAGGATTTCTTTTCATTGACTCTCCAGCCTCTGATTCTACCTATTAGGGATAATGTGACTTACTCCCAGCTAATTATGACACTGAGTCTCCAGACATTAAACCAGAACCCAAGCAGAAGAGGGTTTTGTAGGCAGAAGTTACATATTTTTAAGAGGGGGGAAAACATCACTTTCATGCACTATTGAATCACAGTTCTAAAAATATTCTTCTCTTGTTTATACATGCCTCTGTGCCCTGTGAGAAAAACAGACAGCACAAAAGAAAGAATCAAGGTTGGTCAAGGAGTTATATGCCCTTTGGGGTTGACTTTAACACGCAGATTGTTGCATTTAAAATTAGGAATGCAGGGTTTTTGTGCCATGCATTTCCATGTCATTATGTTTTCACGACACGAGAGCAATTTTGATATAAAACAATATTGCTCTCAAAATGGAGTGCTGTCCTTTGGAATGAAGGCAAATGAGGATTTAGAACCCTTGCAGGTTGTACTGTCAGTACTAATTTGAGTGCTAAAGTTCTATTTGCAAACCTAAGTAAACAGGAATGTAGACAGCTTGAACAAGATGAAATTGTGATATCGCCCAAAGGAACAAGCTGATCAGGGAGAGCTCAGCATGCATTTGAATCAAGAGCATCTGTAGCAGCTTTAACTCTGCTTCATGTAGTCTGGGCTCAACCTCCACAAGGGAGGCTTAACCCGTGACACCTGGGATGGAGGGCAGAGAGCCATACACTAGACATTCTGATAGCCTCTCCAGATTTTGCAGCACATGAGGGTTTGTGCTAGACAATGACTGCAGCCAATTCTTCTGCAGCTGTCCATCACAGTGGGCTCCAGCACATTCTGATTCCTGATCTCATCAGTAGCTTAATAAATATTTATTGCTTGTTTAGCAAGCACATGGTAGCAAAACTGGATTTGTACTGAATTCAAGTATAAAAAAGTTTTCCTATTTAGACAGTGCACATTAAGACACATGAAATTATTCTTCCCCACCAAAATGATAAATACCTGCTCTTAAAATCAAAAGCCTTAGAGCATAGCAGCACCCAGGGTTTTCTACTGAAACCACAGGAAGAAAAAAAAAAAAACTTTTTATGTGAGGATATGAGCCCTGTGTAAATCAAGTGATGCTGTCCCAGTTAGCTGGCCTCTGCTTGAGCAGACAGTTATCTAAGGTGGCAAAGTTGTGTTGTTTGGACTCATAAAGTTTCAGTCTGAAACCTGAGGATGGTGACGAGTCCACGCACAGAGAGAGAAAAAAGAGAAGATGTGCTTTCCTACATTGACAAGGTTTGGCTTCTGGGGATGTAGGGCATTATTTCAACAACACTGATCCAGTAAAGCTAATCAAGTTGAAGAGTAAGATTCAGACTAAGTATCCAAACTCCCTGTGGGGAAAGGAAACAAAGCTGCCATACTGGCACAGGCACAAGCTAAATGAAAATCCTCTTCTCTCCTAAGGGGTTTCAAGTCTCTTTTCTCTTAGGTTATAAAGAGTAGTCTGTATCCAGAGCTGTGTGGAATACAAAAGAATTTTCTCCACTAAGTAAAAATGTCCTCTCATGGTTAGACTATACGTTTTCTGAAGAAAAGGAATTTGCTTGGATGAATATTTTATTGTCACATCTTGATCAGCAACAGCAAATTGAAAACAAGACCTAGTGTTTGCAAATTTTAGTGATCTGACCCCAGAAAGATGAGCGTTAAGCTAAAGTATAGCAAGAATAATAATTAAGAAATACACACCCAGAAAAATATAGCATTTTAAAAGTGCTCTGACATTATCTAAATGGATTTCTACTACATCAGAATTTGAATTCAACAAAGTTGCTTGAAAATATTTTTTTTATAATTTTAGGGGATAGTTTCACATAAAAATTTTTAACAAGCTGTTTACTTTCTAAACTTCTAATGTACCGAGCCAGGAAAAGTTACCTGTCTCTTGTAAATTGTTTTCTTTCACTTATTACTTGTCTATTGATCTAATTTCCATTCCGCTTAACTACACTTTGGAATAAGTGTATCGCATCATAATTGTTGCCACCACATTAAGTATTAATGTGAGTATTCCATGCATCCTAATCTTGCATCAAAGACAGTTTAGCAATATATAATTTTAAAATAATACCTACAGTTAAAATAAAAATAAAACAATTTCATATAATGGTTACACTACACTTTATTGCAAAAACTATTGCCATAAACTATTATGTACCGCTAATTTCAAAGTATGCGTATTGCTCCCCTTATCAGATAAGAAATGTAGAGTTGGAAGAGGAAAAAAATCCCTTACTTCTCTCCCTAATGCAAGATTATAACCAATGGGCTGAATTTTCTTTTCCATTTTAAAGGCAAATCTGTTACAGGCTTTATCTTTTGTTACATACATATAAACCTAAAAAGCACATTCCATAAAATTATGTGTTATTAGTAAGTTAAGTGATTTTCCATGTAATATATACTATGATACCTGCATTGTTGTTTTAGAGTTCTTTAGTTTATTTAAATATCATTGTACCTTTATCAATATAACATCTTTCCTTTCAGTTCCAATTTAAATTTTATGATTTTTCCAAAAGGTCTGATACTGAAGTTAACCTATTTGCCTTTACAGTACAATGTTTATATTTTATTTGCTTAACAAACATTTCTTCATAGATGGAGCAATTAGTTTAATAAACATCTTTATATAAAATAGAAAATACAATTTTATTCAGTTTGATAAAACAAAATGCATTTCTCTTCTTGTTCTATTTTGACTAATGAGAAAAAATGAGCTTTGTACTTTTGCATCAAAATGAAAAGCAATTCATTTTACATAAATATCACCTTCCATTTGTATTTATACATTTTCAAAATTAACTTGCCTTATAGATTTTTCAGCTCATTCTATTAAGATGGAAAAAAAAAACATGGGTGGGACAAGAGAATACATGCAACAACACCCCCTGTTCTACTTAGAAAAAGATTTTCTGTTTTCAGTACTGGGGATTGAACCCAGTGCCTGGAGCATATTAGGCAAGTGCTCAACCACTGAGCTACATTCCAAACCCTTAGAAGACTTTTGATGATGATCTCTTTTCTCCAATTCTGAAGATTAGAATTCTAATCTGATGAAACTCTTTACTTTTTACCCAATTCATTTATAAATCTAATATTAGAATTATATAATTAGTGTATGTCTATAACAAAGCATGTCATTTAAGCAATATGGTTATTTGTATTTTTAGGAACTAGAAGGAACTTTTAAAAGCTTCTTCTGATACAGAATCCTTCACCTTCACCTGGAAAGGTAGGAGTGACAGCCAACTGGGGCAGTGCTGGATATCTGTCCACATTTAGTCCAACGCCTGTGGATGCCCTCGCTTATTCTCATTTGTGCCTTTAGATGTTCTCAGAGCTGACATAGAGATAGTGGCAGCCTCCTTTTCAACTGCTTCAGTGTCCCGTCTATTCAAGAATAATACCAAGAAAAATAGTTTCTTTATCAACATGAATGTGTTACAGAGTCTTATTCTCATAGCCCTCAATAAAGGTCTGCCCTTTAAAATTATGGTAATTCTCATTATTTCCACATTGTTCAGTTTCTAATCCTCCAGGAAGTATAATCCTCTCTAAAAAGACCCATTTTTACCCAGCCCTATGTATATTCTGCTATATTCTTGAAACCCTCATTTCTCAATTTAAATGCCTCTTTCCAGATTGGGAGCTAGAAGATCAGGATTGACTCCATATTTATTTTATTCAGGTTGGGGAAACAAAAATGTAACTTGTGACCTACCAAGTTCTTTTATTTGGTAAATATGTGGAATCCGTCAGACTCTTTCCTAGGAATTATTCAATATCTTAAAAAATATGATGTTTTATTTCAATTTTCAAATCAAAAGATCAGAGGCATGCAAAATTAAGATCAAAGTCAATATGTAAAAAATGGTGTTAGACAATGGAACTAGGAACATAATTAGGTTTCTTTCCTTGCTGAAAAGGAAAACTCAGTGATTTGTTTTTCCATATTATTTTCCTCAAAATGTAAAGTTGCAAAAACTTTGAAAAATAAGGAATAAAGGTACTTACTTCTCCATCTGAAGCTAAAACTAATGAAAAGTGTTTCACTTTATTTGTTGTTGTTCTCTGTTGTTCTCCCTCTTTCTGCAGGCATTTCTTTGTTCTTTTCAGACACCTATAGAAGTCTGAGTCTAGAGCCCAATTATAGCTAAATTATTATTGACAGGGGATAGAATAAAAATCCTCTTAAAAGAAAGCAGGTCTTGAAACTGGGAGAAGTGGCCATCATCTCCAGTCTCTCTACACTGTGTCTTTGTTGCTTTTCTAAAGGCAATTTCTCTTTTAGAAATGGAAACGCATAAGAAATAAGATGGGTCAATATCCAAGTGAGGAGTCAGATAAAATTCTTATAAAACAACAGCAACGAAATAGTGATAGAATTGGACATTTCCATTTTTGTAAGTTTGAGTACTGTATTGCTTCTCAAATCTGCTTCACTTTTTCTCACTTTGTAAAGTTCCCTTGGAAACCTATAGGAGCCTAATCCCTCCTACATGTTTGAGCCAGAATCTTAAACAGAGGGCAGTATTTCTGGGCCAGGTAGATAGGAACACAGCAGTGGTGAAGGGAGAGGGAGAGGGAAAGGGAGAGGGGGAGGGGGAGGGGGAGGGGGGATCATGCTTGAAAGAGTGTGGATTTTTAGCACCTGAATTTAGGACCTGGATTCAAATTTATTTGTCTGCCTATACTTGCATGCATTTTGTTAGGTTATTTTTTGACTTTTAGCATCACTATTTCTTTTACATAAAGTAATCCCTAGGGGCAAATTCAGGAATAGCATTATTCTGAGATTTCAATGTTTGCTTCTTCCTGAATTTATAATAATAAGAGAGTGACATTGATACTATGTGTTTTTTCATGGGGCATTGTGAGAAATACTAGAGCATTTAATAATAGACAATTACTGTTGATCAATATAATTAGTCATGAGTTAATTTAAATTCAAAGGTGACTTAATCTCTTTTTATTTATTCTTATTTTGATCTATTTTTTTAATTCAGAGATATTTGTGGCACTTACTTTCAAAATTGTGCCTTTGTGTTTTAAAAAGTCACTACATTTTATGTGGATGGAAGGTAAATAGAGCTTGTTCATTATAAAAGTCATCAGACTATTTTGTATTGTAGTTTGGTTAGTGAATACATGCCATACCATGTAATAATAATGGTTCTACAATTGGAATTTAAAGCAGAAAAAAAATTGTTTCCATAGTTTTTTGCTGCTGAATTAAAGAACCTAAAACCTATATGTCGTAGACTCCAGTATGTTAGTAAATGAAAAAGCATATAGACACTATAACATTTTCTCAGATAAAGAAATCAAACATACCAAAATGAAAAGATTAATGCCATTTTGTGATGTTTGACAAATTGAGCGGTCTTCATAATTAAAATATATATGAAATTTTAAGCTATTTTAAAGCAACATCAATTTTATTTTAAAAAAACTTACATTTGACATACTAAAAATCTCTATAATAATAATTACATTCATTTCTTATCCTGGTAGGAAAGTTGTTTGATATATGCAGGCACGTAGAAGAGCACATTCCAACTTTTCTCTGGGGGTAAAATGTTTTTTATAGTATTCTCTGTTGGGCAATTACAGACAAACCATCCCCTCATATTTTATTTAAAAGTGCTAAATGATGCATTTTAAAATCTTTATTTAGTTGCCCACATTTTTTTTTCTAAGAACTCTATTTCCTCAGTATTATTTCCATTTTGCATCAACAAAGATGTCTCTTATGTTTCTTGGAAATATTGATCATCTTTAGTAAAATAAGTTTCCCAGTGGTTACAAATGACTTGTGGATGTACTAAAAGAAAGTTCATTGATCTTGAATCCAATAATCTCATATACAGCTGATAGAAACCTTTATGAATGTCATTTATTTATAGGTTTCTATTATGTTGCTCAGCTTACAGGGCTCAAGGTACTGGTTTATCATATGACTATGCCTTTGAAGCCAATAATAAAAATACCAATAGCAGATTATGAATAAAATCAGTTTTACTTAGGTCTGCATTCATACAATAACACTCTCCCATTAAAATAATTGGTTCCTTCAAATTTCAATAAAACCTTGCTTCTTTTGTGTTTTCATTCATCTGATGAGTCATTTTCCCTGAAGCTTTGTCTTATAATACACTTATTGAAATTATAATCTCTTCTAATTCAATATCTATTTTTTAGAAAAAAAAAAACTTAAAAAAATACTAAACCACATAAAGGTTCTCTTGGCAACTGTGACATCAACTGAACCTTGTGAAGAGTGGCATTCATTTATCATAATGTCCTAATAGCATTTGGGTTAATTAATTAATTTTGAAGCAGTTTCTGTTCTAATACTTTTAAAAATGTCTTTTTACAAAAATTTCTCTTGTCTCTATAAAATCTGTTTTTCACAGTATGAAACATCGGTGTGGGCGGTGTATACTCAGGCAGCATAGTTATCAGACAGACCTGCTACAGTGATTTTGCTCCTGCAAAGATTCAACTTACTGGCAAATTAGAGGTATGTTTAGAAAATAAATGGCCCCCATTGTGCCCTAATTGTCTGTTAGTCATCTTGCCAATGAAGTCCAGTTGTAGTGTTCTTGGGGTGATTGAACATGACTCTTGGGTAGGTCTGCCATTTCAAAGAAAAGGAAAATTCCAACCCAAATAATGCAAAGTCTGGAATTTCTCCCTACATCTTTTCCTTCTTTTCTGCTCCTGTCTTTTCAGATTGAATGTCCTTTCACCTTAAAATTGATGGGTGGCTTATTCCCCTACAGCCTTGTTTCTGTAGCCACACTCCTTCACCTGTAGTGAAGAGAGACTCACACACTCAGACCCCTGAGTGGCAGGGACAATGAGACAGATGAAATCTGTACTTCAGGTGAGTCTGTATTCACATGTGAATCTCAGCTTAACTACAAGGGGGCATTTCAGTGTCAACACTGGAGCAAAGATGTATTGCTGCAATCAGCTGTTTTTCAGAGAACAAGCACACTTATTTAAGTAATAAACCTTTAGGTTGTAACACTGAAAAGTTAATGTTAATACAACAATTGTATGTGAAATATATCAATCATTATGTAATACATGGAATTTTAAAAAAACATATGTATAAATCCAGATATTTCTACACAATTGTTCTGCTAAAATATGAAAAGACTCTACCATTAGATGAAAAACAAAAGATTGGCCCTGTATTGTAAATATATATCATGTTGAGCATAAGTAGGTTTTAAGGCATAAAGAAAAATTCTACCAAATTTATTTTGATTTGAGTATCCACTCCTTTCAGGTTTGCATTGCCAAGTGAAACTTCTAGGCTGGTGTCAGCAAGTATCTGGCAGATTAGTCTCTGGTTCTGAGCTAATGGCAGACATGGCTAATCAATCATGGCACTCTTTCTTGCTGAGTCCAGATTCAGCCTTAGGTATCATCAAAGTGCCAAGTCCATTACTTTATATAATAGCTTCCTGAAGAACTCTGTGGCAAAAGACTGTATTTGCAATCCTAGTTTTGGGCAGCTCTTCTGGGCTGCAACAGTTGGAGAGTGCTGATAGAAAATAAAATGGCTATGAGTATATAAAAATAATTCAACTTAAGTAACTTATCCATTTAAATACAATGATTTATACATTCCAAGGAACCAACATAGCTTTCAAAATTCCAATTACCAACAGTAATAGGATTAAATTTTTTTCCCTGGTTACCACTTACTCCCCTCGCCTTTTTTCCAGTCAAACCTTCTTTTAAAAACTGTCTACATTTTATCTATATTAAGTCACTTCAAATCCCTTAACTTTTTCTCACCTGGCATCCATCCCCACCACTCTCCTTCATTTGGATTAAAAATCACTTCAATGCAATAAAAAACAGCAGAGAATTTTTATTTTTGTTTTTCTTGATTTCTAAGGAGGCTTGGAAATACTGTTGATTTTTCTTCTACAAGATTCTGTTTATTTTCTACCTGAGAACACTTGTGTTTCTTCTCTTTTGCCTTCAAATTTCATTATTATTATTATTATTATTATTAATTTGTGTCTTCTAAATCTGAAACTAATTTTAATAGCTGTTTTTCAGAATTCTGGACAAAATTCTCTTTTCTGTTTGTATGTTTTTTCCTGGGTGGACTCATCACATTCTATTGTTAAATTATCTTCTGTGCATTTATGACCCACCACCCCAACTCTGTATCTGAAGCAGAAGCATCTCTCCTGGGCTTCAGGAAGATATTTCTATATGACCTACATGATTCTTGTTGAACCAACTCAAAACAGGTTGCTTTGCCTTTCTTATAAAATTGCTGCCACTCTCTCAGTGCACCCTGTCACAACAAAAAGCCCCACACTCAGACCAGAAATGGGAAGTTTTCTTGTTTCTTCTCACCTGTTGCCAAGCTTTTCGCCTGTTCTTCCTGCTTTACTTTCCCGATAATTTTCAAATCAGTCCATTTTCTCAATTCCCATGATCATTATTCTAATTATTTTGCCTATTCAAGACATACTTCATGGGCTGGGGATGTGGCTCAAGCGGTAGCACGCTCGCCTGGCATGCGTGCGGCCCGGGTTCGATCCTCAGCACCACATACAAACAAAGATGTTGTGTCCGCCGAGAACTAAAAAAAAAATAAATATTAAAAAAAAAATTCTCTCTCTCTCTCTCTCCTCTCTCACTCTCTCTTAAAAAAAAAAAAGACATACTTCATACTGTTGGTGTAGCAACTGCCATAAAATTGGTATGTCACTTGACCACTTAAAACCCTATTAACATTTCCCTTTATCATTGCCTCATATCCAAATTTTTCATAAGATTTTCTGTTGCCTGACTCATTTATAGGTCTCTGGCTACAAGATTCAGTTCCCTTTGTTCTGAATTGCATCAATATGGGGCTTATCTCTGCTCAATAAAATACATTTAAGCAATGTCACACGTTTTATCCATTTATCCTATTACTTCTTTCATCCCTCTATTATTTGGGTAACCAATCATCTCATATATTTGCTCTTTAAGGAGCAAACCTTCTCTGAAAACTCTGATTGAGTCAATTATTCCTGTTTCAGGATTCCATCTGGCTTACTATCTTCCATTTTAAAATCATTACTACACTTGTACCTTTTATTTACTGCATGAAGGCAAGTTTTATATTTGTTCAGTTTTCAGCTATATCCTGAGCATAGGAACTTCAGAAATATTTTGGAAATATTGGTAGTTTGGGGAATCTTACAGGGAATCTGAAGCATTTTTCCACTTCAAAAGCATGACTTTTGCTTTGGAGCAAGTTTTATCTTCCATGAGATATAATCCTGTGGGACCACAAATGTCCTATTTTTCCTTAATCCAATGTCAAAGACTGTATTTGGATATTTGTTGCTCCCTTCATCTTGAGGGGGAGGCGCAAAAAAGCAGAACATGAGAGTTAGTCCCTTTCCTTTGGAGGTGCTGTAGCTACTTCTGAATGAAGTTCCCATTTCAACTCCAGGGAGCTACCTTGGAGCTTTCCGATTTTTAGCATTGCTACCCACACCTGTTGCTTCTCTGGAATCTAAATTTGTAATGAATTATTTCTCTCTCTCTCTCTCTCTCTCTCTCTCTCTCTCTTTCCTTAAACAAAGTTGTCTTTTTTGTTTGTTTGTGAAAAGAAAACCCTAACTGATCATCCTTACTTTTTTCTTTTAATATGCCAAAAATACATCATGATTTGTCTGGAATTCTGGATCTGTGTCTTTGGTTTGTGGACATTGTAGCTGATTTTTCAAACATAAAGTCATCTAGAGTTTTATTTCCTTTATGTTTGGATGTTTCATAGGTTTTTAAATATCTCCACTTCAATCAGCTTTATATTCACATATTCACTTGCACATCTCCTCCCACCAAATGTTTATTTATTGCTACATCCCAGGCTCAGATATTGACTTGACATTAAAAGAACAAAGGTGAAAGCACATTGTTATGTTTCAAATTATTGGTGACAAACTGTCTCAGTACCTTGAGATGTGATAAATGTTACAAAAGGATTAAACAAAGTATTGTTTTCAGGGCAACAAGGACTAAGTTGCTTGGCCAATCCGGTAGTAAATGGAAGACTTCCCAGAGGAAGGCCAACGAGGCTGTGAAGAAAAAAGGAAGGAGCATAATGTGATCTTGATGCTACCTGGTGTCATCACTAAAGCCACAGACCCCGGAACCTGCTGGATCCAAACCCTAGCTCTGCACCTATGGCATGGTTTCTCAAACCAAACAAAGCTACAGAACAAAGCAGCAGCAAACCCCCACACATTCTGGAGTCATTCTAAGTTGCTAAATACAATGACCTGTTGATCAGGGATGCAGGGGGGGGCAGAGGAACTTATAAAATGACACAAGGATGTAATCAGCATAATCCATAATTTAAAAAATTCCAAAAACAAAATCTCCATATTGCGACAAAGATCCAGAGAAGACAGAGGAAGTGGGAATCTAGAGTTGAAAAGGAATTTGAGAGATAATGTCTATGAACTGTGTGGATCTTGTTTGGATCCTGATTCAGAAAATCCAATAGAAAAAGAACACTGCTGAGAAAAATGTGGAAATTTAAATACTTACTATATTTGAGAAATAATTGTAAATGCATAGCTTGGCCTGTTATTACTGTTATGTTTAATAAAGTCCCTGCCAGGTGAGTTGGTGCATGTCTATAATCCCAGGGTCTTGGGAGGCTGGGGCAGGAGGATCCCAAGTTCAAAGCCAACCTCAGCAACTTGCAAATTCCTAAGCAAGTTAGAGATCCTATCTTTAAATAAAATATATAAAAGGGCATACAATGTGACTCAGTGGTTAAACACCCCTGGTTTCAATCCCTGGGACCAACCCCTCCCCCCATAAAAGTCCTTTATAATTTTAGAATATTTACAAACAACTAAGAAGATACTTGAAATTTGCTTCAAAATAAAATACTTGGAAAGGGAAGTGAAATGGGATTATATGAAGAGCAGAGTGTTCATGAGTCCTTGATGAGCATTAGATATTTAAATGAGAGTAAATTTAATTTAAAAGGGTTTTAATTAAAAGTAAATTAAAATCCTGATCTGCCATTTACTGATGTAACACCTATGTGATCTTATATCTGTTTGAATCTCAAGTTTATTTGTAAAACAGGGATGACAACAGTAAACTATCATTTATCTTTGGGATTGTTGTAAAGATTAAATAATCTAATTTATTGAACAATATAATTAGGTCAAGCCTGACCCAGAAGTATTTGCCATCATCACCAGCAACTGGTAGAGCATAAGGAAAAACTCGAGGGGAAAGCAAGGCTTTAGATGAAACTGAATGTGTGAGAAATTTATAATAGGGAGAAAATTTAAAAGGCAAGAAGTGAAGTTTGAAGTAAATAGAGTGATGGTCTTAGGAGACAGTGAATATATTTGACCATTGCTATCTAATGTACATATGGCTCCAGATCTTGAACCCTTAAACAGGAATAGAGAAAACAGAAAGAAATAAGTTCATCCTATTTGTTTTAATTTGTGCTAAGCTATAAGATCTCTAGAAATAGTTGATAATTGTACTTTATCATTAACGTGGCTCATTCATTTAAAAGTCTTATAGTGCATTTCCAGTGAGAGGCAATTTCACTGTGATGAAGTTTTCTGATGCTATTGCCTTCGTGAGAACCACATTTCATAGTTCACTACCCACGATGTTTTTAATCTTCCAAGTAATGGCTTTACCTAAATTCAGCCAGCCTGTATAAATTATGGAAAACATATATTACCTTCAGTATTAGGTATGACTGATTATTCTATTAATATTAATGTTATTAATATGATAACAAATAATCCTCTATACATTGTGAGTCCACATTCAGGTTGACTTAGTTTTTGCCAGTATGTCATGCCATATGTGATAACTTCAGGAACCACCCTAATTACTACATCAACATCACTAAGGAGTTCGAGTGTTATTAAATGATTTTCCAAAAGTGATGGGTTTCTGGCCTACTTTGAATATTTTATTGCATGTATGAGAAAAATTAGAAATAGCATCACTCAAAAAAAATCAATAATGGCCACCTGGATATATTAACAATAAAAGGGAAAATCATGTATCCACATGCTTAGAATAAATATATGGACATTTCATCCATGGAATATTGCCTAATTTGGTACTTATGTAATATGTCTATCAGAAATTGTGAAAGGGATTTATAATTGCTGTTAAGAAGATTGTTAATTTTCTTTTTAAGTTGACTCATCATCTTTTTTACTTTGCTTCATAAGAATTTCTATATAAAAGTATATTGAAATTGCTTTAAGCAAAAGTAAACAAAAATCTGGATCTGCCATTTACCCACATGCTGTGTGATCATGGGCAAATTACATAACATCTCTGGTAAAAGAAAGACAAATATATGTAAAAGTTTTGTAAGTAAAAACGATTACCTCATACATACTTCTATTGCATAATAAAAATTTACAAAAAATTAAAATTCAACAAAGTCATACATTCTATGACATAAATAACTCACAGATATTAACAAATACTGAAATAAGAAAGGAGAAATAAGAAAGGAGAAAAGAACCCTGGCTCTAATAAAATAGTGTTAATACCATTATAATTTTAAAAGTATTTTTAATTTGTCAGCATCATGCTGGCTTATATGTATTTCTCATTATCCATCACCACAATCCAGTTAACAGTGATGGCCTCTCACCTTAAGCAAAAGTGAATAATAATAATTAATAACAATAAAAAGGTGCTTAAGTAAAAATAGTGCTTGCTTTAGATTGAAGAAAATCCTTAATCCCCTATCCACATCCATTAGATTGCCTTATGAAGTACTCAGAAAGTCAGAAGACAAACATACCCATGTGGGAAAAATAGGAGGCCAGTTCTGAGGCCAAGTCTTGGGAGGTTGGAGACTTGGTGTTTTTTCAAACCTTTGTTTACCCCATTGACGAAAGCAGGTAACGTGGGACAGGTGAAGGAAAACTGCTGATGCTGGAACAACTTCCAGCAATCATAAGAAGGTGCACTTGAAAAAAAACCTACTTTAAAAATTTTATTCTTGTGTATATATAATACACATCCATGTTTTCTCCTCTATTGAATGTTTAATCTTTAACCTTTGATTTTTATTGTCAAACCTTATATACATGTCAAATATTATATATATGACAGATGTCTTCTCAAAGTTCATGATTTATCTTTTAATCCTTAACACTATATTTTTGTTAACAGAAATTCCTAATTTGAATATATTCAAATCTATCTTTTTTTGTGCTCAAAATCTTTTGTCAAATCTAAGTAATACTTTTTTGTCACAAACTTATAAAGACAAACTCTTATTTTCTTTTAAAATACTTATAGTATTGTTGGGGCATTTTTTTATGTAATACACTTTGTATTGATTTATGGTATATGTAGAATACAATTTCAATTTTTATTTTTTCCTGTATGGATAATCAAATATCCCTAG
Organism: Spermophilus citellus; assembly: GCF_964194105.1. Classification (NCBI taxonomy): domain Eukaryota; kingdom Metazoa; phylum Chordata; class Mammalia; order Rodentia; family Sciuridae; genus Spermophilus; species Spermophilus citellus. The sequence goes on along the minus strand of NC_138192.1, from coordinate 111,398,114 downwards.
AACAATGTATTGGCTATTCCATCATTTACCCTCTACTTTAAAATTCTACATTTTGTAAATCAACCCTTCATATTTACAAAACTCTATTTCTAGATTCTGTGTCTTGCTCCATTAATCTATTTGCCAATCATTATGCCAGCAGCATATGGTCTTATAGATTATGACAGGTCTTAAAACTCCACCAAAACAAATGTACTATGTGGGTCTCCTTTAGGAATGTCTTGTCCATTTTATGCAATTTTAGAAAAATTTTGCCAAATTTTAGTAAAAGCCTTGTTTTACTTTTAATTGAAACTGCATGGAATCCATAAATCAATTTGAGTGAATTGACATCTTTATAATATTTTATCTTACCAGCCATGAATATATTTCTATAGCTATTCTTTAAATAATATTTCAGTAAGGTTGGATTATGTATTTTTTCCATAGATGTTTTACACATATTTTGTTGTTTTATTGGTATGCATTTTATATTTTTGTGTTGCTTTTTTATGTGGCACTTTGAAATTCTTACCATCCAACTCTATTGCTGTTACATAAACATAAAAGTATGTTTTACATATTAGCTTCATGTTCAAGTCTTTGGTAAGCTCAATTATAAAATTTGTAGATTTTTGAGATTTAACATGGATACATTAATATTAAACCTTGTGGCCTTTATTCCTGTTTTCTTAAGACTTAAAATACATTGTTAAATAAAATTGTCAATAGTTGCATTAGCATTTTGTCACTGTGACCAAAACATCTGAGAATACAACTTAGAGGAGGAAAGATTTATCATGGTTTCAGGGGTTCAGTACATGATCAGCCGCCTTCATTGCTGTGGACCTCAAGTGAGGAAAACCATCATGGTGGAAGGGCAAGTCAGAGGAAATCTGCTAACCTCATGGCAGCCTGGAAGCAGAGAAAGAGAAAAGGGCCAAGGACAAAAAGAAGTCCCCAAAGGCATGCCCCCACTCCCTCCAACTAGTCCTACCTGATACATTTTCCAACACCTTGTAATAATATCATCAAATCACTGGTGGATTAATCCACTGATGAGGTCAGAGCTCTCATGATCCAATCACATTCCCACAGTTTTATTTCTGAACATGGCTAAGCTGGGGATCACACTTTCAACACATAAACGTTGGGATTCCAGATCCAAACCATAACAATAATAGTCATTCCTGGTCTAGTGTCTCATATAAAAAGTAATAATATTCCTACCTATTCACTATTGAAATTGTTGTTTTCTCAATATTTTGCAGATATTTCTAGAATTCCTATCAGTTCAAGGAAGTGCCTTTTAATTTATCATTTACTAATTTTTTCTTATGAATTGTGCTGAATTTATTAGGTATTTGCTACATTTATTGAAATAATCAGTTTTTGCCATCAGGCTTTGGTAAATTTTATAGGCTCCAAATATATTTAGAATTTCTAAGGTTAAATAAATTTTAACTTATACAAAGTCAACAGACTAATACAATAAATCCTGATACTCAGGTTCAAGTATCCACTTTTTGCTATTCTTTTTTCCTCTATACTTTTCCCTATATATACACTTCAGTTATTACTTTTTTTTTTTTTTTTTTTTTTGGTATTGGGGATTGAATCCAGGACCTTGCATATGTTCAACATGTGCTTTACCACTGAGCTATGCCCTCAGACCCTTTTGTTTTAAAGTAACATTCATAGAGATTAAATTGCATATAGCTTGATTGTATAATTTTGACAGATTGATACATCTTCTAATTTATTAAAATTCAGAACATTTCCACCATTCCAGAAAGTTCCCTCATGTTTTATAAAAATGAGATTAACTGTCCAAAAGATTGGTACTTTTCTTAATTTTTTCATCATGAACTAGTTTTTTTCAGCCTTGAAACTTCATTTGAGTAGAATCATATAGAGTGTGATCTATTATGTTCACTTTCTTTAAATCAGTATGATGCTTCTAAGGTTCACCCATGATATTGCCTGAGCTTCATTCCTTTTTGTGACTAAATAAAATTCTATTATGTCAGTATGCATGGTTTATCGATTCACCTGTTGGTTGGTATTTGGATAGTTTCTAGACCTTTTGATTATTTTAATAAAGCTACTATAAACACTGGACATATCTTTGTATAGTTGTATGTTTCCTTTTCAGGAAATAAATGCTTAGGAATGAAATTGTTGGTTCAAATGGTAGATGTGTGTTTGCATTTATAAGGTGCTGCCAAACAATTTTCTAAAGTAGTTCCCACATGTCCCCCTCAGTTAATACTATTTTTCTTTTTTCTTTTTTTGGTACTGGGAATTGAAATATTTTACTTTCTACTAGTGATGAATGTCAATGCGTTTGAAGATTTTTAATATCCAATTTAATTTTTAAATCTACTTATTTTTCCTATGTTGCTTATTATTCAGTGTTAGTGGCATAAATTTTATATACAGTTTAAATCTCTGTAGCATCTATGCTTATGGCCTTTTTATTTTCTAATAGAATTTATTTGTACCTTCTCTTTAAATTTTATGAATAACCTTTACAAAGATTTATCAACATTTTTATCACTTCAAAGAATAAAATTTTGTCTTTTGGGGCTCAATTTTTATTTGCTGGGATTTGTATTTCAATATTCCTTAAAAATATTTCATTTTAAAGCATTCATTTGTACTTTTATTTTTCTAAGTTTAAGAATACTTAGTTCTTTACTATTTAATACTTCTTTATTTGAAAACAATAAACTGAAAACTAAAAATATTCCTTATGCAATAGTTGGCTCCATGGTAAAATGTTGCTATGCAGTATTTTCATTATTCAGTTTTATGTCTTTTCTAATTTTCATCATAATTTATTCTTTTGATTTGTGAATTTAGATGTGCTGTTTAACTTTTAAACATATGCACTTTTATACTGTTTTGATTTTCATAAATAGTGGTTATCGGTAAATAAGGTCTACAGAAGACTTGTTCTTTAAAATCTGTAAGATGTGTATATAGCCCTAATTGCTAAATTTTATGATATTCATATATGTTTATAATAAATGTGGTTTTCCAAATATATATAAATTTGTAAATTATGTTTTTTAAAACTTTTATATACATTGGGGTTTAGGAAAGAAAACTTATATAATGAGATGAAGATCCTACTTCTCCTAGACCCCATCATCAATCATGGAAAGAAAGTCTCCAAAACCAAGCCACCTTTATCTCCAACATGTGCAATCACATGATAACAGAATGCTTTGGATCAACAAGGACCAATCTCATTTTACCCTTATGTTTATGTTAGCTAGCCCCCAACGGCTCAGAATCCAAGGCCATTCTTCTTTTCCTATACTCTAATCCTTATCTGGTCTACCCAACCCTTATTGTCTTCATCTCTCATCCTTCTGAAACTTCTAAAATCCTTCCAGTTCTGTTTCTACCTTCTGAATCATCTATAATGATCTTTGCTCAATCTTATTCATAAATTAATCTTGGACTTAACAACATGTGCTTTAAATTTTATTCCTATTGTTTACTTATGTATTATGTTCTTGATTTCTTATAAGTAATACGGAGAGCAAACAAGAAAAATGTTGAAAGTATTCAGCCTATTATGACAATTTTGGACAAAAGGGATAAAGTTTTAATATGTTTTCCTAAGTGGTGGGGTCAAACCCAGGGCCTTTCTCATGCTAAGTAAGCACTCTATCACTGAGCTACATCTCTGGCCCCAAAATTGTAAAATATCAAAATGGCTGTGTTAATCAGATATGCATACTTCACAGTACTGTGATGAAATACTTGAGATAATAAACTTTTAAAAAAAAGGAAGGATACATGGTGACTCATATTTTTGGAAGTTTCATCCCATGATTAGTTGACCCTGCTGCTTTTAGTTCACAACTAGGCAGTGCATCATGGTGGGGGGAATAAGGAGGGGGAAGCTGCTCACTTCAGGAAGACTGGAAACAAACAAACAAACAACAACAAAAAAGAAAAAAAAGAAAGAAAGAAAAAACAGAGCATAAGAGACCCAGGTGCCACCAACCCCACTGAGAATACATCCTAAAACCTAAAATCTCTACTTGGCCCTACTTTTTAAACTTTCCGTCTCCTCCCAATAGCATCATGCTGGGGAACAAGTCTTGAACAAATAGATTTTTGGGGAAACATTGCAGATCCCTCCTATAACAGGAAGAAAGACTTCAGTATATCACCCCTTAAGTATAACTTGGTTTTTGATTTTTCATAGTGCTTTTTAAAAAATGATGAAACTATCTTTGTATTCCTAGTTTAATGGGAGTTCTCTTTTTAATGATGAAGTGTTGGATTTTGAATAATGCCTTTCTGCTTAAATTGAAGTCATCACACAGTATTTCCTCTTTGTTTGTTATGGTTTAAATATGAGGTGTCCTCCAAAAGCTCATGTGAGAGATGATGCAAGAAGGTTCAGAGGTGAAATGATTGGGTTAGGACAGCCTTAACCCAATCGCTGAATTAATCCCATTATAGGAATTAACCTGGTGGTAATGATAGGCAGATAAGGTGTGGCTGGAGGAGGTGGATCCCTGGGGTCATGATTTTGGGTTTTATATTTTATCCTCCTGGAAAATATCTGCCCCCCCCCCCCCCCCCCCCCCGCTTCTTGATACAATGCCTTGAGCCACTTTCCTACACCAACCTCAAAGCTTACTAGCACTGTTACTGTCATGAATCACAATGATTCATGGATTGACTTGAGAAATTAGCTTGATGTTGTATCCTAGGATAAACCCTAGTTGATCATAATCATTACCTTGTTAATATTTTGCTGTATTTGATATACTATTATTTACTTAACAAAGGATATTGGAAAGTATGTAAGTATTCTTAAACTAAATATAAAAACTGGAACAATAAAGTATTAAAAGAAAACATAAGAAATTCTATACATTACTCCCAAGTAGGCAATTTCTACTTTGAAAAGACGAAGAAAAAAAATAATCATATTTGAAAAAAAAATCAAACGATTAGATTTTATCAAAAATAAAAATTTCCGATGATCAAAAGATACTGTTAAGAAAATGATTCCTCTAACCTAAAGTTGAAATAAAAAATATCTCAAAAGTTACATGTGGCAAAATGACTGGTATACAAGATATTTCAACAAATTTAGCAATGATTTTTTTTCAATTTTTTACATAAACACAAATAGTTCAACAAAAATGACAAAACTTTGAAGAGCAGTTTCACAAAAGAAGATTCACAAATGGCACTTGTAATAATGTCCCACGTCATTGTCTCCAGAGAAATGTAATTTATTTAATATGCTATTGTTATGAGTGATACTAAATACCACTAACTTCCACCAGAATGGTTAAAATGACAGGTAATCTCATATATTGGCAAAGATATACAATGATCTATACTCTCATATAATGCTTTCAGACTCTAATGTGAAACAACCACTTCGAAAAATTCTAACACTTTTTATAAAATCAAACACAAACTATCTCTAGACCCCAAATTTTATTTCAAAAGAAAGAAAAGAATTGCTTAATTTCACAAAAATATTTGTGTCTATAGCAGCTGTATTCATAGTAGATCAAAATTAGAAATCATCTGGGTGTCTATTGATAAGAAAATAAATTTTAGCTAGTTCATACAAAGGAAATCTCTCAACAATAAGAAGATATCAATCAAGGGTGCACAGAACACATGGATATACCTCAAAAATATTATGTTCAGTCAAAGACGTCTCATACAAATTATTGATTATATATTGCATGATATTTTACCTGTGGTTTAAATGAATCAGAGTGCTGCTGTCTCTGGCTAGTAGGGATGTTTACTGAAAAGGGATGTGTAGGAAATTCCTAGATGATGGTGATGTTCTGTATGTTGACAGAGGTTTGTGGTGAACACAGGATGTATGCTTGGCATTGAATAGCACATTTATAATCTGTGCATTTCATGATTACATCAAAAATCATCACCAAATATAAAACTATAGTTAACAATAATTAAGGGCATGCAGAATGAAATATTAGGAGACAATTAAGATATCAACAACTTACTTTGAAATGTGTAAAAAAGTTACAGACAGATGGATAGATGATATATTATGGAGCAAATAAGAAAGGAAAGAGTCATGAAATCTGGGTTTTCAACTTTCCTATACCTTTTTAAACATTTATAACAAAATGTTAGAAAATATAAAATTCATATATATCTATCTACATAAAATACCTCCATAGTATGATTAAGTTTTATAGAACTTTGGGGTTCTATTTGAAATTTAACACTATAAACATTACCGAAGGCTTGCAAACTTTTATTATAAATTTACCCTCCTTCATTTGCTTATTTTGATTTGAGCAGATATAAATTTCAAAAATCAGTATATTTTATCATGATTTCATTAAATGTATTATGGTTATTCTACACATTTTTATTAATTAAAGATAAAATTTGGATAATGATCTTTTTAATGTAGGTGTAAATTCCTACATATCTTTGGTTATTTCTAACAGGTGGAGTACATTGTACAACTATGAGGGAAAAATAATAGTTATAGTAATAATAATCACAGAAGAAGATATTAAAGTTCAGTGACTACAGGCATTACTCTTGGGAAGGACATTTGATAATAACATAAAGGAGTTATTTCAAATACAATGTCCACTAATAATTTTTGCAACTAAAGAACTGCACTGAGAAAGACTATTAAATTAATGTTCGAGCTTTCTGATTTTTGTTTTGTTTTTCTCATATATTATCATTTAGAGAATTTGTAGAGCTGGTATGTTGGCTCATGAAACAATTTATATAATGATTTTACATAATATTTGTTATTGTAGGAGTTATGATCTCAGACTTCATTATATGTAGATATAGACTTTAATCTCATGTCTATCATTTATGGTATATATGTTTTGAAACCATTTTTTAAAATGTAAGCTTCATTCTACTTATTATAAGGCCAAACAATGATTTTTTTTTATCTTAAAGACATTATATGTACGGTGTTTATATTATACTAAGTAATAACTAAAGTAAAAACAATCAAAGATATTATATATAGTGTGCTAATTTATTATTTGGTTGTCTGAAGTTCAGATTGGTGAAAACTAAACTTTCAATAGTTTTAACACAAAGAATTGAAGAGAAAACAAGACAATACAAACCAGCATCAACAAATAAACACAAAGGCCTGCACTTTAATGAATATACCACCTACTAAGACATAAAACATTTGCAAATTATGTGTGGAAATTTACAAGAGTTCCTCTGAAATTTTGGGAGTGAAATCTGATTTTGACTTTGAAAGACTGTCTCAAAGTTTATACGTGTTGTTTTCATGCATTTTATGACCTGAACAAGTTTTCATACTCTCATTTTTAAAGGTCAGCTTGTTGCAGGGAAATCACACCTCTTCCCTAGTCGCACACAGCGACTCTAATTGTGCTAAGAAAACAGACCCACTACTGTCAAAGTCAAAAATAATTAGCATATTTCTCCATGTTTATTCCTGAGAAAGTCCCCAAATTCCACTGAAAGATCACCTTGAAATCATCTAAGATACAAAAGGCAAGACTGGTACTACCTAAAACTACTAATAATTCATTACAATTAAGTGTCCGTATTTTTAATGCTAAGAGAAATGTTAAATTAAACTTGCAGTTTTTAGGATCATATACCTTATTTCTTTCAATTAGGATCCTATTTTTAAAAATGTTTTGAAAAGAAAAATAGGTCATAAATAATTCAATTTATATGTTATATCCAGCAAACACAGATAACTTGAATTTTTTTGCTGTTTTTATATAGAAATCTTAAAGGGCTACTCATTAATATTAAAATTAGAACTTGTCAGCTACCACATAAAAATATAGGGTTTAAGTGTAGCAATCAGAAACAAAACAAAACTCACATTTGTCTTTAAGAATAGCATAGTCCAAACGATTTTAAGATTTAAATAATAAAGCAAAATTTTTCTTCAGAGTGAACCACATAGTACTAGATTGAAGATTATATCCTGTTATGGTTTTTAAGAGATATAAATCTACAATTTAATTGAGAACCTTAAACCTCATTTTCAATAAGGTCAGAATAAGACTTTGTCAGTATGTTTTTAAAATTCTTTCAAAGCTACAACAGCAGAAGAAAGTAAATATAGACCTTTTAAAGGACAATTTTACAATTTATGTCATGAGCATTACATATGATTATACTTATTGTCGAATGACTTAACTTCTAAGTGCTTTTTTTCCCCCTGAGGGAACATGAATTCATTAAAACTGTGAATTTAAAATTTTGATCTTATATCAAAAATCTTGGAATTATATTCAAAATGTATCAATAATAATGTTATTAAAAGCTATCATATGCAACATATAAAGTCACGAACATTTGTATAAATACACAAAAACATAATAAAGTGTAACAAATTTAAAAGTTAAGAAAACTCAAAATAGGCCTAAAGAGTAAAATTATAGACTATAGATAACAGTATTTCTTTTTTTTTGTATTTTCCAAATACCTTATGATATGATATATATATATCTCCATACTTTATCATCAGAGAAAATACTAAATTAAATACTTTTAAGCATGCAAAAATACAGGCCCTCTAAGAATTAATTTTCAAAGTCTGTCTCACATTATTATGGTGGATAAGCTTACTGAAGAGCACAGAGCAGGGCTAAGGGGCTACAGGTTAGCCATTCACCCTTTCTGTTACTTATTTATTAAATGTGTCTCATGTTGCTCCATGAGGAGGAAATGATTAGTTGGTCCACAAACTTAGATGTGTAAGAAACATCTGTCATTTCTATAATTAAATTAAGTTCCCAATTTAACTATCTTGGGGTCAGAAAAATAATCTGCAAAACAGAAACATCTTGTCTCGGTGGACAAGGTGCTTTTTACATGAGTTCAGTGATGACAAATTTATTTGGTTTAATTTGGTCTTGAAGACATATATACTGGAATCCAAAATGTCTTGGTCACCTGCCTACTACAGTTATCATTGCATCGTCTCTTTGTTTTTCCCAGGTCCACAAGGACTGCTGATTTCTCCTCTCTTAGATTGCCTTTCTTTTTCTCCACTCTTCCTTTAATAAAGGATATTCTTTTCTTGAAGTGACACAAGCCTGGTAATGAGGAGCTATTCCACTCTGGGTTAGAATCCCAGTTTTGTTACCAAATGTCTGTGTAACTTTTAGTAAGTTATTTAGCATCTCTATTCATCAGTTTCCTCGTCTGTAAAATGAGGATAATTATACTAACTATTTCACAGAGCTGTTGAAAGTATTGCATGAGTTAAGTGATTAGTCACATGTATGGAGATGTGTTAGTCACATAATGAGTATTAGGTATAATTGTTAGTATGTCTATTTTTATTAGATGGGAAGAGATATAGGGTGAGGAAATGAAAGGAACTAAGTATATTTTTGTGATGTTCCTATTCAGCAGTTGTTCCTTCAGCTGAACTCACCATAGTCCATTGAGCAACTAAATGATCCTGACATTTGCTGGTTCTTGAAAGGGGTAGAGGATTGGGATTCATACAGCTCTGACATGTAAGAATTTTATTGATGGCAGTACATCAACATAGAATAAGCGTTAATGCAAAAATTAGTTCATCATATTCTTTGGTGTGACATGAAGCTTCCCAAAATTTTTCCATGAAATGTTGTTAGTGGGTCCTTTACAAAGAATGTTGATCTGAATCTTTAGCCTCTTCCTCACTTTGTGACCTGGCTAGAGCACCATTTGGTTTAGAAAAACTACTCCTGCCAGAAGAGTATAATTCTTATTTTTACCAACTTCTGACATTAAAAATACTTAGAATGTGGTGGAATAACAGAGGGTAAGTTTTAAAATTGTTTTTTTTTTCACAAAGATTTATACCTTTCAGGGATGAGTGTGGAACTCAGTGGTAGATTGCTTGCCAAGAATGGGTTTTATCCCAAGCATTGGGGAGGTAGAGGGAGAAGAGAATATAGTTTTTCTAGGAGTTACAGTGAAATCAGGAAAAGGCTAATGTTTTAATGTCCTATAGAAGTTTGCCACTGGAGAAGAAGGAAAGGGGAAAACTACACGTGGCTAAACATTAGCATGTTAGAAAACATAAAATTAGTAATACCCTGACCCTAGTTATGAAGAATTTGGAAACAGCAGAAATGTGGCATTTTTATTAAAATTTAAAATATGCACTCTCAACAGCAAATAAATCAATGTTAGACTTTTCTAGTTTTCATACCCTGAAGGCCAATGCTACCAACTACACCGAATTTGCTTTGATAGGACAATAAAATAGGAATTCAAATTATATCAAATTCCCCAATTAGCTCCTTAGATTCAGATATGGGCTGCTCTGATTAAAGTAATTCCACTGTACACTAAAACTCCAAATAAGGTAAACCTTTTTGATTGTGTTACAAAGCTGGAAAACAAATCACCTCTTAATATATTAAAGTTAATAAATATGAAATATGGCATTCTTCATCTCAACCAACAGTTTTATTTAAGAGGCTTAAAATTGTGGAGCTATTGATTGAAATTAGGGTGTTTCCAAATTTCAGTCAAGAAGACTAGGGTTTATCGTAAATTGGGGCTCTGCACCTTTGCATAGTATCTGAACTACTTGCCAAAGCACATTTCTGTTGATAGCCATGAACCACTTCCTACTGTCACTTCAGGTTAACACAAATTTTGAATTCCCTGGAAATCCTTTTCCAAGTCTTTGATTTTTTGTTCTGTTTTCATTTTTTCCTTTGTGATCTTATCATATCTTTTATATTAATGACTACAGCAATCACCACTGAAGCTTAGATACATTTGTGTATTTACTCTTTTCCCTGAACTACTGATGTTTTCAGTTAGAACTGGTTGTTTTGTGTTTGTCAACACATACTATGGGAAATAATATTAGTTCATTGAATTAAAGTTTGAAATGAGGATATCAATAACTCCCAACCATAGTCAAGTTGGTGAAGTCGGTTCTACTTTCCCTTAAAAGAGGCTGAATAATTTCAAATATAGCAAACATCTACATATTTAAGTAGTAAGAAAAGGAGAGAGATTATCTTCATGGCATTATGTATTTTTCCCAAAGATAACCAATAGGAGAATTTGAAAATATTTCTTTAGTTTAGAAAAGGAAAAGGATGGCTAATTTTAGAAACTACTATCAATTATTTCGGTAAAAATATATTTCAAGTTGAAACAATAAATTAAAACAGTTATGAGTCATATATGTAAATGTCTGTAAATACATGACTGTCTTTGCTCTAGTCCAGTGCACACAGATCAGCCTTCTGATCTATAATTTGGTTGCCTGGGGTTGATTTAGGGAGACTCCATGGAAATGACAGGTACTGGTTATCCTACCAGGTATCTTTGCACTGTGAATGTATAAATTGTCATTCTGCTTCTCTTTTATCTCTTTCCTTCTCTGTGAGATTAGTTACTGAGAATCAGTTGCTCTGAGCATAATCACATTTAGATGAGCTGATACCATTGGGCTCCCAGGTTACATACCTAAAGGCAGAATATCAGATTGTAGAAACATTATGGGCAAACTCTTCTTACCTGAAATTGTGGGCCAGTCAGGTAGTTCCATTTCTGGTAGCTCTCAGAAGCATCAGTTGGTAATTGAATGTTCTATGTTCCAGTGAAAATTTGTGCAACATAATTGCCCCCATCAAAAGCTTCCTTTCTTCTTCTGCCTGCAGATGTTTATAAGTTGTTCCTAAATGGGGCCTTCTGGCATTATAGATTACTGCAATGAATGTTCTTTCACATGGAAGTTCTTCAACATATGCAAGTTAGAGCATATGTCATAAAGTGGATTTTTCTTGGGTTATCAAATGATAGCCAAAATATTTAACACTCTATAACTCATAGGTATTATCATTTAGAGTAGTTTCAGCCAGGCAGCTCTAGGTACATACTGCTTCAACATAAGCTTCAGAAATGTGTTGTATCTTCATTGTAGATCACCAAGCTACTCAAAGAAGGTTATAACAATTTGCTCTTCTCCCAAAGTGGGAAGTAGGAGTTTGGCAAGTTCTCAAGCATGTTTTCATGCCATCACATTATATGATCATTATCTATATGATCTTCATTTAAGAGATATACTTAACTTGCATTTTCCAATCAAGAAATGGGAATAACCAAGGCAAATGTTGGTCTCTGTTCTAGTAAATGTATTTTGCAATGGCAAAATAAGACCTTTTATAAATTATATGTTAAGCAAAGCTAAAATTAAATGAAGTGACTAAACATTCACTATGTGATGATTATTATATATGATTTATTAATTATTTGTAATGGGTAAATATAATGATGTATTTTTAAAAATATATTTTAAACTTCCTTCATGATGCTCTGCCTCACCTCAGGCCCAGAGCAATGGAGTCTTCTGAGACCCTGAGCACCAAATAAACTTTCCTCCCTCTAAATTGTTCTTGCCAGGCCTTTTGATCACAGTCACACAAAAGACGACTAAAATAGTAGGCAATTGACAAATTAAGTTAGTGGTATTTGTCCTCAGAGAATCATTGAATAAGAACTTCCACCATAAGGAAATGAAAAGCAATGAAACACTATTTGTTTACAGCAATTATCAAGTAACTATTGTGATTTTTAGTTGGACTTAGAAAGCAGATTGGACCCATTACTCAGGAACGTGAGGAGATTTAGACTAAACTAAGAAGGACAAATGTTTCCAGAATAATAAGTTGTTTATGGGACCAATGAGCTCATTAGAAGTTGTCATTGCATTTCTCCACACATGATTATTGTAAATGTAATAAATAAAATAGCGTCCTCATTGATAATTAAAGTTTGATCTTCAAGCTGCTTCACTGTTAACTATAATATCTCATCACCAAAAATTTTCACTCAAACTTCTGTGATGAAACAGAAAATTAAAAAGTTAGTCAACATTATTCAGAATGCAAAAGTATTATTTGTTTCCTAGTAATCACATGAAAAGACAATGATCAGAAATTTCCTAAAGGAATTGCATTACAGCAATCCATATTAAAATGCACTTGTCTAGCTCTGGAATCAAATGCATACTTGTTTACCTAAATACAATATTTCTAAAAGCATAATGGATTTAGTTATTTTCATTGAGTAATACAGCTGAATTTTTATGAAGTTTCACTCTGTTATTAATTAGTGCCACTGGCATTCAAAAATGAGATTTTGATATAATCAGCAACTGGAAACAATTGCTTCTCTGGAAAAAAGAAACCCAGAATATCATTACTATATCGTGGTAGATAATCTCAACTGGAAAGTTAAAAGTACTGAAAAGTTACTGAGTGAAATGTGGAATCATATTTAGATGATTAGTGATTCAAATACTTTTTGTAGATAGAGGAGACAAAATTCTTTGGTAAAATATCACTATGTTGTTTTCCTAGATTATTCAAAAATTCATATGTCACACATTGGACCCTAAGTAGGTAGAAATAAAATGAATTTCCCACTTTAGGGTAGGCACATTTATTTTTGTCTAAGAAATTGGGTTTATACAATTAATTAATTAGTAGAATTATTTATATGGATAGTAGTATCCAGAATTAACCAAGCAAGCAAATGAATTATTTTCTGGCCATCTTCTCTCAAAGATGTTGAAACTAAATAGTATTCATCGTTTTTCTTTTTAATTTATTTTTTTAGTTATAGATGGACACAATACCTTTTATTTATTTATTTATTTTTATGTGGTGCTGAGGATCAAACCCATTGCCTCAGATGTGCTATGTAAGTGCTCTACCACTGAGCCACAATCGAAATCCTCATCTTTTTTCTTTGTAAAATGTTTTGATTGACAAAAAATTGTACATATTTAGGAGATATCATGTGATATTTTGATAAATTTATATATTGTGTAATGTTCATATCAGGATAAACATATCTCTTCCCTCAAACTTTCATAATTTGGTGGGCGAAATCATTCAAATTCTATTTTTACAGCTTTTAAAATTATATTCAGTACATTATTATCTGCAGTCGCCATTTCTTAAATTAGCATGCTATTTCTTAATTTCTTTGATACAAGCTCTTTTTCTGTTCTCATTTATGTGAGATCAATGAACTATGAACAATAATTACCTACATAAACACATTTGGTATATGCATAGAACTGAGTTTTAATTCAGAAATTATCAAATAATCATACTAACTTGTTTTCAATACAACAATATAAGTTCAAATTCTTACAGAAACTTAAAACTCATTAAATGATTACTATGGAATAATTATTTTTGCATAGTATCACCTCAAAGTACTTTACTGTAACACATTTACACAGCTCTCATGATTTCTACTGAAGAAAAGAGATTCTGAAACTCAGAAAACTTGTATGTTTCTGCATAAGGTCATAAATAATTAATGAGAAGATGTAAGATTGTTCTGAAAATTCGTCATGCTTTATTATATCAACCATTCTTTATTATTTGAAAATAAAAGTCTTTTGGGGGGACTAAATAATAAAGGAGAAAGGAAAAGACCAAAGGACAAGCAGGATAGATTCAAATCTTTTCAATGGTGGAAAAAAAATCAGTCAAAATTTTGGATTGCCTCTGAAGTAACTTGTATTTCTAAATCAATGAGATAGTCTACATAATTAACTGACTAAAAAAAAGTTTGATTGGATTAAAAAATCTCAATTTTATGAATTCAGAATACAGCAACTATACAAAGAAAGTTAACCATTCTCTGAACAGAGATATACTACAGAATAAGTTATTTTCTCATTCTTCAAAGGCCCTGAAAATGCCTCTGGAGATGCTAGCTAATATGTTTTCAATTACTCCCTATGGCCATTTGCACTACTCCCCAAAGTATTTTATGATTTCAAATTTCCAAGCATTATTTCAACATTTCCAAAATAAAAATTATTTTATTAAAATAGAAAAATTATTCTAATTTACAGTTTAATTTGCATCACTCAGAAACAATCATTGTTCATAAAGTGTAGAACTGAGTACTTGAGATATTAGTGTTTATCAAAAACACTGGAAGAGCCGGAAATAGAACTAAATGGTCAAATTAAAAATATTTTTCTTTCTTTAAAATTTAAAAATTTAAATTGTTACAGGAAGTAGAAAACAGAAACTTTTAAAGAGATAAAATATTTATGCCTTATTATAGTTTTGACCTTAGTGATCAGGTGTGCATGTACACAAACACAAGCACACACATACACACACACACACCCCTTTCTTCTCCATTAACATTGTTATAGTACACATTTTGCGGTCTACTTTTCTGTGTATGAATAATGCAATTACACTAAGGCATACTGAAATGAAATTCTGTGATATGGAAGGCTTGATTTTAGGCAATGAAGCTATAACACAGAGCAATTATGATCAGAAACTGAACTCTCCAAAAGAGTCAACATCAAAAATATTCAAGTAATGATTTTATGTGTGTCTTATTATGACTTTTTTGGTTAAAAGTAATAAACATAAAAATACAGTTTTTTTTTAAAGACAAAGGATTCATTTTTGCAGTTGAAAATCAAAAAAAAAAAGATATGGATTAGGACACAGCTGGATTTTCAATATCATTTTCAGGATCTTTTCTGTCTTTAGAATGGATACTTTCCTCACTGTAGGTTTACATTCCTAGAATGCTTGTTTCACATTATAAGAAAGAAAGGGAGAAGCTCACAAATCCTTCTTTATTTTTATTGCTCTGTGAGCAAGATAACGAGAGACATTTTCTCTTTTGGCACCACCAATCTTAGAGAAAGCTCTGATCCTGCTATGGACCATCCCTCAGTCAGTCATGTGGGTAAAAAGTATTTAACTGGCTGTGCTGGGGTTATGTGTCTATATAACCATTGAGGAGGAAATAGTGGGAAGAAGGAAACTGTTTGGAGACCCCCGTCAAATTTCATAAGATAAATCTGACATAGGAAAATCCTTTAGGTATCATTATATATAAGGAATATTCCCTGGGCATAAGACAGTAGTGTAAGGGTTTTGTGTTTGGGATTGGGGTCTATTCTAAACTTCGTGATTGTGGCATGCTTGGTGGCTAGGAAGTTTCTGTGCAAAGGCACAGAATGCCTGGCTTCTGGAAAACTTCTGTGCAAAGACACAGGATACCTGGTTGCTGTAGTAGTGTCCTTCCAGACTCTGTGTTAGAATCTTATCAGCTCCCAGGAATATAGAGACTCTCTTGTTAGAAAATCACAACGTTTCACCAAGCTCTTGGATCAGCCAGCCTAACAGTAACTTCAGACAATGGATTTTCTTGAAAGTTGCACAAAGCTCTTAATATTGAGTAATTCAAATTAGTATGTAACTGAGGAATAAGCTGCATAATGTTGCTAAATCTGTAACCTGTCTAGTAATATAACAAACAATATGTACTAGTGATGCCAATGACCTAAAGTAACCTATTGATATAAATAAAGCTTGAAAGATTGGCCTCTCTGCCATTATGCTATCTTTCCTGCCTCTGTATTGTGTCTTTGTGTCTCCTTTTTATTTTCCTTGTAACTGGTGCTCAACATTGGAGCAGGAGAAGAGTTCTCTCCCCATACAGACTCCCAGTCCACAGAGAGTTTGGAACAACAAATCCATCCTAAGAGAAACCCTTCTGGATGTTGAACAGATAATAGGGAAGGGATACTTTGTACAAGGTATCCTTGATTAAATGATTAAATCTTTGGCTTCTGCTTATGCCTGGAACAGGCTTTTGACATGTGTCTTTCATAGGCTGGTACCAGTTCTCTAATCAGTAAGCTATGGGTAATTCTCTATCTGATGCTCAACGATGTCATCAGGTCGAGCTTTCTCACCTACCTTTAGCAAGGCTGGACATACATAAATAATGCCAATCTTGCTGCCTTGCTGAAAGAGATAAGTTCTTGCTGTCCTTTTTATTCAGAAAGTGGATCACTAAATTTGAAAGACTGGGAGAAGATAGGTGAAATGCTTCCTGAGGAGCCATGAGCTACATATACCTATGCTACACCTGTGCTACAAGCTTGGTTTCTTTGTTGCAATGTTATTGATAAGGCCTCTGTTTTCTCAACCTGCCTGTTCTTTTCCTCCAGTATCTGCCACTGTTCCCACCACAGCAGTGCAGCTCTAGCAGTGACAGGCTGCCAGTCACTGCAGTCCTGGAGGCTCCTGGAGGGACAGCTCCTTTAACTCATTCACTGCCATTGCTTCTGTGGCCAGCTGTGGCAGTCACCCTGCCCCCAGCTAGATCCAACATTGAGTGGATCCAAACTTTGCAGGAAGGGGAGTCTCATACATTAGCTATAAATCTGCTAACCAATCAAAATATGAGCAGTTACCTTTTTGCTGTTTTTAGAGAGTTGCAGCATACTGTTTTGGAAAGCAGTGTGAATAGTAATTTTACTCTGAATATGATTGAAAGGTTGGGAATGGGATATGCCCTAGTTCCTAATGATTAGAAAGCATGAGTTAAAATGTTTACTTCTGCTGCCCAGAATAATGTGTTCTTACAAAAAAAATCTGACTTGGCTGGTGCCCAAATGTGCAGGGCAGTGTAAAGGTTGACTATAATGATCTATTTGGAGTAGGGCAATGGGATACTACTACAACAGTTTTCCTTACCTTTTAACTTCTGCTGGATCTCTAGCTTTCCTGCCTCTGCACCTTGTCTCTGCGTCTACCTTATCAGTTTTCCTTAAACAGTAGTCATTCTGTTTATTAATTTTCAATACATTTGAGATGTGATTATTTGCTTCTCTGTTATTCACTTGAGTGAATATGCATACCTCACTGCCTTTTCACCATTGTTACTCATGTGCTTTAATAATTATGCATTTCCCCAATTTAGCAGTCAACTACTGTTCTTCAGAAAACCTAAATCAAAGTGCTTCTGCTATTTATATATAATTTAATAGCTACCAAATATATAGTCTTTTTTGAAAGTAACACAGGCATAACTATAGATGAGAAATGATCTATAAACTAAGAAAATAGGAACAAAATGAAGGAAGGATGGAAAAATATTTTGTACTTTCAAAATGAATTCTTTAGTTCTAAGCTGTACTTAGGCAATATTTTTACATTATCTCACCAATTTTTGAGAATTACCCCCATAAAAGATATTGTCACTTCAATTCAATTTTCAAATGACAACCAAATTGCAAATTCAGATTAAATAAGTTGACAAAGACATCTAATGGTGGATAAATATGACTGAATTTCATGACTTTTTTCTTTATACAATAGAATATGTTTAAGAACATAAATATATTTGATGGAGGGAGGGAGAAAGGCGAAGGAAAAGAATGAGAGATAGAGAAAAGACAGAGGGAGATTTATCTCAGTTCTCCAACTCTGAGACCAGCTGAGTTTCCCACTGATACTATTTAATAGTTCGATTTCATCTTCTGCCCAATCCTGCTTTCCTCAAGTTCCTCATTTGTTCTAAAAATGTGAAGAACATCCTTCAAATACCTCTTGTGTTGCTAATATCTTTCTCAAACTTCATTCCCAGGAAACTCAACTCATAACAGTTAATGCCAGGAGTCATCCTAGGGTGCCTGATCCAAGTTTGAACTTGAATCACATACTGCCTGGCTGGTAACTAGGGCCCCATCACTATGGTAGATGGATAATCCCTTCCACAAGGTACCAGTGCAATGATTAAATCTTTGGCTTCTGCTTAACTGAAAGTATAGCAATGAAAGTAAAAGCACTGGGCTGGGGTTGTGGCTCAGTGGTAGATTACTCACCTAGCATTTGTGAAGTGCTGAGTTCGATCCTCAGCACCACATAAAAATAAATAAAATAAAGGTATTGTGTCCAACTAAAAAAAAAAACCTGCCCTCAAACTTATGATCCTACTGTTGCAGCCTCTCCAGTTGCTGGGATTGCAGGCATGTGCCACTTAGCAGTACTAAAAAATAAAGTTAAAAAAAAAAAAAGGAAAGGCACTGATAGATGTAACATCTCAGATGTTTGAAAGATCAAGGGAAAGTTTCAGTTATAAAAACTATGCTATTAGTGTTACTCTGAACAATGGATGCATTAGATAAGGGCCATGAAACTCTGAGGTAGATTAAGCCTCCTTCTAAGGATGAATATAAGAACAAAGAAAGAATAAATGTGGCCACATATAAATACGCTCTCATGTCTGGAATTCAGAGAGCAGAAAAAAGCTGAAGATCAGGACTAGGTCTGGCATAAAGAATGGCAGAATGTGATTGATCAAATTTTGTTCATACACAAATATGGCATACTAATTCCTACTCACATGTATAATTATAAGGCACCCATAAAAATAAATTTAAAAAATAGTAGAGAAGGGGAAATCCTCAAAACTGGCAAGTTTGCTCCATCAGGACTAAATATGAAAGGAACTCCCTGATTGGGAGTGTGGGAAGCAGGCCCCACCAACATGATATAAGAACACCTGGATTGTTGGACTCAAAAATTTAAATTCTTAGATACCTTTGAACCTTTGGATCTGCTAAAGTGTTCTCCAGGACCTAGCTAAGATATACCAAGATGCATGAAGCAAAATTCTCATGAATGCTTTTGTTTGTTTAGTAAAGGTCAATTTTATATTAACCTTTATTAAACAAACAAAAACTTTCATGTGATGTTAACTCTATCTTGTTCTATTTTTCTGGGAGAAGAAAACATTTTCACAATATTATCCCAAAGAAAATTGATTTTAGACAGAAGTACTAAAAATGACCCTTAAGGCCATATAGGGAACTATCTTCCTAGATGACTACATTTTTTTTTCTTTACCCTCTCTAATGGGAGTTAGTTAAGTATTACTAAAGTAATTGCTTCTAGGATATCTGATAATCAAAGGACTCAGTATCTAGCAATCAGGTTCATGTGAAAAGTTAGCTTTAGTCAGGATAAGCTGTGTAAAAATCTCACACAACATGAATAAAAACTTTAGTTTTAAAGGCCACACTTGATAAAAATTTATAATACCTAAAGTACTCATAAATTTTAGAGCCTTCTAAGTAGTTTCAGATTTATAGACATAAAAGGTACTCAGTCATGTTCATAGTTTTAGAGCTTCTCGTATGCCATCATTGTTGACTACATGATAACTCTAATATTGTCTTGGCTGGGAGAAGATATTTGAAAGAGCATAATCATTTATAAATAATTGCATTCAATTTTACAGACATGAAAATGAATACTTTGGTACTCTGATTCCAGTAAGTACAGTATTATAAACCTTTCAAATCATCCATAGCAATCAAACTTTAATTGTAATACAAGGTGAATAGCTTTTATTCTAATAGGCAAAGTACTATATGTTAACAAGCATCTTATAAGTATACCTGATAAGCTGATATTCTCTGAATAAAATTAAATCTTTGGTTAGTTCTTCCAATAATCTTTCTTTGTTGAAAGTGTGGGAAGTTATAGAAACAGGAAACGAGCCAAAATTCATGATGAGAAGGAAGGAAAAGTTTTAATTCAAACTGAACTGATATCTCCACAAGAATCTCTTTTCTACTTCAAAAAGGGAAAATCATTTCTATGAGCAATTTCTATAATGAATGCATTCTCATATAATGGATACAGATACTGGCTAGCGGGCTCATGTACAAAGTCATGCTCAAAAAACAAGAACGGAGGAAGGGGGTTGTAGCTCAGTGGTAGAGCACTTGTCTCACATGTGTGAGGCACTGGGTTCAAACCTCAGCACCACATAGAAATAAACATATAAAAATATGTTGTGTCCACTTACAACTAAAATTTAGGAAAAAGAAACAAGAAGGGAAAAATTAAAGATAACATCTATGCCCTCTTCCTGTGGATGAATACCACCTGGAATTAGGCTTTTTCCAAAGGTCAGATGTATCTCAAATTTCACCTATCATGATCCATATTTATATTGAACATCACAATTAAGGTTGTTTCTTCCTCATTAAAGTTTCTGCATCCAAAGTATGCTAAGAAAAGACTATGCAATCCTTAATAGGTTCATGACTTTGAAATTCCCTGTTTGAGTTGTGCTTGTAGTAATAATATTCAGGTTCCATTGGGTTATCACTTTTTTCCTTGGATAAAGAGAACTTAAGAATGTTTTATCAATGTCTCCAGAGGTTGGCCACCTTATCACTTCAGACTTTATCATTATTTTCCTCTGTCTCTCTTAAGATAATTTTGTTTTTCAAATATCCTCACTATAGTTTCTGTGTCATGCTTTACCTGAAACAGTACTCCATTGCTACATTTCATTCTCTATACCAACCTACTTCTTTATAAGAAACAGCAGTATGAGTATATTGGTGGAATAGTTCAATATTTTCTATGGTTTTCTTCTGCAAATCAAAGCAAAATAGAAAACAGCAAGAATTAGAAAATACCACCACCACTTCTGCTAACTTACAAACAATATTTTAGGTGAAACCTCATTGTTGGTGAGATTGAAAATTATTACATTTGCAGGGAAATATAGCAATGTACATCAAAATTAAAAATAAATATACCCTTTCAAAAGAAATTCCAATTCTTGGAAGTTATCTTGCTTTTACTTATATACACATGAAATGTTGTATACATAAAGTTATCTATTTTAAGATATCTTAACAACAAAAATTGTATGAAATATAAATATTCATCAAAAGATTAAAAATTGTGATAATCAATTTGTCTCATGTAGTAAAAATTTGTATGTGTCAAAATAAGGGTCATAACAATATACTTAATGAAAAATAATCATTCATGTAAAAAAAGATGTTCACATTGAGAACCTCTGGAAGGGCACTCAAAGAATTATGAAGATTATTTTCTGGGGGAGAAGAATATAAGACTAAAACTGTGGTTGTCAATCAGGAAGAATTTTTCTTACAGAGGACATTTTAGAATAACTTGAGATAGTTTTGTTTATCACAAATGGGGAAGGAATGCTACTGGTATTTAGTAAGTAGAGACCAAAGATGCTGGTAAACATACTAGAATGCAAAAGATATTTAGAGCTATAACAAGAGGATATCATCCAAGCCAAAATATCAACAGTGGTAAGGTTCCAGAAATGCTGGAGTAAGACCAAATATCTTACTTTGTAACTTTGTATCAAATTTTGTCTTTTTATCTTTCAAAAATTAAATTTAAAAAGATAATATCCTGATCTTTTTTCTCTTTATTTTCTTTTAAAGAGTTAAAACCAAGAATCAACAAATGGGACGAATTGAAACTAAAAAGTTTTTTCTCAGCAAGAGAAATAATATGTGAGGTGAATAGGGAGCCTACATCCTGGGAACAAATTTTTACCCCTCAAACATCAGATAGAGCTCTAATCTCTAGAGTATACAAAGAACTCAAAAAGTTAAACAACAAAAAAGCAAATAACCCAGTCAATAAATGGGCTAAGGACTTGAACAGAAACTTCTCAGAAGAGGATATACAATCAATCAACAAATACATGAAAAAAATGCTCACCATCTCTAGCAATCAGAGAAATGCAAATTAAAACTACTCTAAGATACCATCTCACTCCAATAAGAATGGCAGCCATTATGAAGTCAAACAACAATAAGTGCTGGCGAGGATGCAGGGGAAAAAGGTACACTCATACATTGCTGGTGGGACTGAAAATTGGTGCAGCCAAATTGGAAAGCAGTATGGAGATTCCTTGGAAAGCTGGGAATGGAACCACCATTTGACCCAGCTATTCCCCTTCTCGGCTATACTCAAAAGACCTAAAAAGAGCATACTACAGGGACACAGCGACATCAATGTTTATAGCAGCACAATTCACAATAGCTAGAATGTGGAACCAACCTCAATGCCCTTCAATAGATGAATGGATTAAAAAATATGGCATTTATACACAGTGGAATATTACTCAGCGCTAAAAATAACAAGATCATGGCATTTGCAGGCAAATGGATGGCATTAGAGCAGATTATGCTAAGTGAAGTTAGCCAATCCCAAAAAAACAAATGCCAAATGTCTTCTCTGATATAAGGGGGTGACTCAAAATGGGATAGGGAGGAAGAGCATGAGAAGAAGACTACCACTAAATAGGGAAGAGAGGTGGGAGGGAAAAAGAGGGAGAAGGGGAGTTGCACAGAAGATGGAAGGAGAACCTCATTGTTATACAAAATACATACGTGATATTGTGATGAGAAAAAGAAAAAAAAAGTGTATCACATTAGATTGGATAGAGAGAAAGAATGGGAGAGAAGGGGAGGAGTAGGGGGGACAGGAAGAGCAGCAGACTAGAATAGACAATATGATTGATGTATGTACATTCCATGTATGTATTATATGCCAAAATACGTTCTACTGTCATATATGACTAAAAAAAATAAGTCATATGGTTAAAAAAATAAAATAAAAAAATAATTCATTGACATGTAAAAAAGATAATCTTATATTAATAGCACACATAGATAAAATAATAGAATAAGAATTTATACACTATTACAAAATTTGCAGAACTATATTTCTATATTTGTATGGAAATATCGTATTCTACATGGAAAATATGAAATTGTGGGAGTTGCATTTGGGATTTATTCAGGAAGCTATCAAAAAAGAAAACGCTCCAATGTCATGGAAGTTATCTGTCAAAGATTTATAATCAAAATATTATTTTCAAAATTGATATTTAGTATTTTTATTCATTTGTATATATGATTAGTTTTATTTTAGGTAAAGTTTGACTTCTTTACATTTTATTCTAAACTAGCATGAAGATATATCTTAATCCAAATTTTACATGACCCTAGTAGCATGTATTAGGCATTTAGTGTAACTCTAAAATACCATCTCTTTAATAACACTTGCTTTTTCTTGTATAAAATGAAATGGTAGGAATGCTCATTCTTTAGCAGACAGCTCAATGTCATATATATTTCATGTAACATGTGTTCCCATGGATGCCAAGGCTGAACGTATCAATGCAGGATCCTTACAATGGAAACAGTCCCTTTTAAAGTAGGGACATTTTGATACTGTGCATAAAGCATTATTTTGTAACCAGGCATTGATATGCAATAGTTGTTTCTCATCAGGAACCAGATGGAAATCAGGCATATTATACAAGTAAATCAAATGTACCTGGGCTTTAATAAAATTTGAACAATATGAAGCCTCTTATGCTTCAATGTCCACATTAATACCATCATTCCTAGTATCCAATACATAGCAATAGGTTTTTAGTCCTCTTTTATTGTCTCTCTTGGTTTTCCAAGGTTACAGGAGGGAGATATGCTATTTGTATCCACAGATCAACACAAGCTGCCACCTGTCGATAACCTGACTCGAAGAACCACCAACATGTTTTCACTGTCTTGGTTTCATTTAAAGAATTACTACTGCAGGGACCAATATTTTCAGTCTACAAAGTGATTCACAATTTTGGCAGTTTCTTGGGTAGAAAATGAATAACTTCTTCCCCAATATTGTTATTCTCAGTTGGTAATCTGGAGAAAAACTCAAAAGTGTTGGACTGTCTTAGAGTTCAGTGAGAAAATTCCTTTCCTTTCCTATACCATAAGTCATTTTGTTATTCAAATCACAAATGATTTCACCCACCTGGGGTCATGCTTTACCTGAAACAGTACTCCATTGCTATATTTCATTCTCTATACCAACCTACCTCTTTATAGCAGGCTCTGTGTTCTACTTTTCCTTTATGGTGAATTTTCTCTCATAGGACTCATCTCTTCCATTCATAACTAGCTGTTTACATCTGCCTGTATTCCAGCCACAACATATAACTGCTTATGTTTATTTGCTTGATTGAATGGTAGTTATTCAAGTTGGTTTCTTATAGCTAAGACAAAGAATATAGTAAGAGCTCAATATGGATTTGTTGACTAATTGGGATTTGTACTTCCAGTGTAAAAGATGAAAAAGTTTTAAAGTTCAATTAAAGAGAGAAAATGCAAAACATACTGAAATGAATTAACAATCTTGAGCTTGTGTTTTTATTATTAGTTTGGGCCAACTCTTTATACATTTGATAATTCTTTTATGTGTCCTTTTCCCCACTAAGGAAGTGGTCATTTTCCAATAGAATCAGCAGTGATTCTATCAAGACAAAGGATGTGATAGAACTTGTTATGACTCCATAGAAAGAGAATTCTGAGGTATATTAAAAATCTGCCCAAATTTTTAGATTTAGTAGGGAGTTGAGTCTAAAATTATTTTTATTTCCTTTGACATTATGGCTTCAGAATTTTGTTTAAAGGTAATTCTATTAATTGCCTTCTGTATTTTCTTCAATAGGGCAAGACCTTCACAACCTCATAACTGAGAGAAATAAAACTTTATTAACTATAGTGGCAAAGAACTAAGGCAAATGCTAGATAGACGATTGTTTCTTTTGAACAACTGGTTTGTTGAAATAACTGAGAATAATAGTTGATTGTTTTTTTTTTTTGAACACTTTGTTTATTGAAATAACTAAGATAAAATTAATGATGAAATTTGTAACATTAATTTGCTTTTATTTTTGCCACATAAAATTACTTGTGTATTTTATTATAATCATCTGCTAATCCAAAATATTGATGCTTGCAACGTGCTGATATTATCACTAATTTCAAAATTGTTAGGCTAACATGAAATAATAAAATAAATATATACTAGTTACCTGAAAGCTGTTAGAAATATTAAAATGATGGCATTAATCATTTAACTGTAACTGTGTACAGTGTTTTATTTTTTTTTCTTCTTCTTCTTTTTTTTTTTATGGATCTAGGGATCAAACCCAAGGATTCGTGCATGTTTGGCAAGTGCTTTTAACACTAGCTACATTCCTAGCCCTTTTATATTCTTAATTTGTTATAATTTAATACAGAACATGAGACTCATAAAAGACATCCAGGTTAAGAGAGGAGAAATCCATGGTAAGAGAGGAGAAATTCACTCATTGAACAATCAGTTATTTAACATTTACTATGTGTGAGTCAGATACATGCTAGATTCTGGTTATAATAATGAACTGTAAGCTTTCTGCCATTAGGAAGTTTATTACCCATCTGGAACAGACAGATGTATAAACAGATAATAAAATATAAGAATATGAAATGTCAGAAATAAATTTACTTTTAAAACTTAGTGAAGTCGATATCCTCAAAAATTATTCTATTATAAACACCTAGAAATATCACATCAGACATTCCAAACATTCTTTTAAGTGTACCATTGATGTTTTAATAATATGCAAACGAAAGCATGAAAGAAACCCTGGAAACCACAGTGATGGGTTTTCCCTGCAGCTGCCCTGAAAACCACTCTGATGTGGGTAATGGTGGGTGTTAATGGCCATGTGGCCACCAAGGGAATGAAAGCTTCCTGTATAAGTGGGGGATTAAAGCCAAGTCCACTGAATACACCTTTCACTAAGAAGATGGAACCAAAAAATGACCAGGAAATTATTGTCAAAGTCTTTGTTCTAGCAAAGAAAAATATTTTTCTTCCAGAATTTTTAAACCATAGGCATTTCCTCATTAAGAATGGAATTCAGATTCAGGCTAGCTGAATAATCCATAAAAATCCCAATTTAGGAATCAATTTTAGAGTTTTCTGGAACAAAATATCCTAAATTCTCTCTCGGGAAGGAAAGTATCCAGAAATCAGGATTTGTAGCACTCCTTCCAGGCAGGAATTAACAAACCACATACATACAACATATAGGAAAACCATTGATGTAGGTCAGTAGAAAAAAGTAGCAGAAACATTATTTTCACAAAAACTTTTAATACAGATTTAAAAGATAAGTGTGTTCAAAACATTTTCAAAATATGATGGAGAATGAAAAATATTAGCAAAGAATAAGGTATTATCAAAACAAAGACATAAGAAAAAATCAAATAAACTTAAAAAATATGAAGTAAATTCATATAATTTTAAATTCCTGGGTATATTACCAAACAAATTATATATAATTAGTGACCTGAAAGCTAGACCTGTAGAAATTACTAGAATTCTCCATAGACAAAAAATTAGAAAAGAGGCATACATCAGGAGGGATCAAATGTAAAAATCCTTCCATACAATTTAAAGTTCAGAAAGAGAGTAGAGAAAAATAGAGAAATTATTTGAAGAATCAATATTGAAAAATTTCAAGACAGATAAAAGGCATAAATACTCAACATGCTACACAGAAATATAAAATTTAAAAAATCCACCCATTAACATATTATAGTAAACTTACAGAATACCGAAAGCAAACAAATGGTCTTAAATTCACCAAAGAGATATATGTCTACAAAACAAAGATGTTACCTTGGTAGTATCTTTAGGGCATTGACGAAAACCAAAGATAATAGAGAAATATTTTCAGAAGTCTCAGATAAAGTAATTATTAACTTATGTGCCATCCTTTTTTTTTTTTTTTTTTTTTTGGTACTAGGAATTGAACTCAGGGCATTTGACCGACCACTCAGCCACATCTCCCATTTTGTATTTTATTTAGATACAGGGTCTCACTGAATTGCTTAGCACCTTGCTTTTGCTGAGGCTGGCTTTGAACTCATGATCCTTCTGCCTTAGACTTCCAAGTGGCTAGAATTGCAGGTGTGCACCACCACACCTGGCCCATCCTCTTATTATTATATATTGAATGAGGCATTTAAGAATAAAAAAGAAATAACATAAAAATATATGAATGGACTTCTCTATGCAATAAAGAAACTGATCAAGATGTACATCAAAAATAGACAAAATTAATCTAGAATGAAAGAATTAGATGCAAGAGACATGAGAAGCAAAGAAATTGGTTAAAATGTAGATAAATATAAGTAAAGAAAACTAGTATAAACATATCCTTAATGGTTATTTTAGGAAAAATTCAAATGGAACTAAGCTTTGAAACAAATAATAGTGAAGATGTGAAAAAAGTAATTAAACTTACAGTACTTTGAAATACATTTATTGATCATTAAGAAGATTGAGATATTGATGAATAGCATGGTTTGTTAATCGAGTGACCAACATTAAGTGTGAAAAATTAAGACAAGAATTAGAGTCAATAGATTTCAACTTACTAGAATCAAAACAGTAATAGTTTTTAAGTTACAACAGAAAACAGAAAGTTATAATAAGGTAATATCAAATAAAATTATAAAGTCCATATGTAAAATATGTCATCAATTAATTATAACTACTAATTTGTGGGTCAACACAGTATTTTCATCAAAGCATAGAGAGCAAATATTTTAGGTCATATGTTCCCTGTCATTATTGAGCTTCACCACTATAACATAAAAGCAGTAAAGATGACACATAAGTGAGTGAATACAGCTCTGTTTTAATATAATTTTATTTTTAGACGCAGAGAGCCTATCTCATTTGGCCTGCAGGTCATATATTGCCAATCTCTTCCTTAAACTCGCAAGTCAAAAGAAAAACATAGAATTGTCTTTTTTTCCGTTTAAATTCCAGCGATATGGTATTTACAAAGGAAAAATTTAAAACATATGGATGAGAGAATTTGAAAAAAATAAAGATAGAAAAAGATGTGCCAAGCATAAAATAAGGAAGTTGCTATATTGATGTAAAACAAAGGAGGTTTTAGGGAAGAAAAAAATTAAGAACAGAGTATAGGATAAAAGACTCTACTAAAAATATATATATATAATTTTAAACGTGTACAAGCTCATAGCATAGTATCAAATATATGTATGTGCATGTACATAAGTAGCAGAAATTGATCATCATACTGGGAGATGTTAGTATATTATTCTTAGTAACTGACAGATGAGCCAGACATAAACTTAATAAGGATATAGAAGATTATGGCAATATAACATTAATTTAAAGGACATATGTTTTATCCTGAAGACAACAATTAGAAAATTAATAACTTCTCAAGCACAAGGAGAAGATATTTGAGAATTATCACACACTATGCTGTAAGATAAATTTGACAAATTGTAAAGCTTAGTATCTTAAAGACTATAATACTATAAATTAGAAAAAACAATAAAACAAGTCAAAGTTTATATTTAGTAATAAAAAGCCTTTCTTAATAACACAACGAGGTATTCTAAATGGAAATCAGAAAATACCTTAAATTTAGCAGTGAAAATATATCATGACGAAACTTGCAAAATATGAGTAATCAGCATAAGAAGAGAAATTTTAAGCAATAAACACATATATTAGAAAGTAAGAAAGCCTAAATTGATGAATTATTCAATTTAAAAAGTTTGAATAAAAATGAGAATAAAATTTTCAATAAATCATTTGGAATCAAGGAAACAATAAAACAGCAAAAATAACCAATGTATAAAAAATAATGGTACAAGCTAGAACTGTGGTGCACATCTGTGTTCCCAGCTACTCAGGAAGATGAGGCAAGACAATTGCAAGTTTAAGTCCAGTCTGGGCATCTTAGGAATAAAAATTAAAGAGCTGGGGATGTGCCCCTGGTGACATGCCCCTGGGTTTAATTCCCAGAAAAAAATAAGTACAATGAAAAGTTTATCAAAATTAGAAGCTGGTTCTTTGAAAAGACTAACTTGGCCCTACTGTGCAAGCATGTCCAAAAACAAAAGATAAATAAATGTGCTACATTTTAGTAGGGAGAGTGACCCCAGGGAATGCAAACGAAGTTCAAGTGAATTGAAGAAGCTGAGGATTAACGTGAATCTTTTTTATTTCATATGGAAAATCAAGCAAGTATGTAGAGTTGTGATTACAAATAGGCACTTGTGTTTCTACTGTACAGCCTAGGAAACATCAATTATTATAGGTGCTCCATCAGGTGGAATGAGTACAGTATTTAAAACACAACTAATAAGATATTTTTCTTCTAGAAATCAAAGTAAACATTGGTGAAGAAAGACTTGATCATAATTTTGAAAAGACATAATTTTGATGTCTATTTTCATGAGTATTCATTGTGTGCACTGGATAATGTAATTAAATCTTGGAAAGTAAAAAAAAAAGCAGCCAAGGAGGGATGCAAAGATAAGGTTGTGTCATTGAATAGGCTACAGATCAGAGTAATTAACTCATCTCATGGACCATTTCTTCAGAAGCCTTATACTGCATCTCAGGATAGTACTTGCTGGAGAGAGAGCAGCAAGAAGAGAGTATATACCCACTATCTTCTAAAATCTTTGGGTTTAAGGTTAGCCCCTTTATCTTCTATTTACAGTTATGAATTCTTGGATTCCAAATAGCATTCCCTTAAGTCTCACAGCTCAATGCAAAAAGGTAACTGAGATTAAAATTTAGTAAGTGAAGGCGTAAATATATGGTTAATTTGAAGCTGCATGAAGTCGGTCACCTCTTATGTAGAACTGGCCAATGCCACTGCAGCAACTAGAAATGTGGCTGAAGGACCCAGACGCATTCGAGGCTGAGACCATCTGAAGTGGTGTAGGAGAGCTTTTTTATGAAGAAGAAAGGAGGAGAAGAAGGGAGGGGGAAGAAGACAAACAACTTTAACAAGTCTCTTCAATAAAATAAAAAATTTAAAAATACTGAAGAAAAAATTATTTGAATAGATTTAAAAAATAGACAAAAATGAATAGTTTCTTAGGAAAATATAAAAGAAATTAGATAACCTGAACAAATCTATAACTATCAAAAGAAATTACACTCATGGTTTAAGATGTATCCCCAGAAATGTATGCCAGGTTTGGACAGCTTTAACAATGAGAAAAGAGTCCCAGGCTTATGCATGCTTTCAAAAAGAAAGAAAAATTAAACAAAAGGTTATAAGCCTAAATCCAACAAAATATTGTATATATTCACTTATGTAAATATATAAATTATATTTATCTATAAAATTTGTTTAGTTCAGAAGTGCAATAAAACCTTGAAATCTGAATTTATTAATTCAATTTATAAAAACTAGATTAAAAACAAACATATAAAGCTCTATAGTTATCTCAACAAATGAAGAAAAAACACTCAATAAAACATCTGCATTTCAGCTTCTGATTATAATATGATAACTCTTCTATTTTATATGCTCCTATCTAGAAAATAAAGAGAATTGAAGATCTTCTAAGGCACTCACTCCATAGTATGTTCTACCTACCTCACCTTAGTTTTCCAGACTCATTTCCCACAATATCCCACCAACCCCAGAACAGGGATATGGAGATATATATATATATATATATATATATATATATATATATATATATATATATAATATTTCTAGAGAAACTTAAACAATTTAAAGCACAAGGCTCACAATAAGACAATACTAGTCTCTTCCTTTAAAAGGAAAATAGAGAATATAGAAAAAATATTGAGAAAAATATAAACTGCAATAGAGTTACTATGTCGACAAATTTAAATATGGACTCTAAAACAAAATAATGACTTATAAAATTAAATTATAGGTAGAATTATATGCATGTCAAAAATAACCTCCCAGGAAAAGTGAAAGAAGACGGTTAATCATCTCAGAGTCTAATATTATTTGGGAAATTTTAAGTACAATGCTATATTATAATAAGTAAATAGTATATACTAGGATTTCTATAGTAACAATGAAAGAGACTCAAAAGTGTAAATACAGCAAGTTAATGCAGGGAGCAAGTGGGAAACTTAAAAATAACTGACTAATCCAAAAGAAGCCTCAAAAGTAAAGAAGTCGTGAACAAGTGGGAGAAATGCAGAATGGATTGTGAGAGGATAGATATAAGCATGCTGCACTGATGATTAGAGTAATTTTAAGCAGTATATGTATTACAATTAAAACAGAGATTTTCAAGCTGGATGGAAAAAAAAAAAACCTGAACCATCTGTGAATTTCTGAAGGTATCTCTCAATAGGACACAGAAAACTTGAATAGAAAAGAATGAAAACAGATACCCCTTGTAAACACAAACCAAAAGTCACCCTTATTTTCTATACTAGTAAAACAAGTAGATTTTAAGGAAAGACACTTTTCTACAAAGTATGTATTTAGTGTTCCAATTAATATGTCCCTAAAATACATAGCGTGAAATATGCCAGAACTCCAGAGAAATTAACAAACACACACTGTTGCATGTTACTTGAATCCACATCTCCCCACAGCTGATAAGACAAACAGATAAAACGAAAGAGTATAGACCTGAAGACGGGGGCAACACAATCCATTAACTTGACCTAACTGAAATATCTAAAAGGCTACCCTCAAGACTGAAGCATACTCATTCTTTTAAAACTCATGTGCAACATTTACCAGAAAAGTCTATTTAAAAAATCTCAACAGATGTCTAATGACTAAAATTATTCAGATTACATTCCCTGACTTTAGGAGAACTGAACTACAGATGAGTTCTAAAAAGGATAACTGACAATTCTTAAATACTTATCACTTATCACTTAACTAATCCATTTCTGATTTCTACATAACCTGTTTGTCAAAAAGCAGATTGCAACAGAAGATTGAAGATATTAATAGATATTGATATCTATATTAACCATCTATAATGTGTCTTCAAATTTGATAGCATTAATAATTAATATATTAATAATATAGTATTGATAGAAAATAAATGCAACATTTCAAATTTGTAGTATGTCATTAAAGCTATGTTTAACTAGAAATTAAGAGCACTAAATCTCTATTTTAGATTGGTGTAGTTACCTAAACATTGTCTAAAAGACAATGGGAGCATTGAGGAAAGAACAATTAATTCTGTTCGTAGGGTGCAGTTTGGGATGTATTTTTGTGAAGAAGGTGTTATTTGTCAAAGTTACAGCTGCCTAGAGTCACAGTATAGTGAGTAGGAAAAGTCATAGAAATGCATCTGGAAATAGAAGGTGAGGAGCATATTAAGGAGTTTGGAATTTTTCCTAATGACCAAGGATAAAATGGGAATTATCACTGGTGTTTAATTAGAAAAAAAATGATATGAACAATTTGAAATAAACAATTCTGACTGCAGAATTAAGTATGGGTTAAAAGGACCTGCTGATTAGAATGTAATTAGAAATAATGAGGGAGAAAATTATTAATTTAGTGGTTATTGAAATGCATAACAGAATAAGGATTCAGGAAATATTTCTTCCTTTGAAAAGACAGTACTTGATGACTTCTTAGATCCTAGGGGAAGAAGTAGATAAGGAAAAGTAGAAGCAATTTTCTACCTAATTTACCAGGTGAATATTACTCCATTAGCATGAAAGAGAATAAAAGAAGAGACTCTGGGAAAGAAGATAGCAGACTTAGTTTTATCTATAGGAATATAGAGTATCTCTGTTAGAGTCACTTGGATGTAAATAATAGAGAGTTTAAAATATGATTTAAAACTTGAAAGAGAAGGTTGTAATGCATATGTTAGTGCTATCAGTGGAGGTCAGAGGAATCAGTAGATGAGAATGTCCAAAAAAAAAAAAAAAAAACTGTCAAATGGGGAAATAAGCAGTGCCATGGAGAGAATTCCACTGGAACAAGAAGAGGACGATTGCCCTGCCATAAAAAATAGAGAGGAGAATCAGGGCATTTATCAGCAGAACTTTAAAAAGGAGAGAGAGTCCTTCTTTTCAATGTTGCAAGATGAGTATCATGACCTCCACAGTTTCTCCCTTCATACTAGGGAAAGGTAATGCCATAGTCTTCATTTATTTCTTTTCGAAGAATACAATTTGGAACATGGGCATCAATTATGTGAAACACTCCCTGATAATGTTACAATGAAACCAGGTGGACCAATATATGAATGAAATAGCTAATAAAAATTTATGTAAAAAATTTCCTGGAAATAATCAGCTAATTTTAATGTTATTCAACAGTGGTAAATCTGTTAAAGTCCTGGCCAAGTAGCCAAGCATATAAAGTTAAAGTAGTGTCTCCACTATAATGTACTGGTGTCTCAGGCTTAGACATTACCCTTGAGAAATATGGAGTCATAAATTTTTTAAAGTTTGAGTGTGTCACTTGAATCTAAAAGTCCCAGGTTAACCTATTTTTCTTCTTTTGAGTTCGCTCTGATAGGGAAGATTTACCTTCTGTAATATTGCCAACAACATTTCCATAGTAACCAATTATAACAATACCTATCTAGACATATTATACCATATGTTTGTGTAGAAACGATACATATGGGGAGAGAATAATAATTAAAACATTCTAATTCATTTAAACATCAATTAGCCCTAGAGAAAATAAAAACTTAACTGAAAATGTCTGCAAAATTTCTTTCCTGGGAAACTCTTTGTGCATCAGACCCTCTTTTCCTCAAAAAAAAAAAAAAAAAAAAAGAAAAAAGAAAAAGAAAGAAAAGTAAAAGAAGAAAAAGAAAAGAAAAAAGAAAGAAAGGAGAGGAGAGGTGTGGGGAAAGGAAGAAAGAAGAGAACAGAACTGTAGCAGATTATTTAAGAAGCAATATAGTTCAAGGACAAGGACATAATTGAAAACTATGTTGGAAGGCAAGATGATACTTTGCTGTGGCAAACAATTTAATCTTTTAGCATTGGGCAGTTCAGTAACAAATAATTAAAATAATGATTGCGATATACAGTCGGTTTATTAAAAATTCCACTTCAGGGATTTATTTTGGCCCTCAAGACTCAAAGTGAACTTTCCACTCTTCATTGTTATTCAGAATAAGAGGCTTTTGGGGATAATCTGTTCATTAGCTGGGCTTAAGAAATGACCCTCACATCACCTTCTCTGTTTGCTTTTGCAAAGGTCACAATGCAAATGTGCATGCTCTGCACCCAGACAAGCTAAGAGAAATGGCCTGAAATCTGACATGTCTGTGACACTGTGACAAGTTTTGACCCTTCTTTCACACACACACACACACACACACACACACAGCCCAGAAGTTAGAGAGGTACACAGATTGAGGGTGCAAAAATGTTAACAGAGCAAGTCAGAGCTACACCTGAGAAACAAGAGTTAGATGGAAATAACAGGCCATTTTCCCCATATTAACAACAAAACATTGTAGATCATAATGTAATATAAGAAAATACATTTAAAATTTTCCCTATCTGCACATAGTTTCATAAATATTCAAAGCATGATCCATTTATCTTAGCCCACAGGACAAATTCAACACAAGTAATCTCTGTCATCAGAAAGTAGAACCTATTCTGTTGCTTCTCAGCTGACGAGGCCAGATGAGCAAATGAAAGCAGTGCAATGAAAATCCAAACTGCATCCCCTTTTTGTACTAATGTTATCGCCATTTTGATCTATAATGGCAAAATAAAATAAAGTTATTGCAGTTATTTAGAAAATGCACACCTCCAAACTGCAAATTACTATTTTTCTTCAAAATTATCTATCTAGAGTATACACTTTTATCCACATTATCAATGTAATTCCATAACTTGTCTTCTAATTTCACCATGTCTAAATAAAGTAATTTTCTCCAGACTTAGCAATAAAATAATACTAATACTTTTACATCAGAATAGATCAATTGCATTCAGGAGTCGCTGACACCATGAAGAAACACATGGATTCAAGCAGGGCGATAAAATGAGGGTTTTTTTTTTTTTTGAACTTTTTTTTTAATATTTAGTTTTTAGTTCTAGTTGGACACAATATCTTTATTTATTTATTTTTATGTGGTGCTGAGGATCAAACCCAGGGCCTCACATGTGCTAGAGGAACACTCTCCTGCTGAGCCACAACCCTCCCCGAGTTTTATTCTTTTAATAAAACAACTTTATTTGTTAATGAACAATTTAAAAAAAAATGATTTACTGTATTCAAGTTTGGTTTTCTTTAACTCCTGGAACATTTAAAAAAATTAAAGAAGAAACTGTGTTGGAGAGTGTCAGATTTTTAAAATAATGCTAATATATTTCAGACATCAAAATGTTATAAAGAATATTGCAAAATCCATGTAACAATCCTTAGTCTAGCTCAAGAAATAAAATTCTACAAAAATTGAAACCCCTAGTGTCATGCCCTTTCTTAATCATTCCTATCCTAAATGACATTTCTCATTAATAGCAATGATCAACATGTATATTGCAGTTTTTCTAAGTCAAATATCCTTATATCAAATTGACTTGGCAATATATGTGTTTAAATTTATAGTATTATGTGAATGTGCCTAACCCTAAATAAAGTATTCATTCTCCATTCATTCAATTCTGTGAAAGCTTGCTGATTGTTTTTAAACTACCATCTGGTAGTTTTCAACAAGGTGATGGTAGTTGATTCAAAGATACCAACAAATAGAAGAAAGTGACACAAATATTTTTAATGTAAGAATAATGAGAATCATAAACCTCTAAACATGACTATTGAAGTCAAGAGACAGAGCCTTATTCTCCCTATCAGTAGGACAGGCACCCTTAATTTTTAAGGTCCCCCAGGGCATCTCATGATATTTCTGGCTCAAAGAAAGCCACTTCAGATCCTCTTTACCATTTTGTCTTCTCTTTTTTTCCTAGTACCCTCCTGATCTCTCATATCTGATGTTGAGACTCTCTTTATGTTTGAGTGCTCACCAAGAGCAAGGAACTGGTGATAGCACCAGCAAATTCCTCAGTGTTAACTCTCAAATCAGGAGAATATTGTCAATTCTCAGGGTCAGTTACCACAGGCATATCTCCCTACAATTTCCTTGACTAAGATACATTTCTGATAGGCCCCAAAATTATAGTTTTGGACATTTTCAAATAATCACATGACCTAATAACTTAGGCACTAAGAATATAAAAGAGAATACTATTTCTTACATGGTGAATAATGCAATAGATATTAAGTTCTTTGATAGATTTTTTAATTATGAATAGATTACATTAAATTGTATGAACAAGGTAATGCCTATTTTAGCAAAAAAATATTGCATCTGTTTTGCTTTTCACTTTTAAAAGCTTATTGTGTTTTGAGTGAATATCAGGTATTTTGCTTCCTATTTTGATACATAAAGGCTTTTTTTAGTTTTTTTTTAATAGAGAATAAATATGACTCTACCAATCTAAAATGAATCACTATGAATTGTATAGAGAATAATGAATCTCTGTACTTAATGCATACACTGTGTAAAATAATTAGGAATTTCATCGAAGAAGATTCAGCACTTTCTAACATTCCATTCCTAATCTTCCTTCACTACTATCACCTTGTTGCAGAAGAGAACATGAACGTGAAAGAGCATGTGAGAAGAGTACACTGAAGGAAGAATTGGTTATTAGATGTATGGGTGAGAGTAGGCTGGATTCCTTTGCTTGAAAAACAGCCCACAAATCTTAGTTTCTTAAAGCATCAAGACTTTATTTCTCTGGGAATGTGCTTCAGGTCTGGGCAGCTCTCCAGGATGGCTGACTGTATGTGATGGCTGAGCAGTGTACTTCTATACCAAATTCAGTTATCATCATTGCAGTGAGGAAGAGAGATGGAGGATCATGCACAATGTTTCCACCTGTCCACTCAAAAATAATACTTCTCCATTCTGCTCATGCATCTTTAACCCAAGAAAGTCTCACAGCTACTCTGAATTTGAGTAAGCACAGTCCTGATGCATGTGTGGAAGGAAGCAACTGGAAGCAATGGTAATACTGGTATCCATAGTACCAGAGTTCAGCCCCCCAGCTACAGTCTTTAGATAATGTTAGAGCTCAGGAGAGCAAAGGAAGTACCAGGACCAAGTATGAAGCAACAGGCTTCTACTCCCCTTGAAGATTACAGTAAAATGTTACCTGCTGGTGATGTTTTATTGAGTCACCCAGAAAGATTTTGGTCTCTATCCCTACAGTGAAATGAAATATGGAAAATGAGTTGGATGAACATAGAAAGGAAGGGAGGAAACAAAAGAGGAAGGAATGAAGAATTCACTTGAGACATCCCTACAAAGCAATGATAAAATTTCTATAGGTGTGCCGCTGTGCCTTTGACTGTCCTACACATAGTATGTTCAAAGTACTCCAAAACAATGCTACAGTCTTTGGCAGAGGCTCCTGATTGGAGACTAATAGCCATTCTCCCATGTTTCCTTTAACAATATAAATTCTAATTTTAACAAGGGTTATCTAAAGACCCTTATTTTTCAGTCTTGCTTGTACCCACATGTGGTAGAATGATTAAGTTCTTATATATAGGAGTAGAGAGGAAGCAATTTTATATAAACAATTTCCCAGTTGTACTTTTAAAGAGTAATTTTTGAGCCCTCCATTGTCCCTTTCTCCTTCCTGTTAGCTTTGCTAAAGCAGACATTTGAACAACAAAAGGAAGCTTCCATACTGAGGGGGCAGAACAAGAGGAAAACAACCTAGGTCCCCCAAAATTGCAGGTATCAGGCTAGTTATGCATTGCCCCAGATTGAAAAGTTACTAAACGAGAATGTGTTTCTACCTTGCATACAATAGGTCTTTATCTCAGCAGCCAACTAAACCTTCATTCTTAACAATAGTGTTTGACATGTTTAAAACACCACACACACACACACACACACACACACACACACACACTCAGAATCATGTTAGTTCTATTGCTAAGGCATTAACAAAATAATAAAGATAATAGCCACAAGAAAGGGTAGGAACCATTATTGTGGGTACAGAAAAGTATCTAAGAAAGTACAATTGAACATAGAAATCTGTTCTGATTTCACTTAATGTCACAGTTATTGAAATATAGAAACATTTGTTAAATTAGAGCCACATTTGTTTAAGGATTGGCTAGCTTCACTTAGCATAATCTGCTCTAATGCCATCCATTTCCCTCCAAATATTATGATTTTGTCATTTTTTAATGCAGAGTAATACTCCATTGTGTATAAATGCCACATTTTTTTTATCCATTCATCTATTGAAGGGCATCTAGGTTGGTTCCACAATCTTGCTATCGTGAATTGTGCTGCTATGAACATCGATGTAGCAGTGTCCCTGTAATATGCTCTTATTAGGTCTTTAGGGAATAGACCGAGAAGGGGAATAGCTGGGTCAAATGGTGGTTCCATTCCCAGCTTTCAATGGAAGTGTAACTGATGTGATACAGCAATCTGTATACAGGGTAAAAATGGGAGTTCATAACCCACTTGAATCAAACTGTGAAATATGATATATTAAGAACTATGTAATGTTTTGAACGACCAACAATAAAACAAAACAAAACAAAAAAAAATTAGAGCCACAGAGATAAGCATTGTAAAACCTTTGTGAAATACATTAAAATGAGTGCTATCTGCTTGAAAGTATTCATAATTAATTCCAACTGAAAATTAATAAAATATTGGGGTTTTGGTTTTGATCAACTTCTATGTAAAACAGGATTATAGGATTGCGTTACAGTATTGTCCCATTTGCGGACACGGCCGGGTGGACTAATAATAAGACACATTAAATCTTTTCCAATTTTGCCCCTTCAGTAGAAGCTATATAATTTCATTAAGGGCATCATCATATTAGTAGTCCAACATGTTTCAAGATTTGCATAAAATAAGCAGTCATCAGAAATTATGATTTGCCAGGGAAAAAAATTAAGCTCTCTTTAAAGCCAATGACAGATGCGTGTTCCTTTTTGTTTGTTTCTTTTGTGATTTTAGGACTTCATTCACTCCAACACTGGGCAGCAGCATAAAGAACATTTGTTGTGTATCTTAAAAATGAGTTTGCATAGGCACTAAGGAGAAGGCTGACCAAGAGATTAAATGCAGCAAATGAATCCAATGTTCTTATCCAACAAGTGTGAAAATGATAAACCTCACTTACGCTCACTGAAAGCTGAAAGAAGATGGAAAAAAAATATCAACCAACCAAATGTAAACCAACCACCACTACCACAACAAAAAACATACAATGCACCTAAATGTTTGAGTTCCTTGTCCAGGAAATAGGAAGGCTCAGAGGGCAGCCTGTATCACAAAGGGCACCTGCTCCGTAACATCACCTACGACATGTTCCATATTTATCATAGCCAACATGTCCAAGCTGGGTCATTTTCAGATAAACATGAGCTCAGGGAGAGAAGTGACTTTGAAAGGCTAAGACCCAGATCTGTTATTTTTCCTCAGCCGGATTGAGAATGTCTTAGGGGACTGCTAGTAGAGTGTGTTTGCTTTCATGGTTAAGAAAGTCCAAGTAATCCTTTCTGATTATGTGTCAGGACCAAAAGTAACCTAATCAAATAGTACATTTAAGAAATTTTTTAAGGGGGTTAAATTAAAAAAAGGAAAAAAAAATCACGTTTTAGATCTGAATAGCACTGAGGTGAACAGCTGGCTAATGTTGATTCTGTACAGGGTTTATAATAGGAAAATATTAATTTTTCATTCTACTGTTATATTATCTGGAAGATTAAGAAAATATAGAAAGCATGAATGTGCCCATTGCATTCTTGAGTGGATTAGCCAATAACAAAGTTAAAATTTTCTTTGAATATAAAGATCTGTTTTTTAACTGATGAGAATAAAAAGAATCATTTTTTCTAGTGTCTCTTTCCACTTATTGGCATAGGTTTTACTGTGAAGCACCCTGCACAGAATATTAAAATTTGGGTGGGGATATTTTAAACAAACCCTGTTTAATAACTGAAATGCTTAGACCTCATCCTTTTACTTGTCTAAAATATGTAACAGAGAGCAACTCTTCTAAAAAAATATTTTGACATAGGAACTTATATTTACCTTGGAGATGGCCAAAAGAAGTTTAAAAGGATTTACAATAGCAAACATAGCTTTGTCTCTTGCTTATTTTTGTTAAGTGAATAAATGAGCAACCGAAAGGCTAAGGATGAGCAGAGACAAGACTCTAGTGGGTTCTTTCTGGTCTCTATAGACAAAGACATTGAACCATGTTTTAGGAGGGTAGTGTTTACAATGGTTCATAGATGTTCATTGTGGTAGTTAGAAAAATGGCCCTCCAAAGATTAGTACATATTAACCCTTGAAGCCTATGAATATATGACTTTAAAAAGCAAAATGGATTTCATAGACATTAATAAAGAGAGGGTAGGGCTGTAGCTCAGTGGTAGAGCACTCACCTCACATATGCAAGGCACTGGGTTCGATCCTCAACACTACATTAAAAAAGTGAATAAATAAAGACATTGTATTCATCTACAACTAAAAACACTTTTTAATAAGAGAAATGAATAAAGATA
This sequence comes from Spermophilus citellus, assembly GCF_964194105.1. Lineage (NCBI taxonomy): Eukaryota > Metazoa > Chordata > Mammalia > Rodentia > Sciuridae > Spermophilus > Spermophilus citellus. Next base: position 111,357,191 of record NC_138192.1, on the reverse strand, counting down.
TTGAAATAGGGGGATTATCGTGGTCTGGGTGGGGCGTCTATCATTTGAATGGTTGCATCCTTCCAGAACTCAGATGATTAAGCTTAACTCCAAAATGATGATGGCATTTAGATGTGGTTCCCTGGGAAGCTGATCAGGCTCTGAGGGCTCCACCCTCCTGAATGGGATTTTGCCCTCCCAAAAGGCTTGAGGGAGAGTCATTCCCATCATTTATCTTTGGGCCTCCTCTGCAATGTGAGTACACAGCAAAGAGGAATCTGTGGTCAACTTGGAATCTGAGGTTATTCCTCACCAGACAAAATCTGCTGGCATCTTGACTTTGGATCTTTCAGACTCTAGACCAGAAAAAAAAAAAATAAGTTTCTGTTATTTATAAATCACTCAGTCTAAGATAGTTTGTTATAGCAGCAGGACTGGTATAACCACGAAGTTCCTTGTAAGAGGGAGACAGGAAGGTCAAAGTCAAAGAGAAATGACAACAGAAGTAGCACTTTGATGATGGAAAAGGAACCACACGCCGAGGAATGCAGATGGCCTCTAGGAATTTAAAAAAAAAAAAAAAAAAACAAGGAAATTTTTCCTTAGAACTTCTAGAAGGAAGGCAGCTCTGTGGATACCTTGAAAGTCCATGTAAGATTTCGGACATCCAGAACTGCAGATAATAAATCCATGTTTTTTCTTCTATATTTTGTGGTAATTTAAATGAATATGAATTCCTTGAATAAAAAATAAATACAGTCTGGAGAAGAAAGAGGGTCCTTTTTTTTTTTTTTTTTTTTTTTTTTAAGAAGGCAACTTTATTTACTCTCCTAAGGTCAAGAGTCATTTAAAACTTTGATTAATAGACAATATTTGGGTTTTTCCTATTGCCTTTATGTAGGTCCTTACCTCTGCATGTCTGACTTAATGTAGCAGACCCAGTGTGTACCCAAAGCTTGTCTAACCAACTCCAAGTCCAAGCAAGTCTCTGCTGCTGCATTCAGGGATGGTGATGTGATTCTGTGACTCCTCTTTTTATCTTCTAATGTCTCCCCTATTCATTCAGGATGAGATGCACATAGAATAGAAGACCTCTGTAGCTTCTATCACTCCCTTCCTTGGCAGCATCTTTGCCTCTCCTTATACTCTGAACACACACATGCACAAAAATATGAATACACAATACCAATTGCACATGTGCATATGAGCATACACATGCACACACAGCTCCTGTGTGTATGTGTGTATAGTAATGCTAATATAAAATCACCTGTAGAGTTATTTCCCTTTCTCAGATTTATTTCTTTATCTAACTGACTTTTAATTTGTGAAATTAAAGAAAGGGTCACTTTCTCAAGAAGGCTTCCTTCCCTGACACCTCATTATGACTGATAAGGTAAAGTTCCATTTTTTTTGTTCCATTGAATCCTTTATATCATTATTGTAAGACGTATTGATAATGGCTGAGACAATGCATGATGTGTTTTTCCACTAGACAATTATCTGAGAGCCATGACTGAGCTTTTCTATTTTCAATTTTTTTATTGAGCATTCCACAGTCTTATTATTCTAGATAGTCAAAAACATTGAACTAATGTATGAATGTGGTCATGATAATGGGGAGATTGCTGCTATTTGAAACTAGCAATTATTCTAAAGGCTTCTTCTTAGTAGCAATAATAGTCACAAACATCCTTAATCTCTCCCATAAGACTCCTAATAAAAAAAAGAGCCCCTTTACAAGAGAATATTCTGGGGGGAAATTTAGACCAAAACTACAATCCAGATATTTTGTGTCTATATACCAATATGAAAGGCTTCACTTTGGCAGTATTAATAGCAAACCTCCATTTATTCATGGAAAAGCAGCATACAATACTTAGAAAGTGCTTACCAATGTCAATTAATTTACAGCATAAAAATGATTAGAAAACATAAAGCAAAGGCAAACAAATAAGACTGGTAATGATCTGGCAAATAATTTTGAAAGAAGTTAGTTGTCAGAGAAGCATCAAAAAGTTCATTTTATTTTAATTATCCAGATTTGCCACATTATATATGTGTATCAAATTATTAAACTATACTCCAGAAATAAGGATAATTCAAATAGTAATTATAAAAATTCATTTGTGATAGTCTTACATGAAAAAGAAAAATTATATTTAAAGTTGCCTGGGGCTGGGGATATGGCTCAAGCGGTAGCGCGCTCGCCTGGCATGCGCGCGGCCCGGGTTCGATCCTCAGCACCACATACCAACAAAGATGTTGTGTCCGCCGAGAACTAAAAAAAAAAAATAAATAAATTCTCTCTTTCTCTCTCTCTCTCTCTCTCCCTCCCCCTCTCCTCTCTCTTTAAAAAAAAAAAAAAAAAAAAAAAAAAAAAAAAAAGTTGCCTAGTCATACATCCTTATGTTACAAAGGTTTTGAAAGTCATTACCCACATCAATGTGGAATGAGGGAGCATGCAATAAGCATAAGTTTTCAGCAAAAGACTGGATTTAGCTAGACTAGAGGCCTTGAGTGCAGAACCTGAGATAAACTGACCAATTTCTTAATCATTGTTATACATTAAAAGTAATAGTTTGGGGCTCAGTTACAATATTAGCAATGAGGTATAGATACCCTTTGTACTTTGTGACACTGTATTGACCAGATTGAGAATTTAAACAAAACAAAACAAAACAAAAACAGGTCAGTAATACCATGAAATGTCTCCGTAGAGTAACACACACAAACTCTTCATGTTAAAAAAAGAGAGATCTTTTTTCTTGTTCACACAAATAGACTATGTAAAGTAATATGCTTTCAATCTTTAGGAGGATAATTGTAACCTTTCTACTTGGAGGCAAGTAGATAATGTTCCCTTTACCCAAATGTGTTTTCATTCCATTTCAAATTTGTTGCAGTGCAAAGGAGACTAGGGAAATTCCCTTAATGTCTAGAGTGGTATTGTTCCTATCAACCTGAGAACATGGTGAAATGTCTCCCTTCTGAATAAAAATTTACCTTCCATCATTACTCTCCTCTGCTCTCTTCCACAAAATGCGAAAGTTCTCAGAGAAAGTTCACTCTGATTAAATATTTTCTTTTCTCATTCTCCTGTTGAGTCACTTCAATAAGGTTTCCATTTTAAAACTCCACTAAAGACTGGAAGATAAGGGTGTGAATGGTTTCCTTTTTAGTCAATCCAAAGTTCAGTTATTAATCCCCATCCAACAAAAAGATCACTCCTTCATTTTAGCTATACTTAGCTTTGGTTTCTGGAACATTACACATTTCTGTTTTTCCTTAAAATTTACTGCCAATTCTGTCAAATTCTCCTTTGCTAACTCTTTCTCCTTTTTCCAGTCACAAAATCTTGGAGAATCTCAGGGATATCTTTGGTCCTTTTCTTTTCCCTATGTACACTCACATTTTATAAGATCTCAGCTGGTCTGGTGGTGTTAAATTCTATCTTTTGCTCCAACTATGGCTTTTCCCTGAACTCCAAACTCACGTAACAAACTCTTGGGTTGTTCTACTTGGATAACATTAATAAAAAATGTTTACCCTGTGCTGGAAACTATTCTAAGGTTTTTATGGGGATTAACTAATTTAATTCTCACAACCACCCAAGGAAATAAATCCTATTATTATAATTCTGTTTAATAAAAGTATAAATGATACACAAAAATGTGCAATTGAGGTATACATATCTCCTTACTTTGTGACACTATTTTATATTAATTGAAAATAAAAAGCTCACCATAAAATATCTCCTTGGCATATCACAACTTCTTCAAGTTAAAAAAAAGATGAAGAAGAAGAAAAAAAGAGAGAGATCCTCTTTCCTCCTCTCTCCCCCCGCCTCTCCTCCTCCTCCTCCTCCTCCTCCTTTCCAGACAAAGGCATACACAGAGGTTTATTTAGGAAGGTAAATACACATTCAAGGAGAATGTGGGTGTCCTGAGAGTGAGAAGCAGTCAAGATCCTCTTTCTTGTTCACAAAATAGACTATATAATCAGGGGAGCAGTCAAATTGTTGGGCTCTGATCTGAAACATATTTCATAAGGTTCTTATATTTATCACATTCAAAAGAGAACTGTCTTACATTCTGCTCTGAACTGGCTCCTTCCCAGTCTTCTTTATTTATGTAAAAATTCTCATTGCTTATTCTTGACCCATATCTTTCTCTCACAATCAATGTTCAATCCATTAATCAAGACTAGTCTATTTTCTTTTTTAAAAATTTCCCAACTTGACCACTTCAAACCACCTCAACTGCTAGCATGCCAATTTAAACTATTGACATCTCTTTCCTTGAGAATACTTTACCCTGCTCATAATGTCTCTCTATTCCACTTTTTCCTCCCATCTTCTTTAATGTTCTACCTAGAGCCAGAATATCCTTTAAAAATACCATGAAATCACAGGAATAAGATCATGTCACTTCTCTTTTCAAGTCTCCAATTGTTCAATAGACGTGTTCATAGCCTATGATATGCTCCTTGATCTAAATGCTGCCTCCCTCTCCAACTTCCTTTTGTTCTAGCTATGTGGACTTTGATGTTCCTCAAACATGCTTTACATGGTTAAAATTAACTGTTTTTTTTTTAACTTTTTGATTCCTCCAAATGGAAGGTAACTCCCTAGATATTAATATAATTAATCCATAATGAGGGGTCAGTTTGTTGTAGATTTAGATCCCCTAGATAAATATAATTGGTCAAAAGAAATTAATTTATTCATTGATTAAATAAAGGATGTTTATACTCTTTGATTTATGATAGTATGAAGCCCTGGGTTTAATCTCTAATCCCACAGCACTGCAAAAACAAACAAAACAAACAAACAACACCTCCCTGCATTTAATGTACCTCACCCACGGAGCCTCCTAGCTTTGCAACACAGTACACTGTAGAATCATTTGCACAGGTGATTGCATTGCTGACTTGGAGCTATGACTCACTGCTGCTGCCCAGCATTGTCAGAAGATATCACATAGCATTCTCATAGCCCAGGAAACGCTGAAATTCAAAATTTTAAGCCTAGGTCCTGTTTAATATTTCTTACTGCTATATAATCTTAAAGCCAATAAAAGCCTAAGTATAAACATTGTAAATTGAGGACCATCAGTACCGAATGCCCACAATATGCCAGGAATTACAAAAACTATGAAGGGCTACAAAGTAGACATGTTCCTCCCCTGAAAGGATTATATATACTATGACCAATCTTTATTTGTGGTTCACCTTTATATTCCTAAAACAGTTTTCCCACCATAGCTGATGCTTTTTCTGAATAAACAATATTGAAACATTTTATTTTGTACTTTTTGGTCAGGTTAAGGAAAAAAATATTGTACTTAAATTTAACCAGTTTGGCAGCTGACTGAGATTATAATTGGACTGAGCCAAGGACAGAGGATCTGATTAGCAGAGTCCAGCCAAAATTACCAATGGCAGAGTCACTAGTTTTGGAGTGGCTTGCCATGTAATCAAAGGTAAGTGATACACAAAATAGAGCTCAAAAGATATTTGAGTCTTCTGTATTCAGATGATAGACTCAAGAATGCTGCTGTGGTATCAGAGAGACAAGTGTGTGAATACATAAGAACAAAATCTTAGTACAAACTTTTTAAAAATGTGACACCAAAAGACATCTGGCAAGACTAGAAAAATAGGAAGCAGTATCTTTCCAATACATCCTGATTTTTTTTCAGCATGCTATATGCAATGGTTCAAATCCACTTATATTCTCCCAGTAAGCTTCCCACGATATTCATCTGAGGAATCATCCTTTTCCTACTATCATTCCATGTATCTTGGGTGCTTAAGGTTGTGATCTTGGCTGGCTGGTTGAATATCACTTTCTGTTGGACATTGTGACTGGTTGAAGGATGTTTAGATGGTCCAATCATTGTCAATAGGACATACACAGAGGGGTGCTCTTTCTCTCTCTTGCATTGCACCTAAATGTGACAAAGTATAGATCTAGCTCAGCTATTTTATTCCTATATGGAACCTTAGAATGAATACACAAGGGAGAGCTGAGCCAAGAATCATAAGAAACAACAGGCTTTACTGACAATACTTAAGCCCCTGTAGCAGGTCAGGCCTAAATCCAATACTTCATCTGAGTTTTCAGTTTTGATTAGGCAATAAAGTCTGATTTGTTTTTACTATTCAAATGGAATTTTTCTTTCTTTTTCAACCAAAGAATATAAATATTTTAAGAGGAAAAAAATTGTTTTTAAAAAGTTTTCTTCACATTTTGTATAAATAAATATATAAGAGAAACATACTTAAAGACAATTTGATCACTTGTTTTCTGCAACTCTGGTAAATGAAACATAAATTTAATCAGGTTTTTCCCAAACATTATGTTTCACAAACATTATTGGGAGTCGAAAAAATTGGCTAAAAAAACTTCATGCACTAGACACTCTGACATGTACTTTGTACACAGAGATATATCCACACTTCATTTAATCTTTAAAACTGACCTTAAAGTTAGATATTTTTATGTTAACTTGAAAGATGAAAAAAATGAGATATAGAGTGTTATTGTCCAGTTTTCTATTTGCAATTCAAATCTGATAACTGATTTTTCTGTATGTAATCTGACTAATAGAGGAGGAAATGTCAGAATTTAGGAGATGATATTTTAAATAAAAGTCATACTTAACTATCAATGAAGAAATATGGAAAACATAATAAAATTAAAATATCACAGTACCAGCTGATAAAGAGTTTTGAATTCTTAGGATTGAAAATAAAAATATATATTCAGAATCAGCCCAATTAGCTGAGGTCATAGGTGTTCAAATAATGATCTTGGACGCTGCTACAAATCTGACATATTTTATGAAAATATGCATAAGATTCATAGAGTCATATGAAGTTACATTCTGTACTCGTAGTTGTATTCAATACTTGCAGGTACATTCAACACTCATAGTTACTGAGGCAGATAACTATCTGAATGTAACTTTTTCCCTTTTATCCTTGTCAAAGTGGTCAAAATGTTTTGAAAATTGGAAAATATTGGATAGTGATTATCTCTTTTCTTCATATCTTTATCAACCAGCCATGGTTTATCACAGGATATTCACTTATCACATCTCTCAGGATATAAGTATTTCTTGACTGGTAGACCGTTTAGAAATAGATTTCAGTGTTCAAAGGCTTAGTATGCCTTTTTTGGAAAATTTATAAACAGTACACTAAATCTACTATTAAATAAATAACAACATAACAATAGACTTAATTACCAGGAAAAGGATTACTTTCTTGAACCTTTGGATAACTAAAGCATGACATACTGCTATTTTATGGCAGCCAAAGCAATTTGTTATGCATTCCTTTTTTTTCTCTAAATCAATGTCATTCTCCTTAACCACTCCCCAAACAAAAGAATATTTTAAAAAACTCAGCCTGTCATTTTTTTTTAAATTAGCTATTATTTTCAAAGAACACATTTTAGGAACTTGAAAAGAGACCATATATAATTGGGAAGGAGGAGAGTCTAAAACAATTATAGGCCTGTGTGATGAAATTGTCAGTAATATCCAGGTGACCCAGACCCAAATTCAGTAAGATGTAAATCACTCTAAATCTTTTCCCCAGATGCATCTCAAGTATTTTTAGAGCAAAATGATATTGTTTCATTTTATTTTGCTGTACCTTATTTTAATAAATGATAGCTTACTTTCTGGTTTAAAATTTACATTTCCTTGTTAAAAATTTCCTTTTCAGAAACAACATTTTATAGACTCTGAATTTGGAAATGGATAGTTCTGTCATCACAGCAAAGTCTTTCGTTTCCGGGTGTGCATGCAGTCTTATGAGACTGGATTGATTGTGACGGACAAGCCAGTTTGTCCCCCTCTGGAAACTTTCAGTAGGAGCCATGATACTATTGTTGCTGGGCTCAGGGTAACAATTCTAAAAAAAATGATATTTATATGTACAAAATTCAGTGTTATGTTGTCACTTTTCCTAGAGCAGGGTGTAATCTCCAGTTTGTCCAATCTATTGCCTTGTATTTCTATATATGACTATTCAAAAAAACCAAGTCATGAACCTTTTATCCATATGGGAAGATTATTTTGGCCATGTAGAGTCAGTTCAAATGCAACTTACATTCAGAAGGATAGTTTTTAGTATACGCACATCATTTGCAAGTATTTATACCACCAGAGACTAAGACACTTCTCCTCAGCCCCATCTTAAAAGATAACTGAAAAATAGTATATAATAGAATGTGGATGCTTAAACTCAGAGAATGGCTTCTTCAAGCTGAATCCTTTCAATTATAGATGCAAACAGTGAAGTTCTTGTTTAAGGCAACCAAAGACATTCAAACAGGGGTGAAGACAACGTGAGGCAAAAACAATGTTCTTTTTGCTTCCCAGTTGGCAAGAAGTAAAATAAATAAAGCCAAAACAATCTAATAATAGAGAAAGAAAAGGGAGAAGCCAAGCCGTTCAGGAAGAATTGCCATATGGCTCAGGTTATAACAAATGTGGGTGTCACTGGCAGACTTAGTTGTGAAGGAAGGGCACCATCAGCCTTCCTGGCCACAACATCCACCTTCCTCTCCAAACTCTTCTTTTGAGTTTATTCTTTCTATAAGTATTTGTTATTGTCCTGGAACAAACTTAATGAGAGTCCAAAAATTTACTTATGCATAACAATTGAAATTGGCATCACATATTTAAGATTGTGTGCTACATTTTTAACAGTTATATTTTGCCATTTTTGAATGATCCAAACTCCTAAAATAACATGAATATTCTAGGAATTCAAAAAATCTGATTTACTTTGACAAAGAATCCCAATTTGAGAAAATCCAAATGCCACTGATGTATCTATAATAAATTAAATTTAAAGTTAACATTTAAAATAAATTAAAATCATCTTTTTTTGGGAAAAGTTACATTGGATTAAAAGTTCAATTCTTGGCAATTCAGAAACAGAGAAACAGTTTATATGATGCAGTGTCTTATTTTAAATATATCTATACATGTATATTAAAAACTTCCCCCCTTGGGGGGGGGGAGGAAATCAGAGTGATTCATGAAAATAAGTTTATAATTAATAAAATTTGGAAATGTGGATTGAAAGCTTTTCTCATTTTTTATTTTAAAATAATTGTACCTTAAAAAAACTATTTGTTAATGAACAGTGCTATAGAATATATATATGCATATATTTATTTATTTATTTATTTATTTCTATATAAATTTTAAGAAAATAAAACATGTAAGACTGATTAACATTCAAAATAAAGAAATGCATGAAGAAAACATTGGTTTCAGTTTATTGGGAAAACTTTCAAACAAAATGTACTCTCTGGAGTTCATTTGGGAAGGGTAAGATTAGACAATTATGTCTTAAGATTATAGTCATCTCTAATAAAGTATTTTGACACATTTCCCCTACAGATAGTGTTGCCCTGGAAGAATATACATTTTATAATGTAATAAGTGAAAGTTACTTGATTAGAGAATAATAATGACAATGAGAATGGTCATATTAGTAACTGACATTCATTGACTTCTTATTACATGCCAGGCACATTTCTAAATGTTTTTCATGAAAAAAAAATATATTTCTTCCACAGATTCTGTATGATGGGGATAATTATTATAATGATTTTAGATATGAAGAAACCGAGGACCAGAGAAGTTGAGTAACTTTGCCAAGTTGAAACCTAGAAAAGAGCAGAACCTGGAACTCAAGGTCCATATTCATAAACACTAACAATTCTACCTTTTCCATATAATAAATTTACTGGTTAAATAAGCAAATATGGGTATGCTTCCCAGTGTTAGTACAGCTTAAGTTCACAGCAAAATGCAAAATGAACATTCTTGGCATTTGTTATTGTATATTCGGGTGTTTTTTTTTTTAGTAACTTTCACTTTAACTCAATCAAATTATGACTCATATTTACAAAATGAAGAGAAACATTAAAAGAGTACAAATTTACAGCTCCAGGCACTAATTTTTAATTTTCCTTAAGAAAGCGTGTGGACAATAGTGTCACATCTTCATGAAGTGTGTACTCTTGGGATTTATTTAAAACCTTCCTATCTTTTGGGGAAAGAATGTAAACCAAGAAAAAGAAACCAAAGTCTAGTGGGCAAAATATGTTTTCATTATTGGGTTGCACACAGAAGCAGATTTTCACCCCCAAAATTGAGACCCTTTCGAAAATGTTCCAAAAAGCCATTGAACTTCTGCCAGTAAATATCCCTTAACACTCTGAAATAAACAAGAGCATCTGGCACAACTCCGTGTGAGCTGTCACCTTTACTCTGCCTGTTCATAGACTTTCTGGAAGATAAAGTAATGCTTCCATCTGGTCACAGCAGCAAAGAAAGCAGAGAGCACCCAAGTGCTTCCCCTGGAAATCTGAGGCTGAATCCTGAAAGGCTTCCTAACCTGAGGGGGAAAGCACAGCTTTTGATTCTTCTCATAATGAATAGTCCTGAGTATAACACCTGGCCATGGAGAACTGGAGTAATTACAGTGGATTACTAACAATTTGCTCATTTGTGTTTAGATTCAGAATATGCAGGTTCACAAAGGTTTAACCATTTGTGCTTTTCTTAGTAGTAGTAAACAAGAGACAGGCTCTCAGGACTTCAGGTAAACAGGTTTTATTGACTTATTTAGGTCACTGAAGCTCTAGGATTTCTTTTCTACAATGAAAGGCAAGCAAACAAATAATTAAATAAGACTGTAGGAAAAAGATGGGTTCATACTAGGGGATGCAAGTGAACTTAATCTTAAAACTACACTCTAGGTTTGGGGGTGGAGTAAGAAAAATAGTTAAGATCTGAGGTCATAGATGTGCCTCTGGGGATGATATATGGAAAGGCATATTCATCTGAAGGAACAAAATTTGTACCAGGAGCTATATGCCTGAGGACACACAAGCCTAATCACAGTTCTTACAAGAATAACCGTGTGTAAGGAGCTTTTTACATTTTTTTCCATTCTCTCTTTTTAAGTTCAAGAAATCTTGATCTTAGGCCTTTATTCTTCTAGAAGTTTGTTGCAAAGTTTGAATGTCTGTGTGTTTTCACGTTTCTGAGGGAAATGTCTAAAGCAATATGAGACACCAAAGGTTTTTTTTTTTTTTTTTTTTTAAATATTGCTTTAGATACCTTCCCATCACTGTCTTCTTGGCCTGAAAGAATATTATTTTTTTTCTAACAACACTTAGGAAAATCTCTGTGACCTCTAATGAAGGCTTCATGAAGAAAAAGATGATGATGACATAAAAAGGGTTCAATGCTACCATCATGACCTTAACAAACTCATCAAATGTATTTGCTCAAGCTAATTTTAAAGATGGGTAAAAGTAATGATTTTGAACTCCATTTTTATGATAAATTCAATTTTACAAAGATAATACATCTAACGGAGACAAACTCAGATGATCTGAAAAGATTTTTTTTTAATCATAGTCTTATTGTGTCCATCATATTCTTTCCACAAGAAAATAGAAAGGAAGCTATTGTCTTTCTATTCAATATCCAGCAGCATTCCTGATAGTGCTTTTAAAAATTGGGAAAGTAATATATCAGACAAGTGTTAGGGAAACTGTTTTACTTCAGGACACACATTGCCACTGATAGATACATAATTTTGAGTTGTCATCTAACATTGAAAGGATGAATTGTTTTATAAAGATTTTTTTCTTATTTCTCTTATTTTATGATTTAATAATATATCATGTTTTCTTAATTATATTTCACAATGTTTAAAACCACTACATTCATTCATGCAATTGATACTTTTATTCACTTTTATAAAATGGGCAGGAAGTGCTAAGGATCCATACCCCATGCATGCTAGACAAACAGTCTACCACTGAACTCAAGCCCTAATCCCACAAATATGTTGATTAGGAAAAGAGAAAGAATGTTAAAAGGAATTATGCAACCAAGTTAAGGAGTGAAAAGAAAAACTAGAAATTAAGTTCACTTTCTTGCTTCAGAGATCATTCCTTGACATTTTTGAACTTTAAAAAAAAATCGACACCTTAATTTTGATACTTTAGAGTAAAAAATAATTACACATAAACTTCTGTTATATACATATTCACACATTTATTTGTTCAACATTTTTTCTTATGGAGACATTTTCCTTACTCATTAAATATATATATTTTAGTATTCATTTGGTGAAATTCTGGCTTTCATAAATAATCAATTTCCATTTCTCTGAAATGTATTTGATTTTTGATTTTTGAAATCTCTATTATAAATATATAATAGTTTTGTATGAGCCAGATCAAAATATACAACATTTCTCATTCCAGAAATCTCACTTCTCTGCTCAGTCCTCTAGGGGTGTTCTCTGCTCTGATAGTTTATGAAATTTCTAAAAATGTTTAACTATACAACATGTATATCTTTGTCTTTGATTGTGTTCAATAAACTTGTGTCTGTGGAGTTAATCTGTGTCTGTGGTTTCAGTGTAATACTTTATTCTGACTCTTTTTCATGGAGGATTTTGTTGTATAAGTATACCATAATTTTTTAAACTTTATTCTGCTGTTGAGATTATTTTGATAGTTTTCAGTTTTGGATAATTACAAATAAATTGACTATGTATATTATTGTATATACTATTTGGTTAACTATGCATTTATTTTTTCTGGATATATGCCCATGGATAGAGATTCTGGGTCATAGATTGTATCTCAGGAGTGCTTTAGAAGATTCTATGTTTTCCAATGTATTCTATAAATTTTACCATTTAACAGAAAGTGTAATTGAGCTGTAGCCTCACCAAAGTTTGATATGATTAGCCTTTTAAATTAAAGCTGTTCTACTGGATGTGTAGTGCATTTCATTGTGAATTAATTCACATATCCCTGGTGTCTATTTTTCATGTATCTAATTGTGTATCAGATCATATTCTTCTCTGTTCAGGTGTTTTATCAATTTAAAAATTGGGTTGTTTATTTCATTATTGTACAAGAAAGCTTTATATATTATGAATATTATTTTTAACATATATTGCAAATAGTTCTATCCAAAGTGTGAGTTGATTATTACTCCTCATAACAGTATCTTTGTGTTAATTTGATACTTGCCTCATAATTTACCAGTTCTCTCATTAGTATTTTCTAATATTCTGCATAAATTATTAACTGTGTGTTCTTGGTACAATTATATTTTGTTAAAATATATATTTGAGAAAGAAAAATACATCATTAAGTTTCTTGTGTGGCCATTTTCATCAGTTTGTCTTTTGTTTTCTTAAATTTTCACACATTTATTTTTGTTTTGTCTTATTTCAATATCTCAAGTCCTTTTGATCATAATCTTGATTTTCCATCAAGGAATCCATTGGTTTTTCTTCTATGTTTGATGATCTTTTACTGTCATATATCAATATTTACTTCCTATTAAATATGAACTTCGGAGCTTAACTTGGGGATGCTTTTAGAGAGAATCTGTGTTCATTTCACCAGCATCTGAGAGCTTCCCTAATCAGAAACCCCTTTCAGCTTATGTTCAATTTCCTAGCTTCATAGGGTCAAGGTAAGTTCCACAGCCTGCCAGTGATATTCATGTCTGAGTCCACGCAACTGTGCATTTGCGATGTTCCTTCGAGTCACTACTATCTGCTCAAATTTTGTTGTTGCTACTGTAGTGAGAGATTCAGAGATCTTGACTTTTATGAGCCTAGCAATTCCATGAAGAATGTATTTTTATCTAAGATTGATTTCATTGGTAGTTGGAGGTGCTTTACAATATGCATCATACCACTGTATTGGAATACCAAATCTAGATCTTCCTGTGAATATCATCCCAGTTCTGGATGAAACTTGTAATTTCAGATACCTAGAACTCCATGAGTGAAGTCAAACTTGGGAATCTGGCTTATCTAAACTTATCTCCCAGGGAATCCAAAAGCAAATACCAAGACACAAGTAATATATTTACCCAACTATCTTGACTTTGAAGAAATGTCTTGAAAACAATGATGAAAACTTGTGCTAAAAGAAAAGAAGTTGCATCATCAAAATTTTGAATTAATCAAATTCTTAATTCATAGTCAATGCAATGAATGGGTAAAACTCTACTCAACCAAACTTGTTCAACTGTATTTTTTTTTCAAAATTATATGGTCATTTGATCTCCAGTTTTGTAGAAAAAAAAATTTAAAAAAAGCATTGAGAATTTAGCTTCTTACCAATGATAATGACTTCTGATGCAGTCTGACTATATGGAAATTATCAGTTCTCAGGGCAGATGTTTAGATTCAGAAATGGAGTTAACTCATATAGAACAGAGTAGAGCCTGGCAGGATTTCAAGGACCAAACGCAAATTATTGTGTTTCACAAAATGAAGCAACAATTTACCAGAGGGGGTTTATGTTGAAAGAAAAAACATTTATACCAGGAGGAGGCTTGGCAGAAAGATAATAGACTTAACTTATAGGTACTGTTACTGTGTAATGCACTTTTTAAAAGGCTTATTTGGTATTTGTTATATAATCAATGTTGACTGGTTACAGGATGTTATTTTCTGTATTAAACATTGAAAAGGAAGTTAATATACAAAGTTAAAAAAATTACATTTATCCCAGTGTGGTGGCACCCACAGAAGGTGATACCCACTGTGGTGGCACCTCAGGAGGCTGAGGCAGGAGGATCTTGAGTCAAAGCCAGCCTCAGGAAAGGCAAGGCATTATACTCAATGAGACTCTGTCTCTAAATAAAAAAATACAAAATAGGGCTGGGGATGTGACTTAGTGGTTGAATGCCCCTGAGTTCAACCCCCAGTACCCCTCCCCCAAAAAATCACATTTATTTTTAGATAAGAATCCTAACTAAAAATTGCAAAAATGGGTTTTTCTCTTGAACTCTAAGAAAATCAGTATGTTTACCTGGGAACCTTAATTGTACACTGGGTTCATTTTAGGAATACATGATGGAATCAAACCCTGCCAAAACTTAGATTGAAAGTTTTAACATTTTATTTTGAACTAATTTTTAATTTACAGAAAATATGCAAGTGTGTTACTAAGAAAGCCCATATAATCTTTATACAGAGTCAAAATTTTGAATATTTTGTCACATTTGTTCTATTCTGTGTAACACACATTTATATGTACATACATACATAACTATATAAATATCTTTACATGTTTAGTATATATACATATTTTTCACATATTCAGTTTTCTAACCATTTAAGAGGAGTTTTTTTTGTGTTTGTGTATATCATGACCCTTACCCCTTAACACTTGAGTGTATATTTCTTCTGAAAAATGATTTTGTTGCATAACCACAGAAAATCTTACAGTAAATCACTTTTATCTAAAACTACCATAATATTCCATTTTGTCTATCCACATAAATCATTTGTAGTATACAGAGAACCAGTATGTCCTGTTGCATTTCTCTTTACTTTCCTTCAATATGTCCTGGATTCTTAGTCTTTGTCTTTTAGGATAGGCATTTTGAATAATACCAACAGTAATGTGATAGAATAGCTCTCAATGTAGGATTGTGAGGTATTTCATGTTTAGATTATTACATTACTTATCCTCAGTAGAAAAGGTACATGATGCATAGTGTGCTCTTGTCCGGGTTTTACTTCCCAAAAGTATCCAGTATATGCACCTCACTGGTGATGTCATTAATATGTTTCATTATTTGTTAAGGAATAATTTGCATATATTAATGATAATATCTGTGTTAAAATGCTTCTTTATTAATTATGATAAATACATATATATATTTATATATATATATACATATATGTATGTATGTGTATATATATATATATATATACACACACATATATATATATATATATATATATATATATACATGTAATCACATCAGAATAGAAATGTAACATTTTCCGTAGACTCAGAAAGTGTCTTTGCAACCCGTCTTGTCAACTTCTCCTCCCTCTGTGCTAACTACTGAGTTGCTTTCTATCAGCATAAATCAGCAATTTATCTCTTAGACTTTTTCAAAATGGAATAATACAACATTTAATGTATGTATGTGTTTGTCTTTCTTTATATAACATGATGACATTGAGATTCATCCATGTCATATTATACAATTTATTCACTTTTAATGCTGAATCATGTTGTTGCATGAAATAAACAATTTGTTTATTTAAGAGACATTTGGCTTGGTTCCAGACTTGGGATATTATAAATAAAACTGCTTTAAATAGCATGCACTCATCTTTGTGTGATGTATATTTTCTTTGGTTTTGGATATAAACTAGACATGAAATGCCTACTGGAAGGTCACAAATATTTTCTCTTATAGATGTTGTATTCTGAACATATACCTCAGAAATTCCTTTGTCGACTTATTCATTAGTACCACATGGTTTTAATTATAAAATTGTATGGCATATTTTGATACTTGGTGTAAGTGATCCCAAGAGTTCTTTCTTGGCTGTTTTTCAGTCTATTCCCATATGTATTTTTTCATGTAAATTTTAATATAAACTTATCTAGCATCCTTGATATTTTTATTGAGATTGCGTTATAGTTTTGATGTGAGATGTCCCCTTAATGCTCATGTGTGAGACAATGCAAGATGGTTCAGAGGAGAAATGATTGGGTTATGAGAGCCTTATCCTGATGGGATTAACTGAGGGGTAGCTGTAGGCTGGTGGGTGGCTGGAGGAGTGGGAATTGGGGGCATGCCTTTCGGATATAGTTTTGTAACTGGCAAGTGGAGTCTCTCTCTGCTTTCTAAGCATTGTGTGAGGTGCTTCCCTCCACCACACTCTTCCATCATGATATTCAGGCCTCCTTTGGAGACCTGAGGAATGAAGATGGCTGTCTGAAACCATCAACACCCAAATAAATTTTTCCTCTTCTAATTGTACTTGTTAGCTTTTTCATGGCTGTGACTAAAAGAACTAACTAAAACAGATTGCAATATATTTATAAATTAGCTTAGGAAGAACTGATGTCTTAATGATATTAAGATGTTCAAACCAAGAACCAGAATTAGCTTTTCATTTCTTCAATTTGCTTTGTAGCATCTGGGAGTATTTTACAGCATTTTCTATGTCAATTTTAAATATTTCCCGTTAAGTATATTCCTATTTCACTTATTTTGTTTCTTTTTTGGCTATTTTTAGTAGGTTTTATCCTCTTAATATGTTCTAATAGATTATAATTTAAATAAAAATAGGCTATTAATTTTTCCATGTCAATTCCAAGTCCTGCTTTTGCCAAACACTTTACTATTTTCACTACATTTATCATTGATTTATTAGTGTGATATTTTCCCAGGTATGATACCTTGCCATCTGAAATGGAGTTTTATTTCCTCACTTCTAACTATTATATTATCTTTGACTTTTTAAAAAATTGCATTGACTAGTAAGTACATTAAAAGGTTGATAATAGTAGAATTGACATCTTGATGTTGTTCCTGGCCAGTACTTTTTTTTATCACATATGATGGCTTTGCATTTTATCATGCTGAAAAACATTATCCATGCTGGTTTTCTTGAAAATTTTAATAAAAACAAGTGTTGAATTTTGGCATAGGCCTTTTAAGTATCTGAAGATTATCATGCATATGTTCTCCTGCAGGTGAATTTATATTAATAGATTCTTATAATATGGACTTATTCTTATCTGAGTGGTACAAACTCTGCTTAGTCATGGTTGTTTTTTTTTCCTTGTGATATTGTTGTCTAATCACTAACATTTTATTTAGAATGTTTGTATCAATATTTACAAATGAGTTTACAACTTTTTGTTCTTTGTTGAGATTAACTATCATTGTTATATTTGCTTGACAAAAGGAATTGTGAAATTTTCCTTCAAAAAATATTTGTGTATGCATTGTGGAATGGCTGAATGAAGTGAATTAATATATCCATTACAAACTTACCATTTTTTTTGCAGGAATCTACTTTCCTGTGATTTTCAAGAAATATTATTCGTATCTCACTGACATTTGGATCCTTTGACAGCCATTTCCCCAACCCTGCTACTAGCTACCATTTTACTCACTGTTTCTATGATTTGAGATTTTTTAGATTCCACATCTAAGTGAGATCATGCAGGAGTTTTTTTTTGTGTGTGTGTGTGTGCTTGGCTTATTTCACTTAACATAATGTTCTCTAGGTTCATGTACGTTATTTGCAAATGACAAGATTTCTTCTTTTCATTTTTTAAGACTGAATAATAGTCCCTTGTGTATGTACCGCTTTTCTTATTTGACACCTGACCAACAGGTGAATGAAACAATATTGAACAGATTTCATTTTAATACTCTGAGATATTTCAGTAGCTGGGGCTATTTATCAAGGCTTAGTCTTGAATTTTGAAAGTTAACACTCAGAACATTGAACATTCTCTCTCTGGGTGATTTTGTCTAGACACGGACAAGTTCTTCCCTCCATGCTTTTCTTTTGCATGAAGTGGCCAAGCCTTATCTTCCATGAACCCTTGGTCTTGTAATGGCAGGCAAACTTGCAACTATAGTTTGTTGGAAATTTGTAGTGTATTCTCAACTTATGAGTAATTTGAAATTTTCTGGTTTTCAGTAACGATGATGGGTCAGGTATTGTTTTATTTGAATTTCTTGTTGATCTATAATTTTTTTTGTTTTATCCAATGAAAAGCCAAATTCAGATAAATATACTTATCCCTGGACATTTATAAAAGCTCTTTAAACACTCCATGCAGATATTCAAAGAGAATAACAATAGAATCTGTTTAGAATTCAATACGCAATTACTATACCCTATTTAATACATTCTTTAAAGTTTCCTGGTCATGATAAATGTGATGAAAACCTCAAGTGAATCTTTCAAGCTTACCAAAAACAATCAATCAAAATAACTGGATTATTCTATATTCTGTTTTTAATTCAAGGAGATACTTGTCACAGTTTTGCATCTCAGTTTGATTGTTACATCCATAAATACTAGTGTAAATTACCTATATCAGTATTCTTTCATCATTGTATTTAAAATGCTTTCAAAAAAATCAATTGTGTTCAATTTAAATTTCTAATTAAAATTCTAAATATTTATGCTGACACATATATAATATCTCAATAATTATTATTTAGCTTGAAATATTGCCTTTAGCAATAAAATTATAATATCTAAGTTGTCTCCTTTTTGAAGAAAACAGTTCCAAGAGGTCTTGCAATTTCATTTTTTCCCTATAGGAATCTGCTATCCTGGTGTGGAGTCCTTTGCATTCTTTCTACCATCCTCATGGATGCCCTATACGTTCACATGCAGTCATTCAAGACACACCAGTCCTCAGATGAACTGTCTCCTGGCTGCAACTGGATAAATGACCCAAAAAAGTTCTGCAAAAGAACTTCCCAACTAAGGTTACCTTGGAGAGAACCATGTAGAAATAAACAAATTTTAAACACCAAGTTGTTGGGTAGTTTTATACAGTAATAGAAAGTTAATCATAGGTATATTTTTGACTAGAAAACAAACATCATTTCGGTTTTCATTTAAAAGTGGTGTTTTAGTAATTCTGTAAAAATATCTGAAAAATAAAGGTCAATAGGAAAGTTCTGTGTATACAAAAATTCTGTGTGTAAAGAATGTTGGGATTGGAGATGGTTTTTATATTGTTATGACATTTCAAAAATGCCTATGAAAACTCTTCACAAACTAAGTTAAAAACAATGGATTTTAGATCAGAATAGATAAGTTTTCTTCAGATTAAAAAATACATTTTTGTAAATGCACATATACTTTATACACTCTAAAACTTGTGATAAATGTTGAACTTGGATATTGTATCTCGGTATACTTTTGCAAATTGGAAATAGGTTTGATAAACACCTGTAGGGACTGAATTGGCATCAAAATGTGAAAAAATATATGCCATTCCAAATGAAATGGTAAATAGTAATGATAGAAAGTTATCATATTCTTACAGGAAGAATTTATATATAGATGCATACTATAGATGAAAAGATATTTGAAGGACTATTATTGGCCTACTTACCCAAGTTATGTGCTTTAATTTTCTAAATCTCACAAAATGACAAACTGATGGTACAGTTAGAGTTACATATTACAGTACCAAGTAATCATGGATAACTGCATGTATTTTCTCTATTCAAATAAAAGAATAAAGGAAAGAATAGGAGTGATAGGACAGATGTGCTCATTTTTGCTTCTTACTCTAAAGTTCAGAGGGGAACCACTCAACTGCTCTGTCTCCATTCCTGAAGCCTCCTTTCACGTTCCCTGAGATCTAGTCAGCCATTCCTGTTTTCTCATCAAGAAAGGCCAGGAACCTGATGAAAGGAAGGTCAAAATGCTCTTTCATTTTGGATATAAATGAAGTTCACGGGGTTTAAAAACATGCTGCAGTGCTGAGTGGGTGGGTGTTGTTAGTGAGGTGACAGCAGTCCAATGCAAAGAAGACCACCTCTGAAGAGCAGTAAGTGGTGTTCAAGGACAACTTCAGCAGACGGACCAGGGTGATACCTTTCTTTTCTAGAACAAGACAGATAATTGATCATCAGAGTTGTTAGAGATGCTGCGGCAATGAAAATGCATATCTGTATAAGGAAGGTGAGTTTATGCTCAATGGTAGTGTTTAAAGAGACAGTAGATTATAAACACAATGATTTTTATAAACATAATTACAACCAATGTGCCATTTTCATGTTTTCAACATCATGATAGCCAACATTTTGGTAAGCCTCCTTGAAGTTATGATCATTCAGGTTCACATACAATGCAATATTTTCTGCAAAGCAAACATCCTAGCTACAGGTCATGCAATTTGCTTATCTGCAGAAGTTCTCTTTTAAAGTAACTCTTTCCAGTCTATATTACTTCCTTCCCACATAATTAATAAAAGGAAACTGGATTAGTCAGTTTTTCATCACTATAATGAAATACTGGAAACAGGATACTTATGAAGGAAAGGAGGTTTATTTGGTTTACAGTTTGGGGTTTAAAGTTCAGAGGGCATAAGCACATTCTCAAAAGGCTACCCCTTGACTGCATCACCTCATGGTGCATGATGGATGGCAGTGGTGGGAGTGTATTTCTGGAGGAAGCAAGTGCCATCTCAAACTAGGTGCAGAGTCACAACTGGGTGTAACTAGACTCAAGCTTCTGTAATAACCCTCTTGTGAGAACTGGCTTCCAAGGACCTGCTCCCAATAACCCAAGGACCTCCTAGACCATACCGCCTAATGGATCTACCACCTCCAATCACACCACCTTGAGATCAAGTCTTTAGCATACAAGCCTTTGGAGGATATGCAACTTTAAAATCATAGCAGACACCATGCTTACAGCATAGTTTTGTCTTTTATTCCTTGATTCTGCTTGCCTGACTTCCAACATCCTTCATATTTCATCTTAGAGTATATGAAATATTATTGCTGAACTATATGAATTTATTTGAAATATTTGTCTTACATTTCCTAGACATGTTTTCTTCATCACTTTTAGATTGAATTCAGCAGGATTCACATTAAATGAACAGTGATTAACACATTTTGCCCTTATGCAATCATATCTTTGTTACTTCTCTTAGTTGTCTTTTCTGGAAAAGACCATCAGAGCAACTTGTTGATAAAGGAAAATAAAGTAACCAATTTATAGATTAGGTTGTCATTTGACAAATTAAGGGAGATATTCATTGATAGAGACTTCATGGTGTCTGGAGGTGGAGAAGAAACAAAGGGTAAATATTGGTGAAAGTTTTGGAGTCTAATTAATATAGTTCATTAGCTGTGAAGGTCTCATTGGGATTGGCCAAAATTCATGACAGTATAATAAAGGACTGTGGACACAGTGAGGAGCAGGCTCCAGGCAATCCTGGAAAAGTAAACAGTCCTGTGAGGTTCTTCATTGAGCTAACTGTTGTCCTGAGTCCTTTCAGCAGGACTGGCTGAGTAGTTCAATGCTCAGGAAAAAAAAAAAAAAAAAAAAGGATTTTCCAAAGGGTTTTGAAACAAGCAATACAGTTACATGCAATGTTATCTTCCTGGATAAGACAATCATTCAGGAAGTTGGAGTAGTTATCTGAGTGAGTACAGGTGATTTATTTTCTCACTTACAGAGGTCAAGGAGCAAATTTTAGAGAGAAAAGTAAAAAATAATTGAAAGCTTGTGTAAGAGTTATTAAATAAAGTTTATTCCCGCTGAAATTTTTGGAGAAGTGTTTTAGTCAGCTTTTTTTGCTGTTCTGACTAAAAGACCTTACAAGAACAATTTTAGAGGAAAAAAAAGTATATTTGGAGGCTCAAGGTTTCACAACTTTCAGTCCACAGAAGGTAGCTGTATTCCTCAGGGCTTGAAGTGAGGCAGAACATTGTGAAGGAAGAATGTGACAGAGGGAAGCAGCTCACATGATGATCAGGAAAGAGAGAGGAATAAATACCACAAAGGCCCACCCCAGCGCCATCTCCTCTAGTCATGCCCTACCTACATTTAGTTAACACTCAGATTATCGCATCAGAAAATTAATTCACTGATTGGTTATGAGAACCTTAAACCAATAATTTCTCCTCTAAACCTTCTTGTGTTGTCTCACCTGTGAGCTTTTTGAGGGACATCTCACATCCCAAATGTAACAAACAGCTTAAGAAAGGACTAAAACTTTAGTCCCCCCCCCAAAAAAAAAATCACAAGGCAAAGAAGCCGCTAAGTCTGAAGTGTTTTCAAAGGTCTATGCCATTTGTTCATGGAGAACTCAAGGCTATATAGCATTATTTGTTACTGACTCCGCACACAAGGAAAATATAATAAAATGTTTTCTGAGAAGGAAGCATGTTCCAAGGTAAGACTGAGTTTAATAACTAACATTGTTCTTGGCCCAAATGTCAAAAGCTTTGTGTTCTTCTTTAATATCATTGAACTAGTGCTGAAGCACATGGAGAGGATTAAGGTAAGACGTTTGCAAACAAATAAACACACATTTTAGCTAGAACAAAATTTTTCTTGAAAAAACTAAACTCATTTGGAAATCGCTACTCATTACAGAGAAACTTCCCTATAAATGTAACCAGTAATAGCATATAATGCATTTGAACACAGCATCTTAAAAAATTTAATCATTAAAACTGTTACAGTAAAGTCAATCACAATATAGTTATATAAATTTTTTAAGTCTAGAGATCTGCCTCCACCTACCTGCATAGGACCCAGACCCACAGTAGGTCTGGGTCTGTCACCACTGCTCCCCACCTGGGAGCCCAGGCCTAACACACTTCTGTCTTGGGACACTGCAGACATTGTCATAGTCTTCCCACATAGTTGCCTCTACCTTTCAACAACAGACAGGGCCTAGAAGTAGCTGCATTTTAGAGCAGGCATCCCAAAGCCAGTGTAAGGCCTACCATTTCAGCCCCATCTCTGAAAGACCTTGCATCCATCTTGGGACTCCTCCACTGCTATCTCGAGAGTTACCTTGTCTATTGCCACCATCATCTTTAATTGCAGTAAAATCCAGCTGGGGACACCTGAAGGATCTGGAAATCCAGAATCAAGGTGAGGTACAGATAATCTGTGCAGATATTACAAGATTATAGGGTAGAAACTGTAACATCTCAGATCCATGCTGCAAGAAAGGAGAACACATAGACAACATGAAAAAACAAGGGAGGAAAGTGCCCCAAATAAACCAGGATACTACAATAACAGAACCCATGGACAGTGAAGTTGATGAAATGTCAGAGAAGGAGTTCAGAAGGTTCAAAATTAAAGTGACCTGTGAATTGAAGAATGACCTAAATGAACAAATACTGGCAAAAATTGATCACTCCAACAACGGGATAAGAAAGCAAATACAGGTAGCAAAAGACTACTTCAAGAAAGAGATAGAGACTCTGGAAAAAAAAAAAGCAGTCATATGCAGCCAATATGGAAAGCAGTATGGAGAATCCTTAGAAAACTGGGAATGGAACCACCATTTGACCCAGCTACCTCTCTTAGTCTATATCCAAGGGACTTAAAAACAGCATACTACAGAGACACAGCCACATCAATGTTTATAGTAGCACAATTCACAATAGCTAAACTGTGGAACCAACCTAGATGCCCTTCAGTAGATGAACGGATAATGAAAAAATGTGGTATTTATACACAATGGAACACTATTCGGCATTGAAAGAGAATAAAATCATGGCATTTTCAGGTAAATGGATGGAACTAAAGAATATAATGCTAAGTGAAGTTAGCCAATCCCCAAAATCCAAATGCTGAATGTTTTCTCTGATTTAAGGATGCTGATTCATAATAGGGTTGAGTGGGGGAAAGCATGGGGGGGGTTAGATGAACTCCAGATAAAGCAAAGTGGAGGGAGGGGGAGAGAGGGAATATGGGGATAGAAAAGACAGTGAAATGAGGTATACATCATTACCCCTAGTACATGTATCGTGTGACTCTACTTTGTGTACAACCAGAGATATGAAAAATTGTGCATTATATGTGTAATATGAATTGTAATGCATTCTGCTGTCATACATAACAAATCAGAATAAAAACATTTAAATCTTTAGGTCTATGTATAATATTATATCAAACTTAGATGATTTCATTTTTACTTCTGGGCCCCTTCAAGGGTCACATTTAAGAAAGAATAAAGAGTCAACATGATGTGAAACTAATGTGGTTTTCTTTTTTAAACTGAAGAGAGATGTTACAATGAAAAATAGAATTTTGGTCTGCCCAAGAAGAAGAAAAAAAGCTATACTATGGCTGGTTGTAGACACGAACCTTAAGGGGTTGATAGGGGTAGAGAACAGAAATGTCAAACTGGTTGTAGGGAACCTATACAATGGACCCTGATGATCTCAGTTTCCTGGTATTTTACATGATTGCATAATCCTTTTCCTTTAAAGATGAACTCATTTCAGTGAGTCACTTCTAATGGACAGAATACAATGAAAGCATGAGATGTCACTTCCAAGATTAGGCATAAAAATACTTTTATTTTGAGCCCTCTCTTTTTTCTCTCTTCTTCTCTACCCCCATAGCATTCTCATCTTAGGGAAGCACCTACCATATTGTTAACAGTTAACAGCCCAAAGGAAAGACCTACATAGAAGAGGTCTGGCATCTCTGGCCAGTCATTGAAAACCTGCCAACAACATGAGTGAGCTTAGAAGCAGAACTTCTCTCATTTGAGCACTGAAATAACTACATTTTACATAATACCTGAATTTAGCCTGTGAGAGACCCTGAAACAGGCACCCAACTAAGTCATGTTCAGACTCCTGACCTACAGAAATTATGAAAAAAATATAAAATTATACATATAAAATATGTATAGGGTTTTGGAATAATTTATTACACAACAATAAATAACTAATGTATAGGTATTTCATTAAAGTTTTTGCTCCATAGAATTTGATGTGGATCTTCTGTCCCATTTTTCAAAATTTAAGTAAAAGATCCAATTTCCTTGATCAATTGATTTTGGGGGTACGACGAACAACAAACTGCTCCACATGAGTGAAACTTTCAAGTCCCTAATTGCATCTGGGATATACATTTCTAATTGGTTGCAATAAATCCCAAAGAGAGAGTTTTAGGGATACAAAGAAGGACAAGGTAGGTAACAATGTCATTTTCAAAGCTTCCAGCATTAAGATGTGGTCTTATCTTGCATAAATCTCCATCTGACCTTTCAAGTTCTAAAGTTTAATCAATGCTTTGCAGAGGAGCAATTACATTTACTAAAGAAAATAAGTCACTAGGACAGGCATGTTTTTTTTCTTCCTCCTCTTCTTCTTTCTTTAAAAATCTTGCAAGCGATGGTCCTAGAATGTTTTAAACCTAAAGGGAAGGATGACCAGCATTGTGTATTTTCAAAATATAGTAACTGGATTATTGTATTAGGTAAACAAATTGAAAGCATGTGTGTGGAGAAGTATGTATAAAGTCTTGCTATCATTCTCAAAATAATTTATAAACTTAAAAAGATAAAATTGATTTTTTTTAAAAAATCACATAAACATAGAATTGTATAGGAGGAAAAGATAAAATTGTAGTCACCTATTTCTGATGGGAAACCAGAGGGCACTGGAGACTGTTTCCTGGACACATACTGTGCCTAAAGTAGTTGGCTGGGCTAAAGAAAGCACTCGAATGACTTATTAAATGAGTACAGAAGATGCTTGCTCAATTTTTATTGAGAGTTTAATATGAATGTGAATATTATCTAAAGCTCAACACCTATGGGGGCATAAGTCAATATTCTTAAAAGAAGTTCTGGATGACCTTCCCAACATGAGACAGAGAAATGCTCTCCACTTCATTGGGCACCTGGGGTACAGAGGAGCAAGAGAATCACCTGCCATTTATTGGGAAGGGCTGGGACCATCATTCCTCCTATTCCTTGGACAGAGAAAAGAGCTGATTTCCCCTACATACCACCTCACTTTCTATAACCTCAACTCTAAGCCCTACCTCAAGCCCAGTGGAAAATCTATCATGGATAGAAAACTATCATTGAGACTGGAGCTTCCTGTAAAACTCATCAAGAATGAGCTTCCTGGCTGGATACTTGTTAGGCTTCTGTCTATGGCACCAGAGTTTGAACTACATGGAGTTCAGGGTCCCCAAAGAGTAGGCATCTCATGGCTATGACATGGAAAGTCTGAAAAAAAAAAAAAAGAGGCCAATTGGTACTGTTTTGTGAGCAAAAGAGAACAAGAAGGTTTCTGTGGAGGATGCCTGAACATTCAAATCATGAAGCAGCCAGGTTTTGCACAATGTATGGAAGAGTGCTGACACCAAGCCATCTAAAAGCACCTCTCTGTGAGGATGTTTGTGTGTCATTAAGTTTGCATTTGTTAGTTGAAGCTTTTAATTGAGGAAAATAATTTTTCCCACCTCCCTCCACTCTTTCTGCAGGATGATCACCAGGAAAGTTCAAAGTAAACTCTACAAGGTTGAAAAGTTGGTGTCAATTGGAGCTTACCATGTGACATGTCCTATAGTCCAGGAAGGGGAGATAGGACCCCTAATGAGGAGAAGCAGCTGTTTCCCATGAGCCATCAAGAATTTCAGGACTAGGAATGTTTCATCTTCTCTTAGGATATACATCTCCATGTTCTACAGGAACCATTGGTACAAGGCCCTCTCCTTGCTCAAATCTGCATTCCAGATGTGGTTAGTCCAAGCTCTGCAATTAGGTGTATCTCAAACAACATCAGATGCTGATCATTATCATAAAGGAGATCAAAAATGGGTTTTTATGGGTATAATTAACAGCATCTTATTTAGCATAATAAACTGTTTAAATGGATTTTCATAGGTGAAATCAGATAATCAATGTGTATGTATCAAATAAAATATTTTTTAAAATCCTTGAAAATTAGGATATAATAATCAATGGGGCCATTTTCATTTATTCTAGAATGGCTCTAAAGTCTTTATGTTCAAAAAATTTTGTATCTAGTCATTAAGTAGATTTCATGTCATATTAAGTCCATACTAAGGTTATAAAAACCCTACTTCTAGAATATTGTCTTGCCTGCCATGAACAAACCTTTCTAGCGAAATGCTTTTTGGAACACTTAAAAGTTTAGAGAACTGGCTATCGAGTTTTGGAGCTATTCTGTGTTTCATGCTGCTGAATATTTATTTATTTATTTATTTATTGTTTTTTTTTTAGAGAGTGAGAGAGGAGAGAGAGAGAGAGAGAGAGAGAGAGAGAGAGAGAGAGAGAGAATTTTTAATATTTATTTTTTAGTTCTCGGCGGACACAACATCTTTGTTGGTATGTGGTGCTGAGGATCGAACCCGGGCCGCATGCATGCCAGGCGAGCGCGCTACCGCTTGAGCCACATCCCCAGCCCCCTGAATATTTATTTAATATGTGTATATAAGAATTTTTCTGAGACCTATTTGCAATAACTTGATGAGTTTATAGCAGAGAAGAAAATTCTCATATTTCTTCAGGAGCTGCCCATTATTTACCCCAAAGAACTTATATTGTTTGTATAAACACAACGATTGGGGCAATTCACAACACACACACACACACACACACACACACACACATTCAAATCATGTGTGCCTGGCATGGAGAGACTGCAAAGCAGAGAGACAGGGTGGAAAGTTCTTTTGGAATACAGACTCAAGTAGGGTCACGGAGGCCAACTAGTAAGTGCTTGCTATTGTCAATGAACAGTGACATTGAAAAGTCAGATGGGAGGTCTTCAAAGAAGCCACAAAGGCATTTAAAGAGATGAAATTTGGACATAGGCCAGCATTTGGAAAATTGATACTAAATTAGCACAGAAACTGACAGAGTGAGGGTGGGGGTGGTGTGGGGAGTTAACTTCTTTCCACCTCACACCCACCCTGAAGCAGAAGCACCCACTAACTGTGAGGTAGAGGTAGAGGGAAACAGCAAAAGCTAATAATGCCTCCCTGGGCAGCTAAACTCTCATGAAGAAGAGAAACTTAATTTTACATAAGATGAAGTTTCTGATTTAGATCACACTGAATATTTTAACACCTAAAAGTTAGACTATTCTAATACCTCAGTAGTGTAGCAATATTGGCCAAAATAATTTCCATCATTGTGCCCTGTAAAGTTCAACTACTTTCAGCAATTGTAGATACATACCAAAAAAAAAAAAACACCTGCATTATAAATGCTACACTGTTATAAACTTTTTTCAGCAAAAATATATCTCAGAAATCTTCCAGTATTAAAATATATAGGACTTACTCTCTTCTCTTTAGCATCTCTGTGGTACTCCGTAATATAGATGCACCATACACTGAAAACCACATTTTATTTAACCTATCTTAAAATGATAGTTAGGTTTTCCCAATGTTTTATCATTGAAACAATGTTGCAATGGTCTTTGTGTTTTAATTTGACACAATGTTAGATTCAATTGTGGGAAATAAAAGTAGTTCTATTTCTTGCAAACTGTGTGTGTATGTGCGTGAGCTTTGTGTCTGTGTATTTTCACATCATCCTAGAGTGGTTTGTATAAACTTGATGTATTTAATATCTTTCATTTTCTGCTGAAATCAGTACAATCAGATTTTTATCCAGACTAATTCACCTAAAATGTCCTCATCAAGATTGTCTTCCATATTGTTAAATCTAATGGCCAGTCCCCGATTTTCTGTACTGGTCAGAAACATTTCAGACAGTCAACCTTTCTCCCTTTCTTTAAACAGTTTCTCATATGCTAGTGGGATACCCCACTAACCTGGCTTTTCTCATTTCTTCTTGCCTTTTCTTATCATCCCCTCATTATATCTGCTGCTTCTCAGTGTTTTAATGCTTCAGGGATGTTTTACTCAGCCTTTTCCCTGCTCTAACTAAAATACCAGATCAGAACAATGTTAGAGAAGAAAAAATTTATTTGGGGGCTCACAGTTTCAGAGGTCTCCATCCATAAACAGCTGGCTCTACTCTTCTGGACTTCAGATGAGATAGAACATCATAGTGGACAAGTGTGTTAGGGGAAGCAGCTCACATGATGATCAGAAAAAGAGAAACATTCCACTCGCCAGATACAAAATACATACCAGAAAGGCATGTCCCCAATTCCCATTTTCTCCATCCATACCCTACCCACCTTCACTTACCACTCAGTAAATCCCATCAGGGGATTGATTGATTCTCATAACCCAATCATTTCACATCTAAACCTTGCATTGTCTCACACATGAGCTTTTGGAGGACACCTCACATAAAAACCATAACAAGGATTCACTCAATACTTGGACCTCCTTCTTTTTCTACCTGTACTTACTCACCTAGAGACCTCACTCTGTCTCATTGCTGTAAGTTCTTTCTATATGCTAATAACTTGCACAGTTGTAACTGCTGCACAGACCTTTCCCTTTGAACCCAAACTTGTATTTAATCTCAATATTCAACTTATACTTATTCATTTGTATTTTAATAGGCATCATAAATTCAATATTCCAGAATGAAACTCGTTTTATTTAGTTTTCTGTCTCACTCACACACCCACGCCCCATGCATACACATAATGATCCTGTGGAAACAAAGTCAGATGATTCCTCTACTCAAAATCCACCAATGATTGCCCACTTTACAGTAAAATTCAGTGTTCATACTATGATCCACAAAGCCCTATTTTAACCAATACTCCTCCATTCCTCTATCTGTGCTCTCTGCCTTCATTTTCTACCACAATCAGGCCACATCAAGATTGTCTTCCATATTGTTAAATCTAATGGCCAGTCCCCCAGCTTGATCACACTTGCTACTTTGTTCAATCTCTGAATTTATCTATCTTTTAATCTTCCCAAACATATTATGCCCCAAATTGAATATCTGATATTCAGCAACAAACATATTCCTTTTATAGCTGTCCCTCAAACATAAACCTGCATGGATTATGTCCTATATGAATGCTAGCTGTTATCTGCTATTATTATTTTTTTAACTTCTTGAAAGAAGTATTTTTATCTGTTTTGACGACCATTGCATTTAACTGTCCTGGCTTGTTGATACAAATATTGTTGAACAGATAAAAATAATTTACATTTTACATGTACAATGTGCAAGGTTAATCTGTGATAAATGAATACACATGGCTATGGCTTAGAACACTGGTAATAACATTTTTTTTCTTTCTTTTTTTTTCTGGTATTGGAGATTGAATACAGGGGCACTTGATCACTGAGCAACATCCCCAACCCTATTTTATATTTTATTTAGAGACAAGATCTCTCTAAGTTGCCTAGCACCTTGCTTTTACTGAGGTTGGCTTTGAACTTGCAATACTCCTGCCTCTGCCTTCCCAGCTGCTGGAATTACAGGCATACGCCACCATACCTAGCTCATTTGTTTTCTTTGGTAAGAATAATTTTAGAGTAATAGTTATAATTGTATGTTGGTATGTGCCTGATATAGTCTGGTGTGAAAAAAAATCTATTGTATCTTGCCACTCTAGGTCATCTGTATTAAAGAGGAATTAAAACAAAAATATAAGAAACAGAAAAAAATAAATAAAACATGACAACTTGGGCCATAAAATAAAAAGAAATTTAGCTCTAATAAATAAAAAGATAGAAAAGAACCTTGCTAAAGAGCTTTGTGGGATGAGGCAATAGGAAGATCTTCAGCTACATTTATGGCAGTTCTTTTATTTCAATCAACAAATATATTTATTGCAAGTTCATTCCATCTTGCTTCTCAAAAGTTCATGGTAGCATGCTATTGTTGCATATTACCACTGCCTGGTTTTCTTTGTTATAAATTATATTTAGAGCTTTCTTTAATAAAACTTTTCCATGGGGGCCATCTCTACCCCTGCTGTGTATATCAAGAGCATTCTGGCCTGTCTGGGATGTTGATACTGCAGAAAAGGAGAGGTCTAGACTACTCTACACTTAGAAAGTTTACACAGCACAGGAAGGTGGTTGAGATTGGGCTACTTCAAAACCTTTTTCAATATTTTCTATTTCCCAAAAGGATAAGTACACTTTTTTTCTTTTTAAATTCTTAAAGAATAATTTATTAAACCATTGGAGTTTGAACTTTGCACTTTCCAAAATGGTAGTCCAAAGCTGATGTGACTACCTAAATTGAAACGATTTAAATTTAAACACAATTTAAAATTCAGTTTTTCTGTTTTCCTACCCACATTTCAAGTCCTTAGTGGACACAAATGTCCATGGCTACACTACTGGACAGCATAGATATACATTTTTATCATCATGGTAAGTTGCATTGAACAGTGTTCAGCTATGCCCAATTTTTGAAAAGTATAAGAGTGTAAGGATGAAAAATACAGACTTAGGAAGCAAAGTTGGGAGTTCAATTCCATTACTACCAATTTCATAACCATAAGCAAGAAACTTATTTTTTTTTTGTAGTGCTGGAGTTTAAATAAACTCAGGGCTTTGTTCTTGCAAGGCAAGCACTCTACCAACTGAGCTACATCCCCAGCCCAGGAAATTTAATTTTCTTGCTCACTAATTTCCCTGTCTGTAGTATGGGGATGGTAATAATAAACTGCTTCATGAGGTAGATGTGGGGATTAAATTTTTATTATATAAAAAGTGCTTAGAACTGTGCCTAGCACATAAGTCCTTGTTTTAAAAATTGAAATAATATTCATAAAATTAAAATTAAACATAACATAAAATTAAAATTAAACATAACATAAAATTAAACATTTTAACATGTATAATTCAGTGGCATTTAATCCTTGCACACTGTTGTGCAAACACCACTACTATCTAATTTCAAAGTATTTTGATCACTCCAAAATAAAACCCCATATCCATTTAGCAGTCATTCCTGATTCTGCTCTCACCCTAGCTATCTCTGTGGATTTAACAGTTCTGGGTATTTTGTAGAAATTATACAATATATGACCTTTGTATTTGGCTTCTTTCCCTTAGTAAAATGTTTCTAAATTTCATCCACATTATAGCATGTCCTTTTTATAGCAGAGCAATATTCTAGTGCAGGTATATATCATTCCTTATTCATCTTTTAATCTGTTGATGAACACTTGTGCTGTTTCCACTTTTTTGCTTCTGTGAATAGTGTTGCTATGAACACTTATCTGAGTACTTGTTTTCAACATACATAGGAGTAGAATTACTGGATTGTAATTGTTAATTTTAGGTGTCAACTTGAATGCATTAAGGAATACCTAGAAACCTGTAAAATTATTACCTTGGTGGTGTCTATAAGAGTTTTTCTAGAGGAGGCTGGCATGTGAATCTGAGTGGCCAAAGTGGGAAAGTCCAATTGTCTGGGGACCCAAGGAAAATACACATAAATTGGAATCTTTCTACCACACCTCTCACCTTACCCACCATAAGCTGGAACATATTTTCCTCTAGCCTTGGACATCAGAGCTCAGGCTTTCTAGTCGTTGGACCCCAGCACTTACCCCAGTATCCCTAGCCCTAGGCACTCATGCTTTGGGACTTGAACTAAGAGTTACACCATTGGATTCCCTGATTCTAAGCATTCTAAGTCATGTTCCTGCCATCTCTGGCCTCCAGCCTGCCTATAGCCTGTCATGGAACTTCTCAGTTACCATATCACATAAGCTGATTTCTTAATAGATGCCCTTACATATACCTATGTACATGTCATATGTATTCTGTCTCTCTGGAGAACCATGACTAAACACATGGATCATATAGTAGCTCTGTGTAAAACTTTTTTGAAAAACTTCCAATTGTCTTCTAAGAAACATATTTAAACTGTTATTATTTTCCTACCATAATCATTATTATTTTCTTTTTAAGTTCCATTGTTGGAGCAAATCACAGGGAAGATCACTTTGATGGAGTCTACCCCATTATTATACAGCCTGGGTCAGTATACCCTCTTCCAGTGATGGAAAGATCCTGGGTCATCAGACCACCTTTACCAACTTATATTCAGGTTTTTTTTCTTGCTCTTGGGAATCTCACTCATTTATTGGGGTGACTTGCTAGTTGAGATCTAAACAGTGTGTCCAGGACCAATGCTTACAGATTCTGATTGGTAAAAAGTTTCAAAAATATCCCACCTTAAATAGAATAAGATTTACTTTTCAAATCTGTAGCAAAGCTATTTCCTCTAGAGAACTGACTTCAGAAGATCAGAGAGACCTGGGTTAAATCCCAGTTCTGCATTTTCCAAACAGTTAGACCTCAGACAATTTACTTAACCACACTTAGCATCAATTTTCTTTGTATAAAAAGAGCTTCTCCTGTAGAATTTTTTTGTTGTTATAAGCAATGGAAATTAACTGCTATAATTTTAAGCAGAAAGTGATTTTTTGGAAGGATAACAAATAGCTGAAAGAATTAAAAGAATGGTGATCAAGGTGTATAAATTCTAATATTAATCCAGTGGTCTAGTAAGTATTACATTGTTCTTAGTGTATTGTTGCTATTTCTCACTCCATTCACATTCAAATTTCTTTGAGATGCAGTACAAGAGATACAGTCATATATTCATTTTGTAGTTCTGGAAGGACTCAGTCCCTTAATTAATACTCCTGAACACACTTAAGGGAAGATAAAGTCTAAATAAATAAATAAACAAAAAGTCTAAATAAATAAGTAAACAAAATGAAATAAAAAATAAGTTATTGCACTTTGAACAAGTAAGAAAAACTTCTGGTCTTTAATAATAATTAAATGAGATTAGATATTTAAAGCATTTAGAATTTCTAGTACTAACAAATACTCATATGTAGTTTTCAATATTACTGCTGCTATTTATTTTAGCTGGATATCTACAAACTGACAGACACCCTGTAGTTGTCTTCTTCAATGACTTTTGACCTAGAATATGAAGGATGATCTAATTAATAGCCTTACTGGTTCCTGTATAAATTTTAATATCCATTGCCTCTAAGACATGTGCAATTAGAGTACTCCTCTTCTTCATGCCTGGATTTAGGAGACTTTGTTGGTTGACAAGGAAAAGAATTTGGCAAATATAAAGTAAGGACTTTATAATCTGAACATAGTATCTTAACACTTGCCTTCTTCTCATACACAAAAATTCATTCTTTCTTACTAGACAAATGATATTCTAACTTTGGCTTATTCATTACAGAGACAGTCCTCTTGGAATCTGAAAACAGATTGGCCAAAGGTCTGCTGGGATCTCATTTGGAGCTGTTGTATAATGATCAATTAAGTTACTACTGGCCACAAGGATGATTGTAATATTGCAAATGGGAAATGCATTCCAAACTTACCTATGAACAGAAAGTAGTGATGATGAATTGTAGCAAGTGTAAAAAAAAATCACTGAGTGGTATACAGAAAAATTTTTATCTTAGATGATAGCATTATAGATTAAATAATATTACAGTTAGGGTTTATTATTATCTCTAGAAAGGATGTTTCAGACATTATACAAAGTACTTATTTCTGATTATTTTTAGCCTTCTGTTAACTTTCCTGGAATTCATTAATTCCTAAGAAGAGTGAAGCAGCCTAAGGGCATTAGAAAATCCATTAGATAATTTATACTCCAAAAGTATATCTTAAAAATTCATGTCTTTGCCTCAAGAGACATTTCTTATGAGTGATGGGCTCTATGTCACTTAAGGTCCAGACTGAAAAATGGAAAACAGTGACTATAACAAAGAAGAGTTGACACAGGGTATTGGCATCAGCCTCTGTGAAGAGTAGCCTCCCTTCAAAGTGCCTAAGCTCCTCGTATTCTGCTTTTAGAATCCTTTCTGATCCAATTCAGCATCTATTTTGTTCATCAAGCACAGATCTAGTAGCTGATCAGATGTCTCCCTGCACCAAATTTCTCTGTAGGTCCTTCCTTCCTTTTAAACAACTTAACTTTTTCTTTCTTTCTTTGTATTGGGGATTGAACGCAGGAGCACTATTACCACTGAGAAAAATTCCCAGTCCTTTTAATTGTTCGTTTTTCAGTCAGGGTCTCTCTGTGTTGCTAAGGAACTCACTAAATTGCTGAGGCTGGCTTTGACCTTCCAATCCTCCTGCTTCAGCCTCCTGAGTTATTGGGATTACTGGCATGTGCCACTGTGCCTGGCTCCTTTTAAATTTTTATACCTATAAAAAGATGCTGTATATAGGCAAGTTTGGCAATGCATTTCCCAAAATGTTTGAAGTTTGAAAGAGCAAAGGGATGCTGAGTTAAATAAACTCAACACAA
This sequence comes from Spermophilus citellus, assembly GCF_964194105.1. Taxonomy (NCBI): domain Eukaryota; kingdom Metazoa; phylum Chordata; class Mammalia; order Rodentia; family Sciuridae; genus Spermophilus; species Spermophilus citellus. The sequence continues at coordinate 111,321,577 of NC_138192.1, read as the reverse complement.
CTGACTACAGGAAGTAGCTGGGGCTTTATGATTGAAGGAGCAAATGGGAGGAGCTGGAGTTGCCAGAACCCTGAAATTTAAAGAAGAGGTCCTGTATGGCTGTGGTTGAAATCTTTGCAGCTGTTGTTAATGACTAAAGAAGATGGAAGTCGTAGTTATTCTCTGCTGTTGAAGGAAGAGGAAAATACTCTAAATAGAAATAGAATCCTCCTTGCCCTTTATCCAGCTTTCAAGTTTCCTATGTGCCTCCCACTGGCAGAGTGTCATAGAAAGCCAGCCATCAAGAAAGTCTAGTGGATGTATTTTGGAAACTTTAAACTGTAGCACCTAAGAAGAAAGAGTATAGAAATATGGGAATGTAAGAGAAAAATAACAGGCATGTAAGTAGCACAGATTCTTACCAATGTGATTTACAAGTGCAGTCCTACAACTGAGGGAAATGTGTGCAAGAAATTTTAAAACAATAAGTCATGTTCCCAAATTATCATGTTCTTGCCTTATTAGAAACTTAACTTTTTATTTACTTACTTTGAGAAAATATGTTTTAATGCAAGAGTTATGCATGAGTTATTGTTTTTTCAAGAAAATAAATCCATTATCAACCACTGGTATGCTACTAACGCGTCTTTTAGGAATAATATGATTATGCCTAGGATTTATTGACATTTCATCTGTATCTGATTCAGTGAAAATCTATAGATTGTATACTAAATTTAATGAGTCCAATTACTGAGATCCATAGCTACAGCCATCATAAAGATTAGGTCCATTATAAAATAAAAGTTAAGTATGTATTTTTTTCTCTATAACCCCAACCCTGCAACCACCCACCATCATACCAACAAGGGAACAGAAAATCTACTCTATTATCTATCACAGACTTATGCTTTTCTCTTTTCTTTAGGTTGTTGTTACAATAATATTTTATTATATCTACTGAAAAATATTAAAGTTTAAACAATTGTATAAATCAAAAGTAAAATATGAATGTACACAACTTATTAAGAGAACACATACATGAAAGTGGAAGAAGAGAATCAAACTTCTCATTGATAGAAAACTACCAAACCATGGAGATATATATTAAGAGAGCTAGAAAGAAATGATTGATATTTTTAAAAATCAGGGAACAAGGAAGAAAATAACAGAATTCACCTTACTTGTATCAGATAATGCACACTTTAAATCAGAAACTGTGAAAGAGAACAAAGAAGATCATTTTATAGTGATAAAAAATTTAATTCAGCAAGAAGCTATAAAAATTATAATATATATGCATCCAACAATGGAGCTTCCAAATATATAAAACAAATAATATTAGACCTGAGGGGATAGATAGTTGCCAAAACAATAATATTGGGGGACATCAACACCCTATACTCATTAACAGACAGATCATCCAGAAAAAAGACTGACAGAAAAATACCAGAATTAAACCACGTTATATAGCAAATGGACTTAACAAACATTTATACAACATTTTATCCCAAAGCAGCAGAAAACACATTATTTTCACCAGCACATAGAACAATCTCCAAGATAGATCATATGTTAGGCCACAAACATACTTTCAGTTAATTTTTAAAAAACTAGAATCATACTATGAATCTTCTTATAACCCAAAGGATTAAAACTAGAAATAGACAACAAGAAGAATAACAGAAAATGTAAAAATACATGAGCAATTTAGGAAACTAAAAGGAAAATAAAAAATTTCTACAAACAAGTGAAAGTAAAGACACAGCATATAAAAGCCTATGGGATACAGCAAAAACAATAACAAGAGGGAAATATATAGCATCAAATGCATATACAAAAGAAAAAAATAGAAATATTTTTAGATAAACAACCTAACAATGCACCTCCAAGAATTTAGAAAGACAAGAACAAAATAAAGTTGATAGTTCAAAAAATAATAGTAAAGATTACAGCAGATATAAATTTTAAATTAAAAAAAATACAAAAGATTAGTAAATCAAAGATTAGTTTATGAAAAAAAAGTTAAATGAAAAAATCTTTAGCTAGCCTAATGATAACAAAAAGAGAAATGACTCAATAAGTAAAATTATAGGTGAAAAATGAAACTCTGCAATTGATACCATGGAAATAAAAGGATAATAAGAAATTACATAAAGGGGCTGGGGATTAGGCTCTAGTGGTAGCGCACTCCTCTGGCATGCATGTGGCCCGGGTTCGATCCTCAGCACCACATACAAAGATGTTGTGTCCGCCGAAAATTAAGAAATAAATATTGAAATTCCCTCATATTCTCTCTCTCTCTCTCTCTCTCTCTCTCTCTCTCTCTCTCTCTCTCTCTCTGTCTTAAAAAATTATATGATAGGCTAAAAATTGGAGAGCCTAAAAATGAATTAATCCCTAAATGCATAAAACCTCCCAAGATTGAAACAAAAAGAAATAGAAAAATCCAAACAGACCAATAATGCATAATGATATTGAGGAAGTTATTGAAAGTCTTTCATCAAGGAAAAAGTCCAGCAACTGATGAGTTTATTGCTACAATTGATACACTATTTAAAGAATAAATTACGATTCTTCATAAACTATCCCCAAATGTGAAAATGAAGGAAACTCTGAAAAACTCTTTTGATGAGGCTAGCATTATCCTGATACTAAAACCAGACAAAGACAATGACGACAACAACAACAACAACAAAAACTAGAGGCCAATCAATATCCCTTATGAACGTAGATGCAAAGTTTCTTGAATACCAGCAAAACAAATCCAACAATGCATCAAAAATTATACACCATAATCAAGTGGAATTTACTTCCAGAATACAAGATGCTTGGACATAGGGAAGTCAATACAATGCAATACAATATAACAGAGACTAGAAGTAAATAACCATAAGATCAATTCAATACACACAGAAAAAAAAATTCAGTAAGATTTGACATTACTTCATGATAGATTCTCAATAAATTAGGTGCCGAAGGGGCATACCTCCAACTATTAAAAGCCACGTATGAAAAACCTATAGCCAATATTATACCAGATGGGTAAAAATGCAAAGCATTTTCTCTAAAATCTTGAACAAAACAAAGGGATCCATTTTCATCACTTTCATTTAATACATGATTAGAATTCTTAGCAAAAGCAATTAAGTAACTGAAGGAAATAAAACATCCAAATTGGAAATGAAAAATCCATCAAAAAGCTATTGTAATTGATAAAAACATTCAGTAGAACAACAGAATAAAAAATAATATGCAAAAATGGAGCATTTTTATACATCACTAATGAACTTTCCAAAAAGCAAAGAAAGTGATTCCATTCCTAATAACTACAAATAAAATAATAAAACAAAATAGTATATTTAGGAATAAATTTAATTCATAAAGTGAAACGTTTGTAGAGTGAAAATTACAAAATATCGGGGAAATAAAATATAGAGGATGAAGATACACAAAAGAAAAGTTATACCATGTTCGTGGACTAATCTTATTAATACGATCATACTATCTAAAATTATCTATAAATTTAGTGCAATTCTTGTCAAATACTAATGACTTTGTTCACAGAAATAGAAGAACAATCCTAAAATTTATGTGGAATCACAAAAGATCCAGAGTTGCCTAAGTGATTTGGAGAAACAAAACAAACAAATAAAGCAAAACTAGAGGCTTTTCAATACATAATTTCAAAACAAACTCTAAATTACAAGCTATAGCATCCAAAATAGCAAGACACTGGCATAAAAACTGACCAAAGGAGCAAAATTAAGAACCCAGAAATTAATTCCTCTATGTACACCCATGTGAATTTTGTCAAAGGCACCAAAAATATTCATAGGAGAAGGGACAGTTTCCTCAATAAATGGTGTTGGCAAAAGTGAATATACCTATGCAGAATAATGAAACTAAATGTCTTCCTCTCACTGTGCACAAAAAAATCAACTCAAAATTCAGTAAAGGCCTAAAAGTAAGGTCTGAAACTGTAAAATGACTATATAGCATAAGGGAAACTCTTCAAGACACTGGTATAGGCAAAGGTTTATTTGGATTGGATCTCAAAGATATAGGCAACAACAGCACAAACAGACAAATGGGATTATATCAAATTATGAGGCTTCTGCATAGCAAAGAAAACAATCAAGTTGAAAGAGCCTACAGAATGAGATAAAATATTTGCAAACTATTTATCTAACAGGGAATTAATACCTAGTGTGTGTGTGTATGTGTGTGTGTGTGTATGTGTATGTGTGTGTGTGCGTGTGTGTATATATAAACACAAAAAAACTCGACTCCAAAGCCAAATAATCCAATTTAAAAATGGGTTAAATATCTGAATAGACATTTCACAAAAGAAGACATATAAATAGCCAACCAGTATATGAAAAGGTGTTCAGTATCATTAACCATTGGAGAAAATGAATTTAAATTTGATATGATATCTTTACATCCCAGTTAGAACAGCTCTTCAAAGTGGAAAAACCAAAATGCTGGTGAGATGCTGAGAAGGCAGACAAAGGCAACCTCTGATACCCTGTTGTGGAAAATATGAATTAGTACCACCATTACAGAAAAAATATGGAGAATCTTCAAAAATTTAAAATTAGTACTACCATATGGTCTCTCAATCCCATTACTAGATCTGTAGATAAAGTAGATGAAATAATTATGTCAAAGAGATAAATACAATCCCCTGTTTATTGCAATACTAATCACAAAAGCTAAGATATGTAATCAACCAAAGTGTTCATCAACAGTTGAATGGATAAGGAAAGTGTGGATATGGCACAAATACACAACAGAATAATATTCAGCCATAAAAATAAATACAATATTTTCATTTTCAAAAACATGAATTGTATTATTAATTATATACTCCCTTCTAAAGATGAAGCTATTTAACTTGTTTCTTAGATTCAACACTATTTTCCCTGCAAATGCATTGATTTTAATGCTGTCTTTATTCCTTCACTACAAATGGCCCAATATTCTTAAAAATATAAATTTATCTTCTATAACACAAAAATATTTTCCATCTATTAACTCTTCTTTTTTTTTTAACTCCTTCCAACTTAACAATAGTCAGATTAATATCTGTCCCATATCCAAAACAGAATATTTGCCCATCAGGTTATTTTTAGGGAGTGTAAACCTTGAACTCATTTTCTAGCAATACTTAAGAAAAATCATAGTTTTGGAGAAGTGCTTGCATGCCAGCAGCCTAAGTCATTCTTCGCATATTGTAAGATCTTTCCATGTATAAAACACCAGACCTATAGTGGGTTACATTCCTGGGTAACATCATTTTGTCCCTCAGAGCTGCTTTCAGTGAATTTCACTTTGAGAGGGTACCTCTGACCTCCCTCGAGGAGCACTGATGAAAACAGTCTGTGTTCCATGCTCTACTACTACTTCTGGAAGCACATTTGAAAATAGTATTTGCTACATTTTGTAAAATTCCCACCTGAGAGCACAAGAGGCCATTTCCTCCTTTGGATTTTTTAATATCAGAACTAACTGCATGTAGTCTTCATCTTGGTAATCCTCAGATGGTCTCAACTGACAATACTTTCTTGCTTAGATTTCAAGAAAGCTCTTAGTTGAGGCACATTTTAAGTGTATTTATGGCATATTTTTTAACCTTTCTTCTTTTACTTTGTTCTAATTAGTTATACATGACAGTAGAATGTTCAAATTATACTCATACATAAATTGAGTATAACTTCTCATTCTTCTGGTTGTACATGATGTAGAATGATACAGGTTGTGTAGTCATATATGCATATAGGTGTCTAATTAAATCTACTATCCTTCCTACCCTCATACCCCCTCCCCTCCCTTCACTCCCCTCTACCTAATCCAAAGTAACTCTATTCTTCTCTAGCATCCCCAGCCACTTATTGTGAATTAACATCCACATATCAGAGAAAACATTTGATCCTTTGGTTTGCGGGGATTGGCTTCTTTTACTTAGCATAATATTCTCTAGCTCAATCCACTTACCAGAAAAGCCATAATTTCATTCTTCTTCAAGGCTTAGTAATATTCCATTGTGTGTGTATGTATGTATATAATTACATATCACATACATATCAGATTTTCTTTATCCATTCATCTGTTGAAGGACACCTAGGTTGGTTCCATAGTTTAGATATTGTGAGTTGAGTTGCTATTAACATTGATGTGGCTGCATCACTGATTGGCCAGGATGTGGGGAAAAAGGTACACTCATATATTGCTGGTGGGACTGCAAATTGGTGCAACCATTATGGAAAGTGGTATAGAGATTCCTCAGAAAACTTGAAATGGAACCACCATTTGACCTAGCTATCCCAAATGACTTAACATAAGCATAATATAGCATAAATTTAATGAAGCAACTGTTGCCACCTCCAACTTATCAATTTCCAAAGAATAAACTTTCCTTAAAAATATATATATACATATATATGTGTGTGTGTATGTGTGTGTGTGTTACTACTCTTTTCACCTTTCTCTTTGAAATTAGCCTGATTCAATTTCAATGGTTTGTACAAATCTAAATTAATATACACATCCCTCTAACTATTCATGTATTTACCTGCCTGGATCCATTCAAAAATAGAAAAATGAATATTAAAATAAAATAAATTAGAGTTTAAATGTATACTAAATAGAAATACTTTCAGTTATAAGGAGCAGAAAATTTTCATTGTGTTTCAAAATCTTAGGACAAAATGAAAAGAAGAAAAATTAGGATTACAAAGATGTTAAAGGATAAATAAAACTGGGTCCTGGGAGTGGTGGTGAACATCTATAATCCCAATGGCTCAGAAGGCAGGGGGATTTCAAGTTCTAAGCAGCCAGCCTCTGCAATTTAGCCAGGCCCAATGCAACTTAGTGGGACCCAAGCTCAAAAAAAAAAAAAAAAAAGGTGGGGGGGGAGTGGGGGGGCTGGGGATGTGCCTCAGTGGTTAAGTGCCCCTGGGTGGTTGTTCAAACCCTGGAACCAAAAGAAAAGTGATTTTATGCCAGAAACAGTCTTCCTTGAATTGGATGATCTCCAAACTATCCCTGCAATTTCCATTCTTTGCTCCAACTTCAGAGCTCTAAAGGACGGCATTTGATTGGCCAATTTACAGTCACATGTCCATATTCTGCGATGCAGATGGGAAGTGAGTTGGGGCATTCTACCACTTAAACATTTTCAGTAGGAGGCAGACACCTGGTCTCAACCCTACACTATGACAACATGCAGAAAGAAATCAATGTGCTGGCAGGAAGGAGGAATAGATTCTAGGATTAAATGAGAAAAAAAGAGATAAATATTTCCCACAGTAAATGAATACACAAATGCATTTGTCTATTTTATCACCAGTGGTGAGTGAAAATAAGAAGCCCAGAGAGAAAAGGCAGAGGCCTTTTACAGAAGCATTCCCTCTCTCCCAACTTCCTGATGGAAGTTGTTTGAGTCAGCTTTTTCTGTGCTGCTACTAAAAGACCCTACCAGAACAATATTAGAGGAGGAAAAGTTTATGTGTGGACTCACAGTTTCAGAGGTCTCAATCCAGACTGCAGGCTCTACTCCCCAGGGCTCACGGTGAGGCATGGTGGAAGAGAATGGTGGAGGGAAGCAGCTCCCAGGAAGATCAGGAAGCAGAGAGAGACTCCGCTCATCAGATACAAATACATACCCCAAAGCCACGCCCCCAATTCCCACCTCCTCCAGCCACACCCTATCACTCTAGTTACCACTCAATGAATCCCATTCATTTACTTAATTCACTGATTGGGTTAAGATTCTCACAACCCAATCATTTCTCCTCTGAAGCTTCTTGCATGTCTCACACATGAGATTTTGGGGGACACCTCCATCACATCAAAACCATAACAGAACTTGAGATTGAAAGGAAAAGAGCAAACCAGAAAACAGTTCTATTCTATTCCCCCTGTAAAACAGAAAGGACTTTGTATGTTGGAAAATTCTATCTATAGGGAAAGAAATGAAGCAGAAAAAGCACACAGTTAGGAGTCAGAAGCTATAAAGTCTGCCTCATTTTTAAAAGTGTAACTTTGGGTTAATTATTCCCTTTGACCCTCAACTCCAACATGTGCAGAATGGGAACAATTCTCACCTCAGAGGCTTGTGAGCATTTAACCCGATTATGTAAGCAAAATTCTTGACACACAAGAACTGCTTTCATTTCCAATCACATATTTGACCTTTTTTTTTTTTTTCTTTTTGCTTCAGATGGGAAATTGACATATACACACACATAATCTTTTCCTGGTTTAATTCCAAAAACATATTTGTAAATAATATTTTATATCATTCACACTTCTTCTAACTTCCTAACTGAAGGTAGAGGTTTTAAAAGTTTTGGACCCCAGATTTAATGTCAGGACCTTGGGGAGTGAGTGTACACTGAATTCTCTGCTGCCAATTTAGCCTGGTCACCAGTCCCTTTTAAGGTATCCCTGCATCATGGAGGAGAAAGCAGAACTTCTCCATTTGGTGTCAGGGTAGAGTCTGCTAATGAGATACACTTGCATGAAATCTAGAAGGTGAATGATAAGGTTAAACTGTTAATCCTGAGAAAGCTGTAGACAAGACAGGTGGACAGCATTTGAAGCAGCCTGCAAGCTAATGTCTTAAGTCCTAGCTGCTTAAGTGCTAGACTGAAAGTGCTGGTACCAGCTTTTTAAACATTTGTTCCCTTAACACTCCAGTACTTGGAAAAGTCTCTATCTCTATTTCTTCTAATTTTGCATGCAAATATAAGCCTGTCCATTTAAAACATGTAGAGTGCCTTCTTTTTACTTGAAGAATCCCTGATTGCAAACAAAGACTCCCTTTTAATAGTGGAAGATCTGACTACTGACTTGAAATGCTTCATCCTTTTAGTGTTCCTTTTTTTTTTTGACAGCAAACAAATACCTAAAAACTATAGCCAATAATAGCAGTATCAACTTTCTTTAAGATTCCATCCCTGATATAGTAAGTCTGGATGGGCCTAGGAAGATTCATTTATTCTCTTCCCAGGATGACTGATGCAAGGGTTCTAAGATTAAATTAAAACAATAACAACAACAATGTCAATCTTTGGGCTCTATTACAATTCAACTTTTTAATAATGTCTTATACCTTTTCATTCATGCATCCTTTCAAGAGAATGAGGTGGGTCAGAGATGGGAGACAGGCTGACCAAAAGTCTGTAAATTGGGTGTGAAAATGAATTTTAAAAAGAAAAATTAAAAACTAGGCATTTCACTTGATCTTCTCATAGTCTTTTTCTGTGGCAAACCAGAGAAAAAAGAAGTTGGGAAACTATTACCAAGAATATTGAAACAAATATAAATAATAGCATATTTCCTTTGGGAGTCGTTGAGCCATATTCAAGAGAAGAACTAGAAGTTCAACCTACTGCCACATGTCAGTACCCATTGGTTTATAGGAAAGAGAAAGAAAGAAAAGCTCCAATTTAGAAAATACTCTATATCAGTTATCTTTTGATACAGTAATGCTGTATAGCAAATAACCACAAAACCTTGGTTATGTACAATAGTAAATATTTTAGCTCATGGATTTATGGATGGGCTGGGAGGTTCTGCTGATTTAGGTCAGATAGAACTGACCTTGGCTGGTCAGGTCATGATCTAGGCCAGCCAAGATCATGGTGGTTTGGCTCAGAGTGGCCTGACCTAGGAAGATCTTGGTTCTCTGGGTCTGATCCACATGGCTTCCTACCTTCCAGTACACTATTGGTTGGCATAGGTATCTGAAAGAGTGGAGGAATATGTAAGGCCTTTAGAAGGCTCTGCTCAGTACTGGTACTGTCATTGCCATCAAATTCTTTGGAAAATTAATGACAAGACCACCTCAGAATCAGGGGTAAGAAAATACCCCTCTTCATGGGATAGGCTGCAAAGATTTTGCAAAGGGCATAGATTCAGGGAAGAATTATGGTCATTTTTTGCAACCAACAGAGCTTAGTCCAAGTAGAGTCACATTTTGGCAAAAGAAAGAATGTCTTGCCTGTACTATAGCCCTTCTCTGCTCTTCATTTTGCATTTCACTGCCAGTAATCTGAAAAATAATACTTGCCATATTTGTGACCACAATTCAATAAAATGATTTTTCTTTTCAGATAAATAAGTGAGAAAAACTGCAGAATAGCACTCTAGGTCCTCTGCAGTATCTAGGTAAACAAAAAAATCATACTTCATACATAAGTTGCAGTGTCAAGTTGACAATAGCTACAAGTATTGTTTTCTGCAAATAATGCCTGTTAGGGTCATGGTATCTGAGAGTCCCTTATTAATAGTAAAGAATGAAAATAACAAGTTTTGTTTTTTCCCTAAATTCCAACTTCAAAAAGAGCACAAGCCTATTGCTCTACAAAAAAAAAAAAAAAAAAAAAAAAAAAAAAGCAAAGGTGAAAAATAGAGGAGAAAAAATAAAAAAGGTAGAAGTGAAGACTTCATATAAGTGGTTAAAAGGACACCTCTGATTTTGCCCAGGATTGTGATTTCTTGTTCCTATGGCAGGTTCACCTTCAACATTTTTTAAAGGCCCCTATGAACCAGATAAATGTTCTTTATTTCAAGGAACTAAACAGAAAGCAAGTGACCTGGTAAAGGAAGTTAAGTAGGGCCAAATCAGGGGGAAAACACATGATTCCTAACTAGAAGATGATAGTGAGGCCCAAGCCTATGTTATATTTTATAAGGGAGTCCAGTGAAACACCTTGCTTTCTAAAGCATCAAGGAAGTTTGCAGATGTCTTGGCAAAGAGGTACTAACTATTCTAACACATAGCTCTCTTGAGCTGTAGCATTTTGTTTTGTTTTCTAACAGTACAAATTCAGTCCATATTTCTCTTAGGAATGATGGGTAGTGAAATTCACTCTTTTGAACTTCAACACTGATCTGGTAATAAAATGCATGCTGCAATACAAGCCCTAGGCCTAAGTTTTTTTTTTTTTTTTGAGCATAATGTTTGTTATTAGGCTGTGTATATCCAATGTCTTTAGCAGCAGAGCATTTAAAAGCTGTGATAGCCAATCCTACCATTTGCACTTTCTTCTTTATTCCGATTGATATTGTATCTTCTTGTGTATGGTATCATTGACTTGTTCTTTTAACTCTGTAAATTAAGCAAGTGAAGTAAAACAGCATGTGATGAACCACAGTAATGGAAAATTCTGCTGATACAGTTCTCCTTTTTGCTCCACTTCTGTTACCAGATTCCCCATCCTTAACCCCAAAGTTCTCCATCTATTCTTCATCCTGACATACTTGCCATCTGTAAGCTCTGAAACTTATATTGAGAAGAAAGGAACGCCACATAAAATGGCATTCAACTGATAAAGCTTAACACATACCACTGACAGTGTTTTGGTGCTAAAACTGCATAGAGTCTTCATAGAAAGAAATAGTACAGAAAACTCTTATCCAGAAAAGCCTCACTAGTCTGCTACCTACCTTCAAATGATGCTATTTTTAAAAAAAGAAAATATTTATCCTGACCCCTAATCCCTAATCACCCCCAATATTTTCTGTGAGTACTGGGTATGCAGTAGATAAATATAGAAATAGTCCCTTTTAAGGTTCTGCTCATATCCTGACACATGCCTACCCTCATATTGGAAGAAGAGAGGAATATATTCTGGTCCAGCTTCTATCTAGCTACATAATATCTCAAATTAATAAATATTATAATTCATGGAATCACAGGAGTCCACAAAATAGAGGTTTATTTTATAATTGATGGCATATTAGAGTCAATAAAATAGAGCACTAAATCTATCATTTCCCATTCTCTTTCCTCTCCACCAGTATTCCTCCAGTGATATTGTGAAGCAATGTTGTCTGTCACATCAGACAAAGGGGCTGTAAAAGAGAGTTTTATACTAACCCAAAGAAAATATATGGTAAAAAAAAATAAATTAAATATAAATAAATCAATTAGCTTTTAAAAAATAGTCAATTTGCTTAGATTCTCACATGAGGTTCTTTAATAAGACTGTGCTTGGTTAAAACATAGCCCTCAAATGCATTTCTGGGTTATGCATTTCTGAGAGGTTCTGGAATAGCAACTAAGCCTGTCTCTCCAAAACAGTGCTCCCCTAAAAGACCTCATGGGAATGTAGAATTATTCTTGTAGCTCTTAAACATAGCTAGGAAAGCTATGTACTAGTCTTAAGTCTAAACATATAGATTAAGATGCAAGAGAACTTTCCAGCTATACCTTGAGAGATCTTATAACTTTGTGAAAGGGCCTCATCTGTCCAGCCACTGGAAGGAGAAGCTGACTGTATTCTTTTAGGAATTATAACGGGGGGGGGGGGGTAAGTGAGCAACTGAATGCATGGTAAGTGAACAGCTGAAGATCTGTTCCTTCAAACCTCAGACTCAATGATTTTTATGGCCTGATAGTATCGAAAAAGTCATATGCCCTATATTTAGAAAGCAAATCCTAACTATAAAACCTATGTATTTGTAATTTCTTTAGGAAAACCAAGAGCATGCAACGAACATTTCTAACTTAACTTCTATGATATTACTGCTATTTATTCAAATAGGGTCTTATTTTTCCCTCCTTCAACCCATGTCTCACACTTATGTGTTAAAACATTGACAATTGAAAATGGATATTTAAACATAGCTGGAGGTATCTGAAATTGCTGACTTAAGTAAAATAAAAATAAAAGTAAAAACTGTAACTCCTAACATAGTAGCAACTATTGTTCAGAATACTGCCTCAATATCATTGGGGAAAAATTTAAAGCATATATTACTTTGAACAGGACCTAGTAATATCAAAATACAGAAGAGTGTAACTCTAGTGGATAATAAAATTCTTCCAAATCCTGACATGCATTTACAACCTATTCACAGTTTTCCTATTTCATTTTATACATTATAACACAGGAATTGAGTTCTTATAAATCATCCTCTTCTGGCTTCTGTCCTATTTTGTATTCTCATGGATTCCTTTGCCTGATTTCATGCTTTTACTCCTGTGGAGAGCAATATAAGGGTCTGCCATCAGATTCACTCTCAAGAGCATCATCTCATTGGACACCCTGAATGTTACACATGCAGATTTTAACCTGGAATATTCAAATAGAAACTTGATCATGTTCAGTGTGGGAGAAAATCACTGGGCAGGGGATGGCTGACCAGGTCTGTGGGTAAAAGTGCTTCCCCCATTAGATACATGGTTATGCAGATCTGAATAGAGAAACCAGGTCACATTGGCCAACCTCTGGTAAAACCAGCACAAACCCTCATGTAACTGTGTCTGCAATGTCATACATAGCTGTAACCTAATTCCACGCCAACACATTAGAATCTTCTACTCCCTATAGAATACCCAATGGCACAAAATATCCATCATGACAGGATTTTGCTTGTTTTTGTTGTTGTTCCTTAACAGAATATGCAACATACTATAACAAATCCTTGATATATCTATATTCCAGCTATAAAAATCTGAAACAAATAGTACAGTCTTTGTTCTGCTTCTCTAATATCTTCCATTGATTAGGGTTGATTACAGAATTCTTTTCAGGGAATCTAGCCTAAATGTCCATAATGTCTCAAAACAGTAGAGAAGTTCACACACAAACAGGTGCAAATACGTGAATTCAACTGAATTTCACCCTCTCCTTCTATATCAACGACTCAACATTCACTTGTATATCTCAGGAATCAAAAGGACTTATTATCAGTTATGGATCCCAAATATGTACAGAACAGTTTACAAACTCATTTTGAAAATCAAACATTGAATACCCAGTTGTTTTTTGAGCCTCCTTAAGGAAGTTGTCAGATGGCTATAAAATCAAACAAAGAATAACAGATGGTTGAATTCAGCGTAAACCATGACTCAGATGCACTGAACCTGAGAAATTAAGAACTTTCCTCTCCTCTAAAGTCTGTTTATGTTGTCTGATTGACATGTTAACTGAAACAAAACAATATTATAATCACCCTCAACAAGAGAAACCTGGAGTTTCCAATAGGATTGAGGTTTGGTAAACAAAGTTTCGAGGACTAGTCCGCAGTCTTCAAGAAAGACTCTGCTTCAGGGATGAAGGATTGCAATAGGCAACAAGATCTCCTGACTGGAGAGAGCAGTGGATTTCTGGAATGTGGAAGCTGAAGTAAAAAACCTTCCCCACCCAGTCATCCTTTGACTTGTGTGGAGTGACAACCTTCAGTGGAGTCTGTTGCTTCAATAACATGAATATCATTGGTGACATGACAGCATGAAGATTGAAGTCTCTTCTTTTTCTCAGTATTATATACTTCCATACTTTTTTTGACTCTAGGAGAAAATTGATAACCCCCCAAATGACAAACATTGAGCTCCCTGCCATGCTCCTGACATGTTGCCCAAAGCCAGATGTAGTTTGACTTTAAAAAGAGTTAACATTTGTTACACAGTAAAGTTGAGAAATAGGGTGTATGTCCACCATGTCGGGAATTTCTCTGTAAACTATATTAATCATGCAACAAGAAGAAAGGATCATTGCTCTTTTTGATTTTGCATCAAATTATCCTGAGTCTTGAACAAGCAACTAGCAACAGTCGGCCACCCTGTCAACTGTTTTCATAAACAATAGCTTATTGTACACAATCTTACTCTTTTGTTTATATACTGCTTATGGATACTTTTGTTCTGAGTAGCTGTGTTGAGACAATATGTTCCATAAGGTCTAAAATATTTATTATGAGTTACTTTCTAGAAAAAAAGATACCAACTCCTGTTGCAGAAATATAGCATATGACACAAATCCCCAGGGAGGTGAGTGGGTGACACAAAGAAGCCACCAACAGCAGGGCTGTCTGAGCCAGAAGCTGAGAAACTAGGTTGGCTAGCACTGATCCCAGCAACAGCGGCCAATCTCCCTGTCCAATTCTAGTGCCTGTTCCCCCTCCTATCTGTATTTTATTCTGAGATTCATGCTCTGTATTGTGGTATTGTGTGTTTATCCTTGCAGACTCCTGCCAGATGCCTTCCAGCTGAATTAGGACAATGAGAGGTAGCAGGGGGCCGCTAAAAGGGCAGAGAGAAGTCTGAGTATTTCTCTACCTCCTCTGCTTCTGGAAGATTCTTGAACAATGGATATACCTCTTCAATAACTCTGGCTCCAGAAAGATTCTCCTTCCAACTTTCACCTATAACACTGATTTCCACGGTTATAACTTCTGGTTTTATTATTTCCTTGTGGTTCCTCTAATTTAGGGGCATGGTGGCTTCTTGATGTTAACCTCAGGGCCACTCCTGACTCGCTGTTGGGATTCTGAGTCCTCATGTCACTTAGATAACTATTTCCCTACATCATATTCCCTTTACTGTGCATGAATGGAAGTGATTTGTACTTTTCTAAGTCTCTGGTGTCTCAGAGGAGTGAAAGCAAAATTGTTCTGCTACAGCCAAGGAAGCACCTTCTGGAGCCAGCTCTGCTAACTGAAATAGTGACCAAAGGGCTTAGATTGTGTGGCATTGAAGTCCATCCTGGACATTCTCAGAAACACTTAGGGAGCAATAAAATTCTTGTATGAGCAGGTGAGAGCTTGGCATTTGTAAGACTCAGGCACAAATGCAAATGTAACTTCAGTTATACTCACTGAGTGGTGAAGAATGGGACATTCAGATTACAAAAATAATTCCATTCTGAACTGCAGAGATGTTGATTTGTCATTACATTTGATGTTATTCAATGTTTTTTTCTTAAAAAAATGGTTGACTGAGTTATCATTTCTTCTATGCAAAACAAAAGGAGAAACTGAAGAAATTTCAATCTGATGATATTTTTGTTATTGTCTCTAAAGATACATGTAAATTTCCTGAACTTAAATTCCCTTTCCCAGTTCTATGCTGATAATGACTGTGAGAGTTCTAGAGGCCACTATAATTTAAACTCATAGTTTGATAGGAACAGTCAGCCCTAGTTAAATGCCATCAATAGCTAATGCAGTTTGGACAGTTTAATTATGTACTTGTCTGAACGCTTGTCACAGTTCTGGTGACTTCAAAGCTATGTAGTTGTCTCTGGCACTAAAATTTGCAAAGTGTTTTATAATCATTTTTATTAGTGCTTCTTCACATTATATCACTACATGAGATATGAAGAGGTTAAGTAATTTGACCACAGCTCTCCTGAACGGATGAGGAAAAAATGAGAACCTAAACAATTAGTTAAATGGTTCAATTAAGATTAAAAACACATCATTTATGCAGGGAGGGGGGTAGTAAAAGAAGAGTGGGAGGAGTTTAAATTACTAAACTAATTATTTGATAATCACCTAAACTCTCAGATCTAAGATCAAAATTCATTTTCCCCAAGTCAGTGTCAAAGTGCTTAGAGTATTTTTTAGTGCTCTGTTTTTATTAAAAATTATGAACCCTTTGCTTGGTATTTAAAGATTCTAACAATTTCACATTTTTTTTTTTTTTGGCGCTCATATTTATATCGCCACCTAGTGGACTGATTTGTAATGAAGGCAGGTATATGGCTTGGGGTGGAAAAGCTGAAAGTAGAATCACTCATACTTTCAGGAACACCAAGTTTCTCTTAGTTGTCTCACTTCTCATGTTGAACCTGAAAATTTTGTTCTGAACATCAGCTCCCAGAGAATGAAGTTTGGAATCATGTTACTAACAGATATGTCTTGCTTCCTCAAGGAGAAAGAGATAAATGAAGATTCCAGTGGCCAGGAAAACATGAACATATGTTAAAGTCATTAATGGCTGTGTTGCTTCTGTTTAGCAGCAAGGTATAATGACACAACTGATTTGCTTTTTCCTCATTATGAGATGTTAACAAGGAGAGTAATTATGACAGAAAAGATAGGGATGGCAGTATTCTTTAAATTACAAGTAAAGGCTAAATTTAGTCCAAAATTCATTTTTTTCCTGCTAGAAACAATAAATTTTAGAGAAAATACATTTTATTTTTCCATTAGGAGATATATCTATTGGGCCATAAGAGATTGATTGAGACCTTGTTTTTGTGTATCCATTCCAATTGTACTATCACTGCGTTAGGCAGAGCTACCTTTGTGAAGGGGGAAAAATGATTTGTGTTGGTCTGATTTTATGTTAGGAAAATTTTTTAGGGTCATTTTTTAAAAAATAGAATATTCCTCATATGCCCAAGGTACAAAGAGTTCATGTGTGTGCCTTTACAGACAGTGGTGCCTTGAAACTGACAAACATTTTAAAAGGAATAAACTCTTTTCTGTTGAATTAGGCACTATATATCCATACAAATCTCTAGATTTGTGGTAAGAATAGCTAGCACAGAAAATAATCCTCTACATAATTTAAAGTTTTCTAGCAATTATGAGAACCAATAGAGAACCCAAATTTTTAATATTGACAATTTTTGGAATTTTATGATTATTAAACATTTTCTCTTAAAATGAAAGAGAATAGTTATGTTTGTTTGCCCCATTAAATTAGTCTTTTACATAATTTTTTTCTTTACATTGTCCAATTCTTTTCTAGTTTGTATTAGTTAATTAAGTATGCTAAGAAGTCAAAATGAGAAATACCTGGTGATTACAAGTTATAGAAAACATTGAAAATGAAAAATTAGTTTAGACACCAGGCAAAAAATTTATACTCAGTAGTTTTCTTCAGTGTGTTATCACAAATAAACATAAAATGTTCATTTATATTTGGAACTACTGGGAAGGTGAACAACCATTTTACAATTGTAGAGCACTAACAAGTCATGTGCCTATAAATATTAAACAAGATGCATTGTAAGCATTGGTCTTCTGAAGACACCCCTTCATTTCAAATATATTTTCAAAGACTGCGTAGAAAATAAGTCTGTTGTGCATCTTGATATATATTTTGTGTTTACCGAACATCTATGCTAAATTTTATGCTTGGCTTTGAATTGTATGTATGTTTGTATCTTACATTTTTTTGATAAAAAGAAAAAGGTTAAAAGGAAGAAAATACATTTCCAAAAGTATATATGTATATGGGTTTGTATATATCCACATATACTTTCCACAAGATTGGGGATATTAAATAGAAACTTTGAAGATATAAAAATTCATCTATTCCTTTGGGTTTCCAAAAGTTTTTTGTAGGGAGGGAGGGAGGGAGGGAAGAAGGGAGGCAGAGAGAGAGAGAGAGAGAGAGAGAGAGAGAGAGAGAGAGAGAGAGAGATAAAGTGTGTGTGTGTGTGTGTGTGTGTGTGTGTGTGTGTGTGTTTTCAGTACCTAAGGAGTTAAGGGTGTTACAAATCTGTATTCCAAATCAGTTTTGCACTCTACCATTCAGCTTCTTGTTAAGATACACTTCAGTGATATATTTCTCCCTCTATTTGATTCTTTTCCATAATGTTAACTTTAACTTAAAACAAAATTATAATTGTGACTGATTTACAGGGTCATAAGTTTTAAAAACACTTTTTAAAACTAAAAGAATAGCAGTCTCTACCTTTTTGCTCTTATATTCTCTAGCCCTCACAACAAACTCTTTGATCTCTTGTAGATTACTATTTTTTTCTAATTACATCAATTTCTTTAAATAATGTGGAATTGCTATCCTGCTATGAAAGTAAGGAAGCTGTTCCTTTTTTCTTCTCTCTCCTAAACCCTCAGTCTGAAATTTCTTCCCATACCTCACCCCATGCTCATAGTATATTTACATTGTGATTTTTGGATAGATGATTTTCCAAGTTTACATTATTGCTGTGTCAATTATAATCACTGCTCTGCAATGTGAAAAGATAGGTGCTCTGATTTGGATATGGTTTCTTCCCTCCAAAACTCAGGCTGAAATGTAATTCTCAATGTAATGATGTTGACAGGTAGTGAGATATTTAAGAGGTCATTAGATATTGAGGACACCATCCTCATGAATAGATTAATGCTGTTCTTCTAGGACTAGATTAATTGTCAGGAGAGTAAGCTTTTTAATTTGACACCACCCTTCACTATCTATCTGTCTCTTCTTCATGAGTTCACTGGCCCTTCCACTTTTCTGCCATATCATAACACAGCACGAAGCCCTTATCAGAAGCCAAATGGACGGCATTGACTGCTGTTAGACTTCCCAGGCTCCAGAACTACGAGCTACATAAACCTCCATTCTTTATAAGTTACCATAGTCTCTAGTACTTCATTATAGTAAAAGAAAATGGACTAAGAAAGTAAGATTACTTTTTATTTTCTGAACTGGCTTTTGTTTTCTCTCCAGAGAGCAATTATTGATTTCCTTATTTTTTATTAGCTTAGTTTCCTACGTTTTTTTTTTTTTAGTCAACCTCAAAGTCTTTATCTTTATTGCCTCTATATTCTCTCAAAACGTCTAAAGGTCTGGGGTGTTCTACTAAGAGATCTGTCTGAAGAAATCTCCCACATTACCTGATCTGCTTCAGTCTGACCTGGCTGTCCTCTGTGCCTGGCTTGGTGCTCATATTTTGACCTTTCCTTCCATCATCATCCTCCTGTGGCTGCATATCATGCTCTCTCTAAACCTTACACACATGTCTTTCTTGTGTTATTCCTACATATGTAGAACACATTCTGTGAAAGGACATGAGAAATGCAAAATTTTCAAACCTTGCCTGACAAATCTCTTTACTGTACTCTTTTGCTTGATTAATAGTTGATTACATTATAATTCAAGTTTAGAGATGATTTTCCCTCCAAATATTGAAAGTATTCCTCCAAATGCCTTCTAGCTTCAACTGTTGTTGAGAGGTCCAAAAACAATCATGATTCTTGATCTTTTGTACAATCAATGATTTTTTTTTTCTATACACACAAAACTGCAGGAACTTCTTCTAGTCTTGAATAATCTGACACAAGGGTTTGCTGCATGTCTATTTTACATGCAGGACATTTACTAAGCCCTTCCAGTCTGAATGTTTACTTCCTTCTTTTCTGGAGTATTTTTCATAAGTTATTTCATTGATCCCACCTGCTTCCTCTTTTCCTCCTTCTAAAATTCTTTTTCTTTCAATGATTTATTAGTTCATTTTAGTTATACATAATATTAGGGTTTATTTTTATATAATTATGTAAGTACAGAATATAGTTTACTCCAAGTCAGTCCCTAGTACTTCCCCTTTTCCTCCTACCTCCCCATTCTCTTTCCTCTTTTAGAGTGATCATTCTTCTGTATTATTGCTTTTTAAAATTAGTGCAATATGGATATACATAAAGGTGAAATTCACTGTGGTGTATTCATATATGTACATAGGAAATTTGGGTCAGAACCATTCCACCATTCTTCCCTTTTCCCATCCTTCTTCCCTCTCTCTCAATTTCCTTCTTCTTCACTACTGTTTTCTTTTCTAATTTCATGGAAACTCTCTTCCTTCTTCTCTTTTTCCCCATATTTTGGTCTAGCTTCTACATATCAGGGAACACATTCTAAAACTCTGAAGATTTGATGTTAGACTTCCTGGATTCATAGTCTAATTTTCTTTCTTTCTCTCTCTCTCTCTCTCCTCCCCCCACTCTCATTTTCTTTATCTTTTGTTTTATGTCAAGGTGATTTCTTCAACTTTATATTCCCAAATTTTTATGTTCTAATACAATATCTTTATGGTATTATGTTCCATTTTAGGTGGAAAAATCTGTTCTCATACCACTCTGAGAATATTAGTGACAATTTTTTTTAATGTTTTCGGGTTTTTTTTGCATAGTTTCAGTAGAAACAGAAACCAGAATGCTTGATTGATGCTGATTTTTGAACTTGGTGGATTCTGGTCAACATCAGTTTAGTTCTGGAACTTCTTCACCACAAGCTTAGGGTTGAGTTTGTTGAGTTCTGCTAAATCCTTTGCCACTAGTAGAACTATGGTTTCTGTAGTCTCTTGTGCTCTGTTTTCACTCTTTGCAGGTTGTTGTGGTTTGGATGTGAGGTGTCTCCCAAAAGCTCACCCGCGAGACAATGCAAGAAGGTGCAGAGGAGAAATGGTTGGGTTTTAAGAATCTTAAGCCAATCAGTAATTTAATCCCCTGATAGGGATTAACTGAGTGGTAACTGAAGTGGCAGGGTGGGGCTGGAAGACTGGGAATTGGGGCGTGGCTTTGGGTATATCCTTGTCGCTGGCTAGTGGACTCTCCCTGCTTGCTGATCAGGACCTGAGCTGCTTCTGTCTGCCACACTCTTCTAACATAATGCCCTGCCTTACCTCAAGCTCTGAGGAATGGAGCCAGCCTTATGGACTAAGACCTCTGCAACCATGAGCCCTCCAATAAACTTTCCTCCTCAACAGTTGTTCTGGTCAGGTCTTTTAGTCACAGCAGCAAAAAATCTGACTAAAACACAGGTTTCTGAAAAAGAAATCCCTTTGCCCTCACCTTAGAGGAGTGTCTAGAAGAGGCATACCCAACCTAGAGTGATTGCTATAAAGTTTATTCTCTGTCCTGTTAGAGAGGATGAGTGTTTCCATGACCAAAGAAACTTCCCCACTTCCTAGTAGGTATTGCTTCTAGCAATCCTGATTCTCTTGAGTTATTGCTGTGAATAACAGGGTTTCAACATTTGAACTATGTCTGATACTTAAAGATATTTTGTGCTTGGCAGGACTATTTTAATTTCTAAATAACCCACTGAAAAATGTAACACCACCACTGAGGTGTGCACCTTCCCATCAACTATTTTTCTATATGAAATTGAAACATCTCAAGAAGTGCAGACACTGATTTCACTGTAACTCTCTTGTAAAATGGAATCTTGAAAGTATAGATGCCCACTCTCCTGTTTTGGAAATTTCTCTGAGAATTTGTTCTTTCAGATAAGACTTAACTCTTTAGCCTGATAGCTGAGGCTGCCATCAGATAAACTTGCTCACCAGACTGAAATATAAATTTCATTGAGTTCCTCTTCTTCTTATTGGGCCCTTTTCGTAGGGCCTCATACAAGGGAGTCTTTTGATCATCTTATGAAATTTATCTTAAGTTTTATTTTGTCACATGAAAGCTGTTCTGGTCTCAGAAGAGCTAGATTTCTGTACTGACTCCTTTAAAGGTTTGGTTTTATTTCCTCTGAAATATGGTACCATCTCAGTTTGGGGATTCTTATCACTCATAAGAAATAATAATCCTTCTCTCATTTTTTTTTGTGACAAAAATATGATTATTTAAAATGAAATATATAAAAATGTTAAAACATTTGTACCCAATGTAACAATCTATTTAAAAACTCAAACCAAGTGGACAGTTATTCAGTGTATCCTTGGCCAGCAAGTGTCTAGATTTTTTTATGCTGTGAATATTTATCTCATGTCTGGCTCCATTTTATTCATTTACCTTTGTTTTACCTTCCGGCCTCAAAAATGTCATATGGACAGGTTTTAGTTAATGCATCCTTAGGAGAGTTTTGATTAAAGATGGACATAAATTTTCAAATATTTCAACTATGTAAAAGCCCACACATCTTGTTTTGAATTCTGTTAATATTTCTGTTTCCGGATGCTATGAATTATACTTAATACATATATTTTAATGGATATGTGTGAATATTAACACATATGTAGCATGTGACCTTAAAATGTGCTTTCTAATCATATCTTGTGAGTATTATATCCCCTAATAAATTAGGATCAATTGAAGGATCAGAAACCTGTATCATGTACTTTTATGTGTGTCCCTTTTCTAAGTCCAACTAGTTTGAGATTGGCAATAATCAATTTGCAAATTCATACAGATTATTCTTGGCCAAACATTTTCTAGTACAATGCCAAGTACGGACTTGGAAGTAGAAAATAGAGTTCATCTCATAGTTCTAGATTTATGATTCAATTTTACACCAACCGGTGTGGTTTCTCTATCCTCACGTATGTGATTTCTCCAAAATTCCCATTAAAACATTGTCTTCCTCCACCGAGAATTAAAAAATAAAATAAATATTAAAAATTCTCTCTCTCTCTCTCTCTCTCTCTCTCTCTCTCTCTCTCTCTCTCTCTCCTCTCTCACTCTCTCTTTAAAAAAAAAAACATTGTCTTCCCTAAGCAATGTTTATATTCAAATATTCATTCTTGGCCCAGTGAATCACTTTTAACTAGTCTGTAGTTGTCTGAAATATTTGCTTATTTTTTTTCCCCAAACAACATTCAACTGCTTGCATCTGTTCATATTTGTTCAACTGAAACTTAAATGTTACCATTGGTCTGTCATTTAAAAACAAAATGGTAGCTGGCAGAAACAAACCACAAAATATTAGATTAAGGAAGGGTGATCTTATGTTTCAAAATTGTCAACATCTGATGTAACCCAATAATATAAATTATATCCATACCTGAAGTGGACCACAGTGAATAATGCATCAATTCAAATGATATTTTACAAGCTGAACATTTTCCTTGGAGATAATTCACACAGCTGAGAACTAAAAGGAAACACTTCTGTAATCTTTATTTATGAAGGAAAAAAAACACTACGAGCTAAATAATCACAGAGTATTAATACATGATGTACACTTGTCCCCTCTTAGTTGGCCAGTCCTAAAATTGTCTTCTTGCAAAATATTTTCTATTTTTCCTTCTCCAACATCCACAGTAAAGAGGGTCAACCTCAAAATGAAGGCTCTGAATGAACAGCTCCAGTAATCATGCGTCCTAAGAATGGCCCAGTCTATCTAATATTATAGAAATACATTTTCAATGTTCACAGGTGTTCTGACAATAGGTGGTATGCAAATACAGAAAAGCATGATGTGAATGGCAGAAATCCATTATCAGTGCCCTGCTATGCCACTCATCTTTATTGTGGAAACCTCTAGGCTTAAGTGGATTATAATACAACAATATAATTCAATTAAAAGTACATCTGGAAGATGGTGTAAATTTGCATGAGTGTTGATAACTTGCTTTGTAGCTTTCAATATTTTCTGTCATGAACTGTTCATGACCCTCTTTGTGGTCTCTCAATAATTTCCTGAATGTCTTCACTCTGGACATTCATTTAAAAATTCTAGCCAAAATGTTGATTTCATGTTTGTAGCAATTAATGTGAAGAAAACAAACCACATACATATCTTGTTACACAGATTAGATAAAAACTTCTTCCAGAGTGATGGTTTTGTGAGATTGATACCCTGTGTGGATGGTATAAATATTTTTCTATCAATATTTAACAGAAAAGAATTTGACTTTGAATTCTCTCCGCCAATAATTAACACCCCTATCGATTGTGTAAATGAAAGGATTTTGTATTCATTTTGTTGGCAGAATGATTTGAGATCAAGGAGGAAATGCCATTTGACAACCTCTGCACATTCTTCATTGCAGAGAGAAATGCATTCTGCTAGCTGTCCAATCAATTATGTAGACAAAATGAATTTCATCATAATTCTGTCAACAAAATGCTAACTTGGTTAAATTATTCTCTCCACAAAATGAATTAACTTAAAAATCCTTTTGTCCACAAAATAGATTTAAGCATTTAGCGAAGCCTTGTAAATACTATCGTCTATTAGTTTAGTATGCGTAATGCAAATAAGTGGATTGGCTGTATCAGCATTTTTAGTTTTTCAGAGGTTATGGACCTGTCTGGTATACCTCCCTTTACATTTAAGGTCAAATGGAGAGCAAGGTCAATTATCTAGGGAACAGCATGGGGTAGATGAATGTGGCACTGTTTGGAACTAGTGTAAGTTATTTCCATTTGAGTATCACACCGTTTTACAAAGTATGATTTAATAATTAAGTTTTTAATTAGGGCTTCAATTTCAACACGTCATTTTAGGGATCATTCTTCATAGAGAAAAGAGATTAGTGGTTAAACTTCTTAACATGCTGCTGAAAAATAAAACTCATTCTGTAATCCTATATCATTTATTAAATTTCCATTACAATCTTCTATATTATTATTCTCTTATGATACATTAGTACTTAAAAATAAATGCTATGATAAATATATGAGAGGTGGATTGTGCTGTTTCTTTAAAAATTACATCAACAAAACTAGTTGCACCAGGCTTGACTTAGTTGACAGCAAATTTTTTAAAGGATTATTCAACAATGTGATGCCCAGGAATGTGTAGTTTGAAATTCCTTTATTTTACAACATTAGCTTTACTTGTTAATGAAAACATGTTAGTGCAGTTTAAATGTAATATTTTTTATTATTAATATTTATTCAATCATGTAAACTGGCAGGCGTGTCACCAAACCTAATTCCAGTTATTAGAGAAATTTTTAAATATTAAATATTGTCTTTTATTTTTAAGAATATCTTATGGACTTTGGGCAGGCTCTGTAACCTTCTCTACTTCTAGATGTTATGGAGTTATTTAATTTGAAGGATGATATTTTTCCCGTCACATATTCATGAGACTCTTGTTGGATTGAACTAGAATAGACTAGGCAGAAAAGGAGAGAGAATAGAAAATTCATTTTTTTTTTCTTGTAAAACACATTTGTCATGATTGAGAAGGGTGAGAAGGGTTTAGAGAAGATGCAGTAGTGGTAACAACAGATGAGTCGGTGCCTCTCTCACACATCATCTTCACTTTAATAAGGCTGTGCTGTTTTTTAAAAGCAAAAACAAATGACAATTCTTTGCCACTTAAAAAAAAAAGAAGAAAACTTCTTCAATGGTTTCATTGTCAAAGTTAAGTAAACGAATTATTTATAAATGTTAGAGAGATCATCAGCTTTTCTTCCCCCTGGATAACAAATATATGTAATAGAACCATGTAAGCAGAAACACAAACTGAATTTTCTGGATTTATATTAGGAACAAAATGAAAATCAGTAAGAAAAATTGTTTTTCTCTTTAACATGACTCCATTACTGTGTCCTCAGCATGGGAGAAGTAAGACTTAGTATTAGTAGATACTCAACAAATATTTACTGCATGATCAAATGAACTACCATAAACTTTCCATCTCTCGGGCTGGGGTTGTGGCTCAGTGATAGGCTCACCTCACATGTGTGAGGCCCTGGGTTCAATCCTTAGCGCCACATAAAAATAAATAAATAAAATAAAGGTATTGTTTTCAACTACAACAAAAAAATAAATACTAAAAAAAAATTTTTAAAAAACCCTTTCCATCACTCAAGGTATACCATATTTTATGTAACTTAACCGAAACATGAAATATTTTGTCCCTCCCACTTCAAAACCTTAATCACTTATCATAGCAGAAATGGGTAAAAAGAAAGTAGAATTAAAAAGATATATTGCTGAACTTGCCTGGTTTTGACAGAAGAGACAAAATCTTCATTTGCAGAAGTAAAAAAATGGAACTCTGATGTAATCTGTCCCCTTTGGGGTCAAATACGTGCCTATTAATTGGATTCCCATTCCTTTTATTTAGATCATTTTCTAATTTGTTTGGTGTGAAGGGCACAAACTTTTCAAACTATTGGATTTAAGAGTATTCTGAAGAATAGCATATTCCAAGCTACACTATTAATAATAATAAAGTTAAGGGGCATTGACAAAAAACATCCAAGGTGATAGGTGAAGCACAGACTGTGACCAATGCCAACTAAGCCCTATCAAACAATTCATAAATTCTAGAAAGAGAGAACAACTAGCTGGAAGCTTTTGGATGAGATCTAAATGTTCATGAGTGGCACTATTCTCAAACTCTGAATATTTGACAACATTGTGATTAAATATAATTATCGTCATTCTCAAAATCTCTAGAAGAGAGACTATTGTATTTTGTGATTTTATAGTCACAAAATAAGACTGGTGTATTCACATTTGTATTTGCAGATATATGTAATGCATGCATGTATTTATAGTCATCTACCCTTATATATGATTTTTGCATATACATTGTGGATATATTCCTTCTTAGGAATCCAGGCTAGGAGCTGTACTCTTTAGCAAGATTTTCCTAATTCTCAGCATGAATAGAAATTCTTTGCTTTGTTCTTAAAGGATTTAGTGAATAATTTCAATAGTGTAGCTTATCATTCTAATATGATCTTTATGAATGTATTCTTATCCATTGGGATAAACTTTCTCTAGATATATGGGGCTGTTTTTTTTTTTTATGTTTTGGGCTTGGCAATGACTAGACCACTAGCTGGCATACAGGAGATATTCAGTCAATATTCATTTGTTATTGAAGGAAAGAAAGATCATGCACTATCTAAATGCTAGATAAAAAAATGTATAATGGCATAATTTGGCATGAACATTCTTTATATACAGAGTTACGGAAAATTGTGCTGTGAATGGATAATTATGAATGTAATGCATTCCACTATTGTCATGTATGTAAGGAAAAAAAAAAGAACGTGATCCCAAACAGACAATTTGGGTGGAAATGAATGGATTAATGTTCCACTTCTGTTAGTTGAAAACCCCAATATATGCTGGGCTGAGAAATACACAGTTAGGTATCACTTTGCATCCATAGGTTGTCTCTATGATAGAGAGCTGCACAATAGATGAATAAACTTAGGCTTAATGAGCTTCATTAAAAAAATAAAATAAAATGAGGGCTGGGCTGTAGCTCAGTGGCAGAGAGAACTTGCCTAGCATGTATGAGGCACTGGTTTTGATCCTTAGCAGCAAAAAAAAAAAAACAAAAACAAAAACAAAAAAACAAAAACAAAAAAAAAAACAAACTAACTAAATAAAGGCATGCTGTCCATTTACAACTATACAAAAACAAAAATTAAAAAATCAAATGAACCTGTTATGAAGGCAAAGATGAGAGCCAAATAATTTGATGCTGATGTTTACATTACATGAGAGCAAACCTCATCAGAGCTGCTTATCTACAAAGTTTGGTGAAACACTTTTTAAATTTGTTTTGCCAATACCAGGGTCAAATAAAATATTAAATGATAAAGTAGTTTGCAAGTGAAATTTTAGTTTCTAAACTTCTAGTTGCCATAATTATTTTCATTAAAATTATTCTATGAAACACTTGCATTTAAGTCTTTTTTATTGAAATAATAATAATGGAACAAATACCTTGTTTTATAAGGAAAGTGAATCTTTATTACAAGGTTATTTCTATTATACTTTCTGCCTTCACCAGAAAAAAAGAAGCAAACAGCACTTCTATGTTAATGCTTTCTAGTTTATATTATAATTACTACCCAGTCCTGCAATTGTATCTTTAGAAGAAATAATAGAAAAGAAGCAAGCTATGGTAAGAAAGGAAGCATATTGGTGATAACTTCATGTGAATAGTGGCAGTCTTTTGAGTTGCCAGCATTGCACAATAAATTGTTTTGGAGCTGAAATCATAACTTGAGATTGGCTATATTGTATCACTAAACACCTTTCCTCATCTACATCTTCTTGTATAGGCTAAGGAGTTAATGTTTAGCAGAAGTGAAAGTGAACAATAACAGGAGCAAAATGTTGCATTAATGTTTAATGTAATGCTTTTTGACAGTATAAAGAGAACAAAAAACATTGAAATGCAAATGCAATCTGCAAGGATGCTTCCAACTTAAAGGTTTTGTTGGGAATACCTTTATTTTGCTGAAGTTTTATTTGTGAGAAATGAGAACATTATACACAAATGTAAGCTTATATTTTAACAGTTCTGGATTTTTCTTTTTTTGAGACAAGGTCTTGCTATGTCTCCCACGATGGCCTTGAACTTGCTACCCTCTTGCTTTAGCCTCTGGAATACCTGGGATTACAGGCATGTGCCTCTGCCTCTGGCTCTAGCTTTTAATGTTTTTATATGAGTCTTTTATGGCCTCATTTTTCCTCCAGAACAGTAATTCTTAGACTTTTTTACACATTAGTAAATAAGGAAATATTTTGTAAAAGCTTCTTTCTGTATAATACCAACAATAATTTTGTTAAATAAAAGAAATTAAAGCTAACAATTGTAAAACAAATGGTAGTCTTATAATTGAACATATTTGATTTATAAAACACTATTCAAAAAATGCTTTTTTCCTCTCCTCATTAAAGAAGGACACAAATTCTGGGTTCATCGTTAAGAAAAATTCTCATTTTCATCTCCATTAAAAAAGAAGATGTACAGATCAACATTGGATTCAAAATGGTGTTTCTATGGCCCAGTTCATTTCTGGCAACTCTTATTTTTATTATTGGGTTTTTAAGTAAAAATTCAAATGTCTGTGAGACTTCACTCTGCTTGGTGTTTCTGGACTTCTAAAAATCAGAATATATTCTATGCCCCAACTTCTTTGACTGCATATTTCAAAAGGTACATTCATATTGAAATATGATGAAAGTTTTAATAAGAAACCAATGCTTTGTAAAAGAAATCAATTGAACATTTTATAACTTAGAAAAATTGACTATCCCCTTAAAAGGTTTGGACCAGAGGGTGCTTTTAATGATAAAATCATTTTATCTTTCTTTTGTTATTTACAGAACAGAATGAAAAAGCCTGCTTAATTCCCCAAACTATTATATCACAACATCTGAATTTATGCATATGTTTAAAATGGCTTCATGAGCTTGCAGAGAATGACATTAATGTCAGTGGGGGATATGATTCATTACTTTAATATGTTCTCTTTATGGATTTGAAGACAAATAAAACATATACAATTTCCAGTAAGCAACTGGGTAAATAACAGTTGAAATAAATTGGTTAAGAGAAAATTTCTCTCTAATCTCTGTGACTCTGATCAACTCATTGCTGGAAACTACGTTCATTTCAAGGGGGGAAAAAGTAATAAGAAAGAATCTGAGAGATGAACAAAAAAAATAAGTAAGGATTTTTTTATGAAAAAACAATAAAATAGATGAGGTATAACTAAAGTGCTTTATCATATAGCAACCAAATAAGGGTATATATTAACCAACTATGGAATAAAAAGAGAAATAAATCATTCAACAGATATCATAAGTGGAAACATAAGGAATCATAAGTGGAAACAGCTAAATACCAAATGGTTGTCTCAAAGAAATTTTGGAAGATGCATTATTTCTCAGAGATCATAGATATGGACTATGCTAGACATTGAATCTAACATTTCTGTACTGCAGGGAACTATGACTTCTCATTATTCAATCAACTCCAATCAGAAAAAGAAGAATCAGAGAAAAAATGCTTGAGTGTTTCCTATCTGAAGTGCTGAGCTTCAGTGTCCACACATTCACCTGCAGGTTGTACACAAGGCACTCTGGTAAGGAGTGTCTAGAAACCCTCAGGGCAACCCCTAGACCTGCTCTCTTTCCAAAATGACTTCAGAATCAGCCTATGCTAATGAAGTGTGGACAGGAGTAACACCAATTTTTCCAGGAGTGTGTGGGATCCTAAGAACAGATGTTTAAAGAAAGTTGTCTGAAGCAACAGTTATTAGAAGGGTATCAAGGCAACAAGTCACAAGGAAAGGGAGGTCTATCAAGGTGTGTGTGTGTGTGTGTGTGTGTGTGTGTGTGTGTGTGTGTGTGCACGCACATCTTTGTGTGATACCCATATTTGAGATGAACAGTCGATAATGTAGAAACAGTACTCAGTGAGCAAAACCGGAATATGAGCTTTAGGTCCAAGCAGGAGACCTGGTGTCACTGAAAATGAGATTACAATAAAGAGACCTTGTTCTGGGTTTTTAAAATTTTATTTTATTTTTAATGTGGTGCCAGGGATTGAACCCAGTGCCTCACGCATGTTAGGCAAGTGCATCTACCACTGAGCCACAACTCCAGCCAAGACCTTGTTTTGTTAAGTGTACAAGAAAGGTCCTAGCAGAGAAGCTGAGGCACTTAACAAGGAGTCAATGTAGGGAATTGGGTGCAAAAGTACAGACTAGAACTCCATTTCTGAAGATATGGGGGTGGGGGGAAACTAAGGGTGTGTCTCAGAAGGACAAATAGAAATGCTACAGTTCATAGTGGATAAGGCTAGCAGATGCTACAGTGGCAGTGAGAGACAGAGCTGATTCATATGGTGTTATGATATTATTCTGAGTTTTCTTAACTAATAACCCTTTCTACAATCTGAACAAAGCCCAGATTTATGGCAAAGATGAACCAGAAAATAGGACTCAATTGACCTATCTTTGATGACTCTAATCACTTAGTCAGGAGCCAAAAAGATCTATAATATTTCTTATCCAGGGTAACAGTCTTTCAGCTTTCAAGTCATTTAAAAACAAAGTAAGTCAAGCATTACACAATTTTTTCAAAAGATCTATTGGGAGTGGGGAAGCTGGTCATAGGTAGTATGGATCATATTAGCATAGGAAGTATGGTAAAGGTAGTCTGAGTTTCTAAATCTTTTGTATTGACATCTATTGATAATGCTGTCAAAACTTATCTATCAAGACAACTATTTATAAGTTTGTTTGCTTTGTTTTACTGCAGAGGAAACTGTCAAAGAAAGTTGAAATCAATTTAACTCCTTTAGTTCCATTCAAAATTACTTACTTGGTTATTGTCACATAGTAGGCATGGTACTAGAATTTAGAAATATAGAGATGAATCAAAAAATCACATCCCTGATAAAGCTTGATTCTAATAAAGAAATACTGACAAACGTAACATACATTCCAAGGCAAATGGTTATGATTCAGTTACAGATGCACAATAAGAATACACAGCATCCAACCCACAAATAAACACAGAAGCACAGGGCAGAGAGGTTAATAACAATGAGCTTCATGGTTGACATTAAACTTCATAATCTGTTCAAAAGGCAACATTGGGTGGAATCATAATCTCACAGGTTTTAATAATAGTTTTACATAACAGGAAAGGACTGGTAAAATATGTTGAAAATTTTGTGAGATTTTTAAAAGATCCCAGTATTGCCGGATTACTTCCACCATGTGCCCCTTCCCATCCACTCTGGTGTTACAGGTCATAATACCATTTCATCCAGAGAAAATTCATGAAACCTCATAATTCGTTTACAGTGTCCAACCATAGACTTCACTGCAGAACAGAAAATTTCAGGAACTAAGAAAGCCTTTTCACGGATAAAGAAGGCACGTATAAAAGGGAATCCTGAAATCTCTCAATTCTTCAACAACAGCAGCAACAAAAACTGACTTCAAAACTACTCACGAGAATGTTATATTTTTTCTAATATATGTGATTAAAAATTGTATGTATGAATAATTTAACATTATAATAATTTAAAATATAAATGTAAAACTTGACTAAGGTCAAGTATAGTACTTGGTCCATATGATCGCTTAATCAATATTCATTGAATAAATTAATGGATAAGCTGGAGAAAGAATTAGATTGGATAACAGTAAAAAATTGAAATGAAAAGGATTATCTTAATATTCCTAAACCATGATAATAGGATTATTTTTGACCTTGGGAATGTCATCGAAGTGTCTGTGGTGATAGCATTTTTCCAGCAAAAGATATCACCTTATCTTATTCAGGAATGTACCTAGCAGATTATGCTGATCAAACGCACAAATGAGGGGTGTTGAATCAGAGTCTCTGACCTGCTGCTGCGCGTAGCTTTGTGACTTTGTGTAAATCACTTAATCTTGCCTTCCTCATTGGGAAAGCATATAGAATTTACAGACAGTTTAAACATTGGGTAGCTTAAGCCCCACTGTCCTATGCTAAAAAAGAAAATAAAATCTTCCTCCTACTACTACTAAGTCATTGCAGTTTAAGAACATCTCTTGGCTGTGCTTAGCAATTTTTAATTCATTATCATTTTTAGTTGTAATATGTATATTAATTTTAAATTTACTATGAAGGTTCAGCAGTCCTGAACAACAAAATTATAGCCATTTAAAAATTTTTCTTCCATGAAAACTTACATGATCCTGCCATTCTAAGTTTGTGTAAAGTGGTCTATTTCAACTCAAAAATACTTACCTTTTTGGGAATTTTGAGGGAAATCTGGGTTGAAAAAGAAAACAAGTTAAGTTATACTGATTTCTTACTGGCATTAACAGGTTATTTGTAATTTTTGCAAATGGACAGTCACAAGCAAACATGTGTTCCTCCAAAGCAGCAGTGTATGATTGGGTGATCAGCCTCAGCAATTCTCATCTCTTCTTGCATTCTGCTCTTGATTGCTGTTCTTTGTGTTATGGCTACAAAATCCCAGAATAGCAGTTACAGGAAGAAGATGCCATCACAGATTATAAAAATGAATTTGACTTTTTATAGCATCTTTCATGTGCCCTATGTTTTAAAAATAAAAATAGAACTCACGAAGGATTTGAATGATAGAAACATAAATGAGCATCACTATTTGTGGAATGGATACAGTCCAGTCCTATGGCAATGGAAACTTAACCACCAAGGACAAGTCAACTGGTCTACCTTAGAGGTGTTTATGGACACAGAAGTACCTCTGTCTCTGTAAACTCAGCTTTTGCCTACATTCTAAAACTGTTAATATAATGGATGAGACCACTTCTGTCTTTTATTTTTTGTGTGTGAAAGAGTTAACAAATAATTGTCTATAAAATGATCTTACTGGCTTCTTATCTTTAGCCAGCAAATGAAAATCATACCAAAACTGTGTTTATTTTCTGAAAATTCAAAACATGAGAACAGAGGGAAGGCAATAAGACTCAGTCTTACAAATCCTAGTTATGTTCTTTAGGAGTAAAGTCTAAATGCTTGCCATTGAGACAACCATATTAATACTTGTAATGCCAAATCACAACATATTTAATTCTGCAGCATGCTAGAGAGGGGCCTGGAGAGTTCCAGTGTAGCATGCCTTTCCTTGTTCTTGTCTCATATTCAAGCCCTTGCTATTTAACCTACTTTAGAAGATATCTGGGGAACAAAGGAAAACATGTTTCTATGGCAAAGTGCCTGATGCTAAAAATGATGAGAAAACATTGACTTAAATATTTACCATTCAGAAACATTTTGATTTTTTTATTTTTATTTTTCCAGAACTGGGTGTTGAAACCATATTGCCATCCATGCCAGGCAAGTACTCTACCACTGAGTTACACTCTAGCCCTTAGGCGAGCCTTTCTGGCCACCGGCACCCTGTGGCTGAGGTCAAGATGCCTCCTGTTTCCTTTCATAATTCTGTACTGTACTTCTTGTTCATGGCACTTGAAAGGACTCTAATATTACATCTGATTAGCGACTGTCTTGCTACCAGACCGTAATCTCCAGGTTTTGCTTTGCCATTGTGCCCCCAGTAATTAGTACAGAGTACATTCAGTTAATATTTATTGAAATGATGAATAAATTATTCCAGAAACAAGCAATCTTATCTCCTGAAAACCACAACTGTCATTTGACTTCTAATCCTAAATATATCCATTTCAAAAAGAAATTATCTTCATTTCAGATCCCAGAATTTAATCATGTCAATTGGAGCAAATTCAGCCAACAAAGAGGTACCTAAAGCTTTAAGACAGAGAATTTTCAGTCAGCTCACTCTACCTTCCTTTAAGATTTTTATTGTCAATTTCTGAATATCAAACTCAGAAAGGTCAAGTGCCCCTAATCTAACTGTCTCCCTTTGGGAGACACTTCTTTACAAAGAGACCCTTTTTCAGCTTGTTTAAAACACTTCTGGACAGAAGGGGAAGAATCAGCATAGCTAGTGGGATTCACCTACAAAAAGATTTCTCTGTAAGTAACAAAAATTTTTAGGACAGAACTGTAGTAATAATATTTTTAAAGATGTAATTATATGGTGCTTTTCTGCCTAGGGGTTCAAGAGATTATTACATTTGTCCTCCCAGGTAGCTTTTTTTTTTTTTTTTTAAATTACAAATGGCTCATCACACAAAAGCCAAAGACAAAAAGCATAATATTAACACTCAGGGGCCATATCTAGATTCATGAAGATTATTTATCCCCCCCATTAAAGCCTCATCATTTAAAAGATACCAATTGAAAAACCACAATTATCCCTACTGTTTTTCAAATAAAAATAATCAGAATCTGTAGCTCATTTATCCTAATAGTGATTTTCCACCATTTTCGTTTTTTGTAGTCTCAGAATCCCTGTAAGAAAAATATAATTCTGACAAAAATCATCCAAGAATTTAAGTATGTTTGTGTTTATGTTTTCCCTAATGTACAGAGAGATCAAAATGGAGATCTACAGGTAGATAGATAGATCTCTTAGGATTGAACTTTATGGAAACTCCATTCAAAGCACTTAGAGCTGTACAAAAACGACCTCATTTTAATATGGATCTCCACAGTATGGCCTCCAAAGAACAATTATACAGTAACTCAGGGTTGTTGTTTTAATTTGAAAATGAAAATAACAGACGTTTTTACTTCTCTTGAATCACTCACAGGAGGTATTGTATATAAGTAGAGCCACTCAGGCCATTTGTTATTTAGGTGCTGAATCTCCAAAGCTCTCCCCTAAAGTCATCAGTGTTCTTCGATTCTATTTCCAAAGAGTAGATTTCAAGGGCTATGCTACTTCTCTATTTATTCCTGTTGCTTCATTCTTTTACTTCTGCAGACGCTAAATAATTTATTCTAACATTCAAAATTCTTCAGAAAATCTTATTCACTTGTTCATTTGAAATAGAGGAAGAAGATGGGTTAGGCTCCAGTTAGAAACACTGTCTGGTGGCCTCTAGGGGGAGGTACTCTGTTGGTACCATCAGCCTAATAAAATTCTTTGCCAAGACTTCAAAAATTAATATATTGGCTCCTGTAGTCACTATTCTTCCACAAAATTTATACCCATTTGCAGTTTTTCAATTACCAAAATCGTTGATGCACAAACCATCTTATTCTTGAACAAATGAAGAAGCAAGAAAATGTGATCTAAACTGAGAAGTAGAATAATTTCAGTTGTCTTTTTCTATTTTCTGGAATCTTCACCAGATATTCCTAATTATGTCCTTCTTGTAATCTAATGTTTCCTCTACCATCAAAATAAGGAAATGCACAAAATCTGTCATCTCCTATTGACCAAAATGTAGTGAAATGATTTTGAAAATGTAATATTTAATTGAATAACAGAAACAAGAACACAAGAATGAAGAAAAACAAATTTGATTTAAGACTGGTAGCAGGGGCTGGGATTGTGGCTTAGCGGTAGAGCACTTGCCTTGCCTGTGTAAGGTACTGGGTTTAATCCTCAGCACCACATAAAAGTAAATAAATAAATTAAAAATAGTGTGTCCATTTACAACTAAAAATATTTTTAAAATACTGATAACAAAGAGCAATAATATTTAAGTGATTGTCTCTGAATTGAAAACTTTACATCCATTTTCACGGCAAATACTTACAATAGCCATATGTGGTAGCAATGTTTATTTGTATTTTTCAGATGAAAAAACTGAAGTTCAGTGAAGGTAACTAATTTCCTAAGATTGCACTGCTAGCAATAGTGGTAAATGGTAGAATTTGATGGAAACCTGCCATTGTGATTTGAAAGGATATACCTTTACTTACTGGTTTATGCTAGATAACCCAGGGACAGCAGAAATCTCTGTTGACTATTTAGCTGCTGAATTTTCAATTAAAATACCTCTTTGAGATATAAAGATGAGAACTCTACTGGCACAGGAGAACTGAAGCACAAGACCATTGAATGAATTCTGATAGAACAATGAGCTTCACTTTTTGATCTGGATTGTTTACACTCTCGGAATACCTCCTGAACTCCATCCAGAATTACTGAACATTTTTTTATGATAGTGAAAAATTTAGAGTAATGAGAAAGGCTAAAAAAAATGGAAATATACAAACATCCCTTGGATTTCAATACAAAGGGGAAAGATTTTTCATGAACTCTGGCCTAGAGCACTGGATCTGATACTAGTCAAGTTTCTCTTAAACTAATAAAAAAGATGGTTTTTGAAAAGCAAAAGAAGAGAATATGTGATTACCAGGGTGTAGCACAGGTAAAATTTATGTCAAACTTTTCTCTCTTCCTTCTCTTCCTTTTCAAAGCAAAAATTTAAATAGTTAAACCTGGAAAAACAGTAGAGAAGGTACATTTAAAGCTGAGCCAGGCACTAGACAAAATATGTGATATCTCTGGAGCCAAGTTGGTGGGATAGGGGTTACACAAAGGGAATATTTATTGATAAGTACCTGGGTGAAATAGTGATTGTATGTCAGTTGAAATGATGACACATGGCTTGTCACATGATAAAAACTGAGTTATCATTGAGGAGACTGAAGGTATATAAATCCAGTTTATAGAAGAAATAATGCTAAGATAGTTGTAAAATCAGTTGAATGAAAGAAAAATTTTACAAAAAGGACTTATTAAAGAAATTCAATAAATAGGGATAGCAAACAAATAGTTGGGTCCAAAAATTGAATTCCACAGGCATCAAGATGAGGAGACATGGGTTGGTCATAGACGTGTGTGAATAAGAGAAGAAGGAGAAGGAGAAAGAGGAGGAGGAGGAGGTGGAGAAGAGAAGGAGGAGGGGAAAGAGGAGGAAGAGAAGAGGAAGAAAGAAAGAAATAGACTCAGGGATCTTTGTTTATACTAAGTGCATGAGTGAAGAATGGGGGAGGGCTTTTTTAAATGTTAAAATAATCACAAGATGCATTAAAATAAGTTAAATAACAAGTGATCCATTGTGAGGGTTTGACTCTTTCCTGTGTGATTCCAGCTTTGCCTGGAATGATTGGTTTGGTTCAAGGCACTGCACTTTCAACAGGATTTGGATAGATTAGAAAACCTTAAGAAGCAGAATGTTGACAGTCAAATAAAATTGTGAAAAATTGTTAGAAAGGATCTCTGAGTTGGGAGTAAAGACAATTTAGATAGGAATACACCAACTATCTTCAAATGACTTGAGCGTGTGTTGTATAGAAAAGTAATTAGTGGAGAATTAGCAAATAATGTGGTAAGCATTTGGTGGTAATGTGAGTTAGAAGGAAAAACACTGGGATTGGTGAAACTCATGTTTTTCTGATTCTGTGCTTTCTACTTTGCAATTTTACCTTACTTTAATAATCAAAGCTCTCAAAGGAGGTAACAAGCTGGAAGTTGGCATACCCTCTATCAGGAGGAGTGTTTAGACCACAGTGTATATGATAGAAGACCACATGATGGTGTTAGGATTTGAGAATGAAAATGGGATGCAATTATTTTTCAATGAGAGTGCTGTGGGATTTTTGGAAGAACAAGTCTTTGGAGTATAGGACTGTCCATGTCTCATAGCATGTTATGTGTCCTTAACTCCCAAGGTATTTAATTCCACTAGTATCCTCCAGTTGATTAGTCTATTCCAAAATGCCAATACTCATTTCCAAATGTACCCTGCAGGAGGACTTCTCTCATATGCTTGAGAACAACTTCCTACTGAACCCTTAAAATTTTTTCCAATTCCAATTTTGATTGTAATCATATGAGCACTTGATAATACCAGCATGCCATTGTGTTTCTGAGGTTTGCCCTTCCTCCTTCCTTCCTTCCTTCAGATATTTATTGAATAGCTGATATGTTAAGTCACTGACCTTGGTGCTGGAGATGTAACAGTGAATAAAACAGAAAAGTAACACTGCTAGTGGAATGTGCATTCTAGTTGCCTGTAGGATAGTACTTCACCCCACATGCCCATACTATCAGAGCTATAACCTTTGCTTTGAAGAGTTAAACCCATCAAAACTTAACCTGGTTCTCTGGAGGAGAAGAGTCACAAGACTATGCAGGTCGTTGGTTCTGGAAAGTGTAATCAAATACTGAGAGACTATGAGAGTCAGCAGTAGATTTCCTGGGGTGGCAGGGAATGGGGTGTGCTCCTGTTTCAAATCAGTGAAGAGGACTGAGGCCATGGAAATTAGTGTGTGAAGATTAAACACTAACTTATGCAACTTTTGGAGCTGCAGGCTTCCCTTGAGTTTACAATGGAAGTAGCTGGTGTTATCAGGGAGATACCTATTTTTAAATGGAATATGAAAGTCTGAATGAAGCTAATAACTAAAGACCAGAAGATCTATTCACTTTCCTGAACTATGTAGTCCTGTGTTTCATTTCCTCAAGGATGTGAAAAGTCTTGCTATGGTTTAGATATGAGGTGTCCCCCAAAGAGCTCATCTGTGATTAATGCAAAAATATTCAGAAACAAAATGATTAGATTATGACAGCTGTAAGTGAATCAGTGGATGAGTCCACTGATGTGTATTGATTGGGTGGTAACTATAGGCAGGTAGGGTGTGGTTTGAAAGAAGAAAGCCACTGGGGGTGTGACTTTGGAGTGTAAAGTTTATCCTGAATGAGCACAGCTCTCTCTCCTTTTCTTCCAGGTGTCTGTGTCTTCAGCTGCTTTTCTCTGCCACACCCTTCCACCATGATGCTCTGCCTCAGCTTGGGCCCAGAGTTAGAG
This sequence comes from Spermophilus citellus, assembly GCF_964194105.1. NCBI lineage: Eukaryota > Metazoa > Chordata > Mammalia > Rodentia > Sciuridae > Spermophilus > Spermophilus citellus. The sequence continues at coordinate 111,282,434 of NC_138192.1, read as the reverse complement.
TTAGCCAATCATGGTGAACCCCTGAAAACATGAGCCAAAATAAATTTTTCCTCCTCTACATTGTTCTTGTCAGGTCTTTTGCTCACAGTAATACAAAGCTAACCAAAACACCGGTTGAATTATTGATGCTAGACTTCCTAATCATCATGAGAAATGGAAATTAAGCCAGATTTTTTATTTTGATTAGAAACGATTCTGATTTGTCTTGTTTTGAAGATAATAACTATCATTTAAATATGATTTTAAGAATGTCTTATTTCCCATTAAGTGAATTTCATGTAATAGACAGAACCTACTGAAGAGAGATACGGGGAGAAAAAGATATTTTCCTTGTCTTTAAATCTTATAATACATAAAAATGGGCCTGACAGCTAACTCTCCATAATTAATTTGGGTGCCTGAGATGGCACTGATGAAGGCAGGAAGGACTGAATGACTTGTAGTATGTCTCTCTTTTCTCAAAGAATATATGTATTTGTGGGGGAAGGGTGGTGGACTGTGAGGAATCACTTCTCATAATTTTACTATTTTCATTAAAGAAAGATTTTGAGTAAAAATACAAATACATATATATTCAAGTTAGTTCCTATAGAAGTAGGAAAAGAGATCAAAATATGAAAAGCACAGAGGCAATCATTAAAAATCAAAAGAAATTTTTAATTAAAGGATTATTATGATTAAACCCTAAATTATTTCTGCACTGTCAGTGAAGGTAAGGACAAGGAAATTAAAGATGCCAGTTCAACAAGGAATGTTTTTCTTGTTGTTCTTTCATGGTGTAATGCAAGTTTTGAGTGGGTGATTAAAGAAAAGAAAGAAGTATAATAAATATATAATAATATAATATATAATATTACTTACATTATTTATATTTATATAATATTGTTTATACATAATAATATAATATAATAAATATATGTCCAATGGCAGTTCAATATATGTACAAATGTTACAGGTTGTTTTCTGAAGCACTTCAACCTAGTTATCCTACATAAGATTCAAAATAGTAGAGTCATATTTAGATAATAATTTTATGTTTTATTTTTCTCTTGAAATGTCTATAGTCATTCTCTGTTACTTAGTTAAAGTTCTTGGGTTAGAATTTAAAATCTCCCTTACACTTGATCCCCAGATCTAGTTGAATACAACATTTTTATGAGTCTTCAACTTGTTTTATACACTGCAGTGAATATGTCTTTTTTAGGTCTTTCTGTTGTATTATTAAACAATGCTCATTAATTAAAAAATCACTATCAAATGCCTTATAAATAGTGTCAATTTTATTTTTCTTTAATTTCTAGAGATAATTTTATATTTTGTCTTCCTCTGTCTTGCTTATTTTTTAATTTCTAAGAAAAGAATTATTTGGAAGACTCCTTTGAAATCTGTTACCTCTCCTTTAAAACCAGGTTTAAAAGGGCCTCTTCACATTGGTTTCCTTCATGTGGCACAAATCATTTAAATTTATAATAATTTAGCCTTTATATGCTTATTCTCATTAAAAATGATTTTGCATGTTTGATAAACAGGTTAAGTTTCTAAAGATGAATGTCATGAACTAGATCTCTTTTGAACCTTATTTCCCAATCATCTGAGTGGAAAAATATAGTTGAGTAAAAGAATTTAATAACTGTTGAGTGATTAAATCTTTTCCACCAGCCTCAAGACATCCAATACATGTTTATTAATTAAAAATCATTTATACCAAGTAATTAGAACTTAAATTAGGATAATACAGCCCACATTTTTACTTTGTGAGATTCTCTATTAAGAACACCAAGCTCGGGGAGGAAGAGCAACAGGAAAGGAAATTGTGTTATGTGCATGTATAAATAATTTTAATGCAAAAATATAAAATAAATTTTAAAAATGGCACATCTCACTTCCTTAGATAACTAAATGGTTTGTTTTGTAAAGAGGTGAAGAAATAATTGCAAGTGAGTGGGGAAAATTTACTGACAACTTTAAAACCAATTTCCAGGCTAGGGTTATGTCCAATCAGGTAGCAAATTTTTCATCATGAGGGTGAAAAAAATGATGAATTAAGTGTATTGAATAATGATCCCTAAAGTAAAACAAAATTTTAAAGTTATCAATATCCCTTTATTAAATCTCCTTCTAGGATTTATTTATTCAATACTCAAAAATTATTAAATTTAACTTTTAGTCAATTGTACTTTGCCATACTGATGATTTGAAGGTTTGATCTCAAGTTTCTCATTTTATGACATAGGAAACATAATAAGTAATATTTTTGGCATAGAATTTAATTTGGGCAATTTTCATTAAGGTTGAATACGAACCTAACTCTGTGCTAAATGTAATTTGGATAGAAGAGAATTTCAATGCATGATATCAAGTTTATAGTCTCTCAGAGGAACAAAACTTGCATAAAGTAATTATATAAAACAAATAGGACATATTAACAAATATTATAGAAGGCAAATTTTAACAAAATTTAAGGTCTATGATGTAAAGCAGTTGCAAAGGGATTTAGCTACACTCTCTAAGGTAGAACTAAGGTGTCATAACAATATTCTCAGTTTTGTTAAATTTTGGAAAGGCAGAAAAATGTGGGTATATTACAGGCAGGGCAATTCCATAGCAAAGCACAGAGCACAGAGGTCTGAATGATCGTGATTTCTCTGAGAAGCACAAAGTCTGGCCTGTTTGAAGATGTAGTGGTTTAGGGAGGAGGAGATGGTTGGCCTGAGTAGATTAGGTAATTCAGGATCAGAGAACAGGTGGGGGACCCCTTATTGTGATGTATGATCTTCACAGTCTGGGGCAACGCAATACAAATGGGAAGAAGAAATTCTTGGGTTTCCCCATCTCAGTAGTATAGACTTTACACGGGTATTTGCAAAAGCTGCTATCAAAGGTTTAGCCTAGCATTTATGTAGCAAAAACAGCATCCATAAAGAGACTTGTTGTTTAGAGTTGCATGGTTTTCCTCATTCTCAAGAGATCTAAAAAGGAATATTGAGGGTGGGGAGTGAGCATGGGAAATTGATTCTTCCTGGTGCAATACTCTGTACATTAACACTTTGGTTTAAGAGATAGCTTGAAAAATGATGGAGCACTTATGAAAAGGTTTCTCTTCCTTAGGCAGAATTTCTGTGCTGTGTCTTGGAATTAATTTTTGCCCTTGTGAGTGGTATGTTTCAGTTCATGTGCTCTGTTTGTGTGTATGCAGACAGACGTAAGGAATAGAGAATAATTTTGGAAACTGAGTTGCACACTAAGGAACAGCTTAATGAAAAATTTCTTTTCTCAGTGATGGGATGAAGTTGACTCCTGACAAGTTCATGGTGTTCACTATGCATTTAATGATATCATGCTGGTGGGTTAAAATTGGTCATGGTGGAAGTGTTTGCAATACTGATATTAACAAATCATATAAATGTTGGTAACTTTAGTGAGAAATTCAGTTGTTAAACATGTGTGTCATAACACTGTTTCTTAGGTACTTTTCCCCTCGACTAGGTGAAGAAAGGTCAGATTTAGTACATATATGTAAAACTATTCCCTTCCATATTGGGATTCTATCATTTTCCTTAACACTTTTTAATACTGGATATCACCCCAAAATTTAGAAGCTGTATTTTAGGCAAAATAAGGAAAGGGATGATGGCGGGACATGGAAACTGTGGTAACCAACAAGAAAAGAAAAGCTCCTTCAACCATTTACAGTAGCATTTATATGAGCAAACGGAACAAAAAAGTGCAAAAATGATCCAGAAATAAATCAGCTCCCAGGACCAGAACAGACTCTGAGAACTCTAGCCAACAATGTGATCTGACAGCATTTATAGAATATGAAAGTGAGACATAGAGATAGGTTAATTAGTTAATTGGTTACAGAGCACTCTGCAATGAACTAAAGTCCAGCTACTGTGAATAAATTCCACCTTGGTTTGTTCTGTTGGGCTTAGTGCAGAAGCCTCGTCCAAATCAATGGCCTACAAAATTTTATTTAACATCAATAATAAAAGAATGAAGGAAAATGTTTATGTATCATATTCATTTTGCCGTTTTATCTGTGTGACTCAATGCTGGCATAACTAAGTCAACCCTCAGGCAAGCCACACATAGTTCTTTCCTCACTTGCTGCTTCTCCCACCAGCTGTCAGTGTCTGATGTTTGCTTCAGGGTACAGAAGGAAAGGGACACACATGGTAAAGCCATAGAACTTATTTTTACTGCTCCTTGGAGTTCTTGGTCATGAAAACCCGGGCAATCATTATTCAGTTCACTGACTGACTCTAGCTCTTCACCATCCCATTTCATGTTAAGATTTCATTTTCCCATCCCCGTGTAATTATTAGAAGGCAAGACATCCTCATGTAACTAATTCTGACCAGTGAACTGTAAACAGAAAGGGCACATTTTACTTTTATCTTAGTACACGTATTGACTGTTGGCATAAGACCCTCCAGAGAGTTCTGTCACTTTGACAATGTTCAAGAGGGTGGATGACATTACCCTGTATCTCTGAAGTGTCATGATGGGTAGGAATCCTACAGTCCCGCTGCTGACCTGCTGTAAGCATGACACAAGAAATAAAATATGATGAAATTGATATTCTATGATGGTTTATTACTGTCCCATAATCTATATTATTCTGATTGGTACTCTTTCATATTGAATATATATGAAAAAGATACACAGTTTCATTACTACCATCTCTAGTCGTATTAACAAAGAAAATAGTCACCCCATGATAAAAAAAAAATGGCTCCCACTTGCTCATGTATGAAAAGTTTTAAAATTTCCTTTTGTAGGAGTTTGGTTTTCTATTTTAAAAACACTACTTTAAAAAAAGATGTTTTAAAAAGATAAAAATTTAAAATTTTTTAAAGTAGTCATTTTTAGTAGACAAACTGTAAAACTTGGCTAGGAAAAGGTAAGTATTCAGAAATAGCTTTGAGGGGAATAACTGGAATGAGCAGTGTATTATTGCTCCTTTGCCACTGACTTTTACCCTCAACAAATAAAACTGTACAATGAAATTTTGGTTTCAGTTTTACTCCCAGTGCTTTGACTATTCCATTTCACAAAGGTAAAAATGAAGTGACACAAAATAAGTAAAATTTATGTGGAAATTAACAACTATACTCATAAGAAAAAGCATGTGAAAGAAAATGGTTATTCACTATCATCAAAGTAACATCAATGTATACATATAGGAGTTTTATGAAAGCATGTATTTCTTCCATTATTTTGATAATAGATGCTCTCAGGCAACAAATTGGGAAGTGTTTTGATACAGTACTAGATTTTTAATAAATATAACCTCAGCAGGTGAATTTCTTTCATTTAGATCTGAATTATTTGAGCTTGCTGAATTTTCCAAAAGTCAAAATATTTAGTTTCATGAAACTGTGCTGGAGACACAAAGGAACAAGAGTATTCTGATTGCATTTAACAGAAAGAGTGTCTGAGAAATTTCATTGAGAATAATACATTTTTAAAAATAAATTATTTTCAAAGTGCTTTATAAAAACTCAAACTTGTTCAGTTGTCTAAAAATTATGCAGTTTATAGTTGATATTTGAGACCCTCATCAGCTTTTATTCCTGCAAGTTGTTTTGTCAGCCTCAGAATACAGTTTTAAAATCACAGGATAATAGTTTGAACAGATCTAATAGAGTAAAAAAAGCATAGAGAATATATACAACAGAAAATAGTTTAAGGACCCTTGGCTATCACTCTCACATTTGAGGAGAACTTAATTAAGAAAATGGAAAATCATTAAATAATAATGAGTCCTGCTTCTTTTGAGCCACTGACTTCAGGGAATTCCCAGAATGAGACAGATTTTTTAGTTTAAATTAAAAAAAAAAAACCCACGAATGATATAAAGGGCAGGAATTACTCATTCTGGTTTAAAGTAATTGATATAATTGATAAAACTGAATATATATGGCTGCATACAAATGTGTATTATTCATTCAAACGTATATATATAAAGAAATAATTGATCTCCCACACTGACTCTATTGTCTACACATGGGAGGTATTTTCTGTTTTAGGGTAGATATTTTTGCTCTCATTTATTTGAATGAAAACAGAAACAAGAAGTAATCTTTGTCTCAGGTCAAACAATAAATAATAGTACCTCTGTCTCCAGAGTATAATGGTTGTTGCCAGCAGTTAGAAAAAGGAGGTTTTTCATTCAACTTTGCATTTCTATAACCAAAATATCCAATAAGAACAACTTGGATGGCTGAAAGTTTATTTTGGCTCATGGCTTTAAAGGTTCAGTCCATGGTTTGGCCAACTCCATATCTCTGGGCCTAAGGTGAAGCAGAAAATCATAGTGGAAAAGTGTGGCAGAGGAATGCAGTTCAGGAAATGACAGCCAGGAAACAGACAGATGTACTCACGAGAGAGATCATTAGTGACCAATGTTTTCCAACCATACCCTTCATGGCTACAGTTACCACCCAGGTAATCCATACCAGTGGATTGATCATGTTATGGTCATAAAAATCTAATCATATCACCTCTGAACATTTTTATGTTATTGCAAAAATGAACTTTTGAGGGACACCCTCATTTGAAAACTATAATATTTTGCCCCTGCTGCAAAAAAATTTTGCCATCTTATGATCCAAAATACATTTAGTTCATTTCTAAGAGACCCTATAGTCTTAACAGTTCTATCATTGCTCAAAAGTCCAACTCCAAAATCTCATCCGAGAAGCCAGAAAAACTCTTGAATGTTTTCCCTTGTAAAGATCAAAGTAAAGTTACATATATCCAATATATAATGGCACCAAGTAAATATTTCCATTCCACAATGGAGAAACGGTGGCACAGAAATAAAGAATGGGACCAAAGCAAGAATGAAATCTAGCTGGGCAAACAAGTTTTGTAATTTTATATCAAGCAGTGGGACCCACAGCATCATGTTATTATTTTCAAAGGACTTGTGTAGCTATGTCCCTATGGCCTTGTTGTTGGCAGCCTATTTGACCTCTCTCTTAGCTTGTCTCTGCTTGAAGCCTACAGCTTTGCTTGGCAGATGTCCCACATCACTCTCTCAGGGGCAGCCTTCAGGGAATCTGATCCTGGTAAACTTTGCCTGGCCTCTCAGGACTTCCTTTGAAATCTTGGTGGAAGCTCCATGATACCTTAACTCCAAAATCCTACATTCCTTCAGATTTAGTGCCACTTGGTTCACACCAAGGTATTTTGCCATATCAAGCCGTAGCCAAGTTGCATACCACAAGTATATACAATTTTTGTCAATTAAAAAAATAAAATCAAAACTCCCTGAAGAGTGTAGGTTCCCAATCTCTGATATTTTGCTTCTTTGGTAAAGCCCAAGAATCTGTATTTATAACAGGTTCCCAGCTGATGCTGATATTGTTGGTCTAGGGACCACACTATTTTACCAATCTGATACTTTTTTTTACATTTATTTTTTAAAAATATTTTTTAGTTATAGATGAATGCAATATCATTTTTTTCACAAATAAAATTATCTTTAAAACATTCAAATAATGTTCCTCTATGCAGTAACAGTAACCACCATTGGAGGCTGAGACAGATAAAACACAAACATCAAACAAGAGATAGTCTATTGCCTTATTATCTTACGTAAATCAACATTATCCTGTCTCTTTCTTTCTCTTTTTTTCTCACATCTTCATACATGTATTTTGTATAATGATGAGAGTCTTAAGCAATATCCATAGCACCACTTGAATGCTGTACTACCTTAAAATATACTCCACCAGACTAATTAGTTCATGAACCTTAAATTAGGCTTCACAGAAAGCCTCAGGTCATGGGGAAAATATAAACAAATTCTTTGCCCCAATGTATCTCAAATGACCTCTAATTCCAATTTTGAATAGAGTCCTCCTTCTCTGAAACCTCAGGAGCCCAGTATTGTGAACTCCCACCAGAATTGTCCATTAAACTCTGCTTACAACATTGTAAGGCTGCTACAGACTACAACTCCAAAAATTTCCAAACTCTTCCCCTAAACTACTTCTCAGTACTTCCAAACCACATGATCAGGGGTGACAGTAGCAACACCACTTCTCAGTATCAAGTTCTGTTTAAGCCACTTTTGTGTTGCTTTGACCAAATAAACAAGAATAATCTAGAAGAGGATAATTTTATTGTGGCTCACAGTTTGAGACATTCAGTCCATCATTTGCCAACTCCATATCTCTGAGTCTGAACTGAGGCAAAACTTCATGGTGGAAGGGAATTGCAGAGGAAAGCAGCTAAAACCATGAAAGCCAGGAAGCAGACAAAAAACTCAACTTTCCAGGGACAAAATATAAACTTCAAAAGCATGCCCCATAGACTTACTTCTTCCAATTATCCCCCTCCTCACCTTCCTACAGTTACCAGTTAATTCACATCAGTAGGTTAATCCACTGATTAGGTTATGGCTTTCATATGCTAAGAATTTCACACATGAGCTTTTGGGGAACACCTGATACTTAAACCTTATCAGGAGGTAATAAGGAATTATTATTTAATGGGTAGAGAGTTGCAGTTTTGCATGATGAAAAGAGTTCTGGAGATAGCGTGATGGTGGCTACACAACAATATGAATGTACAAAAGCTACTGGTGTGCCCATTTAAAAATAATTAATATGGAAAGATCTATGTTATGTGTATTTTACCACAATTTTAAAAATAAAATAATATACATACATACACATGCATAAGCACACACACAAAATCTTTTTAAACCTGTGATTTTCACACTACATTCTACAAAGAAGTGTGAATAATTTTAAAATGTATATGATTCTGTGACACTGAACTAAAAAAGAAAATTATTGACTAGTCCATGAACCGTCATATGCATGAGGATGGCACTTTTCTATTGAATTTGATGAGAATAAACAGATCTAGGTATACATAGCCAATGGGATGGGCAGATTCAGAGATCATGGAGATCCTATCTATATGCTACCTCCTTAAGCACAGAAGGAAAAAGGCACATGCTCCTAGGTTCCCATAATGGCGTAGCATGGCTCCCCATGCATAAATCATTGCTGAGAGGGGATATAGGTATCATTTATTACACCTCCAAAGAAACCCCTGAATTCTGTAACCAAGCACATTTGGAGAATGCCAACATATATTACCCACATCTCATCTCTTGAAAATCCATACCGAAAACTAGATAAATACTCAGGAAAAAACCCAAAAGTTAAAAATGGCATTTTTTTCAAACTTTTTAATCTTATTATTCTTTGTACATGGCTATTATGTTCCCTGTAACTCCTATATAACTGCTTTTCCAGTTTAATCTTCTCACTTCACAGTGGAGTTGGACTGAAAGAGATTGTGAGCTCTTCAAGGTAAAACTTCCAGTTACTCTAAAATCAAAGCTTGTGATTTTTTAATCCTCGTTATTTTTGCCAAACAGCACAAGACATATTTAAATCCAGAAAGCAGTAAAATCCAATTGTTTGCACAATTTAAAGTTGACTCAAAGAAATTGTCCTGTCACTTTCAAATGAATATATACTATATTATTGTCATTTTATAGAGCACATATCAAGTGGTTACTTTTAATACCATTACATTAATAAAATATTTTTATGTACAGGGTTATTTTTATTAAAATTGCTAAAAGAAGGATCTTTGATCACTCAAAATGATATAGTGACTAATCGTTTTACAACTAGTTCCATTTTCATTAGCTTATAACAAATAATGTTAGCTTTAATTTTATTAATTATTAATAAAACAATTATTCCTATTGATCAGTATTTGTTTTAGATTCTTTATTTAAATTCAGTATATAGTTTACTGGAAAACAGTAACAACGATCAAAGACTTCACCCCACTTTTCAACCCACTGAAGATTTTACAGGAAAGAAACAAGATACCATGAGAATCAAGGTATTTTTTTTTTTTTACTAATGGAGAACCCTTTCCAAAGTATAATTTAAGGTTTGTTGGTTTGTTTGTACAAGAATAATGCATTATTCTTGTGTTTAAAACAAAAAACATACCTAAAAAATGCTTATAGTGTAAAAGCATTACCCTCTTTCCTCAATTGCATATCTCCATAGCCTCTAAGGCAGTAATTTCTGCTACTAGTTTGATATGAAACATTTAGTAATGTTTTCATGACTTTAAAAACACACATAAAAACTGGCCTGTAATCCCAGTGACTCAAGAAGCTGAGACAGGAGGATCTCAAGTTCAAGACTAGCCTCAGCAATTAAACAAAATCCTAAGCAATTTAACAACAATGTATCTCAAAATTTTAAAATAAAATAAAATAAAAAGGCCTGGGGATGTAACCCAGTGGTAAAGTATCCCTGGGTTCAATCCCCAATACTAAAAATAAAAAATAAAAAAAAAAAACGAACACACACACACACACACACACACACACACACACACAAAGACATACATTTTGCTTTTGCATATGTCTTCTACATATTTTATATTTTAGTATATTAAAGTATGCATGTTTTATATATTGCCTGCAACCTATTTTGAAATAATTATAAATTCACAGAAAGTTGCAAGAACCTACTTTTGAAAATTAACAAGACTGGAGACTTTTCCCAAAAAGTAAAATAAAATTCTATCATGTCTTTATAACAGCTGAATACTGGTTAACATTCATAGTATGAAGTCATGTATGAATTGGCTACAATTTATTTACGCCTTAGTTTAGTTAGGAGACAGGACTCTCCAGGTCTGGGGATTGTGGTATTAAACTTAAATAATATTCGGAGGTAAAGGGAAACAAAGAATTTTAAATAGAATCTTAGACATGACATATAATTTTTTAAGCATGAATATGTGCTACAGAATTTCTCCCAGAGGTCCCATGTTCAAGTCCTGGTCCTGAATTTGGCACTATTGTGAGAGGTGGGGTGGGCCCACCTTAAGAGGCGGGGCCTAGACAGAGTTCTTCAGGTTACTTGGGAAATGAGCTTGAAGGGGATTTAGGAACCAGAGCCCATTCTTCCTTCCTTCTCTCTTTCACTTCTTGACCACAAGATAAGTGGTTTTTCTTTGTTATGGTCTTCCACCATGATGTTCCCCCACAGGCTCAAAGCAACAGGAATAATCGATTATGGACTAAAACCTCTAAAACCATGATCCAAAATCAAACTTTTATTTTTACAAGTGTATTATCTCAGGTATATGTTACAGTGACCAAACAAAGTCTAATATAATATGACTCAAGTATAGAGGGTGGACTTGTATAGAGGCATGGAAAAACAGTGAAGAGGCTCTTCCCATGGTGCAGGAATATGTGAAGGCTGGGACTCAGGTGGGTAGGTGTTTGCAGTGGAGACATGAACCAATGGAACTATATTTTGAAGTGACATCTGACATAGGTCATTTAAATATTAAAGGCTAGAGAAAGGGGAAGAATAAGACTTATTCTCAGATTTCTAACCTTAGTAATTGGTGATGATGCTGCCATTTACTTGAAATGTGGGTATAATTAGCTTATGTATAAAATGATTGGGTCTTGTTTTTAGCATATAAATTTGGAAATATCTCTGACATATTCAAAACAGTCAAGTTGGATATATAAATTTAGAGCTCAAGAAAAAAAATTCTGGGTAAGAAATATCAATCTGAGTCACCAGCATATAAATGATTTTGGAAGTCATAGATATGAATGAGATCACCTAAGCAGAGGGAAAAAGTTAGACCAGGACTGAGCATGGAGAAATTTTAGCATAGTCAATAGAGCAGAAGATGGCAAAAGAAACTGGTGGTAAGGCAAGATATAAGAAGAAAAAATATAAGAGTGTGCTGTCCCTGAAGCTGAGAGGAGAGTGTTTCAAGGAGGAAATGGTCATCTATGTGAATCATTACTGAAATCCAGTCAGGAGATATCAGAAAAACATCTTTGGGGTTCATGTAAGGGTATTAAGTAAGAGCTTGGAATAATAGCATAAAAGCTTATGAAGTAAGAAAACTCAGAATAATATTGCAAAAGACTATGAATCAGTTTGCCTCTTACTTTAGCATATGGTGTAGTATACTAAAATATGTCTTCTATATATTTTATATTTTAGTATATTAAAGTATGCATGTTTTATATTTTAGTATATTAAAGTATGCATGTAGTATACTAATAGTTTTGGAATTTCTATTGATTCCTTGTGACCAAACTTTAGGGTATGTTTTTTTCCCTATATTTCCCTATATTCCCAGCAGTGGGTTGCAATTTATAGTTATGTACCCACAGTCCAGAAGTGGAATTGTATCTGAAGGGTTTGAAGGGACATGGAGGGAATTTTTTTAAAACCAGGAAATATATTAGAGCATATAATGTTGATGATAGGAATGATATAGCAAGGAGAGGTAGGGATTGGTGTTGTAGAAAAGATGGAGGATATCTGGGAGAAATGAAATATGTTAGTGAGAAAGAATGGCATTGAAATAGGATGCAGCCCATATATTCTGTGTTCTCTGAAATAGTTCATTTCCATGTTCTAAACTTGTGCTGTTATCAATAACCTTTCCACCCACTCTACACACACAATTGGAGAGATCAGCATTTTGTGATATACAGGATAAAGAGAAAAATGGGTGCAGAAGTAGTTAAGAACAAAAATTTCATGGTGGGAAGATGAATATATTTCAACAATCAGACATATGTCAAAAGCTGAATTTGAAGTCTAATGGGTAAGCATTTTCTCTTTACAACATCCCAGCCTATGAAACCTAGACTATTGGTTCACTGTTTAAAAACCACTGTAAGCTTTAAAACACAGTCTGATAAAATTCAATGCTAAGAATCACTATCTGTACTCTGTTTCTGCTGAAGTTTCTGAATATTGTGGCAGAAAAGGCTAAATTCTTCCTCAAGATCAGATTCTCCAAAAGTATGATTGATTTAAGTCACCTGGGAGCAAAATCTTCAATGCTGATAAATTTCTATCCTGAAGTTTGAGTGGGTTTCAGCATTATACTATTTCATAGGTTTGTTTGTTTGTTTGTTTGTTTGTTTTACTTCTGAGTCACGTGGCTTGAATCTATTGACATAGTACACCTATAAAAGCATCTGAGTTCTTAGTAGTACATCTCTATCAATGTGTCGACAATGTAGAGGGTACTTGTCTTGTGAGTGTCATGTTGGTAATGACTGCTTGCATATGATATAGTTTTGTTAATAATTATTACTTTTTTTGTAACATGAAGTGACATGAATGGAGCCATTTCCAATCCATTATAAATAATACCTGTGAGTCATCAGATTTACCATTGAACCACTCCATGGGGAATTATGTCCACAAAGCATTCCCTCCACACTTAACATATCATCCAAAAGATCTCCAAATTATAATGTTGGTCATATGGTACAACTGCATAATATAAGCAGCATTGCCTTTTTCAGGCTGTTGTTTCCTTTTAGAAAACGAAAATTTCTAAACCACAGCTGAGGACTTGGAGAACTAAAAATTTCAAACCTTCCAAAAATCTCTCAGTTGCCTTAGAGTAAAAAGGAAAAGAAAGACAGGACAAATGAGGATACCTGGGTACGTGTGTGCTGATTCTCTACTCTCCTATAGTAAAACCACCCAGGATATAGGGGGGTAAAGTAAGAATTCATGATGATCTCTCATAGATCTGATGGTTGGTTCAGGTGGTTCTCACTTTTGGTTCCTGAGAAGCTGTCAGCAGCCAAGTCTGGAGCTAACCAATGCTTAACTTGGCTCCATGTCCACGAGGCTCATTCACATACAGCATCAGTTGTTAATTGACTGACTCAGCTTCTAATTGTCTTTTGTTGTTGTTGTTGTTGCTGTTTGCTCTACAAAAGTGCATTTGGGTATTTTAAGTATTTTGGTTTGCCAGCTGGCATAGAAGTTTTGTCATTAGGAGTCACTGGAAATAGATTGCACAAGGGAAGGGTTTTGCTTCCTGGTTCTAATGTGTCCAATTCAGGAGGCATCTGCAGTGTGTGCAGCTTCTCCAGCACCTGGCTTTTGTGCATGGTAATCAGCAGCACCCAGCAGCATCAGCTCTGCCCAGCACTCCTCTTGGGAGTTTTATAGTAGAGCATCTACAGCAAGATGCTGCTCTATAAACAGCTTTCCCTGACTCTTTAGAGATCAGATTTCTATAAATTTACAAAAATTCTCCACCATTCAGTGGCTGTACACTTTCTCCAAAAAGGTGTGGATCTCAGCTCAGTCTAGGAACAGGGGGCAGGAAGTGGATAACTGCCTCTACTTTTGGCATTCAATCTTAACCATAGTGTATTAGTTAGGGTTTTCTAGAGGAACAGAATCAACAAGAGGATTTATTAGGCTGGTTTACATGACCAGAAGCTGGATAGTCCACAATGACCATCTGCAGGCTGAAAAACTGGAGGAACCAGTAGCTATGCAGTCCAAGAGGCTGAAGCCTCAGAACAAGAGGATCAATAGTACTAGCCCAGTTTGAGATTGGAGGCTCTGGAAACTCCTAGATAATCACTGTCAGAGTCCTCTTTGGAAGAGTAAAGGAGCAAGAGTCGGATATCCTCAGGCGATCGCAGCAGCAATCAAGCTTACATCTGCTGCTGCTGCTGCTGCTTTCTTATTCTTTCAACTTTTATTTCATCCAAGCTACCGTCTGATTTGACAGTGCTGGCCCTGCTTAGGGAGGATCTCCACTTCTTAGGGAGGATCTCCACTTCAGCTTACTATCCCACATGCCAATCATTCCTAGGCAGACCCTCATTGACACACCCAGAAACCTCTTATTCTTTGGCACCTCTTAATCCAATCAAGTTGAAGATTCAAATTAACCATTACACCTAATGATAATAGTTATTACTATCATAAATATCTGTGATTGTATTTTATATTGTATCTGCTATTCTATATTCCTTATATTCTCTGTTTCATGCTAATCTATCCCTCAATTCTCCAATTTCTGTTATAGCTAATAACTCCTTATATTAAACTAGCCCTGTTCAAATATTATATGGTTCCTTTCTCCTGATTGAGCTCACTTTTATCACATGTCCAGAAATGGATGCTGGCTTGGAGTTGAGGTTCAGCTGTGGCCAAAAGACAACTAGCACATGATCTATGTGGTTTGTCTTCTAGTGGCATGTCTAGAAGTTGGGTTCTAAGAGTCTTTCCAGAAAGTCAGGGAGAATGTGGAAGTCCTCTTTATGACCTAGCACGAGAAGTCTAAGAACATCACTCCAGCATCCTATTGTACAAAAAATCCCTAAAAACTACAGAGTCAAAGGGAAGAAAATGGCAATAACTTGCAGTCCCCTTACTTGCAACTATCATAACATAGGAGATTACACATACTAGATATTTTTATATGAAGACATCAACTTAATAAATAGATTCATTTGTCTGTTAATATTCCTTCATTCAGTTTTCCTCTGATTCACTTACTCACCCAATTATCTACTGAGTATCTTCTCTGTGCCCAGATCTGTGGAAATCTTTCCTGAAGCATTACTGCATTATAAGACCTGATCTACTTTCAATGAGCTTTCATTCAATATTTTTGGAAAAGCAAAATTTCTATATAACTAAAGATAGAAATGATAAAATGCTCTGCAAAATGTTAAGTTTAACATAATAAATTTCCAAAATTCACACAGTGAGTTCAAGAACAAATCCACAGAGTATAGATCTGCAGCTTGATCTTTGATTTTAAAAAAATAAACAGTGTCTAAGTGAAAATAAAAGGTCTAGTTGCTGAAATATTTCAGAATAGGTATCCATCATTTTTACATGTCACAACCATGTCAAGAAATCTCAAGAAATTATTTATTTAAATATATTGATTTTCTTTTCTTTGTTAAAAATTGTGCCACCATCTCAATCAACAAATCAGAAAAATGCTGCGATTAGAAAGTCCTCTTATATATGGATGGCATCTAAACCATGTCTGTTTTTTGACACAATCATATGTTATTGGTTTTATCATCTTGCCTTCAAAAGCCCAAAGGGATTACGAATCACTATAAGATATCAGCAGCTTAGAGATGTAGGAAGAGCAAACTGTACTATATACCTAAAAGCAGAATGCCAAGCCCCAACAGGTCCATTTTAGTAGCAAAATAACTAAAACTGACAAAATGGCTATTTGACTTCACAAAGGCCATTATTTTCTTTGCATATATTCTAAAGAGTAATTAAATTGTAAGTAGCATTAGAGTTCTTATTCAGATCAGTAATAAAAAGACTGGGTAAAATAGCCTGTCATATGATCTCTTTCTAAGTGAGAAGATAAAAGTAAATTGTAAAATGAGAGCCTCACCTGAGACTCTTGCTAGAAATATGATTTCGCTGAATGAAGATCAGGAAATCATCTTCTACTAAGGAAGCAGTCTGAATTCCACTCAGGGAATTTGCTCTAAGAAACAGTTGTAAGGAAGATACATTAGCATTTAAAGAAGCCCTTTTGAGTCGAAGTGCAGAATGTCACCAAGGAAAGATTAATCCTTATGCTACATGTTCCTATGAGTGTTGGTTATGAAGAGTTCGAACACGTCAATATCCCCAAATATATACTGAAATGTTAGCTGATCTCATATTGCTGCAAAGGTCAGATGTTTTGCTCTTCTATTCTTTTATCTCCAACCACTCCCTACCTCCTGAGTGGCTTAAAATATCAAATTCATTTTGAATCCTCACAATAGCCATTTATTAGGTATTTTCCTTCATCATTAAGGATGTCACTATTTTCAGAAATAAAACTTGAATGTTGGCTTCAAATAAGCATTCATTCAAATTCTAATTAAATTACTTTGCTGAAACCCATTTGGAACAATTAGTTATTGAAGCCACTAGTAATCAGAGATTACATACAGTGAACGTTCATGTAGTCCAGAATTTTGAATAGGTTGTACAATTTGCAAGAATGACTACTTGGGAAGCATTAAAAGAGGACAATTTTTTGCCACTTTAAAATGAAATTTATAGAGATTGTCACTTCAAAGGTGTCCAAATCTCCTCTGTGTTTGTGTGTGTGCATGTGTGTGTGGTGTATGTTGGTGAAAGAGGTTTGAGTGAGAAGGAAAATGGGTAGACAGAGTGTATGATGAGCTTAAGGAAGAATGAAAGCTACATGGTATATGGAAAGCAAGGATGTGATTATGGTATAATGGCATTGTCCAGAGCAAGTCCCAATGGCAGGAAAATATTCTCATGCTCCAATCACAATTTAACTAAGCAGCTCATTCTGTATTTCAGACTCACTCAAGTTCCAAATCATTGTAATTGCAAAGCTGAATTGGTAATTCAATTTTATTTTGATGACAGTGAAAAAATTCATCAATTCCTTGCTTTATTCTTCGGGTTCCTCCCATACTTGCCCAGCCCAGTTTTCTTAGCCATATCTGTTAATATAGGCCAAACTGGCTGTATAAATACTGAGAAAATGAGAAACCATTTTCTTAATAAGAATTTAAATATGCAATCTTCCTAGCAAGAATGAGTTTTTGAGCAAGATTATTGAAGAAGTAAAGGAGCATAGATAAAAAATTAAGAGTACTTTTCAGGAAGGACATTAAAAATGAGTGAAGATGCAAACCACAGGTCTTTTGCCAAAATGTTATGATGTAATTAGCTCTTTTATTAAAGATTTTATGGGTTTATTTTCAAATATCTCCTCTTCGAAATCTAACCTCTTCATTAGTAGAATAATTCACATGAAGTTGGCTTGCATCTCTAATGGCTTTAATGCTTAATATCCACATTTGAAAATCCCCCTTTTTGTTCCTGTTTATAGCTTCTGTATTCATCTCCTATTGGACTCGTTTCCTATAGCACTGTAAGCTTCTGAAATTATCCAGAAGGATGTGTGTCTAATTGGAATAAATTCTGGATCACTTACTATGGCCTCCAATGATATTCCATAATCATGTAGTAGCATGAATGTGAAATTTCATCATGAAATTTTCCTCTACTCTTTGTCACATTTTAATAAAAGTTCTACATATTAGCTAGTTTTTTTTTCTATTCATTCCTTTTACAGACAGAGATTGAGAGAAAAATGACTCTGCCTTATATACATTTATTCCTTGAGATATTACTATCTTACCCAGAAGTCTACACTTCTTTATTCTCACAAGTTCCCTTCCTTAACTTCACAAACTTTTCTTTTTCTTTTGTTAGTGCTAGAGATGGGACCCAGGCCTTGCTCATGCTAGGCAAGGGCTCTACCACTGAGCTTCACCCCAGCCCTCATGGACATTTTGAATACTAAATACAGCTTCCTGTGATGCATTTTGGACTTTTCTAACTCAATGCTATGAATTATTCTTTGGATACAGTCTCCTGAACTTTCTTAAAATTGTCCTGCCTGAAGAGAACAGCTCTGTAAAGTCTCTAGAGGAAACTGCTGCATATGATGCAAGTCAGCAAGTGAAAATAAAATGAGAAAGTAACAATCACTACTCCAAAATTTGCACATCAGGTGTGATCAGAATTCTTCATGTCATAAACTTACAAACTTTGTTTTAAGTTCAAAAGTGATGGAGACAGTGATTTGGGGGACACCGATACTATTAAAATGGCTATTTCTATCCATAACCAAATCCATGCGCCTTGCTGTTTTGTCTCCTCATTAACTGGTTGCTGCTTTCTTCCTTTAGGCTCACAAGCTAGAAGGGAAAGCTGACAAAAGTCATCCTGTTCAAGGATCACTATCATGAAAAAGCGCTGGGTCAGCAAATTAGTAAACAGATTACGTAAATAGAGCTTCTGAACCAAGTGCTGACATTTAAGTATCAAGGCTTACTCAGCCTCAGGGTCTTCAATTAACTGTGGCATATTAAAGGTAGAGGGCTAAACCATTTGTTTTCAGGGTGAATCATGGGTTTATCCAGGGACTGTATTAATTAGTTCATAAAAACATTTATGTTACTCTCATGTTGCCAAGGCAAAGGAAAAGAGAAAAAAAAAAAAAAAGAAAGAAAAGCTTTCTATTTAAACATTAAAATCAGAGGCTCCCTGGAGAAACAGTATAAATGCAGTACACAGCAATTTAGAGGTGATCTGTACTTGAAGTACTTTCTTTTCACATTTCACACAAATTTCAGCTTCTGCCACCTCAGGAGTTACTTTTTCTGGGGTTATAGTATTCAGCCGTGACTATGTGTCATCTGGAGCATGAAAATTCCTTTCCTTAGAACTGTTCTGGTCCATGAATAATTATCCATCCACCCAAATCCTGCATCATAGAGAGGGGGACAAGACATTGTTACACCACAGAGAGTCTTCTCTGTACTTTTTCTGACTTGGAAACCCCGGAATGGTCTATATTAACAATGGAAAACACAGTCCTTCGCTACAAAAGGAATACCTGTTTCTTAACAAATGATGATTTATCATTTTAGGATGGAAAGCTGAATTAGCAAACCAATAAAAATGGCTAAAAGTGTGACCACTTTTCCTGGCAATTATAGATGTGACAGATTCATTTATCTACCTGCACAGAGCTTTAATTTACACTGGCACTTAACAGTTAATTGTTGAAGTGCTCTTTTCTGCAGTATTGAGTTTTTATTTTTAGGGTATACTGAAAGAGAAATCACTTTAAAGTAAGCAAACTATGCCATTAATTATCCAATCAAAACAATATCGAAAAATGCCAAAGGAAAGAGATAACAGAGAAAAGAAGGTAAAGTATAATTTGTGTAAAGAAATTAAAACATCAATTATTGAGCGTTTAAATGCTATCATCCTATTATTTCTGGACCAATGGATGAAGAAGTTTACAAGAAGCCTTTATATTTTTTTTAAATGTCTTCATGTCAATGAAATTAGTTTTATTGATTTGTATTCTCCTTTAGAGTTGAAGCATCATGAAAAACAATTAACCAAAATCTTACCATTAAGAATATTCCATATGTGTACTTATTATCATACTGTTTTGATACATGTTCTCTTTAAATTGCTAATCTATGAAACTGTCTTTTATAAATGTCTTAAATAAGTTAACTAATGGTAAGAAAGGTTCTTAAAAATCCATTGATATTAACAGCTTTCATGCTATCTGCCTGAAGAACATAAAAAGATGGAGCAAGAACTTCATCAATTCCCAAATTGTTTATGTATCAAGCCATTAAGAATTGTCAGAAGAATTTTGATAAGATAAATTTGTAAGCTTAAATTTTGTTTTATTATGTCACTCCAGATTGAATGTTTATATCAAAGTCTTGTCCCTAGGCTTTGGTAAACATCTAGCACCTTAAATTTCAAAAATGACACATTCGTTATGTATTCAGCTGAGGAGAAGAGATCATCAATTCTACACAGGGATGGTCTGGAAAACTCAGGACCAGACAATTCAAACAGGAATCCTGACTTCAACTTGTTTTCTAAGTACTTGTAGGCAAATGACTTAACTTCTACATGCCTCCATTTCCTTTTTTTTTTTTTTTTTGTACCAGAGATTGAACTCAAGGGCAACCCACTAAGCCACATCCCCAGCCCTATTTTGTACTTTATTTAGAGACAGGGTCTCATTGAGTTGCTTAGTGCCTTGCTTTTTTTCTGAGGCTGGCTTTGAACTGATCCTCCTGCCTCTGCCTCCCAAGCTATTGGGATTACAGGTGTGTGCCACTATGCCCTGTCATTTCCTTAACTTTTAAAGGGGGAAAACACTGCTTTCCTCACTGTGTGTGTGTGTGTTTGTATGTGTGTATGTGTGTGTGTGTGTGTGTGTGTGTGTGTGTGTCCACATGCTCTAGTTTTTAGCTATTGTTCTTTATAGGTCCTATACTTCTATACATCTTTCTCAGATTTCCTTCCATTAAGATTTTCAAAATCAAACCATCAGATAAAGAGTGACTTTTATGAGCCAGGAGCTTATTAAGTCTTATAAAGATGAGCAAATTACCAGCTCTATCTACAAAAAGACCCTCAAATTGAACTTCTACCCATCTGCTTTCTTCTCTGTCTTCCTTCCTGCCACTTCTGAATGTATTTTCCTAATCTTCTCAAGAACTGCCGATTATCTCCTTCAGCCTCGCTGTCTGTGTGCCCTCGGATACTCTAGGTCCTCTTCTCTTGATCCAGTGCTTTACAAACACAGCCTCCACTTCGCCATTTAGAAGGTGCCCTTTGTGAGTCAAGCTTAGCTCTGATACGTCCTTCTCCAGGGAGAGACAGATGTACCAGGTGCCCCAAGGATCAGAGATTCATTTTCCTTGCCCAGAGCCATTATTTCAAAAGTAAAATCCAAAAGCAATATCTAAGCACAAGCAAGAGGGAGTCTGTGAATGTCCACTCAGGGATTTAAAAGAGCACTAAATTTTCCTGCTATTGAAAATACCTCTTCTAAAGCAAGCTATTAATATAGGTCCCCCAAGAGCAATGGATTCATACATTCATTCAACTGAGCTCTCTTACTGATTTTATTCTACTTTCTACTACCTCTTGATCTATAATATGTATATTTACCAAATTGTGCTTTCTTTTTAAAATCAGGATTTTCAGATTGGAAAGAACCTTGCATATGACCTAGAATAAGATGTCCATTTTACATTTCTAATTTAGTATGAGTCACCTGAGGCTCAAAGAGATAAGAGAGAAAGAATGTGGTTAGTCCTGAGCTGGACCATGAGAATAAGGAGTCACACTATATGAATGGGGGACAGAGAAATGGAAAGAGTCCGAGTCCTTAAGGACTTCACAAAGTAGAGATGATGTACAAACCCTTACATTCACCTGAGAACAGAATGAACTCCCCACTGTACCCTCCAGTTTAATAGGTTTGTATGTGTGTTCCCTATTACTTGCTGCTGAATTCAATTTTAATTTAAGAGTATGGATCAAACTTTATTCAAACATCCCCATATTCCTTGATATGGAAATTATCTTCAGTTCTTTTCTTTCTGTTAAGAAAGTATGTTGCAATGAATATTCTAATTTTTGTATTATAATATTCTACTGTTATAATAATGTAGAGATTCCCAGAAATACAACTATGAGGTTAAACAGTATATAATTTTATAAAAATCTTACAAAATTCCACCCTTAGAAAGGTTGTACTAAGTTCCAACAGTACATGAGATTAACCTCCTTCCCACAGATTTTCTAACACTTCACACGTGTCCCTTTAGTTTGTTTTCATTCTTTTGACTCTGTTGGAAAAAATAAATGAATCTCATTTGCTCTGTTAAAATGTATTTTTCTAATCACTTGTAAAATTTCACACTTTTTATGTTTATATAGACTTTTTATTTCTTTGTGAATTGCTTATGCATCACCTCTGAATATTTTTATATGGAATTGATGGTAAGAACTCTTTTTTGAGATAAAGCTATTAACCCTTTAATTTTTACCTAGGTAAAAATTAACTTATGACTGTTTTACTAGGTTAATGGCTTGAATTTTATTTATAATTTTTTCTTTATAGTTCCTGCCAAGCTTAGTAAGACATGAATTACAAATACTATTGTCATGGATTACTTCTCAGTAAATTAAATTTATTTTCTAATGTAGCTTCCTTCCTTTCTTTCTCTTTTTCCTTCCTTATTTATTTATTTTGGTGCAGGGCTGTTATAAGTTATAATGATCTACATTTTTGTTGTTGTCTAAATGTCTAGTCATTTACTCCAGGATAATTTATTGGTCAGTACATCTTTCCACACATATTTAAAGTTTTGCCTTTATCATACATAGTGTAGTACAACAATTTGTTTTGAGAACTTTATAAGACATTTTTTGATATTTAACAGAAAAAGTCTCATCCTCACTAGTCTTCTTTCAATTTTTTCCTTGGGTATATTTGAATAATAATAAAATTTGAACACAATAATTTTATACTATTATCTGAATATCTTAGTTTCTTTAATTTAAAAAGATCACAGAAATATCTCACTAAAATCCATTAAATTTCACAAGTGTGAAATTGAAAAGCAAAGCAAACACTTATGTAATAATTGGTGTGTATTAGTCGTTTATAATAAAATGAGTAAAATCAGGCCTCCTTGGATCAGCTACCAGAGACCTCTTAAAAACACCCAATTCATAGTATCACCAGAACTTAAGGGACTTCTCATTCTTACACTGCTGATCCTGTTGGTTTTTAATCATTGACCGGGCACATTTCCTACATATGCCAAACCAATTGTAAAGAAAATGCACAGTTTGACTCTTGATCTGATCATAGTAGTTCTTTTAAGAGACCAGAAGTCTAGTAAGGAATCATTTGACAAGACATTTCCCCTTGCTGTGGCCTCAATTCCAGCTGAGTACTCTTAAATACAGTCTCTACCTTGGTTCTTCTCTGAGAAACACTGCAGCTTTCCAGGGACATTTCATTTCTACAGGGTGCATCAGTACAAGATGCTAGTGCTTCCTGTCTTTTAGCAACAGAATAGGTAGTTCATTCGTACGAAGTTGGAAAGAGTTACCCATGAATTTGACTCCTGGCTCTATCATTTACTAGTCAAGCAAACCTGGAAATATTTGTGATTCTTTTAGAATTTTAATCACCAATAAAACAAGAGTGATGATGTCTACTTTGTCAGGCCATAGCGTGAATTAAATAGAACAGAAAGAATAAATGCCTGGTCCAGTGCCTCACTCTACCTACAGTGCACACTGACGTCACTCCAACTGCACATCTTCCCAGTCATGTCTCTCATGATAAGTTTGACATGTAATTTTAGCAATATTGTCCAGGAAAAATAAGTTAGATCATTCTATCATCACAGTAAACACAACATACAGAAAGTCAGATGAGGAAAAAGCTGAGTTTTGAACTTTGAGTAAATGCAACTTTGGGTTAAAATTCTCTTAATTCCTAGAGTATTTCCAACTCAAGTTTTATACAGATTTAAACATTTTAAATCGATAAGTAGTCACATTTAATAAAACTTACCTACTTCTATATCAGACACTACTTGTATTATACCAAGCCTTATAGATGGGAAAAATACATATACATACAACATATATAAAATAGCAGAGTGTAGATTCTGTTAGCCACTTGTATTGATTTGTAAATTGCATGAAATCCTAAATCAAAAAATTTAGCTTCAAATGAAAATATACATGATAGAAAATTTGGAGCAATTAAACCATTCTGAGATTCTAAAGAAACACTTAAAATGATTTCACTTCTGACCAAGTATATGTATGTAGGTGAATAAAGAGTTATTCCAGGTCCATTGTGCACCTTAGATTGCTAATGCACACAAAATAGACTATAAAACTCTAGGAAAGTTCATAGAAACTAAATAAAACACCAGATAAAGAGCTTTCAGCATTTCTTAAACAAACAAAAAACCCCATAAGAATAAATACATAGGAGTAAAGAAAGGTATTAAAACACATTTATTTCTTAAAGACATCACTAGATGCTTGTTTATATGTGGTTGGTATGAACAATTTGGATTTTCTAGATTTTTGTAGAAAAAGCTTCCACAAACAAAATAACCTTGAGTGAAAAGCATCAAAGCTTATAATTTTTTTTAATCTTAGATGTGGCATAATATAAATACTTAGAGTATGCCTGAGGAAATGAAGTTTTGTTCCTTCTTATTTGTTTTGTCTTATACAATTTCTTTGGTTCAACAAAAAGCCTTCAAAAATCTTCTCATTTTAACTGCTTACAAAATAATAATCACCTACAATTTTTGTCACTGTTCTCATAATGAGGTGAAGCTCAGTTCAAACTACTTACATAAGCAAAGTCAATAATTCATTGTCCAGCTTTTGCCCATAAAAATCGACCTGTGTGAGTCTCTTTTGTAATTCATGTCAGAAGAAAAATACTAAACATTCTGTTGATGTCATGCCCAAGTTTGTACTTTCAATGAGAAAACTGTTTAACAAACATCATTTTGCTTTGTAAAACTTTCAATTTATATTTAGAGTGTTTTCTTTTGGAAGAAGAATTTTCTCATTAATATTTTCTTCTTTGATCTCAAAACTCCCTTGAATGTCTTCATCTCTCCACGCTTCATGCCTTTGTTCTATTTTACATTCGCATCAGCCACTTCTTGGGTTCTGCAGTGAAGGCCAGAGAGGGCTCATTGACTCAGCTATTGCATGCCCCCTTCCCTTTTCACCTTTGATCTTTCTAAAACCCATTCATTGCTGCCAGCTGATCTTTCTAAAACCTGGTTCAAACCTCATTGCTGTGGAACTTATAAAATCCTAATTCCCTTAACTCCCCTAGACAGACAGACAGACACACACACACACACACACGCACGCACACACACACACCCCTAGAGAATAGAGTACAATATTCTTAGCAGAGCAGAAAACATGCTTTCAGCCTCATCTCTTAGCACTGCCTTGGAGGCAAGTCTGTGATCCAATCAAGCAGATCTGCTCATTTGTCCCAAGCACAGCATCTATGCATTTATCTCTTGCCATAGATGGCTTTGTATCAGAGCATTTGTTTTCTCTCCAAGATGAGATGGCTTCTGAGTGACTCCTTATTCTAGTGATAACAAGTTTGGCCATGACATCTGCTGTATCCAACAAAATGAGACTGACATTGGCATTTCACTTTTCCAAACAAAAACTTTGGCAGAAAGCAAATAGATTTCTCTAATTCTCTATTTCCTCATCAGTAACAGGGCAAATAACAGAAGATAATATAAAGTGTCTAACACAGTTCTCAGAACAGAGTAGATGCTGAAAAATATTTTAAATATTTTATTAATTGTATTTTAAGGATAATCATTAATTTCCAAGTTTGTTAGAACAAAAAATTATAGAAATAGTATATTCAGGCAAGGATTGAATAGGTAATAAATAATTCGTGGTGATTACCCATCATTTTCAAGACAAATTGAATATCTCTAATTTTTTCTTTTTTTAGATAGAAGTTCTCATCAGACTCTACAGGCATCAAGGGGCAGAGAAATAGTGGTATGGCTTTTGAGAGGTTCTGGTAAATAGTGGTATAAAAGGCTGGCTTATTTCCCCAGAACTAGACTTCTGTATTTTGCATATAAGGACACATGAGAAGAACCAGTCTCAGACACAACACAACCTAGCATTTATTTTTTAATAGTAATGATATACATTTATTGAGTGCCAATATTTGCATAAGGTAGAAAAAGGAGACTGAGTCCAGTTGATCAGCTCTCCTATCCAGTGTTCAAAAATTACATCAGCTTTAAGATCTTGAAGAATGCTCACGCAGTGACATCAAACACATTCAACATCTCCATGGAGCATGATTATCTACTCTTCTTGGAGCAAAAGAATGATGGAAAGGAGATAAGAACAGAGCCTCATTCACATCTTATATATAATCTATCTTCTGAACCACAGGTATACTTGGCAAGGAAAATCATTGTCCAGTAAACAGTAAAGTCAACTAGGGAAGAATGTTCTTGTATTTCTGCATCCATTGAACTGAACCTCACAGTTTATGTAGTATCCAATTTACACCACTCCTCTACATGATGATCAGTCAATAACACATAAAATAGTTTGAGAAGCTATTGAAGTTTTTAGCTCTGAGAATCATAGGTCCTATTTGTAAAGAAGAGTTGTTGAGTTTTTGTATATGTAACTAGTTTACAAGATAGATATATGTATTTTTCTTTTGTCACATGCTAAATTGAATTTTTACCACACCTTCAAACATAGATTTAGAACTTATTAGAATCTGATTGAAAGATCAGTTGAGGTAAATAGCTTTGTTTCTCCTCAAATAGAAAAGGGGTGTTCACTAGTTTTAACAATAAATTTATTGAGAATTTGTTAATCAATATTTCAAATTCAGTAGAGCATATTGAAGTCACAAAATGTTCCCCTTTTATTATTCTTTCAGAGAGAATTTTATATCTGTATAGTTTTTTTTTTTGTCTTAACAGTATCTTATGTATTTGCTGAAAGACTAATGGCCATGATTAATTTAATGGAAGTATGTCTGTGTGAGTGTGTGTGTGTGTGTATGTGTGAGTGGTCTTGAATGGGCATGCATGAAAAAATGAGACTGAGTAGAACAACTTAAGAACAAATGAGATTGAGGTGGTTTTGACTGTGATAAGAGAACTCTTCTAATAACATTACTCTGAGATTTACTCTGAGAATGTCACTAGAATAAGATTATCCTGGACAGGATAACACATTAAATCATTAGCATCCACTCTCTGCCCTCTTGTGGTGAATATTGCCAGCTGCCATATGAGATTAAGGTTATGAATCAATCAGCAATATTGACAATGTACAATGTTCCCAACACAGTGTTTATTAAAAGGAGTGTGGATCAGTATTAACATAATACTTCAATTTCTCTTAGTGATACTTTAATACAATTTTAAATATAACTACTTTAATTTTGCAATTGTATTATTCAAACCACTTGTATAAAAGTGCCTGATTGGAAATAAACCAGGAGATTTAATTACAACCCCCAGATGCAGAAACAGTCTTCCACTTTTTCATAATCTGTTCACTGCAATCAGGTGGCTTTGTTGTGCTTGTTTAGAAATACAAAGAATTTGAGAAAATCAGTGCATTGCATAATTGCTGCATTTATCTACATTTATCTACTGTATTTTGGATTACTTAATGCTGGACAATTGTGCCTTGAGGCATTGATTTACTTTTCAGACGTTGCATTTATTTAAACATTAATTGAATGTCTGCATTTCTTTTTATGCCACACATATCATTAGCAGCACTTTGCCACTCTTTTGTAGAAAGGAAGGCCTGCCATGAAAGCTTTATGAAGCTGCTTATATAATATGATTATAGGGAAGATAAGAAGTATATTTTATAAGCTGCTGTCATAAAACACCTTCTGAGTTGCTTAGTGATTAGTCTAATGCTACGTTGTCAATATATTAATTTCCCTGGTATTCCTTTGATGCTCTAGTGGTTGTATTACTGGGAGTGTCTTGGAAGGATGTGAGAGAGCTCACACATATTATCTCCCAAACTCTCTTATTCATTCACACTTGATGGTTCTCACACTCTTTTTCCTTTTCCCCCTGAACCACATATGATCCATGTGGGAAATGATTCCTCTTCAAGATCATCAGGAATAGCCATAGGCTGTGGATATTGGTGCCTGGGGCCTTTCTGTTTGCAAAAGGGTACAGAAGAGCTTCTTAATGGGGCAAAGAAGAGCTAATGATGCTTGCAATAAATCTAATATGGATATAATTATAATAAGATTTACTAATTTTTACTAATGATAAAGTTTGCCAACTTAAATGAAATCTTTAATTCGGTTCATTTCTTCTTCTTCTGCCTTTTCCTTGGGCAGACCATCTGATCGCTTGGTTTGAATCAGAAGAAACCAAGATAGGTTAGGCTATGATGTGCTAAGGAAATTCCAAAATCTCTCCTAGGGTAGCACTAGTTTCTTTCTCTCAAATATCACATGCAAGTGTGTGTCTGCTAATCACAGTTACCCAACCTGATGGAGGCTGGTCCTTCACCACTGTTGCCAATTCTAGAATGAGAGGGAGCTGGGGAGCCTCCCACTCAAGAAATTAAATGATATGGCCTTGAAGCAATCTAAACAAATTCTGTTCACAGTCACTGAACAAAACCATAAGGACCTAAGAAGTATAGTGTTTTCACATACCTAGGAGGGGGACAATCTATAGATATTCAGTAAACAGTATCAATGACTACCACATTTACTCTTCCAAACTGGTACACTTCCTAGGATCCTTTGCAACACTATTTCTCTGCATCCTCTACTTTGTTCTTTCTTCTAATTTTTCTAGTTTTCTACTGAGTTGATGTCTTTCTCCTTCTCCTTTACACTTCCATTAGCTTTAAACTAGTTAATATTCTAGAGAAGTACATAGGCACCTAGTCAGAGCTGTAACACAGAGCTGTAGGCACCCTGGAAGTAAAAAAGCAGCATCTCTAGCTCAGAGTGGTAGAGTTTAAGAAGCTTCCACAGGGATGATACCTGAATTTGAATACAGAGATGAGAGGCTATTTTATTACTAGTAAAAGTAAGTTTAGGCACAAGAAGATGAATGCAAGAACATGCAAATGCCTCAGCAAAGCCATCCAAAATCCATATTCTCAGGAGTCTGATAGGATCTCCTAGCTCATGTACCTACTCCTTAAGTAAGAGAGAGTTCAACATTGTGATTGCCCATATCACATTATTGTAATCAGGAAGGTTGGTTTCTACCAAAGAGAAAATAAAAGAAATCAAGAGAAAAAAATGAGAATTAATGGGAAAAAGATAGATATAAATATCAAAATAATCAGGGTCTAGAAAATCCAGTGTCTGGCTTTCACTCTCAAGGTGATGTAGAGTGAATTAAGCAATATAAGAATCAATTAATAGATTTAGATTATAGTTTTGAAAGGTCTCTCTCTCACCACATGGATAATTCATGTTGCATTCAGGGGAACTTGAAGCAGCGAGGCTTCCTGGGGGCTATTGCTATCATTTAGTTGAAATTCAGTAACAAGGAGGAGGAACAGAAGGAAAGGAAAGGAGGACAAAGATTCCAGGGAGGTGGATAATGTATGATGAGCAACATGATGACAGCATCCACAGAACAATGGAGCTCATGCAAAGGGAAACACAGGCTGACAGATCCTCTGCTTTGGGAGATGAGTGGACGCCAGTGATTACAGTGGAAAGGAAACAGGTTTCCATGGGATGGTGGATGTGGCCATAAGCTCAGTTCTCCCACAGCCAACTCTCTGCACCATGTGTCCCGAAATAAAATATTTTAAAGAACAAAACCATTTATTTATAGATAAAAAACATAAGCTTAGGTCACACCATTTTTTTTTATCAATAGTACTAGGGGTTGAAACCAAAGATGTTCTACCACTGTCACATCCCTAGGCCTTTTTATTGTTTTATTTTTACATAGCTCTTGCTAAGTTCCCAAGGGTCTCACTAAGTTCTCAAGGCTAACCATAAACTTTTGATCCCTCTGGTTCAGCCTCCTGAGTAACTGGGATTACAGGCACGTGCCACCATGCCCACTGGGACACACTGTTCTTAAGGGTAAGGTCCTTACTGCATATTTAATTTGTGCTAGATTGGATTTAAAAGAACATATATTTATTATATATTGTATAAATAAGCATATATGTGTATGTTTATATATATATGAATATAATGTATATATAAATATATATACATATATGTGTGTATGTGTGTGTGTGTGTGTGTGTATATATATATATATATATATATATATATATTCCCCTTAAAGCTTTTATATATATAAAAACTTTAGACAGACATATATATATAAAAGCTTTAAGGGAATACTTCAACAAAAGTAACCTTTGAGAATAGTATAAAGTCACCACACTATTGAGCACCAATATATAAAACAGTAATTGATAGGTTAAAAAGCATAATTTTTTAATGAGGAAAGAAAAAAATCCTTTTATCTACATTCCTACCATTAAATGTAGAACTGCATTTATACCATCACAGCATCCACTAAGAGTACCTTCAGGCTCTTTCAGTTTCAAAAATTCTTATTCTTCCCCTTAACTAAGTCCATAAATTAACATAAGTCCCAAGTTATATGGGCTTCCGAGATTTCATAACCAATTTCTGCATTTTCTTTTACAGACATACTCTCGAAGCTACATACAAGTCACACATATAGACATATACCTCTCTCTCTCTCTCTCTCTCTCTCTCTATATATATATATATATATATATACACACACACACACACACACACACACACACACACACAAATACATACCTACACATACATACATATGCATGGATGTACACACACAGGCATAGATACTTCTCTATTCTCATTCATTTAGAAAAGTTGAAAACATCATATCCTTTATTCCTATATGCTTCAGTATGCATTTCCGAAAATGAGACATTCTCTCACCTAACCAATTTTCAAAGTCAAATATTAAAATTAATACAATAATATTATCTAACTCACAGTCCATATGTATTTTTAAAATTGTTTTAATGATGTCCTATATTATTTTGTTTTCTGATCAAGGATTCAGTTCAGATTAATGAATTGCAGTTTTGTGATATTTCTTAAGGTTTCTTTAATGGATCATTTTCTTAGTCTGACTTCACCTTGACATTTTTGAAGTAAATAATATGGTATTTTGGAGACTGGCAGACATGCCATACAAGTGATTCCATGGCCCTTTGAGTCCCTTATGTCAGGGAATACTCATTATCAGTTTGTCTCAATTGATGATAACTGCTCACTTGACTAAAGTAGTTCCTACCCAATTTTCTCCCTCTATAATTTTATATATTATTTTAAATATTTTTTAAGGTGATTTCCAATGATAAGTAGTAAAAGATTATTTCCAATTTTCAATAACCTAAGGAGATTTTTTTAAATTAATTTTTAACACAAAACATACTTACATATTTATTTAGCAGTTTTATTCATAATGAACAAAACATGGAAGCAATTGCTATGTTCTTTAGTAGCGGGATGAATAAACTGTGGCATAACCAAACAGTGAAATATTATTCGGTGCTAAAAAGAAATGAGCTATTGGGCCATGAAAAGATATGGGGGAGGGCTGGGGATGTGGCTCAAGCGGTAGCGCGCTCGCCTGGCATGCGTGCGGCCCGGGTTCGATCCTCAGCACCACATACAAGCAAAGATGTTGTGTCTGCCGAGAACTGAAAAATAAATATTAAAAATTCTCTCTCTCACTCTCTCTCCTCTCTCACTCTCTCTTAAAAAAAAGAAAAAAAAGAAAAGATATGGGGGAATCATAAATGCATTTGCTAAGTGAAAGAAGTCTACATGCTGAATGATTCCAAATATATCACATTCTGAAACAGATGAACTATCCTTGAACTGCCAAAGGATCAGTGGTGGAAGGAGTTACGGTGGAGGAGGGAGGAAGAGTCAAAGCACAAAGTGTCTTTAGGGCAGTGAAAATGCTCTGTATGATACTACATGGTAGATCCATGCCATTATTTAAATCCCTAGCTTGTGAAACACCAAGAGTTAATTCTAAAGTACACTATCCATTGTGGGTAATATAATGTGATGATGTAGGTTTATTGACCATAATAACCATTGTACCACTCTGGTGGGGGTGTTAATGATGAGGGAGGTTGTTCATGTGTGGGGGAAAAAGTAAATAGTATACCCCTACACATTCCTCTCAATTTTTCTGAGAACTTGCAAGTGCTCTAAAGCCAACTTTACTGTCATGACTGTACAAAAAATCAGAAGCAGACCAATGTGTGATAGTTTAATTCAACCAGACAAATACTTGTTGAGTGCTGCTCTTTGAGAGATCATAGCTGATTCAAAGATACTTTGAACAGGCTATGATTTAGTAGGGAGCAAAAGAGTTTCGTGAATGGCTATTCTACTTCATGTTAGTACCAAGAGTCGCAGGAGATGTGCAAGTAAATATTATTCATACTAAATAGG
Organism: Spermophilus citellus; assembly: GCF_964194105.1. Classification (NCBI taxonomy): domain Eukaryota; kingdom Metazoa; phylum Chordata; class Mammalia; order Rodentia; family Sciuridae; genus Spermophilus; species Spermophilus citellus. Next base: position 111,250,109 of record NC_138192.1, on the reverse strand, counting down.
AGATATTTAGTCAGATTAGGACTAAATGAAGTCCTTAAAAATATGAAGTTTGGGAGAAAAGTATTTCCAATAGAGTGAAATGCAAAAGTAAGGAACATAAATGAATAAATACATCAAAGATAAATGACAGATGGCTAAATGGACAGATTTAAAAGATCTTGAAAATATTTAGGAAATAGGTAAACCTGTTTGAGAAATATGTTACATGATCAACAGTAAATCTGTACAGGTATGTTGGATAGAGAGATATGTAGAGGACCCTGGATCATAAAAATAGAAAACTATGCTTTTTCATCTGGTAATGAAGAAATATTGAAAGCATTTCAACCAAACAGAGCTGTGAAAAATCTGTGTTTAGAAATAGGAATGGTTTTAGAAGTTTCTGGTGGTTGAGAGATAGAGTATGACACAGCCCAGATGACAAATGATAAAGGTCATTGCTATGATGGTGGCCATGAGAATGATAAATTCCACATTTGTTATGGAGCTAGACATCTGGAGAAGGATGAGCATATGTGGGTGTGATAGACACTGCTGCTCACCCACATCCCATTTATACCACGGATACATCAATCCATCAGCTACTGTGACTATTACCTCAAAGATACCTTGTGTCTCCCTTCTGCTGAATGGAAACAAGGTTGCTTGGTAACTTGCCCACTCCATCTTTGGAGGAGCCTAAAGTGAGTTATTGATTAATATTGAGGCACAGCAGCCCAAATCATTCTTGGTTTGGTTTATGCTTCAGAATTGTGCTTCCCTCCCTCATTGACCCAAGAACACATTCTTGCTACACTCCCTTCTCCTCTCTAGCCGACATCTTACTTCTTTCCAGGTAGTTCTTGGAGAGCTCACCCTCAATAAATCACAACATCAAATCCTTGTCTCTGCGTCTCATTCTCAGGAGTCCAGTTTAATATGGTGGGTGGGTGCTGCCTTTGGTAGTAGAGCATAAATCATCTAAATAACAACCATATATAATAATGCATATATAAGGGAAAGAGACTAGTTCTAAAGGAAAAGTACTTAGTTTAGTGAGGGAATTTTGCTTTGGTAGTGCCCATTTTGAAATTTAAAAATAACATTTGCAAAATGAAGACCTTGATCTTGTAAAGGAGGTAAAACACAGAGAGATGGTAGAAAGAAAGTAATGAGAGAAGGAAATCTCAAGAATGAGACAACTGAGAAAAAAGAGAATAAGTCTAAGGGCCCTTAATTTGATTAAACTACAATTTGTAGATATAAAAAGGAAAAGGAACAGGTGGAGGCAATTCATAGGAATTCGTCTCCAAAGGAAATGAGATTTCCAGACAGGCACAACTCACAACATGATAAGGAGTCAAACAGGATAAAAACAAGAAGTGAATATTTCGGACCATGAAGAAAATATTGAGGTGATTAGAAGATTCACTTCTGGGTCTGGGTGGATGAAAAAACCAAGACTGCAAGAGATAACATCAAAGATAAAGATATGATTGTTTGTGCCTAAAATTTACTAGGTTGCACACTTCACGAAATGCTGCTGGATCTCACTAGTACTCCCAGGAGAGGGGAACATGAGGTTAAGCAGCAGATGGGCTGTACAGAGGTATAGGAGTGCTCACACTGATTCCTTCTCTGAGACTTCAAAGAGAAGATTTCAGAAGATATCTTGTTCCTAAGGGTTTGCTTTCTAATTTACTTTTATCATACTGATTCACATAGTCTATTTTCAGAAAGAAAATGCAGTTTATTAGATTTTGATAATAAGTCAAATGAACAATTTAAGGACACTTACACACACACACACACACACACACACACACACACTCAAGGGACATGCCCCTAGACTACAAAGAGAACAGAGGCCTGTAGTTTCTTCCCCCAGCCCCTATAGTCTACTCTTACTTTTATCTTCTCTTTGACTAACCATTTTAGCTTATGCTACTGTTATGGTTTAGATATGAGGTGTCCCCCAAAAGCTCACCTGTGATACAATGAAGAATATTTAGATAATAATACATTAATTAATTATTCAGTGCATTGATTCCCTGATAGGGATTAACTGGGTGGTACCTCTAGGCAGGAAGGATGGGGCTGGAGGACCTGGTTTCCTGGGGCCATGCTTGTAGAGTATCTATTTCATCCCTGATAAGCAGAGCACTCTCTCTGATTTCTGGTGTCATGTCCTGAGCCACTTTTCTCCACCATACTCTTCGCTGTGATGTTCGTCCACATTTTGGGCACAGAGCAACGGAGCCAGCTATCTGTGGAATGAGACATCTGAAACTATGAGACCCAAATAAATTCTTCCTCCTCTAAAAATATTATTGTCAGGTCTTTTGGTCACAACAGTGAAAAGGACAACCAAAATAGCTACAATCACAAAGTACCAGAAACTGAGTAGGTTATAAGGAATAGCAACCTATTTCTCACAGTTCAGGAAGTCCTAGATAAAACAACAAATCTAAAGTATATTGTCTTTGGGGCCTCTTTTATAAAGACACTAATTCTATCTGTGAGTGCTCCACCCTCACGACCCATTTGCCTTTCCAAAGGCCTCCCCTTCAAAAGCCTTCACCTTGGGAGTAGGTTTCCACATGTGAATTCAGGGCTGGGAGATGCACAAGCATTCACTCTATGGCAAGAATCAAAATGGAGCTACCATAGAATCTTATCCCACGAATGCCATTTCTTATAACCTTCACACACTACAAATACTCTCATTTATTCTTAAAAGTCTGTATAATGCTCTATGATTTAAGACTGAGCAAAAGGTTTTGTTTTAAAGTAGTCTGTCACATGAACTTGAAACATTAAAATGTAATCTCCTTAAAGCATTAGTCTCTTAACCATTGTAATTACCTAAAAGGTCAAATAAAGTGTTAAATTTTACCAGCAAGACAAAGCTTTTTCCAGACATTTATATAAAAAAAAATCCAAAACATGTGCACATGATTCGCAAGTAAATTGATTTGCTTCAAAATTATATTTTTAAATGCACACTCTAATAACTAATAGCTTTATTGTATCCATCACCCAGGATTTTCATAACATTAGTATTAAATAACTATCAAATACATTTTAATATGTCCAAACTTTCAAGAAAACCAGTTTTTTTGTTTGTTTGTTTTAGAGTTGGAGTAGTAATAAAACCCCATTTTCATTTTTTTTTTGAATAAACAATTAATTGCCAGAATGCACTGGAGTGGCAAGTCTGATAACAGGGACTTATATGGGCCAAAGCCTTACTACTTATTTCCACCAAGGTTGTATTAGACAAAAAGGACAACATGAGTCTGAAGACCTCAGTTTATTCAACTTTAAAAACTGTCAGTAATAGACTTTAAAAAACTAAATTTCTCATTCACTCTATAAAAAAAAAAAGTATGGTTAATTTATATCCCCTGGATCAATACTAATCATGCTATATAACTAACCCAGAGCACTTGGTAACAAGAAGGAGACGGTAAATCCAATTCCATTTTTGTGAGAGAACGGTAAGTCAATATGTTATGAAGACAAATTTTAAAACACTAATTTTAGGCAAGACTATATGTAATGGCAATACATTTATAATACATCACTTTCAATATGTATATATGGACATTGCATGGGTCTACTTAATGTTAACATATAATACTTGTCACTGCCAGATAAAACTTCTCTCTCACTCTTGAAGGGTATCACTCTATCTGGTATATTATTTCAAAATACATTCCCATTGCCTTTGCATGTGTAGGAGAATATTTGAGTGTTGAAAGGTTGAAGGGCTGCATGATTTCTGAGTGAAAACATCAGGGTCAAATGTAGTTGGCAAATGCAGGAGAGAGAACAATAGGGAAGCGGTAGAAGTGGAAAGAAATAAAATACAACTTAGTAAGACAAACCCAGTGGAGGAGAGCGGAGGGTGACTGCCAGATTGATTTTGCAAAGGAACATAGGTCAGCTCCCACTGCACACTTCCAACATCAATGGATGTTCATAGCTTTCCTTTCCACATGGAATGTAGGAAGACACACTCATTAAACTGCATGAGCTTTTAAGAGAATTCAGTCACACAACCTCAGCTAGCAAACAATAAGTCCTGTGTGACTTGATGCAGAATTAATTTCTACTCTGATGTTCAATAAGTACATTTAAAAATTTTGCTCACTCCTCTTAAATATAAACTGTATTCAAAAGTGTTATATTGACCTAATGAGTTCCCTTTCTTCAAGACCACAAATAAAAACTAAGAATAAATCATTTTCCACCCCTGTTGTCCTCAGAGGAAGCAATAAATCACAAATCTTTCAAATTTTTCTTCTAGACCTTAACGGTTCACATCCCTTCTTAGTTCTAATCTCCTGCTATCACCACTTAGTGATTTAAAAGCTCTTGCTTTTTACTCTGAATTACTATGTTCAACTGGTTTCAGCTCCTTTTTTTGGTCTACAAATTTTCTTTAGACCCTCTAAAATCATTAAATCTGACTCTTGGTTTATTTTGCATTCATAGACTATCCTAGATTGTTAGAGAAATATATTTCCTGATACCATTCAGAAACTGATCCAGGTTTTTTAAGGAGGTGATTATTTGCCAGGTATGTGAGTGTAAAGGGATGAGGAAGGGGCAAATATGACTCAGGGGCAGACAGATCAGCTGAAAGCAATCATGCAATGGACTCTCCACAGCATTTAAAACAAAAGACAACAGTATCCTCCTGCCTGAAGCTGCTTTAGCATCAGCCATGCCACCTTTTATCTTAGCCTAAAGTTAAGGCCCTGCTCACTTGTCTAAAATTAGAAGAATCATGGACATTTAGAACCAGAATATTAACCAGCTTTCTATTGCTATAACAAAGTACCTCAAAAGAGGAACAGTTTATTTTGGCTCAGTTTTGGAGGTTTTAGATTAAGGTTGGTTGGCTCTGTTGCTTTTGAGCCTGTGGTATGAACATGTGGTGGAGCAAACTGCCGACTTCATGGAAGTCACAAAGCACAGAGAGGATCAGGGTCACACCACTGCCTTCAAGAGCACACCACCATTCAGCTGAGGCTACCCAGATGGTCTCACCTCTTAAAGGTTCTACCGCCTCCCAACAGCACCATGGTCTGGGAGGGAAAAAGCCTTTGGAGGACATTCCAGATTCAAACCATGGTACAGAGTGAATATGAAACAAAATATAAGTAGAAAAATCCCTTAGTTTCCTAGGCAAACAGGGAAAATGGAGGAAGCAGAAGAGAAATTTCTTCTGAAGAGAATGATATTGCTTATTCTTCTTCAAATATCAGTATCACTTATGAACATTGTAAAACTATACCAATCTGATTCGATTTTTAGAAAATTTCATATTGTTTTATATGCATTAAGAACTCATTTTCTGTATTACAGAATTTTAAAGAAAGAGAAAATTATCTTATACATTACATAAATACAAATAATAGCCATAACACAACAACACAGGTAAATTTTCTAAAATTTGGACCCTACTCTGTTTTTTTTTTTTTTTTAGAAAGAGCTCACAAAATAAGGTTTTCATACCTATCTATTCAATCTGAATGATAATCTAGGTTGAATTCAAATTGCACTCAAATTCCTACCCCACATGTGTATTTTATCACATAAAAATGGAAAGTAAAGATAAATTACATTCATTCTACTCCATTCACTAAGACAAGAAAAGAGATGTATGCATTTTATGAAGAATGCCAACATAAGAAAGGAGATAAAAGAGGTTTCTGACTCATTCTGATTTAACCAGAAAATAAACTTAATCAGAGCACCTGTTCCACAGGCAGCCTAGTTAATTGATGTTTTACTATATTTCTTGGGATTTTAGTTACTCCTTCATGGATAGCAGAACTACTGGAGACAGGCATTACTAAGAACAAAGCAAAGCTCACAGATTCTGTACTTGTTTTCAGAGAGAAGCATAAAAATCAATGAGTTCATCTTTGAACTTTACAATACTTTGTGCAATGAAGACAATGAAGCTATTTCCTGTCTTGTAAAACTATACAAAGCTCATAAAAATAAACTAAAACATTCCTTGCAAAGATCACTGATGACCAGCTACCATTCCTTAGCTGAGTGGTAATTTCGCAAATAGTTTTTTTGTGTGTGTGTGTCTGTGTGTGTGTTTGTGTGTGTAATTTCTATATATATTTTATTTTCCTCCTTTTTATTTATACATGACAGTAGAGTATAATTGACTTATTTATATAAACATGAAATACATCTTATTCTAATTAGGATCCCAGTCTTCTGGTTGTACATGATGTAGAGATTCATTGTAAGTGCTGCTGACTATCCTCTTCTTATACTTGGGTTTTATAAGAATACATTAACTTTGGGCTGGGATTGTGGCTCAGTGGTAGAGCACTCACTCGCCTACCATGGGCAGGACCCGGGTTTGATTCTCAGCACCACATAAAAATAAAGGCATTTTGTTGTGTCCATCTACAAAAAAGATTCTCTCTCTCTCTCTCAAAAAAAAAAAAACTACATTAACTTAAACCTTCCCATAGCTGACAATCTTTACAGCTCAAAACTTTGATTCAACCACATAGGGCCTAATTTCCTCATTGCCATTCTGAACTACATCATTTCAAAGCTTCACTGTTTATTCCTGTATTGCCAAATTTTGTTTGTTATTTTTATTCTGTATTGAACTCCAGTTCATCCTATATAAACTAATAGGATTTTACTTACTCCTTCATGCTTTCTCTGATTAATCATTCTTACCTGAAGAAGCATTGTCCATAGCAGAGATCACTTTAAGAATCATCAAGTTTACCATACACCAGTTTTTTTTCTCTTCTCCAGTTTTCTTTCACCCACAAATCCCCCACATTCCTTTAAAAAATCCGAATATGTGTCTTTTCCTCCCTATTCTACCAATTTTTAATATTAACATTTCCAATTTGCATTTAAGTTCCCTTCAAGAATCAATAAATGGGATGGATTCAAACTAATAAGTTTCTTCTCAGCAAAAGAAACAATCTGTGAAGTGAACAAAGAGCCTACATGCTGGGAGCAAATTTTTTCCTCTCAGACATCAGATACAGCACTAATCTCTAGGGTTTATAAAGAACTCAAAAAGCTAATCACTAAAAAAACAAATAACCCAATTAACAAATGTGCAAGGACTTTGAATAGACACTTCTTAGAAGAGGATGTACAATCAATCAACAAATATATGGAAAAATGTTCATCATCTCTAGCAATTAGAGAAATGCAAATCAAAACTACTCTAAGATATCATCTCACTCCAGTCAGAATGGCAGCTATTATGAAGACAAACAACAATAAGTGTTGGCGAGGATGTGGGGGAAAAGGTACACTCATACATTGCTGGGACTAAAAATTGGTGCAGACAATATGGAAAGCTGTATGAAGATTCCTTGGAAATCTGGGAATGGAATCACCATTTGACCCAGCTATTCCTCTTCCATGAATTTTCTGTTGTTGCCAAAATAAATCACCCCCAAATTTTCAGTTTATAACAACATATACTGATTATCTCATAGTTCTGTAGATTAGATGTTCACGCTAAGGTCATGTTGATTCCTTGATTAGACTGAAATCAAGGTGTCAGTCATCTGGACTTTTATCAGTAAGCTCTGGGGGAAAAATGTCAACTTCCAAACTTATTTAGGTGATTGACAGAATCCAATTCCACCTTGTTGTGAGATAGTATTCACCCCCTGCCCTCCCCCCCTTTTTTTGCTGGCCTTCAGCCTGAGGTTGTTCTCTGTTTTCTTAAGGTATTAGTTTTCCTTGGCTTGTAACCTCCTCCAACTTCAGAACCTTCCAGGAAAATTCTGCTTATGGGATGAGGGAGGGAAAATGTAAGTATAGTGACTCCTTCCCATGCTTCAAATTTCTATTCTTAGGTCTCATCCATCTGACTTATTCAGCTTTTAAGGCTTCATGTAATTATATCAGGCCCATGTTGGTAATCCAGGATAATTGCCCTGTATTAAGATAACTTGATTAGTTGCATCTACAAAGCCTCTTTCACTAAGTACCCTAGTATAACCATGTGCATGTTTCAGAAGGCAAGGGTCAGGAGGACCAAAACCTGTCTCCCACATCTTCCTTTACCAAAACAATCTCCTAAGACAAGATTGAGTCAGCCAACAGAACTTTTCTTTTTGTATACTCAGTTATGTTTCTTTCTGGCCATTCTTTCATTCTTTTTCACAAATGCCTGGGAACAGGATTACTTCAAGAATGGGGAAAGGCAGATGTTTATTTGTAATGAATATTTTTCCTTAAATAGTGGGAGACAGAGAAAATAACCACTTTTTTAATACTTGTGTATTATTAATCTTCCTTATCACATTAATTATGCTAGCACAATTTTCAGGAAAGTAATTTCCTATGCTTTCAACTTTGATGGTTTTGATCATGACAGTTATCTGTTCATAAAGCTCTGCCTATGAATTAAAATCCAATTCAACCCTTTATCCTCACCTGATAGTCAAGAGGCCATGTGTTTATTGACTGCCATATTTATCTCTGTTGTAATTCAAGACATAAATATCAAGGAGTATGGTCCCTTTATAGTAACATAAAAATGATGGGACAAGGAAAGAGAATCAAAACCTTTATAGAGACCTGTCACCGAGTGAGACAGAAATAAAAGAACAAATCTCCTTAAATTACATACAAGTAACTCCATAATTTTATATATATAACATAGTGGCAAGTCAATAAAATGTGTAATTAATAAAATCAAAGTGAGAAAAAGTATTTTCAAGTGCAAACATTATTTAGACATTTCAGCAGGTAAGAAAAGGATCATGTTTGAAGGCAGTGGAGAATTTTGGAATAAATATTTATGAGGCCAGATTGGATGGTGAAAAAAACAAACAAACAGAATTTTGAGTCAGACAGATCCAACTCTGAGTCACTGTACTTACCTTATCCTTGTAATTTAGTTTTTTTGAGTCTGACATTTCTAACTTTTGAAATGAGAATAACACTGCATTAGCCAGATGTCTATTATAGTGATGCTATTTATGAAACAACCCACAAATCTCCATGACTTACAATAATAAACATACATTGTTCAGTCACAGGTCTGCAGACCATCTTGGAAAGGACAGTTTGAGTTGTGGGTTTTGTTCAGGAATCTGGGTGGGCCATTTGACAGTGCAGTCTTGAGAGGCATCAGTTACACAGTGTATTTTTTCCTTATAGATGAGGTTATACCCTCTTTGAGAAAGCATAAGAAACATCTGACATCCTTTAATTCCTAAGAGTTGGTACACTATCACATGTGCCATCACTTGCTTGGCCTAAGGCAGACTGCGTCAGTGGAGTACTGATGAATACTCCTCTGATGGAGTAGAAAGAGAGAGAACTAGTCTCTGAATAGTAATATCATCACTACAAATAGTGACCATGAAAGTTTGTTTGTAAATCAAAGTAGAATTAGCCTTATGTCCAATCGTGTGGGTGGAACACAGTGGGTGAGAGGTGGGTGGAGACAGTTGTTTTCTGAAACATTTGTTGTATGGTGTGTGGATCCAGGACATGCTCTTTAGACCTAAGAGGAGGACAAGATAACCAGACAGGGTGGCACTGTCTTTGAGACTCTCTGTTTGGGAAACATCTTCCACAAACAAGGGAAAGGGGAAAGGATACAAAGAAATTGGTTGAAGCTTCTTTATTGAGACAGACAAAAAGTTGGAAGCTCCATGCCAGCCTTCAGAATTAAGGACAAGGCTCATTTAATGGGAGCCTACATTGTGCTGCTGCAGATCTAGAAGCATGGGTCTGTCCTCAGTGATGAAAACTTGGAAAGATCTTCAAGAAAACAGCTTAATTTAACTTTGTCTATTAGAGAGAAAAGAGTCTGAGGTTATTGATATGTGTCTTGTGTGTATTCAATTTAGGTGAAATAAGATCTACACAGTTGCCAAGGGAAAGGAGACAAAGGAAGAGAATGAACAGTTATTTCTGGCATACTTCCTTCATGGATGTATGATTCTGAGTGAGTTCGGAATGTGTGTCACAAATCTGCTGTTTCCACAGAGTGTCTTAAAGACCAGGTGGTTCCTGGAAAGTGTTTAACTTCACTAACTGTGCTTCTAATGTTTAAAAATACAATTTTTTTTTTTACACAGTATGACCCTTAATGGTAAGATAATATTGTCAGCTGCCCAAATCAAGAAATAGCAAGTTTTTCTAACACGAGGCTCAGGTAGTGGTAGAGGACTTTCTTCATAGAAAACTGAGAATTTGCACAAAACATTGGTTTCCAATATTGTAACTGTGTAAGGGATTTTTCAAGGATACTTTTAATAGTAATAATTTTCATCTATGTACTGACTTTAGAGCCCACATAGCATCCAAGTCTAGACAATATTTTCTATCCCTGTCAGGACATCTATTATATCTAACTTACCACCTTCATGCTTGAAGGTAAACTTATCATTCATAAATGCTTAAAAAATTCTTGGGTTGTAATATTCTTTAGATATGCTATTTGACTAAGCTTGTTAATTACCTTGTTCAAATCTTATATATTCTCACTGATTTTTTTTTTTGTCTGTTTGATCTATCCATAAGTAAGAGACATATGCAAAAATAAATTATTTTCAGTTTCTCCTTTTACTTACTCCAATTTTACTTGGTACGTTTTAAAGCTTTGTTATGAGGTAATAGAACATTCCCATTGGAATATCATCCTCATAAATTGAATCTTTATCAAAACAGAGTGTATCTCTTTATTAAGGTCATTTTGCCTAAAAGTATATTTGGTCTTATAATAATATAAAACCATCAGATTTAAGTTAGTTCTTATTTACCTGGAGCACATTTTGGCCTATTTAATTTCTTTCAAAATTTGTTTCCTTACAATCGCTGTGCCTCTTTTAAGGACCATAAAGTTGTTTTTGTTGTTGTTGTTGTTGTTGTTGTTTCTACTGCAGCTTTCCAGTAGCTCTGAGGATTTAACTTCAGTTCCCTCTACATATATCTCTTCAAATCTAGGCTCTATGAATTGGCAGATATGCCAAGGCAGGGCCAGTTGTCCAGCTGGTTTAATAATCTGGATCTGGCCTAGGTTATAAAAACAATTTTAGAACAAAATTTATCTCTAATTTTGGGTGTTCTAAACTGGAAACAGTTTCCCCAAGTGTTATGGTCACATATTTTCAGAAGTGCATATTATTTCTAGCATGTCCTCTGTGGCGCTGGGCTTTGAACTCTCTTACTCTCTGGGGACCTCTGCTCCTAGAGTGAATTCTGTACCTCTGAGCCCAGGGCCCTAGCTTCTGCAAGTAAAAAGGCTCTGCCTTTAGAGTAATTTCTAAGGAGGAAAGCACAGGCATACTACTTAGTAACTCTATAAGACTGTTTCCTGCCTACAGATTCTGACAACCTTCTTTCATTTCATCCAGTCTCTACCCATTCCCAAAACCTTGTGAGCCTTCCATGTATGTCATGAGTATCCATACCATTAGAGAAGACTACCCTCCACAGGTCTTTCTTGGATAACTCCACCTCTGTTCTAGCTTCAGCTGAGATGGTTGAATGGACTCATGCATCCTGTACTTCATCTCTTTAGCAAAAGTTTTACAACAACAACCTCAGCCCTACCTCCAGAACATACTTTTCCAATAGTGATTTTTTTAATTTTAGCATCCTTTAAAATCTGAATAGGCTGAGGAGATCTCAAACCATCATATCCTGATTCCTACTTTGGTTACCAATTCTTTTCTTAATTGCCTGTTTATGCTCTCATTTTACTGTAAGCAGCAAGGAGAAACCTGGTTGTAACTTCAATACTTTGTTTGATCCTCAGCTTAATTTTAATGTTTAGTCACATTCTACTTTACACTCAGAAGTAGAATATGATTCAGGCAAGTTTTCTGCTGCCATACAACAAAGGTTGTCTTTTATCCAGTTTCCTTTAATATGTTATTCATTGTCTTCTGAGATCTTACCAGAAATAAATACAAACCATTAATATTCATGTTTTTATCAACATTCTGTTCATGACTATGTATTCTCTAAGATGATGGTTTTCTCTGTTGTGCTTTTCTAAATAACCTTCAATTTTCACATTTCTACCAATAAATACTTCAAGGAAATCTAGATGTTTTCTATCACATTTCTCAAAATATTTCCAAAATTCTGTTAGTTGGCTTTTTGTGACTTTAACCATAATACCTGACACCAACAAATTAGGAGATTTATTTTGGCTCATGGTTTGAGAAGTTTCAGTATATGGTCTGCTGGCTCTAAGGCAGAAACATCATGGCAGAAGGGCATAGTGGTGGGAAGCTATTCAGCTCATGTTAGCTGGAAAACAGGGGAAGGATCAGGGATAAAATACAGTATCTGAGAGCATGACCCTTAACTTATGCCCCATGTAACAACAATTTCCATCTCTTCCCAGTAGTCTAAATTATTAGTCCACCAAATGCATCAATCCATTGACGAGATTAGAGCCTTCATATTCTAATCACTTCCCAAAAGCCCCACCTCTGGACATTGCTGCATTGGGAACCGAGTCTTTAATACAGGAGGTTTTGTAGGGACATTGCAAATCCAAATTGTAATGATCATTTACCTATTACTAAATTTCAAGCTATTTCCACACAGTTGGAGATTTCTTACAGAAGCATCCCATTTTCTAGTATCAAAATACATATTATTTTCCTAGGTTTGCCAAAACAAATAACTATAAGTTTCATGGCAGAAAATAACATAATTTCACTCTATTACCATTCTGGATCCAGAAGTTTGATATGCAGGTATTGGAAGGATTACACTTCCACTAAAGCTCCACAGAAGAGACCAGATCTAGTGACTCCAGGCATTGTTTGATTATGGCAGCAGGACTCTAGTCTCTGCCTACTTCTTCACATGACATCTTTTCTGTTTCTCTGTATTCTCTCTTTCTTGATTATATAAAGTCACTCATCATTTGATATAGGTCCATTCTAACCCAGGATGACCTCATCTTGAAATACTTAACTTGTATCTCACAGATAAGACATGAATGGTGGGAACATGAGGTGAAGGTGATAATTCTATAAACTAGATCTACTGTGAACACCACATCCTTTCTTTTATAAAGGAATTTTCCTGAGGCCCTACCTATAATAAGTCCATTGGATTTGCTACCTTTCTCAGCAAACAACCTGTTATCTGCAGGAGGAATACAGGTCCCCAAGGTTCCTCCTGGCTGATAAGAACACAAGTTACCCTGAAGGGGAACTTTTGCCGTATTTATACAGACCAGATTCCAGGACCCAAAGAGACAGGATAATTAAAAGCAATCTACTCCTATCATAAAATCTGTAAGAACAAGTATCAATTAGAATTAGTCAACATGGGCCAAACGGACACAAAGTTGCCTTGGATCTTTAACAGGTCATTATAAAAGTGAAATCTCCCCTTCAACAGGTTAGATTATGTACAGTGGGGATTAGAAGTCTGATGCAATCCTGCTGTTGGTCAAAAGTAAAGAGGTGAATCTAGACTGGACTATCTGAAAATTTCTTTGGACCCCCTATAAAGCGGGAAGACAGAAAGAGTTCACTATCCTGCCCTCTTCTCTGAAAGAACCTATTCTTTCCTTTGAGAGGACCTACTCTTTCCTTTGAGAGCACTCCTTTCTTTCCTTTTTCTATGCCTTCTAATAAACTCATGGCTGCTACTCTGGGCAATCCATCTGAAGTATCTTTGGCATGATCACAAGAACCAGTGACCAAGGACATGCACAGTCACTTTGACTCTGTGGATGGTCCTGCTCTGTAACATATCTACAAAGACCTTTATTCCAAATCAAGACACACTCTGAAGTTCTGGGTGACATGTCTTTGGGTTGACACCATCTATTCCACTTCAGATATTTTTTAATAATGCATCTGTTTTAGGTGGATATAAACTCATAGTTATTAAAAAAAAACAAAGTCAAAACTATCACGTATCTTATTTTCCCTCTTACAAGAAAAGGATCAAGGATTAAAATTTAATAATAAACAATACATGGAAATTCAGATCTGAAAATTGAAACTAAATGAAATAAAATGTGAGGGGCTTTTATGACTTTTGTTTTCTTTCTTACATTGCAATAACAATTTTAATTACACACCTAGGGGCACAGATAGAAAAATATCCTAACAATATGACAAGGCATGGTAAATATAATGATTAAGGTTTAGCAGTGTGACTGCTGGAGGACACTGAAAATAACAAACCCCACGTCTCCTATTCACACTGAGATACAACATTCTTAAAAATGATTTTTTTTTTTAACAAGCTGCTATTGCTTCAAGTTACTCAAAAGGATTTCACAGTCAGGATAAGAAGGATATTGTGGTTGTCTTTTCCTCGAGATAATGAAAGTTAAGTGGAACTCTCTTTTGCTCCTGCTTCAGTGCCTATCCCATGTGAATGTAAATGACCATCATAATGGCACTGGATATTATCAGTGCTTAAAGTTCACCTAGCGGAGATCCATGAAATTCTTATATTGTTGATAGGGAAGACCTAATGGGAATTAACTATGTTGTGGCTGATACAAGAAGAGCAGAGAAAGTTAAGAGGGCAGAAGAACTTATCCATAAATTGATTATTTCTGTCCTCATTAGTAACTCTAAGATGCGGCAAGTGAGTTACGTGAAAAATAAATCATGAAAGATGTTTCTCAATGGTAATAACTGTCAGTTGTAATGAGCTAAAGACACATATCTAATTTTGGTTCAACAATGTATAGAATGCTAAAGTCACAGCAAGTCCTAGGGAAATGAAGAGTTTGTCCTTGATACCAAGTGATGGGTGATGGCCTCCTTTCCCTTTACCATGCTTATTTTACAGAACTTAACATCCTCACCCAGTGTTCTCAATCTTTGGCTACTAATACTACACATTCCAATAGATACTTTTCCTCATGGACTCTTCCTCTCCTCTATTATAGGCATCTGTTATTTTTGCTTGAAACAGAAAGCATCCATCTATTGCTAATGTTCAGTGAATAATTTAACCTACTAATAAGCAAATACTTGATAATTTGATAACTTTATAATAAAAGCAGTGTTCTACTGTCCAGAGGAGGGAAAGCTGAAGGCATTAACAAGGGGCATACTGAAAGTTTTGGGGGTATGACAGATATGCAGATATGGTCACTATCTTGATTTTGTCAGTGGTTTCATGGGTACAGATATGTGTCAAACTTTTCTAATTGAGTAAAGTTTCCAATTGGGCACATGAAACATTCACAGTTTATTGTGCATCAATTATATTCCAATAAAATGACAAAATAAACTTACATGAATTAGCATTTATAACAATGTTCAACTCTATGAAAAATTTGAGTCAAAGAAAAATTTTGTTTCTTGGTCACATTAGTAAGTTAGCCACCTATGATTTGATTGCATAAAAGGCTATAAAATTGATTCCTTGGTTCCATGAGTAAGTCAGTCTTTTATGATTCTCTGCCACTTTTATTATAAAAATCTGTGTCTAATCTTCAGTTCTACCCTCTGGTTGCAGGAGGAATGTGTTTCTTTAACTGCCTTTATTAATAGAACCAGAGCTGTCATTTTCTCTATTTAATCATGCTTAACTGCAGTCACCTATTTCTACAATCCTACAATAGTTTCCCCATCACTATCAAATGCTAGAGACATTACACTAGCTGGTGCTTCTGCTTTCTGCATCTCATACACTTTTAGAAGGTGAAAGTCTTTTAAATTTTACTGGTGCAGCCAGCCATAGGCAATTCACACTGCAAATAGCTATAGTGATGCAGTCTTCACTGCTATCCAGCTGGGAAGTGAGCTACCTCCAGAACCCCTTAATGTCAGATTCCTAAGCCACTTTTGGTATAAATTGTCTTAGGCCCAGTTTCCTATATATAGGTTTTTAAAAAATTGACCTATTAAGGGGGAACGGGACTGATTGGAGCAAAAAAAAAAAAAAAAAAAAAAAAAAGCACGCAGAAAAGCTAAGCAGGAATGTGAAACTAGAGATGCTCATTTTAGTTGATATCATGGAGAACTGGAAGCACAACCTGTTCCTTGGTGCTAATCCTACGTTGAGACCAGGTGTCAATAACTGATCAGCCACAGGCTTTTCTGAGAAGGACACAACTGCCAATTCAAGGGGCCTATGGCACACTTAAGGACAATCCTTCAACTAAGAGGTCAGTTATGAGCTATTAAGGCACCAACATTCATAGTCTCTGAACAATGGGAGCAAAGGTTCACTTAAGGGAATCTGAGTGGTATACCAATGGCATCTAAGACTTTAATTTGCCACAGTGATAGCAATTTTATCAGCACTGACAAAGAACCAACATCTGGTTCCATAGTTTCCCCCGCCCCCAATTGGTCATTGTTCTCTATCCTTTTTCAAAAAATCTAGAACATACAAGGCAAATAAAAATAGCATATATCCACAGTGAACAATATGATGTTTCGATACATGCATACATTATGATGTTAACTCAAGATAATTAATATCACTTCACATACCTGTCATTTCAGAACCTACAGAATTCACTCTATTAGCAATTTTCAAACATAATTTTCTGGTTTTTATTTCTTTATTTCTCATTTGTAGGGAGTAATGTTCTTTTCTAGCTTCTTAAGTTGGATACTTAAACTGTTTTTAGAGTTTTAAATATATTTTTAAATATAAAATATATGTAATATATGTACATACATATAATTATTTCTTATTATTATCACTCCTTTTATGTTGGAACCTCTGCTGACCATGGGAGTGCAATCACTGGGGAAAGAGAAAGAAAAACCACTGTTGGGAAATCCCCAGTCTTGTGATTTTCCATGTACGTGACAGTTAGAGCTTGAGAAATGGCTTCCATATACATGCCTGAAAGGCCCCAAGATATGGCTTCCGCAAACACAAAGAATAACTCCCCAGCAACAGGGGCACACATACCTAATGGTGTATTGTTTCTGTAACTAGGGTAACAGGGCTCTGTTTCTGTAACTGGGGTGACTAGACTACCTCAACCTGGGGGACTCTCCAATCTCTGGTCCCTGCCTTTGCCCCGCCCCCATCCTTCTCCTCTCTCTCTATAAGTCCTCTCCCTCCACAATAAACTGAGTTGCTGCACCATCTCAGCTGACTCAACTCCCCACTCGGTGATTTTTGACAGGCAGGGTGGCGGGCCGGGTGGCGACACTCACCCTCTCACAGCCTGGAGACCTTCACTAGCCGGTCTAGTGATTCTCCTCAACCTCTGTCGGAAGGGTGGTTCCGACACTTTTATATTCCACAAGACTTGGTTCTTCATTGTAATTTATCTTAAAATATTTTCTACTATTCATTGTATTTTCCTTTATGACAATATTAAAATATTTAGAAATATTAGAAAAATATTTAGAAATCCATTTTTCAGCATTTAAACAAATGGCTTATAACATTTTTAGCATATGGATGTACATAAAGATGAAATTCACTGTGGTATATTCATATATGTATATAGAAAAGTTTGGTCAGATTTATTCCCTGTTCCTTCCATTTTCTGTTCCTCCCCTACAATTCCCTTTGTCTACTCCACTGATCTCTCTTCTATCTTTCATAAAATTATCCCCCCCCCTTTTTGTTTCTATTCCTATTTTTCCTCTTATTTTGGTCAAAAGCTTCTGCATATGAGAGAAATTATTCAACCCTTGACTTTCTAAGTCTGGCTTATTTCACTTAACATGATGCTCTCCAGTTCCAGTAATTTACCAGAAATGCCATAATTCCATTCTTCTGAATACTTGAGTAAAACTCCATTGTGTTTATATGCCACATTTTATCCATTCATCTGTTTATGGGCACATAGGCTGGTTCCATTGCTTATAACATCAAAATACTTATTTTTGGACCTAATTTATTTTGGATATTTCACTTTTACCTTGCTGTTATAAATTTATTATTTAATTTACCTTTGGTCAGTGACTACATCCTATATGATTTAAATCTTTTGAAAATGGCTTACTTCTGCTCTACGACCTAGCCTGTGGTCAATTTTAATAACTGTTCCATAAGCTTTTAAAAATAATACATATTAGGTAGTGGGTGGCAGTGATGTTCTCTTTATGTCAATTAAGTTAAACTTTAAATTCAATATTCTGTATCTTTACAAATTTCATTTTTTTATTTGTTCTACTTCTATATTAACTAATGGCAAAGATATCTTAACATGACTCACACTTGTATATTTGTCTATATTTCTTTTCAATTCTATTAATTTTTCTTTATAACTTTGAGGGTATATTTTGACGTGCATGCTTGTGTATAATTGTTTTTCATCTTCCAGGTCAACTGACATTTTTAACACTGTGTAATGTTTTATTCTAACTTTGCTGCAAGTAATGCTTCTTGTGTTAATACCTATTTTGTGTGGTATAATAATATAGAGACATCAGCTTTATTTAGACTAGTCTTTACATGGTTTATATTGTCCCATCCTTTTCATTTAAACCATGCTGCCTTTTAGGATTAGAATAAAGTTTTTGCAAGCTACATGTTTTTGATTTATTGATGATTATTCAGTCAGACAGTCCTTTTTATATACTGATAAAGAATATGCATAATTCTGATATTTGCAAGAATGCTGCTAGAATGAGATGTGGTAAAGGGGAGAAAATATTGCAGTTACAGCATTTTTGAAACTAGTTTCCTGAGAGATTATTGTATGAGGGTATTGATATACATGTTCTCAAAAATTCAAAATATCAAGACAGCTGTTCTTTGAAAGCATTTTAGTAACCCCTTCAGGTGATAATAGCTCTTAGTATCACATCAAAAGAATTTTTAGTGATTAGAACTTCTAACTCAGAATTAAAGATGACAAAGTAATGGATGACATCCTTGGGTTTTGCTGAGACTGTGCCTAAAAACATTTGGACATGTGGCCAGGGAATGAAGTCAGATATCCACATCAACACATAAACACAGCCTCATTCATGTAGACACTTTTAGAGTAGTATCTACAGGTACTTTTATAGTGCAATGGTCAAATATTTATGAAGGACAAATCACAAGATGGTTGAGTATAAATGAAAGCAAACTCACTACCACATTCCAACCAATTTATTTGTTCCTATTTTTCATAGTGATTTGGAATGAAGAGAGGGCAACTTGGCTTTTTCAATGGACAGAGTTCTGTTTTCTTGCTTGCTTGTTATTGCTGAGTTGATATATCCATCCTCAAAGAAGCTTTCACATTCCAAATCTTTAATAAGTTCTGTATTTGAAATCTACTACTGTCTTCATAACAATTTTATTAAGAAATTCTTAAAATTTTCAGTAACTTGTTTGAAAAGAGATCTTAAGAGATAGATTAGGGGCAATATTGAATTGACAAATAATAGAATTTTAGTAGGAACATGATGTGGTCTGAACTGGACTTTATGTGAAATTTGTTTGGCAATAATATAGAATGAATAGAAGTCAGTTGAAGCCAATGGTGGTAAACCAGTTGAAAACTTTTACAAATATCCAGGTGAACTATAGTAAATTTGTGAAATATAATTATAGGAAAATAAATGGGAGAGAAGGTTAGATACAAGAGATGCTATGGAAATAAAATCTGTGCAATTTGGCAGATTTGTCAACAAATAAGGGTAATGGAAAAGTAAAAAATGGAATTTCAAGCCTTAAAGTTTTGGGAGATGACCACTTAATTAAGTGTAAAATGGATATTGAAAGGAAGATATTACATGGAGATGAAAATGATGAGGTTCTTTCTATACAACATTTTAATATGCTATCCAAAGTTATATATTCTATTGCAGTTGGAATTTGAGAAAGAGGCAAGGATATGATTTTTGGAATGAGCTTTCAAGCCATAAAAGCCCATTGGTATACAATTGTAGTATAGAGAAGGCATATAAAAGAAATGAACCAGAAATTTTTGCAGTTTCCATACTTAGGGTGGAAGAAAGGAAGAAGAATCAAACAAGAAGATTAAAAAAATATACAAGTTCACTGGAGAAAAAGGAAAACCCCATGTTTTAGTGTTTGAAAATAGTTATAAGGAGGAATGGAATAGCTCTTATGTTCCAATGGTGATTCCAGTGGACTGAAGAGATTGTAAGCCAGATGGCAGGGGTCAATAAGGAAGTATGTAGTGTGGAGTCTGAAAGCACAGATGCCTTCTTTAATAATTTTATGTTGAAGTTTGAGAAAATAGTATGTCAAATAAAAGTGTTTTGATTAGCTAAGATAGACTTATGTGTATTTGTAGACATAACAAGTGGTGCTAGAATAACTGGATATTTGCATGCAAAAAATATATAAAATATGGTCTAATCATAGACCTTACATTCTTCTAAAAAAATTAACTCAAATGGATCATAAACCTGAAAGTTACATGCAAAGCTTGAATTTGGTTTTGACTTTTTAGATAAAACACCAAAGAAATAACAAGTTGAACTTTATAATCGTTAAAAACATAAAGGCACTGTCAAAAGAATGAGAAGATGAGCCACTGATTTGGAAAAAAAATTTCATAAATGATTCTTACCCAAACATGCCAAAAAATCTCCTAAAATTTAATAAGAAAACAGACAACTCAATAAAAAAAAATGGGCAAAAAAACTGAACAGAAAACTCACTAAAGCAGATATTGAGATGACAAATCAGCATGTGAAAGATGATTGGGCTGGGGATATAGCTCAGTTGGTAGAGTGCTTGTCTTGCATGCACAAGGCCTTGGGTTCAATCTCCAGCAACACACACACACACACACACACACACACACACACACACACACATTAGAAAGATGATCAATGCTATATGTCCTTAAGAAATGGAAATAAAACAACGATGAGATGCTACTGCCTACCAACTAAAAGAGCCAAAATCCAAAACACTGATAACACCTGATGCTGGTAAAATTGTAGAACAACAGGAAATTGCATTCTCTATTGGTGGGAACAAAAACTGGTCACTTCAGAAGGTAGTTAAGGAGTTCCTTACAAATCCAAGTATACTCTTTTAACTATATAATCCAAAAGCACACTCCTTGGCATTAATGCAAGTTAGATGAAAACTTAAGTCCACACAAAAACCTTAAGAGGAAGATTATACCAGTTTTACAAAAAACTTGAAAGCAACAAAGATGTCCTCCATCACTGAATGGAAAAATAAATGGTGGTACATCCAAACAATGTGATATCATTTAGCAATAAAATAAAAGGAGCTATTAAGTCACTAAATGCATATTACTAATTTAAACAAGTCAATCTGAAAAGGTTACATCGTGTAGCGATTCCATCTATACAACATTATGGAAAAGGTAAAACCATGGAAACATTTGAAAGGTCATTGGTTGTCAGGGTTTGGAGGGAGGAAGAAATGAATACATAGAAAACAGAAATGTTAAGGTAGTTAAACTATTCTGTATTATATTATAATAATTGGCACACAGAATTTTAAATTTCTCAAAATCATTGAATGTATAAAACCAAAAGTGAATCCAAATGGCAACTATGAACCTTCCCAAGAGTAACAAATGTGCTACTCTAATAAGTGCTGTTGATAGTCCTATAGTCTGGAGGCAGGGTGGGGCATGTGGGAACTCTCCATTTCCTGCCCAATTTTACTGTGACTTGAAACTAGATATGTAACCTACTAAAAGACGAATAAATAAACAACAACAACAACAACAACAAAGCAGACAGAGAGGACTTAGAATAAAATGCAAGGAAAAAGTGAATAATTGCTGTAATAAGAGATGAGTGTCTCAGTCCATTTTCTGCGGCTATAACAAAATACCAGACTGCATGATTGATAAACATTAGAAGTTTATTTGGCTTACAGTTTGGGAGACTGAGTAGTTCAAGAGCATGGCACCAGCATCTGGCAATGGCCTCTATGTTGTGTCATAAAATGCCAGAATTTAAGCACACACGAGAAAGAAAGGAAAACAGAGCTGAACTCATCCTAATCAGAAACTAATTTCCCAGATAATGGCATTCTAATCCCAAGAGCAGTGTCCCATAACCTAATTGCCTCTTAAAGGTCATCTCTCTCAACATTGTTACAATGACAATTAAATTTTAAATTTTAACATGTTTTGAAGACTTTCAAACCAGAGCAGAGTGAGTATGTGGAAACATGCAGAGTAAGACTGGCACATGGTAGATACCAAAAGATAACGCTTTTAAAACTTAGATATCCATAAACTGAGCACATAATGCCCTTTAGAAAGGCTAACAAGTTTGCACATTTGTCATATTATATGATACAGTTCCTCTCACAAAAACTTAAAATTAAGACAAGATTTAGGTAAGAACACTTAAAAAATTCTATGACAGTGCTTGTCGTGAAAAAATTACCTTGGAATATATATGTATCTTGTCATAAATCAGCAAATGATCATTACAGAAGGATTGGAGAATAAAGGCTATAAAATTTTAAACTACAAGCAATTTGCAGACACTCATACCAAATAACTAATTCCTCAATTTGTTTCATTCTCCTACCATCAGTTTCTGAGTATACCTTAATGTGTGAAGCAAAAAATTAATCAAGTCCAAAACTTAAATCCTGTGTTGGCATTGTTTTCAACTGTTACAAGATGTTTTTTTCAATAAAATAAATATTAATGGGGGGAGAGAAATGGGGAGAGAAGGGAAAGCACATGGAAATGGTAGGAGACCTTCAATGATACATAAAATTATAAGAGGTTATGAGGGGCAAGGGGGAAGGAAAAAGAGGGAGAGAATTGAACAACAGCAGGGGAGGTAGAGAGGGAAGATGGGAGGGGAGGGGAGGGGAGGGGGGATAGTAGGGGATAGGAAAGGTAGCAGAATACAACAGTCACTAATATGGCATTATGTAAAAATGTGAATATGTAACAGATGTGATTCTGCAATCTGTATTTGGGGTGAAAATGGGAGTTCAAAACACAATTTGAGTCAAATGTATGAAAGATGATATATCATGAACTATGTAATGCTTTAAATAATCAATAAAAAAAAGAAAAATAGAATACAGTAAAAAAATAAATAAATAAATATTAAGTTCATCTCATTTTCTAGATGAATTCTTTTAAGCTTATAAAGGATAAACCCAAGTTCAAAGACTGGATTTATAATAGAAAAGATATAGGAAGCAGAGAGACCAATGTCAAAAAAGATAACAACGATATCAAACAAATCTTTTGTCGGGGAAAGTTTTAGAAATTCTTATCATAGGATTTAGCCATTTTGGATTAAAAACAACTGTTATAGTGGGTATGCTATATGCACCACAATCACAAGTATCAAATCTGAAATCAATGAGCTAATCAAATGTTCCAATGATCATTCCATAGTTTCTTTTAACTATTCCATTTGGATTCAATAATCACTGGATTATAATTTCAACTATGTTTAGAATGTGTGTGACTGTAGGTAAAATAATAACTGTTCCCATTTCCAGAAAATGCATACAAATTACTTTTGCATGTGCTTTCTTCTTATTACTCTTAGAAGAATATTGCCTTTTATGGAGTCCCTTTTCCCATCCTCTGCTCCCTCCTACTTTGTTAATCTCTGCTTGCCCTCCCTCACTTTCTCCAGCACTCACATTTATATAGATAGACATATAATTCAGTCATAATATGGAACAAATACTTTCATATCTATCATTCTAAAATAGCCTGCTCATATGGGATTTTCTCTTTGGTTGTTTTTGAGAACAATGGCTTTCTTTATAATGGTGATGTTTGTTGAGATAGGTCAAACTTAAGATCAGTTTAAGAAACAAAGCATGCCTTTTGTGTACACTCATTTCTCTGTAAATAATTCAATTAACACTTGTTAGATACATATGGTGGTCCTTGCATTATATATTTTCCCATTTAAACAAAGGAAGGAGACTGATGAACTATGATTTCAAAGCTTTTATAAGTCTATGAAAACAGAAACATTACAATATTAAACCAAAGAAAACACTTATTCAGTGATGTTGTATTTCCAACTGGTCACCAATTATTGGATATAGTACATGTGTAGATAAATACTATTTTAGGTAGCTTTTTTTGCTGCTGTAACTAAGGTCTAACTAGAACAACTGTAGAAGAGAAAAAAGCTTATTTGAGGGCTCACAGTTTCAGAGGTCTTAATCCTTCTAGCGGCTTGAAGTAAGGCAGAACATTATGGTAGAGGAAACCGATTACATGATAATCAGGAAGCAGAGAGAGAGAGATTCCACTTCCCAGATACCAATATATACTGCAAAGCCACACCCTTAATGTCCCACCTCCTTCAGGCACATCCTACCTGTCTTCAATCACCAATCAATTAATCCCAGCAGGTGATTAATTCCCTGGGTTAAGGCTCTCACAACCCAATCCTTTCCCCTGGAACCCTCTCACATTGTCTCACACATGAGCTTTGGGGGGACACCTCACATCCAAACCATAACAAATACAGAATATATTTTTTTTATTATGTATTATTATAAAGTAAAATTACTTTAGATGATAATTAGCAGTTTAAAACAGTGATAAAATATTGTGGGGTTCATAACATCTTTAGAAGTAAAATACATGACAACAATAGGAGAAAAGTTTGAGGAGGGAAAATGTAGGCATATTATTTTATAGCTTTCATATGACATGTGACTTTGTATAATATTATTTGTAGAGAGACTTTGGTAAGTTAGGTGTGTAAATCGTAAACCTTAATAACTGAAAAGCGAAAAAAATAATAAAAATATAGGTAGCAATAAACATATATATGAGATAAAGTGGAATCATAAAAATATTCAATCCAATAAGAAGAAAAAGAGGATAAAGAACAGATGAGATGAAAAAAACAAAATATGATTGATTTAAATCTATGCCAATAATCACATTAAGTGAATTATAAACATATCTTAATTTGACAATCAAGGTATAGCATTCAA
The DNA here is from genome assembly GCF_964194105.1 of Spermophilus citellus. Classification (NCBI taxonomy): domain Eukaryota; kingdom Metazoa; phylum Chordata; class Mammalia; order Rodentia; family Sciuridae; genus Spermophilus; species Spermophilus citellus. The sequence goes on along the minus strand of NC_138192.1, from coordinate 111,225,257 downwards.
AATAATCTGTGCACTCTTTCATATCTCATTATTTCCCTCAAATATTCACAAATATTCATGCTTGTTTTCATTATTGATCCTGAGCAAAAGAAAATGCCTGAGGACTGAGTCTTGGAGCACGCCCATTTTAGAAGTCTAAAAAATAAGGAAACGTAAAAGGAAAATGAGAAGAAATGACCAGAAGAAGACCACAAGAAATTGCTTGTCTGCTAGTGAAGAAAGTATTTCAGAAGGAGAGTGCTTAAACTACATCAAATGTTACTGACAGATCAAATAAAATGACGACTGCAAATTGACCATTGAGTTTAGCATCACAGATGTCACTGGTGACTTTGATAAGAGTCTTCTGGTAGAGTACTTGGGATGAAAGCCTGCATGCAGTCAAAAATGAAAGGAAGAGGATTAGAGTACCTGAATATTAAAAGCTCAATGAATTTTGCCTTAAAAGGAACAGGATAGTGGATGGGGCCTTAAGTAGATTGGTTAAACTTCCATTTTTTGCTGGGATTGAGGGATTTCCTGGGATGCAGGACTTTTAATGAGGTAGATAATTGGTTGCAGATTTTTCACACTTTGAGAGAAAGGAGACAATAGAGGGAAAATTGTTGTTACTGGACTAATAACCTTAAGAAAGAAAAAGGAGATGAAATTTGGTGCACTGAATATCAAGGACAGATAAAACAGGAAGGGAGGCAGTATATTCAAGGCTGCAGATACAGGTATGGTGGTGGGAACATGGAAACACCTTTTTAATGTTGTTTGAATTCATTCTCACACCTGTGTCCTCCTAGGAGATTCTTTGCTTTCATTGTTTTAAATACAATTAACCAGGAAAAAAAATTGTTGTATTTCTCCAGGTGATTTCTTTGGGGGTCATTCTTTACACTTATTAACTCCTAAATAATTCTTCAATTTATGTACTGATGTAATTAATGACTTTAACTGGAAAAGTGGTATATTTTGTGATGCAACAGTGATGTAGGTCTGTTCTGACTAAAATCATTGAGAATGGTTTAAGGGCAAACAAATTCCAAGTCCTCACTTCTGTACCAAATGAACTTTCTGGGGTTCAAGTATTTGATATCAAATATTATAAAAACATTCTAGTGTGCATACAACTAAGAATTTTCATAATTATTTGGATTGCATTCCCTTTGTCAAATGGGAATTATATACATTATGTATTCAATTAGTTGTAGGAAAAAGAATTTTAAAATATTAAATTAATATATTTTGTTCATAGACCCCAGGTGAGTCATGTGCCCTAAGAGATCAATTTTTAATGCACTAATTCCATAAAGGTTATCTCTTTACTCTGGTAAAGATGCCTTCACTGTGTTTGAGCAGTCATCTAACAATGTTATTTTTCTTAAAGAACCACCACAGATGAGGCTCATTATTTCCCTAGTCTAAAATATCAGAGGCCAATCTACAAGGACTCAGTTCTCAAATTTCTCAACCACTTTGCACAAGCATCCTAACTGAAAGAACATGTGACATGTTATGCTAAAATCCTTCACCCATTGTTTGAGGGTCTAAGCTTCACATCTGGTGGGTGTTAATGGTTAAAATATCCATGTATAAGGTTTTATCTATGTGGTGTGAATTATTGCCTTACAATATAGCAGACTGTGAAGCAGAATGGCTGGGTTTGAAATAGATGGAGAATTAAACTTTCATACTAGTTTCTTTGGAAAAAACTTTAAGGAATTGCACTTTTGCTCATAAGTTTTTTTTTTAAAGAGAGAGAGAGAGAGAGAGAGAGAGAGGAGAGAGAGAGAGAGAAATTTCTTTTTAATGTTTATTTGGCAGACACAACATCTTTGTATGTGGTGTTGAGGATCGAACCCGGGCCGCACGCATGCCAGGCGAGCGCGCCACCGCTTGAGCCACATCCCCAGCCCTGCTCCTAAGTTTTTTGAAGGATATGTTCTCGCTGGTTAAACTGGGATGTGCTCATAAAAGCCTTCTACCTTTTTAATGTCTCATATTTCTCCAACTTCTAAAACAAAGTAACAAATGAGCTCTTGATCCTGAATGAGCATGTAGGTATGAGATTATTTGATTGAATTTATTTTATTAACTTCTTTATGTATAGGCATTCCATAGTGAGAACCATCCCAAATTCACACATGACATTATATTTCAATTCTATGCTGGTAACGATCATTATTAAGTCCATGGCATAAAATTGGTTTTCTAAGGATAGAACTTCAAAAAACTAGCCATAATATGTGACTGAAATCAACACATGAATTTTTTATGGTTTAGATTGGATTAATTAACTGATATGTAATGACTGGGTGGTAACTGCAGGCAGGTAGATTGTGGCTGGAGGAGGTAGGTCACTGTGGAAATGCCTTTGGCGTATATGTTTTTCTTGGTGAGTGGAGCTCTCTCTCTCTCTGCTTCCTGGCTGTCCTGTCCTGAGCTGCCTTCCTCCAGCATACCCTTCCACCATGATGCTGTGCCTCTCTTAAGGCCCAGAGCTATGAAGTCAGTCAATTGTGTACTGGACATTTGAAACTGAGATCCAAACTAAACTCTTCCTCTTCTATATTATTTTTGTCAGATCTTTTGGTCTCAGAACACAAAAGTCACTAAAAATAATATTAAACTGATTTTCTCTCTTAATATCAAAGAGATTTCCATAAATGATCAGATAAAAGAAAAGGATGGTGAAAAACAAGAAAAAGTTTGGTCATGAATAATTAATATTCTCCTGATATTCAAGCTCATGACATACAACAGAAAATATGAAAGAGCAGGTGCAGGTATTGCAAAGAGATTTTAAAAACTGCTTTTGGAATAAGATAGTATCAACTAAAACTACAAGAAAATCAAATTTAAAATTTTAGAACAACAAGTTTTGTACAAAGGCCAGATATGATTATCTATCTACACACAGACAGATTCTCAAAGGTTTCTTAGATAAAAGAAATAATCAGTAAGAAAATATAATAAAAAGATACCAGTACACAGAAGCAATATACAAATATTCTAGATCTAAATTTAATAATAATTGCAGAGAAACTGTATGAAGAAAGCAATACAGTTCTTCCAAGAAAGCTAAAATAAGACAGAGAACTAGTATAATTTGCATGGGAATAAATTCTAGTATAAAGAGAACACTAAAATTTATCTATAGATCTACTACAGTTCCAGGCAATATGCTAATATTGTTGAAATAAATGACAATATTCCAATTATTGGGAAAATACACAAACCTAGATGATCCAATTTTGAAAAATACTATTAAAGGGTCACATATACTACTAAGTAAAATATATAATATCATTGATTATTAAACAATAAGATACAGGGATAGGCAACATTGGAGATAGGACCAAGTGTGTGTGTGTGTGTGTGTGTGTGTGTGTATAGTAGTCAATATGGTACTTTAAATCCTTCTTATGCCTTCCTAAATCACTTTGAATCAATGCCAAGTTCTTCACAATGCCCTCAGTTCCCTCCATGGCCCAGTTCTTTTCCTAACATAACCCCTATTCACCTAGAGCTTCAGCTGGGTATGCTTCTGCCATAGGACTTGCCACTTGTTTCTGCTCTACCAACAATGTTCTTCCTCCATAAAATTATGTGACTGCTTCCTCCATTTTACTTTTTGCTCAAAAAAAATCTCAAAAGCATGGGTGTCCCCAACTATCTCTTAGAAGATGGTATTAGATGGTATTAATCATTTTTTAAAAAGTCAGAAAGCACAGAATTAAAGAAGGAGGAAACAAATCCTCTCCCAGTGGGAGCATAAATTGATCCAATATTTCTAGATGTCAGTTTCTCCAAAAGTACAAAAATGTTTCCATAGCTTAATCCAGCAACACCATCTTTGGAAAAGCACTGGATGAGGACCACAGCTCCACCAATCAGTCCCCAGTGATTCTGAAATGTTCCTGGCTAACTCCATAGACAGTCCAGCTGTTCCACAATTGCAAAGGTTGATTGTGATGGTGATCCCCTGAGCATGCATGAAAAATAATTCTCCAAATCTGCTAAACAGCCCCACATCCACACCAAGGGTTAACCTTGGTTTCATTTTAACTGTCATATCTGTCTTCTTCCCTCCATTCTACACATCTCTAAATGTTCAAGTGATCATCCCTGAGCCAGGCATGGTGGCTAAGGCCTATAATAAGCCCAGCTTCATGTGAGGCTGAAGCAGGAGGATCACAAGTTTGAGGTCAGCCTCAAAAACATAGCAAGACCCTCAGTAACAGTACTTGTCTCAAAATAATAATAATAATAATAATAATAATAATAATAATAATAATAATAATAATAAAAGAAATAAAATAAAAAGGGATGGGGATGGGGATGTAGCTTAGTGGTAAAGAGCTTCTGGGTTAAATTCTCAGAACCCATCCCCCAAAAAGTGATCATTTTAAAGTAACGAAACTAAGAGTGATTGCTCTCTCTCTCCTTTTCTGTTTTCAACATTAACTGTATATTTGACTTGTAATTAAGAATAAAATTAGAAGTTATAAAGAAAATTCAATAATAAAACAAAAATATAATACTTAGGTTGGAACTAAAAAAAGAAGTGTGATTTTAACATCAATCTCATCACAAAAACAACTTTACTGTAGAGGCTTACTGTAAAGAGGATAAATGCAAAAAAAGAAGATGTAATGAATTTAAGGATGATATAAATAGGGCTTGTAATAAAGACTAGTATAAAATCTAGTAATAAAGACTAGAAAGGATGATGAAATGTTTATCTAGAAAACATAACAAAATCTTTTTTTTTTAAATACTGGAATATATCCTTGACTCCTTCTAACATGTGGTCCATTCTTTCTCGATACAATTATTTCAAATATTCATTTATTTCATCTTGCCTTTTGCTAGAATGTATCATTATCCATTCATTATTTCAGTAATTATGTGCCTCCCTCTGGCCTTTTTTTATGGTTGAAAAGAGAAACATTTAAACAGGAGAAAAAAGTACATCATTGTAACCATAGTAAATTAGAATATATTATGTATTAGAATATTGCTGAGAAAGTAAATTTCAAGTGTTCCTATTACAAAAAAAGAAAACACTAAAAATATAAGTACGTGAGTCAATACATATATCATATAGTTTGATTTGGCCATTCCACAATGCATACATATATAAAAAAATCACACTGAACACCATATATATTGTTTATTTAATTAAATTACAAAAAATAGAACTAAAAATAATATATGCTCATAATGAACCATTTAAGAACATATAATGAAGAGGAAAAGAAATATACCCATCATCTCAGTACCCAGAGAAAACCACAGCTTACATTTTAGTTTCTTTTTTCTTTTTCTACAAGCACAGATACATAATACATAATTGGGATATGATCGCTATAGAATTATATATCTAGAATTTGCCACTTAAAATTTTTATATCAACATTTTGAGTAATGCCTGATTTGCCTATGACTGCCTTTCAGTGTTGAACCTTAATTTAATTGCTCGTTACTTTTTAAATATCATTAAAAGGGGACTTGCAGAAAACCAAGACAGCAATCAGGCAAGTTACATATCAATTACTCTAAGTCTCTTGATTTTACATTAAATATCCTGCAAAGATGAAATTCTTTTGTTAGTCCAAACACTCTTTGAACCTGGAACTAAAACAATTTGTCTTCAACCAAAGACAAGTCCCTCCAGAGACAACCAGGCCAATGGTCAAGCTTTATTATCTTTCTTTTAGAAGAAATTATGGATTGTGTCATATCTGCCAATAATCTTTTTAAGTTATTGAAATATAAAGGAACCAGTTTTAACTCAATGTACTTCTAAAAATATATAAATTAAAACGTAAGCAAAAAGGATTTCTAAACAATGGAGCATTAGGCAGATGTTGCACATTCTTCTCTGTCATCTGCACTATGTATTCTGTCTTTATTGTAAAGAGTAAAGAAACCTAACTCACTGCTTAACAAGAATATAAAAAAAGCTATAGTTTATTATGATTGTACAGTATTGTCAGAAAGCATCTCAACATAAACTTTTAAAAAGACATTGGCCAGGAATATATTATGCAGATGGCCATAACTTTCTAACTACCCCTCTAGTTAGGTTAAAAATTTTTTTCTATATTCTGTAACTGTAATAGCATAGGGGAAAAGGATGATATCTCTCCCATCCAAAGCTAAGTTTGTGGCTGAGGCCCCTATAATGAAAGATTAATAGGAGAAAAACATGAACTTAATTTAAGTTTTATATGACATAGAAACTTTAGAAACAAAGACTCAAAGAAATGGGGAAAACTGTGTATTTTTATGCAGTCTTACAGAAGTATTTCTGGAGAACCAAAGTGTGAAAATCTGAAAGCAACTTCACAAGCCTTGTTGCTCAGATTCTTTTCCACTTTTTTGTGGTATTCTGTGCTTCTGTACATAGGAAATAACCCTCTGAAATTATGGTTTTATAATCCATGTTAGGAGAAGATCAGAGAATTGATTTACGACCTGTTTCAGGAGAGAATGCTGGGAAAAATCAAAGAGATTTTCTTCCTTTTATTTTCTCAAATGTCATATTTTGGGGTTGAGTGTCCTGAACCCAATAATTCTCCTGTCTGAAGCCTTCCCAAGAAGTTTCATAGTTCATAAACTAAGAGACCATTGAACTTGTCTCTTAGTCCTCAATCTTACTCTCTCCTAGGCATATAAGTCCAATTAATAATTAACAGTGTGTTTCACTTCAAGAGGTAGTATTGCAGGTGGGCATCCACCAAAGTCTATAACTAGAATTTATTTTGTGCTTATTCTGCCCAAGTTGCTATTACAACACTTTACATCTTAATATGTACACATATTAATTAACTGTACCCTCATAACAGTCCTACATTGTAAGACTACTGTTTAATCCTCATTTTTTATTTATGAAAATAATGAAGCACAAAATAACTTGCCTACAGCCAGAGGGTATTGAGGAAAGGAGGCTTTGTTTGAATATACTAATACCTGTGGAAAAAAAATGTTTGAAGAGTGGCTTTAAGTGGCTTTGAGTCTTTGCATCACCTTGATCAAAATATCTGACAAAAACAACATAGAGGAGAAAACGTTTATTTTGGTTTGTGGCTTCAGAGGTTCAGTCTACAATGGGCCATAACTCAAGGCCAGAGATGAGGCAGAACATCTTGGTGGAAGGGCATGCAGAGGAAAGTAGCTCAGAACATGACAACCAAGAAGCTGAGACAGCTCTGCTCACCAAGGACAATGTATGATCCCAAAGGCACACCTCCAGTGACCTAAATGCTCTAGCCACACCCTACCCGTTTAGTTATCACCCACTTAATTCATATACATGGAGGGTTTCATTGCAGCTCACACTCATAGTTTAATTGTTTTACCTCTGAAAACTCTTGAATTTTCTCATACATTTACCTTGAGGCATACTACATATCACCATTGTTTTGGTACTGGGGATTGTACCCAGAAATGCTTTACCACTGAGCTATATCACAAGCTGCTATTGCTGCTTCTTCCTCTCCTCCTCCTCCTTTCTTCTTCTTCTTCTCCTCCTCCTCCTCCTCTTTCTTTAAATTTTGAGGCAGGATTCAATAAGTTGCTGAGGATCTAGTTAACTTGCTAAGGCAGGTCTTGAACTTGTGATCCTCCTGCCTCAGCCTCCTGAGTCGCTGGGATTACAGATGGGACACCTCTTATCTAAACCATAACATTCTGCTCTTGACCTTGCTGGTTGCAGCCCAGGTAGCCTCTCTGTTGGCTTGTCTTTGCTTCATTCCAGTAACTTTCTTTGGCAAAAGTTCCATGTTACTGGCAGTTCTTACTCTTGGGAGTGTCCACTGTAATTTTGGCTTTCTTCTCATATGTTCTTGCATCACCATCTCAGGGACAGCCCACGGGTACTCTGATTCTAATACACTTTTTCTGGCTTTCTAACTGTCCTTTAAAATTTTGATGAAAATCCCCATGACCTGCTAACTCTAGAATCCTGCGTTTTTGAAGAAACAACAACATTTGGTAGCCCACAAGAACTGTCAACATCTCCACCATAGCCAAACCTCCCGGAACTGTGGTTGCAGCAACTTCTGAGTGCCTATGCAGCTGAACATGGTGAAGTAACTTCCCAGGGTCTTTTGTGTAGGCAGGGTGCACCAATAACTCTTTTTCAAATAATTTTTACTTTTACATCCTTGAACATCAGCTAGGTTTTGTCTTGCCAATTTCTGAGATGCTCTCAAGCCATCTTTCTTATTATTTCTGGATAGAGTATTTAGCATTCCTTTAGTAGCTCTAATATCCTTAGCAATCACAACCTCTTTAGCCCCAGTAGTACTTGCACTTTTCTGACCAAATTGCAATTTTTTCAAATCTTTCTGCTCTGCTGTCTGATCCTGATAATTAATATTTTTTATTTGTTTTAATTAGTTACACATGAAAGTACAATGATCTTGACATATCATACATTTGAATCAGATGGGGTATAATTTCTCATTTTTCTGAGTGTACAGGTTGCAGAATCACATTGGTCATACAGTCATGTATATACATACAGCAATAATAATGTCTATTTTATGCTCCTGATAATTATATTAAACTTGGCTAACCACCCCCATCAATATCCATGCCACTGCCAAGAATGCTGTACTGCTTAAAATTTTTCTCTATCAGAATAATTTGTTCATCATCTCTAAATTCAACCTCATAAAAACCTCAGGATATGAACAAAATGTAGACAATTCCTTTGCCAGAACATAACCTGAATGGCATCTAGTACAATTTCCACAGACTCTTCTTGCTCTGGAAACTCATGAGCCCAGTCTTTATTGTCCACAGTCCTATCAACTTTCCAGTCTTTTTCCAGAATCAACCTTTTTATAACATTCTAATCTTTTCCAGCTTGCATCTTTAAACTTTTCAAAATTTCTTCCCCTGCAAGCCAGTTCTAATTACTTCTGAACCACCGGGTTAGTTTAGTTATAACAATGACTCTGCATCTTAGTAACAATTTCTGTTTTAGTTAGCTTTCATATTGATTTGACCAAAAGACCTGACAAGAACAACACAGAGTAGAAAAGGATCATTTTGGCTCATGGTTTAAGAGCCTCAGTCCATGTTAAGTTAACTTCAGAACATCACGGTGGAAGGATGTGGCAGAGGAAAGAAGTTCAGAACATGACAACCAGGAATCACAAAGAGTTTGGTTCACAATAACAAAATATAAATCACAAGGTACACCCCTAGTGACATATTTTCTTCAGCCACAACTTATCTGCCTCCAATTACCTCCCAGTGAATCTGTTTCACTGGGGGATTAGGTTACCCCTCTCTATTCGAATCATTTCACCTCTGAAAATTCTTGCACTGTCTCTCACATGAGTTTGTGAGGAACACATTATACCTAAACCCCAACAATAGTATTACATCTAAACAGACCTAGTTTTATTAACTAGTTATTTTAAATGTTTATGCCCATATTACATAAATTACTCCCAAGTATTAGAAGACAAGGTAAAAAATATTATTTTATTTTATAAATCTATCATAATTGTATGTTCTAAGTCTGATAAAAGGATATAAAGGGAAAACTCTGGTTTATTGATTTGTATAAGTACATAGGCAAAAATACTACATATTAACAAATTGAAAAGACTAAATATAAATTTAATATATAATTTATTTGGACAGGGTAGCATAGGCAAGATAATCCTCCCATGGTATACATTATGGCCAGATTAATACAATCTGCATTTCTGTCTGCAACCGTTTGTTTAAGAAAAGAGCACTGAAAATATTTTTGCTCTTCTCATTTTTCTTTTCTCTTTCTCCTATCTTGATTAGGAGTTATTTCTCTGAATAGTTATGAAGAGAGAGAAAGAAGAGCTTCCAGTTGATTTTAAGAGAAGACTTTATGTGACACTACGGTCTAGTAAGCTTTGAACATTGCTCCTACCCAGGTAAATGATGGTTGCAATTTTGTTGTTATTATGTCTATTTTCTTTATCTGTTGTTTTGTATGTCAATAAATTGAGATACAGGTGATTTCTGTAAGTTTCACTAGTTGTTTCAATCTTAACATTAGATGCCCCCTGAAAAATAATCTAAAACATGGTATATGCAAAGACAATTTATTTGAGAAATGATTTCAGATCACAGCAGTGGAAGACTGGTAAGAGCAAAACAGGAAAAGGATTGAAGCAAGATAAATGTACATCCTCCAGCTGATCTTTACCACAGAAAACTGAGGTACCATCCCCTACAGGGCTCTTCAAGGAATGGTACACAATACTTTACAGACATCTTCAACTAAGGAACAAAAGAAGGGAATGTTTATCTTCTAGCTCTACTGCCCAGAGATCAGTGATGCCCTGTGGGAAATGAACACTTTCCAGTTCTAGGCAGAACATGTGTGAGTGTTCGGTATTGTTCCTACAGGTATCTCTACTGTGAAATCTCAAAAATTCTGGAGAAGAAAAATAAAGATGATAGAAGGTTCTACAGAGACACTACTGTACAAAATTAGCTGTCTCACTCACAGAATAAAAAAAACTATGAACCCTTTATATCTAAGTATGACCCTCTTGGTGTAATTACTTTTCTCTGTTCTCCATGTTATACTCTATGACACAGATATTTCAGTGAATATTTAACTTATTATGTAATAGGATATAAAGCTAAACAAAATATAGTTTCTGTCATTGATTGTCTTATAATGTAGTGCAAAACATAGGTAAAAAATATTACAATACAGTGTGAGGAGGCTACATTATTAATACATTATTAAGTTCTTTTTTTTTCTTGCTACTGGGGATTGAAACCAGGGCACTTAGTTATTGAGCCATGTCCCCAGCCCTTTTAATATTTTTATTTAGAGACAAGATCTTACTAAATTGCTTAGGGCCTCGCTAAATTACTGAGGCTGGCTTTGAACACAAATCCTATGGCCCTCAGACTCTGGAGCCACTGGGATTACAGGCATGAGCCACCATGCTCAGCCAATTATTAAATTTTTGATGATTTAAAAGGGTGTAGAAGGACAACCTATCTAGAGTTGTGGGAGTTGGAAAATCTCTTTAGGTCATACTAATTCAATCTAAATATTTTATTTCTTATAACCTGTACCATTTGTTCTACATTTTTTTCTGAATATTTGAAAAAAATGTATAAAATGATGCCAATTTTAACCTATTTTTGAACAACACAAAACTCTGCTAAAATCACCACCACCTGACACATCTCTTCTTTAATGTATGGAAAGAAAATTATGATTTTACAATTTGAATTTGAAATTCATTTTAAACATAACTATCCCCATTTTCATATTATGTATATTTTAAGTGAGAGAAAATGTTCTCATGTTTTTCACTTTTTCATTATGTTATCTAATCCATTTTGCCTTCAAAGTCTGCTGATAAACACTACAATGCAGGAAGGTTTAGAGGAGAAATGACTGGATTATGAGAGCCTTAACCCAATCGTTGAATTAATCCCTTGATGGGGATTAACTGAATGGTAACTGAAGATAGGGTGTGGCTGGAGGAGGTTGGCATTGGGGGTGTGGATTTGGGAAATATATTTTGTTTCCTGAGAGTGGAGTTTCTCTCTGCTTTTCTGATCCTCATGTGAGCTGCTTCCCTCCACTACACTCTTCCACCATGATGTTCAATTTTACCTTGAGCCCTGAGGAATGAAGCCTGCTGTACATGGACTGAGGCCTCTGAAACTGTGAGTCCTCAAAGAAATTTTTCTTCCTTTACAATTGTCCTGGTTGGGTATTTCAGCCACTGCAGTGAAAAATCTGACTAAAACAAATATACATTCTGTTTTCTGAAAATAAACATCTTAACATAATGAAAATAAATGTCAAAATTATTAATCAATAAGCAAGGTATTTAAGTTTAAAAGTTATTGCACATCAGTATCTGAAACATTCTGTCCTTATTTATGTCACTTAAATCTTAACTGCAGCTATTAATACATGAAAATAATCATAAATGCATATATCTCTTTTGGAAAGAAAAATATTAAATATAGAAATAACTAAAGTTATACAGGAACACCTCAAAATAAATACTTTTAATTTTAATGCTACAAAGAAGGTCTTACTTCTGCAAATTGGCACTTGATAAATACAGTTTAAAATCAAAATTATGCCATAATTTATGGTTTCAAAATAGTTCTATTTTTAAAATTCTTTCTTTGGTTATATCCAAAAAGGAAATAATTTTCAAAATTGCTATAAAAGAGTATATCTTGATAATGAAGTGAATTTGGCTTTGCTTATTTGTCATTACCTTGATATTCCAAAGAGATAATAAGTTGAATAATTTATAGAAATCCTTAAAAATTAGCAGAGATTTTTATGGCTTAACAGATATAGATATAGCCATAGATATTTCCTGATAATTATCAAATAGTATGCTTCTCTATCTTCTGCCTCATCTGACATGTGGATAACTCCACAAAGGCATTCTGGCTTTGCCTTGCAAACATCTCTGCCCATAGTGGTCTCATACTATAACCTCTGTGCCAGGGCACAAAGCTGGGAAATCTTAAGGTGGAGAGGTAGAGTTCAGGGTACAGAGGTTGTGGTGTACTCATACTGAACACAAATAGAGATGATTTAACAGTAGCTCTAGATGTGGGTTCAGCCTATTATCCCATCTCTGCCAACCTTGTACTTAAAAACAGGTGTTCAAGAAGGGGAGACCACGGAGATGGCATCTTGGAACTTGTTTCTCTTAGAAGTAGGGGCAGAACTTGGAGGCTAAACACCTGCTCTCTACTGATCAGTGCAGAAATACTCTCCCCAAGTATTGGCAAGTATCAGCCTGATCTCCCTAATGTGTCTCTTGGCTTTGTGCATCCTTTTCCCACACAGCAAAGTCATATTTTAAAATAAATCATTTCATGAGCCCCTCTTTCAATCTTCCTTTCTGTTTTACTCAGAGAAACCTGCAAAATCTTTTCATTGTTTGCATGACCCTAAGCTGACTCTCTAACCTCATTTGATCCAATTTCCCCATCATACTCAACCACAATTTAAAAGACAAACACAAAGCAATTCATTTTCATTGCTATTGCCTTTTCTTGGAATGTTCATTTTCCAGGTAGCTCCATGTCCTCACCCCTGTGTTCAGGTCTCTGTTCCTGTATTTCCTTACTGGGGAAGTATCCTACCCATGGATATAAAAACTCATCCTCTTACTCCTTTCTATGCCTTTCTCTGTTTTGTTTTTTTTGTGTGTGTGTGTGTGTGTTTAAACAGCATATATCACCTCACATAATCAATGTGGATTTATTTCATTACTGTCTTCTTTTGCCTCAGAATTGGAAGTGACATGGTAGCACTAACTTTATCTCTTTTGTTCAATGATATTTATTCCCTTAGTGTCTGCAGCAGTGACTGTTACCTTGTTGCCACTCAATAAATAGTTTTTGAAATGTAGGGAAAGAAGGAAGGAAAAGAGGGAAGGAAAGGAGGGTATGACAGAGGACAGGAAAAGATAGAACAGGCCAGTCTGACAAAGTTACTCAATTTCGTAGCACTTTCAATAAAATTATAGCCTCATCAGTCTTAGCAAATGCCAAAAACCCTCATGAAAATTCCCTCCAATGGCAATCATTGCCCACCAAATCACAGTATGAGTTCCATTTGCCAAGGTCACTAAAATACTGAGGAACTAGAGAATTTATTGAAGGGTAACCAAAGAATTTTACTCATAAGTTTAGGAACAGTCATATTATGACTTCAACATACTCTTAACCTCTTTCTGGGCCACTGGATGTTTGATGCTAAGTGTAGCAGAGTAAAACTTGACTGTATAGAATTTTCTAGACTCATGGACTTGTGCCCAACTATAACAATGCTAGTGATTAGAAATCCATTCATCAGCAGACTATATGGGGCACTGACAGGAAAATGCCCTTGATTACAAAATTGCCCACATTTTCTCTCAAAAAGAATCTAGCAGTATAGATGTATCCTGTGTTTCCACTTCAGCAAACATTCCAACGGGAGGACAGAAATGGAATTCCTCATTCTGGACCCTATACTTTATGCTCTGGAAGACGTACTATTTTCTAATACTATAACAGCTTGTGTCCTAAATAAATATGAAGAGGAAGTGCTAGAATTAGAAGGATATTTGTTATGCATGCAGGATTTGATCAAATGTTTAAACCATCATTCAACTACCTCTAGAGGATAAATTGGGTATTGCAAAAAAAATAATTTGCAAAACTTGATTCTCAATTTTGTTATCAAATAATTTCTAGTACAGGACTAAAAGTAGATACACTTTTTCTACCTTTGCTCCAAAATTTAAATGGTATTAGTCAATGAAATAAATAATCTCCAGTGGAAAAATCATTCATATTGGAATCGGAAGACTCAGATTTTTATCTTAGTTCCACCAGTCTTCATCACATCAGGATTACTATCTGGGGAGGTACAAATATTTTAGCCTAAAAGAATAAATCAAATAATATCTATTTTGAAAGTGGTTGAGACGATCAAATTAGGAAAATGATGGGCACATGTCTGGCACAGTGAACTACTCCAACAATATCAGTTAATTTTTTCTTTATCACTTAATATCATATTCTAAATTATTGTATGGAACCAGAAAGGTCAAAATGTAGTTTGAAATGAAGTGACCTAGCTCCCTATTATATTATCAGGTCAGGTCAGCACTAGTGATGTGCTTTCTTTCTGATGTTTAGACACTTGATATTCACACAAATAATCTCAGTCTATTAATATGATTCATGATGAAGACAACTATAGTGAAATGATCTTTTCATTACACACAGTTATATTATTACAGAATTCTTCCTAAAGCATGATTTATTCATTTAGAAGTTTCTGTAATGCAATTTACTATCTTCATTGCAATATATATATATATATATATATATATATATATATATATATATATGCCAGAAAAATTGCTCCATTACTTCCTCTCTCCTCTTCCCTAAAAGTCATTAGGAAAGAATGAAGTTTACAAACTTCTGGCAGCTTGTAGTTGGTTTCTGAGGTAGCCTGGCTTCCCTTCTTATTTTGTTTTATGGTGATTTGGCAGAAAGGTTGAAGAATATTTTTACATCCATAAATATGCTCTAGGTGATATTGAGCTCTGAGTATTCTTTTGGCTGCTATTCTTTCAGAAGACATCTTAGAAGTTCATTGTTTAGGCTCATTGCACTGTAAGATCATGCCATATTTTTCTGCTGACTTGAAATAAAAGTTATCTGTTAGTGAAATAGGAAAATTCTTAGGCAGGCAGTTTTCTACTTAAGAGAGTCTTTTGCCCCTGAAGTGGTAGTTGGGTTGTATATTATAAAAAATTATTTGCAAACTTGACTTTGATTAATAGCTCCTAATACTGGACTAAAATATGAGAACTTCAGGTACTCTAAGCTCCACTCCCTTGACCTCAGTCCATTCACTACTTTATATTTATTAATGCATCTCATATGATAAAGAGATCTGTTAGTTGCAAGACCTCTACTCTGTAAATTCACAATGATAACTTTCTATGTTTGATGTAAATGAAGGCTCATATTCATATAAAACACAGACATGCTAATCATACATACAAAAACAGTTTAAATGTATTTATGTGTCACACATACGTTTACATGCCATCCGATCGATAAATTACATTGTAACCAATAAATACATTAGAAACAAAAGTCATTATTATAAAAGATAGCACAGTATGTTAATAGATGGAGAAGGTTGGTGGAACCACAAAGGTTTTACACACAAACACACACACACATGAGTGTTTCTGCATGTGTATTTATACGTATATATATTTGTGATATATATATTCCTATAAGTACACACGGATGCCAAACTTCTAACAGTCCATGTATTCAATTGTGTATAGTATTTTCCCCTATGCTTTTCCCTGGTAATTTCAGAGGTTTGGTGGATACATCCTTCAAAAAAACGTTCAGAAAGGTATCTATTTCCATTGCCCAAAGCCCTCTTCAAAGACAGATTGTGCAGTGCATATGGTTCGGCAGCTTGGAAAATGGTATTTGTAAAACTTGCAAATACCTTTTAGTTACATATGCCAGATGTGAAAATAAACAACAAACACTCTCCTGAGTAATCCAGAGGATGAGATGAGGGATATTGATTAATACCTAGGTGTTTTTCTCCTACATGACTAAGAATGGATTATTTACTTTTTACTTTTTTTCCAGTCAAAATTAACCATTTTTCTCTTATTATCCAATATAATATAATCTTGGTTAAGATACAAATCACTAGTAAAGTACTAAAATAGCTATGTTCTTTTTACTCTCTACAATTTAATCTTAACTAAACCCCAAAGAATCTCTACACGATGAAATTTTAGATAGAAGGAAAAGCTAGTAGAAAATGGTTTTTCCTGTAGTACTTTTACTTTAGATGAAACTGTTGAGATAAGTATTTCCTTTAATTTGCAAAGCTTTCCCTCTATACCAGGTCAACAATGAGACTTTATCTAGCCATGCTATCACTAACTATCACTGTTTCTGTTCAATATTGAACTAAAAGTCCTGCCTAGTATGGTGAAAAGTTAAATATATAAACAGAGTTTGATACTTCATTTACAATAATATCCAAAAATGGGAGAAAGAAATTTATCTACAAAAGATGTGAAAATATTTATTGATATAAATTTACATATTTTTAAGAGAATCTGAAGAAATACAAGTAAAGAAATAAATAAACTTATTTTGTTGCTGCGTTGATAAACTCACAGGTCATTCCTCTCCAGAATTATCTATAGATTCTAATAAAATTGCAATTCCAATCAAAATTTCAATAGAAGTTATAGAATTTGGAAGTGCTTTTAAATATTATATGAAATATCAAAGGGCAAGCACAAAGTTCTTTGGAGATTCATTGTGAAGGGACTGATTAAAATAAGTAACAAATATTATTACAAAGCTAAAATAATTAAGGCAATGTTCTATTTGTGCAGAGCTATACAACTAGGTGCATGAAGAGAATAGAGAACCTGGAAATAGATCAATATATACAAAAATTAACTATGAAAATGTTTTATTGCAGGTCACAGTAGAAATAATATACAATAAATATTATTAGAGCCATTGATTTTCTACTTAAAAAAAACAAAGAACCCACATCTCAGACTATGCATGAAAATCTATTTCAGATATATTAAAATATTAAATGTGAAAAACAAATTTTTTAAAACTTCAGGAGAATGTTTAGAAGAACACAGGAGGAATTACACTCCCAGGTTTGATACAAAAAACACAAACCCATAAAGAAAAATCATTCTCTTCACTGAAAGATACCATGAAGAGAATACAAAGACAAGTCACGAATTGAGAGAAAATGCCTGTGACATGGAAATGCACAACCAAACAGATTAGCATCTTTTTAATCAATAAGAAAAAGACTAATAGCACTCTAGAAAATAGGTAGAAGTACAAACAAATATTTCATAGGCAAAGCCCAAAATGATAGTAAACAAAAATAAAAGAAGAAAGAAAGAAAAATGGTGCTCAGACTCATAACTAATCAGAGGTATGCAGTAAAATCACAATGAGACATCATTTTATTTACACAAAACAGGCAGAAATGAAAACTATTTTGACAAGCCCAAATAGTGAGGAGAATATGGAGGAACAAAAGGCTTCTCATACACAGCCAATGAAAGTGCATTTTTGTACCATCAATTAGGCACTCTGGCATAATTAAGTAAAGTGCAGGTTCCACATACTGCAGCTAAAGTAAATCACACACAGCAAACCATACATTCCGTCATGACATCATTTTATTTATTCTAGAAAGAACACTTTATGTCTATCTGTTATGGTTTGCATCTAGGTATGTTCCCCTCAAAGCTCATGTGCTGGGCAATGCAGAAATGTTCAGAGGTGAAAAAGTTGGATTATGAGAGCTGTAACTTCAAAAGTGGATTAACTCATAATTTAAATGAACTACTGGCAGGTAGGGTGTGGCAGAAGGAAGTAGATCACTGGGGGTGTGGCCTTGGACTGTGTCTGTTGATTGGCCTCTTCCTCCGTCTCTGCTTTCTGACTGCCATGAGCTGAGCATCTTCCCTCCTCTGCCACACTCTTCCCCTATGATGTTCCTTGCCTCACTTTAGGCCCAGAGTGACGGAATTGGCCGGCCACAGACTGAGACCTCTGAAACTGTGAGACAAAATAAGCTTTTCCTCCTCTACAGGCTCCTTGGCAGATATTTTGGTCATAGCACTGATAAACTGACTCATACACTGTTCAAATATGAGTTAATAAGAATGAAATAATAAAATGAGATTCATGTATAAATATATTTTAGAAAATTGGGCATAGACAATTAAAATAACAGAACTATTATTATAAGAGCCAGGATGAATAAATGTCAAAAGATTATAATGAATATTTTTTCATTAAATATTATAATGAATAAAGAAAAGCAAGTAGAAAAGGAATACCAGACTATACTACCATAAATATATAAAAACCAAAAGAATATAAGAGTAAAGAACAGATTATAAAGGATCCGTACAATGGTATCAAAACTACAACAATTTTGTTGTTAGTTTTTCATCACTGTAACAAATATCCAAGAAAAAACCACTTAAAGGGGGAAAGATTTATTTTGGCTCACAGTTTTCAGAGATTTTAACCCATGGCTAGATTGCACCATTGTTTTGGGGCCTGAGGTGAAGAAGAACATCATGTCAGGATGCTGAGGGCCATTGCCAAGTAGAAATGACGCATCGAAATTTCCTTGCTAGCGTACCCCATGTTAAATGGATTTCGCTGTTGACATTGCATGTAAGGTGACCTTGCTCAACAGCTCTAAACCCAGATCCGCCTTCCTTGAGCAAGTACTACTACTCTAAAAAACCACCTCAAAATATTTATCCCACCTATCTGGAAATGAACTCATTTTTTACTTGGCCCCTGTCCTCCTTTACTGGAGATTGTGGTAACGTATCTGAAAGCAATCTGGTGTTCCTGTAGTTTTTACTTGAATGAGTGTTTTACTTTGTGGGTTATATGAATTAAGCTTACTAAATGCCTTAAACTATGAGAAATTCTTCCTTTTTTTCAAAATTATACATTAATAACAGTATTCAGTGATGATGTTCTCATTCAATTTATATTTCTGACTTCATCCTAATATTACACCGTCCTAAATAAATTTCCTAAAGAAAAAGAACAATGTGCTATCAATATAGCTAGGTGGAATCATTTAATACTGAAGATGATACATGAAATTTATGAAGAGATATCCAGTCTACAAAAGCAAATAATCTAACAAATGAAGAGAGTGAAAAAATATCAATGACAAGAGATGCCTACTGCATGTTTTTTAACTCATATTTCAGATCACAATGATAAGGCTATGGACTGTAATCATAATCATTTAGGCTGTGTGGGGCTGGATTCAGTCAATTACAAACTACTTACAAATATTTCATGACCAAATTCCAGGGCATACCATCTTTGTTTGGAAACGAATATTCATAAGGGAAAATTACTAAATGAGGAAATGGATAAAGGCATGTTGGAGTATACCTAAGTATCTAAACCCTGGAGGAAAGCAAGTCAAGCTTGTTTTGATCAACCTATCTGAGCATGGTATAGATCCTTTGCCAAGATCTTTCTGGGTCCATATGGTTGCTGACCCTCAGAACTACTCTTATTGCTTAGCCAAGCAACTCCTCAATACTGCTGCAGAAGCAGTAGACAATTCTTAAATAGAAAAGATCATTACAAGCTCAAGTTTTAATTCATTTTTTTGAGGTAAGGATGAAGATATACATTTATAAGCCAAAAAGTTTAGGTAACAGAAAAATAAGTAAAGTCAAAGTGGTCTGGGCATTTACATGGGTGTGTTCACAAGTATGTTTGCAAACTAGAGGACTTTTGAAAATTATGTAGTCTCAGGCATCCACACATAAATTATTTATAAGAATTAATATATGTGTATTTTCAGAATATCAAAAGTATTCTCAGTGTTTTACAACATCAAATCATCATTGCATCATAGAGGTATGTCTTCTAGCACATTCTTCTTGATCTGAGTACTTACAAGCTCATTACCTGTGTTGTCTCAGCTTGTTTCCATGATTAAAATGGGATTCTTCTTAATGCTTATGATTCCAGAATTTCCATTACATTCTGCTTTATTTTTGTAAGCCATTTGTAGCTCTTGTCTATAACTAGGATTTCCACAGGCCTTTATGTACCCAAACATGTATGATTTTAATTATGTAAATTAATTAATGCATTTTAATTGTATCAATGAAAGAATATATGCATGATCTTTGTGACTAGATGGATCTTTAATTTCAAAGCACAGGATAAAGATTTCCCTTTGCCATACAGAAGCACTAATCTCTTCTACAAATTTTCTCCCTGTACTTTTTTTCCAATGGAACATAATATTTTAGTACACATTTGAATAAATATAAAGATTGTGATCTTAAATGTAACCATAATCTAAGCAATCTGCTTACTACTTTAGATCCCGCTTCTAAGTGTTTTTCAAATGTCCCCCAAACCTGCCACTTGAATCTCGAAGCAGGCCACAATGGCATAAATAATTATTGAGAGAGTTATAACAGCAAGAGTAAAAATGAGTTTCGGAAATCAAGCACAGTTACACAAAAACACAACAGGATAAACAGTGCGACCCAAAGAACAACATGGGCAGTTTAAAAGGCTGGGACTCTTAACTGTATATTAATTTTCACTTACATGCACTTTGATTTCATCAACAAATGCTATGCAGAAATTTGAAGACCTTGATTAAAGCTTTTGCCATTATCAGGCAGGTGTTTTTAAAGTGGGCAATAAGATTTGGGGGTGAAAAGTGAACCTGCTGAAAGATTTTTGCTTTCATAGATTTCTCAATGTCATTCCTTCCACACAAACAATTCACTTTTAAAATATGTTATAATTTCTCATAATAATTTTAGATGCTTTTATGTCTTTAAGACTGAATGTAATTCCCTATGGTAATATCTATTGAAGAGAATTTTATTTATGCACACTTTCAATTCTGAATACTAAAATATATATTCATAATACAGAAAAGACTCTCTCCTGATCAGAGTAACTTAGATGCCACCCTGCCTAAGAAGAAAGGATTAGACTAGATGACTTTTCAAGGTCATCTCTTTTTAGAACTAGCTCTTCTATGTGGCCAAAGGGAATTTCATTTTGAGAGAAAGGTAATACGTACAATATAGTGTGCCAGCAACTATAGGAAGGAAGATCTCCATGTCACACTTGCCACTGTCATCTATTAGTAGTATAACTGAGACAAGGAATCCTTCCCTGACACTCAAGATCCTCATTAGTGCAGTGCATCTCAGAAAGCAAATTAAATAATGTTTGAAAGCAGGACTTAAAGGAATCAGGGAGGCTTGGTGAGCCTAGAAGCAAAGTTCTGACTATCAAGGCTCAATACTATAAAGGGTTGCTTCTCGCACATGCAAAAATCATATGGGCTTAGGCCAAAATCCAGGGTAGTCAAAACTATCCATGTAGCAATGCAGAAATCCAGATCTCATCTCTTTAGTCTGTGCTCTGCCATCACAACACAAAGTCTTCTTGTTTGCACAAATAGAGTAAGAAAGAAATCTAAAAGGGAAACACGTAACAGATGTCACTCTGCCAATAGCTCACTGCTCAGAACGAAGGCATGGACCTTCCAAACTGTAAGAGGGCTGGAAAATAAGAACATGAAAATGGAATTTTATGAAGCATCACTGAGTTTTAAAAATATTTCAAAAGAGTATTCCTATTTCTACCATTAGGGAAAATTACTAAATGAGGAAATGGAGAAAGGCATATTGGAGTATTCCTAAGTATCTAAACCCTGGAGGAAAGCAAGTATGGTAGAATATCCAAAATAATAAAATTAAGATCACTTCAATTTCTTTTGATACATTTAAATTTACACATATGTTACTTGTATTTGGGCCAATTGACATTTAGTTTCAAAAATGAAACTAAAAAGATTTAAAGAGCTATCACTTAAACTAGGGAACATTTTAGAGTAATATAGACTAGAATATTATCAGGAATTAAATATTATAAAAAATAGTTCAATAGCCTTATACAATACCACCTCCATGCATGCTTCCATGTCCAGGAATCTTCTAGGCCTCCTTTTATACAAACTTTTTACCCAGTAAGGAAGGGAGACTTACTGCAGACCAAATGTCAAGTTAGGTTCTACTGTTTCCCCAAAGATGAGAAGGAAGATAAATTAGCAGATTCCCTTAACAAGAGTGAAATAAAAATTAAATCAAAGTACAAAGCAAACAGGAAGAAAATTCAATTAAATCATTCTAAGCACATCAACGAGTTTATTTCTTAGAAGTTATTTAGTATTGCCTTGGTTAGAGCTTGGAGGCTGCTAGGAGGAGAATAAATCCTTCAAAATAATCCTGTTGGAAGGTCAGAGAAGTTGGAAACCTTTGCTTGCACTCTTGTCTCATTGAGGGATAATATTTATTATTGACAATTGGCAATAAAACTATAATCCCACATTAGGCTGGGGTTGAATCTTAAAGGTTTTGGGTAGCTTTAGCTAAAGGATCATAGCTTGGAGATCACCAGATCCTGCTGAAAGAGCCTATTAAATATAGCATTGGAAGAGAAGGTCACTGGCCATGGCCAGGTGAATAGATGTCCTCAGTCAGTGGGGCAAAGTGACCCTAACAAAATGCCCTACTTCTTGAAACCTAGACAAGTAGAAACATTCAAAGAAGAGCTAATAAAAAAAAATCATGATCATTTACTGGTCCAGGCCTCTGCAAATAAAAAAAAGTATCATGTCACACAATGCTGATGGTGTTACTTTGGCATAAAACAAGAAGACCTGCTCTAGTGAGTCAGGGCAAGCTCCTCTGGTTCAACAAAGGAGCAGAGCTGACAAAACAAGCCTCATAGTTATTTCAGTGTATTTCTGACATCTCCCTGCAATGGGAAAACTGGTATATGTATCTCTTTGCCCTGAATGATTAAATATAAAGGAATGAATAAAAGTAGAAAAATGTAAAATTCCCACATTTGTATAAGTTACTACCAACATTAACATTCAGAATACCAAATACTACCTAATTATTAATACATGCATATGAAGAATTTTGAATGCCTGTCTTTATAAAAGAGAACATGAGTTTTGTCTCAAGGACACCTTGATAATAGGTATCAGAATTTCTGTTCAGCATTCTGCACATTATTTCCATGAAGAGTTCTAAAACAAATTGCTATGATTGTAAGTTTCAGATTGAAAAGCTGATCCAAGCATCACAGAAAAGACTTCATCTTCATCCTGGGCATATCTATAACCATTAAAGATTTGTGAACAGTATAAAATGCAATAGCACTCTCTAGTTTTAAATGCTACTATTGTCTCTGTGTTTGAATTGTCTACATGAAAAAAGGTCCCCTGCTTGATTCACTCTTACCTGTTTTAATAAAGAAAATTTGTTCAGAGATATCATAAAATTATTGTATTCCCATCTCCCCCCAAAAAGGGATGCTATGTCAAGAGCATACACAACGTAAAGAATATATTGGATTAAACCAAGCCCTACTAATATAAAACTGGCCTCTAGACATTTATCATCTAAATGCCCAACTATATGCCTTACTCTGGAAGGCCCTGGTGGCATTAGTTAAGCACTGTTCAAAACTGATACCAATAAAGACATGGGTAATGCTCACCAAAGAAAACAAATACACAGAAAATGTATTTCTTACAAATTCTTGCATATTTACATAGTATTAAAGTGGCCTTAAACAAACACAAAATTAGATGTCAATGATAACTTACTGTATTGCCTGCTAATTGTCTGAGATTATAAGAGATTATAAGAGTTGGGAATTCAATAATTAGATCATACATGCAGTTCCGAGTATTAATGTTGAAAACAACACAAAAATAAGTCAATTTTACATTTTTCCTATTGCTTTACATTTAACCATTCAGATAAATGTCAAACAGGAAATTATATACATATATATGTATACACACACACGCACATATAATTTTGCTAATATCTAGAAAAAACTTGTTATTCCCCAGGGCAGGGATTCCACACAAATAAGTCTACTTTTCTTCCTTCTTTGCCAATATTTTAAAGAAGAACATGGCTGATTTGCCTCAAATAATCCTATACTTAATAATAATATAGACATTATATTTTATAAAAATCATTAAATAGAGTTATTATTCTTATACAATGCATCTAGGCCAGTGGAAGAAACATATTATTGCTTAAAGAAATGAATCATTTATGGAAACATTCTGAGACTTGCTATGAGGCTCTGAAAGAGATGTTGAAGTAGAGAGCTCCAGGAAATATCAAGGAAAGCCTGTTATAATGTTGGTAATTGGTGTGATCTCACATTGTCGAACAATGCACAGGAGTGGTTGTCCATTATACTTTGGCACCAAATCAAAAGGTGGTACTTCTAAGAGACACCTCCAGATTTCTATCTCAATAGTAAATTATTGCATTGTACAGTAGGTCTCATTCTGTTATAAATAAAACCAGAAATGTACACAAGTTTTATAAAAATATTGAACAGTAATATCAATGATTGCAGACTATCCTTATACTTTCCCTGCCCAAGTGTCTTAAGCAGATGAAAGGTTGACACTATAAAGGAAATGAAGTCTGTACATAACATTTTATATAAAACAATGATTAGTCCCAACTTCGTATATGAGATTAATGAAACTAAATTGGCATACTAAAATTCTCTAAAGTTCTTTTTTTTAGACAGAATTACTATTTATTAATTCTAGTTTTATAAATATTTCATTGAAAAATCTCTTAGGTATTATGTAATTTGGAAGGTAAAACGTCATTTCCAATAAATATTGTATGTGCACACACAGATCCACACAAACACACACACACATACACACACAATTCATTTCACCCCTCTTTTTGGAACTTGCTATGTGCCCTATATCTCTAGAGTTTAAAACTTTTAAATGCCTAAAACACACTCCTTACATTTAATAGCATTTAATAAATGAAAAAGGTTATAAGTGAACTTAATAATCTCTATAAGCAAAAGAAGAGGCCTTCAAAAAGATGAACAAGAGGCAAAGACAACCAAGAAGTCACAGACTGCCAAGAAGGCAACCCTAGTGACACGAGAGTGGCAGCAGGGATCAAGAAAAAAGAGAAATCAGTACTTGGCCAAGATAACAACTCCTGCATCAAAACTAAGCCCAACAAACTGTACCAAGAAATTGTTTGGCTGGTCATACACTAAGGAATTCTGCATGTTCACTCTCTTTATTAAGGTTTATTCACATATAAAATTTTGAGGTGCTCTAAAGTAAATACAACCACATACTTTGGGCCTACATTTTTCTAGTTATTTTATTGCCCTTTTCTGTATCTAAACTTTTATTAACCTCTCAGTGAGGGGTTATGACAATTTATTTGAGGAATCCACATTGAAGTCTACTGTGTGCTGGGTGCCTTTGCATGTGATGGTTCTTCACTCATCTATAGCATGTATATCTCATATACAAGAAAAGTCATTTTCAGAGTTTTACTAATTTGTTCTCACTTACACATTGGAATAACATTTAGTAGGGTCTGTAATTCAACTACATAGTTATATTCTCTGAGGGAGATATTAAAGAAAACCAACTAAATAACATATAAAAGCAAGACAGAATCTCAGGATTAGGGCAATGCCTGAGTCAGTATAAAGGGAACAACTCACAGCAAATAAAAAAGTGGTTTACTTACAAAACTGAAGCACATATTGGGGACAAATTTCTGTAAAGAAGGTATCATCAATCATCATCCCGAATACAAAATCAGGGATCACCTAGAAACTAGAACCTTACTAAAAAGTGTTGTGGTGTGAACTGATCAATGTAATCAATAAGTCATAGACATAGGTTATAGATTATAGGAATAATGTAAGATAACATATCTAAGCAACAGTGAGACATAAGTTCATAGATAAGTTCATCAGGAGTAAGCCTAAGTAATAATAATAAAATCATGTAACTGTAAGACACAGGATTTAAGCTGCAGGAAAAAGATATGGAATGGTGAAAGGTGATAAGTACAGTATAGTTATAGATAAATATAGGCTGATAAGTTGATATAGATATAGACAAGGTTAAATCAATAAGTTGTGAACAATTGTATTAGCTTGATCATGTAAACATAAGGCTTATAGTAGTAAAATGATGAGTAAATGAGATAACTGCAAGCATCAAATAGGTTACTAGTACTGGGATAGCAGGAATGGAGTCACTGTGGCTATATGAACAAAAAGCGTGGCCGTAGGGACTCTGTCTTAGCTGTTCTAGACTCCATCTTAGTTTTTCTGTTACTGCTCCTGTGAAGAGGGAACTGCATGACCCATTTTTGAGAAACAGAAATAAAAGCTGTCTTTTTGTTTTTCTGTACTTTGTATCCCACAGAATGTACCCAACTCAGGATATGATGGTGGTTGTGGTGATCTAAATCCTGGATTTGAGTACATTTATGGGTCTACATGACTTTGAAATAGATTATTGACCCTGCTCAGCTGAAACTCAGGATACAGTTGTCTAACACTTGCTCAGACCCAAGATGTGGTTAACTAAGTTTAAGCTAACTGCTTTTTTTAGCTTTTGTAACTTGCTTGGCTGCATGATGCTAAGAAAAGGCCCTGAGTTGTGATTTTCGTCTTTAAATTCTCAAGTCACAGGTCAGAAAATTTATTGTTCTCCACAGGGTGACAGTCCCTAGACAGGGAAATAAAGTTCTCTTTTGTTTGAATTCTGACTTAGAGTGTTTTCTGAGGTGGCTCTCTATGACAAAAGGACTAGAATCCTGTGGAGAGCAGGCTGTGCCCTACTCTAATTACTCTACGATATAAAGAACAGCAATTTTCAGACTGTGCCTAAACCCAAGTTACTTCATTTTGGAAAACAATAGTTTGCCATGAATTTCTCCATTTTGAGCACAAGTGCCAAGGTAAAAAAAAAACCTTGTTTTTACAAGTAAGCAACCACCATTTGCCTGGCACCACCATAAGGTCTAATTTGATAACTTATATGTAGCTGCTTATCCAACTCAATCAAGAGATATCTAGACATGTAGACATCACAAATCATATGAGAAACACCAGACATGGAAACTTATCAACCTCACTAGATGCAATCCCCTCACACAAGACCCATAATAAAAGGAGAAGTCTCTGAGACTAAATACAGAGGCACCCTGACCCCAGCAGCTGGTCACACATCAAGAACCTGGCCCAGGAAAATTGCCACAGAGATTTGCTGTCCCCGACAGGCTAGAGCAGAGCACAGTTTCTCCTTCACATGATGATCATGGATGGCCACTCAAAACTGACACCTCAAGCTGACAATCTGAAACTGAAAGTGGCATCCACTGGACCCTCTGCTTTGACCAATTCTATAAAACCAGTTCCTTAAAATTCTTATCTGATTGCCTACAGTAAGTCTGCATTCATCTGTCTCTCTTCCTGTGCTCTTGAAATCAGCATCCAGTAACCCTGTGACCATCTTAACACTCTCTTAGTCTTTTTGTGACCTACTTTTATATCATTGTGTGAAGTATGATATGTGACTTCATTATATACATTAGAAATTAAGATTGAAATAAAAGAACTCTTGTTTGCCCAGCTTACAACTATCAGGTAACCTATGAATATTCAGAGAACCGCCACCACTGAAAGCCGTGTAATCTCCGAATTTATTGTTATTCCATCTATTTTGACCTGTGGAAAGACATAAAGGTGTTTGGTCTATGTTAAGGACATTGCTCACTCATGACATAAATATTTAAAAAGATGCTTGAAACACTGATTTCCCCAAGACACTAAGGTACAAGTCAATCCTATGTATTGCTATAAGTGGCCCTCAATACTATCACTTAAGGAGATCAAAGAAGTCTCCATACAAATGTGCAATGTGGTTAAGTAGTCCAAAGACATCTATGAGGGACCTTGAAAAATGGCTGGAGAAGACAAGACTTGCTTTAGGAGGTAGGTAATAGGAAGAATTGCAATACCTTAAGTGATAAAGGAGGGGTTTTAAGAAGATGAGCAGAGTCCAGGATGAATAGATTAGAAACCACCCAGAAATGCCTCGGAGGGAGGGAATGGGGGTTAGAGTAAATTCAATAAGGATTATAAATATGACTCTCATAAATGTATGTAAAATTAAATAACTCTGAAATTTCCTACAAAAATTTGGAAAATTGCCGTAGTCACAGAAAAGCCAATTTGAAGAAAAAGAAGAGGCAGTTGAATTTGACCTTGAGCATGTTAAATTTGAGGTAACAGAAGACATGCAAGTATTTTAAATTTTTCACCAATGGTAAGAGTTGAATCTCTAAAATTGAATGAATTCAGGCTTGGAGTGAAATTGCAAGATGAATGGTAAATAAATTTTTAAATGCATTTAGTTATTCTGCCCAAAATTGTCAAGTAAACTAGGTTTACGTACTGATAACATATTTAAAAAAAAGAATCAGCAATTCTAGTGAAGCCTAACTCACAATTACACTAATAAAGTGCATGAATGTATTTTAGGCTGTTATTCCTGAAAATGAATCAAATATACAATTTTGCACCTGCTTTGTGTAGTTTTTTTTTTTTTTTTTTTTTTTTTGTAACAGAACCAGAGGCTTTAAATTCCCCAAATAACAACAAAATGTAAAATAAAAGCATAACACCCGAAGCCCCATGCTTTGAATTAGAATTCAATGTGCATATTTTTTAGTTGTAATTTTCTTGTCTATCATTCTCCAGCTCCCAAATTAGACTTATTTGGCACCATGCCAGAAGATGGGTCTCTAAATTATAATGACACTCAACTTTTACATACAGCACTATTGATAATATGAGCAGCAAATCTGGGCAGTGCTACAATGAAATAGGCGACAGATGTACTTCCAATTCTGGCAGAGCGACTTTAAAAAATCCCAACACTGGATATTAAATGCCATTTAAAGGAATTAGATACAAACTCACCACTGGTGGGGGGAAGGGAACAGGTGTGACAGAGGGAGATACTGCCTAATTAAAATATTTTGAGGCGTGAACATTAAAATGGTGTAGTTTTTATTTCACTCTGTAAAATAAGTTTTATGTAGTTTAAATACTCCAAATGATTTTCAGGAAGGAGCTAATGCAGTTGACCTTATAAATGTGAACATATTTGATCTAATTGGGAATTAGAGTTAGGATTTTAGTTTAGCAATAAAAATCACAGAGAACAACTCCACACTATGAAAAGATTAATCCAGATGTCAAGAAGAAATGAAGAAGGTTTAAAGCAAAATATTGATATATACTTGAGTATCAGCAATTGTGAAAAGGAAATATTAAGAGTTATCCTGCTTTTCTTAAAAATGAAAAATAAAGTTATTTGGTGTAATGATTTTAGATTTCAGTATAGCCTATAACAAAAAAGACGTTTGAAAAATCCATCCTTTTCATCATATCAACCGATTTCCGTTTCTGGAATGTTTACAAAGCTGGTGTGTTCATGCTGACACAGTGTGGGACAGGGTTTCTGTGGTAATGATAAGCACATTTATACTATAAGGTACATAGGCAAGCTATAGGTTTATTTGCCATGAGAAAAAATAGGAGGAAATATCACCTAGAATGACACTCAATCTCCCCCTACGGTATATAATTTGGCTGAGATTTTTATTAGAATGATACTGAATTTTAATTTAAAGAATATTTATTTATAGCTTAGCAATGTTGAGTCCTCCAGTAAGTCTTTCAAAAATATTTTGGCAACATTCTGTAGTTAGGAATGCAATGTTGATACTCTTTATAGTTGTAAAGTTTGCAAGAACTTTTTAGTTACATCCCATAAATTTTGGTATGCTTTACAAGTTTTGATTGTCTTTCAGGTAAAAATATTCCTTGATTATTCATGTGAGATTGTTTTCTTTGACTTATGAATCACTTCAAAGTGATTTTGGTCTATTTTGGTGATTGTTTCATTTACAATTTTAGTGCTTTATAAATGTCAATTTGGCCAAAATGATTGATAATATTCCAGTGTGCTATATATTTATGGTTGATTTTTGTTTTTGTTTTCTTGTTCTGTCAATTACGGAGAGAGTCACACTAAAATCTCCACCTATTTTGTTGTTGTTTTGTTTATATTTTCATAGTGTGTTCTTAGATACTGTGTATTTTATGAAAATTATTGCTAATGAATTGCCTTGCGTAGCTATGAAATCTCCCTCTTTATCCGTTAGTCTTCATGTCTTCAAGTCTGCCATTTGCCTAAAATCTCCTTTTCCATTCTTTTACTACAATCTTTGTCTTTTTATCTAAAAATATCTATTAATGGCACAGTGTCTTGGTGGCACATTCTTGGGTATTAGTTTTTTAATAGTGTCTTTTACTTGAAGTGCTTTGTCTACCTAATTAAAATGTGACGATAGAGTTGGACTTAAAAATACCATCTTCTTCTTTACCTGTTTGGCTATCTGTTCCTTGATACCCACTCCTTTCTCTCATAATTTGGTAATTAATTAAATAATTTTATTACTCTTCCTTTTTAATCAATAGAACTTACTATATCATTTTTTCTCTCAATTCCTGTTTATTTGAAAATATCCTTACTATGCCTGGTTCACTTTAGAGTGTTTTTTTCTTTGGAAGAACACTTTTAGGTCGACAGCTTTCTTTTATTTATTTATTTGTGTTTGTGTGTTTTATTTTCTGTCAGCTTTTCATGAATGCTCTTCTATTTTCTTTTTCTCTTTTGTCTACTATTATTTCAGAAAAAGAAAAAGTTTCCATTTGGCTATAATATGTCTTTCTTCTCTGGGTGCTTATAGGATTTTTATTCCGTTTTGTTTTTATTGTTTTTCCTCTTTGCTTTTAAGCAGTGTGACATCATTAAGTTTAATTTCCTTCATATTCATCTTGTTTGGAATTAAATGAGCTTCCCAAATTTGTTATTGATTGTGATTAACCAAATTTAGAATTCATTGTAGTGAATATTTTTCCAAATATTTTATTTGCCATATTTTCTTCTTTTTATGGACTCTAATTACATGCATATTATTTGATACTGTCCTTCAATTACCTGAGTCTCTTGATTTTTGAAAATATCTTTTTTTCTTTGTACTGTAGTTTGGCTAATTTGTATTTACTGGTCTTCAAGCTGTATCATTTTTTTTTCTTTCTAATCTACAATTGTTCAATGATGTTTTTAAATTTCATATACTGATTTCTTTTTCAATTGTCAATTTTCCATATAGTTCCTTTCAATAATTTTATACTTTTCTTCAAATTTTCATATCACTTAAATATATTATATATATATGTTATGTATGTATACATATTACATGTTATAGTACATATTCATATTATTATTTTAATGTGTGTGCCTGATAATTCTAATATGAGACAATGTGTTATTTTGTTTCATGTACTAATTTTTCTCTTGATCCCTTATTCTTTTCTTCTTTCTCCCCAACCCCACATATATATCTTTTTTCTTTTTGTGTATTAATGAATCTTATAGTCATGGAAGATATCTTGAAGACTGTAGTGCTCCATCTTTCTCTAACAATGTATGAGTTTTGTTGTCTCAGTTCATTAAATCACAAATGGATCACCCTGATTTTGAGAAAGCCAGACTTTATGCTCTATAATGAATGGTCTATTTTAATTTTCCCTTAATGATAGAGTCCCTCTGATGTGGTCAAAGCTGTGCTCAACTGTTTGCCCTATAGATAGTAACTGCTAAAATTTCTATCAGGGCTTTCATTTGTTGAAGGGTTGTTTTCTCCTGGACTATTTGAAGAGTGACCCATTTGTGTATAATTTAGAGTTCTGCTAAAAAATTGAGGGACACTGTGTATAGATTTGAGGGTAGGCTCCCCTTTATGGCACTCCTTCCCTTCCGGGGTATCTCCTCCCAATTTCTAGCTGTTTTGAACCCTGTGCTCTAAGGCCTGACTCCTGGAGAGATGGAACTGCAACTCTTGGTTCCAGCTCTAATGATGGCATGTCTTATCAATGTGGCTTTCACTCACCACCATTTCTGTCTTTCAAGATGTAAATACCCTCTAATCTCTACCAACTTTTGGACCCTTTCTGGTTTTTCCAAATAACTGTATAGGTATACGTGTGTATGTACACTCACATGCATTCTTTTTATATGAACTTTGCCCAAATTATGTAATTGTTTTTGAAAAGAGTTAGTTTAATACAAGTTTACTGGGGGCCAGAATTTTGTTACTGTTCTTTATGTGTAATTTTGTTTTAGTTTTGTTTACATGTACTCTGTATGTTTTATAAAATATATAATCCTAGCTATAGTAATATCTAGGTGTCCCATTGGGAAAGTTCTACATAACTATGTGTGAACTCGCATTTGTTTATCTATTCACATTTCCAGAATTATCAGAACAGGTTAGTATTTCAATGGTAAGAATTACCTCAATAAACAATTTACGTATGTGTTGATGATAACCAATATAGCAAAAAAGGATTTCACCAAAACTTGACTTGCCTGGCACTAAAGGCATATAGAAACATTGATCCATTTGAGAATCCTGTTCTTAAAAGCAGACAGTAAGTGAATATAGATGATTAAATATCAATTGACTTGTTCACCCAAAGACTTAGGTATCCTAGGAATTAGAAATAGAAGGAGGAGGAGAAAGAAAACTAAAAGGAGGAGCAATGGTAGCTGCCTGTTGGCTCACAGCAATGTAAATGTGCAGGCAGGTTAAGTTGATCAAACCATTCTACCACTAAATACAACAATGCATCAGCTAAAATGGAATACAAAGGCAAAATGAGGTACATAAGATTCTGGGTGGGAGATGTGGGCACGAAAAGTGTTACAAGTGTTACGCATGCTTACAAAAACATTCACAAAGAAAATAAATGAGGGATAAAGTCTGTCATTTGCTTAGGAATCCAATTAGTCTAAGGTCAACTCTTCTATAATCCCAGAGTTTCTAAATTAATATCTTCTTAAAAATCCCACCTATTTCCCAATTGACTGAATCCCTAAAGGGAAATATGAATTTCATGATTAAAAAAACATGAAAAATTACTGTTTCTCTAGCACATATAATACAAAGCTTTTTTCATTTAACGTTTAAGTTAATTCTAAAAACAGGCTGCTAGAAGTCAAAAGCTAATGTACTATTTGCAAAAGAAAAAGTTGTATTATTTTATAACCCTTTAAGAAGAAAATAGTAGAAATGCTTTAAAGGCAACAGTCTCAGAAATGGACAGTCTAAATACACTTGTAGAGAAATATTTCTGCTCTCAGATCTGTTATGAGTTTGATGCTGGAAAAGGAATATATAATGAAATCCCCAAATGCTCAATCCACACAGACTTGACACATTGGATCTACAATTGAATTCCATTGATATTTCAAGATTCCTTTCTGAAAGGCCAATATTCACAAAGCTTTAATTACAATACATTGCTTTCACCCCTTGTCAATTCAGATTCCAAACATGAGCTTTGTCATTAACATAAATTTGCATACAAGGAGAGATTACAGAAATGTCACTGCAAAGTTAGCAAAAGCAAATAGAGAAAAATAGATGCCTTTTGCATTGAAACTTCTTTTCATACCCTTTGAAACAGTAGCATATTTTGACCTGACCATGAATTCCTTTAATGAGACTTTTTTAAACAAATGAGTCACTTCCTTAGACTTCTGAATATGGTGCACTTAAAGAACACTCACAGAGTTTTGGGACTCAAAATTTTTTTTTCTTGTTGTTGTTTTTTTTTTCCCCAATACCATCACATCTTCACTTACAAGAAGAACGCCCTGGTGTGATTTCCATGCATGGCATTGTCCCAATTGTATGAATAATTTACAGATTTATGGTGTTAAACAAAAATTATGAGAGGCATTGTTTTAAACTGTGCTAAATGCCACAAAATCAAACTGAAAAAAACACTAAGGAAGCTGATAGGGCCCTAAACAAACTAATTTTCCCCAAATAGGAGAATCCAGTCTACCTGAGTCTATATAATAAGGAAATCCTCTCTGCTTTAACACTTACCAAAAAAAAAAAAAAAAAAAAAAAAAAAAAAAAAAAAACAATTGAAGTGTTAACAAAGTAACAAAGTACCCTGATATTAAATAATCAACTTTTCAACCACATTTCTGTTTTCCCAGGTTGTTCCCACTGTTCTGCTCTTGTACAGTGGAGGCTCTCATCCTAACATGTAGAATAGAAGCTACCCAGATTCCTGAATCACAAATTAAAGTCAATTAGATCTACAACTGTATTTGTTGTAATTCTGACAACATAACATCTTCATTGCCCATGGATTCTAATTCCTTATAGTTTTTGATGACTCCAAATTTATTTCACCAGTTTTAACTAATCTCCTGAGCTCCAGAAATGTATATCAGTTTTCCAGTTTAGCGTATACCCTTACTCAGGAATATCTCATAGGCACCCCATTATTAATGTGTTCAGAATCAAACTCATGAATTCTCCTTGAAAGCCATTTTCCTGAGGGTTTTTTTTTTCCAATTTAGTGAGTTAACTCACTATTTCCCCAGCTGCTTAGGCCAATAATCTAGAAACAAGCTGTGATTCCTTTTCCTTTTCCTTGCCTTTGTACAAAACAACAGCAAATAGATATTTTATCTGAAGAAATTTAATTTTTTTAGCTTTCTCTTTCATGCAAAACTATTTAACAACGCCATTTCTCAGCATGTCCACCACTATCATTCTAACCAAGTCCATTTTTTTTTTATATTGACCACTAGAATAGTCTTTTTTATTGGTATTTCTGCATTCTTCATTCTTTTACTCTAGTACCTTTCATAAGGATTATTTTTATACATTTAAACTAGATTATTAACTGCCTTTCTTAAACCTTCATGTATTTCTCTTTTGTGTGTAGAAATTTCAAGCACTATATAATGTTCCTTGAGGCAATGGGTGATCTGAGGCTAGCCCTCTCCTTCCCTACCTTGGCTCTGTTTTCTCTTTAGCCACACTGACCTTCCTGCTTCTTATCAAGCCTCTTCCCACCTCAAGACATTTGTACTCACTAACCTTCTTCCTCAAATAATTTTCCCCAGATCTATTCATGGTAAGCTCCTTTGCTTTATTTGGATCCCACCGAAAATATCTGAAAGGCTTTTTGGCTACTGAATCTAAATTGGATCAACTTTCCTTTCCCAAACTACTAAACATGTTATATTATTATATCTTAATTTATTACTTTCAGAGAACTTATAAGCATCTAATATTATTGTGCTTATTTTATTTTGTACTTGTTTTATATTTTCCTTCCCCCAATGGAAAGTAAGTTCTGCAAATCCATAAATTTATCCCATTACTATAATACCCAGAAAAGTGATTGGAAATCAATAAATGTTTAATAAATAGTTGTTCACTAAATGAATGAATGCATGAAAGAGAAAGCTAAAAAAATAAATTTCTTCAGATAAAATATCTAAAAAAAACAGCTGAATCAATATATCACCTAGAGTATATATATGAGAACATTAATCTGGCAAAAGTATGTGATTGGAATGGGGACAGATAGAGGCTCAGCCAGCCAATTTTCTCTTTTGATAGCAAAGAGGAAATTCAGTAATGATTACAAATAAAGTGAAGCCAAAAAGAGAGGGCCTTAAGAGAAATACACCTTAAAAGTATTGCCAATTTATTGAACATAGAGAAAATAGAGGAATCAAAGTTAACTCAAAGATCTCCAGTCTGGCTGAGAGTAAACCTACTAGTTTCATCAGAATAATCAGCATAAAGCTTAGACATAGGTGATGTATGTGAGATTTAGTATGGAGATTTGTTTAGGTAGCTTAGTAGGACATCTGGGTAGAGATAATATTTAGTCAACTGGAAATGCAGTTCTCTAGAGCAACAAATAAAGATTAGTATTTTGTTTCTTTTTTAGTTAAAATTATTGAGATATAATTTATATAAATCTTGAGAAATGTCCATTCATTACCTCAAAATTTTCCTTCAGACCTCTTGTTAGTCAGTTCCTTTCCTGATAGCCTTAATTCCAGCAATAGCCAAACAGGTTTTTGTTCCTAGAATTTTTGCCTTTTCCATAAAATACTATAAATTGAATCAAATGATATATAACTTATTATATAAAGTTCATTTCACCTAGTATAGTGTTCTCATATTAGTATTTAGGTCTTTGAATACATGTTATTGTTTGTCAGAGGGAAATGTACAGGGGTGGGATTGCTGGGATACATGGGAAGGTGAATGCTCTAGGAAACTGTAAACTCTTTTCTGAAGTTACCATACTATTATGAACTACCACCAGTAACATATGAGAGCTCAAGTTAGTCTATATCCTGCCAGTATTTAGTATTATATTTTTACTGAGGACACTCTAGTTGTTTATAGTGGTATTTCATTGTGTTTATTTTTATTAGTGCACTGTAGTAGTTATATATAACCGTGGGGTTCATGTTGATGTGTTTATATATGCCTGTCAATAATTTGCTCCATTTCAAGCCCCAGTACTAATACTTTCCTTCCTTCTTCCCTCTCCTTAATCCCTTCCTTTACTCCTTTGGTCTTCCTTCTATTAATTTATTTTTTAATAGGTGCATTATAGTTATATATAAAAGTGGAATTCATTGTGATATATTCATATGTGCCCATTTTATAGTTTGTTCAATTTCATTTGTGGTTCTTTTCCTTTTCCATTCCTGTTCCCTCCCCTCAATAACCTTCCTCTACTCCTATGTTCTTCCTCTGTTTTCTCCCCCCACACACACACACACACACCTGTTTTTAATTCCTATTTCTTTCTAGTTTCCACATATAGGAGAAAGAATCAAATCCTTGTCTTTCTGAGTCTGGCTTATTTCACTAAGCAAGATGTTCTCCACTTCCATACATTTATCAGAAAATAGTATAATTGCATTCTTCTTTAGGGCTGAATAAAAATCCATTGGGTATAGATACAACACATTTTCTTTATCCATTCATCTATTTAGGGGCACCTAGGATAGTTCCATAACTTGACTAATGTGAATTGTGTGCTGCTATAAACATCGGTGTGCATATATCAGTACAATATGCTGATTTTAACAACTATGTATGGTCTGAGATAATTTACATTTAAATTTTTTCCATAGGTATATTTGATTGTTTAAACATCATTTGTTAAAAATAATATCCTTTCTCCATTGAAGTACCTTGAAATATTTGTTGAAAATCAAGTATCCTGTGTGCACATTATGCTTTGACTGTCTTTATGCTAAATTCTCACTGTCCCAATTACTGTTGATTTATAATAATGCTTAAATTTTGATTTTGTAAGTCTATGTTATTTTTCAACGTTTATTTGGTTATTCTAGGTATAATTGCATTTGGATATAAGTTTCAGAATGAATTTGCCCATGTCCATAAAAAACTGTGCTCATTTTTAGGTAGTGATTGAATTGAATCTATAAAGCAGTTTGAGAAGAATTGGCATCTTAATACTGAATCTTCAGATACATGAACATAGCCTAATTCTTCATTGTTAGGCCTTCCTTAGTTGCTGTAATCAATGTTTTATTATTTTCCTCTGAAATATCTTACATGTTTTGTTTGTCAGATTTATCCTTAAACATTTCAGGATTTTTATAATATTAAAATGGCAGGGTTTTTTTTTAAAATTTATATACATTCCCAACTGTTACAGTTCCCCAAACCTCTGATAATTCCAATATCTGAATCATCTCTTGATTTTGTTGATTGATCTGTTTTTTTTTTCTCTTTGTCTTTTTCTATTATGATTATTGCTTTTTTTTTGTACCTGCTGCTAAAACAATTATTTGTATTTGGAGGAGTAGAGGCTGAGGTAAATATGAATTATACTTGTAAATATGCAGACCTTGTCAGGCTGTCAGGATGGGTGTTTGAATCTAATTAGTAATGGAGTGGAATTTAGGTTTTGATGCCACTGTAGTCAATCTCCACGCCCTATAGATTTCAGATTTCTTCAATGGTAGGCTACTGTTAGGCAGTGCTAAGTGAACAGCCCATGACACTGGAAGTTTCTCTCAGTGTTCTTCATCTGTGCTTTCCTTTTTGAACAGGGGAGCTTCACTGTCTACACTCACAGCCTTTCCTACCAGGAGACCGAAATTGCTTATTATTCCAGGCTAGACTTGTGGCAAGAGCCAAGAGTCTGTTTTCCTCTTCCAGCTTCCTGATTAGGCAAGATCTTGCATCTGGATTTTTGGGGCTGGAATTTTTCACTTGTTCTTGTCCCTGAGCCATGGTAGGAGACATTCTCTTCTTGTATGTGGGGGAGTTGGAGGGTAACTGCTGCACAGGAGTCTTTCTT
Organism: Spermophilus citellus; assembly: GCF_964194105.1. Taxonomy (NCBI): domain Eukaryota; kingdom Metazoa; phylum Chordata; class Mammalia; order Rodentia; family Sciuridae; genus Spermophilus; species Spermophilus citellus. Next base: position 111,186,909 of record NC_138192.1, on the reverse strand, counting down.
GTCCCTCCCCTACTAGTAGGAGATGTTTTTGTGAAATCCTAGTATCCTGGACCCAAAAGGCTTTCTTACCCCTTTCCAAGAAGTATCATTTTTTTTCTATATTTTCCCCAGAAGAAATGAATCTTTGTGTCCTGATAACCAGAAGTGTTTCTACTCCTTCTCAAAGGCATTTGTGTTTAATTTGCATTCTCCCAATGCAGAGGCTCTTTGTCTGGGTCCTGGGGAATGGAAGGTTTTCTGCCCATTCCAGGAAGTTTAAGGTTTTTCATCATATGAGGGAAAAGTGGCAATGTTGAAAAAGAAGTGGTCAGGGAATTTAGTCAACCAGTTAGCACCTGCATACCTGTATGCCCTTAGACCAAGGGGAGGGGCAGAGTAGGGGCAGATTCTACTCTACAAATTCTCCTTCCCTGCCACCAATCAGGTGCACTATGGAAATCATAGGTGACTGCACACATTTTTGTGGCTGGGACTTTCTGTGACTAGGCCACATTTGTTCTTCAAAAATGCATTAAAATTTTACCTGATTTTATAGTAATCACCTCTCTAATTAGTCCTTTGTCAAAGGTGTAATGGTTTACATCTAGCAGCCTCTGTTCAGGAAGTTCTTTGAAAAGTGTGATAGGCTCAAACATGATTTTGTAGATTATTGTATCAACCTCTAAGTGGATAATTTTTTTTAACAAGTTGTTGTTCTGCAGGACCTTCTTCTCCAAAGTTTTTGTTTTTTTCTTTTTATAGAGCCAAAGTGTGACTTTTCAAAATCTTTCTGCTCTGCTTCCTTTAAGTCCCAAATCTAAACATAAGCAGTTAAAAGTAACCAAGCAGCTGCCTGAATGATTTGCTGTTCAGAAATTTCTTCCACCAGCTTTTCATTATTCTTAAATGCAGCCTTCCATAAAGCCCGAGGGCTAAGACACTGGGCAGTGATGTGACAAGGATGGCTTGTACTCCAGTTTCCAGTAGGATCTCTATTTCCATCTGAAACCAGTTAACGAGTTTCCTTGTTTTCTGAGCCCTGACCCAGAATCATCTTTTGCCATCTACTTTACAGCAATGAAGCCTTTTCTCAGAACTTTTTTCCTTAAAACTCTTCCAACTTCTATTACCCTATTCCAAATCCACTTCCACATTTTCAGCTATCATTTTAGCAACCACCACATTCCTTGGTGACAATTTTTCATATTAATCCATTTTCCTTGTCTACAAAAATACCCGATGCGCTGTACTTTGTAAAGAACCTTGATCAACCTACATTGTTTGAGGCTGAAAGGTCAGATTTAGTGGCCCTGCCTCTTTGGCTTCTGGTAAGGACTCATGATGGATGGCATCACAATGGCAGAAGCATGTACAGAGGAGATTGCATGGTGAAACAGGAAGCCAGAGATTAGTTTTGTTCCTTTTATAATAGCTTATTTTATAGGAACTAATGGAGGTCCTATGAGAACTTCATGAACCCCTTGAAGAACAGCACCTCCAATAGTTTAATCATCTTCTATTAGACCTCACCTTCCATCAGGAACCACTGCTTCTCAACATTGCCACAGTAAGGACTAAGCTTCAAATACACATTTTTTTTGGGGGGGAGGTGTACTGAAACCATATCCAGATATAGAAAATTAGAACATTTTCTAATTATTATGGTAGGTAGCATATTTTCTTGCATTTTTAGATCCCGAGCAGAAATAAACATTTTAGGAATAAGATTTTGAAACAAAGTCTCTGTGTTTCTATAAAGAGATGCAGAGGGGGTGGGGTTGTGGCTCAGCTGTAGAGTGCTCTCGCCTAGCACATGCGAGGTTCTGGGTTTGATCCTCAGCACCACGTAAAAATAAAATAAAGGTATTGTGTCCCTCAACAACTAAAAATTAAAAAAAAATAAAAAAAAAAGATGTTGAAAGATGGATTAAATAAAAAAAAACAGGCAAGTTCAAAATGAGTAAGAGAGATAAATTTTGATGATAAAAATTCAAAGAACACTTACATTTAGTGAACAAAATATAGCAAATGATGAAGAAATGGATTGATGATGAATAGAACAAACATTGAAATAGAATACCATTGTGCAAACTGAGGCAGGATGAAGTTGCAGAGTAAGGATGCCTGGTGGTTGGTTATGAAAAAACACCAGAGAATTCAAGAAGCATGGGAATTTTAAAAAGGACTTAGAATTCAGGCCACTGGTGATTTTTGAAAATTCACTGGTGACAAAACCTAAAGTAGAAAAGGTTAGAAATGCATTGTAAAGCAATTGATAACTTCAGAAATATTTCACTTTTAAAGATGGCTTGCAATGAAGGAAACATCCATATCATTATAATTTAGCAAGATCAGGAAGAATTTGTTTTTCTGTTTTTTTTTTTTTTTTTTTTTTTTTTTTTTAGAATGCAGCAAACACTGATTATAATGTTAAAATACAGAAAAGAGCTAACTGTCCATCAAAAGAGATATTTATATGTGGGATTAAGTCAGCACAGATTGAAAATACAAGTGAAAAGCTGGTCAGCATTGTTTCAGCACTTTCTTAGAACTTAAGCATGGCTGTGTTCCAATAAAACTTTATTTGAAAAGAAAAAAGAGTCTAGGAGCCAGACTTTGCCTGTGGACATAATTTGTCAACTTCTTAAAGAATTCAGAGGAGATATAAGGCAGAGTAGGAAGAATAAGTGGCCTCCTGTCTTTCCTAACTGTAAAGTCTAGTCTCCCCAAAAGTATCCTATAATATTCTAATAAATAATCAACTACTCTCGGTGAAGTCTCACCTTTCTTAATCTTGGATTCTTCTGTTTACATTTACCCCAATCTGTTACAATTATGCAAATACCCATCCATCTCATCTAACATATCCATAAGAGAAGGTGATATGTCTTATTCATCCTTGTATAAATATTTTAGGAATGTAATTATAAGTTTTGAGAAAAAAACACATGTGAGCAACAAAACTGACTTAGGTTGATACAATACTACATTCACTCAGTTGTAACCAAATCAACCTTATTTTATTACAGATGCTGCTTGTCTTTTAATGGTTTTAATCTTAATAAACCTTTTATAAGTTAAAAATATGGTAAGTTGCAAATTCATTTAATTCATCTATCCTATGAACTTCATACTTTCTCAACACAATCCTCAGTAGGGTATGCGTTGTGCACCCTGGTGACTGAGTGGCTGACTGTCCCTACCCAACAGCAGCAGAGAGTAATATATAGCATATTGCTAACCTGGGGAAAGATCAAAATTCATTATCAAAGTATGATTTTGTCTGAATGTGAAAAACACCACCTTAAAGTTTAAAAAATCATAAATTGAGCCACAGTAAATAAAAAACTATCTTGTTTTCTTGACTATTCTTGACAGTGCGAAAAGTGAAAGACTATCCAAGAGGCAGATGATGAAGGAAAGGTAAGTATGTAACATGGGGTTTTAAAAAGTGGACTTCAAATAGTGGGCATCCAGTAGTGGTAAAGGTAGTAAAGGCAAGAGGAATAAAAGTAAGACTGAGATAATGTGTAAGGAAAACAAAAAGGAATTAACAAAACCCTCAGGATTATTGGTGCAACTTTAAGAGTATTTTGATATGCAAACAAAAAATTCAGCATTATTGGTGAAACTTTAATATTGATATGCAAACACAGTCCGCTAATTTAAATCATTCTAAGTGAAAAAATGCAAATATAGTTGAAGTTTGTGGTGAAATTATTACATTATACATCCTCAAGGGTGAAAAATGCTAGGCAGACAATATTTAGAAGGTGTTCATAAAAGTGTTGATTATTGGGCAATGAATCTCATTCCTTGGGTATTTATAATTGTTTTGTCTGGAATTTGCTAATTGAAGAGATTGTAAAAATCAGGAAATATGAGGACAGGATGTTCTGCTACAATTACAACTGACCAAGCTGATACTAGTGACAGAGAAGAGTATAAGATCTGTCAAGTTCTCAAATTTCAAAAATGTGTTCAATATAAAATGAGATACATATTTCATATGGTATTTTTGTACTTTCTCTGAGCAAGTTGTGGTACACAGATCCCAGCTTTTTCAGCCTGTGTCTTAAAAAAAATAATCCCAATTCCAACGTAGCTTTTTATATTCCCAAGTGTTGCCACGTTTTCAGACCTTTCATTTTTCTTCCATCTTATCTCAAGGCTGAAAGAAGCTGATCATATTATTAGACAACAGAGCAGAACAAAACAATACATCAAGCTCCAGCATTCAATATTGTTTTGCAGAGAAAACCAGGTGAATTCTTTCATTGCAAGTTTGAAGAAATGGAAGAGGATATCCCAGATATCATGTTCAGAAATTTAAGAGAGTCAATTTGTTTAAATAATGGCAAAGGGAACAAAAGTACAGCAAGTAGATTAGAAAGTAATTAATTAAAACAAATATTCAAACCCTAACTCCTGAGAGAAGAGATTTATTAAGACAACATAAGGGACACATAAGCAACAAATTCTGATGTGATGTATAAACTAGGAACATAATAGATCATTTTAATCAATGGTACAAAAGTGAGACTCTGGGTTCAATTGTCATTCCTTTTCATGTAACTTCTGTCATTTCCAATAACATAATTATATGGTACAATTTAATCCCAAGAGCTCAACTATATTGATCATTAAGTCCTCCCATCTATTTATGAGAGTTTTATTTGAAAATAAACATCTGATATAACCCTCACCATGCCTTTTCAAGGAGTAGTCAAGACAAAATTAACCTTTGTCATCTTAAAACCTCTTTATAAGTGAACTAAGACAGAGAATAGTATTTGTTCTTCTTGCCTAAATGAATTTCAAGAAAAATTAGGACCAGAACTATCAAATCTTCGTTTCATCTTCAATTTTGGAAATAAATGCACTTCAACTATGACTTGAGACTATGCTGAACGCAATTTGCCACACTGAATTTAAAATGCATGACAAAGTTTGTCCTGGGATATTTATAGATGTAAAACACAGCTGATATGATCATTCAACTAGATGTTTGAGACAATTACTGCATGCCTCCAGTGGGTAATATTAAGGCACAAGAGATAGAGACCACCTGAGAAATGTAACCATTCACTCCAATGCACAACCCAAAGCCCCATCTGATTGAAAAATGGAAAGTGCTTATGACAAGAAAGCTAACCACACTCATGATCTAGGGCTCTGCATGCAGCAAACCACCACCACAAGTGTCTGTGCTAAGCACAGAGCTAGGCTTTGAAGCCACCCAACTTCCCTCAGTTTTTACCTTTAAACTTATATTTTTGGTCAGGTGATAATAGATCCCTAGCTTTTATTTTTTTTTTCAGAAAAATAAAATTAAAAGTATTATCATAATTCTTTTAAACATGTTTCTTTTTCCTTTTTTGCTTGTTTTCCTCACTATATGTGCTTACTGTGTAAAACAAAGAGGAATTCCCTTCATCTATATTCCACTATTCCTTTAGCTCAACTATGGTAAACTCTGTAGAAAGTTACCTTTGTGGTGCTTATATTCTAATAAGGAAAAGAGAATGAATGTTGATATTAATAATAAAGGTGTTAGGACTTAGATAAGAAGTGTCCCTCAAAAGCTAATGTGTTGAGACAATGCAAAAAACTTCAAAGGTCAAAAGATTAAATCATGAGAGTGATAAGAGTGATAACCTAATTAGTGCATTAATTGCCTGATGGGGATTAACTGAGTGGTAACTGCAGGTAAGGAGGGAGTGGCTTGTGCAGGTGGGTTATTGGGAAGTGCTTTTGAGGTTATATTTCATCCTTGATGAGCAAAGCACTCATTCTGCTTCCTGGTAGCCATGTCCAGAGCTGCTTTCATGCTCCACTCCTTTCCACCTTGATCTTCTGCTTTACTTCAGGCCCAGAGCAATGGAGTCTGCTGTCTATGAAACCTCTGAAGTCCCGAGTGCCTAATAAACTTTTCATCCTCTAAAATTGTTCTTGTCAGGTCTTTTGATCTCAGCATAAAAAAGAAAAAGAAAACTGGCTAAAACAAAAGAGAAATTTAGATTAGACACTGAAAACTTTTGAATTAGTAAAACGATGATAGAACTTGAAGTATTTATTAAATGTAGAACTCGAACAAGCATTGCCAGGAGCATAATCAACTTTCCTTATTCTAAAGATATTTTGAGTTAATGATTTGGGATTAGTATCTTATGCTGTGATCTCTATTTTTTTGGTTTTTGTTTTTTCATTTAAAAATAAAAACTTCTGAAATACCTAAAGCAGTTAAAAAGTTTATTGTGTTTGTTTTACTACCATTAAACATTCATCAAGTTGAAGCTGTTCATCAAGTTGAAGCTGTTTGAGAAATTATGTTTGCATTGCTAATCTACAGAGCTGTGAGGTTCTTTTTTTTTTCTCTTTCTTTCTCTTGAAGTTGTTCATTTCCAGGTAAGACTAAGAAATAAAAACAGTATGTTGAAATGGGAAAATATTTGTCATTTTTCTGAGACCAACAGGTTATTTCAATTGGGCTGGTATAAAGAATTCCTGAGAGAAGAGGAACAAACATGAGTGGGCTACCTGAAAGCTCATCATAGTTATAAAGATGTAAGACACGTTCCTTTAGAAGAAAGAAGGCTGCAGTGGCTGGAGAATTAGCAGTACTTTGTGTAACTCTCTAAATAAAAGACATTTCCCCTCAGATATACAAAGTTTTCTCCCAGTTTGTTTGACACAAAGCTTACAGAGTCAAGCCAAACTGCTCAACACAAGAAGAAAAGCTTTGTGATACTGAAAGAAGCCAAAGTCCTTTAAAATCCTTTCAGTGTGCAGAATACATTTCAGAGTTGCTTCTCTGGAGTCAGTCAGCTTATGCATGCTAAAATTGTCCAGTCTATTTTCCACACCAAATGCATTAGAAATCCTTGACCATATTGTGTACAGTACTGAAATAGAATAGGACCCTCAAAGTGGCCTTATATTTTGTTCATGCTTTCCTTGAAGTTTAAAAGACAAAAGAAAATGGAAATTTACATCAATTTTATACAAACATTTTTAAGGGTAAAAATTTTATTTTTCTGTGGTATGGTTCATCTGTTTAGCATAGAGCATTCAATGGGCCAGCCAGAAAACAATAGAATAGAGAGCCACATTTTCTTCCCAAGTTTAACCTACTTATTTCTATATTGTCTCCAGTTATCTACACTTACTCAAAAATAAATCATACTTATTGTTCATCATATATTCTCAGTGAATTTCACATAGATATTTTAGTTGTTACAGAAAATACAGTGCTACTAAGAATTCTCACTATAGTTATATCAGACTTTACCACATAATCAGGGCTGAAATATTGGGATCCATGTTTCACTTAATCCTGTCATATATTTAATTATGATATCCTTTAAAACAGATAAGGTGAGTGATATATCCAATAAGAATGTATTATTACCTCAAATGCTGAAATTATGACTTTCAAGTTCAGATTTAAAACATTAACTCTTCCCCCAAACTTTCACAATAATAATGTTTCCTATAACAAATTTGAACTAATACAATGTAGGAATCAGACCACCTTGCTGGAACTTCATGGTCAAGATCACTGTGGGTAAATCTGGTTCCTTTTATCTGGCTTAAAAGTAGTATTTTCAGTCCTTTTGAAAGTGATGGTAATCAAACAGAAAGGCAATAACTTTCAACAGATACTTTCATAGAAAATACTAATGTGAATAACAATCCTTGCCATAGGAAAACTTTCTACAACACTAATCAGTGAATAAGTAAAACTTTTCAAAGTAAAATGTTACAATTCCATCTCCTCCAGTAAAATAGTGCTGAATAATAATTTCTGGTTTCAGGGAAAGAAGCTGGATTTGAGAAGTCCCTTTCAGTCATAACTAAAACTTTAATGGACTAAAGTTAAACTATGTGATTTGAATAAACAATGCAAGAGTTGAGATCATGAACAAATGTGGAACAATGTGTAAGATAGACCAAAAAAAAATATATATCCCTTGAAGACTCTTTTCAAATGCAGTATGTGTAAGTGTATTAATGTAGTGATGGGCTACATTTCTCTCAAAATATAAATTTGCATTGGTGAGATGGTTCATGATATATGCTGTACTTACAAGAGATGGATGCAAATTGCTTAAATTTTGTTTACAATCCTTGCACATAGCTGGGCACCGTGGCTCATGCCTATAATCCCAGTGGGTTGGGAAGCTTGAGTCAAGAGGATTGCAGGTTCAAAGCCAGCCGCAGCAACTTATCAAGACCCTAAGCAACTTAGCAAAATCCTGTCTTGAAATAAAAAATGAAAAGGCTGGGGATGTGGTTTAGTGGTTGAACACCCCTGGGTTCAATCCCTCATACCAAACCAAACCAAACAAAGCAAACAGAAACAAAAAGAAAAGAATTTTTGCATCTACTTTCATGAGGCATATGGGTCTATAGTTTGTCTATTCCTGGTTTGAGTATCAACTTATAATAGATTCATAAAATTAGTTGGTAAGTTTTACTTCCTTTTGTATTTTCTGGAGGATATTATATATAAAAGAGGTTATTTCTTTTGTTTTGGTAGAATTAATAACAAATCCATCAGGACCTGGAGTTTTCTTTCTGGGAAGGTTTTTGACTATAAACTCAATTTTTTTTTGTAGACATTAGGCTCTCTGTGTTATATATTTATTCTTAAGTGGGATTAGGTAGTTTGTTGTTAAGGCATTTTCTGGCATAACATTGCTTATCATAATCTTTTACTATCTTTTTATACCTGTAGAATATATACTGCATAATCTCCATCATTCCTGATTCAGATAATTTTTTATGCTTAATCAGTTTGACAAGATGTTTGCCAGTTTTGTTGATCTCAAAGCAAAACTTTTGGAATTATTGATTTAGGTTTTTTTAAATTTTCTATTTTATTTATTTCTTTTCTGAATTTATTCTTACTTTTATTTATTTTGGGTTTAATTTGCACTTATCTTCCTAGTATGTGGAAGCTGGAAAATTGATTTTAGTTTCTTCTTCTTTTCTCATATATTATGTTTTCAAGTTCTTAAATGAATCAAGAATAAAATAATAAAACTTGGCAAAAGCAGTAATCCAATTTTATATATGAAAAATAATGTAAATTTGTTAAGACTTGTTTTATAGCCAAACATATGATTTAACCTGGAGAATGCCCCATAAGTACTTTAGAGGAACATGCATTCTATTTTTATTTGATGGTATTGTTCTGAATATGTCTGTTAGAACTTCTGAGGATTTTTCCTGGTATGCAAGGATGGTTTAACATATACAAATCAATAAATATATCACATTGATAGAATGAAGTATAAAATATGATAATCTTAATAAGTACAAAAAGCATTTGACAAAGTTTAATATCCTTTTGTGATTAAAAAATAAACTTTCAACATGTGTGTGTTGAAGAAACATTTCTCAATATTGTAAAAGTTTTATAAAATAAGCCCTCAACCAACATCATAGTCAATGGTGAATGGCTGAAGGATTTTTCTGTAAGATTGGGATAAGAATGCCCAATAACATCATTTCTATTTAACATAGTACTAGAAGTCCTAATAAAAAGCTATCAAACAAGAAAAAGAAACAACAGCATCCAAATCAAAAAGGAGAAAGTAAAATTATCTCTGTAGATGATATGATCATATATAGAGAAAATACCAAAATCTCCACCAATTAATTGTTAGAACCACCAGGAAGCTTCAGTGAAATTGCAGGATACAAAATCAACATGCAAAAATGAGTTACATTTCTATATACTAACAATATTCCTGAAAAGGAAATTAAGACAACAATCACATTTATAACAACTTCTTAAAGAATACCTTGGAAAAAACTTAATTAAGGTGGTAAAATTTATCCACAATGACAACTATAAATTTTGATGACAAAAATTGAAAAGTACACAAATGGAAAGATATTTTTGTATTATAGATTGAAAGAATTAATATTAAAATATCATGCTATCCAAAGCAACCCAAAGATCCAATGAAATCTATATAAATAGAATTTTTTTTACAGAAATAAAATAAAATTCCTAAATTAACTTGGATTTATAAAGGATGCCAAACAGCCAAAGCAATCTTGAGATACAAGAAAATTAGCATACTCCAGTGATATAGCCACAGCAATGTTTATAGAAACTCAACTCACAAAAGCCACATTATGGAACCAGCCCAGGTGCCCTTCAACAGATGAATGGAAAAAAAAATGTGATATGTCTACAAAATGATGTTTTGCTCAATCATAAAGAAAAATAAAATTTTGGTATTTGCTGGTAAGTAGATGGAACTGTAGAAAATCATGCTAAGTGAAATAAGCCAGACCCAGAAAGTTAAGAGCCAAATGTGTTTCTCTCATATGTGGAAGCTAGACCAAAATAAGGGGGAAAAGAGTGGGGGGATTCCATGAAAACAGAAGTGAGATCAGTAGGGCAGAGGTAGGGATGGAGGAGGGACCAGAAAAAAGAGAAACATTGGAATTAAATTGACCAGAATATGCTATGTACATATATGTATATATCATAGTGACTATCACCTTTATATAAATCTATAGAGCAATAATTTTAAAATAACTATAAATTCAAAAAGGAAGAGCTGTCAAGTAGAGGAAGGGGAACAAGGGAAGGGAGGACAGGTGGGAAAATGGAAGTACTGGAGAAAGTAGTGGAGCAAATTATATTCCATGATTATATGATTATGTCCAATATTTTTAGGAACTATAATGCACACACACATATGTATGCATGATAAAACTAGAGGCAAGAAACTTCATGATTTCAAATTAAACTGCAAAGTGTTATGGTTTGGATTTGAGGTAACTACAAAATTTCCTGCTAATGCAGGAATATTCAGAGGTGGGTGAAACGGGAAATGTAACATAATCAGTCTGTTCTAGTTTGAATGCACTGGGTGGTAACTGTATGTAGGTGAGTCATGGCTTGAGAGGTGGATCACTGGGGTTGTAGTATAAAAGTTTGTGGGTTTTTTCCTGAAATTCTTCCCCACTGCTCTACTTCCTAGCCAACATGGCTGAGAAACTGTCCTCTGCCATGCGCTTTGGTTATGATGTGCTGCTTTACCTTGGGCCCAGAACATTGGCATCAGCAATTTATGAACTCAGACCTCTGAAACTATGAGCCCCAAATAAACTTCTCCTGTAAGTTGTTCTTAACATTTATTTTGGACAACAATGAAATACTAAAACACAAAGTTATCATAATCAAAACAGTATGATACTGGCCTAAAAAACAAACAGAGAGAAATGGAACAGACCATAGGATCCAGAAGTAAACTCATGTACATACAGTTAGTTAATACCTGACAAGGACACCCAGAATACAAAGTAAGGAAATGTTATTCTCTTCAATAAATCCTGTTGGAAAATTGGATGTTTATATGCAGAAGAGTAGAATTGAATCTGTGTCTTACACCATACACAAAAACCAACTCAAAATGGATCAAATACTTAAATGTAAGAACCAAAATCATAAAACTCCCAGAATAAAACACAGAGAATGCTCCTTGACTTTTGACTCAGCAATGATTTTTGGATATGTCACCAAAAGCACAGACAACAAAGTAAATAAATACAGATATATCACACCAAAAAACTTCATATAAAGAAAAAGATCAACAAAATGAAAGTAAAATGATAAAATAAGAGAGATGTTTGTTACATATTCAAAAGTTATAAGGAATTCCTTTAATTCAATTAGAATACAACAAAAAAACTTAATGACCCAATTGAAAAATTTATGAACCTAGATAGACATTTCTCCAAAGAAAACATACAAATCATCAGCAGGAATATGAAAAAAAATGTTCAATATTTAATATAATATATGCCAAATATAAAAATTAAAATAACATCTAACAGGAAGAAGAAATAAATGCTCACCCTGACATACAGTATCCAGAGATAACCACTTAGTATATATGATTCTGGATTTCAACACAAAAATAAATATTCAAGAGAAGAATGATTAGAAAATTGCAAAATGGAAAATTTAAAAAAATTTCCTTCAACCTCAACACCAGAGAAATACAAGTCAAAATCATAATGATATATCATTTTATATGTGTTAAGATGGCCATTATGGAAAAGAAAGAAAAAAATAATGAGTGCTGATAAGCATATAAGCATGTAAAGAAAAGGGAAACTTGGTGCTCTGTAGATAAATAAAGATTGCTTCATGGATGTGTACTTTTCTTATACTAATTAGCTGTAAGCACTAAATGTATATAGCTTTTCACATCATTTGTAACTCAACTAATTTTTATTAAAAATCAAAACCAAAGATATACAAAATTAGTTCATTTGAAAAAATGTTAATATCTAAACACATGATGAAATGCTTACCTCTTGGAAGAAAAAGACAAATTTATATATCAAAATAGTATGCCCTATAGAGAAAAAATTGATTCTGAACAATTGACACCATTCTGTATCCTCATAAATTTCCTGAACTACAAGTCTTAAGAAAGAGTTATGTACATATACATAAACAATATAAACTATATAGAAGTAAAATTAATTTGGCTGTCATCAAATATTGTCACAGAAATTCTCGATACCATAACACAGTAAAGCAATACCAGTTATATGAAAAGAAGGAAAATTAAACTCGATAATTAAAATCTAGTCAAATTTTCCTGCTTAGAAGAAATAGACAAGATAACTACTCTAAAATGAAATTATTTTAAAATAAAATATTTTGTTATGGAAAATATGTGGTTGTGAGTATAGGATTATTATGTAGCATATAGGCTATACAGTTATGAGAATATGTTGAGACAAAATGTTATACATTACATATCCATGATTACTAAGAATGCTTAACATTTTTCATATATTTGTTGGCTGTTAGAATTTATTATTTTGATAAATGGCTATTTAGTTTATTTTCCCATTTATTGATTGAGTTATTTATTTATTAAGAATTTTAAGTTCTAGACATATTTTAGATATTATTCTTCTGATGGAAGAGTAGCTGACAGAAATTTCTTCCAGTCTGTGGCCTCTCTTCCTACTCTTGTTTCATTTGTTGTACAGAGTGTTTTATTTCAAGTAATTCCACTTATTGATTCTTGATTTTTGTTTCTTGAGCTTTAGGAGTATTATTAAGGAAGTTTCTATACCTGCTCTAATATGTTGGAGTGTTGACCTGTTTTCTTATAGCAGTTACATTTTTTTTCAGATCTAGTGCTTAGGTCTTTGATTCACTTTGAGTTAATTTTTGTGCATGGTGGGAAACAGGATTTCTTTTTTTAAAAATGTATGATATCCAATTTTCCTACTAGCATTTGTTAAAAATGCTTATATTTTCCCCAATGTATGCTTTGAGCATAATTGTCAAGGATAAAATGACTGTATCTTTGTGGGTTTGTCTCTATGTCTTCTATTATATTCCATTGGTCTTCATGTCTGTTTTTATGCCAATACCATGCTGTCTTTGTAACTCTAGGTCTATAGTATTTATACAAAATTAATAAAATAAGCATACTATAATGGTAATTATATACCAATGTCTATAGCAGCATAATTCCCATAGCCAAGTTATGGAACCAGCCTAGTTGTCCCTCAAAAGATAAATGGGAAAAGGTAACATGTACACAAACACAATGGAGTTTTACTAAGCCACAAAGAATGAAATTATGTCATTTGTTGGTAAATGGTTAGAACTGTAAAACAACATGCTTAGTGATGTATAGACTCACAAAGTCAAGGGTCCAATGTTTTCTTTTATATGTGGAAACAATAAAGAAATAAGGAAAATTTTAAAGGGGGAATCTCATAAAAATAGAAGGGAAAAATATGGAGTATAGAAAGGAGAATGGGGGAAGGGAAGAGGAATGGAAAAGTGGAGGAAGAGCAGAATGAAATTAACCAAACTATGTCATGTGGAGGTATGAACATATCACAATAAATTCCACTTTTATGTGAAACCACAATGCATCAATTAAAAAAATCAATAAAAATATTATGTGTACACCATAAAAAAGTTTGTTATAAAGCTGCACAATTGTGCCAGTTTATTTCACTGTCTAGTCCTGTTGAAATCCATTGTTTCAGTCATTTTTTCATTTCAGTGTTCAAAAGACCCAAGAACAATTTAAAGAAGAAAATGTTTATTTGGTTCTTATAATTTCAGAGGTCTTCATACATATATGGCAGATTCCATTCCTCAGAGCCCAAGGTAAGGCAGGATATCGAGATGGAAGAGTGTGGTAGAGGAAAGTGGCTCAGGAGAGTATCACCATGAAGCAGGGAAAATATAAACCCTAAAGACACACCTCCTTCAGTCACAATCCATCTGCCTACAGTTATCACCCAGTTAAACCTTATCAGAGGATTAATGCATGGATTAGGCTAAAGATCTCATAATCCAATCATTTCACCTGTAAGCTTTCTTGCATTGTCTCATACTTGAGCTTTTGGACAACACCTCATATATAACCATAACATCCATTCATTCGAAATATGATATTTTAGTATCCACATGTTCCAATGCATGCAATATTATCTACCCATCTTTCTCTTGAATATTTATTTTTCTGTTGATATCAAGAGTCATAAAGTAAGCAGTTATGTCTAGATACTATATTTGTGGTTATATTTCATTTCTCTGCTATTTGAATTTTTATATTGGACACAAATTATACTTTAAAACATTGTGGAGTTATTTTTTAAATATAAATTTTAAAACAGGGGCTAGGCTCAGTGGTAGAATGCTTGCCTAGTATGGAAGAAGCCCTGAGTTTGATATCCAACATTATCAATCAATAAATAAATAAACTGAATAAGATATAAAAATGTTTTTTGAATGAAAAAAAAACAATATCTAGGTATATGTGTTACCAGTTCCATGCTCATATTCAATCTATACAAACTAGTTACATAAGATCAAATCAGAGCCATGAGAGAACTGTGTAATTGTAGAAATTTATTTACCCAGAGTAACTGTTGAAGTTCAGAACACATAGAATAGAGAACAAAAATCATATCTGTTTGTTAAGTTATAAATACACAGGATGGCCACTTGCTCGTAAAATGATAGCTTACATCCAGTAATATGTATAAAATTCATTAAAAGCCGAAATTAAATAATTGATTTTTATAATATCTTGATACAAGAGGTATGAGTGGTTACCCATATCCTATGTAATAAATAATAGCATCAAAAGTCCAATGAAAAAACACTAATAAATGTATAATGCAAACAAATGTGTGCTATTTATGAAGCAATATTCTTATTCTTCTCCCAATATTAGTAACAGCAATGCAAAAACACTTCTATTTTCTCAATGTGTGTGAGAATCAATATATTGGTGGGCTATTTGTATGAATTTGTGGCTGTTTAAGTTCCATTTTATGAAAGAATATTTGGAAACTTATGAATTATAAAGCTGTATACTATATTAGGAAGAATACCTATCAACTAAACCGTGATTGTATCTTTTATCTGTGAAAAGATTATGTAAAACTTTGACTAAAATTGGCCCCTATTATAAGGAAAAATACTGTCACATAGTAAAATAGTAATAGAGACCTAAGTGCTTTGATATTGAATGAAAGGCACTAATTACTTTAATGAAGGGAGAGGACTTCAGTTCAACTGATTATTGTTGAAAAGAAAAGTTCACTTTTTTAATCAAGTCATTTGTCATTGATCACATTAACCTATATTTTTATTGTAACCTATACAAAGTAAGCTGCAAAAATCAGTGTTAACTCAAATGGCACTTAGATGTTTAAGTATATATTCTGAAGTTTTAATAAACATAACTTTTAGTGACTGAAGTTAATTAAATAGTCCAAGTCTATGCTCCAAGTTCTTAATCAGAATGTATAGGTCAATAGACTCAGAATTTGTTTATTAATTGAAATTTACATATCAAAATACCCTTAATAATTCCTTAATCTTTATGTCATTCTAAAACTAATGAATCAAAAATATAGTTTTTTCAGCAATTTCATGGACTCAGCCCATCACTTTGTACAGATTTGTACTCAAACCCACCAATTTGGTCGACTTTCATACTCAACTTTATGTACCTCAAGAGATACATGGTCATACCTCTTGTGCTTTAAACAGGAGAGAATACACTTTCAATTCCCATTTAAAAGATGAATGATGTTCTGGATATTTGAACCATATTTATTTTTTCTTTTCACTTAGATTCTAAATTTTTTTATACTTTTTAGCATACATTGAATGTTTTATTTCCTTTTCATACTTCAACACCCCAAACTATTTTTCAGCATAGCTGAATTCTTGTTCATGGGTGTTGATTTTTTTAAAACCTATTCTGGGAAATAAAGTGTTCCTTACATATACTTTTTAAAATCATTTTAGAAACCTTGTCACATGGAAAATAAATGTGCTTTGTGACAATTTTGGGAGATGAGTAAAAAGAGTTAATCTCTATTCTATCCATTAAATGATTTCAGTTTACAGTTTATATTACGTGGTTTAATGAGACTAGCTAAGCATGACAGATGTCGTTAAATTATGTGATCTCATGATAAGTTTATCTGACAATATGATTAGAATAACAGACAATGGTTTATATGAAGACCTATTACAAATGCTAAGAAATGTTAAGAAGGAGCACAACTAAAGTGCTCTTTTTTGTGGTAAGAAAATTAAAAGGAACATTTCACTATATATGTGCACAACTCTTAAACAATGTTTTATTATCCTAGCTGCAATTACTTAGAAATTAAGGGAAGATCAGTAAAGTACAACAGAATGACAGGCTAAATAATGACCATGACCCCCAAATTCCTTGGTACAAATGAATATTTGTCTTTCAAGGTAGACTTTGCATATATGACTAAATTAAGGATATCGAGTTGGGGAGATTATCCTGTGTTATCTGAGTGCCCTGTAAATGTAATCACTAGTATTGTTACAAAAGGCAGGTAGAGAGAGATTGGATAGCATATAGCAGAGAAAGAAAATATGATGATTTTAAAAAGATGCTAATCAACTAACTTGGAAGATGAAGATGGGGACAGGAGCCAAGGAATGTAGCTCTAGTGCCTGCAGAAAGCAAGGATAGACACTTGTTAAAGGCACTGAAAGGAGCTCAGCCTAATCTCCGGATAATAAATGTGTGTGTGTGTGTGTGTGTGTGTGTGTGTGTGTGTGTGTGTGTTTAAGCCATCAAGTTCATAGCAATTTGTTATAGCAGATATAAGAAACTAATACAGTTAGTAAATATGTGGCCTGTGGAGTCATGTGAATTCCTTGCATATGTGTGGAATGTTGTTAGGAAACAGGTTACCCACATGGGCGGTGACATTTGATATATATTGACTGTCTGACTGATATTTATTTATTCTAAAGTCAAAAAGAAGGTTGCTTAAAAGACGACTGGATGGGAACAATTGAAAATACTACATTTTTATCTTCTCAGTATCGTTTACCTCATTTACTTCTGTTTTAACAAGTTTTACATGCTTGCTCATAACTTAATTGTGAGGTGGAGCTTCAATTATTTTCTCTTCAAAAATATTGCATATTTAGAGCAGCCTCTTATGATAAGAATGCAAAAAATATTTTTGAAATGTTGTAACACTCTTCCTTTTTAAAGCAGTCAAAAAACAACCTACTCAGATAGGGTATTCAAACTTTTTCTTTTCATTTATGTCAAAAATAAATTCATTCCCCTACTGTCCAGAGGATTTGTCACCTGACTTTCTGTACTGGATTTAGATAAAGTATATGTCTATAGAGGTATACAAAAGAAATAAAAGACCTTAATCATTAGTGAGAGCTAATGACAAATGTGGTTCTACCCTTATCATAATCTAAATATATCTTGTATTTCATTCTATATTAGTTTGAAGGTTTTGAAAAAAAAATATATATATATATGCAAAAAACCCTAACCCTTCAAAAGTATGTATATATATATATATATATATATATATATATATATATATATATTTAAATAATTTAAAACTCCTTTCAAAGTAACATATACACAATTTAATTCAGTACATATAAAGGGAAGATGTTGAATTGAAGTGAGTGCAATTTAATCAGGAAAGCTTCCTAGAAAAGATAAGTTTTAGGATACTTTTTAAAAAAGAGGGAGTCATGGATTGGCCATGAGACTATTTCTACAATCCTGAATTCAGAGCCAGAAGGAAAACCAGTCCTATCAGGAAGGACTAGGGATTCTCCCTCAAGCCAGTACAAAGTAATAATGTGACACCTTTTGTGGTTTCAACTGGATATAGCTAGTAGAACCAAGTACATTTCAAAGCCCATTATGGCACTTTGTTTAATGGCAAGTGTGAAACACCCTGCTAAATCATTCCTGGCATAATCTATGTAGCCACTGCCGTGTCTAACTGCATTTTCATAAGTTTGCTGCCTTAGCACATTTCCAGAGTTATTTCTTCCTCTCCTTCACCAGCTCTCTACTAAAATGCTCTGGTAATCATCCTTTACTGAACTTGAAGGCTGTGTCCTCTCCAGAATGTTCATCTGCGCCAATGGCCTTCTGAATTTAATGGCTTGTAATTACTGTTCCCTCCTTAAACTGTGTAACTTCTGTAACTGTAAAAGTAAGCAGTATTCTGCCAAAATCCTTCCCTCTAGGAGAAACAAGAAAGTGAAGCAAGGTTATTGGTATCCACGCCAGAGAGAAAGAGACTGACAAAGCCGATTCATCCTCTTGTCTGCAGGATTGGGTTAAAGGCACAAGTCAAGGCTTTCCCTGAGCCTTGACCTGGCAGGGGCAATCTGAAATAACCTTATTCCTCATCTGTGTCAGATGAAACAGGGTCGTTGTAAGAGCGAGCCAAATTTGGGCTATTTATTTCTGTTAATACAATCAATTATTATGACAGTTCATCAAGGTTGAGAGTGAGTGAAACTTCTAAGGATGCTCAGTCTATAAGAATTCTATTACAAGTGGCTCTGTGGATTGGTGTCAGCACACTAATATTCAAAACCCTCGACCTCATCACATCCAAATGTAAATATCAGTCAGCCAGTCAATATATATCAAATGTCAAGCTTCCACACAATTTTTGAAACATTTAGGTATTTCCTCTACCTGAAAAATACATAAAATAAAATTTATAAAAACAGTATGGTTAGTGAGTTTTTGTGAAATAGTTCTTGTTGAAAAAAATATATTCTGAAGAATATCCTCAGAAGTACCACCAATGAGATATTTTTAAAATATTATTCTAGATATTTAAATTTGAATACCAATTTTGATAATAAAATACAAAAACAAATATAACTGTTGATATATAACTCTAGAATCTGCAGGCTGTTCTCACAGTTTTAGGTGTATATAAACCTAAATACATATGTATACACATACATACATATATAAAATATATGTATTTTATGTATATATATATATATATATATATATATGGACAGTAATATACATACATATATAATAAAATATATGTAAATTTTATATATATCATAAGGACAGTAATATACATATACATATGATAAAATATATGTATATTTTATATATATATCATAAGGACAGTAATATTTTTGCTTGCCAAGTATACATCAAAGAACAACCTTTATAAATGTATACAAATTAAAACTCAAATGACGAATTTTTCACATAAAGTTAATGGATTTCATATAGTCTCCTTTCCTCTACAGTTTTAACTGTCCATATGGAAGAAAATTTTTCCCCTCTTCTATAGTACTCCCCCCACCCCAAGTACTAGTATTGGAGTCAGGCAAACTGTTGAGACTTCCCTTTAAAAGAAAATAATTGGAAAGCATAGCTGATGGAATTTCTAGAGGGTACAACCTTAGACCCTCCATAGTGCTCATCCAAGTAATTTCCAGTTCACTGTTCCCAATCACTTGAGCATGGCAAGGAATGTAGACTACTAGAACTCCCGCTGATAGGGGATTCCTCTAATGTATATCTTTAGCGAGAGATCTCCTCAGTGACCTGGATGAAACTGTCTCAGGATAATACTTGCATTCTAAAGCTCTTCCTATACAATTCTGTCTTTTCTCACTTGTAATTGAGATGTGAAACCTCTTTCTGCCTGTTTCTAACACATTCTTTTTCTCTACGAGCATTTACCCTGTGTGTTAGTCAGCTTTCCATTATCATAACAAATCACCGAGATAAATCAACTGTTAAAAGAGAAAAGTTTTATTTTTGTTCACAGTTTCAGAGGTTTCAGTCCATGCTTGGTTGGCCATGTTGCCTTTGATCCTGTGGCATGGAAGCACATTACAGTGAGAGTACATGGCAGAGGAAGCTGTTCACCAAATGATGGCTAGTAAGTAAAAGAGAAAGAATCAGGAAGGGGCTACAGTCCCTGCTGTGATTTAGATCTGAAAGGTCCCCCAAAACTTCATGAGTTGAAAGCATAGTCTCCAATGCAGCAGAAGCTTTTTAGGCAATGATAGGATCGTGAAGTCTCAGATTTCCACAGTGCATTAACTCATGAAGTAAATTAATCCATGGATAGCAGAATGACCACTGGGAGTGGGATCTAGTTGGAGGAAGTAGATCACTAAGGGTGTACCCTGGGTTTATCTTCTCCCTGACCACTTCTCCCTCATTCTGCCTCTTGGCTGTCATAAATTCAGGAGATTTCTTCTACCATACCTTCCACAATAATATTTCTATCTGAAGTCAGATGACCATGCATGGAATCCTCTGAAATTTGAGCCAAAATAAATCTTTTCTTTACTAAGTGGAACTTTTCAGGTATTTTGATTCACAACCACAAAAAAAAAAAAAAAAAAAAAAAAAAAAAACCTAACTAGTACATACATTGATACTGAAAAATGGGTCATTGCTAGGACTGAACCTAACTCTGCAGTTCAGAAGTTTTTGGAACTGGTTTACAGGAGGAGTTTGCAAAAATTTGGAGATGCACGGCAGAGAAGCCTTAGAATTTTATAAGCAGAGCTTAATGGCAAATTCTGGAGAGAACTCCAGACTACTCATGAAGTTTTATACAGAAACGATAACTCTATTGGGAACTAGAGTAGAGGCCGCTTATGTTACATTCTGAGAGAGAACTTATCTACATTGTGCCCATGTCCTAAGACTTTCTGGGAAACTACATTTAATCTGGCAGAAGAAATTTCAAGGGAACACAACTTTCAAGCAGTGGATAGGAATTTCTGGTGGCTTTTAACCAGGTTAACTGAGAATCAGGAGCAAAAAGCAGAGTAGAAAGATTTTAAACACTTTCAGTTTGGTCAGAAAACTATGTTTAAACATGGAGCTAAGGAAGGTGTGATTGATGAAGAGATAAGTGCTATTATAGAGAAACCAAGTTCTTTGCACAGATACAAAAGGAAAGATGCTTTGAGGACATTTAAGAAGTCAGCAAGACCCCACCTGTGGCAAGTTTTAAGGATGTAAAAATGAAAACATTTAAAAAACATTTAAAAAACATTTAGACTTTCTTTAAGAAGAGATTGTGAGGACACTCTGCCAGCACAGGGTGTCTAGAAAGTTGCTTCCCCAGGATGATTTTCACCATGCTCAGCAACCCAGACACAGAGGCCATTGCAGTCATGGTCCAAGCGGGGTTGACTATGGTTCGAGCTGATGGCAGGTCTTGGAATGATCTACACAATATTTGTTTTGTAAGGATGCAAAATGCTGGAATTATGGGGCCATGGAGACTTCAAAAGAAGACATGGGAGGCCATGTGTGTGTCAGGGTCTGAATACTTGAAGGCCATCCCTGAAAGGACAATGATTGAAGCAAAGAGAGTGAGGCCAAAGTTGTAATGGAAACTCCAGGAATTAAGAGATACCAGGAACATGAAAATTCTCTAAGGAAAGCTGAAGGCAGGGAGTACAGCCAACTCAACAGAGAGGCCATGTGGGCTATAACTGGCAAGGCCAAAGGGGTGGGGCTGCCCAAATCCTTTTACATATTACCTCCATGTACCTCAGATGCCAGATGCAGAACTATAGGACTTGTATGCCTTAGTTGGTTTTAGTTTTGATTTTGTTCCATTCCTCATTTTGTATGTACCCATTCCTCCCTTTTAGGATGGGAATGTTTACTCTGTGACATTTTATTTTGGGTACATGTAACTTGATTTTCAATTTTACAGGGACTCATAGCTAAGAATTTTCCTTGAGTCCTGAACAACTTTGAACTCAGATTTTGCAGCAATAGTAGGACTGCTAAGATTATAGGGACTCTATACAATGAATGTGTTTTAAGTTGTGAAATAGGCATGAGCTTCTGGGGGCAAGGAGTGGAATACTATGGTTTAGATATGAAAAGCCATAAAGCTCATGTGCTGAAAGCATGGTCCCTAATACAGCCAGGTTCCGCAGGGGGTACGCAGAGGCTTTTACACAGTGATAAGATCATGAAGCCTCTGATCTTATAAAATGTATTAGTGTGACCTAGTTAGAAGGAGGTGGTCACTGTGGGCATGCCCTAAAAGGGTTTATCTTCTTCCTGGCTCCTTCTCCAGCTTTCCTTCCCAGCTGTCATGAGTTGAGTAGCTTTCCTCTACCATGACCTTCTTCCATGTTTCTGCTTTGGAATCAGCCAGCCATGGACAGAATCGCCTAAAACCATGAGTGGAAATAAATGTTTCACAACCAAATCATTCTTGTGAGGTATTTTGATCACAGAAATGAAAGGCTGACTAATGTAGTCCCATATCTCCTTCAAGGGAATGTCCTCAATGACCTAACTTCTTTTCATCAGGCCCCACCTCCTAAAGGTGCTACACCTCCCATTAGCAATATAGATTGGAGATAAGGCCTCAATGCATGGGTCTTTGACAGACATTGAAGATCCAAACTATTAGAACCCTGCAAATCTTCTAAACTACTCCTTTAGTCTTGGCATTTTCCTCCTGAAGAGCCCAAATGTAAACAGGTGGTTCTAGAATAAAAGTGAAGGATCGAGTTAACCCAACCATGTTCACTTTCCAGTGACACCCTCACTAACTTTGAATTCTTCATCTCTACAACTTTATATTCCAAAGGACTAAAATTCCTGGTCTCTGAGAGAAATACACTCATGCCAGGGCATGACAAGATTTTCACTGATTTACAAGCTACAACTGCCATAAGGGCAATTCAAACTTCTTATGCTAAAGAACCAGTAGACAAAAAGATTCACCATTTTGACATGGTAAATTGACTGGGCAACAAGAGGAATAATCTTCTTTTTTTACAATATTTGAATGGGGTAGTTATTCCAAAGCTGTGCCATCTAGAGCTCTCAGCCAGTTATGTCCAAAATTAGAATCCTGCCATTCCTGTCCCAGAGTAAGTATGTTAATGGGCAAATTACATTTGAGCATTTATAATCAGTTTGACTACAGCCTTCTCAATCATGGGCTTTACTATGAAACTTTTCTACCTAATAATCTCCTTCCTCCTTTCTCAGGTACCAGACTGGTAATATAATTTGAAAGTCTTCTTGCCTCCCTTTCTTCCCCTTTCTGCTTAACAGCCATTTCTAATAAATATCTTCCATATCTAGTCCAATCTTGTATCTGCTTATCAGAGGATGTAAACTGACACAATTTCTTAATTAAAAAAGGTGTTCTACTTTAATTGACTTAACATACCATGAATAAATTAAATTTGCTAGAATTTAAGTTATATTGAATCTCTTCTTTCCCACTTTATCTTTTGCCCATGTCCTCACATGGTCTATTCAGCACTTCCCACTCTCTTCAGAAAACTCATTGCTTTAATATGACTACACTTTTTTTGACCCAAAGAGTAAGGAACAAGTATTCTATTTCAACAACATTCTCCTTTTTTTTCCCACAAACATAAATCTTGATCTTTTCTGTGGAATAGTTACTGATAATTTGAAAACAAAACTGCAAAATTGTTTTTTTTTGTTTTATACCACTTAAGAGTTTATGATATAAAATCTGAGAGCAGTATGCAGTTTTTCAGTTTGCATATTAAATCTTTCTTTCCAACATTTTCTTTTCTTTTTCAAAATTTCTTGTAGTCAATATTATTTGGCCCAAACTTTCTCTTCACAAATTTGGCTTTCTGAAATATATAGATATTTGTCTGTTATATATACATAGTTTACAAAAACATGTAAAATATTTAATTCAGTTAAAAATAAACAGAAAAACTATAAAAACACAAAGTAGAAAATAATTAATAATCTTAATATCTATGGTTAATTACTTTTAATGTTTATTACATAAATATCAAGTAATTTTTTATGCATGTGTATATACATAATATATAAACACAAAAAGCATTCATAGCATTTATATGCAGAAATGTGGAATCACATATTAAATGCCATTTTATTAACCAATGTTTTTTGTTAAACTAAGTTTTACTAACATTCATTAACATTTAATGTCAAGTATCAGACACCCCCGAATTCACCGAACCAATTATTGGTATGAGAAATTTAGTTTCTTCAATTTTTCTAATAAATAATTATACAAAATGTATTTTTATACAAATATCCTTGATGTTTCTCTCAGGATGAAATCTTATAAATGTGTCTGAAATATTATTGCTAGGAAAGTTATGCCAATTTAAATACTGCTAGTATCCTCTCAAACTTCAGTAGTAATTTAGGTTTTTTTTTCAATTTTATAAAAAAAAATATGATTGTGTTTTTGTTTATATTTACTCATTTCTCTAGTAAACTGATTTTTTTTTCAATTATGCTGTTTCTATTACAAGATCAAAAAAGGAGCATATGATTTGGAGTCATTCAGACCTAGGTTTTTAAGTCTGGTAGACATTTACTAGTTGCTTGATTTTAAGCCAGTCACCTCAACTCATAAAAAGACTCAGGAATTTTTTTTTGAAAAAAAATGAATAATAATATTCATATAATCAAGTACTATTTAGGATAGCATGAAATAAAAACTTCTCAATACATTTTTTATAGGGAGTACTCAAGAATACTAGTTATTCAGCATATGTATCTTTAATATTTATGTTGTAAAATTTCTATTCAATTTTTTCATTGTCCTCTGTGAGGTGTTGTCAATCAGATACACAAATGACAGTGATTTTATTCAACACTGAGTTTCACTAATAAACTATGGACCCTGGTGTTTATAAGGAACTGGCAAAGCATGAAGAAATACTGAATTACCAATGCCATCCAGTAGGTGCTTTTTTCCCACATTCCCTTCTGTCCTCAGATATAACTGGCAAAGTTTCTGAGTTATGCATTCAGGACATTACTTACACAACAGGAAGTTATTATGACTATGAAAAACTCCCAATTGATATACAATTAAATAAGTGATGTGACATTTTTCAGAGAGCTATGTTGCACAAATGCATAGATTTCATGTTTTAAATATCTTAGATCTTAAGTATTCCTAGGTAAACTGGATACATTCTGCTAAAAATATTATACAGACTCCCCCCCCAGTATATATCATTAATGTGTTTTCTAGAAGGTCTGTTATTGGTATATTAACCAAGATATTAGACAGGTATTAAACTTACTAATGCCATTGTAAGAATTCTGGATAAAATAGGAAAAAAAAAGTCTTATCATATATATGTTACACATATTTTTCCATCAGGGTTATTTTCTTTTGATATTGTTCGTGGTATTTTCTGACCAAAAGAAGAATTGTTTATGTAGTACTATTTTTTAATTCTAACTTATCATTTCTTTTTTTAAGATTCAGCATGTGGATTATAATTAGATAGCCACTAGCACTTTTCAAGATTAAATTGACAAAATATTTTTGGAACTTGCAATATTAGAGTATTTAAAATTCATTGTTTTGAGAACTGAGATTAGAACCTGTTTTTAATATTTCAAAATGTCACCCACTTACCTTAGCATGATTTAACATGACAAATATTCTTTGTTTTCATTTGTAATAATAGAACTATCATACCATAAATACCCACTGTACAATTTCATTATTGATTTCATTTTCTGTTTTTTCTCACAACAGTTTCTGCATACTATCTTTATTCTAGAACTTTCTATATGCCCTTCTTACTTCCCTTTAAATTCTTTAGTACTATGGCTTCCTGTTTTAGCCAGCTTTCCACTCCACCCCCCATCCCCCCCCCACCCCTGCTGTTACTAGAAAATCCAACTAGAACAATTGTAGAGGAGGAAAGGTTTATTTGAGGGTTCACAGTTTCAGAGGTGTTAGTCCATAGAAGGCTGGTTCCATTTCTTTGGGCTTCAGGTGAGACTGAAGATCATGGTGGGAGAGTGTGGCAGAGGGAAGAAGCTCATATGATGATCAAAAAAAGAGGGGTGGGTGGGGAATGAGGGAAACTCCACTTGTTCCATCCTTCTCCTGCCACACCCTACCACTTCAGTTACCACTCAATTAATCCCTAACAGGGGATTAATTCACTGACTGGGTTAAAACTCTTTCTTTGCTATTCTTTTCTTTTATTGCTTACAAGTGGATTTTTGATTCACATTGTTTAGGAACCACCCAAATCTTACTGGTATTTTGATTAAGATTGTATTGCTTAAGTATATTATTGGGAGATGAATAAGTAAT
Organism: Spermophilus citellus; assembly: GCF_964194105.1. Lineage (NCBI taxonomy): Eukaryota > Metazoa > Chordata > Mammalia > Rodentia > Sciuridae > Spermophilus > Spermophilus citellus. The sequence continues at coordinate 111,160,434 of NC_138192.1, read as the reverse complement.
CCCCCCATTTTTTAAAAACATCTAGATTATGGTATATCTCTCCATTCATTCAGCTTTTTTTTTTAGAAATTTTTTGAATTTTATTGCAAATATCCTATCCATATCTTGTTCAACTTTTTCCTGCATTATTTGTATTTTCCTATTGTGAATGGTATATTTTCCCATTATATATACTAAATTATTATTGGTTATTGTTTTTGCTAAAATGTTATATAAGATATCTGTATCTATTTTTGATAATTTTCTTCTTATACACACTCTTTGTCATATATTCTTTCCAGAATAGTTATAACTCTGAAGAAGGAATGGGGAAATTATGTATGACTTCAAAGATTTCAATAAGCTCATTCATAAAATTAAAATAAAATTATATTTTAGAAGTTTTTGCAACATTTACTCTGCTATTCCTCTTTCATATCAAATTTTACAATAAAATTTAAATTATTTTGCATTAACACAAAGACTGAATTATCAAATGGAATTTCATTAAATAATCATTATAACAAACACAAAGTTTTACTAAAATTGTCAAAAAATACAAGAGAGAAGCAACACCATTCCAAGTAGCATCAATGTCTAACCAGCAAACACACCTTCCTATGCATTCCCTTCTCCACATAGGATCACATTTGGTTTCAGAGTGATAGATGATTACTATGTGGGTGGTACAAGTAACTCTGTGAAAGACCTATCAGTGTGCTTAATTTTGTGGGATATCAATTACCATGTCTCACTAGTTACATAGCCAGAAAGCCTATAAGAACAATGCTCATTTGGAAAGGCAGATTAAGCTTTTTTTGTTGTTTGTTTGTTTGTTTGTTTAGAATAATCCTAGAAAGGCCAGGTGTAACCTATTGAAATCATTCTTAGATATAATTTCATGACTTATAGACCATCATTTCTCCTTTGTTATCTTCTAGCTACTAAATCCATCAGAATTATTGGAAATTTTGGACCAAGTGGAAACTGATATTTCCAAGGAGTTACATCTTTATATTGCAATCAATACAAGGTATAGCATTCAACGATGATCATCATAGTTTCTCCAATGTTGTTAATTATATCATCTTATTTTTCTATTTCTATATTTTGTTTCTTATTCTTCTTGTTGCCTGGAGATCATGTTTGATTTCTCATTTTGGATATAAGAACTAGAAATTTTCACAAAAAATTTCCATAATTGGAGTCATAGTTTTCTATATGGATATAATTACTAAAAAATATGTATTCATTTGCTGTTAGTAACATGGAGTACATAAGTTTCCATAAGTATATTAGTGAACAAAAGCAGATATTTATAATTTTAAAGTTTATTTTATGACTCAGCATAACTATTCTGGTGAATTTTCCATATGTACTTGAAAATTATGTATATTCTGTTGTTCTTTATTGGAGTGATATATAGGTTTTGGTTGTGTCAGTCTAGCTGGTATAGTTGTTTGGGTCATATTGTATTCTTAGTGATTTTTTTCCTCCTTCTTCTACCAGTTACTCAGATAAGGATATTTAAATCTTCAAAGCTATGAATTCATAAATTTATCATTTGAGTTCTCTCAGATTTTGGTTTATGAATTTAAAATCCTTGCTATTAGGTGCATATACATTAAGGACTCTAATACATTCTTTAAAAATTAATCTCTATGTCACTACCTTTTTGTCACTACCTATATGTTACTAGCCTTTTTATTCCTGATATTCTTCATTTGAAGTTTAATTCATCTGACATCAATATAGTAACTAAACATTTCTTTTATTTAATGATACATCTTTTTTTCTCCCTTTCTTTCCTTCTCTCATTCCTTTCCTACCATACTTCCTTTATTCTTTCCCTTGTCTTTCTTTTATTTCAGTATTGAGGATTGAACACAGGACCTCACACAAAACTAGGCAAGCTCTCTACCATTAAAATACATCTCCATCCCATTTTACTTTTATTTTGAGAAAGAGTCTTGCTAAGTCTCCCAGGCTGGGCCTGACTTGTGATGCTCCTTCCTCAGCCTCCTGAGTATCTGAGAATATAGACATGTACCACCATGCTTAATTGTACATTCTTTTTTATATGTTATACTTTTAAAGTTTATACTTTTAATTTAACTCTGTCTTCATGTTTGAAGTGGGCTGCAGACAGCTCCCCCAAAATTAGCCAAACTGTGAGATTTGAGTACACAATCTATACCATACAAGACTGCTCTCACTTCTGACATTAATTGCAGGGGGTTTTTCTTTGTTTTTTGTTTTTTCCAGGGGAGGGGAGTGGGTGTCCCCAAAACAACCTTTGGTTTAATGATTCACTAGAGATTCACAAAACTTGCTGAGAGTTTTGATTTTTCTGATCAAAATCAGCAACAGAAAGGATACATAAAGAGAGACCAGAGGACTCCAAATGCAAAGCTTCTATTGTTTCCCTTGTGAAATACAGATTTTTTTACTCTTATGACATTAATGAATAACAATATGCATGTAGTATTTGCCAAACAGAGAAGCTCACCCAAGCTTCAAGGTCCAGAGATTTTATTAGACTTAATTGTGTAGGCATAATTGATTGATTGATTGATGGGCTCCTGTTACAGTTGGGTTATGAGGTGGCCCCCAAAGCTCTTGTTTTAATGCAAGAATATTCAGAGGTGAAATGATTTGATTATAAATTTGTAAACAAATCAGTCCATCCCAGTTCAAATGCACTAACAAGGTGGTAACTCTAGTTAGGTGGGATATAGGTAGAGTAAGTGGATCACTGGGGAAGTGCCCTGAAAAGGTTCATCCTCTCTGCAATCCATCTGCCACCCTGCTTCTTGGCCATCATGAATAAAGCAGCACCCCTCTGTCATACCCTTATGCCATGATATTCTGCTTCACCTTGGGCCCAGAGCAATTGAGTCAGCTGACCATAAACTAAACCTCTGAAACTATAATCCAAAATAAACTTTTCCTTCTCTAAGTTGTTCTCATTAGATATTTTAGTTATAGTGACAAAATGCTAAGAATTATTATAATCAATTCAGTCTCTAGGACAACTGATAATGTGCTATCCAAAACTCCCACTTCTAAATTATTTGAGGCCCTTTGTGGCCATCCATGTCTGTAAAGAAAATATTCTGTGGCCATCCATGTCTGTAAAGAAAATATTCATGTCAGATGTCATGACTGTTCAGAAGCTGAGGAAAGGCCAGACCGCTCTTTACAAAAGACCAAATTTATTACTAAACATCAACATAGAGTGAGGCCTTACTTTTGCTCTTTTATCTTGTCTAATACTCTCTGTACTAATACTGTACTAATACTCTTGTCTAATACTCTCATGTGTCTGGTAACAATAATCGTGATTATTGATAAGATTAACATCTACCACCCTGTTTCTTGTTTCCCTTTATTTCATGTGTTTTTATTTATTTTACCTCTTTTCAATCTGCTTTACCTTGGATTAACTGACCATTTCTGTGATTCGATTTCATCTCTTCCATTTACCTATTACTTATGCCTATTTTTAGGAAATTAAGTGAATACACTATGATGTTTAATATACCATTTTAATCAGTCAAATTCTACAAGTAAATAACATTGTACTGTGTCATGTGTAATGTGAAAATATTATAATAATGTATTTCCCATTCTATTAATATAGTATTCTGACTTTCTACATATGCTATAATCACATAATACATTTATACTATTTTAATTTAATCTGTTAATTACCTTTTTGGGCATTTAGAAATAGAAAGCCAATTTTGTTCAATATCAAATACTGGATTGACATTTGTTTTTTCTTTTGCACATTGAAGATACCATTCCACTCTTAAAATTTTTTGTTATTAATGAGCAGTTTGCTGGATTTTCATCTTCATTTCTTGAATAAAACGTGTCTTTGATTTGCTTTGTTATTGATTTGCCCTATATGTTTTGTTTCCAGGTGTAGTTTATTTCCTTCTTATTTAATGTGGTTTAGTTTAATTTTTAACTTGATTTGTTTTATCTTATTTTTATTAGAGTAATTGTTATGGTTTCGATGTGAGATGTCCCCTAAAAGCTTGTTTGTGAGATGATTCAAGAGGGTTTAGAGTTAAAATGGTTAGGCTATGAAAGCCTTAATGTAATCAATGTGTTAATTCACTGATAAGGTAACTGAGTGGTAACTGTAGGCAGGTAGAGTGAGGCTAGAGGAGGTGAGTCTGGGGCATGTCTTTTGGAGATAATTTTATCCCCCCAGAAGAATGGAACTCTCTGTTCTCTGTCCTCTTCCCTCCCCTCTCCTCTCTCCACCCCCTCCCCTCTCCTTAGTGCCAAGTCCTGAGCCACTTTTTTTTAAAACCATGCTCTTCCACCATGATGTTCTGCCACACCACAGGCCTAGTCCACCATGATGTTTTGCCACACCACAGGCCTAGAGCAATGAAGTTGGCAATCTATGGACTGAGATTCTGAAACTGTGAGCCCTCAGACAAACATTTCCTATTCCAATTGTTCTTGTCAGATCCTTTGATCACAGCAGTGAAAAAGCTGACTAAAACAGAAAGAAATTGGTACTAAAAAGTGGGGTCATTGCTGTAACTAACCTGACCCTGTGGTCCAGAAGCTATTAGAATTTCTTGGAATTTATGGAGGAATCTTGAAAAGATTAGCAATGAAAGCTGGAGAAGTTTTAGAATGTTGTAAGCAGAGCTTAAAGGGTAATTCTGGTGGGGATTCAGAAAACCAAAATGCCAAAAGGACTGTAGACAATGAAGACAGAGTCCATGAGTCTTCGCAAGAAAAGAGAACTCTATTGGAACTTGGACTAGAGGCCATTCCTGTTACATTTTGGCTAAGAAGTTGTCTACATTTTGCCTATGTCCTGATTCTTTCTGTGAGACTGAATTTAAAGGTGATGGACTAATAAAACTGGTGGAGGAAATTTCAAGGCAGCAGAGCATTCAGTTGGTAGCATGGATGTTGCTGGCAGCTTTTTTTTTTTTTTTTTCAAATTTATGGTGATCATCAGGAGCAGAATGAAAACCAGAAAGATTTGAAAACTTGGAAGTTTAGCTAGAAAACTGTAAGTAAAACTGAGGCTAAGGAAGGTGTAGTTAAAGAGATCACAGCCACTGAAGAAATACCAATTACTTTGCCCAGAAACAATAGGAAAAATAGCTTGAGGGGATTGCAGGAATTGGCAAGACTGTACCCATGCTGTAAAAGTAAAAATCCCCTTGAACAGAGAACAGTGGAACATTATACTTTCATGAGGAGAAGGAGGGGATTTTAGAAAGTTGTTTCAAACATGCTTAGCCACCCAGGCAGAGACTGCTGGACCCTGGAGGTTTGACTACTGCTTGAAATGGCAGCACATCTTGGCATCAGCCATGTAAGAAATGGCAGTACTGTGGAATGTCTCTGTAGGAAAGCTGCAGGAATTGAGTAGAGAGGAGCCAACAGAGAGGCCACATGGCGTGCAATCAGCAAAGGCATAGGGGTGGCACTACACAAACCCTTTGAAGGGAGCATCAGGATGCCATGTGCCCTCAATGCTGGACATGGAGCTATTGCACTTGTTTACCCAACTGAATTTCAGTCTTGCTTTGATCCCATCTTCTATATATGCCCCTATTCATTCCTTTTGGATTGGAATGTTTACCCTCTTGCGGAGAGCAGTGTCTGGATTTGGGGTCTCTGATGACTTCACGGCTGTGGCATGCTTCGTGCTTGGGAAAGTTTCTGTGCAAAGGTGCAAGATGCCTTGCTGCTGTGGTAATGCCCTTCATGAGGAGACACTCTGCTAGAGTCACATCAGCCTTAACCTTATTCTTAGGCACACAGCTCCTGGAAATAGAGGAACTTGCTAGACAACTACATTGTTTCACCAGCTCCTCTGCTCCTAAACCTTCCCACATAATAGTAACTTTAGCCATTGGACTTTGAGAGCTACACTAATTTCCCAATATTGCACTGTAGAATATAACTGTGGAATAAGCTGCATAATGTTGCTAACTCTGTAACTTTCATGAATACAAAGAATAATGCTTGCATAGTCTTTAGTCTGATGAGACATATATAAATAAAGATTGCTTTAGAGCTGCTTCTGGATCAGAGAGCAGCACTCCACCTGACCCCAGCTATTATCGTCAAAATCTGAGTCCGTGAGTCTTTGTTTTTCTTATCCGCCTTTGCCTGTCATTGGAACCTGCTAGATTGCCTGCACTGGTTGCAGCACCCTGTGTCCTTATATATTGGATATATGCAAATTTCTTTTGATTTTGAGAGGGGCTCATACTCCGAGTTTGCCTTGAGTCTCAGAGGAGACTTTGGACTTGTACTTTTGTGCAATGCTAAAGCTGTTAAGACTATGTGGACTCTTGGAAATGTAGTAAATGCATTTTGCATTGTGAGGTGGACATAAGCTTTTGAGGGCCAGGAGATGAATTTTATGGTTTAGATGTGAGATGTCACCACAAAGCTCATGTGTGAGACAATTCAAGAAAGTTTAAAAGTGAAATCATTGGGTTGAGATACTTCACTAATCAGTGCAAAAATCTGCTGAAAGAGATTACTGAATGGTCACTATAGGCAGATAGGGTGTAGCTGGAGGAGGTGGGTCATTGGGGGTGTGCCCTTGGGGTATGCATTTTGTCACTGAAGAGTACAGCTCTCCCTCTCTCTCTGCTTCCTGGTGCCATGTCCTGAGCCACTTTCTTCTGCCACACCTTGGATCCAGAGCAATGGAGTTGGCCATCTATGGACTGAGACCTTTGAGACTGTAAGCCATCAGATAAACCTTTTCTCCTCTAAAATTGTTTGTATCAGGTCATTTTGTCACAGCAGAAAAACAGTAGACATCCTGTTTGGTGTAATAGTCACCTGTGGTTTAGTGTCTACCTAAATTTTGGAAAAATCTTAACCAAAAATTTTTTTTTCAAATACTTCCTCTGTCCTTTTCTCTTATTAAGTTCTGTAATTACATGTATTTTGGATCACTTGATATTGTTCTAGAGCTCCTAGTTGCCCTATGGTGGTTACTATTTTATCACTGTTTAAAATGTCTTCAATTTATGTTATTTCTAGACTTCTATTCCTGCTGATTCTTCAGTGTGAATCTCAATGAGATCTTCATCACTGTTACTGTGCTTCCCATTTCTAATGTTTCTTGTTTATTTTCCTTCCTACTTTATGTCTCTGCAGATCTTGCTAATTGTCTATCCTCTCTATTAGGGACATTACTATATTGGTCATAGTTTTGTTTTCCTTGTCAGATAGTTCTAATATCTTCCATATCTGAGTGTAGTGCTAATGATCACTTTGCCTTTTGGACTGTGTTCTTAGTTATTGCCATATTCCATGTTTCATATTATTCTTACTAATAGCTGGACATCTTATTAATAGTAGGACAATAAAGACTGAGGCAAGAATATTTATCCTAGGAAATGGGCTCACTTTATTTCAACTAGACCTTTAATGAAGGGGTATGAGAAAATCTAATTAGGAGGTGGACTGGTTTTGCAGTTTGTTCTGTTTATGTGTGCACTTAGCACATTACAGACTTCAAATTCCTCTTAGTGATGTCTTGGGTTTAGGGTGCTAACTTCTTTGCCAAAAGATTTTCTTGTTTTTGTTTTCATTTGTGTGTTTTTAAAGTTGCTACACACTTGGCTTTCATCCACCATTTGTGCTGGACCTTATGGAGGGTCTATTTGGTGAAGCCATTTGTTACTGGATGTTTATTAGCCTGGCAATAGAAAGTGGTATATGGATATTCTTTGTGATTCAGCTAAAACTTTAGGCATATATCATGTCCTGTGGGGCTTGTGGATTTACTTTTCTCACTACCCATTTCCTAGTAGATAGTTGTCCCCTCTTAAGGGATGGAGGGTTTTTTTTTGTTGTTGTTGTTGTTGTTGTTTTATTGTTTTTTCCTGTTTTCTCCCTTTAGCTATAGTGAATTTCCCAGCCCTTAGGATAAGAGTATTTGCCCCTTCCCTCACAGATGAGGGTCTTGTTCCTTAGAAGAGACAAAGCTGAAAAGGTCCCAGGAGAGTTCTGTGCCTTCCTCACAATTGTTCTCCTTTCTCAGTTTTTTCCAGTAAGTAAAACTTTTTTTTTTCAGGATATTTTGTTTTTCTGTGTGTATGATCATCTGATGGGCTTTCTGTTAGGAAAAGATGCAAAAAGGTCTGCACACCTCTTATAATAGCAGCAGTTCTTCCAGGGCACACTTGTCTCCTTCCATCAGTTTACCATCACCCTCACTTAACCCTCAGCAGGCTCTGCTACATCTTGCCCAGAAGAACTAGAATTTATGCCTTGCCCCTCCCTGCAGGTGGCTCATCTCTCTCTTTTATTTTGAACCAGTTGGTTGCCCTGTGACTCCACCACTTCAGTAGGTTCAAGTAACAAGAACTTGATATTTGTCAAAAAAAATTTTTTTTCCTGTATGGTTAGGAGCAATACTGTTTTCTAATTCTCACACTCCCTTAATGGAAACCAAAGGAGTTCCCATATGGATTATTTTTAATTGTCACTTCAATTTCTACCAAGGAAAGGTAATAAAATAGCATATTAGAATGGCTCCATTATGTGAGGATATTGTTAACTTGTTCGTTACTTTAGTCAGTTGGCAAATATTTGTTTAGTGGTTTAGTGCCTATTATGAAACATGTTTGTTCACAATAAAGTGATAAGATATAGAAATAATTTCCTGTAAATGTGAGTGGTATATATGAAAATATTTTAAGACCTACATAAAAAAAATAAATAAGAAGCTGGGTGCAGTGGTGCATGCCTGTAATCTCAGCAGCTTGGGAGGCTGAGGCAGGAGATCACAAGTTCAAAGCCAGCCTCAGCAACTTAGCAAGACCCTGTCTTTAGATAAAATATGAAACAGGGCTGGGGATGTGGCTTATTGGTTAAGAGCCCTTAGGTTCAATCACCAGTACAAAAAAGAAAATGAGCCTCAGCATTATTTCTATTACTGAAACATGAATTTTGTGTCCAAAGTGATTTATTTAATACAAATTCATGTCTAATAAACAAAACTGTGGGAGTTAAGTGTAAGCCAAATTTTGCATATTGATTCTGAAGCATTAACAGGCAAAGACCAAGTTCTATAAACTATTATCTAAATGATACTTTGAGGAAAACACCAGTAAGAGATGGATAATTTATACTTATTCAAATAATAGCTTTCATTTATATTTTATAAACAGACTTGATACTTTACAATGGCAATAGTTACTCAAAACTATTTATTGTATGATAAATAGTTTTGAGTAACTCTTTTATTAGTCATTTTCCAAGATTACTGTACAAAGATTAAATACACAGTGAGTCAGGAGGTACATATTATATATTATAGAAGAATACTGTTTAGTACATGGAAGAAGAAGAGAAAAACAGTCACCAGCCACATTTAGCCCAGGTAAACTATGTATGTAGCAAGTATCTATCAAAAAAAATCATGAATACATATGTCCGGATATATACATAACACGTACACATGTATTCTGTAACATCAGATAGGAAGATGGAAGCTTTCCAAAAACTGTTAGAAAACTTCATATGAAGGAAAGTTTATAAAAAATAGACTACTCTGAGAAAAAGCAGATATGAATAATTTCAGCATGCTATTTTATCCTAAATAAATGCTAACGTTATTGCTTAAATATGAACAAATATTCTATATCATACAAACAAAACAAGGTCTAGGTACAGTCTATAATCAACCATTATTTGGTCAATCCAAGAACAGAGTGTCTGAGCAAAGCGTTTAATTCTGACATCCTGCCTTCTCAGGGCTTCACTCATCAAAAGCTCAGCACATAAACACACTGCCTGCAGCCTTGCATTGATTGTCAGCACAATTAATTGCCAGGAAAACTGCAGTTTTATTAAGTGTATGGTACTAACAATAAAAACATCACTATTTATAGCACAGAGCATGGCGGGATATCTATACAAATAAAATGTAACAATAATGAACAAAAGGCCAGCCTGTAGTCCTACAGAAGAACATCAATGAATTGTTTTAATGCCAAACCACAACAGGGTACTCAAGTGTCCCTGAGCATAAGATACTGCAACCTCTACTAAAATGCAAGACTCTTCTGTCATCTCTGCAATGTCAAAAGAAAAGTGGATGTCAACAAGTCTCTTCAAAACCGTTCCTCATAGTTTCAAATCTTCATTGTCCCCATACTCAACTGCAGCAACCCTGTGCTGTTTGTGTAGATAAGAAAAATATCATGGGTTTCAGTCAAATGAACTATTGAAAAATGACCTAGGAATTAATTAGTGATGATATTTTAAAATCAGATATATTCTGGGAATATAAGCGGCATATTTTTATAATTGAGGAAATGTCAATCTAGTATTAAAGACAAACTAGATTTCAATAATATCTTTCAAGGTTTTGAAATGAAGAGAATCTTTTTAATATCCTTTCACTTACATAGTTACTTATTACTATAAGTTTGCAGTGCAGTGTTACAAATCCAGAAAGGCCAATGGATTCAAGAAAAAGGAGGAGCAGAAGGAAACATGAAGAAACTAAAATGTACTGAAAATTGTTTGAAATATTTAAGTACCAGTGGTCACCTCCAATACAGCATTAGTTAGTTCCATCACATGGAAATTTGATTATTGTGGCTGAAGAATCTATGAAACAAAGTAGATCTGCATGGGAACATCTTTAAAAATGCTATATCTACGCAATCTAAATTTGAGGAAAAAAAGGATTAATTCCAGGGCATATTGTTATTATTTAGATAGTTTGTATGAGACTCTGAAGTATTATATACAAAGCCACTGATTTTATTCATAATGAGAATCAAACCAACCTCATTCTTCTATATTGGGTCCAATATACTACAGTACCTTGTATAACAAACAAAAAAACAGTTTGCTCCCAAAGGCCACGTAATTGTACACAGGGTTAACTGAATTGAAATGTAAGCAGATATTTTCTTGATCACGTAGGTATCGAGTACTAGACTGAGTGAATTATGTGTATATAATAATTATGCATATATAATTAAGTATATATCTTAACCACAGACCTTCTGATTTTTGTACAGGAGCAGTCTCAAATGCCATTGGAAACAAACCCTAAGTTTAACAGGAGAGACCTAAACCGAGACTCACAGAAATTAAAATGCCCCATCTAGGTTCCCCTGCTCATTAGTGACTGAAGCAAAGTAGAAGTTTCCTTTCCTTCTTGAGCTCTGTAGCATACAATCAGCTGTCATTGAACAAGTAATTATTGTATGTGTTTACATACTCTAATAGTAGAGGTATTTAGAGAGCCGAATTGAAGTTCAAAACTTATAAAATATGCTTTGTTGCATCACAATAGCACAAAATTCAAGAATAGAAAGCCATATATTATTCACCTTGTAGTCTCAGCGCAAGGTCCATGCACAAATACAACATATTTGCAGTGCCTTAAAATAAATCTCATTGCTGAAAGATTTCCTTTAAAAGAATTTGAAATGTCATTTTGTAACTAGTAGCCTACTTGTTGATAAGGTGAAGAAGAGACATCTATGAGAGAAGCTTTACAACTTGTTTATAGCAAACTATAGCTACTCCTAGTCATCTAAAAAATAAAACAAAAAAGTACACCTTTGACAAAAGACAAAAAAAAGTTGAGATATAAATCATGAGCTCGCGCACATGCACACACAGACATTGAAAATATGATTCATTAACTACCTAAACACTGGGTATCTGATCTAATTTTCTAGTTTAGATAAGACAAACTACCATGGAAAAAGTGAAAATGGAGTAGATGCACAGAGAACCAAGTTCTGAATATATTCTTATTTTTTCTTTGAAAGCCCCTGTCTAAAATAGGGTACAGATGATGGGAGATATGTCTTAAAATGTTGACCTCCTAGCAAGTGTTTCCACGGTGGCCTCCTCTAGTTGAACATCAGGAACATCTTTATGGGTAGAAGATTTATAGATGAGCACATTACATTCACTCAGTCAATGCTGACAGATACACTTCTAATTTTGGTTAAATTTGAAATCCAGATTTTCCTCTTATCTTAAACCAGGATATATACAGATAGTCTCTAAATTATGATGGCTCAACTTCTGATTGTTTTTACTTAATGAGGTATGAAAGCAATGCATATTCAATAGAAACCAAACTTCAAATTTTATATTTTGATCTTTGCCTTGGCTAATAATATAAGTATGATTCTCTTCTAATTCTAGGTTGCAGTTCCCTATCAACTACACAATCACAAGGGTTAACAACCAGTTTTCTACAGTGTACTGCTTAGTATATTAGCTCACTTAAGTTTATATTCAACTTAGGATATTTTGAATGCATGAAGGGTTTATCCTGGTATGACCCCATGGTAAGTCAAGTATCGGTGTGTGTGAATATACATATAGCATATAGTTTTGGTATGAATTGTATATATAATTTATTTCTGGCTTTGGACTCAATTTCAAGCCTGGGACCATATCTTTGTGGCTGTGTGATCATGATGAGAACATACTAATCATTCTTGGCTATAGTTTTCTGGTTTGTAAACTATAACTAAGACTATTTCATAAAGCTTTGTGAAAATAAGTTAATAACATAAAGTACCTGTTGTATAAAGACTATCTAATGAGTTCTAGTACTCTTGAGAATTGTCACTTGCCAGAGTTAAATTCACCACAAACAACAAGGTCCTCAATAAGATATCAATTGTAATGGTACAATTTAAAATGCTTTTTGAAATGACTCCAACAATGATAAGAAAAGCATTTCAACTAATTTCATAAATGAAATTTCTTATAATTATTATAGTATGTTTTGGGGTCACACAAACTGTTAGGAAAACAACACATCAGATGACTTTTTTTCTTTTCTTTTTTTTTTTTTTTTGTCCTTAGGTAGAACAAAACAAAACAAAAACTCATAGCATTTGACTCCTAGGACGCAACATGCTCCTAGTAGCCATTTTACCAGAGTTACTCACTCAAGCTCTATGTATAACACTGTGGTACATAGACTGATAATGTACAGGAAGTGATTTTTCTTTGACTGTTACATCCAGCTTTTTCATAATTTCAAGAATTTCATAATTCTTGTTGCTGGAATTATGTTGAGAAAAAAAGAAGCAAGCAGAGAACTGACCTTCCACAAGGTAGCCTTTATTGCTGTAAAATTACTGTTGACTAATTTCTTCCTTTCTTAAATTATGGCAGGCAATGTTGGAACCAAAACAGAATAAGATGCTGTCATTATGAAATGTAATGTTGGGCAGAGATTCATCATAACATCTTTATGAAAAAATAGATAAGAAATAGCATTTGCAAAATAAATGTTTATTTCAGAAAAAAAAACTTTTTAAAATTCACAAAACCAAATCTGTAACTCTCTCTCCCTTAGGGCATTAATTTATGAGATCTGTAAAGTTCAAAATAAATATGACAGACAGATGACTCATCGTCTTGCCATTCATGAAGGCAGAATTGATCTGTGATTACACTGGCTTCCCAAATTGAAGTTCTCTTCCTCCTGAAAAGAGGATGAACCTAGGTTTGAACATTGTACTGGTTTTCATTTGTCTATACTGCCGCCTTCTGATGTGTGCTGAAACTCATTTCTGGACTGTTCCTGGTAGATATTTTGGCAAACCTGAAGAAGGAACTACTTTCTGAATTCTTGTGTTGAAAACCACATGTTCCTTAATGCTGGATAATAGCCAAGTCTTACATCTGTTACTCATTTATGCTGATACACCAGAAGCTATGTCAGAAGAATACGATTAGGTAGTAAAACTGAGTTGTTAAGCATTTTTATCTTTTCTTTTTACCTCTTCCATCTACTCAACAAGCAGATTTTTTTTTAATACCAAATGTTAGAAAATATATTAGCTGTAACCACTACTGTGATTATATCTGCCAAATATTTCCTTCTAATCTTTAAATTACATTTCTTTTCTACTTTTAACTTTTGTTTTTAAAATATTTATTGTGGATTTCCAATTTTCCCAGCACCATTTGTTGAAGATGCTATCCTTCCTCCATTGCATGCTTTTAGCCCCTTTATCAAATATAAGATAGTTGTAACTTTGTGGATTAGTCTCTGTGTCTTCTATTCTGTACCATTGGTCCACCTGCCTGTTTTGGTACCAGTACCATGCTGTTTTTGTTACTATTGCTTTGTAGTACAGTTTGACCTCCGGTATCGCTATACCTCCAGATTCACACCTCAGATAGAGCCCTAATATCCAGAATGTACAAAGAACTCAAAAAATTAAACAATAAGATAACAAATAACCCAATCAACAAATGGGCCAAGGACCTGAACAGACACTTCTCAGAGGAGGACATATAATCAATCAACAAGTACATGAAAAAATGCTCACCATCTCTAGCAATCAGAGAAATGCAAATCAAAACCACCCTAAGATACCATCTCACTCCAGTAAGATTGGCAGCCATTATGAAGTCAAACAACAATAAGTGTTGGCGGGGATGTGGGGAAAAGGGCACACTTGTACACTGCTGGTGGGGCTGCAAAATGGTGAGGCCAATTTGGAAAGCAGTATGGAGATTCCTGGGAAAGCTGGGAATGGATCCACCACTTGACCCAGCTATCGCCCTTCTCGGACTATTCCCTGAGGACCTTAAAAGAGCGCTCTATAGGGATACGGCTGCATCAATGATTATAGCGGCACAATTCACAATAGCTAGACTGTGGAACCAACCTAGATGCCCCTCAATAGATGAATGGATAAAAAAAATGTGGCATATATACACAATGGAGTATTATGCAGCACTAAGAAATGACAAAATCATAGAATTTGCAGGGAAATGGATGGCATTAGAACAGATTATGCTAAGTGAAGCTAGCCAAGCCCTAAAAAACAAATGCCAAATGTCTGCTTTGATATAATGAGAACAACTAAGAACAGAACAGGAAGGAAGAGCATGAGGAAAAGACTACAGTAAACAAAGACGAATGGGGGGAGAGAAACGGGGAGAGAAGGGAAAGCACATGGAAATGGTAGGAGACCTTCAATGATACATAAAATTATAAGAGGTTATGAGGGGCAAGGGGGAAGGAAAAAGAGGGAGAGAATTGAACAACAGCAGGGGAGGTAGAGAGGGAAGATGGGAGGGGAGGGGAGGGGAGGGGGGATAGTAGGGGATAGGAAAGGTAGCAGAATACAACAGTCATCATAATGCTAATATGGCATTATGTAAAAATGTGAATATGTAACAGATGTGATTCTGCAATCTGTATTTGGGGTGAAAATGGGAGTTCAAAACACAATTTGAGTCAAATGTATGAAAGATGATATATCATGAACTATGTAATGCTTTAAATAATCAATAAAAAAATAAAATAAAAAAAATAAAATATTTATTGTGATAACTTTATGATTATAGAAATAGTGTGATGTTGGAATACAGAGATCCCATATACTCACAGTCAAGTTTCTATTTGTATTAATATTTTATAAGAGTAGAAGGTATTTGTTACAATTTACAAAACAATGTAGGTAAATTATTTTAACTAAAGTCCATATTTGATTGAGGTCTTTAGTTTTTAACTTTAATCCTGGAATCTTCCAGAATTCCATCCAGGACCTGACTTGATACGGAGTAGCCACACTTCCTTAGACTCTTCTCAAATATGAGATTTACAAGTTTTCCTTTAGGGGGGATAGGCTTGTTTTGAGGTGTTTAGGTCAAATAATAAATAAAATGTCCCTCAAAAATGGGATTTATCTGATGTATTTCTTGCAATTGATCTGAGATTATTTTTGTAAGGAATATTTTGATGGTTAAAAGCCATTTTCCTTATATTTTCATGTTATTTTGAGAGTAGATACTATCAACAGGACTTAGGACTGTTGGAATTAATAGTAAGGTAGAGAGTTATATACCATCTCCTCGAGGGAGGAATATCTACATAAATACTATTTCTACATAGAAAACAAACGAGAATTCTTCCCTTTCATTTAATAATTTAATCATTTATATCAGCATGGGCTCATGCCTATTTATTTTTTATTTTGATATATAATGCAATATTACTATTAATTCTGTTGCTCAATTTGCTCCAAATTTGGCAATTGGGACCTTTTGCAAATGTACCCTTTGAAATGCCCTGTTATTGCTTTTTTTTCCTTTTTTCCTCCTCTTGGCCCCTCCTCCTCCCCATATTTTTTCTCCTGTTTCCTTTTTTAGCATTTACTTACTATCTGGTAATACTATATACGCAAGGCTCATGTTGTATATTTCCTGCTTCAGTCCTGGAATCAGCCATTTCCCCAAGGATCCCTGAATTCTGTCATTGGAAAGCATTATTACAAAATAAGATCTGGGTGCTGCTACGGACTCATTTCTTCTAGGCTCTCTCTGCTGACAGAACAAGGACATATCTGCTGCTTATATCTATAAAAATGTTGATATGTAGCTCTCCGTATCTATACAAATTCCTAATATGATCTCAACTCTAATATTTTGGCACATGGATTATTCTACTTTCTAAGTAGCCATCAGTGAAAATCCCAGCCCCCGCCATCTGCCCACCTGCTATCCATTTATTAATTTGCAAGACTCTATCATACAGGAATAGTGGCATCAAAATTGTTAACCCATGGCACCATAGGAAACAACCTTAACAACTAGAATATGACAGTTAAAGTTTCTTTTGCCTTCTGTCTTATAGTCTCTACTCATTTTTATAATTACAGGAATCAGAACCTTTTATCTATATATTTGAAACATGATTAGATTGTGTTGTTTAAGTTGTATTTTATACTGGGATCCTCTAACTTCAAAATGATTTTTTTCACTTTTAAATATATTAAGGTTCACTCTTTAAAAGTCTTAACAAATGTATAACATCATATATCAACCATTACCATATATGCAAAGTTGACACATTGCCCCCTACAATCTAATCTGCATCATCTGTTGTACTCTCCCACCTACTCCTCACATCCCTGCAAAATCACTGAAATGCTCAGAAAGGCAAGCTATGAGAAGATATCATATAACTGGTATTCTGGAGTATGTAGACTGTTTGGACTGTTCTCTTTCACCTGGCAACACACATTTAAGTTTTATTTACATTTTCATATAGTTTGACAACTATTTCTTTTTAATGCTATTTTACTCTATTCTTATTCCTGTAACAAAATACCATAGGTGGTATTTTCTCTCATTTCTGTTTTCAAATTTAGGAATTTCTATCTTAATTTTTGTTCTTTTTTTTCCTCCTCTTGCTCTAAAATTGATCTTTTTTCTCTGGTTCCTTAAAATGGAAACTGAGCTGGATAATGTTTCTATGTCTTTCTTCTTATTCATATGTATAATTAGTTTCTCTGTATGCTCGTTCCACAAGTTTCTATAAGTTGTATTTTTTATTTACTTAAAAATATTTTGGAAGTTCTTTTGAGATTTCTTCTTTGACTCATATAATTTATAAATCTGTTGTTTAATTTTACACATTTGGGTATTTTCCATATATGCTTTTGTTAATTTCTAGCTAATGTATATTGTGATCTGAGCACATCATTTGGGAAAGAGGAATGCTGAAGTCTCCAGCTATAATAGCAGATTTGTATGTCCTATACAAGTTCCATGAATTTCTGCCTCTCCTCTGTTGATGATCTATTATTGAATTCATACTTGTTTAACAATATCATATCTTCTTGAAGAATTAAGCCTTTTATCATTATTATTTAACTTTAATAATAGCTCTTATGCTAGTTCAGCTTGAATTTATTTTAGTATTATATATCTTTCCATATTACTTTACTTTTAACCTGTATGTATCTTTATATACATAAACAGTCAGATCTTTCTTTCGAGGACAGTTCCATCAACCCCCATGGAGACCAGGCAGGCCCAGGACAACCCCCACCCCGATGCCCTCAGAGAGACAAGGCAAGCCAGGAAAGCCTTGCTGGTTCCTGAAGAGCCCAGACAGGCACAGGAAAGCCTTGCTGACACTGGTGGAGACCAGGCCGCCCAGAGTCATCATTCAACTTGCTCGTTCAGCCCCATCTCTAAAAGTGGTCGCCGCCATCTTGAGATACCTTCAACGCCATCTCAGGTTTGATACTATGCCACCACCAACCACAGACATAGCTGTTTCCATCTAGGGACAACAGCCAGGGCCTGAAAGATCACAAAGGTCCCTGCAGACTTGGTTACACCAGAGGTATCCCTGCTAGGTGTGCTAATAGCCACCATCTTGTTGCAGAGGCAGGAGAGAGCTTTGCACTGGGTCACCTCTTTTCTCCTGTAAACATCCAACTTCTTTTGATTCATCTTTCACTCTTCCTAAGATCTAATACCTCTATATTCTTACCTTCTACCTCATAAACATCATACCCTACACCCCCCAAATCTCTCTGTCCACCATTAGAATCTGTAAACCCTTTTGCAAACCAACTTTGTGAAAGTGCCCCAAACAAACCAAAATGATACAACAATAGAAGCCGTCGACAGCACAGTAGATGAAAAGTTAGAGAAGGAGTTAAGAATTTATGTAATTAAAATGATCTACAAATCAGACAATGACATAAGAAAGCAAATACATGCAACAATTGATCACTCCAACAAAGAAATAAGAGAGCAAATCCAGGTAGCAAAAGATTACTCTAAACATTAAAGATTCTGAAAATAAAGCCAAACAGAAATACTTACAGAGAAGGAAACAATAAACTAAATAAAAAGCTCAATACAAAGCATCATCAACAGAGTATATAACTAGAAAGAATCACAGACAATAAGACAAAATATACACTCTTGAAAATAAAGTTGACCATACAGTGAAGATGGTAAGAAACCATGAACAGTACCTCCAAGAATTATGGGATAACATCAAAATACCAAATCTAATATTTATAAGGACAGAGGAAAGCATGGAGATACAAACCAAAGGAATGCACAATCTCTTCAATAAAATAATATCAGAAAATTTCCAAAACATGAAGAATGAATTGGAAAATCAAATACAAGAGGCTTACAGGACACCAAATGCACAAAATTACAACGTATCTATACCAAGGCACATTATAATGAAAATGCCTAGCATACAGAATAAGGATAGAATTTTAAAAGTTTCAAGAGAAAAGTTTCAGATTACATATAGGGAGAAACCAATTTGTATCTCAGTAAATTTCTCAACACAGACTCTCAAAGCTAGGAGATCCTGGAACAACATATACCAAATTCTGAAAGAAAAATGGATGGCAATCAATAATCTTACATCCAACAAAATAAAGCTTCAGATTTGATAATGAAATAAAAACCTTCCATGGTAAACAAAAGTTAAAAGAATTTACAGTGAGAAAACCTGCTTTACAGAACATTCTCAGCAAAATATTCCATGAGGAGGAAATGAAAAACAATAATAAAAATCAGCAACAGGAGAAACTACACTAAAGGAAAAATTATATTCCAATTATAGGAGAAACCAAGTCAAGTAAAAAACCAAAACAAGCCAAAATTACTGGGAATACAAACCATATTTCACTAATAACCCTGAGTGTGAATGGCCTAAACTCATCAATTTAAAGACATAGACTAGCAGATTGGATTTAAAGAAAAGACCCAACAATGTGCTGCCTTCAAGAAACTCATCTTATTGGAAAAGACACCCACAGACTAAAGGAGAAAGGGTGGGAAAAAAACATATCACTCATATGGATTGTGTAAACAAACAGGGATTTCCATCCTCATATCTGATAAAGTGGACTTCAAACCAAAGTTAGTCAGAATGGATTAAAAAGGACATTTCATACTGCTTAAGGGAAACATACATCAATAAGACATAATAATCATAAATATTTATGCCCCCCAAAATGGAGCATCTATATACAGAAAGCAAACCCTTCCCTATTTCAAGAATAAAATAGACCACACACAATAATACTGGGGACTTTAATACAACTCTGTCACCCCTGGATGGATCTTCCAAACAAAAACTAAACAAAGAAATTATAGATTTCAATAATACAATCAATAATTTAGATTTAGCAGATAAATATAGAATATTTTATTCATCAACAATCAAATACAAGAGGCTTATAGGACACTTTAAATATGTTTTTGTATGGGATTTGCTATGAATTCAGCAAAGTAGCAGGATATAAGATCAACACCTACAAATCAAATTCCCAAGTGAATAGACTTTTTTCTCAACAGCACATGGATCCTTCTCTAAAATAGACCATATGTTATGCCACAAAGCAAGTCTTAGTAAATACAAAAAAATAGAGATAGTACCATGCATTCTATCAAATCATAATGGAATAAAATTAGAAATTACTGATAAAATAAAAAACAGAAGCTACTTCAATATCTAGAGACTAAATAATATGCCATTGAATGATGCATGGATAACAGAAGACATCAGAGAGGAGATTTAAAAAATCATAGTGTTAAATTATAGTGATAAACATACCAAAATCTCTGGAACACTATGAAGGCAATGCTAAGAGGAAAGTTCATTGCATTGTAATCATTCATTAAAGGAAAAAAAAAAGAAAAGTCAACAAATAAATGACCTGACATTCCATCTCAAAGCCCTATAAAATCAAGAATAAATTAACACCAAAAGTAGAAGACAGAAAATAATTAAAGTCAGAGCTGAAATCAATGCAATTGAAACAAAAGAAACAAATAAAAAATTGACAAAACAAAAAGCTGATTCTTTGGAAAAATAAATAAAATTGATAAATCCTTAGTCACCCTAACAAAAAGAAGAAGAGAGAAAACTCAAATTACTAAAATTCATGATGAAAAATGAAATATCACAACAGATATCATGGAAATACAGAAGATAATTAGAAACTATTTTGAAAACTTACACTCCAATAAAATAGAAAATATCTAAGACACCAACAAATTTCTAGAGAAATATGAGCTGCCCAAACTGAATTGGGAGGACACACACAATTTAAACAATTTATTTTGAGAAATGAAATAGAAGATGCCATCAAAAGCTTACTAACCAAGAAAAGCACAGGGCTAGATGGATTCTCAGCTGAGTTCTACAAGACCTACAAAGAAGAATACCAATACTCCTCAAATTATTCCATGAAATAGAAAAGGAGGAAACCCTTCCAAACTCATTCTATGAGGCTAGTGTCACCCTTATGCCTAAGCCAGACAAAGATGTATCAAGGAAAGAAACTTCAAACCAATATTCCTGATGAACATAGATTCAAAAATTCTCAATAAAATTCTGGCAAGTCACATACAAAAACATATTTAAAAGATACTGCACCATGATCAAGTGGGGTTCCTCCCAGGGATGCAAAGTTGGTTAAATATATGAAAATCAAAAAAACGTAATTCATCATATCAATAGACAGAAAGATAAAAATCATGTGATCATCAATAGGTTCAGAAAAAGCATTGATAAAATACAACACCCTTTCATGTTCAGAACACTAGAAAAACTAGGGATAGTAGTAACATACCTCAACATTGTAAAAAGCTATCTATGCTAATCCCAAGGCCAACATTATTCTAAATGGAGAAAAATTGAAGACATTCCTTCTAAGAACTGGAACAAGACAGGAATGCCCTTTCTCACCACTTCTATTCAACATAGTACTTGAAACTCTAGCCAGAGTAATTAGACAGATGAAAGATATTAAAAGGGATATTAATAGGAATAAAGAACTCAAATTATCACTATTAGCCAATGACATAATTCTAATATTCAGAGGATCCAAAAAAAACTCCACCAGAAAATTTATAGAGTTAATAAATGAATTCAGCAAAGTAGCAAGATCTATTATCAACAGCCACAAATCAAATGCATTTCCATATATCAGTGCAAAACTCTCATAAAGAGAAACTAGGAAAACTACCCCATTCACAATAGTCTCAAACAAAAACAAAACAAAACAAAAAAAAAAACTTGGGAATCAATCTAACAAAAGAAAGACCTATACAATGAAAACTACAGAACACTAAAGAAAGATATTGAAGAAGACCTTAGAAGATGGAAAGATTTCCTAAGTTGTTGGATAGGAAAAATTAATATTGTCAATATTAGCATACTACCAAAAGCATTATATATATTTAATGCAATTCCAATTAAAATCCCAACAATGTTCCTCATAGAAATATAAAAAGCAATCATAAAATTCATTTGGAAAAATAAGACCCAGCATATCCAAAGCAATCCTTAGCAAGAGTGAAACAGGAGGCATCCCAATATCAGACCTTAAACTATACTACAGAGCCATAGTAATAAAAAATGGCATGGTATTGGCACCAAAATAGACATGTAGACCAATGGTACAAAATAGAAGACAGAGACAAAACCACATAAATTCAGTCATCTCATACTAGGCAAAGGCACTGAGAACATACATTGGCGAAAAGATAGACTGCTCAACAAATGATGCTGGGAAAACTGCAAAGCCATATGCAGCAATATGAAAATAAACCACTATCTTTCACCATGAACAAAGCTCAACTCAAAGTGGATCAAGAACCTAGAAATTAGACCAGAGACCCTGCACCTAATAGAAGAAAAAGTAGGCCCAAATCTTCATCATGTCAGATTAGGTCCTGACTTCCTTAACCAGACTCCTAAATTACAATAAGTAAAATCAAGAATAAATAGGATGGATTAAAAAAAAAAAAAGCTTTATCTTAGCAAAGGAAACAATAATGTGACGAGAGTATCCACAGAGTGGGACAATATCTTTACTACATGTATATCAGATAGAGCACTAATATCCAGGATATATAAAGAACTCAGAAAATACCAAAAATAACCCCCAAGTAACTCAAATAATAAATGGACTAAGGAACTGAGCAGAAACTCTCAAACGAAGATATACAATCAATCAACAATATATGAAAAAATGTTCAACTTCTCTAGTAATTAAAGAAATGCAAATCAAAACTAAGATTTCATCTTACTCTAGTCAGAATGGCAATTATCAAGAATACAAGCAATAATAAGTGTTGGCAAGGATGTGAAGAAAAAGGTACACTCATACACTGCTCATGGCACTGCAAATTGGTGCAACCACTCTGGAAAGCTGTATGAAGATTCCTTAGAAAACTTGGTATGGAACCACCATTTGACCCAGCTAACCCACTCCTCATTCTATACCCAAAGGACTTAAAATCAGCATACTATAGTGACACAGCCACATCAATGTTCACAGCAGCTCACTTCTCAATAGTTAAACTGTGGACCACCCTAGATGCCCTTCAAGAGATGAATGGATAAAGAAACTGTGTTGTATATGCACAATGGAATATTACTCAACATTAAAAGAGAATAAAATTATGGCATTTGCAGGAAAAGGATGGAGCTGGAGAATATCATGCTAAGCCAAGTAAGCCAATCCCAAAGAACCAAAGGACAAATGTTCTCCCTGATAAGTGGACGTTTATCCATAATGGGGGAGCACATGGGGAAAAGGGAGGAACTTTGATTAGGCAAAGGAGAAGAAGGGAAGGGGAGGGGGCATGGGGGCAGGAACAATGAAGGAATGAGATGAACATCATTACTCTAGGTACATATATGACTGCACATGTGATGCAACTCTACATCATGTACAACCAGAGAAATGAAAAGTTGTGCTCCATTTGTGTACGATGAATCAAAATGCATTCTGCTATCATGTATAACTAATTAGAATTTTAAAAAATCGTTTTGTTTAATCCATTCTGATTTGTCTTTTGTTTCATCATATGGTTATATTTAAAGGGATTATTGATACAGTTGGATTGATATGTACCCTACCTGCTTTCCTATGGGTTACATTTTTCTCTTTCATTCTCTTTCCCTTTCCCCTTTTCTACCTTTTCTGGAATTTTATAACAATTTCATTTTTCTCCTAAGTTTATAAATTATACTTCCATTAAAAACTTATTTCAGTGAGTTTCCTAGACTTTCTACTATGCATTTTAAGTAACCTAAATCCATTTTCAGATAATACCACAGTGCTATTGATGTCATGCTGTTTCATGTATCTTATAATAGGGTGTTTCTAATTCTTCTCTTTCCTACTTTTTACATTTTTACATTTGTGATACTTCCTTTACATCTTTAGCATCTTTATTTTCTTCTCTTGCATTTCCTGTAGTCAGAATATATAGACTTCTAAAACTAAAAAAGACAAATATATATAATACAAATTAATATTCTAAATTCATAGCAAGAATATGAATAGTTTAAGGTGTTTTCACTGTTGTTTGTTTTTCTTTGTGGTCCTAGGGATGGAATCTAGGGCCTTGTGCATTTCAAGGTTTTGTATGTTGTTTAATCCCAGTCAAGACTCCATCACACTTAAGAGCTGAAGGAATGTCTACATTGTCTCTGAGGGCCCACACCTATCCTCAGGATATTTGTTATTGAGCAGACTTTGTACCTGTACTTAGGGGACCAAAAGGCTTTCCAATATGGCACTGCTGAGTCCCACTGAGTTTTGCATGTGCTACCAGACTGAAAAAATCTACCTCTGTCTCTGTAGCAAATACACACTTAGAAGGACCAAAAAGTAGAATAGACATTTGAATGTGTGAAAATGTGTGATGCAAGGACCTCTTTGACAAATGCCCTGTATTTCAGCAAAGATGCTAATAGAGCATAAGACAGAGATCTGGCCTAACACACCACAGTGAAAGTCGCACCTTCCCAGACAACTGCTTCATCTCTACTCATTTTCATTTTTGAAATTAAATTTTCCTGATAACCAGGAAGAGTCCCTGACTTCCTGTGCTACACCTACAACTGAATAACTCTCCTGTTTCTTTTCTCTTTTTTTCTCATCACTCTCCCCTTTCTCCCACACAGAATTGAGAAATGTAAATGTAAGAGGAATTATGCTGCAAGCTTGTTCTTCATAAAAGAACAGCTTTTAATTAAGTTAGAAAAAAATACCGCCACAGGCAACACTTAAACTGACAAGGCATGCGTTCTGTTAATCTTTGCAGAGAGGCACTGTACACAGCACTTAATTTAATTAGGTTGAGAAAAGGCCTGCTCAGTCCTAGGGGGTTTACCAATGTCCTTTTAAATTGAGGACACAGCATTTATATAAAGTCATTTTAATATCAGGCAATACATTTCTAAACAGTAATTTAAAAATATTACATGCTATTATTAAATGATACCTTGTTTCAACTTCTTACTAGGTGAGACAACTTTCATTTCACAGAGAAATTTCATCCACCAACAGGCCTTCTGCTCCTCTCCAGTAATTTATTGACTTTGAAAGTTTTAAATAATTAGGATTAAGTTCCCTGGAAAACAACTGCACTGGGGAAATACATGTCAAACCTATATTACAATGGATAATGTATTTGAATTTTGTTTCACTTCTGGGCCATGGTAGTGAGTGATAACAAATAACTTTTATATTAAAAATTATATTACAGTTGAGAAGTAGGTTATTTTCTGAGGTCAGGCCTAGCCCTGTAGATACACAAAGAAAAACTTCAGGATATTTTAGTCATCATTTTTTTAAATTTCAAATATTTCTTTCCAACCCTTTAAAATCATTGTTGACTATATCCATCCCTTTTGACTATCACAAGAAGCTATATGTTGTCAGTCTGTGATACTCATAAGTTGTAATAGAAAATCATTTAATGATCATACAGAACAGCCAAATATAAGCAAGTATAGTTCAATTAGCAAGTTGGATACTAATAAATGTTCCATTTCATGCAGGTTTTATACTTGGCTGTTTTATTTTTCCCCCCACCTAGAATTTCTTTGTAGTGCCACAAAGGAATATTCTAAATCAAAACGAAGATGCAATTTTAATTCCTTTGACTTCATTTATTTATTTATTCATAAGAGCAACTGAGTGTGTTGGAGACAGTAAACACACCTAGGTGATAATGATGTCCTTTAACACTAATCAAACCCTGTCCCTGATAACATAAAACTTAGAATCTAACAGTCCTGTGAATCATTTCTATCTCTGGTTTCAGAGGTGATTGGAGCAGCTTTCATACAATAAAGGAACACTGAGTAAGGAGCTGATTACAGATAAGCAAAAAAGGGAGAAACTTATCTATTAGTAAGACAAATTTTTTTTAAATTGTGAGGATAATATATTGATGATATTAATCCACAACAACTTCATATTTAGTCGTAGCTAGAAAGCATCTAATTTTTGGTTATGGTCTGAAAACCCAAGCAGAGCTCAAATTTTAAATTACTGTTTGGGGACTTACTAAAGAATCCATTTCCTGAAAGAATGTTTCTTGGCATTTGTTTGCATGGTAGCTTACATGATTGGTGCAAATTTATCCCAGCATTTTTTTAAAGAAGTATACATGATGCTGAGCATAGAGTCAGGACCAAAGGAAGTGACAATGAATGCTGAATATCTTAAGTACCTGGGAGATCACACATTAGGGTTAGGATCATAAACTTCAAAAACATGTTGGTGGACCTGGATTTGAATCGTTCTTTTACTCAGCAGGTGAATTATTTTTATGTTTCTCAGTTACCTCTCAACTTTCAGATTCTTTGTGTTTAAAATAATAAGATCAAATTTTTGCTGGAAGGGTTAAATCTTAAAGAAATCTTAAAATATTTATTACTCTGCAAGCATAAATAAATGTTAGATGTTATTGTATTTGGTGGAAGCAAACATGTCTTCATAATTGTTTTGCATTCCTTGGTGATTTAGATGAACTACTTTTGCCAATTAACAATAAATCTGAGTCAAATGATTTTAAAATGAGAAGAGATGCATCATCTCAACTAAAATGAATACAGAAGTAGAATATTTGAGAAGTTCTTATTACAGAATTAGTAACATCATCAATGACGTTCTCTCCATGATTTTTGTTCTGCCATGTGCAGAACTGGTTTCTTTCTTTGGACTTGTGGTCAGGGATGACTGTCACAGCTCTGCTCTCCTATTGTCACTGGACATTGTCCAATGGCCAAAGGTGGGAAAGAGTGCCAAGAAGTGTAGAGGGTCTGAGATTTGGCACCACTTGCAGGCTAGTGAATTAGCCTGCCAGAGTCTCATAGATACTGACAGAACAGATGAAATCCCTGAGTAAGTTAGAGAGAGATGGACTATTTCTCAGAACAAAACCAATAGCCACAGTATCATCATGTTTAAACTATTTCCCCAAGCTACAATACCCACAGAGAAACATGAGGAAGACCATGGATTTTGGGTGGGCTACTTTAGAAGAAAGGAATACTGATATTAAGCTGTTATAACCCTTTATTACTGAATTTAAGAAAACCCACCTGACTCTTATGCTGGAGGGAGATATTTGTTATTCTGAATAGTACACAAACGTGCCCCATGCTCCCAAACTCTGTCTTTAAAGACTCTTCATCACATACACTCCTAAAAAGATAGTCTGAAATAAATAAGTCAGAAACACAAGAACCCCCATGCAAAAGGCATACAACATCTTCATGCCACTTCTTAAATAGAAAAGAAAATCATCTTTCTCAAAAGTTTCCTAAACTCTTGGCTTCATTCAATATATTACAATTTCTTTTGCATTCATAGTTCTAACACCAAATCATGACTGGCTTTTATCAACCAACACTTAACTCCTACAAGTAAGGAGTGGCCCCATTTCTCCTGTAGCACATGGCTGTACCACATCTGGGGGAAAAATCAAGTTTTTCTTAAAAAAAAAGGAAAAACAGAATTATTAGATAGGTAACCAACCAATAAGGTCAGCAATACCCAGCATACTGTGTGTATGAGAATATATACTCACATACGGACAAGTTGTCCTTTATACAAAATAAGAAAAAAACAGATATAAGTATAACTGCATTCTTGAAATTCCAATAGACAAAAAAATTGATTTTATTTTATTTAGGCTCTTGACATATATGTAGATAAGAGTGGTTATCTATGAGTAACGGCATCTTTTCTTATTGTATCTGAATTCTCTCTTTTTCATCATTGTTTTTCAGAAGCACATATTTCTATTAATAGTCTGAGGAACTTATCACATATAAACTACCATATATAAAACTACTCTGGGTCACATGCTACCTTCCTAAAATATTTTAGTGCCTTATCCATCTTCTCAAGTGTCTTATGACAAGATCCAAAGGGCAGTACTTTAGATTAGTCTATATCTCAATGTTGATTCCAAATTAGGAAACTCACAAGCTCTACAATTTTATTTATGTCATAACATTGTATTATCTGCGAATAAAAGATGCTTTGTAAAGTGTAATATGTTTGTTATTGTAGAATATATTGAACACATTGTCTTGGCTATTCCATATGGATGAAATAAATAATTGTTCCAAGGATATAATCAGTTGGAAGTCACATACAGCCTAGAAAATTACACTGTTTAAAAGTTGTGCAAATATTCAACAGACCATATAAAGTTCATGGACACTTTTGATATTTTTCTCTATGAGCTTATAAAGAAACCATTCAGAAGCCATTTGGATTTTAGGAATATTACTTTAAGATTATAGAGACTCTTGAAAATGGTTTAAACTATAGCTCAATGTCAAATTTCTGCTAGGAGAATGACAGGCCTATGCTGATTCTTTACTAATGTTTATTCTTACAATGCACATAATTATTCATTCAACAAATATACAATGAGCATTCATTAATTCTTGTGGGTACAAAAATGAATGATATAGTTTCTGACCTCAAAGACTTTCACAAAGAAAACTGCAGTTAAATATAATTATTTCAGTAATAAAAGTATGCCAGATGCAAGAAAGAATGAGACTTAGCTGTTTGATGGTGAAAGAACATTCCTGAAATGTGCTTCTATCCTACAAGTGATATAGAAAAATGAAGAAGAATCTTCTAGAATGAAACAACATGGATAAAAGCATGGAAAATACAGTGGAGACCTCATTACTTAGATACTGCTATGGCAGTGCCTGAAATTTCAGAAAAAAAGAGGAAACAAATTTTGCTTTCAAGAAAAGTATAAAATCACAACTTCAAAGGCAGAAGTAGGCAAGGTGTACTAGGAAAACTGAATGACTCCAAAGGAAATCTGTTGATATTTTATTTTAAATTATTGGCATACATAAAAGAAAGAATTTAGCCTACCCTGAAAATGTAGGGTAAAGAAGAAGAAAGGAAGTAAATTGACAGAACAACACTCAGCTGAGTGATCAGTTCACTGATAGACTGTAAGAATCTTGATCACTTTGAAAACTGGCTGACAATGTTATATCACTGAGCCCTCAATTCTCTTCACTCCCCCACCCCTTGCTTAATTTCATTTGTTAATCTGGTGACTTATATGTGGAGTACCAATAAATATCTATTTGTTTAAAATGAGAGAATACACGAATCTTGCAAACTCGGGTTTACCATTATACATGACATATCATGTATAGATCTCTGGTCCTTGTGTCAAATGCATTACCTCCATGGAAATATTACACTGCTATTTTTACTTAAATACCTTTTTTTTAAATAAAGACACATAGTCTCTATTCCACTCTGCCACCAACATTCCATTACTCATCACTTAATAGTAACATTAATTTTTGTATAGTTTGTATAGAGTAAGTTTATATAAATGCAATAGTTTATACAAATATGGTAATAGCCTATATATTTATATATACTTATGTAGTTATATGTAAAATTATTGTTTTTTTCTAACATGCAAAATATAACATAATATAGCATACATTTTCATATCAATAAGGTCATATGTGAAATGGGTTCATTTGTATAAAGAATTTCCAACAGTATTATCAGAGAATGGAAGAGTTAACTTAGAAGCAAAACAAGACAAAGTAGTATTGAGAGATCATTTAAGTATGAGGGCTGGGGATGTGGCTCAAGTGGTAGTGCGCTCGTCTGGCATGCGCGCGACCCGGGTTCAATCCTCAGCACCACATACAGACAACGATGTTGTGTCCGCCGATAACTAAAAAAAAAAAGTAAATATTAAAAATTCTCTCTCTCTCTCCCTCTATTACTCTCTCTTTAAAAAAAAGTATGAAATCATAAATACAAGGTTTATCACATTCAGTTTTGTAATTTTTTTTAGCTATTATGAAAAAATATCTCCTGTGATCAGCTACCAGAAAACACAACTAATCTTGTATGCACACGTGCGCGCGCGCACACACACACACGTCATACAAACACACACATACACCCTGGGGATCCACCTGAGTTTGTGCTTTTCAAACTGAATTCCTAAGATCTAGTCAGGAGCAGGAGTAACTGAGCTTTTTCAAAGGAATACTCATGAAGGACCATGAAATCTAGACTACTCCAAAAGGAGTAGGATGAGAGGAAAAAGCTAATGTAGCTAAAAAGTGTGTTGGATGGTGAAGCCACAGGAGGCAGACTGTCAATGAACCAGAGATCTCAGTATGAACTGTGGTAATGGAAAGAGCTTGAACAAGTGAGCTGTAAGGATGGGATGCTGCTGATGGAAGTGGCTGCTTGCATTTAAGATGCCCAAAAAGGTCTGGATGAGAATAGCAGCAGGAATATACTGAAGTCAATAAAATATGTGAGGATAGTGGTAGTGCAGATACGTAATGCCCAATATATTTTTTTTAAGGTAATGTATTGCCAAAATCAGGTTTCTATGCTCAAAGGACTAAGGGAAAGAATATTTACCACAGTAAATTCAGCAGATTAGTAACTACTTCCCTATGATATCTTCAAGGAAAACCCAATAACTTTATTTTGATAATGACAAGAATGTGGCTATTTTTACTATGTTTAAACACCAGTGAGAACTTCACTAAATCTTGGCCACCACAAAATCAGCTTCCAGGGCAAGAATTTGGGAAACACAGATGACCAATAGGGAAAAGTGATAGGAAATGGAGAGAAATAGAAAAGACGTGTTTCTGAAAAATTTAATGTTTTAGGTTCCCAGTATTAAATCCTAAAGGGACCACCTAAGAAAGCAGGTATAACATGCATCAGCATTCTCACTGAATGATGGAAGACTGGGTCATTTATCCAGAACTTCCATCTTCCATTATTAAGGACTGTCTCCAGGGTGGATAACTCTTACCACCACACATAAGAACATTTCTAGGCTACCTAAGTACAGAGAAATGAGGTCCCGAAAAGTTTGAGAAAACCCTGAGGCAGGAAAAGTAACAGTCAAAACTTAAAATAAGTAACAGTCAAAAACTTAAAAAGATGACAACTTTCTGGGTACCAGAGATTCAGGTGAACTGTGGTAATGGAAAGAGCTTGAACAAGTGAGCTGTAAGGATGAGCCTGAGAGGATGTGCTTCACATTATCCCTTGCATTGTTCAGTTTACTCCTGCCTCACATGAAATCCCCTCTATTGTATTTGCTCAGTATTTTGGCCAGCCAAAATATATTAAAAAAATAAAACTTAAATCAAAGGGTTAGTGAATTGATTACATTTCTGAGAGCTGCAGCTCACCCTATGAGCACAACTAGATGGGATCTAAATTGCTCCCACCCTTACACAGTGTATCTACTGGTCTAGATTAACTTACCAATAGGGTGAACAAAACTTTTGCTCAAGGGGTCAAAGTCCTTAATTACATACATTCATTAGGCCATGACTTGTGCAAAAAACCACAGAATGCTATTACTAGGAATGGAGACAGGAA
Organism: Spermophilus citellus; assembly: GCF_964194105.1. Lineage (NCBI taxonomy): Eukaryota > Metazoa > Chordata > Mammalia > Rodentia > Sciuridae > Spermophilus > Spermophilus citellus. Next base: position 111,128,896 of record NC_138192.1, on the reverse strand, counting down.
GAGGAACCTTAGTCGACCGAGTTACAACAGAATCAACCTTCTTAAGAGGGACTCCATGATGAGGGGCCACTATTTACCTTCCATTTCAGACATCATGGATACTCTGTTCACAAACCTACAATGTGAACAGGTGCTGAAGTCAGAGACTGATTGGGTTTTACCGGAAAAGTCAGTTTATCTACCTGGTTGCTTAGTGTATTATGTGAGGCAGATGTTTTCTTTGAGATAAAAAACAAAGATGACACCTTGAACACAATCTGAGAGTTCATCCATATTCTTCTAGGCTCCTTCCTGCCTGCTGTGAACAACCAAGTCATCCACCACTGCCTATTATTCCCAGTTCATTCTTACCACTATGCCTAAATCTCTTATAAATTGGTGGATATATGACAGTTCCACACCCGTGATGGATAGCTCTGCTTGCAATGTCATGTCAATTGATGGCACGTGCTCAGGTTTATAGTTTTACTCTTCCCAGGAGCATACCATGAGCTGCTTTTTAAGCAGTGTTTATCTGACTCAGAATTCATGGTTTTGGGTTGAGGTTGTAGCTCAGAGGTAGAATGCTTGCCTCACACATGTCCTCAACACCACATAAAAAGTAAATATATATATATATATATATATATATATATATATATATATATATATATATATTGTGTCCATCTACAACTAAAAAAATATTTTAAAGAAATATATATGGTTTTACACTAGGACCATATGGGTAAGTGCTATTGAACTCCTATTTGAACTTGACAGACTCCACACAGTTTATCATCCATGGAAACCTACAGTACCATTGAATCTATTGGGTCATATAGCCCAAATAGAGGGGTAGCTTGCTTGCATTGCTACTTGAAAATGCTGCAGAACCCTCCCTTCCTTGAAATGTGTGTTAATCAGATTTCTATCACTGTGACAAAATATCTAAGAAAAACAACGTAAAGGAGAAAAGATTTATTTTGGCTCACAGTTTCAGAGGTTTTAGTCCATATTTGACTGGCTCCATTGCTGCGGGCCTCTGTTGAGGCAGAATATAATGGCAGGAAGGGCTTGGTGGAGCAGAGTTGCGAGGATCCACCATCTTCAACCACTGCCACCCTCCAATAGTTCATTCAACTCTGAATCCATCAGTGGATTAATCCAAAGACGAGATTAAAATCTCATGATCAAATTACTTCCTCAAAGCCCCATCTCTGAACACTGCTACACTGGGGACCCAAGACTGCAATCCTTGAGCCTTTGGAGGACATTCACTCATTAAGTAGTCAAAAGCATTATTGGTAAATGTGGTATATAAATGAATTAATGATTGATTAAATAGCCACTACTACCCATGTATCCTTTGAAGTCTTTGAAAATGACACTGATCCCTGCCATTCTAATGTGAATGCACTGTTGCCTGGATTTACTACTTTCTAAGAGCTTCCACATTTAGTGAGTGCTAGGACTGCTATGAATATCCAACCTGATTATGTGTTCAGAGATAAGAGGGCTAGACTTGGCCCTTACTTTATTTATTACTTAGCCTGTTTGCCTCCACCCTAAGAACAGGCCCATCAGTGGTAGTGTTTACTCCACATACAACCCAAAGTAGCTGGGTGTTACTTTAATAAATAGATACAGGCAGGTTCATTTGAAAAATGATTATATTTGGTAATATTGACTGTCAATTCTTACAACCATGTTGCAGGGATTCTTTCTGAACAGGCCTCCATCTCCTTTTTTGAGTGATGGGCTCTAAGTCTGACTGCATTTCCTTGCTTGAGTTATACTGAGATCTGATATAGCTATTGAGAAGGTGAAGAGAAATACGTAGCTCTGGAGGAGCAAAGCATCATCCCATGAGAAACCTCAATCCAACGAAATCTACAGGTGCTCACTAAATAATGAGCTGCTGTTTTCTCTAGGAAGAAAGAAGGGACAACTTTAATATGTAAAAATAAATGCTTAATCAGAGAAGAAATCTGAAGGGGAATAAGATATAATTTTTCTTTATCAGTTTAGCTGAACTTCTGATTATTTCAAGTTTCAGCAATAAGAGAGGGGGGACTTTTCCACAGTGGAAAGTAACATTGCTCTATATATTAAATTTTAAATATATATTTTAACCATAGAGTGACACTAAAAACTAATCTGGAGAAGTAGCACTACAAGACCAAGAAAACATAGTCAAATACATTTTAAAAACAAACAGAAATATAGACTTCAATAGGGAAATGTCTCTAAGAATTCATATTGTTGAATAAAATAAATAAGCAATGAAAAAATAAGTATTCTCTAAAATAAATATGCACACACATATATATTCATATATATACTTTGTGTGCATATATCTATCTCTATGTACACATATTTATGTATGTGTATATATATATATATATATATATTTATTTATTTATTTATGTATATGTGTACACTTATACATGAAACCTAAACAGAATCTCTTAAGTGATAACAAATAAGTCTCTCATTTAGAATATCTGATAAAACAATGCCAGAATTCAGCAAAAAATGACTTTAGCATATTTACTTTTCTCAATATTTTGATTAAATACTTTAGTGTATTATTATCTTAAGAATTCTTAGTATAACAGATGCTAAAGCCAATGATCAGTGATATTAGAAGTTACAAGCAATATTAATAATACATATTATTTATTTTAAATGTATGCTTAAACATACAAGTAATAAATAGAGTCCATTTAACTAGACAGGTCTTAGAGAAATTCTTTGGTCAATACACTCATTCACTTTTTCTTACCACGCCATGTAAACCACACCCCCACTACCATTGCCCCAGTACCAATCCTGGTTTCCAGAAAATATTTTGTAACCACCAAGTCCTTTCCTTCTTAGCCCACTAAATCCTCAGCATAATACCATGACGTTTTTTAAAATACTTTTTTAGTTTTCAGTGGACTTTATTTTATTTATATGCAATGCTGAGAATCAAACTCAGTGCCTCACATATGCTAGGCAAGCACTCTACCACTGAGTCACAACCCCAGCCCACACCATGACTTTTCTTATAAGCAACTAAATATCAGAAAGTAGAAGGTAAATACAACTTCATCAGCCACCAAGGAGAAGTAGATTTCTATATGACTTTAAGCTGTGGCCCAAGAGATCTGATCTTATCTAATACTGTTAAAAAATAGGTTTTGGACAAAGGACTTGGAATCACATGCCAAATGCTAAATATATACCTGCCACCATTCCAACTTTAAGCTTTCTTTGCAAAGAAACTATATTTGAACACAAAATTTGAAGGCATGCCTGACTTACAGTTTTGCTTACTTGCTGGTAAAACAAATAACATGACTTGCTGTTTTCCCTAGAAACAGAAGAGAGAAACAAGGATTATCTTGAACTTCTTATTAAATAACATAATAGTTCTGTATGATTACTAATACAATTACTCAATGACACGTTGGTAATGATTCATATACAGAGTTAAGGAAGTTTGTTTTTTCCTTGAGAATCAAACCAAAGGCAGAAACTAACAAGTTAATAAATTTCACTACATAAAAAACAAATATTTCCATAATAAAAAAAATCAGTTCATTAAAAATTACAGAACACATCCAAATCTTGATTTCCAAATAACATTCTTCAATTAAGGGACTGGGGCTCCTTGAGAAAATGGCTGATTCTAGTACAGGAACAAGACAGAGTAGAAGATGAGCATCCTGCTGTGCGAGAAGGAAAGGAAATACTCAAAAGTGGGAACAAATGACATAATGGCAAAAAGACAAGGGAGTCAACTGTAGGAGTTCCCAAAGGCTACAAAGGAATCATTGATCACTTTGATAGGAAACTGTTTCATTTGGTCATAACTGAGAGAATACAAAATATCGCTGGGTTCAACCTGACATAAATAACTGGTGAAATAATAAAGAAGGGTCCAAGATGGTACTCAGGTAGCATTGTGCCTATTCTTGCCCCTTGCTGGCTTGTAGTTCTCAAGTAATTGTCAAATGTACTTGGGATGCAATATCCTGGGATAGGAAAGAACTGCTTGCCCAGCTCAGGAAAATGTGAAATCTTGAGTTAAGGGAGAACCTGCCTGGGTCAGTTCAGACTTTGTTCTTTTCTCTCCCGGAAGCAGGATGTCCTTCAAACTTTGCCTGGGAAATCATGTGACCCCTGAGCATCATAACCCAGGTTGGGTTTTTGGGGTCCCTTGGCTGTGGTGCAAGTGGAGAACACATAGCCAAGATTTCATCTGCTTCAGGTGGCTTTATTGAGCCTTGATGGACAAGCTTACAATGAATCCTAGACTTCTTTTGTTCCATGATGCTTATTCATAAATAAGAAATCTACTTCATGCAGTTAGTTGTTTATGAATCTGTTCTGTTTCACTGGACTCACACACATTTTAGCCAGTGCACAGTGATGTGCAAGATGGGAAAAAGGATAAATAAGTATTTCCCTTAGAATTATTTTATTATATAATTATTCCATAATTATATAATAAAATAATTATATAATAATAATTATGAAAGAAATGTAGAAAACAGAACACTACCATTAAAATTCCCCATGTAAGATGTTCTGGAGACAAGATATACTGATGAATACCAAAATTAGTAGGTAAAACTTTAGGAGAATCAGTACATTTGCATAACTTTGAAGTATCGTTTCCCCCAATATATTAATAACTATAGTTATTCTAACTTATGACCACAAAATTTTTCAGATCCTTACCTCCAGATAAGCTTAATTCACCTCCCCTTTGATGTGGGCTGAACTTAATGATTCCTTTTGAAAAAATACATTGGTAAAAGGAGAAAATTATAACTTTACAGTGAAGAAATCTAATATCAACTTCAACATCACCATTCTCAAACTGTGTTGATATCAAATACTCTCTGGCATATTGTAATAAGAAGGGGTCTTAAAAGTTGAAAAATTGGGGTTTTAGTCTACCTTTAATATGAGGTAAGGTGGTGTGTTAGGGGACAATGGCAGTAGCCTGTATGAGAATTTATTCAACCTGAGTGAGAAACTCAGCCAATGAATCCATAAAATGAAAATAATATTATTTTACTGTTATCAGAGAATTTATATGAATAAGCATAGCTTTGGGTATTAGAGTGAACTAATAGTTAAACATTCCGTCTGCACTTCCTTTTCACGAAAACATTTATGTGAATTAAAAATTTTTCAGATCCTTACCTCCAGATAAGCTTAATTCACCTCCCCTTTGATGTGGGCTGAACTTAATGATTCCTTTTGAAAAAAATACACTGGTAAAAGGAGAAAATGATAACTTTACAGTTATAAATTTATAGGTGATGGGTATGTGTGTGTTGAAATTGATGAAATAATGGGCAGGAGGGAAGCAGAAATTAAACAAAACCAATTCTTCAGGATCCCCTAAACCCCACATGCACATATTTACAACATAAACAATCGTCCAACAGCAAGCTATACTATGATATGGCCCTTTGTTTACATGTATCAAGATATTGTACCTCAGAGTCCCCTCACTCATTACACTCAAAAACGTACAGTATATGGTAATGACAATATATTTATAGGTTAAAGTAGATTTTATTTCTATTTATCCACTTAAATATTGACCTTCCAACCATGTGTCTTATGGAATCTTGGATATAGTTTGCATTCTGATAATATGCTGCAGGTGGATCAGAGTTTTTCTTGAGGAGAATGTATTTCTTTTTCCACATATTCTCCCTCTATTTAGAAGCCCCTTTGTTAATATCCCTTCTTTTCCTTAAGCTAAACTTATCCTCCCTCTCTCTAGAAATAAATCTTTATGATCATATCTGTATATGTTATTAATACTCTAATTGGTTTTCCCAATGTGGAAAAATACTCATATTGTATTATAAAGAAGACTTTCCTTGAGGCTCAGTTTTGATATATGAGCCACATAATAATGCTTAATATTAGCCACTTGCCAAATGGAAAAATCCTAAAAATATATTAGAAAATTTGGTTAGGCAAACATGCTGATATTCAGACAAAGAAAGCTGATATTATAGGGAAGACAAATATTCAAAAAAATTTAAAAATCTAATCACTAATAATCCTACCAAAGAAAGCCTTTGAAGCCATTTGTTGATAATTCTCTAATGAAACTTCTTTGCTACCTTCTTCCACTAATGTTCCATTAACAAAATAATGCCAGAAAATACTTTAGATATTCATAATTTCAGGTATGGCAATTTTCCTAGGTGCCTATAATATATTCATTCTGCAATATTTCAGTCAGTAAAGAAAATGTCAATGTAATAGGGCTTTTTTGTTCTACTTAAATGGAATTTCTGCCTGCAAATATGCTTTAGGAAAGCACTAGAAATAAATTATCACAGTGTTACACACTGAGCTCAATGAACAGGTGTGCATGAGCCCCACCCTAGGTGAAAACAACTAGAGAAAAAATTGATAATTTCCTTATTTAACTGGTAATAGCAGATTTAAATTTCCAGCAGTTTTTGGTTCAGAAGAAATGAAGCATTGCTAGGAATGACTTAAGGAAACAGAGAATAAACTCTCTATAGTGTTTTGGTTACACAGTTGTGGAAGCATAATATGTTAAAATATCAATTTTTCTTTTGTTTTTGCTACAACCCCTTCTTTATCTCTCCAATAAGACGCACTCCTCTCGGAGAAGTTTGTATGCAGTAGCTCATTGAAGAGATTATTCTTGTCCAGGGTAGAGAGGGAGGGCAGAAAGAGAAGAAAATAAAGTAATAATGTGAGAAAAATGAGAATGATACTCAATTTTGAGGAAGGGAGGAAAGGTTTATAGAAACTGCGGTATCCTGCAGCCCATCAGGAATGGCTCTGAGGAAGTCTCAAGACCAACGAGGGAGACAAGTACATGGAAGTAAGCTCTACCTGCCCCCAGGGCTCTGACATCTTTGCAGATGCCCATACTAGATTATGGAATAACGGAAGTTGAGCTGCTGGATTGTGTGGGACCAAAGGGCTTAGAGAGTAAGGATGTTACTCCTCAAGGCACTATGAAACAGCTTTTTTCCCCGTTTGTTAGTAATCACACTCGCCTCATGAATTCCTCTGTAATCCCAAGGATGCAAGTGTCTCTCTCCCACCCAATTAAGAATGAACTGTGGCATTATTTAAGCTACTGAGTTGGCAAGTAAAACTCATGATGTCTCCACATGATTTTATCATCATACATTGCTTCCAAGTTTTTCTTGTTGTTTGTTATGGACTGAATCTTAGGTTCTGGCCAAAATTTGTATGTTGAAACCTCATCCCCAATATGATGATTTTTGAAGATCAGGCCTCTGGGAGGTGATTAGGTCCTGTGAGTGGAACCCACATGAATGGAATTAGCATCCTTGTAAAAGAGACCTACAGATCTCCCTCACACCTTCCAACATTGAGAATGTAGCCAGAGATAAGCCATCTATGAACCAGGAAGCCAGCCCTCAGCCGATACCAAATTTGCTGGTGCCTTAATCTTGGACTTCTCAGCCTCCAGTACTGGAGGATATGAACCTCTATTCTTTATAAGCCACTTGATCTTTGGTATTTTTGTTATATCTGCCTGAATGGTCTAAGGCAGAAATATACACTGAGGATATGCATCATGATTCCAGCAAACTCAGATATAACTTATTGTTCATTAATTAACCTGGTTTCTAAAAATTTAAGTTTCACACCACATACCCCCACCCTCTCTCTTTCACACACACACACACACACACACACGTTTTCCCCCCTTCATGTTCCTGCACATGGTCTTGTGAAATTACTTCCCCTCATATCAGTGAAAGCTGACAAAAAAAAAAAGTGTATTTTCTTTGCAGTGGTGCTTCTCGTCCATTTTAAAATTAAGTCTACCAAGGACTCCCACCTTGTATTAGCATTCCTGGTTCTTTGAAACAATCATTTTTTGAAACATGAGAAGTGGTGTTGCTGCTATCAAGAAAAAAAGATCTCTCAGTAGAGGAAATTCCTGTTAAGAGAAAAATTGATGAGTTTTGTGTGGCTGTTAGGAAAGGGGATACCTGGCTTCCCTCAAGCAGAGAACTTCGAATTTTATCCTTGATTTGGGAGTTTTCCAAGAGTTCATTGTGACTAAAAGGAGGCCTTGGAGGCCAGCTAATATTGCATCTATCTCTAGGAAAGTTCACTGGACCTCATAGCGACAGCTGCTCCACCTGCTGTTCCATATGGTTATTTTCCCAATTTCTCAAAACCCCTTTGCCTTCCAAGACACTGTGTGGAAATGGGTATGCCTGGAAACAGTGATTCCCACCTGGCTGTATTTGGGGACCACCTGTGGAACTTCCTGGTCATCGTGAATGACCCTAATGACCAAGTTTTAGTGTCTGATGGTCAGTCTGATCAGGATGCCTTGGAGAGAGAAGAGAACACAAGAAAGAGGAGATATTTCTTATCATATTGAGAAGTTAGGACCAAACCGGATTTTTACCATTTACACAGAAAAACAATGAAGAGAATAGCCACTGGACAGAAGCCAGAAGATAGTGTAACCTTATGTTCTTACACATCATTTTATGAGTCCTACTGCACTTGTGTGTATAGCCTTGGCCTTTCTAAAAACTCTTTTGAGATCTACAATGACAGGTTCTCTTTTACTCACATGTAAACCAACATATACAAAAAAAAAATATAATATTTATATGAAATATATCTATATGATATCAACTTTATATATACCTATTGTATATACACTGTAATATACATTTATATATTATAAATATTCAAAATTTGGAAAATTTTCTTAATTTATAAACAGAAGATTCTTTCAAAGTCATGCCATTAAATAGGAGAACATATAAATGGAATAATAACTAGAACAGAATTGAAGGAATGAGCTTCATTTCAAACTGGAATAAATTGGATTATATCATCTGACCAAATTTCATCCATGTTAAAAAATATATCTTCAGTGAAGAGAGAAAAATAATGTTTTGAGTTGGGTATTTTTTGTTTTACAAAATTTCTGCTTAAAATATCTGCTTTGAGCAAAGGACTAGACTCTCTCTGGATAATATCTACTGCTATGTACAAGATATACTTCTCTCATTTTTGTTTTAATCACAGTTAGTGATTGATGCTTATATAATGGCTCTCATACTAATATTTTGTTTTATGAAGGCAAAACCAGATCCATCTTGCTTACTAAAGTGTTTTCAGAAATTGTATAGAGTAGTTGTAACTTTTTTTGAATGAATGAATAAGTGAATAAGGGAATTACAGAAGCAGAGTAAATATGAATTATAAAGGCTGGAAATTTGACAGCTAAAATACTTACTATCTCTGTTCAAAAATTTATGTAGAATTAAAATTTATTACCCAAAATAAAAGATAAAAACATACAATGAATTAATAATGTTACCAACAGTACAAAACAAATAAAAAAAATAATTTATTAATCTTAGAAGAATTATTGGTAGATTTTTATGAGAAATGTTTTGCAAATTATTTCTTCACAGAATCAAAGAGATAACTAATCACCAGCTATTATTTTATGAGTGATTGTTGGCAACTTATTTCTTCCCTACATATTTTACATGTCTTACACTGCAACACAGATAAAGTAATCACCATGCACTATGACCCCATTATGGTAGACCCCCTACATGTTTCCTCAAATTTGTTCTTTTTTCCTCCAAGTAATATTGTTTTGTGCTCAAATAGCAACCAGACATTCTCAATTCCCAGTTTCCCAGTGGCCATGCAACTGAATTCTCTTTATTTTCTATGAGTAAAGATGATGTAAGACATTTTTAGGAAGATCTTTAAAGGGGCAGGATCCTGTTCCTTTCTCCCAGACCTGCTGCTCTCTATCCTTTACCATTAGGTGAAGTAGCAATGACCACAGCAAGCTCTGAAGCCCAAGCTAAAGCAACGTATCAGTTTCCTTCCTCCTCCTTCTTCCTCCTCCTTTTTTTTCCTTCTTTTTCTTTTGGTACCAGGGATTGAACCCAGGGGTGCCTAACAATTGAGCTACACCTCCAGTCATTTATTATTATTATTATTTTAATTTTGAGACAGGTTTTAGTTCCTTGCTAAATTGCTGACTTTTGAACTCACCATCCTTCTGTCTCACCTTCCTTGGGACTACAGTTTGGCCAACGAATCAGTTTTCTAATGCTACTGTAACAATTTGCCAACAATTAGTAACTTAACACAAAATAATCAACTTAAATTCTGAAGGTTGAAAATCTAAAATCGGCGTCACTGAGCTAAAGTCAAGGTAGCTGCAGGGCTGATCCCTTCTGTGTGTTTCAAGGGAGCATGTGTTTCCTTGCCTTTGCCAGACTATAGAGGCAAATTGCCCTTATTGGTTTGTGATCCTTTCTTCCAGGAATCATCTTCAAAGGTTTTTCTCAATCTCTAACCTCTACTTCCATTCCTTCACATTGCCTTCTCTGACACTTTCCTCCAATAAAGATCCTGATAATTATATTGAGTTCATCTGAGTAAAGTAGGGTCTCATCTCAAAATCCTTAATCATATTTGCAAAACTCCTTTTGACATGTAAAGTAACATATTTCCAGGTGTCAGGGACTAGGATGGGCTCATCCTTGTAGGATGGGAATTATCTGACCTGTCGTAGCAGCCAGCAGCCTCAGTCCTTTGATGCTTTCATGGAGCAGAACCACCCACTGATGTAAGAACACTCATCTTGTTACTACAGGCACTTACAAAAAGGCACAATTCTTTGTTCTATAATCCATTGAATTTGGTAGCAGTATAGTGGTCACTTTGTTACATCAATGTAACCTATCCCAATACATAACTTTTGCAGTTTTGTATAACATGACATAGTATATTTAGAATTGTTAATGTACTTAAGAATTCATAAAATTGTTAATGAGTTTTTAACATACTAAAAGAAATTCATAATGTTCTTTCTTTTTTAATTTTAATTTTATTTTTTATTGGTTGTTCACAACATTACAAAGCTCTTGACATATCATATTTCATACATTAGATTGAAGTGGGTTATGAACCCCCAATTTTACCCCAAATGCAGATTGCAGAATCACGTCGGTTACACATCCACAATTTTACATAATGCCCTATTAAATTGCATGGAAATGAAGGGAGACCCTCATTGCTATACAAAATTACATATAAGAGGTTGTGAGGGGAATGGGAAAATTAACAAGGAGAGAAATGAATTACAGTAGATGGGGTAGAGAGAGAAGATGGGAGGGGAGGGGAGGGGGGATAGTAGGGGATAGGAAAGGTAGCAGAATACAGCATAATGTTATTTCTTAAAGCATAAACCATTATCCTATAATAATGCAGCATTTACTCTGTTAATTTGTAACTTATTCTTTACTGTTTATTTTTAAATAATTTTTACTTATACTGAAACCTTTCAAAAAAAGAATAGAAAGTCACCTTAGAAATTAAATGTAAAGTGAGGCTGTGGTTCTGTGTAAAGTGTCAGAAATGATGATCTTGACCCTTGGATTCCAGATGGATCATTAAAAAAAATCCTGCCATTTATTCTCTAATTTCATACTGTGCACTCCATCTGTTAGTACACTTGCTTTGGTGTGGGGCTGCTGGTCTAGCTTACTCTCCATTACTTCACAGATACAAAACTCAACTGACATATACACATAAAATTTATAAAAGGTATGGGTTTATAATATATATTAGGAAAATTCAAGGGCAGAATATAATCAAGGAAAATAAGATGCTACATTAAAATCTAACCTACTTGGTCTATTGAGCAAAGAAAAAAATAAAAATTTGAAAAAAATTAAGAAGTCTAGCCAGACTAATCAGTCCTCATTTTTGGTGGCAAACATTGAGTGCTTATTTATTCATGCATTTCACACCTAAGTTAGAATTCAGATCAAGAGCAACTATGAATGTTTTCTTGAAAGCTCCTGAGTTTATAATAAAAAAGTCTTAATAAGAATAAATATAGCATTGAACTTATAGAGAACTTTTGGTAATATCGCCATTTTGATGATGTTAGTTCTGCCTATCCATGAGCAGGGTATATTTTTCCATCTTCTGAGGTCTTCTTCTATGTCTCTTTTTTTAGGGTTCTGTAGTTTTCATTGTATAGGTCTTTCACCTCTTTTGTTAGATTGATTCCCAGGTATTTTATTTTTTGGGGGGATATTGTGAATGGAGTAGTTGTCCTCATTTCTGTTTCAGAGGATTTGTCGCTGATATACAGGAATGCATTTGATTTATGCGTGTTGATTTTATATCCCGCCACTTTGCTGAATTCATTTATTAACTCTAATAGTTTCTTTGTAGACCCTTTTGGGTCTGTTAGGTATAGAATCATATCGTCTGCAAATAGTGATAATTTAAGTTCTTCTTTTCCTATTTTTATGCCTTTAATTTCTTTCGTCTGTCTAATTGCTCTGGCCAGTGTTTCGAGGACTATGTTGAACAGAAGTGGTGAGAGAGGGCATCCCTGTCTTGTACCAGATCTTAGAGGGAATGCCTTCAATTTTTCTCCATTCAGGATGATGCTGGCCTGTGGCTTATCATAGATTGCTTTAACAATGTTGAGGAATGATCCTGTTATCCCTAATTTTTCTAGAGTTTTGAACATAAAGGGATGCTGTACTTTGTCGAATGCCTTTTCTGCATCTATCGAGATGATCATATGGTTCTTATTTTTAAGTCTATTGATGTGGTGAATAACATTTATTGATTTCCGTATATTGAACCAGCCTTGCATCCCAGGGATGAATCCTAAAATGGCGATATTACCAAAAGTTCTCTATAAGTTCAATGCAATGCCAATCAAAATCCCAACAGCATTTCTTGTAGAAATAGATAAAACAATCAGGAAATTCATATGGAATAATAAAAGACCCAGAATAGCAAAAACAATGCTAAGCAGGAAGTGTGAATCAGGCGGTATAGCGATACCAGACTTCAAACTATACTACAGAGCAATAGTAACAAAAACAGCATGGTACTAGTACCAAAACAGGCGAGTGGACCAATGGTACAGAATAGAAGACACAGTAACCAATCCGCAAAACTACAACTATCTTATATTTGATAAAGGGGCTAAAAGCATGCAATGGAGGAAGGATAGCATCTTCAACAAATGGTGCTGGGAAAACTGGAAATCCATTTGCATCAAAATGAAACTGAATCCCTTTCTCTCGCCATGCACAAAAGTTAACTCAAAATGGATCAAGGAGCTCGATATTAAATCAGAGACACGGCGTCTGATAGAAGAAAAAGTCGGCTATGATCTACATACTGTGGGGTCAGGCCCCAAATTCCTCAATAGTACACCCATAGCGCAAGAGTTAACAACCAGAGTCAACAAATGGGACTTACTCAAACTAAGAAGTTTTCTCTCAACAAAAGAAACAATAAGAGAGATAAACAGGGAGCCTACATCCTGGGAACAAATCTTTACCCCACACACTTCAGATAGAGCCCTAATATCCAGAGTATACAAAGAACTCAAAAAATTAGATAATAAGATAACAAATAACCCAATCAACAAATGGGCCAAGGACCTGAACAGACACTTCTCAGAGGAGGACATACAATCAATCAACAAGTACATGAAAAAATGCTCACCATCTCTAGCAGTCAGAGAAATGCAAATCAAAACCACCCTAAGATACCATCTCACTCCAGTAAGATTGGCAGCCATTAAGAAATCCAACAACAACAAGTGCTGGCGAGGATGCGGGGAAATGGGTACACTTGTTCATTGTTGGTGGGACTGCAAAATGGTGCAGCCAATTTGGAAAGCAGTATGGAGATTTCTTGGAAAGTTGGGAATGGAACCACCATTTGACCCAGCTATTCCCCTCCTCGGTCTATTCCCTAAAGACCTAACAAGAGCATGCTACAGGGACACTGCTATATCGATGTTCATAGCAGCACAATTCACGATAGCAAGATTGTGGAACCAACCTAGAAGCCCTTCAATAGATGAATGGATTAAAAAAATGTGGCATTTATACACAATGGAGTATTACTCTGCAATAAGAAATGACAAAATCATAGAATTTGGAGGGAAATGGATGGCATTAGAGCAGATTATGCTAAGTGAAGCTAGCCAATCCTTAAAAAACAAATGTCAAATGTCTTCTTTGATATAAGGGGAGTAACCAAGGACAGGGTAGAGACGAAGAGCTGGAGAAGAAGAATAACATTAAACAGGGATGATAGGCGGGAGGGAAAGTGAGAGTTAAGGGAAATTGCATGGAACTGGAAGGTGAGCCTCAGGGTTATACACAATTACATATAAGAGGAAAGGAGGAGTAGGAGGAAAATTATATAAGTGGAAGAAACGATTTATAGTAGAGGGGATGGAGAGAGAGTAGGGGAGGGGAGGGGAGGGGAGGGGTGAGGGGACAGTGGAGAATGGGATAGACAGCAGAATACATCAGTCACTAGAAAGGCAATTTGTAAATCAATGGAAATGTAACTGATGTGACACAGCAATCTGTATACGGGGTAAAAATGGGAGTTCATAACCCACTTGAATCAATCTGTGAAATATGGTATAATAAGAACTATGTAATGTTTTGAACAACCAACAATAAAATAATTTAAAAAAAAAAGAATAAATATATTTAAAAGACACTGGAAATGGCGTCCACAGTTACTAAGCTGGTTCCTAAGACCAACCAGAATTGGTGTACTACTCTATTTCAATGAGTCAACTCAGTGTTTCATTCAAAATTATGAATTATGGAACAAAATACTTGTTTTGATCAATTAAATTTCCAAAAATATGTATGATCTTATTTTTACTGATAAGGACAAATATTAAGGTATAAAGGCAACATGTTTTTGTTCTAAGTAGTGAAGTCTAGAACTTGCTACGTCCTACATATTTAATGGAAATTTATAGGAAGATCTTCCTGAATACATGTTCAACTATTGATCTTCACTAGAAATTGTACAGTTAAATCCATGATGTTCACTATGACAATGAATAAATCATAGGGTTAGAGACCAAGATGGTGATACATTTATGTACGCTCTAAACTATTTATTACAGTGATAGCACAGGATTCTAGGCCCACATTATTGTTTGCTACATTAGGCAGACATGTGATGAAATACAGATGGCATAAATTGGAGCATTTAGAATAAGAACGTAAGTCAAAAGCAGAAAATGTATATTATTCTGCTCCCAATCTAGAATGCTTTTCTTAAAAAAAAAGACTACCCACAGACAGCATCTATAGGAGTGTAGTTTTTGCCATTTTCTTCTCTTCTCCTAAAACATCCCTCTATCAATGTCAGTCTTCAGCTCACACATTTAGTGAGTCATTTAAAGTGCAAAATCTATTTTATTGAAGAAAGAAGTCTTTAGGCATAAAATATGTTCGAAAGGGAAACCTTTTCTGTAAAATATAGCCAGACCAAGAGGGTGACTGGTAAAGTCGGGGTGAGGTCTTGGCTAGCCTTTGTCCAGCACTGGAATTCAGCAATGACGTTTATAACAGATGAGGGCTGGAAGGAGGACCATAGCAAGAATAGAGATGAAATGATGTTTGCCTAAGAACTGGCATACTGGCTCGGGTCCAAGGATTCCCATCTGAATTCCATGGGGCTATAAAAAGAGAAGGTCCTTCTCTTCGCCCTGGGATGCATAGCTTTGCATCTCAAGTGAATATGTGCCCTAAGAGTTGATGAATGCTTGGGTTTGGTACCCAGAAAATGCACAGCATGGAAGGGAATATCAGGAGGTAGCACTCTATGCACAAATATTAGTGACTTACTAGAGAAGACAACCTGCAGTGGTAGTATCAGAACACTTCCATGATTTTGTAAGCAGAGGTCATCACTTGGAACTAGAGTAAACAACACAGTGGATTCCAATGCTAGTGGAAAGACTCTCCACAAACCTAAAAGAGGTGTTTTGTTGTTGTTGTTGTTGTTTTTCGCCCAAGGACTTCCAGAAATAAAAGGAGATCTATACATCAAAGATGAGCAGATTGAATAAAGAATAGCATGTTATCCACCAATAAATGTAGGTTTGGGAATAGAGATTAAGCAGTGGAAAGACCAAATGGTCTTTATAAAGAATTTTTCATATTGTAGTTTGGAAAGATAATATCCAAAAGAAAATACAAAATGGACTTTGAATGACAATATCATTCTGTCAATAGAAGAGCAGAGGACTGAAAGCACTAACATTTAAAACTCAACAATGTATCTGATTTAAATAGAAAAATCTTCCAATTTTAAATCATGGGAAATTATAAGCAAGAAAACTACCAAAATTTTCTTTATTCCTAGGCAAATTTCAATCAAAGAAATGGGATTATAAGAGGAAACCCTAGCTGAAATTTGAGCATATAATGGAGGAAGTAAAGGATTTGAGCACAAAAAAATGTTTCATTTCTTTTGAATTACAGCAGGGACTGATTTCTCTGCCAGAAATCCTGTGTTTTGAGCACTTTCCCAAATGCAGATCTGTTGGACTAACTGGACCATAATGAATCATTTCCCTCAGGATGGTCTAGAATTCAGGTGTACTGAGCAGTCATGGCTTGTATGTTAATGAATGGAATAAGCCTTCATGTACTGTTATATACACAGTCAGAACTTGAGCCATGATATTATTTAGTCTAGTAAATTGTGAAGTCCAGAAATCTTGACTTGAAATTCTCATGTTCCCTGCTGACCACAAGCAGATTTTAAACGTCATCACTGGGTTCTCTCTCCTGGAAACATACCGAGTTCCTGAATATAGCAGTTAGCTTCCATTCCCCCTGAGAGCTCCATCCCACTATTTTTTTCCTTTCTTCTTTTTTTCCCTGAAGTATTGGGGATTGAACACCAGTCCTCAGTGCATGCTAGGTAAGCATTCTACTACTGAGTTATAACCCTAATCTTTCCAACCCACTTTTTGATAATAAAGTACAGTTTGAAAATAGAGTCCAAAATTTAAAAAAAAAAAAGTGATTTCTAATGCATCATCTTCTTTTTCACTTATAGACAGAGTGACTTCTTGTATTTTCTCAGATAGCCCAGACCTAACATAGAAGTCTCCCAAATTCCACAAAGCCACTTATTAAACTACAATCCCTTTGTATCATTTCTGGAAAAAAAAATCTTTCAGCACTCTTTCACCAAGAAGGTTGTGATCAGAAGGGAGCAGAATATACAGTGTGTGCTGCTGAACTTTGGCAGGAAAAGCAGACTGTGATGTTAGGAGACTGCAGCTCAGTCTCGACTCTGCACTCACAAGCAGCAGGATTCTTGGGCAAATCACTCAACCTCTTCACACCCCCATTTCCTTATTCAATTTGGAATTTAAATACCAGCTATGCCCACTTCAAATTGCAACGTGCAAATGTGTTGCCTGTACCAGAAGATGGAAAGTGCCATAAAACTTCCGTTATGATAATTACAAGTCCATAATAATGTGTCCTTAAAAACATTCTGTAGGTCAGTTGCCTTTTCTTTATAACCCTCTCTCCAATATGTAGGATTTCTTCTGTCATGTTTGTTGGCCTGTGACTGGCAAGCTATTACAATGAGTAATTCCATTTTAGGAGAAGATAATAAAACGTGATATCGTAACTACCCACAGAGCCTCAAAAGTATTTATGTTTCCTCTAATAACCTGGTGTGATGCTGTTAATCTTGACAAAGGCTGCCTGGCAGGTGCTGGGGAGCTGAATCTTCATATTCTCTCACTGTTTGCTGACTCTTCCACAGGGAAGACTCCAAGCTATTAAAATGCAATGGCCCTGCTCTATTTTTAATTACATTTAGTTTATTAGAGGAACAATCAGATGCATACCAAATATTGAGAACTGACTTTCTTCTGTTCCCTCAATGAAGAACTGGAACATTTCATCATATACAAAATTGGTCTCAGGGAGCTAATTGTTCACCAAAAGAAGGTAAAACACAATTTAAAGGAGTAAAAGAAATCCATCACTCCCAGAGGGGATTCAATTTTCATTGATAATTTCTTTTCTGATCCAGTTAACCTTTTTCTTATAAAACCTCATCATAAACTGTATGTAAATAAGTAGGTACCTGTGGGATATGCATCAAGAAGGAAACTTGAAACTTTGCTCTTTCATACTAAGTAGAAAAACCATGAAATAAAACCATAAATATGTAATATAGAGTATTTCCTTTATAAAAACTCTGCAGGTTCTAAGGTATCACTAAACATAATTCTTGGAGTTGTGAAGAAAATAGTCTGTGTTCCTAGGTTGACCAAATCAATCCACTTCCTTTCAATGCACAGCATTACAAAAGCTGTAATTTCATGATTATGTGCAAATAGAATTTAAGAGTGCCTTCTATTTTATGTATAAAAAGGTACACAGCATAGAAGAACAATATATTTTCACATTTATCATAAAGTTGTTTTCCAATCCCATTTGTGAACTGAGTCTATATTTTGAGCAAATGGCCATTATCATTAATCACCAAAAGCTGCTGGAACATGGCAGGGTGTGAAATGTGGATTGTCCTTCTCTGTCCTTTTCTATTTTGAGAATGTGATTGTTATTGTTTTCAAATACTAGGGTAGGACTATTGTAACACTGAGTACTCCTATGAAAACAGGGAAAAATGGTTAAAAAAATAAAAAACAATGAGTCAGGTAGGGGTGCTTGGTTTGAAAGAGTCGAGCATCAGATTGTGCTTTATTTTTGTTATTGTTAAATATTAAATGCTACTATGGTGAATATTTCAATTCCATTTCAATCTCCATGAACTCCTATTTGAAAAATAGTCAGTGGCACCCCAGAATACATTGAGTTGCACTTGAAAAAATAAATCATTACTTATTAAGGATTAAATTCTATTTTGCAACTTAAAAAATTGAAAAAAGTTATTGAATAAGCTCATATTTTTAGTTTTTTCCATCTAATTTTTCTGAACTTTGTAGAAATGTGTTTCTGTTTACTTCATCTTCTTCCACTCTTTGAATATAAAATGATAACAAATGATAGGTAACTGAGGTAAGTAGACAGAAATATGCAAAAAATACATTTCCCATAAATTTTAAGAATTTGAAACCAAATAACAAATTAAGAACACTTTCAATGAATACAGACACACATACAGTATCTACTACACTACAGTTGTGTTAGCCACAGAACTACAAAGAACTACTGAAGTTATAATAGTTTGAGTGAGATAGGTAGGAGAAAGCCAAGACAAGGTTCACTGCAAAATTATATTTAACACAAGGTCTGAAAAGTAAGCAGAGCCTGCAGTGTGAAGGCGGAAGTTCAGCAATGGGTTCTAGAGACACATATTAGCCTGAGCCAAAGTCATGAGGAGATGAGGAACATAGAATACCGAGGAATGAACGAAGTCAGAATGCCCATAACTGGATACTGGGTGGCATGGAGTAAAGCTGGAGAAGACAGAGGTGGCTCCATGGTTCACACAAGGCTCTGTAGGTCAACCTTAGCCTCTGAGATCCTGTAGGAATGATCTAAGTCCATTTAAGGACTTCAAGCCAAAGTTTGATTTAAATTTTATAAGGTGCACTCTTTCTTCATTATAGGATACAGAGAAGACCAGAGTAGGTATATAGAATCTTGTTAATGAACAATAGCCAAACTGCCCATTCTACAAATATCAAGTGGTAATTTCACAAGAATGTATGAGCTTTGATATTGTAATTCCTGTCTTTTCCATCTCTATAAAGTAATGGTGACTTATCCAAGGATGCTCAGAGAAAACAGATAAGCACAGAGATTGGAAATAGATTAATGAAACTGCAAAGTAAGACTTAGTGGTTGTTTGAAAATGAGGGGTAGAAAACTGAGAAAGGTCAAGAATATTTCAGATTTTGAGCCAAGGGCCAAAAGGCCATTTGAAATGGAACAAGAGCTAATTTAGAGAATTTAGTGTGGGTTAGCTTTGTGATTTAAACAAAAGAAAATAAGACATTTTATGTCCCTTAAAGAATTAAACATCTGCACCCAAATTATGCAAGCAAAATTAAGACAACACAAGAGATACATGCTATAATCCTGATTTTATGGATCATACAACTCTTAAGAAAGAACATCAGCAAGAGCTGCAAGTAGCCAGAAAAGAAACATTATGGAATGAAATGTACCGGATGAATCAGTAGGCTTTGGAATGATAGACTGAGTGAGCCACAGGTAGCTGTGCTTAATTGAAGTAGAAGATTCCTATGAAAGAGAAGGAATATAAAAATGAGCAGTCTTGTCAGATTTGGGTTGGTTCTAAATGCTAGGAACTGAGGCTTGGAATTACTATAATAGATATTGTGGAATTACTACAGGAGGAAATTAGATGTTCCTTCTAGTAGTGTTAAGTGATAGGCTGGAATAAGACCAGTGGGTCAGAATTAAGGTCGAGAATGTCAACAGTGGTCTGGGCAGGATGCCAGGGATAAAAATCTACACAGCTCTGTACCACAAAAGTATTAGTGAAAATAGACAAGAATATTAATTTTAAAAAATAAATTGTGCATTATTTCAAATAACCAGAATTAAAATAATGAGCATATATGTAATTACCACCCAGTTGTCAAATATTACCAGTTCTACTTGCCAACTACATTGCATATGTGATAAAGGATCTCCATATCTATGTCAATTATCTGGTAGTGTAAATTTTTGCTGATCTAATAAACATTGAGTGGTTGCTAATTGCAGTTTTCATTTTCATTTCCATTGTTATAAAATTATAAGCCATGTTTTTCTTATTGGCCTTCCTCATTTAAAATTTTCAAATTTCAAAATATTGACTGGGAAGTAGTAGTGCTCAAGACTAGCATAGTCATCATAAGGACTGCTTGGGCAAGGGGAAACACAGAAAATTTATTAATCGACATGAAATTTGACCAACATTCTTCATATTCAAATATGTAAAATGAAGATACTAATGTACATGAAGTTTTGTAGCATTAAATTTGCTCATAACCATTTCTGAAACAAGGCAGTTTTGGGTATCTAACCTTCATATCTAGGCTAAAATATAAAATTTATATTACTAAATAGAAATATAAATGTGTCAGAATATAAAAGGAATTCCTATATACCTAGTGCTTACTATGTGTATGATTGCTTTTAAAATACATGTGTGTATGTGTACACACACACAGAACAACAATAGAGACCAAGCTCAAATGGATTTCCCCAAGATTTAAGGCATTTTCCTCTTACTTCTGGTTATCTATTGAAGGAGTGAGTATTCATAAGTG
This sequence comes from Spermophilus citellus, assembly GCF_964194105.1. Classification (NCBI taxonomy): domain Eukaryota; kingdom Metazoa; phylum Chordata; class Mammalia; order Rodentia; family Sciuridae; genus Spermophilus; species Spermophilus citellus. The sequence continues at coordinate 111,107,724 of NC_138192.1, read as the reverse complement.
GCATGAAAGTTATGCCTGTTCATTTTTTTTTAAAGAGAGAGTGAGACAGGAGAGAGAGAGAGAGATAGATTTTAATATTTATTTATTTTTTTTTAGTTTTTCGGCGGACACAACATCTTTGTTGGTATGTGGTGCTGAGGATCGAACCCGGGCCGCACGCATGCCAGGCGAGCGCGCTACCGCTTGAGCCACATCCCCAGCCCTTGCCTGTTCATTTTTAAACCACATCACTGACTGGTGTCAGAGAGTGACTGTAGAAGTATGTGAATTTTCAAATGTTTACTCCATCAAAGTTTCAAACCATTTAGAAAGGGAAAGAGCAGAACCTTGGCAAAGAAAAAAATCAAAATTTTAAAGAAACTTTAGAGGTGCCATCAATGTGGCTACAAATGAAATTTGATGAGGATGAAGAGAAGATTGAGGAAAGTGAATGACTGAAAACAAGAAGAGCAAAACTCTGTGAAGCAAATCAAATACAAGTCCCAGATGTGAGTAAATGACACAGGGCAATCAGTGTGGAAGGGCAGTGCACAGGAAACAATACAACTTCCAGCACATATCCCATATCCTCCAATGCTGACACTCACTCCTGGCCAAAATAAAATGGCTCTTAGACGGGCTACTTCAATAACTATCCCTGAAGAGTGAGCACAGACCTCCTCCAGAATCTGCTTATTCTTCTAAGAGTTGTGTCCAGCCACAGTGAGATGGTGCTCTTCTAAGAGTTTGATTTTTAGATGCACTTTTCATTATGCTGGAAACAGAATTTTTATTGTAATTTCATGGGATAAATGTATAAAAATTAAAGGAATATCAATAAATGTCAATTGTTTAAAGTAAATATCACTTGCTTCAAGAGGGAGTTTAGCAAGAGAATTAAAGATACTATTATTTCCCATTTATCAATATGGTAGCCTTGACAAATTTTTCTTAGTAACAATAATCATAAGTTATTAACTCAACAAATTCCTGGAAAAAGACACATTAGCTGGGCGTGGTGGCACACACCTGTAATCCCAGCACTTCAGGAGGCTGAGTCAGGAGGATAGCAAGTTCAAAGCCAGCCTCAGCAATTTAGTGTGGCCCTAAGCAACTTAGCAAGTCCCTGTCTCAAAATTAAAAAATAAATAAAAAAATAAAAAAGGAGCTGGGAATGTGGCTCAGTGGTTGGGCACCCTGGGTTTAATTCCTAGTATAATAATAATAACAACTACAACAATATAATTTTTTAAAAAAAGCAAAAAGAAAAAGAGTAAGGGAGGAGGGGCAGGGGAATAGAGATATGTTTTCCTGAGGATCAATCATAACATCTTTTGACACAGCAATTCTACTCATAAGAACTTGTCTTAAGGGAAATAAAATCAACAAAGCAGGCAAAGCTTCTGGTATATGGATCCTAAAGCTTAAAGAAGAAATGATGGGAAAAAACAAATCTCTAAACAAAAGAAATGTGATAAATAAGTTAATGTGCATCTACATTATGGATACAGCCACTAAAATGAGATTTTTAAAAAATACTTAATAACATAGGAAAATACATATTAAGCAAAATTTCATCATACAAAATTCAATACTGGGTAAAACGTGAATTTTGTAAAATAAATAAATATTAAATATATGCGACAAATACCTTAAAAATTTTTTTAAATGAGAAATTCACTTGAGTGAATTCAGTTTCACAAATGTTTAAGTCCCCAGTGATTGCCTTGGAGAAACGTGTGACGCCGATGTTTACCTGACTGCTGAACGGTAATATTTATGCTGAAAATGTTATGTAAATTATGCACATTTTTAGCAGTTTTGTCTTGAAATATTTTTTTTTCATTTCTTTGGTAAAATTGTTCTTTTCTGTTAAAGATTTAGCATATTCTATGCCTGGATGTTCTGTTTATTCTTCTAGCGTGCATGTACATGTCATTATTTAAGCAGTTGCTTATAGAAAATCTGATCTGGAATTGAACGCCAGATGAGGACATGCAGATGCGGACATTCAGATGCAGGATGACCAACTCATTCAGGGAATGAGACCAACTAAAGGAGCCTCACTAGAGTTCTGATGCTCTACGTATTCAGTTATGTCTAAGACTTGACAACTCAATATATACTAGTGTTAGAGGTACTGTCTTGATTGTCTTGCACGGTTAGAGAATCGGGACACAATCATGTGTACAAAAGGAGTTTCACCTAAAGGGGAGTTTATTTATATGACATATATTATATTAGAATATGGACAATTCTAGCATAGAAAATTAGAATTTTGAAATATATTATCCCTGAAGAAAATGGGTATAGTAAAACACCACGTCCCTGAATGTCCTCTTTCAGTACTCAAAAACTTTGCCCAGTTAAGGGAACAATGGCTCAGCCTGGGCCATAAAGTCCAGATACATAAGACATCGAAGGACACTGACTGGTAATCAGAGCAAGCTGTGTTTTCTGTAGAAATAGGCTTTCTTGCATGTGTACCAGCATAGTTGCTCCTTGGGATTCTGGTCATACAAGCAAACTAAGCCAGCCAATGTTGATGATGTCACTGTTCCTGAAGCCTAACAAATAAAATACTCGGTGAGTGGGGACAAGTGCAGAACCGAGTGCACTGGATACATATCACTGATCCAGTTGCCCACCTTTGGATGAAACACCATGATTTAGAGAAGGAATGTTTGGCCAAGTATCTGAGAGATGGAGGTACTATCTGTCAGTCTGTCACCACTGAACTCTTTGTAGAGCAGTCACTGATCTCTTGTAAGCTTTCCCCAATAAAACATGTCTCCTAGGCTGTCTCTGAGAACTTTCTTTGGCCTTTTCAGAATCTAAACCATTAGCCTTTCACAACTGGGATGTGGACAAGACATGAAGATAAAGGACAGTCAGTACAACGGGAATATGCTCACTTTTGGAGAGAGATTTCAGGTGCTTGGAAAGATGTGGGAACAATGTCCTTAAAAGAAAAAAAGCAGAACTTTTGTGGGAAATGGCAAAATAAGAGCTAGGAAGAGAATTTACTGACCAGGGTTCCCTTTGTCAGAAGTCATAGACCTCCATCATAGTTAAATCTAAGAACCTCATACATTATTCTCCATGTTTTACTTTATAACATGCATTTCTGAACCTCAATAGACTTTTTGTGTGTCAAATAATGGCAGTGTTGTATGGAATAAAGAAAAGGCTCTGCCCTGCCTTTCGGCTGAGAAGACAAGGACTAATCCTCTTCCTTCTTTCAAGTACAGTGATGGCAGCAGAAGCATCATATTACGGCATGAAACTTTAAGGTCACTGTTCAGGGTTCTGATATAACAAAGCAGCTAAAATAGCATATAAAATGTAATGAGATAAAGAAAATGTAATTAATCAGAACACTTTTCAAGTAGATTAAGTGTTTGAAAGGAATATTTTGACAAGTCACTAATACTGAGTGTAAAATCTTGCAAAAATGATGTTCCAGTTAACTTCAGGGCTTTGTGGTACAGAGGAGGGCATGTAAGGCTGAAGCAAGAGCCAAATTACTTGGACATTATGTACAGACCATCGTCTTCTGCAATAGCGCTCAGTGTCTTCTCTACATACACGGAAATATTTTGAAACCATCACCTGGCTCCAAAGAGCCACCTGCTCAGTCTGGCTCTGGGAACCCATGGTGAGCACCAAGGATGTAGTGGCTAGCACAGAGCCCACCTCCACAGGAGGGCCATCATCCCACATGGGTGAGATGAAATGAGGAAGAGACTGGAGCTGATAAAGGATAATGATCTCACTCCTGAGCATAAAACAAACTTGAAGGATCCTCAGGGAAAACTATGGGACCCTTGGAAAGAAACTAAAGTCAGGATCTCAAACACTGTAATTCCTGGTATTGAAAACTACTGCTTCACTTCCAAATAAATTCCATGAGTGCAGACATTCTTGGATTTTGATCACTGTTAGGCTCCTATATCTCAAAGAGGACTTTGTAGATACTAGGTTTTGATGATTATTTTTGAAATATAGGAAGGTGACCTTGTTTTACACTCATGTGCCAGAAGAAATTTACATACGTGGGCTTAATATAAAAGTGAATAGGTATATACATATACAGATGCAAAATACACACATCTTACACAGAGAAGAAAATACATAATACAAGACAATATACTAAGATATCAACAGTGTTCATTGTTGGTTCAAGTTATTATAAGTGGATATATTTTCCTTTTTCCTGCTTTTCTGTGTTTGCCAATTATAACTTAATTAGAATTAATTAATGCTACTAGAAGATAGTTAAAAATTCATAGAAATATATCCTAATCAAAGGACTTAAATGAAAATACTTAATTAGATAGCAAGTCATAATCACAAATTTCTTATTTTAAAATCTCCCAATGTCACAACTATGTTCCACAAGCACAATTCTTTTATATGTACAACTACCAAGTCCCTTATCAGAAAGGAGCATTATAACAGGAAGAGATTTAAAACATGATAGAGAAAAAGAGCATTTATTATTTTTCCCTTCCCTGCAGAGTGGAAGTTACCTTTGTTTTTCCTATGTTCCAAATAACCAAATATACCATTAATAGACACATTCCTATTTTTAGCCTTTTTAATATTCTTCGCTCAGAATAATTGTATGATATCTGCTTCAAAATAAGCTTATGTTCCTAAATAAAATCTGGGCTATTTTTTTCTGTGATACTTTATTGGTTGATTTAAAATTTACCTAATTTTCTTTCTCCATAAATTCCTTCCTCATGTACTGATCAAAGACCGTCTACAGAGAAGAACAAAGAGATCTAATGCAGATCGGCCATTTTAATGAAAAGGCCTTTTATTCCCTCGTCTGATTCTGCTTTGATATCTTTCACAAATGAGTTAAAGGGCAATAAAATGTCAAAAGAAAGGAGGACAAATATCTTGCTGGATTAATGGCTGTTTTACTTCCCTCTAGACATGCATCTTTTTTAGGAAGGTAGGGGGAGTAGGCTCACTGAGCAGCCCAGAGAAACTGAGCAAACATCACAGTTGCTTTCATGGGTCCTCATTAAAAATTAGCAATTAAAATACTGAAAAAGGCACTTATCCCAGCAAATTCTGTGGCTCTTGATTCAGAATGCTTTAACTAGAAACACTTTCCAGAGACTTCTAAGTCTACTGCTCTAACCTTGACTTCTGGAAGGTGCCAGGACTTTTCCCTAATACTAATGCAAGCTTAACTCACAACACCTCTCTAAGAATCATCATTTCAAATACAAAGTTAAAAGGAGACTCACTTGTATATCTATAAGTCTTAATTTCCTCCAGTAGAAGTCCATTTCTTTGTGCTTATCCATAATGCAAACGTACACTGATTGCCTGCTCTAAGGCAGGTACTGGATCTCTGGTGGTTGGTGAAGTAAGGTTCATATTCTAGTATGATGTACATTCTGGTAGGATAAACAGAAAGTAAACAAATAAAGGATCAAGATAAATACAGACTGGAGTTGGGGTCCTGGAGGACATGAAAAAGGTACTATGGCAGGAATGCAAAAGAGCAGCAGGGTCACAGTGGATCAGTTAAGGCTGCTCTAAGGAGAAGACCTCATTGATCTAGGATGGGGCAGGGGGAGTGTCCAGGAAGAAAGCACTGGTACTGTGAAAATTTAAGAATGGACAAGTTATTATTTTGAATATTCCACAGTATAAAGACCCTAAGTTTAATACATTAAATTTACCTACACACATGCATACGCACACAAGAATGAGAATTGAGGGCTGGGGATGTGGCTCAAGCGGTAGCGCGCTCGCCTGCCATGCGTGCGGCCCGGGTTCCATCCTCAGCACCACATACAAATATGTTGTGTCCACCAAAAACTAAAAAATAAATATTAAAAAATTCTCTCTCTCACTCTCTTTAAAAAAAAAAAGAATGAGAATTGAATGTTTATATGTCCTTTTTAGATTAGTTGGAAAAATTCCTGTATATGTAATTTTTTCCCACAATAAATAAATATGCTCCATTTTCTAAATCAATATCCTGATTCTGCCAGAAAAAAAGTTTACTTGTAAGTGTTCATTAATTCAATCAGTTCACTTTCCTATCAATTGTCTGAGAGAACTTTTAGGAGAGAGATTAGATGATAACTGGAGTATGATGGAATAAGTTAGGATCCCTTAGAGATTTATATCCACCTCCACCCTCAAGAAAGCTCCAGAAACAGTGCTAATTCTCCCTTCCGTCTCCATAAAGGAGGTCCATCAGATCTTTCAAATCAGGACTGTATCATTTTGAAAACCTAATGTCCTAGAGTAGTTGTTTTCTAAAAATATCCTGATATACCTCTAAGAGGTTGGAATCCTGGATACTACTACTACAGATTTGAATTCTTGAGTTTAATGAAGTGTCCTGGCATTTAACTTCATGAAATATACATATTCTAAGAACCATAGTTAAGAAAAAAATGGCTCTCAAAATCTCTTCTCAGCAGTATAGCCTGCATTTTGCCTAAGAGTTGATATCACAGGTTGTTTGGCCTATACTTGAGGCTCATGGCCCAGTACCCTGAGTCCTACCCTGTCCAAAGCACCGTTGAGGCACACGTGTCTTTGCATAGTTATATAGTTTGGATGGTGAATGTCCCTGTAAGCTCATGTATTAAAGAACTGGTCCCCAGGTGGGGTTATTGGGAGGTTTTGAAAACTTCAGGAGATGTGACCTTATAAAAGGTCCTTAGAGATATGTCCTAAAAGAAAGATTATGAGAACCAGTTTCTTGCTTTTCCTCTTTTCTGCTTCCTAAATGATAAGGCAAACAGATTTCCTCCATCACAAATTCTTGACATGAGTGTCTGTCCCAGGGCCAAAGGAATGAGGCCAATCAATCATGGGATGGAACTTCCAAAACTAAGAACCAAAGTGAATCTTCTGTCTTTATAAGTTGATTATTCAAGTATTTTATTATAGTTTTGAAGATGGCGGCGAAGGGAGTGCATCACCCCAGTGCGCCGCGTCACTGTGCGGGAGAAAGACGAGGTGAAACAGCCGAAGGCTATCTTGTTGGGAATTTCCAGTGAAATTGAGGTGCTCCAGAATCTAGTGGACGGATTTCCATTGCGCGAGGTTCGGCTGCAGGGGCTCGGTCGCGGGCAATTTCTCTGCACAGAGGGTCCCATTGCCTGATCGGTGGATTGCCCCGCAGCTAGAGTCTGCAGCGTGCGCTGGGAAGCGGCGAGGTGCCAGAGTGGGAGTGCAGTGAGGCGGATTCTGGGGGCTCCTGCCAGTGGTGCAATGGCCGTGCTTAGTGCCGAGTTCCGGCTTTGAGACAGAGGAGAGAAGTGGTCCAGTTCGATTCTCGACACCGGTCGGACCACGGAGGAGGACAGCAGCTGCCATCTTGGAGAGCTGATGTAATCATCCCTGTTTTCTACTGATCTCAGCTCATTCAGCTACGGAACAGGTGATTTCAGGCTGGTATTTGCCTGCGTCTCACAGACAGATCGCTCAGGCTCGGGGCTGGAGAACCTGTGGAGAATACTCCTTGGGGCTCGCTCCTGGCAAGGCGTGCGCTGGGCTCTGACTGGCCGGATTCTGGTTCCCCGGGCTGCTTTGGCCCAGGGCTGGGGAATCTGCAGAGACTGCGTGTTGAGGCCAGCTACAAGTGGAGCGTGCGCTGAGCTCGGGGCGGCTGGGCCCTGACTCCCAGAACAGTTTTGGCCTGGGGCTGGGGAACCCGTGGGGGTCGCTCCTTGGAGCCTGCTCCTAGCGGAGCGTGGCTGGGATCGTAGAGGCCGGGTACTGGCTCCCGAAGCTGCTTTGGCCCAGGGCTGGGGAACCTGCGGTGACTGTTTCTCAGTCCAGGTCCTGCTGGGTGCTGTGGGGGCCAGGGGGGCAGAGTGGAGCTGCCGCCTGCACCCAGAGCAGGCCAAGTGACCCGCCGGCGTGGTATCACGTCACCCCAACTGCAGCTGGGGCCGAAGAGAGTAGCCGCCCACGCCTAGAACAGGACCAGCGACCCGACGGCGCAGTAGCCAAGTCACCCCATTTGGAGTAGGGGCTATGCAGAGCCGCCATCTGAGCTTGCAAGGTAGGCAGACCTGCGACCCACTGGCAGGACAGGCCCGGTAGCCTGCCAGCGTGGTGGACAAGTAGCATCTAGGCAGTCACGTCACACTGGTTGGAGTGGGGGTGGAGCAGAGCCGACGCCCGTGTCCGGAAAAGGCCCAGTTAATCAAAAGGGATAAAGAGGGACACTACATACTGCTCAAGGGAACCATACACCAAGACATAACAATCATAAATATATATGCCCCAAACAATGGTGCAGCTATGTTCATCAAGCAAACTCTTCTCAAGTTCAAGAGTCTAATAGACCACCATACAATAATCATGGGAGACTTCAACACACCTCTCTCACCACTGGACAGATCTTCCAAACAAAAGTTAAATAAGGAAACTATAGAACTCAATAACACAATTAACAACCTAGACTTAATTGACATATATAGAATATACCACCCAACATCAAGTAGTTACACTTTTTTCTCAGCAGCACATGGATCCTTCTCAAAAATAGATCATATATTATGTCACAGGGCAACTCTTAGACAATATAAAGGAGTAGAGATAATACCATGCATTTTATCTGATCATAGTGGAATGAAACTGAAAATCAACGATAAAAGAAGGAAGGAAAAATCATGCATCACTTGGAGAATGAACAATAGGTTACTGAATGATCAATGGGTTTTAGAAGACATCAAGGAGTAAATTAAAAACTTCTTAGAGTTAAATGAAAACAGACACAACATATCGGAATCTATGGGACACATTGAAAGCAGTTCTAAGAGGAAAATTCATTGCTTGGAGTTCATTCCTTAAAAAAAGAAAAAACCAACAAATAAATGATCTCATACTTCATCTCAAAATCCTAGAAAAAGAAGAGCAAAACAACAGCAAAAGAAGTAGAAGGCAAGAAATAATTAAAATCAGAGCTGAAATTAATGAAATCGAAACAAAAGAAACAATTGAAAAAATTGACAAAACTAAAAGTTGGTTCTTTGAAAAAATAAATAAGTTCCACAGACCCTTAGCCATGCTAACGAAGAGAAGAAGAAAGAGAACTCAAATTACTAGCATACGGGATGAAAAAGGCAATATCACAACAGACACTTCAGAAATACAGAAGATAATCAGAAATTATTTTGAATCCTTATACTCCAATAAAATAGAAGATAGTGAAGGCATAGATAAATTTCTTAAGTCATATGATCTGCCCAGATTGAGTCAGGAGGATATAGACAACCTAAACAGACCAATATCAATTGAGGAAATAGAAGAAACCATCAAAAGACTACCAACTAAGAAAAGCCCAGGACTGGATGGGTATACAGCAGAGTTTTACAAAACCTTTAAAGAGGAACTAACACCAATACTTTTCAAGCTATTTCAGGAAATAGAAAAAGAGGGAGAACTTCCAAATACATTCTACGAGGCCAACATCACCCTGATTCCTAAACCAGACAAAGACACTTCAAAGAAAGAAAACTACAGACCAACATCTCTAATGAACCTAGATGCAAAAATCCTCAATAAAATTCTGGTGAATCGGATTCGAAAACATATCAAAAAAATTATACACCATGATCAAGTAGGATTCATCCCTGGGATGCAAGGCTGGTTCAATATACGGAAATCAATAAATGTTATTCACCACATCAATAGACTTAAAAATAAGAACCATATGATCATCTCGATAGATGCAGAGAAAACATTCGACAAAGTACAGCATCCCTTTATGTTCAAAACTCTAGAAAAATTAGGGATAACAGGATCATACCTCAACATCGTAAAAGCAATCTATGATAAGCCACAGGCCAGCATCATTCTGAATGGAGAAAAATTGAAGGCATTCCCTCTAAGATCTGGTACAAGACAGGGATGCCCTCTCTCACCACTTCTGTTCAACATAGTCCTCGAAACACTGGCCAGAGCAATTAGACAGACGAAAGAAATTAAAGGCATAAACATAGGAAAAGAAGAACTTAAATTATCACTATTTGCAGACGATATGATTCTATACCTAGCAGACCCAAAAGGGTCTACAAAGAAACTATTAGAGCTAATAAATGAATTCAGCAAAGTGGCAGGATATAAAATCAACACACATAAATCAAATGCATTCCTGTATATCAGCGACAAATCCTCTGAAACGGAAATGAGGACAACTACTCCATTCACAATATCCCCACCAAAAATAAAATACTTGGGAATCAACCTAACAAAAGAGGTGAAAGACTTATACAATGAAAACTACAGAACCCTAAAGAGAGATATAGAAGAAGACCTCAGAAGATGGAAAAATATACCCTGTTCATGGATAGGCAGAACTAACATCATCAAAATGGCGATATTACCAAAAGTTCTCTATAAGTTCAATGCAATGCTAATCAAAATCCCAACAGCATTTCTTGTAGAAATAGATAAAACAATCATGAAATTCATATGGAATAATAAAAGACCCAGAATAGCAAAAACAATGCTAAGCAGGAAGTGTGAATCAGGCGGTATAGCAATACCAGACCTCAAACTATACTACAGAGCAATAGTAACAAAAACAGCATGGTACTGGTACCAAAACAGGCGGGTAGACCAATGGTACAGAATAGAGGACACAGTAACCAATCCACAAAACTACAACTATCTTATATTTGATAAAGGGGCTAAAAGCATGCAATGGAGGAAGGATAGCATCTTCAACAAATGGTGCTGGGAAAACTAGAAATCCATTTGCATCAAAATGAAACTGAATCCCTTTCTCTCGCCATGCACAAAAGTTAACTCAAAATGGATTAAGGAGCTTGATATTAAATCAGAGACAAGGCATCTGATAGAAGAAAAAGTTGGCTATGATCTACAAACTGTGGGGTCGGGCTCCAAATTCCTCAATAGGACACCCATAGCGCAAGAGTTAATAACTAGAATCAACAAATGGGACTTACTCAAACTAAAAAGTTTTTTCTCAGCAAAAGAAACAATAAGAGAGATAAACAGGGAGCCTACATCCTGGGAACAAATCTTTACTCCACACACTTCAGATAGAGCCCTAATATCCAGAGTATACAAAGAACTCAAAAAATTAGACAATAAGATAACAAATAACCCAATCAACAAATGGGCCAAGGACCTGAACAGACACTTCTCAGAGGAGGACATATAATCAATCAATAAGTACATGAAAAAATGCTCACCATCGCTTGCAGTCAGAGAAATGCAAATCAAAACCACCCTAAGATACCATCTCACTCTAGTAAGATTGGCAGCCATTATGAAGTCAAAGAACAACAAGTGCTGGCGAGGATGTGGGGAAAAGGGTACACTTGTTCATTGTTGGTGGGACTGCAAATTGGTGCAGCCAATTTGGAAAGCAGTATGGAGATTTCTTGGAAAGCTGGGTATGGAACCACCATTTGACCCAGCTATTCCCCTTCTCGGTCTATTCCCTAAAGACCTAATAAGAGCATGCTACAGGGACACTGCTACATCGATGTTCATAGCAGCACAATTCACGATAGCAAGATTGTGGAACCAACCTAGATGCCCTTCAATAGATGAATGGATAAAAAAATGTGGCATTTATACACAATGGAGTATTACTCTGCATTAAAAAATGACAAAATCATAGAATTTGGAGGGAAATGGATGGCATTAGAGCAGATTATGCTAAGTGAAGCTAGCCAATCCTTAAAAAACAAATGCCAAATGACTTCTTTGATATAAGGGGAGTAACCAAGGACAGGGTAGGGACGAAGAGCTTGAGAAGAAGATTAACATTAAACAGGGATGAGAGGTGGGAGGGAAAGGGAGTGAGAAGGGAAATTGCATGGAAATGGAAGGAGACCCTCAGGGTTATACAAAATTACATATAAGAGGAAAGGAGGGGTAAGAGAAGAATAATACAAGTGGAAGAAATGATTTACAGTAGAGGGGGTAGAGAGAGAAAAGGGGAGGGGAGGGGAGGGGAGGGGAGGGAAGGGGAAGGGGGTAGTAGAGAATAGGATAGACAGCAGAATACATCAGACACTAGAATGGCAATATGTAAATCAATGGAAGTGTAACTGATGTGATACAGCAATCTGTATACAGGGTAAAAATGGGAGTTCATAACCCACTTGAATCAAACTGTGAAATATGATATATTAAGAACCATGTAATGTTTTGAGCGACCAACAATAATAAAAAAGAACTGGAAAAAAAAGAATAGCTAAATATACATTAACTATATATGTGAACATATATTTATGATGTGTGTTTATGTATACAAGTGTTAATATTTTTCTAGCCTCAGCCAGATCATAATATAGATACTAGAGGTGCTCAAAAAAAAAGTATTTATTATTGTGACAGAAAGTTAACACATATATGTTTAAAAAACCCTCTTCCACTGGTTAAGAGTTTATGGTCTCTTTTCCTATAGTAAGATAGCTCTAAACCAAGTATATAGGTTAGCTAGAAGAGAATAAACTGGATTTTAGTTACATAAGCCTCCTGGACTGACTTGGGCCTTTCTAGTGAGTCTGACCCCAAACAGGCTATAACCCTACTCTTATCCCAGGGCATATAAAATATGAATCACAGCCAGGAATGCCAAATTATCTTTTAATTATGATAGAACTCATCTTGTCTTTGTCTTTCTTGTGTATTTTTAGGGCCTACAACTACTTTTATTAATTTTTACGTTGAAATTCACATGTTGATACTTCATTTGACAGTATAATTTGTAAGGCTTGAAAGGTACATCGTCAATATGTCCTATATATTCTACCATTTATACTATGATGAATCTAGGAAATCTCATCTCTTTTTTAGATCCTATTGTAGTTGTTCCTTTATCAGTCAAGGTCAAATTATTTAGGATTCAGTCTAAATCCCTTTTCTCTTATTTCTATATCTTTCTCTGGATATCATACCCAATCCTATGATTATATGTACCATCAATATCTGATTACTTGAAGCTTTGTAATTCAGAATTAGGTATGAGTTCTATACCTGTATAGATAATCACCTTCTAGATGTCTGCATATGAATATCAGACTAGTATGTCCAAAAGTGAGCTGCATATTTGTCTTTCAAAACTGTTCTTTTCCCAATCTCTGCACTCAAGAGATCAAAGTTAAAATCCGAGTGTCATTCTTTTTTCTTTACTTCTTATCTTCTACATCCCTCAGACCTAAACAGGAAAGGTGAAAACTATGTTTTCAGCAAGGGAAATCTAATGTAGGTAATTGGTTATACAGGTGATGGAAGAGCTGAAAAGCTAAACAGAAGTTGGTTAGGCAATCTCAAGATTAGTATCAGGTCCAGGGGTTGACATGGTATTACAAGAACCTGGAGGCTAGAGACATCTGGTATAAGGTAGAAACAGAGCAAACCAGCAGGAGTGAGCTGGAGCCATGGGTAAAATGCTGCACCTGAAGAGATGTCCTTCCTTCTTTCACTCTCCAGCCAGTGCCTGTATTAATAGAAGTGAGCTACACAAGGAAGCAGTCTGAAATGCAAAACAGAAAAGGTGACAAGGAATGGCTCTTATAGCACAGCCTCCAGTACAAACAAATATTCTTAGTATCTATCCATCACCTTCATCCAAGTCATCTGTATTGTTCTTCAGTCTTCTAACATTTCTCTGCCTAGGTCATGCTCCATAGAGCAGCCAGAGTAATCCTTTCCCAAATGTAAATCAGGCCTATTTCAAATGTAGTTGTCCACCTGGTTAATGCTCATTAATGACTGCCCATTGCACTTCAAGTGATAAACATACAGTCTCACCTGTAAGGCTCTGCCTCATCAACCACCATCCAGCTGCTCTAACCCATTCTCGCCATTATTTAGCTTCTGGAATATACCAAGCTCTTCTCATCATTAAAGCCTTAGCAGTATTGCCTCTGCTGAGTTCTTGAATGGCTGCCTTCTATCCTTCGAAGTTGATGAAATGCTGCCACCTGAGACAGTGGGCACCTGCCACATTATCCCCTGTTACCTTCAGAACTCTTTTCTCCATTTCTACCTGTGTGTTTATTTGTTCCCATCCCCCCCCACGTTAAACTATAAGCACCACAATATAAAAACCCATGCTATCTCTATTTCCATTAAATACTCAGAATTTAGCAGAAGGTTTAGTACATTATCATTGTTCAAAATATGATCATAGAGTAAACAAATTACTCCAGAGAGGACACTGAAAATGAGTGGGGAAATGTGTGAAGAAAAATAAAAACAAATATGAAATCAAAACATTTGCCTAGATTATTAGTATTTTTGTTTTTCTGAAAAATAATTGTTACAGAACATGGGAATTATATACTAAAGTATATCATAAATACCACTGAAGGAGAAGTTTTCTAGTTTGTTATAGAAATCCAGTGATTGCACATATCTTAAGTGATGCAATGAGTCACTGTTTTTTTAACTTCCTATAAAAGCAAGGTTTCTGAAGCTTGTTAAACTGCAGGTTTTGATTAAGTGGATCTGGGGTAGAACCTGATATTCTGTACTTTTAATAAGTTTCCAGGTGATGCTCAAGCTGCTGGTCCAAGGAACACTTTTTTGAGTAGCAAGAGAGCCATCAAGCTGATGAATTAGATTTACACAAATGTTTTCCAATGTCTGCACCTTTTAGCTTCTCTGCATTCTGAGCTAGAAAGGAGAAAGAAACCACAAAATCAATACAGTGTAATGTTCAATTAGTCTAATCAGTCTCTTGGCCACATTTTGTTCATCTGAAATTATGGTCTCAACCTCTATTTGCTTTACACCAGCATTTCCTAACAGATTTTGTAGTTCAAATTTTATCATTAAACATTAACTAACTCATGTTTGAGGATTAACAAAGTACAAATCAATAAAGGTAACCTTCATTTGTGCAGTGCTTTACAGCTTACAAAGAGCTCTCAGGTACATTATTGTGTTTAATCCTCATAGCAGTCCAAGGTATAGCCAAAGCAACAATATTAACACAATACTATAGAAGAGGAAGTTTATATTCAGAAATATTAACTGTGGTAATAATCAGCAATATGTTTATTGCTTTAAGTTTGCAAGTCATTTATTAATGACTGTCATTTATTAGTGACTGTCATTTATTATTGACTGTCCCCACCTGCTATACATGACATCTTGGGTGTGCAGAGCTACAACATTCTCCTGAAAATATGAATATTCTTGTGTAGGTATACTGTTTTTCTTCTGGAAGCAGGTTTGAAGTCCCAAGATATTCAGAATCTGAAGAATCCTTGGCCTCAAATTTATAGAAAAGACCAAAATTCTCTTGTGCCATTGGGAAAGTGTGTTCTCTGAGTAGTGCATCTACTTTCCAGTGAAGAATATGGTCTAAATTCAGGGCAGGGAAGGAGGATGGCAGATACAATGCCAGGAGCTCATCTGTAGTTGTATGAAAAACTGGTATTTTATTCCCTCTCATATCATACACTCCTCAGTTGGTTTAGTTCTTGGAAAGGAGATAAGGTATAATTAATTAATTTATCATTTTTAAGAGAAAACCCAACACTAATTCTAATTTTTTTTTTTTGGTACCAGGAATTGAACTCAGGGGTGCTTAAACACTGAGCACATCGCCAGCCCTTTTTTATATTTTATGTAGAGACAGGCTCTTGCTGAGTTACCTAGGGCCTTGCTAAATTGCTGAGGCTGACTTTGAACTCAGTGATCCACCTGCCTCAGCCTATCAAGCCACTGGGGTTACAAGCATTTGCAACACATATTGTGTTGCATAATGCATGAAACCAAATTAGTGATGCAACTATTATTAATATTTCCAATATTAACAATTAATTGGTCCCTTGTTCATTTGTTAATTTGCATGACAATATAAGCAAGTGAGAAAATACAAAGTAAAGCGATATGACCCTTTTGGGGAGGTACCTAATTATTGAAGATATTAATTTTAGTTTAACTAAAAGAACAAATTTCTGAATATTATGTTTGCCTCTAACAGTTTAGGACACAGAAACTCGAATAGGTAAGTTGCCCAAGTACATATACTCTTCCGTTATAGCTTTGAGATCTCACTGTTAATAAAATATCTGTATTCCAATTTTTAAATTATCTATTTAATTTTTTAAAATTCCCTTTAACTTATCAATTAGTTGCCAACAAACTTTACTGCTTAGTACAATAATTTTTTTGTGTGTGTCTGTGGTACTGGGGATTATACCCAGAGGTGTTTAACCACTGAGCCACATCCCCATCCCTTTTTTGCATTTTATTTAGAGACAGGGTCTTGCCAAGTTGCTAAGTGCCTCACTAAGAGGCTGAGGCTGGCTTTAAACTCACCATCCTCCTACCCCAGCCTCCAAAGTTGCTGGGACTATAGGCGTGGGCCACTGTGCCCCACCACAATAATTCTTATCTATATTTGCATTAGTTTTCATCTTGAGTTAGAAAATTAAAAATGAAAACTAGCAACAAGAATTACAGCCTAAGCTCAAGCCCAGAAATTTGCTGAATTTATAAGGTATTCTCTGACCTGAGGAATATCTGCTTTCCAGAAATATGAGCAATGGGATGATCTTGGGCTGTTAGCACTGATGAATGCCTCTGGAAAAGTCATCAAATATCCACCATGACCAGAATGTTTCAACCTCACATTAGGATAAGAAATGTTCTACTAAAAATACTAAAATTTTGTAAGTTGGAAGAAATAATAACTTCTATGAAAGGGAGTCACATTCTTCTCCCCCAAAACATAGGAAAAATACCATAGTCACCACAACACCACACACACACACACACACACACACACACACAATGCTGTGTTTAGGTATAAAATATACACACTTAAAACAAAAATAGGTCAATATTTACTCCCTTACGTGTAGGTTAAGAACAAAGGAATTTATAAATGAGCCAAAAAGATTCATGAAAAGAAGACATTTTGCACAGAGCTATTCAGGAACATGTAAGATATGTGCAGCACATTTATTTATTCTATCTTTTACTTATTTGAGTATGCCTACAGAGAAAAAATATAATGATTTTGTTAATAGTAGAACAAAATGCAGAATTTCAATACCTTGCCACATACAGTCTCAGTCAGTACCCAGAATTTAAAGGATCTTCTAAGTTTCTGATGTACTAAAGAGGTGTCCTGAAATTGAAGAGAGGAAAGAGACAAATAATTCAGTATTATGTAATTATAATAATTATTACATTTTCCAAAGCATGTCACAGAAGCACCTCATGATTTGTTTAATGAACATCCCATTTAGCTTTTTCATTTTAATCATTCAATAAACATATTTTAAGTGTTTACAGGATAAAGATAAATATGACACTATGCTGATCCCTGAGGGCACTCACATTTTAAGGTGGAAGTTGGACCTTATAGCAATCATTTACAATCTAAATAGTAAAAAGCAAAATAAATGTGTATATGAAGTATAATAGAATCCATCAGGAAGAGGTCTGAGAGGGCATGGTAGAAAAACACAAAGGTATCAACATAAATACAACTGAGCAGGGGCAGTTTTCAGATGCTTAACTTCACTTTTCTGGCTTTCTATGGAATCACAAACTCTCACTCTCTGAGAAACTCAGATTACAAGATCCAGT
Organism: Spermophilus citellus; assembly: GCF_964194105.1. NCBI lineage: Eukaryota > Metazoa > Chordata > Mammalia > Rodentia > Sciuridae > Spermophilus > Spermophilus citellus. Next base: position 111,090,150 of record NC_138192.1, on the reverse strand, counting down.
GATCTGACCTAAATCTGGTGGTGGATGCAGTGTTTCCAGGGACACCTAAGGCAGGACCTACGTGCCACACCTTCAGAGGGTGCTCATTCCAGGACTTTGATGACCATGACAATCCTCCTGGGTTATTTATATTTCAAATGTTACAAGTTACTGATTATCAAATGATGATTAGTCCAATGTCTGCAATAACTGACAGAAAAGGTAACAGAGTAATGAGAAGCAGAAAGAAGAGGGATGACCTAGGAAATGGAGCAGGCAAGCGTCAATGTCATGAAAGGCGTGAAGCAAGGTAACGTGCCGGCTTCTGTGCAAGCAGTTTCATTAAAACATGCCAGGTCTGGAAAACAGTGAGGAAATTGTGATTTTTCAGGTGCAGAGAGCATATTCTCAGGTCTTATAAAATAGTGTGAATGTGGTGGGCTTCAATAGAAAAATTCATTACTTTACACAGAAAACAAATGACAGGAAGAGTCAGGGAAAAAGCCTTTTGTATTCAAGGGGGAACAAAAGAAATGGAAAGAAAATAAAGGGAGAAATTTTCATTTTCCATGACTTACCTGTGTTTATTCAATGGAACATAATGTGGACATGAGAAATACTATAACCTCTCCATTTCTTTCTTTTCAGGATGAAAATCATGATATGTCACTTAAGATATGAATGTCAAAATGTTACCTTAAAATCCTATATTAAATCCAGAAAAAAATGGCTCTTATAAGAAATTAGCCATGAGGGAGAAAAGGAGTTTAAAACTTTTTAAAAAGAATATTAATTCAAGAAGATATTCAAGAAGATAGTGATTTTTGAATTTTCATGTTTTATAATATGAAAAATAATCACATTATTTAAGGCTGGATGAACATGTATTTGAGGTAAATAAGGCATTATGACCTTATTTTACAAAAAATAAATAAATAAATAAAAAAGAAATTTAAATGTATTGAGCATCTTCTCTTTCTGATGTTACTATGGGGAAAAGTTGAAAATCTTTACAAAATTAAATTTAGAAAAATGTTTGAAAATATCAAAAAGTAGCCAGGACTTGAAAGTCCAAGATCTCTGAGAATGGGAAAGTATGATGAGAAGAATCTTGTATTTGGTGGTGATTTTTACCTCATCTCATAGCATTTGCTGATTGATAAGTGGCATAAGACCAAGAAGTGAAAAGGTTGAGTAGAGATTTATGGCTGAAAGCCTAAAAATCTGAAGTATTCCACTCTCAAAGGGATGCAGAAGCCCAAATCTGGAGTTTGGAACTTTCAAAACAGCCCAGATTAGAGGCCAAGACACTTGAGCGGAGGGGAAGATTAGTGTGGTGAACCCCAAATTCTGCAGCTATTAAGATAAGACAAGCTTTTCACATCTCGATGAGTAAAGAACATGAAAATTGTAGTCAAGGGCCAACCAAGGAACAACATCCATGAAACATACTCTGGACTTTGAGTTAGAATCCTGAAAGGAAGAGAACACCAACTGGAACTCACATCATCTGTGTGATTTCTAGACACACATTCAGGGAAATTACTGAGCATGCCAGGAAACAGGAAAAAAGACCAAATCCAAGAGAAAAACAAACAATGGAACTCTTAATTCAGATATCAAATTTATCAGACATAGACTTTAAAATATTTGTGGTTAATACTTTTAATAAAATGGCTAAGGAGAATACACCATAAAATAGGAATCTAGAAAAGATTCTAAGTTGAAATTTGAGAACTGAAAAAAAATATTATGGATATTAAGAACTCAGTAGATGAATTTAATATCAGATTACACATAGTAGAAATGATTGTTACATCAACTGTTAAAAATACATTCTTTCCAAGGAAGTATAAAGCATTTAAAAAGATGGAAAACAAAGCATTATGTGTCTCAAAAAAAAGGCTAAAATAAAATTTGCTTTCTGACCATTTTGACACTAAATTAGAAAAATACAAAGGGAAAATCTCCAATTTTTCAGAAAGCAAGTAACAAACTTCTAAATAATGAAAGAGGAAATAAGAGATTATAATGGAAATAAAGTGTTTTGAATGGTATAACAACACAACATCAAAATCCATATTAAACTAAAGCAATATTTGGTGGTAAATGTATAGACGTGTAAATGAGAAATAAAATGCTGAAAATCTGAAACTTTATTAACTAATCTCAAAAAGAAGAGCAAATTAAGCTGAGGGAAAAAAGTAGAAACTAATAAATCAGGCATTCATTAGAAAAACAACTTTCCAAAACTGCCCACATAAAAGACAAACTTTCTCAGACTTGTTAAGGAAATAAAATCCATAACTAGAAATCTTCTTCAATAGGATAATCTAGTTCAAGATAAAGCAAAGCATACACAAACATTTCCATAAATAGGAAAGGAAGGAGCCTACTGCAGTTCAGCTATTGAAGTCAATAGAATACTTATCCTGAAAAACAGACATGAAGGTTACAAGAAAACTACATCCCAATCACTTTTATGAACATAGATATAGCATTTCTAAACAAAATTGCAGCAAGCTAAGTATAGTGATACACAAAGGTGAGAATATATCAGAACATTTCACAAATGCAAGATTAGTTTATCTATATAAAAATCAATCAATAAATAACACTAATAGAGAAAAACCATGATCATTCCAATGAATACGGAAAAAAAACATTTGATAAAATTGAACTCCTGTCACAGAAAAAAAATGAACTCTTGGTAAACTAGAAATAAAAGAGCATCCATACACTGACAATGGACATCTATAAAATATATATGGAGCAAATATCTTATTTGACAAAGTATTAAAATCCTGCACTCTGCCATTAGTAATGAGACAATGATTTCCTTGGCTTTTATTCAATATTTCACTGTAAACTCTAGCCAGTGTAATAAGCCAATGGAGAAAAAAGAAAATGCAGGCTCAGAAAAAAAATGATACAAAGTTATAAAACTCTGATCATGTGAAGATTTGCAAATGACATGATTTTATACATAATTAACCTAAAAGAATGTACAGAAACTATTAAAATTGATGAGGGAACTTGGCAAGGTTTTATATAGGAATTCAACATTAAAATATTAACTTCAATTATATTTGGATATATCAGGAAAATGAAGCTTAACAAATGATACAATGTATAATGGCAACAATAAAATCAAAGAATCAATGACAAGCATAAAGAGTGGTGTAAGGGTAGCAGAATACAACAATTACTAATAGGGCATTATGTAAAATTGTGGATGTGTAACTGACGTGATTCTGCAATCTGCATTTGGGGTAAAATTGGGAGTTCATAACCCACTTCAATCTAATGTATGAAATATGATATGTCAAGAGCTTTGTAATGTTGTGATCAATAAAAAAAATAAAATTTAAAAAAAAGTGGTGTAAGTAATAGACACAATCTGTAATCATTACTGTAAAATAAAAGATGAAATAAAAAGTAGACAAATGGTGAAAGGTATAATGTACATAGATTGGAAACTCAATGTTGTAATGATGTCAATTTTGCCCAAATGGATCAGTTATTTTCCAGTCACAGTAAGCAATTTTGGTGAAAACTGACATGTTGAATAAGTCAAATAACCAATCTGATATCAAAGATCAAAGCTAGATGATTATATAGTCAACTCTCAAGATATATTACATAACTAATTATTCAGACCAAGTGGTAATCACATGACAGGCCAAAGGAATAGAATAGAGATTTCATAAGCAAACTGGCATCTATCTAGATGATCAATGTATTTCAAATGCTTTGTACAATGGAAGATGAACAAGATGCTCTTTTCAACAAATTGTGCTGGGTCAGTGAAATACTCACACAGGGAAAATTATCATTTTTTATACTTCATATCATAAATAAATGAATTCCTGATAGACTTTTTATTTAAAAAAAGAAAAAGGAATTACAATGAAGTTTTTTGAATGTAACACAAGAGAAAATCTTATCCACCTTGAGATGCCCAAACTTATATTACACAGGACAGACACACAAAATCATTAAACATAAAAGAAAAATATTGACAAGTCAACTACATTGAATTTAAAAACAAGGTTCATTAAGATACAGCCATAGGAAATGTAAAATTAAGACACTGAGTGGAAGAAAATATTTAAACATTTGCAATAGAACAAGGGCTTAGATCAAGAATATTTAGGGAAAATAAAGATAACTAACAAACATGGACACGGGGCTTGAAAGGGTACATTGAAAAATGGCCAGTAAGCATGAAATTATTTCAATTATAATAACCATCAATAAAATGTAAAATAAAACTGTAATAAAATACCATCACATTTACACTATAAATATTAAAAGGAAAAGATTAATAATACAAAGCGTTTGGGGAAATGTGAAGAAACTGAACTTTCAAATACCGTTTATGAGAATATAAATACAATGACTTTTAAATACATAAGTATCTAGTAATGTTCAACATAAATCCTACCTTCCAATAATTTGAATTTTGAAATACATGTATATGTTCACCAAAAAACAAATATATTCACATAGCAACACTATTCATAATGGTCCCCAAATAAGAACAACCCAAATGTCTAGTTACTATAGAATAATTAAGTAAATTACGGTATTTTTATACAATGAAACAGAACAAATTACATGCAACAGTATAGGTAACTCTCATGAACATGAAGCCAAGAAAGCGAAATCAGACACAGAGATCACATACTTCATGATCCCATTTGTGAAGTTTGAAAACAAGGCAAATCAATCTCTGGTGTTAAATGTCTTATGTCTGACTAGTGACTACTTTGGGGGAAAGAGTCTTAGGGTGGGCAAGAGTAAGAGTTTTGGGTTACTTGTGATCTCTAATTTGTCATTCCAGTTGGTGGCTACTGGGATGTACTTCTTTCATAGAAATTCATTGAGCTATATACTTACATGTGCACTTTGCTACATATGTCATTATTCAAAATTAGAAATATCTTAATGTTTTATTTTTTTTATTGCTGCTACCAAATACCCAACAAGAACAACTTAGAAGAAGAAATCTTATTTTGGCTCATGGTTTCAGAGGTTCTGTCCATGATAGGCCAACTCCATTCCTCTAGGTCCAGGATAAGGCAGAACATCATGGCGGAAGTCTGTAGAGGAGAGAAGTTTCCAACTTCATGGCTGTCAGTGAGCAAAGGGGAGGAGTGGGCACAGGGAAGATGCACCTTTGCAGGGCACATGCACAGTGACCCACCTCCTTCAGCCATGCCCCGATTCCCTACAGTTATCATTCAGTTAGTACATTCCAATTGTAATGGACTGATTAGATTATAAGAGCTATAACCTATTAATCATTTTTCCTCTGAATATTCCTTCATTAACACATAAAATTTTGGAGGATTCCTCATATCCAAACCATAACACTTAAAAATATATTAAGTACTATTATGGGCAGGCATTGTACATGTACCAGGGTAAACTTTTTTTCAGAACTTTTTTTATCCTTATTATCAGAACTATAAAGTATTCCATTTCTCTTCCTTGATCCTAGCACTTATTAAACTCCAACTAATAAAACAGGGCATTTGTAACTGCAATTTCAAATGAGGGAAAGCACCTGGGATATCCTAGCGTGATCAACATGGAGACACTGGGAGAAAACCTGTGGCAGAGGGAAAGGTAAATTGGCAAATTAAAAATTAGGCTATATAAGAAAGGAATGGGGGAGGAATTTTTTTTAAGAAAATCTATCATTTTAAGAGAGAGCTTTTTGAATTCACAAGTTGACTACAGACTCAGACTCCAAGACCTAAAAGGGTAAAGATAAGGCCAGCTGAGGATCTCGAGACACTCTGGAACATCATGGGAGAAGTACTCTACGAGAACCACTTCCTAAGGATGTGTGGGTTGGTAGAGACCACTCAAACCCCAAATAACAGTTATCTTGTGCTCTGTTTAGGCACTTGGCTGGCAGATATAAATGTTCAACAGTGCCACCTCAACTACTAGTTAAGATATTGTACTAGGGCTCAGTGCCACCCTAGATACCAGTTAAGACATTGTACTAGGGCTAGCCTTTGAGATTGGGGATGCAGAGGTACTTCTACAGAATAAAGGAAGGCTGTGCCTGATTCAAAGTGAGGCACCAGGCTGAGTCAAGGAACAAGCTGCCTACAGACAGTTGTAGACAGGAAATGAGCAGTAATCTGTGCTCAGAATCCCCTCACAGAAGGAGAGGAACATGTTGGAGACAGTGGTATTCTTGGCACTAGAGGTGCTGGGAGGATGTGCCATTTAAAAGCAGACTATTGGCACCATGCCTTGTATAAAAATATGCAAAAATAAGCTCTGCAGACTTCCCAGGGCAGATGCCAGGAGTAGAGAAACTAGGAGGGTTGGTATCTATAGCTGCATCATTTGTGACAGATTTTTTAAACAAAGTTGTAGTGTTTTCTAAAAGGGAGGGAAGATCCACAATCAAGATGGAAGAGTTGGTAGGAAAAATCCAAGAAAACTGTGATCTGTATTGTAGTTCTGGTTTGGGGGTCAATAAAGAAAGAAAGAAAAAAAGTTCTCTCTCAGGTACTATAGTAATGGAACTAAGGACTTCTATAAGGTCCAGTGTGAGTGTCAGGGGAGGAAGTGTTCGAATTACACATTAAACAAGATAAAGAAATATAGAAAAATAAAGAATTTCTTAAAAGTAGAAGTAGGTTATGGAATACCTTCAGGGTCCCCGCCTCCAGGGTGTATGCATGAAAGATCCCAGGATGTCAGCCTTAACACAGGATTCACTGTGCATCTTAAAAGCAGTTCTCAACAACAAGAAGTACCAAGAAGGCAAATATCCAATTCTTTTACCCAGTAAAGAAGGGATGAAAATAATTCTCCTTCTGAATAAGACAGAGAAATTCATATAATGTCATAGAGAAGGGAGTCAGGGATTCAATCAGGAAACCAGCATGAATCAAATAAGTGAAAGCAGGAACCACTTAGCATGCAGGGCACATGTGGAAACTTATTTTTAGGCAATTGGGACATTAATGATACCTCAGGATCTCAACTACGGGAGGGAAAATGAAAGGGAAGCTACCAGTCAGAAGTCACAGGTATCCTCCCCAGGATGGGAGCATGGAGTGTATGTGTCAAAAGAGGAGTGCCAAAAAGATGTGACTAGATACCTTACTGTGATAATGGAACTATGTTTTTCTTCTCCCTAGCATCATCCACAGCCTCCAGGCCACCTTTCTTTTTTTGAGTATTTTTTTTTGTTGTTGTTGTTTTTTAAGTAGATTTGCATGTTGAAAGCAGACTTCCTGAAAACAATTGATCTCCCTATATTGGGGAAAGCCCAACTAATTGAGGAGATTATATTTGGTGTCCCTGAAAAGAGATCTTTCTTAAGAGGGGGGGGGGGGGGACAGGAGAAGTTTCCACAACCCCAAACAGGAGAAAATTCTGCATATTCTTCTCCCATCCTTCTCAGTGTTTTGAGAAAGTGACTTAAACTCTGAGGAAAATGGCTGCAATATCTACCTAGGGATGTTGGATCTCTTGAGTTCTAGGTAAGGAAAAAACTGAGCCATGCTATTTCACAGGAATCCTTGGGCTATAACCCAATGCAATGTATCCAAATATCTTGGTTCCTATGTAATCCCAAAGTTCTGGAGTGCCAACTGTGAAAATTGCTGAGCTCACTGAGCACAGGAAAGAAAGCTATACTGATGCACTGCCCTCAGGAAACTCTGAGGGAGGGTGGTCGAATTATTCAGCGTCAGAGAAGGTAAAGGCATCTCCCCATCAGGCAGCGTCCCACCCAATGTACGTGGAAGCCAGACTTAAATAGCCAGTGCAATCAGGGTGGTGATCCAGCTGAATCTCAGCCCCGGGCATGTGGCCTACAATTCTATGATTTCTTTTATGATATAGGAAGACAGAATGTGTTGAAATAAACATTTTACTGTTTGAAATAAACTTTAACTCTCATCTGTACATATCTGTAGTTTATTATACAGGTGACTAAGGCCTATATTCATAATACTCTGAGTTATAAAACAACATCTCACACACACACACACACACACACACACACACAACATCATGTCAGAATATTCTGGTTAAAACACACTGAATTTTAGATGCCCCAATTCAGTTTTCACCAGTAAAACAGAAGCCAATGTTTTAGCCCTGGGGCCAACATGGTAGAGGGCATTCCTGCTCAGTGTGTGGTACCAAGGCTGGTTGTATTGTTATGCAGAATCTCAGGCCTTTCATTCTTCTTCCACCAGCAAGTTTTTTAAAAAGTTTCAGAACCCCTGGATGTAAAAAAATGATAAACCTGTCCTTTTGCAAGGAATGTATGATGTAGTTACTATGTCAATTATTTCAATTTGGTTTGTGAGGTTTAATTTGGTTCCTTCTTAGTGTGCTGGAAAACCCTTTTCTCATAGAAATAGCTCAAGACAAGATCTGCCATGAAGCTTACGACTTCTGAGATAGGCTTCATAATCAAAGGCTTACACAATCCTCAAGACATAGACCTCCAGCAAGAAAAGGAAGGGTATATTTTGGTTTTATATTAATAACATGAAGGTAGCTTCATGCCCCAAAGTTATCATTAATGTTGCTACAAAGGTTCACATTTAAGGATCAAACAGTACAGAAAATTCCTGATCATTGCAAGTATGACTGCTCCATCTGGCCTTTGTTTTATAAATTCTACCTTCTGTTTCCCAACCTGCTCCCTTTTTTAAACTCCCCAGCAAATTAATAAATAGAATATTCTTTTGTGGATTAAGACTTGTTTTGGTTCTGCTATGAAGTTTTCTTCTAAGCTATGGCTTAGAAAGAACAGTAACATTTATTCATTTATTACTTACATTTATTCATTTATTACTTGTGTCAGATGCTATGCTATGCTAGGTGCTTAATGTGCATTATAGAATGTCATGGTCCTTAGAACCCACTGAAGTTTTCTGAAGAACTATCATGGAGAGACTGTAGAAAGCAAATATTGAAAATGACAAAGCTATTCTCAGCCTGGTAACTTGAATGATCATATGAAGCAGAGCTAGTCCATGACCTTGTTATATGAACAAGAAATAACTACAATTTTATTTCAGCCCTTACATCTGTCCTTATTAATTTTAACATAAATGTCATTTTTTATTCCCTTTTATTAACCAATAGGAAATGGGGCTTAGAGATGTTACCAAGCTTGTTCAATATTTCACAAGTACTAAGTGAGAGAACTGTGGTGAAAAAGAGATTATCCAAGTCTAGAGCAATTGTTCTTTGCTACCAGATCACAATGACCCAGTGTTAGAAGACTTCAAAAGTCCAAGGTCTTGTGTAACATTTATAACTCTATTATTTAATCCCTTATTTATCAGCATTATCATATTCCTGACTCCTTGTCTTTAATGTTTTCCATCTGGAATGTCTTTTCTATATTGAAATCCTGGTTTCTGAAGGATCTGCTCATATATTGCTACCTTCCTACTAACCTGAACCCTGGATGAAATAATCTTGCCCTCCTATGATGACTTCTTTTTTTTTTCTTTGTGTGTATATGTGTTTTGTATGTGTGTGTGTGTGTGTGTGTGTGTGTGTGTGTGTGTATAAGATACTCGTGTTCTATGTTCTGTTTGGGTTTTATTTTAATATTGCATTTTGTTCAAGATGCATGTTCCCGGCCCCCAAAACAGGAAGATGGTAAAGCCATGGTAATCTTCTAAACAAGTTATACTTCTCTTTTGTTCCCTTCTTCAGATAGGGTTCTAAGCTTTCTTCCCAGCTAAGAGTTGCCAGGTGACAGGGTTCTGACTAATGAAAAAGAAGAGAAAGTCTACTAAGAAAACATAGTGGTTTTCTCTAAAGAAGAATTTCCTTCTGACCAAAGAACAAACAAAACAAAATAGTGGAGAGAAAATATATTCCCTCCTCCCTGATTTGAGGGCATGCATGTGAGGTTATGAAATTTATAGTTATGGAAGTCTTCCCGAAGCCAAAAGGTAGTCTGGTTAAGGACAAAAATCCATGAGTCTAGCAAAAGCAGAACAAAAATAGATAAAAAGTCTGACCCTTTATATCACTATTGAATTCCTACGCCAACTTGGAGACTGCTTAACCATGCACTCATCATGAAAAACAATTGAATGTTTTTATGAGCCATACTTAAACATATACTAAAGCTGAAATTATTCATGATACAAAGCCACACCTGATACAGTGCCTGCTTGTGGCTGCCAGGACTATTTACAAGTATCCTGCTCCCCTTGTTTCAAGTTCATAATCAAATTAAACTTCCACCCCTACTATACAATTAGATACACTGGTTAACAAATGTGAACAGAAGTGGGATGGGTTACCAGGTGGAAGATTTCAGTAGTAGTATATGCTGGCTCCTGCATGTGTCCCTTCTCTGGCACAATGACCAAAGGTCAACATGTGCAGATCAAGTCTCAGCTACTGTGATGAGGCAGAGCTCCCAGATTGACCCTGTTGAACATGTAGAAATAGGAAGCAAGCCCTTGGTTTATTAAGCCACTGAGGTTCTGTAGTTTTTGCATATGTAACAATTTAGTCTATCTGACTTATCCTGACTTGACAGAATCAGTAGTCACAGGGCTATGACACACTGTCCTTTTTGCAGGATCTGCTCTTCTGATTTAGTTAAAACATGTTAAATATATGAAGCATTAGAACATAAGGAGGGGCTGGGGATGTGGTTCAAGCGGTAGCGTGCTCGCCTGGCATGCGTGCGGCCCGGGTTCGATCCTCAGCACCACATACCAAAGATGTTGTGTCCGCAGAGAACTAAAAAATAAATATTAAAAATCCTCTCTCTCCTCTCTCACTCTCTCTTAAAAAAAAAAATAAGGAAGTTTAAAAACAAATTACCCAGAGGCTGGGATAGATGGCAAATGTCTCTATTCTAAGCTACTCAGGAGACTGAGGTAGTAGGATTATTTGAGCCAGCCTAAACACATAGCAACACCCTATCTCAATATAAGTAAATAGATAGATAATTCAAATTATTTGGGAGAATATTCTTATTCACATCAAAATATTCTGAGTAGAATTTCAATTTTTACTATAAGAAAAATACATAATATTTACCGAATGTTTACTAGCCAGAATGCAATAAAATGTAAAGATTCAAGAACTTTCCAAACACAAAAATGATGGTGTTGAGCTAGGGTTGTAGCTCAGTGGCAAAGTGCTTGCCTAACACACATGAGGCACTAGGCTCAATCCTCAGCACCACATAAAAATAAAAATTAAAAAAGGCATTCTGTCTATCTACAACTAAAAAATTTTTCTTTTTCTTTCTTTCTTTTTTAATAATGGTGTTTTCATTAAGAGAAATTCCTAAATGAGAATATTGAGGATATTTTCAATGAAAATTCAGGTTCAAGTTTCTAGAAATACTATTAAATATATTTATTCAACAAAGACTACTTTCCCTTCCTATTACTGTAGAAGGATATCAAGTTTTGAACTTTGAACTAATTAGCTATAGTACTAGCAAAAGTTAAAGAAAAAGGCTTAATGATATCTTATGATCACTAACCTAAAAGAATTCAAATAGAGAATACCACTGTGAAAAGAGGTGTACTTCCAAATCAAATTATCTAATTTTATATTAAATTGTATTAACCTGTATATATACCACAAAAACCTTTGAAATTTTTATATACCACAGGAAAACTTTGAAAATCAATGGTACCAGTTATTACAAGAAAGCAAAATAAGAAGTTAGAGTCAATTTGACCAAACTTTCATATATACATATATGAAATATCACAGTGCATAACAACATCAAGTATATCCATTATATACTAATTTAAAAAAATTAATTTCAGAAATATCAGTAGAGAGATGGGAGCAGGGCAGTGGAGGGGGGAGGATGAGGGAGGGGGAAGTGCTGGGGACTGAATTAGAGCAAATTGTATTCCATGCTTTTGTAATTATGTCAAATGTAAACTAGTGTTTTATATAACTAAAAATAATTTAAAAAAATAAACAAGAAGTTAGAACCCAGTTGTGATGGTTAATTTATGTGTCGTCTTGGGTAGGTTAGAGTTCCTAATATTCAAGCACCAGTCTACATGTTGCTATAAAGAACTTTCTTAAATGTAGTTGAATTTAAATCATGAGACCAGATGGGCCTCATGTTGAAGAGAAAATAACCAACTGAGGTCCCCTCAAAGAAGGATTCTGTTTTCAGGCTGAAGACTACAACATCAACATCTGCTTTGTTTCCAGCCTACACTACTGGTTTGGTACTTGCTCACTCCCTAAATCATGTGAGCCAATTTCTTAAAGACAGTCAGTATGTGTGCATGTGTGTATATGTGTGTGTGTGTGTGTGTGTCTCATTCACACACATACATACACACTATATTCATAATTCATATATATATGTATATATATATATATATATGAATGTATATACACACACATCCTGTTAGGTCTGTTTTTCTGTTAATCCCTAATACACAAGTTATTTTAAATTTGTTATCACAGGGCTTCAAAAGACAAAGTTGTTAAAAACTACCCTGCCAAAACTAGTAGGTTTCAAGGTTTATATAAAATAGAACCTTGGTAACATAGGTAGCCAACAAAATATGAATTAGCCCTATCTTTAAATGCCAGTGTTATAAGGGGCGCCAGGTTACAAGGTTTATAGACACATAAAGACATCCACAACCAGAACTCTTCAGCATGTAAAACATTGCATAAAATCTTTCAGCAGGCTCCTAGATCATGCCACCAAATTTGATGACTAAAGCATCACTTGCAAATCCACTATGGGTTATTTATAAGCACTAAACCAAAAGTTGAAAGAAATGAATAAAGGGGACATCATGATATATTAAATCCTGTACTTTCTCTTCAGAGCACAGAAAGCATCAAACTAAAGATTGTTATTACGCCATAGATTAGTTCCTGGAATGACATTGCTGAAAAATGTTATTTTTAACATTACTATCATTTAGAAGTGACATCCTTATATGCCTGGGCACATAAAAGACATTCTCCCAGGATCAGTGATAGTGATAGGAAAGGCCAACTTTAATGAAAGTGCATGTTCAAAGTCAATCATTTCATTTAAGATTCTGTAGATTAGTACCAGCAACATAAATGTCATTTTTATAAGTTTTGTGTGTCTAGTACAAAGAACAAGGCAAATCAGGAGTCCTAAGCATGAATCCCTGCTCTAAGTATTGAGTCCATCTAAGATGATAGGAACAACTTCTCTATTCTTCAATTTCATCACTTAGGAAATAAAGCAAGTTTTTTTTTTTTTTTTGAGATTTTAGGAGAATTATTTAGGAACATGCAAGAAGCACAGCCCATAAAAGATGCAAATATTGAGCTAAGTGTTGAATAGAATCCCAGATGCGTCATTTATGTGAGGTATCAAATATTACTAAGTATCAAGTATTATATTTCTTAAAACAATATTCAAATTTACTCTAGAGATAATAATCTGAACTGAACTCATAAAAATACAGTCCATTCATATCATAGGGAAAAGGGTTTTCTATTCCATGATACTAAGACAGGGATAATGAAATGACATTTAGTAAATGGGATTAGGAAAAAAAATCACTACATTATCAATTAAATTATTTTTCTATCTGAATTTGACAACATAATAGTGTGCCAGTTAGGGAAAAGTTGTGTGGAGAGATATTAAAGAAAAAGAAAATACCCTTAAAAATAAAGAAGCTCATAGCCTACTGGAACAGTTAAGATCATTTTTTAACCTTAAAAATAGATATAATAGATGCTATGAGAATCAGAAATGCCCTGGTCTTTATCAGTCACTAAGTTTGCATAGGCACACCCTCAGAAGATGTTAATATTTGTGCTTCAAAACTGGTTCTCAGTTTTCAAAATGACTTAGAAGTTACCTGATAACTATAATATAATTGACAAAATTACTGTGGAAGGTGTCAATGCTCTGGGTAATACATACTAAAAAGAAAGAGAAAAATATATGCAAGCTCTAACTTGTACCTGTAAGAATATCAAGAACACAACCATCGAGTCATCTTGTTATCTTATGGCTCATCAGCAACCTATTCTGATAAGGATTCCTGAAATTGGATCCATTTCAGAGAGAAGGGCAGAAGAATTAAGGCTCCATGTAAAGCATACTTTGCTAAGGAGAAGACTGCTTAAGTTAACAAGTCAAGCAAATTCAGCCATTAACTAAAAAAGTGGTGAATGTTCTAGACATGGGTAAGAGAGCTCTAGCAAGTAAGATTCCAAAGAGGACAGATACAGTTGTTTGTAGTCTGTTCACAGAAACAAACAAGAAAATGAAGGTGTTTGGTAGGAACTGTATAGAGGTAGGTTTAGAGCATGTAGGTTAACTGTCACTTACATTCAAAAGCTCCAATACTTTGTATTTATTAGGCGTGTGTTTTATGCCAGACACTCTGCAAAGCATTTCACATGTATTCTCTTGCTTAATTCCCAGCAACCTAATGGTTGCTCTTGTTATTATCCCTCTTCACAGGATTAGATCCTGGGGGCAATAAAGATCTCAGTAGATATAAGACTCCAGCCATAGTTTTTCATTTTTTATTCTTAATCCTGTATTCTTAGCACTATGTAATCACTATATCATCTCTTGCTATAGAGGAATTACACAATGAACATAATGATATAAGATAAAAGCTTTAACATTTTTTCTTCTTTTTGTTGATGAAACCCTATCTCACAGTAAAGCAGCATGATGACATTTCTCCTACACCATTAAATAACTGCCTGGCAGATAATAGCCTGGGACATTATAGTTTAATTAGTTCATGTCAATCACACGCATATTATCATCCCCCTTCACTAACTGTGGATGTCTTCATCAAACCATTTTTCAAATCATAGGCTAATTTGAATAAACTGGAAAGAATGAACTAAACATTCACTACATTCATACACTCAAGCTCCAAATACATATGCATATACACATATTCAGAGAATGCAATTATGAACATGTAGCAGGCTTAATCTTAACTCACTAAGATCTGTAACATTGTCTTGGTGTTTGTCTGTTGTAATGGAACTGCTCCTGAACCACTTCCATGCAAGCAGAGACCCATATCCCCACCACTCTAACAGTGATGCTTCTTCAAAATGCCTTGTTCTATACCTAAATGGTTATTTTAAAGAGCGGAGATACTGGCACTATCAACTCAAGTTAAACACTCTCACCCTGCCATAGTCATAATATTGTTAAGCATATTAAAGGGAAGCAAAGCATTCAAAAAATAAATTTTCAGTTGTCAAAGTCTACAATTTGAACAAATTCACAAACAAAATTTAAGATCTAGTAATAAGTTACTGAAACAAAAAGGTGACCTTCCGAGGCAAATAAGAGGCAAAAGAATCCCTATAGTAGAAAGACCATTCCCATAGTCACAGCATTAAAAATTATGACTATCTCCTTAGTAAAAGGTGCTACTGCACTATCCTTTATACTGTATAGATATATGTACATACTATATAAATATGCACAGTCAACTCAGAGTTGTTCATTTTACACACAAGAGGTCTAAGACTTCTCAACAAATTCTACTGTCATCCCTGTAATGTTCAGAGGTAAAGGACGCTGTCATGTAAGGATAAAAGTGTTGAATCAGGCAAAAGATGTTTTATTACGGCGAGAACCAAACCCTGTACTTCTGTGGTAAAGCAGTAGTCACTTGTGAAATGTAAACATGTCTGAGGTATTTTTAACCTGAACATCATAAGCCTTTATTATCTTTGAAAGATCTATTATTCTCTTGAAATTACTACATATGCAAAATTTAGATACATAAACATTTTTCTGTAAAGAATTTCCTAGCTTGCATCAGTTTCTCAGAGGTATCTATTGCCCCTCAAAAAGGTTAAGAATTGCTATATAGTAAGTAGTATCATACTTTAGAAAAGCAGGCATGTACCACTTCTTTTAAAAGGCAACATCAAAAAGCACAGACTCTCACTTGCCATCTTAAGAAAAAACATGATAGACCCATACTCGTTGGGAGGGAAATACTCCAGAAATAAATACTCCAGAAGTAAACAGCCATCAAGAAAAAGAAACTTTCCCTCAACAATTCCCTCTAGAGGACAAATTATATTATTCTCAGCTAGTCCAGATTGTATTTTAGGGGAAATTAGTTACCAAAAACTCAGAGGTAACAAGCAAGAATGAAGGATGATAGGTATGCATTTATTGCACAATGTTTGTATGTTAAAATTACATTATGAATACTTTTGTTTCTTTCAGCAGATGGCCAAATAGATTGTCATCTCTTAATTATTTTTTAAGGAAGGATAGAGAAGTGATGGCTAATTAAAACACATAATAAAAAGGTCAAAGAAAGCAGAGCTCACACCAAAATTAAAAATAAATAAATGAATCACAGAGAGAAATAAAAATAACTGAGAAAAGGTTAGGCATTTAAGTTGCAGAGTTAATCTAAATATAATTAGGCCTAACTTGGCCCTTCTCCCAGAGTTCATAAACCCAGACCAAGAAGCTCCCTGGGGAGTCATGTAGTCAAATTGTGTCTTCCTTTAATGATCCATTTAAATGGCCAGTCTTGTCCTACCTGCTCTCAATTTTCTTTTGTTGATACCATTCACCTTTCCATTTTAAGTACTTGTTTGTTCATCTATGTCAGAAGTGTTTATTAGAACTTGAAACCGAAGCAAGTGGAACCTCTAATATTTCAAGTTTGCAAATTAAAGAACTTTGACTATATAATATTAAGATAAACCAAAATTTATCTGTCAGTCCAGTTCTACCTAAATCTCTATTTTACTCTAAATCTCTATGTAACTGTCTTTCAGTCAAATGAGAGAGAAAAACTAGAAATATAAGAAAAATTTTTAAATTTTTTAAAATGTCACTGGGAAAACAAGTCTTACTACTAATGGGATTTAAAGAAAAATAACAAAGCACTGCATAAAGGAAAAACTGCACTTCCAAGTCCAGCAGACCTAGGTTTAAGTCCCAGCCTGACTCCTACTTTCTACTTCCACATGCAAATACCTGGAATTTGTTGTTCCCATTTCTACAATAAGAAAAAAAAATCTTTGAATTGAAAATCAATGACTTTCTTGGACCCATCAAAGGAGTGAGTTCTTAGGGAAGCCAAAATCTGAGAGACTGCTTACCTGGAGAAGCAGCTGCTGGGGCCATGAAACACTTAAATGATTATTTTGAAGGATTCCTGGAGTATGAACGTGGGTATATTGAACGTAAGAAGTTGCTGCGGACCAACATTTTTAGATACCACACTTCCAAGGGCTTTTCCTCTAGGGAACTCACTAGTTATCATGTTGAAAATCCAAGAAAGATTCCCTCGTGGGTCTTGCAAAGGCAAGAGAAGTATAATCATTGTGGAATAAACCCACAGGATTCTCCATATCAGACTGACTTTTCTGGGAAGAGACTACCAGAGGCTTTAATCCAGCCACGGGAAAAGCATCTCTCCCATCCCAGCCCATTCTATCTTTACTGTGTAAGTAGAAGAAAAAATAGGACACCACTAGAAACAACTGAAGGTCACAGTGCAGAATCAGAGTTTCCTCTAATCATAAGATTAGAAATTTTTTTCCTTCCTCAAATCTTACATTACATTATCAAGACTTGAGTATGATAATAGCAGATCATAGCTGAAAGTGCTCCAAGACACAGACTCTTTCTGAGAGGGAGAATTTAGAGAAACCCAAAATCAAAAAAGGAAATAAAAACAAACAACTCTAGCTACAGAAAAATTTTTTTAAAAAACTGAACCCTAACCTATTGACAAAGTTTCACGATGAAGCCCTCTTGAACTCGATTCTTTTAACCTACTACAACATGTCTGGTGTTCATTGAAAATAATAAGATATCTGGAAAGGCAAGGAAAACACAGTCTGAAGAAACAAAGTAAACATCAGAACTAGATTTAGATATGACATAGATATTGGAATTGCAGTTGTGGACTACATGACAACATTTTAGTCAATGATGGACTGTAGGTATGATGGCAATCCAATTAAGATTTTTATGGGGCTAAAAAATTCCTATTGTCTAGTATTTTTACTGTACCTACTTTACATTTAGATATGTTTAGATACACAAAAACTTACCATGTGTTACAACTACCTATGGAAATCAGTACAGTAAAATGCTATATACAGATTTGCAGTCTAGGTGTAATAAAACTATACCACAAAACCTAGGCACACAATAGGTTATACCATCTGAGTTTGAGTAAGTACACTCTATAGTGTTCACAAAATTAAAAAAAAAAATCACCTAAAGTCACATCTCAGAATACATCCCTGTTATTAAGGCTGAATGACTATGTTAGGGAATCTAAAATAAATATGTAGTATTATAACTGATTAATAAGCTAAGGACTCTGATGGAAAAAGTGGACAACATGTAAAAATAGATGGGTACTACTATAAACAAAAAGGAAATTCTAAGAAAATGATCAAAAATAAATGACAGAAATCACAAACACTATAACAGAAATGAAGGCTGTCTTTGATGGGGCTCATTGGTAGACTAAACACAACAGAAAAAGAATTAGTGAACTTAAGGATATATTGCTAAAACTGAAAGCAAAGAGAAAACAAAATGGAAAATCAAAACCAAAAACAGAACAAGAAAGAACTGTTGCAAAAATTTTCCAAAAGATTTAAGTATAATTGGATTATCGGGGGGGGGGGAATAAAAACAAGAACAGAGCAAAAGAATTATTTGAAGGAATGATTCCAGGAACTTGTTAAATTTAATCAACTGAACCAAACCACTAATTCAGAAAGTTCCAATAACACGAAGCAAAATAAACAACAATAATAAAAAAAAATCTGGACACATTAATGTCAAACTATAGGGGGAAAAAGAAAGAAAATTCTGAAAGAGGGAAAGGAGGGAAAAAATGCTTATCAATATAGTAAAAAGAATAAGAATTAGAATATGTATTTCATCAGAAACCATGCAAGAAAAAAAAAAACAGGGAAGTGAAATATTTAAAGTGATAAAAGAATAGCAACCTAGAATTCTATATCCATTAAAATTATCCTTGAAGTGGAAAATATACTTTCTCATGCAAGCAGAAATTTTTAAGATAGGAGAGGGAGAGAGAGAGGGAGGGAGGGAGGGGGAGAGAGAGAAAGAGAATTTTTTTAATATTTCTTTTTCAGTTTTCGGTGGACACAACATCTTTAGTTTATTTTTACGCAGTGCTGAGGATCGAACACAGCGCCCCACACATGCCAGGCGAGCTCGCTACTGCTTGAGCCACATCCCCAGCCCGAAATTGAGGAAATTTGCCAGTAAGATCTACCTTACAAGAAATGCTAAATGAAGTTCTTCAATGAGAAGGAAAATAATTTTCGTCATAAATTCAAGATTTAAATGGAAAAGAAAACATTTCAGAGAAGGGAAAACTATAAATAGAGTATTTTATTATTCTTATTTAACCAAAATGAAAACTTATTTGAAATAATAATAGTAATATATTGGATGGTTATATGAGTAGGTAAAATAAATTATAACAGTATCATAAAGAATGGGAAGAAGAAATACAAATACTTTAAAATAAGGTATATTTGTTACACATAAAACGGTAAAGTATTATTGGAAGGAGGACTTAAATCAGTTACAAATTGACCAAATTATGTTATATACACACATGAATACAGCACAATGAATCCCATGGTTGCATATAATTTTAATATGCCAACATTTTTACAAAGTATATTGACTCTAAAGAAACCACTAAGTTTTTATAGAAGCACAATCAATTATTAAAAGAGATGATAAAAAGGAAGGAAATAAAATGCTCAAATAAAACTACAAAAAGTAGATAAAGGTAGGAAGAAGGAAGAAACAAAGAACAAACATAATAAACAGAACACCAAGACACAGTGGATATTAATTCAAACAATTACTTTGTCCAATAATATCTTTAAATGTTAATAGTGTGAATATCCAATTAAAACAGAGTGATCACCAGAATAGATAACAAGATACAACTATATACTCTTTGCAAAAAACATATTTTAAATATAAAACTACAGATAGATTTCATATAAAGTAATTACAAGGATATACCATACTAATCCAGAAAGTTGTAGTACTAGATTAATTTCAGACAAAGCCAACTTCAGAACAAGAAAAGTTATTTAGGATAAAGAAGGTCATTGCATGATGAAAAAATGAGCAGATCTCCAAGAAAACACACTGAACCTTCCAAAATTCAATAATGCCATCTTGAAAGAAGACAGTACATACCTGCAGTAAGGAAATAGCAGAACTGATACTGTTGCCACTTAAGATGTTCACATCAACTTGTATGCACCTAACAAAAGGGTGTCAAAAAATAAGAAGAAAAAACATGTAAAATTGAAAACAGACAAATCCAGCATTTTATTTGAAGATTCAACAATCATCTTTCATTAACTGGCAAATCAAGCAGTCAGAAAAGTAACAAGGATAAAGTTTACATAAATAATACCACCAGTCAATTTTATTAGATTGGTATTTATACAATACTCCATCCAACAATGACATAAAAACACATTCTTCTCAAGCACACCTGAATGACTTATTTATTTGCCTGTGATGCCAAATCATAGGATTTAAAATACATACAAATTTGAAATAATAGAAATCCTATAAAGCCTGTTCTCAGACCATAATAGAAATAAACTAAAAATTAATACAAGAAAGAGATCTGGTAGATACCCAAATTTTTGGAAATTAAGCCAAACATTTCTAATTATCCAAAGATTTAAGAAAATATTAGATAGTTTCTTGATATATCTAATATATCAAGAAAATATTAGATAGTTTGAACCAAATAAAAATGAAAATTCACCTTCTCAAAACTGAAGGATTAGAAGACAGGTAAAAATTACAGGATAGAATTAGAGGGAAATTTTTAATATTAAGTGAATATCTTGGAAGAAAAAAACAGTCAGTTATCAAAACTTATACCTTAGGAACTATAGAGAAAAAAGAGGAGTTTCAACCTAAAATAAACAGAAGAAAGGAAATAATAGACATCTAAACTGAAATTAATGAAATGAAAATACAGTAAAGGGAATCAATAAAACCAAACACTATTTGAAAATATAAGTCTCAACCCCACCAGTTAAGATGATTTAAATCACAGAGTAAGCCACGCCCCCATCTATAGCTACTCATATTTCTTGACTAGTAAAATTGTTATAGTAATGGCTATTTTATGGGTAATTATGAAAAGGCAATTAGCAATGGTAACTAGCACAGGATTTCAGTAAATATTACCCAGGAATTATCAATTTCATATTTCTCAAATTGTGAGGGATAGCACAAGGCAGACTCTGAGGGAATATCTCAAGTGAACAAACAGAGGAAAGAGAAAGGAGAAGGAAATAAGGTTCTCTTTCATCTGGAAAAAAGAATTATCCCCATACATGGTGAAGAAGATTTGGGACCACACTAGGAAACCATGTCCTGCATGAGGAGAGAGTGGGTAATAGTTGAGGTGTGGGCTGGCTGCGAAATAAAAGCTATGAAGGTAATATTATAAATAAACACAGAAGACCAGAAATATATTAAAAGCTAGGGCATTGACAGACCTGATGGGTATGATCCTAACAAAGAGAAAAACCCATTTGCTTTATTTATAGCCGTACACACAATAAGAAGCCCCTTCAGGAAAAACAGGATAAGAGTGGGGGAATAAGCAGGTTGTTTGGTGTTCAATCTCCTGATGGCTGTGTTTGAACCTGGGGCAGTGAGCTAAGGCAGGGCGTCAGCATGATCTGGGCTTTCTCAAACAGGGGAATTTCACTCAGGAGTTCCCAGAAAAGCAGCTTCCCTGCCTTAATGGCTCAAACAAATCATACACGGCCCCCAACAAAGGCTCTCTTCTACCTGGGAAAGAATTATCCCTATATATAGTAAAGAAGATTTGGGAACACTACAAAACACACTGAACCTTCCAAAACTCAATAATACCATCTTGAAAGAAGAGAAGACAGTACATACCTGTAGTAAGGAAATAGCCGAACTGATACTGTTGCCACTTAAGATGTTCACAATTATCAAGGGCAAATAAATTAAAAGTCAGGGAGAGGAAAATTTTTCTAAATTGTGCTCACAGATGAAAATGTGCATGCATACATGTGTGCACGCACACACACAAATTTAAAGATAGAAGAAATATAGTGTTTCTATTACCTTATTAATAAAAATTTCTCCCAACTGAATTCTATCTTACATATGAACTATGGAAAACTGGTGTGGATTAACCCACAGACTAAGACTAAAACCAAGAGTTTCATGTTATACCCATTTTCTCTATTCTATCTCTACCCCTGCAAAATGCCCATCTACATCTAAATAACAACAAAATTATAGCTTTGGCCTTGGTTGAAATTGAGACTTAGGTTTCACTTATGTGAGTTGGGTTTTTGACACATGTATTTTCACTGGATAGGGGAATTAGTGTTTAAAGTATAGAATGCTGTTTTTCAAAAAAAATTTCTAAATGTTATACTTGTGAGATTATACTCTGCTTTGGAGATATGGGATATTTGGGAATGAAGTAGTGCTACTTTGGAGGATGTTGTGTATTTCATTTCTTTGGGGAAATGACTCAGATCACATTTGCTGGCAGACATCAGAAAGTAACTAAACACTTGTAGGGTTCACCTGGCTGAGAATGAGAATTAGGAAATAAAGAAGAAATGTTGTCAGACAAATTCCTTCAAAGAAAGAGAGATTCTATTTTAGAAACTAATATATCTTTGGAAATTAAAGAAGTTTTATGGTTGGGACATTAATTACCTTTTGGAAATTAATAATAAAAAGAGTATTTGAGCTATTTTGCAGCTATATGCTCTTAAGACAATATCATTCAATGTTCTTTATATAACCCTAATGATTTGTGTTGGATAATATGATTAGCCACAGTTTGAAATAAGAAATATTGGGTTAATCTTCAGCAAAATATGATATTCTTCCCATTAATATTATGAGTTGATAATTTAAGCTTTCAGAGGCAACATCTACACTGTTCATTCCACTGGTACCATTGACTCAGTTGTCACTGTGACCTGGCAGCCTTCACTGTGAAAACTTCTAAGCAAACTAGTACTTGCTGTTTGGGTTTCCCAAATCTGGGGATAGTTGTCCCACAGCAATAAAGAATTAAAACAAACACCATATCAATGCCATTAAAACTTAGCCCCCATTCTTAACTGTTCTCTTCCATGCCGATAGGTGACAGGTTACATCTTCTAATGCTTTTTTTCTGCAAGTAAAAAGGGTATCATAGGAATTATAATTTTTCCTCCATTAATTTCTATGATCTCCTTTGTTCCCCAAATTAGATGGGAGTCTAATGAATTTATAAAATAACTTATCTACTATAACACTTTGGCAATATAGATGCATTTGAAATTTTCTTTTCCTGATAGCAAGTAATTTTAGCATGCATTATACAGGTAATTTATCAGATTATTATTTGAGAGAACAGTTTATAATCTGTTTCACTGTAAATTAGAAAAGTTAAGAACTAATCAGATAGAATATATTAAATGTGGATAGGAATCCCAAAGAACTGAAATGACATGATAAAGGACTTATGAGGCAGACCAAAGGAATACTGTATTTTATCTGGAAAAAGAGACCATTCTCTGTAAATTCATAACAATTATTGCAGACATGATAGATTATGAGATACAAGATGTTGGCCAGCTGTTCCTCATTTCCACTGAATCCTGACCATGAAGAATAGAAGATGGTTTTTTTTTAAAAAAAAGAAATTTTTAGGAGGCTCTTTTACGAGTAAAGAGTGATCGTTAACTTCTAAATTATAAACTTCCTTATATGATTACAGAGCTTCCTTTCTCAGGAGAGAGATGAAGTCCAGTGTTCTGTTGATAGCCAGTAGAGGACTTACCCTCTAATACAACCATTTTTTTTTCCTCTAGGACTAAATATATCTAACAATGAAAAGATCATAAAATTTACTTCAACTATCCAGTTTATGAGATAGGTTGTTTCACTATTGTTATCACATTGCATGGGTTTGTGATTGACCCCGATTTTTGTGTAAGTGGGCGGGGGAAATACAAAGTCAACAGAGTCCTATCCCATCTGTCTATCCATTGCTCAGTTTACCTTTTTCGCTCCCTCATCTCCTGCTTCTCCTTCCATTCTCTCCAGTCAGACTCTCCTCTTTGTTCTTCCTAGGACCTACCAGAGTAGGCTGTTGCTTCTGTCTGGAACTCTATATTGTATATTTGAATGGCTGATCTCCTGTTTCTTTCAGGAATTGGCTAAAATGTTATGGATTTATAATGTGATGCCTGGCAACTTCATTTGATACCAAAATCTTTTCCCTCCATCACCATCCCCCGGGGGGAACTCTCCATTCTCCTTCCCTGCACTTCTTGTCCTCCTCTTCCCTCAACTAACACCACTTTCTAAGAAGCTCCTAAGAACACTTTTATTATGTTCTCCATTTACTGTGTGGTATTTTCCCCATTAGGTGTAGTCTCCACACACTTAGGAAACTACCTACTTGGTTTATTGAAGGACAGGTGTACTATGTGCCTAGGATAATGTCTGGTACTTATTATGTGTCTATTGAATCAATGAATAAATGAGTCAATAAAAAAGATTCCACTTTGTGTGTACCCAAATTGAGTCACTGAGTAGCGGATTATACATAATTCCAAAATGTCTTGTTTATTGCTAATATAGAGACTCCGTAGATCGAGCTTAATGAATTTAAAGCACAAGAAATACACTGACACACACATGTATACAAATGCACAAAGTCAGTGTCCCAGCATCAAAAGAAAGTGGTGGGCATATATAGACTTGCAACCCCATAATCTGATAGCTACTCTAATATTGTATTTATTAATGGCTCCTGATACCATTAATCTCAAATACTTGTGATCACTTGTTGACAAGTTCAGTAAGAAATTTATTTTAAAACTTGGAACTCTTGGTTTGAAGAAAATACTGACCAAATCCTTTAAAAAGTGGAGATGGATACCACTAACATTTGCCATTTGGTGATAATGGAGGCTGTGTCTGGGATGGAAGAGCACAGAGATGGTAGCATTAAATCTCTGAGTCCCTGTATAGAAGACCCATGACAATGTTTTCCAGGTGTGAAAAACCACCTCTTTGTTAAGCTACTGAGAATTTCTGTTTGTTTGCTCCTGTAGCCTAAGGATAGCTTTTCTTTCTGAGTGGAATGGTCTGGTATAGAGGAATATTGTGTACACTCAATAAATCTTTCCTAAGAAAAAACTTCTACTCCATTCCACAAGGCAGCCTGAAATTGGGTGTTAGATCAAGTAGCATAAATCACAATTGGGAATTTATTGGGGACAGAGGAGTTGTGATTGATGTTGAATGGGGTTTCATAGAATGGAGTACACAAGAGAAAGCTCTACATGCAGGTAAGGAGAACTACATCAGTAAAGGTAAGTCACACTGACCATAGTAAGTTGTTGGTAGTGAGATCTGTATACTTGGAGCAGATAAGTTCTGAGATGTTTCAAAATTGTGAGATAATGAATATGCTCAAAAATGGACAGAATTCAGATTTCATTCCAAGGCAGTAGAAAGTCAGAAGAGACTATGAATCAATGGTAAAAGTTGTGATTGAGGAAAATGCCCAGCTCTACCATTTATAAAATATTAGAACACTGGTTCTCAGTTGTGGCTGTGCATTAAAATCAAATGGGGGATATTAAATGGTCTGAGGCCCTTCTTCTATTAAATCTGATTTAATTCACAAGTGGGAGCATCAGTTTGATTTTAACGCTGAGAAGGTGATTCCAGTTATTCCAAATTGAACAAGCACTGATATGCCTGTCAATCGGGAGAACTTTTCCTCTAGCAGGACACTTCTGAAGATGATACATGACACACTGTTAGGTCTGATGATACTAAGAAGATTGTACTTAATTATTCAAAGGTTGGAATGGGAGTGACAGAAGGGAAGTATGTATTTTCTTTCCAAATTTTAATTCTTACCCCAATACTAAGGCAAGAGTTTGTTACATCGGGATCCTGATGTTACTTTGTCCATTTCTGTTTTCAAAATAATCATACTATGCAAATTCAGAATTCCACAGTGTAAGGTGAAAAGTAGGGTCATGCAAATCTGTTTGTATCCACCTCATTCATCAAACCCACACTTTAAGCTCTGAATTTAGACATCATTTTAAACACTGAAAGGTTAAGTAATTTGTTTCAGTTACTTGTAAAAAGAATTATCCAAACCTCTAAATGGTTTGATGAGGGCTCCTGCTTACTCTAATTTTCCATCTCTACAGTATACTAAAAATTAGCTGAAGAAGTCCAATCACAAATTTCATATACAAATTATAACCTACCAATACAGTGTTTTCAACCATTTATTACATCATAACTTGCTTTCCATTCCCCTTCCCATACCCCAAGAGGTAACCAAACACACCCCAAAACATACACACAATACTTGAAGCTAGTCAGAACATCCAAAAATCTTTCTACTTAATCACAATGGAATAGTTTCTCACCAGAGACTTATGATGGTGGGAATCAATTTCTTAAAAGGCTCATAGAACTCCCTTTAGGTTTGTAACAAAGGTATCCCAATCATTGGAAAGTTGTGCAAACCAGAGATTCCACTATAAAATTTAATAATGAATACATAAATAAAAATTAAAAAGAGCCAAGTATCCCTGACATAATACACTGATTTATTTGGCCTGTGCATTCTAATGTTTGTGTATTTATGAAAGAGAACTTTTGGTTGTACTCTTTCTGATTTGTTGGCTTTGAAACACTCTTTACCCCCATAGGAAGCCATTTCAATCTAAAGAAGCCACTCTCCAAAGAGCAGGGAACTGCTGTAATATTTATGAAATCTAAAACCTCTACTCTTGATCCTTTTAATAAAGATCCCAGAGGAAGGTGTTGAGGCTAATAAAGAAGGAAGGGAGAAGGAAAAGCAACTTATAAAAGAGTCTACCAGTGTGCTCTCAGCAGACTACTGAAATGTAAACAGAGAGGCGATCAATGACAGACTCTGTTTCTAAATTAAGTCTTAAAATGCATATTAATGAATGCTTTTTCAAAAAGCATATTATATTGAGAATGGCACTTAGGCAAATGGAAACTACCTTAATTTTAGATTCAGCTTCCCATTCAACTGAGTTTCCTGATTAGAAAATAACTCTCCTAGTTAGTGGGTAGAGTTGTATAGTTCATTTTTTAAAGTAATCTGGAAAGATGATTTGAGGGAAAAAAAATATACCCCAAACATAAACAGGTCAAAATGTGGCTCTCAACTCACCCCCAAAGGGTCTCTTAGAAAGAGTCACAGATGCTCAGTTTTACAAGGCCACCTGCCATACTGATGAAAAGGACAGGATTGCTTTGAATAGCAAGGGAAAAAAGCCAACCTCCTGGAAATGAACATGAAAAAACTGAAAAGATTAGAATTCAGTATCTCAATTCTATGCAGCAACTGTGCAACATAAAGCGGATTCATGAGTCCAAGAAGAAATGAATAGAATTGGCCTAATTCAAATTGAATATTCTTCTGAGGTCAAAAGCATAGTAAAACCCCATCTCTCTTTTATCAAGTAAGTGCCTGGATGAATGTGATGGAGCATAAATTAAAGGAAGTGAATTTTTAAGAGATGAGGCTAGCAAGCTGGTCAGAGGCTAGGTCACACAGACTGTGTTGTCACTTAGGCTGGTGGCTTTTAAACTTTGGAAAAGCACTCAACTCCCTCCCTGCCCTCGACTTCCTCCATCCTTTTACTCAAAACAAAATGCTTTGTGGAACTAAAATGTATAAAAGGATAAAAGTGGAGCTATTCTAGTTAAGTACAGAAGTGCAGAGGGAGAGTGCAGTGAGCACCAGGCACTGCTAAGTCCCCCTCCGTGGATCCCCACGGGGACTCTGAGTCACTTGCAATGGACCCAGAGGCTTTCAGAGAACCATTCTGACCCTTCTCTCAGACAATGGAGAGTACCCGAGAGCTTCAAGCAAAAGATGAGCTTGTCCAGACTATGAATTAGATGACAGGCACTCAGGCTGAGAGAGATGAAGATGACGGATTTCAGCCTGCAAGCTTGCAAGCAGGGAAGGATTTGGGACACTATTGACATTGTCTAGAAAAATAAAGCTAGAAGCCCTTCTAGAACAGAGGTCATCAGTATAGAAGAGACACACAATTGGGAAGAAAATTAAAGACCTGGTGATCAACAACACATGAGAAATTGAAGAAAAACTCAAGAATAGAACCTAGATTAGTTCCAAGCACCATAACTGGATGTATATAGAGAATGTCAGAGGAACAATTGGAAGTTTTGGGGGGAAACAAATTCAATTATAGTTACTTCCAGTGTGGAGTAAACGCTATAGTTTGAATGTCCCGCACAAGCCCAAGAATGAAAGGCTTGGTCTCCAGGGTGGCAATATTGGAAGGTGGTAGAGCCTTTGGGGTTGGGGTCCCTTGGGTGGTGTTAGGTTATTAGGACTGTGGGACCCCAGTTTCTTCCTCTTCTTCTCTAGCTTCCTGGCTTGTATTATACTTTGCTCTACCAAGTGATTCCACAATGATGTGCTGTCCCTGCCAGATGTCACAAGCAGATGGGGCCATCTGATCTTGAACTGCAACCTCCAGTACCATTAGTTAAAATATATCTTCTCTTTATAAATTAATTCTTGCAGGTATTTTATTATAGCAATGTGAATCTGATTAATGCAATAATCAGTTTTATACACACACATAAACGTACATACGTATACAGATACACATAGAGCCATGTACATGTAGAATACTTTTGTGTGTGTGTGTGCTGGGGATTGAACTAGAATACTCTTAAAAGACAATTGTAGTATAGAGATTTGTATTTAGGGTAACTACCAAAGAGCTGGTGACTAAATTTACTGCAAAACAATGGATAGGAAAAGATGGATCTAATTAGACTTGAAATCCTTGTGCCCACAGCACTTATAGGATGAATAATAAAAACAGTATAGATAATGATAGAGTCAGAGAAGATACAGTGCAAGAACTAGGAGGAAGAGAAGGGCCTATAAAAGAATTCACCAGAAAGTTTTAAGAAGGAAGGGGAGATTAATAATATGAAACAGAGAAGTCAAAGCAAATAAAGAAGGGAATAGCACATGTTAGGCTTATCATTTAAGAAGTCATTTGGAGGCCGGAACAGTGGTGCACACCTGTACTCACCGCAGTTCAGGATGTTGAGGCAGGAATATTGCGAGTTGAAAGCCAGCCTCAGCAGTTTAGCAAGGCCTAAGCAACTTAGCAAGACCCTGTCTCAAAATAAAAAATTAAAAAAAAAAAGACTAGGAGTGTGTAAAAAAAAAATAGTCATTTGGAGACTACAATAGAGAAGTGAATGGAAGACTAAAAGGAACAGGCAACTAACTACTAGCAGAAGAACAGCAAGAACAATTGAGCAATAAAAAATTCCTAGGTCAAGAGGACTGCCACACAAAATAATGTCTGGCAAGCAGCAGGCTCATAATCAATATTTCTTTAAAGGAATGAATATCAACCAGAACCAAATGAATGAGAATAGCATAGCAGCTAGGGTGAAACTAGAGGAATACAACACATGTTTAAAAGGACTATGTTACTTTTATGTTCATAAAGATCCTCCAAATCCTTTTGAGGATGAAAAATTATTTAGTCTATAAGGAATACTTATGAGTATTCAAGTTTTCTTCCAGTCTTGCCACATTTCCTTAGGCTGGCACTTGCCAGGAAAGGGGTGGGAAGGAAGGGAATTGAGCTAACATTTATTCATTGAGAGCACTTTGCTTGCATTATTACATTTGATCTTCCAACAACCCTGTGAGGCAAGTATTATTATTTCATCATCCTACAAATGAGGAAACTGAAGTTCAGGGGGGTTAAGTGATTTGCCTGAGGTCTTACATCATTATTTATATGGTACTATTCTCAGCTATCAAAATTGGCCGCTATAAATACTGTATAAAAGAAGAAAATAGGTCTGTGAGTGCAATTTAAAATCCATTCTGACTGGAGAAATTGAATGGCAATAGAAGATGTTTAGAGAAACAGCATAGGAAGCAGGAAATTCTTCAAACACTGCAATACATAGAGGATATGAGTGTAGGTTTTGGAATCAGATTGTCTGTACTTTATGACCTTGGGAAAGTTATTAATCCTGTTAATGTCCCCATGTCCCCATCTGACAAATAGGCATTAGGAACTTTCCTCTTCGATGCATGATTTAATGTATGGAAAATATTTAACACAGTGCCTGTCACACTGTAAATACTTAATTTATACTGGATATCTTGATCCCTATCATCAGCATCATTATTATCACCACTTTCTTATTTTGTACTTGAGTGACATAAAAGAGAAAAATTGTGACCAAGTCTAAAAATAAAAGCGTTTGGAAATCCTATGGTTAAAAAGTGCAAAAATTATGCCAACATAACCTTGTCCCTGAGTATGTTCCACCTACAATGACTCTAGAGGTACTCTCATGGGTGAAAGATGTGTGCATTTTGGCTGCCTAAAGAGAATAAGGCCAGATTTATCCAAAATCTGTGCCTGAAACCATGAACAAACCAAAATAATTTTCCTATTTATGACTGTAGAGTGAAAATATCCTTGAGCTCTGTAGCTGAATGATAAGAAGACTTGATTTAGAACCCTGTATATTCATAACACATGACAGGCGGGCAGCTTGACATGGTGACACTGCTCTAAAATGAAGCAGCCCTCTCCTTTCAGAAAATATTTTTCTTCTGAGGCGAAAATTCCAATGAAGAGAAGGTAATTCCATTTCTCTGGATGTTGGGGAGAATAACTCTCCTTGGAAAAGTGGCTTTAGTGCTCCCCAACTCCAGAGTTAGCCACTTAGCCTTGTCTTGTGATCTTGCCAAGTAGTCTCTTTTCATGCAGCCTCATACCTCTAGATGAATTCAGTCCCAGAAGGAAACTTTCAGAACTGAAGATAGAACTTGCCCATTAAAATTGATGGCATTGAGTCAGTGGACTGAAGGAATGATTCAATTCCAGAAACAAATCTATGGAAACCAAAATTTTGAGGAAAATCAGGATGACAAAGTATTTATCAAGCAGGGGAGCTTGGCCTTTGAGTGGCAAAGTTTGCAGAGACCATGTCCTGTAATGGAAACAAATACCTTAAAGGGTGCATATGGGAATCCAACAACACATAAAAGTAAAATATAGCTGAGAGCTAGAAAGATGGAAAGATGACCTGTGGCCCCTGGGCATAGCTTCAGTCTAAGGAAACATTTTATTAGCTAGAGATAAAAATAATAGCAAATGGTTTCTCTCCCCCTCATTTCTGTTCTCACTACCTCTGAGTAAAAAATATCACCTAGGGACAGTGAAATACTACAGAAATGAATAATTGATTTGAAGAATATGATTGAATTATGCACAAAAATAATAAAGATGGAAATAAATGCAATGTTAGCCCTGGGTAGAAAACTAAGAGGAAATAATTTATAGTGATATAAAGTCTAGACACTAGAATCAGACTGAATCGTTGATCCATCACATGTTAGTAGAGTGGCTTTGGCAAGTCATTAAATTACTACCAGCCTCAGTTTTCCCATCTGCAAAATGGAATTATATCAAAATCTTTATAATGGGAGCAAGGTGAAGAAAAATGTTTCCTCCCTTCCTTAACTGAGTTCTGCCAGTGCTCATAATATGTTTCATGTATTCAACTTTATATCCCCAATTCCTAACAGAATGTCTGACACACTTAAAATATTCATTAAATATAGTGTAAATTATATCCTTCATGCAACCATTAAATTGCATGAGAATTTTCCTATAGTACACTCAACTGAATACATTTATTATATATGATAGAATGAAGAAGAGTTTATATGATCTGTAGTTTGTATCTGAAAATTATTTAATAAAAATAATAAAAATCGCAATCAAATCTCACTAAGTCATAAAAGAGAGGGATAGGGAAGACCTGTTTATTAAAACTAGTTTAATACAAAAAAATTATAAATGAACATTCTAAAATCACATTGTTCCTTAGCATTATTAGCTATATAAAATTAGGCTGTCAAATACTGCATTATGAAGTGTCGGTGAGGAAGAAAAGGAATCACAAGGGACAAATCACTGTCATTCACAGAAGACTACCTGGCAGTCTCAGAATTAAGTTCACTCTTCAGGGCATGCTATCCTCAGCTGTTATAAATATGCCGAATGCCTCTGTCAGCAGGCTCAATAAAGAAGCTGCCTTCACCAATATGGTGCTTGTAAGGAGCAGTCTGTTGCTCAGAGGGAAAGGGAACAAAGACATTTTGTTTCCAATTATTGCCACTTTGCCTTTTAGTTCAGCTGAGCAATTTCATGACCAGTAAGACAGAAAGGATTCTGAACAGTGGAGTAACTGAACAAAATCCCTCTAATTAAATGACACTTGGCTAAGGGCAGAGGACATCCAGTGTCTAGTTTAGAGCAAGATGTCCCTACATGAAGTCAGTAGTTTAGCATTTTGGAATTAGCAGCAGTTTTACATTTGCAGATTATTCTACTGCTCCTCTCTGAGCTCTCATCTGAGTCCTATGTAGGTGATGGAAATGGGGTTCCCCTCAGTGGAGTGGGATGGCTGCAAAATAAAAGCCAAGAAAAATAGAATGAAAAAAAAAACCCACAGGAAACAGAAAATATTTTCAGAAAGCAAGGGCAAGATAGACTAGCTGATCATATGGATGGAGCTTCGATACTAAAAAAGCAAAATGGAGCCCCCACTTGCTTTATTTATATTGGGAACCATCAAAGGCTTTCCATAGAATGTTATTCACCAAAAAAAGAAGAACGTGGGCTGTACTGTTCCCAACAGGTTACACCCATCTCTGAAGCTACTAAGAGGGATCTTCCCAGGAGAGTGGAGATAAAGGACATGTGCCTTGGGCAATTAATTGTATGGGAGAGTCAAGGATAGTTCCCAAGGTTAAACCTAAAATCTCCCTGGCTGCCATACTGAAAGAAGACCCTCAAGTAATTCATGGATGGCTTCCAGCCCCAAGCCATGCTGAAACCTTACATATCAACAAATTTTCTTAGGGCCCACCGATTTATCCATCTTTACAATATGCCATAAAATGGAAGACTTTGCTACAATCATGGTCTTTCAAAAGTGGTGGTCTCTCTGTTTGCTGTGCTAACCAAATGTGAGCTTACTTTCATACCTAGTATAATAGGAAATTCTCAAATACACATATTCAGCCTACCAGTTATCAAGTGGTTTAAAAACACTGTTTAGGAAAATCCCAGGATTTTGTTTGTCAAGTCTTGATGATGGTCGATCTGTGTGATCTGTGGTAGAGCCAATCTATGATAGTCTTAGTTCTGAAATCACATACTTTCTGGAGCTCTGAGGTCTAAGAGGCCCCAGGGTCAGATAGCAAGTGGATAGTGATCCCATCCAAGTGGTCTCCAAGGACTACTGAAATAATGAAAAAAAAAATCCTTAAAAATATCAGAACACAAAATATCAATGATTGTGTTTTTATAGTTATTTGTGAACTATATGGCTACTGTTATAAAATCTTTCATCAGGAATCTTGGAAGCTGTGAATCCCTGGAGGCCTCTGGGAAGTAATCAAGGAAGGGTCTTCAAGTCCAAATGCAAATAAAGCTATGTGAGTGGGATAATTATCATCTCTCACACAAAAATGCATTTTCTAAATGTATTTTGAAACTAACAAATACACCATTTAAAATATTTTTGAAGCATAACATACTGTTACATAGGTTTACCATTTACTCACTCGAAAAGTCAAATCAGTGGCAAGACAAAGAGGGACTATAAAATATGTTGATATTCAAATGAGATTCTTTCATTAAAAAAATTAATATAAGTACTTCCAAAGAGAAAATGTGAACCTGATAAGCATCAGAATAGATAGGAAAATAGGAAAATAGAAAATGTGTTTAAGCTACCAAATTTTAATCCCCCTTAAAGAGATCTGGAGTCACTGAAGTTTATTCTCAGTGCACTAAAATCTATCTGCTTTCATACAATGCCACCATTCTGCTGAAAGAGTACATATTAGTGTGGTTCTTTAATTAGCATGTCGGTATTTTTCTCCTTACTCTTCTTTTGTATGACAGCTAGATCTAAACACTACATTTGCTGATCTTCTATCTCAGGCTAAGTTTTATGAGACTTTCAGAAGCCATTACTCTTGCCTGTTCATTCTTTTCATTTCCTCTATCACCTTCTATCTGTAGAGATCTTATTCATAGATGGGTGGCTCATGCTGACATGCTGGGGTTTTTAAAAACATTTATTGTGTGATATCCTCTGTGTCTGACTCCATTCCTCAAGCAGTATGGAAAGTATAGTCAACACACCTCAGGTAGAAGTGAATGATGCATACATAGAAGTAGTTATTTTGCTAACAGCATGAAATTATTTATTTTTTACTTATATCTTAGGAAGACAAAATATTTTACTATTGACTTTCACGTTATGATCAGGGACATAGGAAATTCCAAAGTATAATTATTATCTTAAGTTCTCTAAGTGCAGAAAGTCCATTTTGTTAAACTTTATCTTGTGTCACTGTTGTCTAGCATAATAATTGACATATTGCAAATGCTTGTTTTGAATGAATAAACAAATGAGCATAGACATGGATTACATCAGCAAATTGGTGACGCAATGAACTTACTTTGGCCTGAAAGAATCAGCTCAGTGGTGAAAGCAAAATGTATTTAAGAAAGAGAAAACTTTAGAATCTATATCCCTATCACATTTTCACCGCAGTCATTGGAAACAAATATCCTGTCTTTTAATGAAAATATGGAATTGATGTGAATTATCCACTAAATGAAATGCATATTTTCCTCATTTCATTTTTTCTGATCAATATGTTAAAATTTCCAAAATTCTGTTTAATCCAGCCACAATCTTACCTTCCTTGAGAACTCTGATATATTAGAATAAAAGCTTCACAGAAATAGGGATCTTTAATTGATTTGCTCATTAATATATTCAAGTACCCAGAAGAGCACCTGGCATATAAGAGACACTAAATAAACATTCGTGGCAGGTGTTACTATGCCATCTACCTCCTTTATACACTTTGTTTATGACTTTCTGCCTAGATTCATTCTCCATTACCTGACTTGATGCCTTATTTTCCAAATTGTGTTTTTATTGTTCAAATGTTATTTCTAATAAAGAACATATAATAATAAATACAGTAAAGACATATAGTCATCTTTGGAATCCTAATTAAATAGTCTTTCTTTGGATGCTCACTAGTGATACACTGTAAGACTCTTCCCTTGATTGGCAGAATTGAAAGGTGCCAAAGAAAGAGAGTAAAACAATCATACTTACACACATCAGCAACTACACTTTGCAAAAACACTCATATTAACCACCTCCCTTAGACTTCATTACCACATTGTAGAAGAATAAAGTTCTTATTTTCTCAATATTCAGAAAGAGAAACTGAGGCTCAAAGATTGATTTGCCCAAAATACACACAGCCAATACAAGTTTGACCCTTTCCATACTCCTTTGCGTAGAAATTTGTTTTCTTTCTAACACTTATAGTCCAAATGCATTCCACAGAGATGTATTATTATGAAATTAAAAAACAAATACTAACTAGAAACAAGAATAACTTTTATATATTCCACTGGATTGCTGTGCAAGAGCTTTAAGAATAAAAGACTGCAGAACAAGCCTCAATGTCTAGAAATAAGCCCACCAATGAAACAAATACATATGTAGTAAAAAATTAGAACGCTGTATGTAAGGTAGAGAAGTATATAATGGCACAGGTGGACAATCTTTCAAAGTGAAAGAGATAATTGTAATTCTGCAGGGATGCACACCCTCCAGACCATGTGGCAGGTGCTCACTAGACCTCTGTCACACACCGCTCTGCATGCCCCTAAAGTCAGTGGGGGAAGGAGGGCTTCTTTCCCTTCTCACTAATCATCCTTGACATCCAGTTGGCACACCCATCAGAGATGGTCTATTTGTGGCTTTCTAGGTCAACTAGCCACTGTGTGAGGAGAATGTCACTATTTATAGATAGCCTAGGGTTGTAATTAGAGTTGTTTTGCATAGTTTAGGGAGCTCTGCTGTCCCTGGGATTCAATTTGCACATGTGTTGCTTCCTCTTTTGAGAGTAGCAGATTCGAGCTAAAGTTTAAAAAAAAAAAAAAGAGTTAGGGCCCCTCACTTGCATGGACCTAGCTAGGGAAAGTCTTAGTAATACCTACACATAGTCATATATTTTGTAAAATTTATAAAATTACTATATTTATGTATTCTTTTTACTACATTTTCCTTTCTCTCTACTGATACTTTGTAGAATTGGCCAACTGTGAATTACATTAGAGATACATTAATTTGGATGTAGTAGGATACATTCTTGTAGGTTCCACTCACCTTCCTGTATATATAAATGATTGCTAACTGATTTCCCAACTAGAAAATGTAAGATATGATTTTCAAACACTAAAAATGAGGTATGAAGATGAAACTTAGAAAAGTTGTCAATAATCAGAGATTTTTTTTTATTAATCTTGACAAAGACTTAATCAAATTTCTCTTCTCTGTAGAAAATGATCACCACAAAATTATCGTTCAAGATACTGCAGCCTAGATGTAGGTAAAAAGGTATTACAGAAGTGTGTCAGGGACTTAGTCTATGAATATAGTGTGCGATTTTTTCAGTACTTTTTGCAATATTTGTCACATTTTCAAATTTTATTTGGTTGTAATTTTTTTTCATTTTAAATTATTTTGATTTGATAATTTCATGATTTTCCTTTTAAAAGACCCCCAAAACTCTATAAGTTTTAACTTCTACAAAACCCAAGTTTGCCTTTCTTGGAGGAAGATTTTAAAAGCAAACAAACAAAGATTACTGATGTATTCTACAGACCTGAGTTTAGATGCTCTTAGATAGGACCTCTCTCCCACTACAGAGAGGATTCAAAACACCTGGAGCAAAAGTAGCAATAATGAACTCCTTCCATGCTTCAGGTTTTAACAAAGAAAGCCTTGAAGAGTCAGAAATGTGGCATTATGTGTTGGTTCCATGGCTTGGTTTCCTTAGGTAATCATTGACACCACACAGAATTCTTGGGGAAGTTGATCTCACCTGACCAGCATTTCAGAGGTGTTGATGCTGTACATCCCTGTGGATCAGTGACTCAGCCTGTTCTCAAGAGAGGATACTGGAAGGAGTTCCTGTGAAGGACTACTAGAAGCAGGATATCTGAAACAACCATTGGCAAGTCAGTGATAAAAGGCC
The DNA here is from genome assembly GCF_964194105.1 of Spermophilus citellus. Lineage (NCBI taxonomy): Eukaryota > Metazoa > Chordata > Mammalia > Rodentia > Sciuridae > Spermophilus > Spermophilus citellus. Next base: position 111,052,834 of record NC_138192.1, on the reverse strand, counting down.
AAGAAGCATTCTATTCAAGTTATTGATCTTTAGGATAAGAGCCAGATGAGATCCAGTGTACAGATCAGCAAATGCTTGGAGAAACCAAGTTCTGGAGATTTGTGGATTTTTTTTTTGTCATTACAATGATTGTGCAGTATTGTTGCCTTTATTGGGCAAGGATTTTAGATGTTTTCAATGTGAAAAACGTCAAGGCTAATCACAGAGTAGTCTGTGCTCTGCACTAGTTTATAATGCTCTGCTGAATATCAGCATTAAATTGGTGATAACTCTACTTATAACTATTTTTTGTTACAAAAATACAAAGTAATTTTGCATGGTTTTAATATAACTGAATTTTATGCCATGCAAATTATGGAAATTTGTTTATAATTTCTCCAAGGCTCATTCATCTCCACAAAAGTATCATGACCCTATTGCAAGGCAGAGTGTGCCGTTTCCATTACTAATATACTATCCCTAATTTATTCTGTATGTATAATTGTGACACTTATAGGGGCTGTACTTATTTGCATATTCACTTGTAAATAATTTTTTTTTCTACAGTTCAGAATTGAAGCCAATTAAGTCTTAAAACCTATTCACTATAAGTATCTACAAGCATCCATTTCATTATTTATTCTATTGTTTCCTGAACATGTACATAAAGTCAAAAAAATAATTCAAAGATGCTTGTTTAGTTCTTTTGCCCTCAGAAAATAGGTTTCTCAAATATAAGAATGTAAGTTGATAAGTCTGAATAAAGTAATAATGGCTAAAGAGAAGGAGTTAAGCTGCAGTCTGGGAACAGTAATCTTATTTACATAAATTTTTGATTAAATTTATGAGGTGGCCACTAACATGGAAGTCAAGTTAAGTTGCCTGACTTTGAATGGGACAAGCAGGATACGGAAGGACATAGTGTCAGTAATTTATGGCTTCTCTAGAATGACTTGACAAAATTAGGTGTGGGCATAAATGACCAGTCACCCGCCTATGTCCCCTCAGTTAGGTCTGCATCATTTCCTTCACTAGAGGTTTTTAAATATTGACAAATTCATATTGAAATTCCAATTACTTCTTTTTATTTCTCCTTTGAATTGCACTAAGGATAATATATTGAGTTTTCAGGAATTAAGCAAGTAGATGAGTTATAATATCTAACTTTTATAAAGATAAGACTTTACAAAAATTATTTGCTATGAAAAAAGGAAGTTGAGTTAGATAAGGCTGAGGACTATCAGCACCAAATGGAGCAGTAAAGGAAATAAATGTTCATGCTTAGAGACAGTCTGTGATTCTGCCCTGATCTGTAGGCATCTCCTCCAGGAGAAAGGGGTGTCTAGCAGAGGGTCTCCAAATTGAAAGGTATTCAACTAATGTTTAACAGATGAATGGATTCAAATAAAATGAAGTTTCACATCTCTCATGTGCCTCTGGAGGAAGAGTATAGTAGTTGTTGTTGTTGTTTTTCTTCTTGGTTTGTTTTCTGTTTTAAGTACATGATCCTCTGAGTAGAAAGGTGATTTGAGAAGTCTGCCGTCTTGGAGAACAGGTAGGCAGAGAAGCAAGTGGAAGAAATTCAGCATTTCCCTCTCAAAAACCCTTCAGAATTGGACTGGAGAAGCCCAACTGAACATTTTTTAGACATCAATAATTTTAAAGTAATTTTCACTTGGAATAAAAACAGAAGTAACATTCATATGCCATAGTTAAGAATTTTCTTTCACTTCCAAAAAACAAAATTAACTAAACCACTTTAGATGTGCTGTAGCCACTTAGGTAAACATTAAAATTCTGATGATAATCAAGAATTGACAAATATCAAGAATAGGGGCAAGTTAAGCATTAAGAGAAAGCACTGAGGACTGAATCATGACTTGGTGGAACCATTCTGGAAAATGGTATTGCATCAGCTGTTAAACAACAGGTGAATAGTCACTGTAACCCAGAAATTTCACCTGTGCTCAGAGTTTTGTTTTCAATAGAGAGAAAGACAAAAGAAGAAAAGGAGAGGAGGGAAAAAAGAGAGGAGTTGATGAATCTAAGTATGTATCAACATAAAACATAAATAAATATTCTATTTAAACAACAAAATAGTACATAGTTGTGAAGATTAAAAACTGCCATTTTGCTCTTCTGTGTAATAAATTTTAAGCATGGTGTTCAGAGGAAAATGTAAGTCACAGATTACTATATAACACTACTTATATAGGGTCAAAACAACAAAATTAAAAATATATTATTTAAAGATATATACATAGATTCTAAAAATATAATGAAATATAAGGCAAGGATAAACACAAATCCAGGTCATCTCTTGAAGCACACCAAAGGCTATGTTCTAGGAAGGCATTCAACAAAGCTTGATAAGGATTAGCAATGATCAATTTTTCAAGTTGATCCATGATTTTGTTTTTTTAACTGAGTCATTGGAGTTATACATAATAGAATATATTTCATGCTTTAATAATTATACCATAGTATAATTTGTTCTAATTCAGACCCCAGTATTTCCCCCCTCCCTTTCTCTCAATTGATCTTTCTGTTATTTTTGTTTAATTAGTGTCTTGTGGATGTCCATGCTGGTGAGATTGACTGGTTTATTCATATGTGTACACAGGACAGTTAGCTCAGAGTCATTTCACTGTCTTTCTCTATCCCACTCATCCTCTTTCTTTCATCCCTTTTTGGCCCCTCCTCTGATCTTACTTATATTCTTTATATTCCCCCCTTATTTTGGATTAGCTTCCACATATCAGAGAAAACATTTAACTTAAGTTTTAACTCATAGAGTGCGATTTGAATTGGAGGATAGATAGATAGAACATTGAAGTCTTTACTGATCCTTGTTTGGTTCTCTGATTATAAAATATGCACTAAAGTTTTTTGAGCTCTTTGTGTATCTTGGATATTGATGCCCTATGGGAGGAGCAAATGGCAAAGATTTTCTCCCATTCGTAGTTCTTCTCTTCACACTTATTATTTACTTTCATATGAGGAAGCTTTTCAATTTGATGCCATCCATTTATTGGTTTTTAATTTTACTTCTCGAACTTTTGAAGTCTTCTTAAGAAAGTCAGTTCCTGAGCCAACATGTTGGAATGTTGGACCTACATTTTCTTCTAGCAGGTTCAGGGTTTCTGGTCTAATTCCTAGGTCTTTGAACTACTTTGAATCAGTGATTTTATATTAAATAAATAATTTTATTTTTCATAATTCCTATAACTAACTCATATGTTAGATGTGTATTATGTTGTCTACAGCAAATACATAATTTTAGTAGCAATTAATAGGCTCCAATTTTAATATCAAAAATTTGACTTGATTGAGTTTAACATATACAAAATCATTCTTAGTTAATATTATTTGGGTAGTCTCAAATTTCTAAGCCCTCAACATTGGTGCAGTAGTGGAGCATCAGGGCAGTATGTCATAATGCCACTGCTCAAAGCTTAAAGTTGAGGATAAGGGGTAAGTATTCATAAATAAAAACTCCAAAATTACTGTAGGTTTCCTCTGGTTTCTAACAACAGGTAAAGGGATATTGGATTTAAGTGATTTTGAAAGTTAAATGTTATGTACATAAGAATAGTTCAATCAAGAAATATTTATGAAGGAGGTAAATTATAGACTTTCATGATACATGGAATTTGAATATGGAAAATTCCCTCAAAAACTTTGGGGCCAACATTTGATGAAGTATGCTTCTTGCCACGAGGCTCAATAAACAGTGTGTAAGTCAGTTTAGCCTTCTGTGACCAGTATACCTGACAAGAACAACTTAGAACAGGAAATGTTTATTTGGTGCTGTTTCAGAGGTTTAGTCCATGGTTGGTCAAGTCCATTGTTCTGGACCCAAGAAGAAACAGCACATCATGGCAGAGGAGGGGGGGGAGAGAGAGAGAGAGGGAAGGAGGGAGGGAGGGAGAGAGAGGGAAGGAGGGAGGGAGGGAGGGAGAGGGAGGGAGAGAGGGAGAGAGAGGGAGAGAGAGACTTTTCCAGTTCCTGTGCTGTGATTTTTCAACATTCCCAACAGATAAGGAATCTGAAACCTGAAGCAGGCCCAAATTTGCAGATGGAAGAATTTGCACTCTAAGGACAGAAATGATGAAAAACTATGAGTATAAAAGGATCTTGTTTCACTCCAACAATAACTTCCTATAATCCTGAGGAGTAGTACAGAAAATGCTGAACTTTCTAGCTGACCAAGGAAGAAAGAACTTAGAGTACATGATCTGTCAAGTCTCAGAATATTATTCATATTCAGTCTCACCTGGAATGCATGCTAACAGATACCTAATAGTCTTCATTAAATACCACTGAATGAGCAAATGCACAAACCTATATACACAGGGAGGATTGTTATTCCCCATGAATATCAAATTTGTTAATAGGCACGCCAGTTGCATAGAAATTTCTTGGTGGGAAGTTTGATGTGGAGAGCAATTCCTTCTCCAAATATCTAATCGATAAGGGTAAGCCAACTTGAAGCTTTGAGATTCCCAATTCCCAGGTAAAATTATATTTCATTTCTCCCCCAAAATTACTACTTACATCTATCAAAATACCTTCACTTCAAGTAGCTCTTGTAGTTCACAAAAAGAATCTACTAAATCTGCCACATACATATTTCTTAATTCTGCCTTCCTAACTCATATGCCAAGATTAAACTTTTAAAGTACCATTAGTAAGTTGCAAAATGGCAAGTCAAACAAGTAGTGCATATTTTATAATCAGAGAACCAAACAAGGATCAGTAAAGACTTCAATGTTCTATCTACTCTCCAATTCAAATAGCACTCTACTAGTTAAAATGTTGTCTAGTAAAACTCCACAAGAAAGTCTTATTTCCCAAGTCCTCTGTCCACAACAATACTTACTTATATCTTTTCTTAATAATATGGTCATCTTATACTTCCCACCAAAATTAGGTCAAATGGACCTATATCCCAGATAATATCTCACAATAATTTTTCCCAATATTTAAGCTGTGCCTCCATTGAAACAAACCTCAAAAATAATTTTTTTTTCCTCAGACTCAGCCTATCTTGCCAGATCCTGGCTTCTTACAGAGGTTTTGCTCCTGTCTGTTAATTACTAGTAGTTACAATGATAGGCATGGACGGATGAAGAAGACTTACTACTAATCATTGTGTTTCTGAAGGTCACAAAACTTTCTAAGAATTATCATACTTAGACATAGCACAGGATGGCAAAATCATTATTTCATTCATTCCTTTCCTCTCTCACTATTCAGTAAGTGGTTTCCCTGTGCATTAGGTGATTAGAGTGGTTCGAAGTCCAACTCTATAAGCTAGTTCCAAAATGGACAAGGGGAAGGGGGAGGAAGAGGAGGAAGAGGAGGAAGAAGAGGAAGAGGAGGAAGAAGAGAAAGAAGAGGAAGAAGAGGGGGTGGGAGGAGACAAGAGAAAAGGAAAGAAAAAGAAAAGGCCAGTTAGGAAGGATTAAGTCAAGCCAATGAGCAGTCTGTGCCCCATCTGCTTAATGGAGGCCAGGGCCCAAGGATTAGATGACACTGACTCAAGGAAAAGAAGCTGTAATCAGAATGAGAATGATTTTGTGGGGAGAAATAGGAGAAAGACCTATACCTCATTCCTTTTCCTGGACATTTTCCCCCTACTTCTCTTACTGTTATCAGGATCCCACACCCAGCTCTGCCACTATGGTCCCCTCACCTCCACTCCAGAAGCAGCCTCCTCCCACCCCATCTCCCCTGCTTCCTCTACTACAGGAACCATGGTTTCACAGAGAAACCAACACTGATTTTGAAAAAAACAACTGTTACATAGGTCTTCATTTGTATTTTCTAAAAGAAGATACCATTTTTTCTTCTGACTATAAGTGTGATATTTGTTCATTATGAAAAGTTTGGGGACTGAGAATGTGGTCAGTGGTAGAGCATTTTCCTAGCATGTGCAAAGCTCTTGGTCACTCCCCAGAATTACAAGGGTAAAAAAACGTTTTGAGAACTCAGAAAAGCATAAAAATGAATACAAAATCACTGTCAGTACTCAGCTCAAAGATAATTAGCTAACATGTCAGTCTGACTCCATTCTAATCAAGTATTTTTATTAATTGGAACTACTTTATGTTCCGATTTAATAGAATTTATATTCCATAAGAACAGAATTTTAATCACAACTAGCAGTCACTCAATAAACGCTCACCGGAAGAATAGATTTCAAGACCTATTTCTGCATAAATCAAGGTGATCATTTTTTCTATTATTAATATATTCTTTTGTGCCTTCTTTTTTTCTTCTGTACTGGGAATTGAATCCAGGAGTGCCCTACCACTCTACCCAGGCCTTTTTATCTTTTACTTGGGCACAGGGTCTTGCTAATTTCCCAGATTCACCTCAAACTTGTGATTCTCCTGCCTTAGCCTCTTGAATCGCCGGTATTATAGTTATGAGCCACTGTGCCCAGCTTACACCATGGATTTCAATGGCTGTGCTATATTTTGTCCTGTAAGTATGCAAACTTTTTTTTTTTATTATTTGTTCACTCACGATTGAACCCAGGGTTGTTTAACCACTGAGCAATGTCCCCAGCCCCTTTTTTATTTATATGTGTTATTTAGGGTCTCACCAAGTTGCTTATGGCCTCACTAAATTGATGAGGCTGGCTTTGAACTTATGATCATCTTGCCTCAGCCTCCTGAGTCACTGGGATTACAGATGTGTACCACTGTACCCAGTGAGTATACAAACATTTATTTCTTTATCCCACTATTGTTAGATAGTGAAGTTGCTTCAGTTTTGCTCTATTTTAAATAAACTATATAGAACATTTTTGAGCATTTATAGTTTTTTTATTTTAAGTTTTTTATTTATTTTAATTATACATGACAGTAGAATGCATTTATCATAGCTTTTTCTGAAAATTTTTTTCTGAAGATGAATTTCCACAAGTGGGCCTGCTGGGTGTACTCTGCTAACTCAAAATTTCTATATTTTGTCAAATTACCCCTCCCCTCAAAAGGTAATCCCAACTGATAGCTTAAATCCTTTCCAATGGAATTCATGACCATGATTTAAACTTGGATATCTGATAAAGGGATGAATCTTATTTTTATTGGTTTTTTATTTGATTACTTTGGGGATTGACTGATATTTACTAGCCATTTGTAGTTTTTATTTTGTTTTGCTTAATTGACTCATTGTGGGGTGTGTTTTTCCTAATAGATTTGTAAAAACTCTTCATAGTAAATATTTTCTTTACTGAAAAAAAATATTTAAAATACTCTTAGTCAAAACTCATGATTAAAACACCTCAGGTTCCATTCCAGAATTCAAACTGGTGGTATGGCTTGGAACGAGGACAACATTAATCAACCTTCCAGGACAAAACTGTGACTTTGTAAAAAGTAACAGAAAGAATAGCTATGCTAATTTTCATCCACATGTTCTCAAGACATTTTTCTTGAGCCTTCTGTGGTAATCCTGCTTAACACCACCAATAACAAGGACGTTACTGGCGATTTACCAAAAAAAAAAAAAAAAAAAAAAAAAAAAAAAAAGAATAAAATGAAATAAGCAAGCTGAATTGGATTCTTTGACGCAAAAGTACTTTAATGTTTCTTTCCCAGAAGCAGTTGGAAAAAGGCAGGGACAACACAGGGCTTCAGTTCAGCTTTGCTTTTCAGCCTGGCGGGTTCCAGATGCTGGGATTACTCGGGAAATGTAATTAGTTTCAATTAACTAACATCTGGTCAAACATAAACATTATATTTGGGATCAGGTAAAGGAGAGCATTTTTCTACAGGGCAAGCTTATTTACAGAACAGTCTGAAGAGGATAAAGAAATCCTGTAAGTCGTTGAGGAAGAATTAACTTATTAGAAGTGGCTTTTAAAATTTATTCTCTGAGATTTTTCTCCATCTCTAGGTTTCTGGGTTAACTTCCAATATAATTACATGAGCCAAAATCTGTTTACATAATGCCAACTCAAATCCTATCCCAGAAAACACCCATTCAGCTGACATCTTAACTCCAGCCAAGAGTTCATCTATTTCAAGGAAAAATTTAAATCTAGTTCCAACATAACAAAATAACAGTCCCCTTGGAATTCTCTGTAAGAGGATTTGAGTGATTCTTCCATGGGATAATATGTATGAGGGAAGAATTTGGCTTCAGGATAGTTCCTCTGTATTACATGGACAGTACACATAACAATATAGATGATAAATCTCTAATATGATGTGTTGCAGATAGAGATTGCATAGTCAGGCTTAGTGAGAGTAAAAGTTATGCTTCATTCAAGAGAGTTTCTACACATGTGCTTTCAGGGCCTTCAGCTTGATATACTTCTATTCAAATATGTGACTTCAGATATTGCATAACTGACAATGGGCTGAACATTATCAACACAGACAACAGATTCCAGTCTTAACCATAAATAAGGGGTTGAAAATTGAATGCTAATGTAGCCTCAAGTTCTGCCAAATAAAAGTTTTTCCAAGCACTCTATTTTCCAGTGCCTCAGAATGAGTTAGACTAACCGTGGACATCAAAATTGGGTTCCTAAAAGTAGCGTTTTCACATTACTTTTTCTATGTATAGAGAAGATTTTTATTAATAACAAATTCAATCCAGTCAGTCTATTAGCATCGTGGCCATATCCCTCACAACAGTTACACCCATCACATACAGAAAAACCAGCACACAAATCTGAGAAACGACTGTTAGAGTAATAATATATAGTCTTAACCATTAAAAACACAACTTAAAATTTACTTCTTCCCTTTGCATTTATGCACACTCTTCCTATTTAGAAGCCAAAACCAACATAAGTACACGCACAAAAGCCAGTTTTCTTTAACTCTGTTTACTTCTCTCCGCTATTCATCCCTAACTCTTGATGGAGTAATCTACACTGACTCTCCATTCTCTCATCACTGGCTTGTTCTCAAACCATGCTCAAGTCTCATCACTTCACTGAAAACAAGTATTTCTCAATGTTTTTCTTACATTCTCTTCATGCGAAGTTCAACAGGACCAGCTTTTCCTCCATTTGAACACATTTTGCTATGTTGGTTTCCAGCTGCCAGTCTTGCTTCTCCTCCCAGTCTCTGCTGACTCCTTTCCCATATCCTTCGCTGCCTCTCCTGCCTCTGTGGTCTTGGTAAGTGCTGATGTTGTTGTGGGTTTCAACTTGATGCTCCTGTGTTTCTGTGTTGTGTGGTATCCATGGCCTGTCCCATTTGTGACTTCAATCACCACCTCACGCTCACAACTGATACTACTCTTCTTCAGTCCATATCTACATTCTAAGCTCCAAATCTGAATTTGTAAGTCCCTAATACCTGCTCTTTGTTGTCTATATCCAAAACGAACCTTCTCAACTTTCCGTCTTGTGAACTAGCTTCTCCTGCTGAACTCCAAACATATTATACCTCATCGTCATCCACACAATCTCCCCACCAGAAGCGAACAGAGTAGCCTACTTTCTGTCTTCCTGACTGGCCCTGCCTTAGATCACATCTTCGTCTTTTCCTATTTGGATATTTGACAGCTTCACAATAGACTCCTGTCTGTGACGCATGTCCCAGGCCCTAACAATTTATCTTTTGCTGTCTAATTGCAAAGCTGACCGTGTTACTTTCTTAATTAAAATACAAGAGGCAATTAAACATCTTCAAGGTAAAATTCAAATTCTTTTCCTTATGAAAAAAGGGACTCCTTTTTCAGGTCTATATCTCCATTTCCACCTGAAGTTACATGCCACCAGACACTGGTGTGTTAGATGATTTTGTTACAGTGAGAGCTACATTTTCTAGAATACCTCTCCCTACAAAATTACAGACTAGACCAAAAGTTGGATCACAAGAGATCGCAGGCAGATGTAAAGTACCACTATTACATTCTGAAGGTTATTGATGGGTGGAGACTGTAACAAACACAGGAAGTGTTACTAGAAAGTTCCACCTTTGTCTCTTTCTATTCCATTTCCCGTTCTGGTTCCTGGTGGTAGCTTTGAAAGCTACCAAATGTCTACACACATTTATCTCAGCCCTCCTTCGCAGCTCTGGTCCAGATGTCTTTACTACCTTCCAGGCTTCTTGCCAGCTCCCTAGCAAGTTCATTTAATATTTAACATTTTTCTAACCCTTCAACTCCTCCTTGAACCTGTACTTCCCAAAACCTCCTACAATTGTGTAAAGTATAATTCTTATGACAAACAAAAGACATAACCTTTATGTTAAAAAAAAAATCACTGCTCTGCAAAATGTCAAAATGCCTTTATTTTTTTGGAAGGAGGGGGGCTTGAAAGCATTTTTGAAATTTCTTTATTCTTTCTTCATTCAGTTGCTCAATTATTAGATTTTTTAAAAATTTGTTCATAATAGTTAGGATTTGTTTTTACATAATTATAAATTCATGGAGTATAGTTTACTCCAATTAAGTCCCCAGTACTTAATTTTCCCCTCTCCTTCTCCCTCCCCTGTTCCCTTTCCTGTACACCACTGATCTATTTATTTCCTTTTTTTAAAAAAATAGTGTCTTGTGGATTAACATGATGAGATTCACTAACATATATTCATATATGTACATTGGAAAGTTAGGTCAGATTCATTGCACTGATTTTCCCTTATCCCATCCCTCATCCCTCTCCCTCAATTCTCTTTTTCTACTCCCCTGATCTTTTATTTTGATAGAATTCCCCCATTTCTTTTCTCTTTCCCCCTTAATTCTGGACTACCCTCTATATATCAGAGAAAACATTCAACTCTTGACTTTGAATCCGACTTATTTCACTTAGAATAATAGTCTATGGTTCCATATACTTACCAGAAAATGACATAATTTTATTCTTTTTCATATCTGAGTAATACTCAATTGGGTATATGCCACATTTTCTTTATCCATTCATTTGTTGAAGGGCACCTAGGTTGATTACATAGTCTGGTTATTTTGAATTGTGCTACTATAAACACTGATATGACTGTGCCCCTGAAGTATGCTGAATTTATAACTTTGGTATATATACCAAGGAGTGGGATAGCTAAGTTAAGCAATAGTTTCATTCCTAGTTTTCTGAGAAATCTCTGTATTGCCTTTCAGAATGGTTGCACTAATTTGCAGTCTCACCAACAATGTGTGAGTGCACCATTTTCCCCATATCCTTGCCAAAACTTATTTTTGCGTTCTTGATAATTGCCATGTGAGATGAAATCTAAATTTGGTTTTGATTTGCATTTCCCTAATTGCTAGAGATGTTGAACATTTTTTAATCTATTTGTTGGCCATTTATATTTCTTTTGAGAAATGTCCGTTTAGCTCTTTTGCCCATTTAGCCGGTTATCTGCTTTTTTGATGTTAAATTTTTGAGTTCTTTATATATTCTAGATATTAATAACCTGAGGAGCAGGTGGCAAAGATATTCTCCTATTCTGTAGGCTCTCTCCTCACACTCCCAATGGTTTCTTTTGCTTTGTAGAAGCTTTTTAGTTCTATGGAATCCAACAGATTGATTTTTAGTTCTATTCTTATGCTTTACGGGTTTTGCTAAGGAAGTTGGTTCCTGTGCCAAGTATGGTGGAATGTTGGGCCTCCATTCTCTTATAGTAGTTGGAGAGTTTCTGGTCTAATTCCTAGGTCTTTAATTCACTTTGAGTGGACCTTTGTGCAGGGTGAAGATAGGGGTCCGGCTTCATTCTTCTATCAACAGATGTCCAGTTTTCCCAGCACCTTTTATTTAAAAAGACTATCCTTTCTCCAACACATGTTTTCGGCATATCAGATAAATATGTGAGTTTGCCTCTGTGTCTTCTATTGGTATTCAGCTCTTTTTTGGTGGCAGTAACATGCTGCTTTTGTTACTAAAACTCTGGAGTAAAATTCCAAGTCTACTATTGTGATGTCTCCAGCATCTTTTTGCTTAGGATTGCTTTGGCTATTCTGGGTCTCTTATTTTTCTGTATGAATGTTAGTACTACTTTTTCTACTTGTGAAGAATGTCATAGGTATTTTTATGGGGATTGCACTGAATCTGTAAAATGCTTTTGGTACTATGGCCATTTTGATTGTATTAGTGAACATTGTTACATTACCTAACACATGAGTTCCTTGTTGGTCATTTTTAGATCTATATTGTAACAACTATGGAGCAGCTTTCATCCTCTCTATTTCTGAATTGCCCAAATACATCCCTCCATCATGATTCAGCATGCATAACATTATTTTTTCCATTGCTACTTCATATTCAATTGTGAATGCCATAATCATCTATGTACCTCAAGGGTTTAGCACGGGTGCTGACATAGTTAGTGTCATTGAATGAAACCTACCTATCAAGACCAGAATTCATCAACAAATTTTAGATTAAAGTAAGAGTAGGAGAAACAGAAAGCAACATGGTTCATTTAGCTCCAAGAATAAACTAACTGATTCCCATACCTGTCCTATTTGAGTCTCATTAGAACTCTGATGCCCATACATTGTTCCCATTTTACAATTAAGAGTTTGGATCATAGAAGGTACATAAATCATGTGAGATCACGTAACTAGGAGGGAGTTAAAAGTAGTATATTTCAGGGTTGCCCAACTTCAAAGTCTGAATCTTTATGCTGTAATACACATAAATAGCATACATCAATGTGTATCAAGTTGCGACACCAAAGAAAGATGTCCAGGAGAGGACATTTGCTCTACAAATGTTCTCCCATAGTACTTTAGCCTGTGAGTTTTCAGAAAAATTTGAGAAATTCAAAGATTAAAAATAAAACATGCTTTTCAAAGAATAGCAGCATATTTCTATGTACATACCACCTACTCAATTTAACAAACATTTATTTAGCACCAACTAAATGCAAATCATTGCATACAGCCTGAGGGGAGATATAAAAGAAAGGTATGATCCTTTGCCCCTCAGGAGCTCATAATTTAAAAACATTCCTTAGCAGCTCTGAATGGAGGCAGATGGTGATAAGCGCTGTAATAGAGACACTTACAATGTGCTAAGGAAGCATAAAGCAGGGAGAGATTAATTCCAACCATGGAGTAATAAAACACCTTGGTAAATGTATTTTTCACTATACACCAAAAAAGTCTTTTATGACTCAAGCCAAAGGATGCATTTCTTTGTAAAATACCAGAGCTTATTCAAGAAACTAATAGACATGGCTTTTGTAAGTAAGAATAGAATTTAGCTACAATGGAAACAGCTCCTTCCTATATGTGTTTCCCACAGCAATTGGAGAAAGCCCACAGGTCTATTTATTTAAAGAGCCCTCAGTCTATTTAGAAGACTGTACATGGTTCTGTCTACAAATCCATGTCCATTCATAGTATTTCTTTTCAGCTCACTAGTATGCTTACAGTGAGACTCTGAATAGTCAGTCTTGAAGTTAGAAAAGCAGGAGACTTCAAAGCATACAGCTCAGCCTAACGAATGACGGATGAAGGCATAGGATTTTTTTTTCCTTTTTTAAAGGATTTTTAAGAAGCAACTACATTTTAGCTAGTTGACACCTTGCTTCAAAGTACTTAAATGACTGTGAATGAAGCCAACAATGCTAAAGACTTTCTCTATTTGCCAAGTAGACTTATTAGGTGCCAGCACCACTGGACCATCCTAAAGTGGTTAGACTGGGAATAAATTGGAAGCACAGGAAATTCCAACAATTTCATCACTGAAGCATCAATGTACAGAATCTGCCCTGCTGCTTAAGAGTCTGTAGCATGCTGTGTACACAGGGAAAAGCCATCATTCACCATAATGATATTTTAAAATAATGAATTCTTTAGTGTGCTTTTAAAAAAGTTAACAGTTTTCTTAAGGAACCTATAGCCATGGAAAAAAAAACTAATAAAGGTCAGTGTTATTATTTCAAAAAACCATCTCCCTGGTAAGATATTCATGTCATAAAACGGAAAACAAGTTGAGATTTGCCAAAAGCTATTGGGCCAACAAGAGCTTGTGTTTGTGTGAAATCTTGAATCTGCTTTAGACAGAACAGGAAATTGATGGGAAGTATCCATGACCTTATTGCCTCCCAATTTCTTTGAGCCCTTTCTACTTAAATTATTTTCTTTCTCCAGCATCCTCAGTCTTTCATTTTCTAATATCAGCTTCCCTTATAGTTTCAGTTCTGAAAATGTTCTTGTTTTGAGGGGGAGAATTCATTGCTAATAATATATCATCATAATAAATATTTTCCTTTTAATTGTAATAAGCAGTTTATAATAGCTGCTTCTATTTTTCACTGTTTTTCTCCTTAATGTACTTGGTTTGGCTTTGCGCCACCTATTGCCACTCTACTGAAATATTCTGCATGTACCAATTGCACCCTCTAATCTGATTACCAGTTCCTAATTCTAATAAAGGAAATGCAGTTTTTTTCTCTAATACTGCTTGTTAAGTAGGAATCACTTCTTCCACCTCTTAACATCTATCTATAAGAGGGTTTAATTAATACACATCTGGGTTTTCAATTGTTCTTTTAATTCAGTCTGACCTTAGAGAGGTGATGTAACTTATCTGATTCATAAACTTAGAGGAAAACTAGGTTTATTGAGTATGTCTCCAGTTCCTCCTTGTTTGGAATAAAGCTGCCTGCAGAAAATTTGAGTTCTTCTATTCTTTCCCATACTTAGGTCTTACCCATTAGGCACCCATATAGGCCTAGCCAGAAACAGCATTGACGGTGGCAAGACCAGTAAATTGTCCTAGTGGCTTGGAAGGCCGAGATAGGAGAACTGCAAGCTCAAAGCAGGCCTCAGCAACTTAGTGAAGCTCTAAGCAACTTACTGAGACCCTGTCTCAAATTTAAAAATAAAGTGGGAAGGGGGAGGTCTGAGGATACATCTCAGTGGTAAAAGTACCCCTGGATTAAATCTCTAGTACCAACAACAACAAAAATCAGTAAATTTCTCTTATAGAGCATCCCAAGAGCAGGCTCATTTAGATGTCTTACATCTCTTGGCAGAATGAAGAGTTAGAGTTGTTTTTGGTTTGTGCTTATTTGTTCTTCATTTTCTGATGTAAACCTGTTGTTCCTCCCAGTTCCGTTATTTCCTTATTATTTTTAATTTAATAATGTTTTCTTTCCACAAAGATGCCATTTTGAATAATCTGTTTCACTCTTCCTTCCTTCCTTCTCTCACATACTTTCCACACACATACACACATATGTCCTATATGTATACCATGAATTATGCATGCATGTATACATATTATCTGTACATATATATTCATATATTATGCCTACACGCATATACACATGTATATACATATACACACATGTTCTTTCTTAAAGAGCTTTATAGTTATATATAATTTACATAGTAGCTGGGTTCATCCTGACAAAAATTATAAATGCATGGAATTTGATTTCACTTCCCAATCTCCCCCTTTCCCTCCCTTTGGCCTGTTCTCCCTCTCCTTTCCCATTCTCCTTCCTTTACTCTGCTAGACTTCCTTTTACTTATCTATTTATTTATATTTGTTTCTTTTTACTTCTATATAAAGGTGAAATTCCCTGTGGTTTAATAAGTGATGTACATATGACCTACATTTAATTCAATTGCAAATTATACATGCTACAAAACAAATTAAATATCATTGGAAGATGAGGTTGTTCTAGGATGATAAGATATTATTTACAACCTTAAGATATATATGTGTGTATATAAACACATAATACACATGCATGTGTGTATTTTCTTAAGGAAATTCACTAAGCTTAATGAATATATAAAATAAAATCACCCAAATTTCTTTGGATCAAGTTTTTTAAAAACATCTGAATCTTCATCTATCCAGGAGGATTAAAATGGATCTGCACCAACATTCATAAATCAATAGCTTATCTATACTCTAATAATATATCTGATACAAAATAAATCAAGAAAACTATCTTGTTCAAAATAACCACACACACACACACACACACACACACAAAAAAAGAAAAGCCCACACAGGAACAAACCCAACCACATAGGTGGAAGACCTCTTCAATCAAAATTGTAGAACACTGAAGAACAAAATTTAAGAAGACCTTAGAAGATGGGAAGACCTCCCATGTTCTTGGATAGGCATAATTAATAATGTCAAAATGATATCATCAGTAGTGTCATACAGATTCAATGCAATTCCCTTCAAAATACCAATTACATTCTTTACAGAACTAGAAAAAAAAGTCCTAAAATTCAAAAATAGTATGGTGGTATCAAAATAAACACAAAGACCAACGGAATAGAAGACAGAGACAGAACCACATAGCTTCAGTCATCTGATACCCAAAAAAAGTGCCAAAAATATGATAGAGAAGAGACAGCCTTTTTTAAACAAATGGTACTGGGAAAACTAGATAGCCATATGTAGAAGATTGAAACTAAATCTTTGTTTCTCTCACCTTGCATAGAAGTCAAATCAAAGTGGATCAAAGACCTAGAAGCTAGACCAGAAAATTTGCAAGGCTGGAAGAAAACTGACCATCAAAACTCAGGAACTGTCTTCCTTAACAAGACTCCTAAAGCTTAAGAAATAAAACCAAGAATGAATAAGTGAGATGCCATCAAATTTAAAAAGTTTATGCACAGCAAAGGAAATGATTAAGAGCATGAAGAGAGGACACCAAATAGGAGAAAATCTTTGCCAGCTATTCCTTTGACAGAGGATTAATAACCAGAATATACATATAACTTGAAAAATACCAAGAAAACAAATAATTCAACCAATAAATGGACAAAATAAATAAACATTTCTCAAAAGAAGAAATACAAATAGCCAACAAATAGATGGAAAAAAATGTTCAACATCTTTAGTAATCAGGGAAATGCAAATCAAAACCACATTAAGATTTCATCTCAGTTCAGTTAGAATGGCAATCATCAAGAGTACATATAATAATAAATGCTGGTGAGGATGTCAGGTAAAAGGTACATTCACACAGTACTGGTGGGATTGCAAATTAGTACAACCACTTTGGAAAGAAGTACAAGATTCCTTCAAAGACTAGGAATGAAACCATCATATGACCAAGCAGTCCTACTACTCCTTGGTATGTATTCAAGAAAACTAAAATTAGCATACCACAATGATAAAAGCACAATGATAAAAGTCAATGTTTATAGCAGTGCAATTCACAATAGCCAAGATACGGAAGCAACCCAGGTGCGCATCCACAGATAAATTGATAAAGAAAATGTGGTATAAGTGTACAATGAAGTTTTACTCAGCCATTTAGAAGAATGAAATTCTTTTAAGGAATGAACTTCATGCAATGAATTTTCCTCTTAGTACTGTTTTCATAGTGTCCCAGAGATTTTGATATGTGTCTATGTTCTCAGAATTTTTAAATTTCCTCCATGATGCCTTCTGTAACCCATTGTTCATTCAGTAGCATATTGTTGAGTCTCCAGGTAATGGAGAAAATTTTATTTTTTATTTTGTCATTGATTTCCAATTTCATCTCATTATGATCTGATAAAATGCATGGTAGTATCTCTACTTTTTTGTATTTGCTAAGAGTTACTTTGTGGAATATTATATGGTCTATTTTAGAGAAGGATCCATGTGCTGCTGAGAAGAAAGTGTATCCACTTGATGAAGGTTGAAATATTCTACATATGTCAGTTAAGTCTAAGATATTGATTGTATTATTGAGTTCTATAGTTTCTTTTATTTGGAAGATCTGTCTAGTGGTGAGAGAGGTGAGTTAAAGTCAGCCAAGATTATTGTGTTGTGGTTAATTTGACTCTTGAACTTAAGAATTTGTTTGATGAACATAGCTGCAACATTGTTTGGGGCATATATATTTATGATTGTTATGTCTTGTTGATGTATGGTTCCCTTGAGCAGTATGTAATGTCCATCTTTATCCCTTTTGATTAACTTTGCCTTGAAGTCTACTTTATTTGATATGAGGAGGTAAACCCCTGCTTGCTTCCACAGTCCATGTGAGTGGTATGATTTTTCCCAACCTTTCACCTTCAGTCTGTGTATGTCTTTTCCTATCAGATGAGTCTCCTGTAGGCAGCATATTGTTGGGTCTTTTTTTTTCTTTAGTCTGCTAGCCTATGTCTTTTGATTGGTGAGTTTAAGCCATTAACATCCAGGGTTATTGAGACATGGTTTGTATTTCCCAGCCATTTCTGTTTATTTTTGGCATTTAACTTGACTTGGTTTCTCCTCTGATTAGTTTTTTCTTTAGTGTAATACCTCCCTCTGCCGATTTAAGGAGGCTGACTCCTAGTGGGGTAGGAAGGGGGAACATGGGAGGAATAGATGAATTCTAGATAGGGCAGAGGAGTGGGAGGGATAGAGGGGGGGCAGGGGATTAGCAAGGATGGTGGAATGTGATAAACATTATCCAAAGTACATGTATGAAGACACAAATTGGTGTCAACATATTTATATACAACAAGAGATATGAAAAATTGTGCTGTATATGTGTAAAAAGAATTGCAATGCATTCTGCTGTCATTTATTTTTTAAAAAAAGAAAGAAAGAACAGAATGAAATTATAGCGTTTGCAGTAAATGGATAGAACTGGAAAACATCATGCTAAGTGAAATGAGCCAGACTCAGAAAGTCAAGGGTAGAATGTTTAATGTCACATGAAAAGCTAGAGCAAGGTAAAAGAAAAATGGGGAAGGAAGGATCCCAGGAAAACAGAGAGGAGGTCAGTGGAATGTAGGAAGGGGACTGAGAGGGAGAGAGGAGAAACAAGATAAAGGAGGAACTGTGGAATGAAATTGAACAAATTACGCTATGTGCATATATGAATATAGCACAATGAATTCCATATTAATATGCACCTATAAAATATCAATTAAAAATCAGTATCTAAATAGAATATCATGAGTAGAGGAAGGGGAATAGGAGAGAGGAGATGATAAATGAAAGCAGCAGCACTAGGTAATGAAAAGGAGCAAATTATATTCCATGCATGTATGATTACATCAAACCCATTATGCATAAATGTACTACACTAATAAAAACCTTTATAAAAGTGAACCTGCACCAATAGATATAACACATGACTTTCACAGCATTCATGTTATAGCCACTCTTTCCAAAGTTGATTCAAAGTATGAAACTAACTACAAGCCTTCCAACCCTAGCACCCTCAAAATGAAAATGATGGAGATGAAAAGTTTCATAATGCAGAACAAACATTCCAACCAGACAGGCTTAAACTCAAATCTCAGATATGATTTCACTTCCTCTTAAAACTGAACACCTAAGTTTAAATATTTGTCATACTGTGATAGCAGCCTCTAGACAATATTCCTATTTGGTCCCAGAACAGCACATTGCAACTTAATCTCTACATCATATGGCAGGTGTACAACCATGGAATCTTACATGATGGGGACCAGGGGACTACCTCAGACTTTCTCCATGTAGCACTTAAAGCAGAGGCTTAATTACCCACATCATTGTCACTGCTCCCCTCCAGGACTTTCCTTTTTTAATCTATAAAGTCTTTTGACAAATTACAAAATTATTATGTTAAAACTAGTTCAAAAACTTAAGATATTTGTTGGAGTTCAAAGAATCAGAGAATGTGTTTAAAATGTAGTTCAATAACAGACTTCTTTTATAGCTCAGTATGTATGTTATGAATGTAGGTTTCTAATGAATATGTGCAGCTGTTCACAGAAATGAAATCAATAGCAAATACAGTCATTTTTGTTAAACCAGTAAGTCTGAATTCTGAACCAAGTTGTGATTTTGTGTAATACTTAGGCAATTTCCCATGTTATATGCTTAGGAACAATTTTAGACATTGGAAAGTGCAGCCCAGGTTTTCATCTAGATTTCACACTCCTCAGTACCTCAGGCTAGAGTGTATTCCTAAGGGAACCAGTGCTCAGAAAAAATGGCTCATTTTACTTAATACCAGTTAAGGCTTCAACTACACAGTTAAGAATGAATAATGAATAAACAAATTGGACTTGCCAGAGCTTGCATCACCAGTCAGAGAAGGAGGGAAGGAGAACAAAAAGAGTGAAAGTGGACTTTTCCCATTGATAGGACAATGTTGAAAGCACACAGATGAGAAAAGTTATCTATACCTCCATTTTCCCAGCATAAAAGATCCATGTAGGTGTTCGTCAAGAAAGGACTTCTATACACCCCTCCTCCTAC
Organism: Spermophilus citellus; assembly: GCF_964194105.1. Lineage (NCBI taxonomy): Eukaryota > Metazoa > Chordata > Mammalia > Rodentia > Sciuridae > Spermophilus > Spermophilus citellus. The sequence continues at coordinate 111,032,730 of NC_138192.1, read as the reverse complement.
TTGCTCTGATAGCTGCTGAGGGACTACATAGAGACCACTGACAATATTACATGCTAAATTCATTCTGTGCTTTGGTAGGCATGATTTGTTCTCCTGACAGACACAGAAATTCACTAGGGACAAATGAGACTGTCACACTAATTCTGCTCCTGTACTAAAACAGATTGAAATGCCAACATCGCTGGGTGGGGTTGGTGCACAAAGTAGTAGTAACTGGGCCACTGGGTCTTCTTTCTTAATTAAATCAGGGGGAACAGCAAAGGAAGGTATCTTACCCTCTTTTTTTTTTCCCCCTCAGGAGAAATCCTTAACACACATCACCAAATGCAAAGATGAAAAGAAAGGAAACTCATTGTGATCCTCCTAAATACAGGTTTAAAAGGCTTGGGAAACTTCAGCCTGTTATATTAGTAGTACCATCCCACTCTGTAAATGAGTATCTACTTTGATTTCTCTCCTTGTCTACCCAACTCCTCTGCACAAAATACCCCCCCACACACACACACACCTTTCACCCACAGGCATCCTTTCTCTAAAGAGTTATTGCACCCTATTACCCTTCTGCAAGGCTACTCAGGCACAATTGTCATTGACAGCCTGTGAAATTGTCAAATAATCACCATCGAGGTGGTGCAGAGCTTCTGTCAAGAGCAGCGCATGGATTTCAGCCTGGAGCCCTGGGGAGGTGCCCTGGCACCATTAGGGGTCCTCTGCAGTTTGAGAGAATCCCGATTCAGGAGTTTAATGATCAGTCCTTCCTGGAACAAAATCTTCTGAGACTTCCTGCAGAGAAAGGGAGCTACCTGCCTAGCGATTTGTGCACAGTACTTAACTGTCACAAGAATGGAAGTCCTTAATATGGGCAATTCACACAAAGCAGAGGGAATAAGAGTGCTACCATCATTTACACATCATTAAAGAAAACCCCATGGCAAAGAGCAAGATGCTCTTCAGTAGCAGGGACTGTGACAGTCATGAACCAAACATCCTGTAGCAAATCCCAGTCTTGTCGTTCTTTCTTATCTCCTGGTACCACCGAGTACCTTTACCCTGCTGGTCTGAGACAGTGTTTCTGTTCAGTGCTCTTGCTCCAAATTCACAGATGTTAGGGGCAAGGGCAGTTTTCATAAGTCGCATCAGTCTATTAACCTTTAGAATATTGGTATTTTCCAGTCTTACAAGTAAATAAATCTTATAAGAATTGGAGACAGACAATCCCCAGCATGCAGCTCGAAGACCAGCATTTGAAGGCATCCAACTTGACTTAGAAAGGGCAACTGCCGCCAGCTTCCCTCAGAGTGCCTCTCAACAGGCAACCAACAGAAAGAGCATTTCAGTTTGCCTTTCTCCTCAGCTTAGAGCTGTACAGTGAAGTGGATCAATGTAGTGCAATTAACAAATATTCATTGAATGCTTACTGGAGGTAAAGGGAAATTGTGTAGTGATCCAACAAAATTTAAAAGGAGATAACAGGAAAAAGAAGAAAGTGAACTGTATGTTTTGTTTTCTATATATAATTAATCATATGATATCTATATTAGCAGTAAATGGATTTGAAATTGGATGCTAGAAATTGATCTAGTTTGGATCTGGAATGGGCCCAAAGTCTATATGGTGGGAACTATAGGCATTAGGGCATGATTGGAAAAAGTAGGCCACCGGAGGCCTGCCTGCCCGCCCTGGGAGGGTATGTCTTGTCCCCAGCTCTTTGTCTCCCTGCTCTCTGCTTCCTGGTACCTTCAGCGGAGTAGCTTTCCTCCACCACACCCTTCCAGCATGATGTTCTGCCTACTTCATATCCAAAGAAAAGCAGCCAATAATAGATGAAAACCTCTGAAACCATGAGCCAAAATTAATCTTCCCTCCTAGTCATGAGTAAGCTATGCCATTACATAGACCAGAGACATTTGTGTCTTTCCACAATGTTAGAATTTATTAAATGACAATAAATGTATATCACAACTATAGGTTACAATTCACCTATTCCTCACAGGTGACCTACTAGTCATAGGTCTTAATTACTAATCCAACAACACTCAACTCACATCATACAGCCAAGACTGGTGTGCCTGAGGCAGCAGGGTACACCTTAAACCTGGAACTTCCCTAAACCCAAGGACGGGATACTCCCTAAAACCTGATCAGCTCTAAACCCAGATCCGCCCTGGTCCTTGAGCAAGGTCACCTTACTAAAGCATACATGCAATGTCCCAGCGAATGTCCTCTAAGCAACATGGGGTACGCTGGCAAGGAAATTTCAATGTGTCATTCCTACTTGGCAATGGCCCTCAGCATCATACTTTACACAATTATATTTAATAATAATCTCAATCCATGGAAAGGCTAAGAAAGTGTTAAGGTAGCCACAGTAGTTGAGGAGGCTGCACTGAGAGCAAAGACAGACAGCAGATAGAAATACAAAAGTCACTGCAGGTCTTGCTCAGGCACAGACCTGTCAGATCATGGAACATATTCTAGGCCAGGGTCCAGAGGGCAGGCAGATTCAAAGTGGGCTACATCAAGCAAAGAGACTGAGCTGAGCTGAAGCCCAAGGACAGGGTCAGAGGTTTGCCATTATCCAACTTGTGACACATTCACCAGATGGTCTGATGTCAGGTTGATGTGTGCTTCTCCTACCAGTTTTGGGGTGCTCTTCCATTTATGGGTCTCAGGTGAAGGTGTTGCTTCACTCAGTTGTCTGGTATGCTTGAAAATCTCATGGGCTTGTTTTTTCTGATATGCAGTTGATACACTCGTGCATGCATATGCTTCTGACTTATTTTGATAAGTTCACAGGTGGTCATTTTTATTAGCACAATTTATTCATCAGTTTGCGCCTTATGGTTGTGCTGTGCAGATGGTGGATGTTTACAGGTACAAACAAGGTGTGGATTCATTGTACTTTAGCACTTACTCTCAAAATGAACAACTCATGGCAAACTACTGTTCTACGACATGCCATAGCCTGAACATTACTGTTCTATTCATCATGGAATAACAGAGTAGGGCAAAGCCTGCTTTCTAAACTCCTCTAAGATGTTTTCCGCAGGTATTTGTCAGTGATGAAATGCTGATCAGCACAAAGACTTGTACAAAATCCGCATTTCTGAATATTGGAAATTAAAAAATCTTAAGATGGACAGCATCAACTTCATAGAATAAGGAGCTGAAACAGACCCTAGAGATGGTCCTGATTAACCTCCATTTACTGAAAAGGCAAAGAAGAGATCTAAGAGGTAAGTGGCTGGTAAAGTGAGGCACCATAGACTAAACACTGTATATGCACTTCTTGAATGAATGGGTTCAAAGACCCTGAAATTACTAACAAAAAGAATTTCCATATTTTTACATTATTTATCCCATTTATGCAGATAAAATGTCAAGGAACATATAATAAAACATGTGTTCATAGATTATAGAAGGGCAGAGAGAAAGGAAAGCAATTAAAAGATACTGTAAATTCTGAGCAAATCAAAATTCAGGAAAAACAGGTAGAGAGTACTCCATTTTGGTGGGAAAAATCTTACTTTCATATTTTATAATAAGTGCAAAAATACAGCTACTAGGGGGAGGGGTGAGGAACAAAAGGAAGGTACTGGGGAAGGAGACTGAGCAAATTGTTATGTGCAAGTATGAATATAGTATGATGAATCCCCCCACTATTAAAATTATAATACACTAATTAAAAATTATAACTTGTAATCTTCTAGGAATACTTCTGAATTGACTTAAGAAATTAAGTTCACTTTGCTTTCTGTGACTTATAGAAAGGTAGGTGATGGTATGATATCTGGAAAGGCCCCAAATTACATTTCATTTCTTTTTAATAGAGAATTTTTACTCTTCCCTGAGCCCCTGAACCATAAAGGGTGGCCAAGAGACTTAGTGCCTACAAGAGAGAATATGTTTTCTAGAATATCATCAACCACAGAAAAATAGAGAGTAGGAAAAAAAACTTTTCTTTGGAGACAGTAGAGGGAAGAGATGATGGACATTGTAGAGAAGAATTGTCAGGTCAAGTGGTGAGATATGAATATTTTTGCTCCTTAAGCTCAAAGGATAGTAAGAGGGCCTGGTAGGGAGAGAGAACTTACAGGAGTAGATATAGTGCTGGTAGGTTTGGAAGAATTCAAGAATGCAAAGGCTAGGTCCCCACCTACTTTGCAAATAAATCAGGGGAAACTGCAAATCTTAGGGAATCCATGGTTTGGGCATGGTGCCGAATCTAATATGATACAATGTTCTCTTCATTAAGTAGCTGTGGCTGACTGGGCACACGGCCTGTTGAGCCATGCACACTACAGAAAAATGTGCAGAGGAACAGTGAAGGGTTTATGCACGTTTGCATGCGTGTTTTGAGGAAAATCATGTACAAGGCTCAGAGAATTGGTGGATTAGAAATAGCCTAGAAACAGATAAATGACAATTTCTTCAGTGGAAATCGGTGAAAATCTTTTCATCACCCATAAATCTTAACTGAGTTAACCACTGACAGGCTTGTCTATTACAGCAATTGGCACTGTCCTAACTAGTATACCTCTTTTAACAATTTTGGAAACCCCGCTGTCAATTTTGGAAACCCCGCTAACAATTTTGGATTCTACTCTGCATCCAACAGAACTCCACGGAGGGGGCGGTATCAAAAGTTGAGTGAGTCACATAGAAGCAGTCTTCCTAACTTTGCTCATATACTCTTAAATTTCAAGTCTCAACAGATTTTGACTAAAAACTGGGCCCTAATACATAGATGAATGCATTTTTAAAGGCTGTATAACATATAAAATGATCATAGCCTTCACTATTTTTAAGACTTCCTTATGTACTATGAGTCAATGCAAGAAGGTTAAGAGGAGAAATGATTGGGTTGTGTCTTAACCCAATCACTGGATTAATCCCTGATAGGGATTAACTGAGTAGTAACTGAAGTGGTAGGCTGTGGTTGAAGGAGGGGGCATGGCTTTGGAGTATATATTTGTATCTGGAGAGTAGAAACTCTGCTCTCTGATTCCCACGTGAGCTGCTTCCCTCCGCCATGATATTCATCTTCACTTGGAGCCCCAAGGAATGGAGCCTGCTGTCTATGGATGGAGACCTCTGAAACCAAGAGCCCTCAAATAAACTTTTCTTCCTTTAAAATTATTCTGGTAAGATCTTTTAGTTGCAACAGTGAAAAAGCTGACTAAAAGAGGCCCCCATCCTGTATTTGGCTCTCCCAGCCCAGTCTTCAAAAGACTCCTACTGATACCATTAAGAGAAGATCCCCCACCCTTGATAGATGTTGATGGTGGTAAACAATCAGCTAAGTCTTTGACCTATCTTTAACAAGAGTCCCCAGACTTGTTTTCCAACAATGCCTACTTTCCATGTCTCCTCTTAGTAATTTTCCATCCAACAACCCCCTTGCTCTGCTCACTGGCTAGAAATCTGTTTCACCTGCCTTTATTATATTTGGAGTCGAGTCCAATCTTTCTGCTATTACAATATTCCTATTTTAAAAGTCTTAAGCAAAATCATCCTTACTGTTTTTACAAGGTTCAGAATAACTTAACAGACACACATCCATGCCATAGGCACATACCCACTCCACTCCACACATACTTTTATACTCCATTGTGTCTCTTCTTGAGTAACAGCACAAATAGCTAAGGTTCCATATGTTTACTGCCAATATGCTAAACACTGTACTTGGCACTTTATATATATATATCATCTCATTTAATTTTGATAACAGCTTTGTGGTGACAAGGTTCCTTTTATTCCTATTGACAGGCCAGGCAGGATGAAGTCAAGTAACTTACCCATTTTTTCAAGACTGAATTAAGATTTGAACCAAGGGAGTGTAACTTTTTGCCTCTAGTTATTCTATCGCAATTTTTTAAATTAGAATTCAGATTCTGTGTTTAATAGAGAGAAAAGAAGGAATACACTCTACCCAGCTCTACTTTCTGCTCTAAGTCAGCAGCATGGCTTTGATACAGAGCCATGGTATAGAGTCCACATGATTATCAAAGCCACAGATGACCAAACCTTTCTGGAGTGAAACATAGGGACATGTGTTTTGGGTAAGAGAAACAAATCTACCTCAAATTGTCCTCCACTAATATTCTATGAGGCAGTCATGGAAACTAAAATTCATGCAAAATATTCCTCTTAATCTCCTTAAATATCAAAACTTGACTCATCCAGTTGTTTAACATTCTAAACATAATGTTATAGGAGTTGGGGATGAATTAGTAAGAATCTTAAAAAATCATAATTGCATATTTATAAAAAAAGTAATCCCTATCTTTGGTTCTACACTTGCAGAGAAAAAGACAGCTGAATCTTTGCTAGAAAGATCCAGCTGACAATTTTCATTACAGTAAGAAACAACTGCAGATGTGATTTTTTTTTTAAGTTTAACATGTACACTTAAAAAAATCTTGATTTTTTAAAAATATAGTGAGAAGTATTTATAAACTACAGTGTTATTATCTTCAAACTGTTAGTATGAAGCAAAGGTCATTTACCCATTTAAAAAACTGCACATTCATTCTGCCAACATCTCAGGTTGATTGCTTGTAATATAGGGTGCCTTTTACTTCCCACTAGGGGAACGAACACAAAACAAACCACTCTTCAATCAGAGAAGAATGATCCTTTTCCCTGTTCTGTCACCTTCTGCTTGAGGATGCTCTTTTCAAGTCATTGCTCTACCTTCTTTATCTTCAGGGGATGAACCACACTTATTCTAGCTATGATTCATTTTCCAACTTAAATAATTCAAAGGTCCTGATGTGTTTCACTTTCCTGCACCATGGGGTGAAAACAAAAAAAAATTCACTACATTATCCTCAAATTATTCAGGTTTCTTATGGTCAGATGTCCTTTGGAGAGTATTTTTAAAATTTTGATAACACTTTTCCCATTCTCAATAAGAAACATCAAAATTATTTTCAGTTCCCCTAATGTCCCACACCCCTGTGCCTTTAATATTACCTTCTATAAATCACATGACAAGTGAATTCCATCCTTCCAAATGAATTTCATAAGTACCTTTCCTAAGATGTTTTCCTGCTTCCATTCTTCCCCAGTAGTCATGGTGGGGGCCAAACACCTCTCCTAAGCTTAACTTTATGATAGCTATATTCCAAGTTGTATAGTATTTGTATATTTTCCCAATTGGATATATGACCTCAGTTCCTACCAGAATCTAACACATAGTAATAAATGTTCATTTTAATGAAAAAATGGAACTTTCAGGGAACTTTTCTGGTGCACTATTTAAGGTTATTATATGAGGGACTCTTTGCAATCTATGTGATGAGTTAAATCACTGAACAGTGTCAGTGGGCAGTTTGATAACAGAACTCCTAAAGGGTATATGAATAATTTTGATAATGTTTGAATATCAACCTTCCCAGGATTTGTTCTGGTTAGACATTCTATTAGTATTATTCATAACATGACTCCTGGACAAAGTTTAAAGTTGGAATTGGAGAAAATATCTCCAATAGCTTGCTTTCTGAGTCCTTGCTCCATTTTATAAGATATTCCATAAAAAGTACCAGTAAATTTAGTTCCCAAATGAGCCAGGTTTGTCACAAGGAATTTGATTACTATCGTTGGACTCTTACATTATTAGGTACTTTCTTGGAACAAGTAAATATAACCTACAAATGGTTTAATTATAATACCAACCATCTAATAAAAGTACTATCTGATGATTCCTTTAGAAAAGGGTAATTCCTAAAAGTGACACTGATCCTTTACCCCTGCAAAATCATTCATGTAATTATCACCCATAAATCATCTCTCTGAAACTAAGCATTATGAACCCTTTTTCTTTAGAATGTTACAACTCACACTGGGCCACATAAAAATATTAAGTGTTTATGCACTAATAAAGAATTTTAGGGCTTGGCTAGCTTCGCTTAGCATAATCTGCTCTAACAAATGCCAAATGTCTGCTTTGATATAAAGAGAAAAACTAAGAACAGAACAGGAAGAAAGAGCATGAGGAAAAGACTACAGTAAACAAAGACGAATGGGGGGAGAGAAAGGGAAAGAGAAGGGAAAGCATATGGAAATGGTAGGAGACCTTCAAGGATACATAAAATTATAAGAGGTTATGAGGGGCAAGGGGGAGGGAAAAAAAAAAGGGAGAGAATTGAACAACAGCAGGGGAGGTAGAGAGGGAAGATGGGAGGGGAGGGGAGGGGAGGGGGGATAGTAGGGGATAGGAAAGGTAGCAGAATACAACAGTCACTAATATGGCATTATGTAAAAATGCGAATATGTAACAGATGTGATTCTGCAATCTGTATTTGGGGTGAAAATGGGAGTTCAAAGCACAATTTGAGTCTAATGTATGAAAGATGATATATCATGAACTATGTAATGCGATAAATAATCAATAAAAAAAAAGAAAAAAAAAAGAATTTTATATATATATTTCTTGGCAATAAATTTCATGGTTCTCAGCATATATGTGCAATAATATAAGATTCAGATATAAATTCAAAGTAATAACACATGTAAATAGTAAATCTTCATTATGTGCTTCTATGAATACCACATTTTCACAAAAACAAAATAACAACTAAGCTTTTGACAACCAAGCATTGTATCATTCTGCATATCCCATAAGCAAATTTGCTCATATTCTTTGTCTATGATTTTTTTTATTTAGTAAGCTATACAAAAAGTTGTTTGTACTAGGATATTACTATATTATTTAAAATTAACAAATATATTTGCACAGGTTTAGAGTATATGGTGAAATGAAAATATAGGTAACCATGCATTCTCAAAATTCTCTGAGGCCTGGGAGAGACTCTCTAGAAATAAGAACTAGCACTGCAGGAAAGTTGAAACTGGGGTCAAACAAGAGTCGAGTAAACTTCCAGGTATGTTACCCTACATATACTAAGGTTCCAGAAGGAAGAGATGGATTCAAATATAAACCTCAAGGCTAAAGATTTAAGGACAGATGTTTTAACTTGCAAGTGCTAATTTTCTATCTAGCTGCTTCTCAGATGGCCACCTATAATAGAGATTCAAAATTAATCTCAACAGGAATCCATCTATTTTACAATAGGCCACAATTATTTGCAATGACAAAAAGGCAGCTAGTATAGTCAAAGCTTGAGAATATATCTAAATAAAACTATTCAAAAATATACACCGTGGCTTTACAAAATAGATTCAAAGAGGCTATTATATACCCATGCACATAAACACACACTTTTCATCAGTGAAAGGATTCTTTCTCTTTCACATTCATTTAAAATTTGGGATATCATGTATTTATTGTTAAGTATTCTGAGTAGTGAAATGTTGACAAATCAGTATATTTGATTTATTTAAATGACATAATAATCTGTCATTTGTATTTTATAAAATGGAAAGAGAATTTAATTTAATGTCTCACCAGTTTAACTACTGATCTAGATTCTTTTATATGCCAGTGATTTTGATAATATTTGCTCGTAGAGAACAAATAGAAAGCTTGTCCTTGTAGGATCTATAAACTCATTTATATGACGAATCACCAACAGATTATGACTGGATGTAGCTTCACAAATCCCCAGAGTGTAAAACTGAACAGAGAAATTAAATAAATCACAATAGCCCAAGTCAAACTAAGCAAATCTCTCCTCTCACTGGGTTTTATATTAAATTCCACAAGGTCATTTGACTTAGTCTGAGGTTGCCAGGATTACTTATACAGTGACTACTAAGTTCCCTGACATTTTAAGCAAAATTGGTTGTTGCTGTTGCCCTGTCTGGAAATCCAGTTGACTCTGGGTTAATACATTCCCTTCACACAATTGCAGGAAGGCTCAACCTGGCAGTCCCACCCGGTAGATAAAAAAATCAACCCACTGATCCTGCCTGTTGGAGGAGTGTCTTGTTTCATACTTCTGACAGCACACAACCTACCACCGACATTCTTACAGACCTCCTATTCTACATTTGTGTTATAAAAACAGAATTATTATAAGCAAAAGCATATCTTCAAATACAGTGCAAGACTAGGTGCCTCATACTTGGGTCTTAGAAATTTCTTTTTTTTTTAATTGGTTGTTCAAAACATTACAAAGCTCTTGACATATCATATTTCATACATTAGATTGAAGTGGGTTATGAACTCCCAATTTTACCCCAAATGCATATTGCAGAATCACATCGGTTCAATATCCACAATTTTACATAATGCCCTATTAGTAACTGTTGTATTCTGATACCTTTCCTATCCTCTACTATCCCCCCTCCCCTCCCCTCCCATCTTCTCTCTCTACCCCATCTACTGTAATTCATTTCTCTCCTTGTTTATTTTCCCATTCCCCTCACAACCTCTTATATGTAATTTTGTATAGCAACGAGGGTCTCCCTCCATTTCCATGCAATTTCCCTTGTCTCTCCCTTTCCCTCCCACCTCATGTCTCTGTTTAATGTTACTATTTTCTTCCTACTCTTCCTCCCTGCTCTGTTCATAGTTGCTCTCATCATATCAAAGAAGACATTTGGCATTTGTTTTTTAGGGATTGGCTAGCTTCACTAAGCATACTCTGCTCTAGTGCCATCCATTTCCCTGCAAATTCCATGATTTTGTCATTTTTTAGTGCTGTGTAATACTTCATGGTGTATAAATGCCACATTTTTTATCCATTCATCTATTGAAGGGCATCTGGGTTGGTTCCACAGTCTAGCTATTGTGAATTGTGCTGCTATGAACATCGATGTGGCAGTATCCCTATAGCATGCTCTTTTAAGGTCTTCAGGGAATAGTTCGAGAAGGGCAATAGCAGGGTCAAATGATGGTTCCATTCCCAGCTTTCCAAGATATCTCCATACTGCTTTCCAAATTGGCCGCACCAATTTGCAGTCCCACCAACAATGTACAAGTGTACCCTTTTCTCCACATCCTCTCCAGCACTTCTTGTTGTTTGACTTCATAGTGGCTGCCAATCTTACTGGAGTGAGATGGTATCTTAGGGTGGTTTTGATTTGCATTTCTCTGACTGCTAGAGATGGAGAGCATTTTTTCATGTACTTGTTGATTGATTGTATGTCCTCCTCTGAGAAGTGTCTGTTCAGGTCCTTGGCCCATTTGTTGATTGGGTTATTTGTTATCTTATTGTCTAATTTTTTGAGTTCTTTGTATACTCTGGATATTAGGGCTCTATCTGAAGTGTGAGGAGTAAAAATTTGTTCCCAGGATGTAGGCTCTCTATTTACCTCTCTTATTGTTTCTCTTGCTGAGAAAAAACTTTTTAGTTTAATTAAGTCCCATTTGTTGATTCTTGTTATTAACTCTTGTGCTATGGGTGTCCTATGAAGAAATTTGGAGCCCGACCCCACAATATGTAGATCGGAGCCAACTTTTTCTTCTATCAGATGCAGAGTCTCTGATTTGATATCAAGCTCCTTGATCCATTTTGAGTTAACTTTTGTGCATGGCGAGAGAAAGGGATTCAGTTTCATTTTGTTGCATATGGATTTCCAGTTTTCCCAACATCATTTGTTGAAGATGCTATCCTTCCTCCATTGTATGCTTTTAGCCCCTTTATCAAATATAAGATAGTTGTAACTTTGTGGATTAGTCTCTGTGTCCTCTATTCTATACCATTGGTCCACCCGCCTGTTTTGGTACCAGTACCATGCTGTTTTTGTCACTATTGCTCTGTAATATAGTTTGAAATCTGGTATCGCTATACCGCCTGATTCACACTTCCTGCTTAGAATTGCTTTTGCTATTCTGGGTCTTTTATTTTTCCATATGAATTTCATGATTGCTTTATCTATTTCTACAAGAAATGCCGTTGGGATTTTGATTGGTATTGCATTAAACCTATAGAGAACTTTTGGTAATATCGCCATTTTGATAATGTTAGTTCTGCCTATCCATGAACAGGGTATATTTTTCCATCTTCTAAAATCTTCTTCTACTTCTCTTTAGGGTTCTGTAGTTTTCATTTTATAAATCTTTCACCTCTTTTGTTAGGTTAATTCCCAAGTATTTTATTTTTTTTGAGGATATTGTGAATGGAGTGTTTTTCCTCATTTCCGTTTCAGAAGTTTTGTCGCTGATATACAGAAATGCCTTTGATTTATGCGTGTTGATTTTATATCCTGCCACTTTGCTGAATTCATTTATTAGTTCTAGTAGTTTCTTTGTAGACCCTTTTGGGTCTTCTAGGTATAGAATCATGTCGTCCACAAATAGTGATAATTTAAGTTCTTCTTTTCCTATTTTTATGCCTTTAATTTATTTTGTCTAATTGCTCTGGCTAGTATTTCAAGGAGTAAATTAAATAGAAGTGGTGAGAGAGGGCATCCCTGTCTTGTTCCAGATTTTAGAGGGAATGCCTTCAACTTTTCTCCATTCAGAATGATGCTAGCCTGAGGCTTAGCATAGATAGCTTTTACAATGTCAAGGTAAGTTCCTGTTATCCCTAGTTTTTCTAATGTTTTAAATATAAAGGGATGCTGTACTTTGTCGAATGCTTTCTCTGCATCTATTGAGATGATCATATGGTTCTTATCTTTAAGTCTATTGATGTGGTGAATAACATTTATTGATTTCCGTATATTGAACCAGCCTTGCATCCCAGGGATGAATCCTACTTGATCATGGTGCACAATTTTTTTGATGTGTTTTTGTATTCGATTCGCCAGATTTTTATTGAGGATTTTTGCATCTAGGTTCATTAGAGATATTGGTCTGTAGTTTTCTTTCTTTGAGGTGTCTTTGTCTGGTTTCGGAATCAGGGTGATGTTGGCCTCATAGAATGAATTTGGAAGAGCTCCCTCTTTTTCTATTTCCTGAAATAATTTGAAAAGTATTGGTATTAATTCTTCTTTAAAGGTTTTGTAAAACTCCACTGTATACCCATCCGGTCCCGGGATTTTTTGTTTGGTAGTCTTTAGATTGCTGCTTCAGTTTCATCCATTGATATTAGTCTGTTCAAATTGTGTGTATCCTCCTGACTCAGTCTGGGCAAATCATGTGACTTAAGAAATTTATCGATGTCTTCACTGTCTTCTATTTTATTGGAATATAGGTTTTCAAAGTAATTTCTAATTGTCTTCTGTATTTCTGTAGCATCTGTTGTGATATTGCCTTTTTCATCCCGTATGTTAGTAATTTGAGTTCTCTCTCTTCTTCTCTTCGTGAGCATGGCTAAAGGTCTGTCGATCTTATTTATTTTTTTCAAGAACCAACTTTTAGTTTTGTTAATTTTTTCAATACTTTCTTTTGTTTCAATTTCATTGATTTCCGCTCTAATTTTAATTATTTCTTGCCTTCTGCTACATTTGCTGTTGTTTTCCTCTTCCTTTTCTAGGGCTTTGAGTTGAAGTGTGAGCTCATTTGTTGGTTTTTTCTTTTTTTGAGGAATGACCTCCAGGCGATGAATTTCCCTCTTAAAACTGCTTTCATTGTGTCCCATAGATTCCGATATGTTGTGTCTGTATTTTCATTAATCTCTAAGAATTTTTTTATTCCCTACTTTATGTGTTCTGTAACCCATTGATCATTCAGTAACATTGTTCATTTTCCATGTGATGTAGGATTTTTCCTTCCTTCTTTTATCATTGATTTCCAGTTTCATTCCATTATGATCAGATAAAATGCAAGGTATTATCTCCACCCCTTTATATTTACTGAGGGTTGCCCTATGGCATAATAGATGGTCTATTTTTGAGAAGGATCCATGTGCTGCTTAGAAAAAAGTATATCCATTTGATGATGGTTGATATATTCTATATATGTCAGTTAAGTCTAGGTTATTGATTGTGGTATTGAGTTCTATAGTTTCTTTATTCAACTTTTGTTTGGAGGATCTGTCCAATGGTGAGAGAGGTGTGTTGAAGTCACCCATAATTATTGTGTTGTGGTCTATTTGATTCTTGAACTTGAGGAGAGTTTGTTTTATGAATGTCACAGCACCATTATTTGGTGCATACATATTGATAATTGTTATGTCTTGTTGGTGAATGGTTCCTTTTAACAGTATATAATTTCTTTCTTTATCCCTTTTGATTAACTTAGACTTGAAGTCGATTTTATTCGATATGATGGCCACCCCTGCTTGCTTACGAGGACCGTGTGCATGGTATATTTTTTCCCATCCTTTCACCTTCAGCCTGTGTATGTCTTTTCCAATCAGATGTGTCTCCTGGAGGCAGCATATTGTTGGATTTGTTTTTTTAATCCATGATACCAGCCTATGTCGCTTTATTGGAGAGTTTAAGCCATTAACATTCAGAGTTACTATTGATATATGGTTTGTACTTCCAGCCATGTTTGATTATTTATCCTTTTTTAAAAAAAATTTAGTTTGTTTCTCCATGATTATCTTTCCCCTCGCCCTCTGTCTCTACCGAGGCACTTCCTACTGATGGTTTTGGTTATTGTTTTTCATTTCTTCCTCGTGTAGTGTTTTGCTCAAAATGCTTTGCAATGCTGGTTTTCTGGCTGCAAATTCTTTTAACTTTTGTTTATCATGAAAGATTTTTATTTTGTTGTCATACCTGAAGCTTAATTTTGCTGGATACAGAATTCTTGGTTGGCATCCATTGTCTTTCAGTGTTTGAAATACATTGTTCCATGACCTTCTTGCTTTCAGCGTCTGTGATGAAAAATCCGTTGTTAACCTTATTGGTTTACCCCTGAATGTAATCTGCCTCCTTTGTCTTGTAGCTTTTAATATTTTCTCTTTGTTCTGTATATTGGATATCTTCATAACAATGTGTCTTGGCGTTGGTCTACTGTGATTTTGTGGGCTCGGTGTCCTGTATGCATCTTCAATTTGTATATCTGTTTCCTTTTTTATTTCTGGAAAGTTTTCTGTAATTATTTCATTCAGCAGGTTACTCATTCCCTTGGTTTGAATCTCTGTACCTTCTTCTATACCAATGACTCGTAAGTTTGGTTTTTTATGTTATTCCATAACTCTTGGATATTTTTCTCGTGATTTTTTACCAGCCTTTCTGAGTTGGCTAGACTCTTTTCAAGATATATTTTGTCTTCATTATCTGACGTTCTGGCTTCTACTTGCTACACTCTGTTAGTGATACTCTCAATTGAGTTTTTAATTTGGTTTATTGTTTCCTTCATTTCTAGAATTATTGTTTGATTATTTTTTATAATTTCTATCTCCTGATAAAAGAAGAAGTTAAGCATCTTTATCTGTTTATGTAATTCATTCTCAATGTGTTCTTTTGCTCCTTGAATTTGCTGTCTCGTATCCTCTTTACGGTTCCATTCCACCTGTCTAAGGTGTTCCTTGAGTTCTTTATATGACCATTTTTCTGATGACTCTAGGTCCTCCTGAATATTTAGGCTGCCCTGCATTGTTTGTACTCCTTTTCTTCCTTGCGTTTTCAAGCTGCTCATGTTACTTCTTGTTCTGTTTGACTGCTGAGTTACTGTTTACTCCTGTAGCCACAGGTTTCAATGAAGTTATCTCCTCCGCCGCAGTCTGGTGATGTCAGTTCTCTGCCATGGTGGTATCTCTTGCAAATGGCAACAGTTCATTTCCCTTTGCCGGGTGACCAATGCAATGGGTGGGTCCTTACTGTCTCTCCCAAGCACTGTTTCAAACCTGTGGCCACTACCTATGAAGGTTCGGTTGGCATTTACCTCCGTGGGATCAGAAGGGCTGACCAGTTGTTTCAGCCGGATGTATTAGTGCTGAGTCACAGCCGTTTGTCTGTGGGAAGCAGGCGAATGGGAGCTTGAATTCAGCCGATCTGGGCTCAGTGTGTGTTCTGAGAGGCCCAGACTGTTCGCCCCAGATCCACGTCAGCTCAGCATTGCCTAATGATCCATTTTCTGGATTTCAGGATGCTTAGTGTTCCCCTTATATTTTTTTTCAGCTCCAATGTAGCACAAAAACCACAGTAAATATATTTAATTATTTTCCTGCCTTACATTCTTTCTTATCACCTTCATTAGGAACCTCTCATGCTGCCTCCTCCGCCGCCACTACCGCCAACCGATCTTAGAAATTTCTAAGATGCATGTGTTTTGTACACAAATGTTGTGTTTCAAAATCAGAGTTCTGTTCCCTTTGGACTTTCTCCCACTGCTCATACTGTTATGAGAAAGGATTTTCCAAGAGTAGTTTCTGTAGCAAAAAGGGTCTGTTTATGAAAGCCTGTCCATCTTTTGCCTTTTACATGTGTTCCAACACAAAACAATTCCTAACAACAAAACAGAATCTCTTTTGATTAAAGAGCACATCACTAGACATTGGAACATTTCGCAATCCTGATTTGCACAAGTCTTCTGAGGCTCTTGCTAAACACAAAATGAATTTTTAAAAATTTACTTTTACTTTCTAGCTCACACACTTTTGCTCTGAGGTTTTAAAGATCACTAGCCAGACTAAAATTTGAAAAATAGAGTAAGGCCTATTTTCTTTGCCAAGACCATTCTCAAAAGCTCTATATTTTGTCTTAAGATTCCTAACCACTTCCTCAAATTTATTGACTTCTCCATGAATTTTATTCACACTGTGGTGAACAGTAGGGATATACTAAATGATCTGCCTTTCCAGTTTATAGCAATTGCTACCAAATTTTATGAAGTGCTAACTTTAGCCTGAGGAGTTTCAAAATACAACAAGGTAAATTTAACTTATGTGATAAAAGTTATTTTTCTTAAAGTAAGGGGGACAGACAAAAAAAAAATCAAACCTTGAGAAACTGAGAAATCATTTTAGAAATGAAAATTATAGTCTTAAATCAGAAAAATATTCTACTAAGCCCCTTTACATTCTTTCAATATCTAAACATTCAACAAATCTTTACAGATCACCTTCTTTAGATATTATAGGTGCTGAACACAGAGAAATGAAAAACAGTACCAACCTATGTTCTATTGAAATGTATATTGTAGCAGAAAAAGAATTTACTAAAAATGTGTCAAACGTATCAGATAATATATCAGATGATTGTAACACTAAAACAAAGCAGAAATAGTGACCACAGCGTCAAGGAGGAGAAGGAGCTAAAGGTTTAAAGAGGGTAACAAAAGAGGAACTAGGGAAGGAGACATTGAACAAACACTTAACAGCAATGACGGAAGCAGCCAGGAGATTAAGAGAACACTCCAGGCAAAGAGGCCAAACAGGATTCTAGATCCAGGTGAGCCAGGGTAAGAGGATTAGAGGGTAGAGATGCATCAAGAAAGTGCCCCTGGGTTCAATCAATCCCTGATACCATTAAAAAAAAAAGTAGCAGTCTGGTGCTGGTCAGTGAAGCGGGATTCTGCAGGAACCTAGGGCTAGGCTTGCTGTCACAGGCACTCCAGGCTAATACCCAGTGAGGCAGATGGCCTGCAGGGATTTTTACCTGGTGTAGTTTATCCTTATGGTTTCTATGATTAAGAAGGAATTTGGAAGGTTAATGGCAGAGCAGAAAAGATCTCTTGCTCTCCAGGACTGCCAAAAAGAACTTTGCATCTTTCTTTCTCTGAAGAAAATTCTCAGCATCTGTTTCCTCCTGTGGCAAAACTATAAGTATACCTATCACATTGTCCAGAGGGAAGACTCCTTCACAGATACCAGGCAACTTCTGCGTCTTAAGAGTCATCCCATCAACTCAGCCAAAGCTCCCTCTGGGCATAAATGCTTTGAGAGAGAGTCTTAACTGCATCTAATTAAAGAGCATGTAAACAATCTCAATTTGAGATGTGGATGTGAGATTGATTTTAATTATTTAATATTAAATTTAAAAACCCTTCTCTATAAGTGGTTTTTTTTCCCCATATGAAAGGTTGATGTAGCAACATTCTCTAGCCTAGACATATGGTGGGGTTGTTTAATAACCAAGAAAATATAATAAACTTGAATCTAGCACATACTTAGAATTCTATCATATTGAGGCCAAATAAATATATTTTAAAATTCTGAATTATAAAAGGAAAAATTTAAAACATCTTTGTGCTTAAGGGGGGCTTCTTTAATCCAAAAATTGAATCACCACAGGATTCCATTAAATAGAAAGCTCTCACAGTGAATTATTAATATATTGATGTTAACATATTTATAGACACATAGCAATGCTTTATATTGAGATTTCTAACCTAGACTGTTAGGCTTTTTTTGGGCTCTAGCAATGGACTATAAAATCCTTGAAATTATACTCAATATTATGTGTATATATTTACTTAAGGGTGTACACATACAGAGTGCCATAGTATTCACAAAGAACTTAAGACATGATGTAACTCTCCTACAATTTATGTTCTCTAAAACAGACCAAATTTGAGGAAAAGGAAAGGAAGTGATCTATTTAGGCAAGAAGCAGAAACCCAATCTCAATGAATTAAGTGAAAGGAAATTTATTTAAAATGAGGATCATTTCATAGACCCTTGTGCCAGAAATATGACCAGGTGTCACGGGAACTGAGTTGTTCTTTCTTGCTTGCTTGCCATCTCTTTCTCTTCCACTGTACACATTTGATTTATTCTGCTACCTGCCTACTGTCTCCAACAGGCTTTACAATTTTGCTCCTTAAAACCTTGCCTTGTGACTTGTTTTGGATCACCATGATCCCGATTTGAGTCCACAATTCGTCAAGCTTCTATATCTCCAAATTTAATAACATCTGATTCAGTCTCTGCTTCTCTTAAGAATATATCAGTTCTTTAGAGAAAAGGAATTGATATTCATAGCTTGGATTCTGAATTCATTCCTTGCCAAGAGGCAGCATCATCTCATATAATCCTGTTCATCTGGGCTCCTCCTTCAGAAAGGGCACATCAAAAATAGCTAGATAATATACTCCAACTGCTTAGATATGCCTGTCTACCCTACCAGTCTCTAAGTGCTCAAGCTGACCACTATGAGTCCTGTCTTTAACTTGTAAAGTACTCAGTGCTTAAATTCTAGTGCTTTCACAACACACCTACTCCATCAGAGTCTTACACTATTCTCCAAATGTCCACTTAAAAGGTCTCCCCTCTATTGGAAAGTCAAAGGGATCCAAATAAGCACAAACTTCCTCCTTGTACTCACCAACCTTAACGTCATGGTTTAAGAGTATGTGGTAAGTGCCAGATTGCCGCAGTCTTGGCTGGGCACAAGATCATGAGCCACCACACAGCTTTGTCAATTCAAACAGCAATTCTTTATTCCCAAACTCACACCGGCCTCCACACACGTTCTGGGGCAATCCCGTTCTCCTCCGCCCAATTCACCTACTCCACGAGGCTCTTTTCCAATCCTTTCTGAATCTCACGAGAACTCAACGGGAAAAAGCAGCAGGAACACCCTAATCCCGGCAGCAATAATCTTCAACCTCCAACTTCCCTAAAACCCCTATTGTCTTAAACCGGGAACGCCTTAAAAACAAATTATCTTAAACCCGGATACTTCTTAAAACCTGGATCCACCCTGGTCATTGAGCAGGGTCACCTTTCTCTCACACACATGCAAGGTCACAGCAAATTTCCAAGGCAAGTCCATTTAACATGGGGTACGCTGGCAAGGAAATATCGATGCGTCATTCCTACTTGGCAATGGCCCTCAGCACCAGATGAGGGACCCATACAGTAGTGCTATACCTGCAATAGTTGACCCCTGAGGCACATCAGGTTCTCAATATATCCCTTCTCCATATAACAAGACTATTTCGAGGAACAAGTTTTCAAGTTAACCGTTTTATAATACCAAGTCCTTTAGTAAGCATCATGTTTCCATCCAATGTGGAAGTGAATTTGGAGACCTGATAAATTTTAATGGATCAAAAATATCGTAGTTTGTGTTGAACACAATTCTTATCTTCAACACACAGTACAATATATTTCAGCATTTGAAATAAAATGAGAGCGTAGGTGACTATAAGGACAAAACAAAGATGAAAAAAGATTTTATTTCAAATGTGTCGTTCTGTAGTTTTGTGTGTGTGTGCATGTGTTTGTGTGCGTGCTCATCCCACATTTGAAATAGTGAAATAGGCTAGAGTGAACATTTGAAAATCAGTCTTAGTTGAAACAGGATCTAGAGGTGACGTCACCTCTTTATTCTTGAAATGAACATGTGTATCTAAGTCTATATATTCTAAGCCACACAATTAAAATTCTAAAGTAGAATTGTTTAGAACCAACGAAAGATATTTTTAGGAAGAAGTGTCTTAGCATTGACATTGTTTAGAATTGCCAGCTCATGGCAATAATAAGAAGCAGGCTGAGCTCTAGTCTGCTATTATTGTTTTCATATTCTCTGTAGACATTGCTCCCAGGGAAATTATTCCTCTTGCTCCTAATGCCCCTGACTTGGTGTGTGATGCCAGAGAAAAATGTCCTGGCTGGAGTGAAAGGAAATTTTAATGACAGTATTGTATAGGACATAAAGACCACAAGCTAAGCTTAAAAAATATTGGCTTAAGAGCTTGAAACATTATTAGAAATACTCAGAGAACTATGTTGTCCTGACAGGCTAGGGGATGTTATTAGCACCTTCTTACTCAATAGTTCTTAGTATGTTTCTTCCTCTGTAGAGAAAGGCTCAGGTAGGCTCACCTTTCCAGGTACTCAGTCTTATTCTAATTCTCCAGGTAGTTTCTGAATAATGTGTTTTTCCTGTATATCACTATAACTGATTTGGGTCATATACCCATCCTAAAACAATTCTTGGCAGGATATGCAGTGACTGGGTAATCTGGTGACTATGTCTGCCCTGGGAGCTAAGAGGCTGAGTCAATTAGCAGTGATACACAATCAATCAAAAACATACCTCAAATTTTGAATTTTGATCTTTTCCCAGGCTAGCAAAATGCATGTACTGTGGTGCTCTCTTGCAATATGACTCCCCTTCAGCCACTTATCACAAAAGTAAATGACCAGTACTCAACAGTGTACATATTGCCAAGGCTTTTGGATATTATGTTTTGGCATTCCATCATATCCACCCATCTGTGTGGTTACATAAGATATTCAACACTTGGTTATAAAATAGACTATCTTAGATGATTTTGCCCAACTTCGGGCAAATATAAGTTTTCTCATCTAAGCTGTGATGTTTGGTCAGGTAGGTGTATTAAATGCATTTTTATTATTGGATATTTTCAACTTAGCATAAGCCTATCAGAATTTAATCCCATCAGTCAAAGAGCATCTGTTTAATAAAGGAAAACAAAATCAGTTTCAAAGAAGATTATCTTTTGTGGACTGGTTTTTATGCCAACCTGTTCATCTTTACTTTGACCTGCACAAAAAACCTTTTATGAAGAAAGAATTATCCTCATTTAAAAATTTAAGACAAGATCTTTCCTTATTCTGCTACAAATTTGTGGGGGAAAAGCAATCATTGGTTCTTCATTTCTCTATGTCTGTGAAACTAAGACGTACGCAGCACCTTTTCTTCAGACTTTCCATAAGATAGTACATCATTAAATTCTGTTATAAAAACAATGATAATGAAAAGTAAATGAGTCATATTAACTTACTGGTAAGATCTTTATCTCCACCAAGTGAAGCTGAAATAGATATGCAATCCATATTTTCCTGACTACAAAACTAATTACATATTGGCAAACACATAATTGTCAGTTTGTATGACAGAGGCGGACCACAATGTATCAGGATCTTTAGATAATATATTTCTAAATTCAAGATAGATAAAACAAATTAATGACCGTTTTCTACCTGTTTTAAAATTTTACTATTTCTATATTGTTTCTTTGCTAAACATGTTACTAAATATTTATATAATCAACAATTTTTCTCGGGCTGTCAAGAGCCACCTGTAATTTTCAGAAGAGTCATATACATGCTTTTTATTGTTTTGACTGAAATTTGTAACTTTTTAAGTAAAAATGATATAATAACCTATTCTATAATTAATTCTTTCACAGTGAACAATCTGTTATCTAATCTGTGATGGGGAAATGACTTCAGCTGACTACAGTGAAAACCTGCCACAACCACAAGGCCAAGTTTCTGACCCTTTTTTTAGTTCTCCATGGACAAGTTGATGTCACCTCTTAGGGGGCAATTACAGAGTCAAGGGAGCTCAGGGGAGCTCTTCTCAGCAGCCTGCCACCTCAGCAGGAGTGAGTTCATCCTCCTGAACTCTGGCCTCCAATGTGTAACTGTTCATAATTTTATGAAGTATCTAAATGTCTGTCACTAATTTTAAAAAAAGAGAATAGAAAACTCTAAACCAAGGAAATTGTGAATTCAAAAAGTTAGGAGGGTTACCAAATACATTAACAACATTTTCTTTAAAAAGCAGAATCACTTTCTTTTGAAATCAACCCCACAGTGGTGAGACACGTTTTTCTTCTAGTGTCCTGTGATGGCACAGAGCCTTACCCGACAAATCCTGCCAGCTTCCAAGTCCAGCACCAACATATGGGACAGCACTCCCTCACAGCGTTGTGGAGAAGAGCACATGTCCCCACTGGGCGATGAGAGTCGAGACTCTTGGTTTTTCAAGGCCAGACATGGTTGGAGAGCTTTCCTTGTTCTGTCAGAAAAGTTCATGAAGAACTGTGAATAGGATCAGCCCAGAGGAGTAAAAGTTTTATTTTCACTGTCCAAACATCAGTCAATATACTGGGAGAGGTAGCGGAAACCTTTGCCTGAGCCTTGCCTCTTGAGCACAGTGCACATGAACACTTCCATGAGGCAGGGATTCAGTTCTTTGAGAGACATTTTCCCCTTTCCTGTGGTTTGTTCTACAAAACCCAAATATCTTATGAAATTTTTCTTCACTGATTGCATCTGTTCTGGCAATTTTGTTTCCCAAGATAGGATTGGCACATTGGCTATTATTTCATCAATCATTAAAGTATTAAGTTCAACGTTGGATTCCATGAGGCAAGAATGATTTGCATGGTCCACCAGAAAGACAATCCGTTTAATTGCTGGAAAATAATTTTTCCAAACTTGCTCATACCCACCAAGATCAAAAGTTGTAAAAGTCATTCTAGCAATTGTCAACTCTTTTGATGTTGGATGTAGTGTTGGAACATGTTAGTCCAATCTGTCATTTTTGAGCATATGAAAAAGAGTGGTTTTGCCTGCATAGTCCAAACCCAAGAATTCAAGTTTTCCAGACGTCTTATAGAGTCCTAAGAACTGGACTCTACTGCTGAAGCTATTATAGATCCACTCAAAGATGAAATACATTAATGCTTAGTGTGGCCTGAGGGGCTCCTCCGAAGGTGGTAGGCAGTTGGAACCCCCCCCTCAGAACACACAGACCAGCAGATATACATGCTTTTTAGAATTTCATTTTTTCATTGCATTTCTAATATTTTCTTGGATATATTATGGACAAAATATTCGTATCTCTTTCAAATTCATAAGTTGAAATTTAAACCCCAATATTATCATGATAGGAAAAGGGTATTTGAGAAGTAAGTCATAAGAGTAAAGTCCTAATAAATAAAATTAGTGTCCTTTTAAAAGGAGATAGGAAAGCTTTCTCTCAAAGTAAAAGACTGCTGACTACAAACCAGAAAGTCCTTGCCTAACACTGGGATCAGCCAGTACCTTCATCTTAGACTTCCCAGCCTCCATGACTTTGAAAAATAAATTTCTGTTAAGTAACAGAAGTCTATGGTAACTTGTTGTAGTAGCACAAACTAAGACGTGAACACACCTGACCACTCTTAGTATCTTGTTAAAACACCCAAATGATTTCTTAAAAATTACACCTTATCTGAATGCAATCTTTTATAATATTTCTATTAATATTTATAATATCTGAGGGAGGAAAAAAATGAGAGCTTTAAGTTTAGAATTTTTGGTACTTGAAATATGGATTGAATATATTTTCATGTAAGTCCAAATACCTACAGTGACCAGGCAACAAAGTGGGAAAGAAACAGAAGGTAAAGATGTTAAATTAAATATCATGGCCAATGCTAAGGGAGTTAGGATCTCCATATTCTAAGTGAAATCTGCTATGTGGAAACTTGGGCCCAATAATTGCCAGATACTTTGAATTATCAAGAGAAGCCAGAAATCCAAATACCATATTATTTTTAAATGTCAATTATAAAGTTTTAAAAATTTAAAGTATTATGGCTGTGGCAGGATGGGTGGGTAACAGGGAATCTGATAAGCATTCCTTTAGACCTACAGTTAGCAATTCATGGATCAAATGATAGCTAAAAATAATTTATTATTGTATAGCCTTCCTTCACGAGTAGGAACAGTTCAGATGTTCAAATACAAATCTGAGCTATGGTTTAGCTTATGAAAAATGATATAGAAAATAAATCTGATTCTTGGTTTAAAATTAGAAACTAATTTTACCTTCCACGTGCAACAGGATTGGGATGGGCTTATTTTAATTAGGCAAACAGTGCTCTGACAGGCAGAACATATTCTACAAAGAAAACCATCAAGGAAAAAAAAACCCACATAAGCAATTTTGTCATGATCACAAACTATTTCAAACCAACATCAATCTGTTTTAAATAAGCAATAAACAACTATATAATACAGAATCATAAAAGATTCAACAGTTCAAATTCTTGCTGCCAAACCAGCTAGTTTTTATCTATAGGTAAATCTTGGTTTTACATACCCATAGGTTATAGCTTCTAGGCTTTTATGCACCCACTCCCTTTTGGAAAGGGAGTGGGTGTATAAAAATATCATTTAATTACTTCATAAGTGCAAAAGTTACACAGTGTAATCCAGTCAAAAATCTTGTTGGCTTCCCATGTTGTAAACAGTGAGAAGTCTGGCTAGTAAAGTCAATTTTATTGTCCATTCACATACCCTGCCTATAGCTGTCCCTGATATTATTCTACTCTGAAAATAAAAAGTCTACTCTCATGGGGAAACTGATTGGATTTAAATATAGTTAACAGTCCTATCTTCAATATGCAAAGAAATTAATGTCCCCAATTAAAACATTTGCTAAGGCTTTTGAGAATGCCTTCCAGCTTCTAAAACTCTTGGTTTACATAGTTCTTTGCCTATATATTTTTGTCCATGCTTCAAATATAGCATTACTAAAGCACTTATAAGTTTTGTCTTGTTTTTAAATAACTTGTATATGTGTTTATCTCCAATGACTGGTACTAGGTCCCTGAAAGGTAATGTTTTGGTCTTGTCGTATTGCTCATTCATAGGGTCATATGATCGGTTGGTCTTCTATTGAGAGTAGATATTCAATGATGTTCGCAAATGAGTTAAAAAATAAAAACAAGGATTAAGAGATATGAAAACAGACCATCCTTTCTCGTTTTTCTTAGCTAATTTCTTCCTGTCTGCAGCTGTCACCTAATATTTTACAAAATAGAGTATCTTACTGATAAATTATTTGTAACAAGTTTTGAGTTCCTCATTTGCCAACAGAATATATATTTCTTAAGAACAGAAGATGAGCTGGGCATGGTGGTGCATGCCTTCAATCCAGCAACTCAGGAGGCTGAAGCAGTAGGATCATAAGTTTGAGGCCAGCCTTGGCAACATAGAGAGACCCTGACTCAAAATAAAAAATAAAAAATGTCTGGAGATGTAGCTCAGTGATAAAGTACCCTGGGTTAAACTCAAAATAAGGAAAAAAGAGACACAATTTGACCCTCTAAATAATGTGATAAGTGATGAGAGCAATTATCACATTCTATTATATTTATTTCTTCCTTAGAATACAATTCCCTGAGAATAGTGATCATACCTCGATACCTCACCCTCTTTGCATTTGCAAAATTAAGAACACAGAGCTAAATACTCAATAAATATCGATTCTTAAAATAAATTCACAAAGTATTAAATAAACAAGTCAATTTGAATATAAGTGAAACTAATAACACTCTTATAATCAAACAAAATATAAATTAAAAAACTTTCTGAGATAGTGATATAGCTCAGAGCACTTGCCCAGTATGCATAAGGCCCTGAGTTTCTCAGCACTGAAGAAAACAAAATGTCTAAGTCCAACTCTTTCCATGCACACTTCAAAAATGATACAGATTAGCAAAAAGGACAACATTTCATATTTCCAGCAAAATTAAAAGAAAATATAATAAACTTCTAACTACCTGGACATAGAAAAAGGAATACTAATTTCTATCAGAACTCTTGAGTTCCTGCCATAACCTTTTGCAAATACTCTGGTATTTGAGAAAACTGTGCGAGAGAGAAGAATTGAAATAAAATTTAATCCTACAAACAGAAAGCCCCACATTAAGAAAAAACAAATATAAAAAAATAAGTGAAAAAGGGAAATAATCCTGTTCATCAGAGTATTGACCATAGAGCTATTATAAAAAATCATATACAGAATGACATCAACTAGCTAGTTTCCATGGTCCATCCTTCCTTGAAATTATTGAAAAATCAAGCATAATCATAAGAATCAACTTTATAATTCTGGGAAAATTTGAAAGACTCCAGGAATCAAGCAAACCTTGAATCAAAAAATGTACAGGTGCTACTTGAGGAACACATACAGAGTATTTGTTTTTATTTTACCTAACTTGAGGTGCTCAGAAGGGAAGAGCACTTATTCAGCAGGCATTCCTAGAACACATTGTGAGGCATGTGAACAACTGAGACAAAAAATAGATACGTGGAAAGCCTGGGAAGAAAAGCTGGGCAGGCTGGTTTGGGCAATAAGGGCTTTCAAAAGCCTCCTTCCAAAGTGGTTGAGAAAGCCTCACCTATGCTCAGGGCAGGACCAGTGCTCATAAAGGGCTTGAGGATTCCTTAGTTTTCATTCTGGCTATCTTCTAGGCTTGGGCTGAGCAATAGGCCCAAAGCAGAACTCAAATGGCCTGGCCACTTGTCTGAAGATCAGTCTTTAAACTAGGAGTGTTTTCTTTTTCTTTTTCTTATTGAAAGTGTTTGAGAAGGATCAGTGTTTGTTGTTGGTGGTGGTTTTTAACCAAAAAATATTGAAAAAGAACAGAGTTAGAACCCTCACATTTATCTATTTCAAAACTTAGTACTAATCTGTGGTAATCAAAATCACATGGTACTGCCTTTCAAAAATGGCATGTAGAGGGCTGAAGATGTAAATCAGTGGTAGAGCACTTGTTTAGCACATGCAAAGTCCTGAAGTCAATTCCCAGTAACACACACACACACACACACACACACACACACACACACACACACAGAAAGAGAGAGAGAGAGAGAGAGAGAGAGAGAGATGGAGAGAGAGAAGCATGTACACCAATGAAAAAGAACAATACAAAAATATACATGTATATCTATAGAAAATTGATGCAAAAAAGGAGCTGGATATCTATCTCATAGCATATTCAAAAATTAACTCAAAATGGGTGATTGACTTAAATATGGAAGCTAAAACTATAGAGTAGAATAAAATATTCTTGACCTCAGATTTGGCAGTGGATTTTGAAATACAAAACCAAAAGCATGAGCAAAACAAAACAAAACAAAACAAAAAAAAGAATGAAAGGAAGGAAGGAAGAGACTACCTACAGAATGGAAGAAAATGTTTGCAAATAACAACTCTGAAAAGGATCTAGTATGTAAAACACAGTTTTGAAAAAAAAAACTTTCATAAAACTCACCAACATTTTCAATCAAGAATTGTGTGACAAGAAAAAACAATCCAAATAAATAATTGTAAAAATTTTAAAATAGAAAATGAACAAAAATAAATAAAGTGAGAGCTTATTGAATTCAGAAAAGATAGAAAAGGAAAACATCAGAAAACTAAAATTACAAGATTGCCAAAAAATGCATTTGCAAAATTATAAATTTAATAATTAACATTGAAGAAACACAAGAAACTAAAAACAAGATAAAGGAGTACAAAAAGACAGGAAAATGCTTATAAAGGGAAATGGTCAATAAAGTTTCTATATTAATATATCTGATTTCCTGAACAAAAAAAAAAAAAGAAAAAAAAAGAAAGAAAAAGAAAATATTCTGGAAATAAAAGATCTGAAGCTACCAGTTAAAAGGGTCCAGTTAGCATTTAGTTAGGCAAATTAGCCCATATTTATTAGTGCCAGGACATACAATTAAATATTAGTATTTTATAAAGAAAAAATTATCTTGGCAATAGCATAGATATCAACTAATATACAAGAGAAGCAGACAATTAGATACCCCTCAAAAGCAACCCACAAGCTAAGGAAACAGTGGGAAACCTTTTTAAGAACTCAAGGAAGTAGTTATGAACAAGACGTTTGTTAACCCAGACAAGAAAACCAATCCACCAAGTGTCAGGATTTGAAATTAAGTAAATTTAAATAAGAATTCATGCAATCATACCTATGAACTTTTTGAGTAATCTACCAGAGAATGAGGCTCATCCAAATAATATTCAGGAAACTAATAAAATGACTGATGGAATTTAATATGCTTGATTGCAGATCTAAGGGGAAAAAAATACAGACCACACATTGAAGGAAGAAATTTATTAATTCCCTCTAATCTTATAGAAGATAGAAGCCAATATTTCTTAACTCATCCTTTGAGATAAGAATTACTCTCATAGAAAACCAGACAAAGGCATTACAAGAAAAGAAAATTAATGCTGGACCCTAAAAAAAAAAAAAAAGTGAGCATGCCTATAACCCCAGTGACTCAGGAGGCTGAGGCAGGAGGATCACAAGTTCAAAGACAGCCTCGGCAATTTATCAAGACCATCACTAAATTTAGGGAGACCCTGTCTCAAAATAAACTATGCAGGGCTGGAGATGTGGCTCAGTGGTTAAGCCCCACTAGGTTCAATCCCTGGTTAAAAAAATAAAATTAAATAAAAAGAAAATTATATACAATCTCTCTCGTGAACATTAAAAACAAAATCCTTAGCAAAACATTAGAAAATTGTTTTTGACAATGTATAAAAAGAATCACACACCATGACCAAGTAAGATTTTACCCAGATATGCAAGTCCGGCTCAACATTCTAAAATGAATTAATGTAATCCATCATATAACCAGCTAAAGAAAAATTACATGATTATATCAATAGATGAAGAAAATATATTTGACTAAATCCAATACCATTCACAATAACTCTTAAAAAAAAAAAAAAAAAAAGAATAGGCAGGATCTTCCTCAACTGGAATGAAGAACATCTACAAAAAAAAAAAAAAAAAACCCTACAGCTAAAAAATTACATTTAACAATAAGAATTCTAGCCCCACTAAGCTCAAAACTACAGTAGATCCCAAAGTCATAGCAGGAGAGTCGCTGCCAGGGACAACCTCAAACACTGAAGATGGGCTGGTTGGAGTCTCAAAGAAACACTTAATGCCTGGGTGACCAATCCAAAGTGTTTTTTAGGGGAACTTACAAACAGAAGGGACTTCTAACTTCCTCATGATAGACAGCAAGACAAGAGATGTTCTGCCTTCATCTGTTAACATCAAGGGGTCAGATTACAGAATTTATATACAGGCTAAAAGAATTTGAGCTCGGGGCCTGACTCATTCCTAATAATAATTATCAAGGTTCTTGATGTATCAGTGTCCCAGGCAATCACTTAAGCCAGTGTTTCAGTGCCTATGAATGCTCCAGGTCCTAGCTCCAGTTCAACACTGCAGAAGAAAACATGGATCTGGGTAAATCAAAGTAGTCAAAGCACTCTGTTTCTTGATCAGGACATGGAAGGAAAGCAGAAGGAACTAAAGAGCTTTCCAATGAAAAACTAGCACTTCCCTGCTATGATTAGGAACAAACAAGGCAAGAAGGTCCCTTCTTACCAATTCTTTTCAGTAATGAAAATTCCTAGCTATTGCAAGAAGATAAGAAAAAGAAACAACATGTATACAGTTTGGGAAGGAAAAAAAAACTGTTAATAATTGACATGAACATCTGTGTAGAAAATTTAAAAAATTAACACGAAAACTCAGAGCTATTAACGATTATAGCAAGCTTGCGGAACACAAGGTTCAGGTACAAAAGTCAATTACTTATGTGAACACTAGAATTAAATAACTACATTTTGAAATAAAAAACACCATACTATTTACATTAGTATTCCCCAATATGAATTACATAGGTACAAATCTAAGAGAATATGTAAAATCTGAGGAAAACTAAAGCCCTGATGAAAGAAATCTAAGAACTAAATATGTGAGAAAATATTTTATGTTCACAGAGAGGAAGATACATTGTAAGGATGTCATGAGTTCTTACCAACTTGACCTATATATTGAACTAATCCTAATCAAAAATCCCACAAAGTTATTTTGTGGATACTGACAAATTCTAAAGTTTATAGTAAGGATAAAAGACACAGAATAATCAACACAATATTCAATAACAACTTGTGAAGATTTACAATATTCAACTTCAAGGCTTATTCCAAAGTACAATAATCAAGAAAGTATGGCATCGGCAAAATAGTCAAATATGTAAATCCAACAGAATAGAAAGCCTGGAAGTAGACCTACATGAACACATAATCAACTGATTATGCAAAGGCAAGGCAAGGGGAAGGGTCTTTAACAGAAGTTGCTGGAACAACATTAACATGAAACAAACAAACAAACAAAAAAAAAAAAAAAACCATGAGTCTAGACATAGAACTCCCACATTCCACACACACAAAAAAATTAACTCAATGAAATGCAGACCTAAATGTAAGATTCAAAACTATACAACTCCTAGAAAATAACATAGGAGAAAACCTAAATGACCTTGGATAACAGCAAAGTCATGATTCTTCTGATTCATAAAAAAAAATAATTTGGACTTCATTAAAAATTAATACCTTTTGCTTTGAGGAAAAAAATGTCAAGGAAATAAGACAAAGCCAGACTTGAAAAATAAATTTGCAAAAGGCATATCTATTAAAGGGTTGTTATTCACATCAAGAACTCTTAAAATTCAACTTTAATCAATAACCATATTAAAAAAAAATCAGGAAAAGAGCTGAATAGACACCTTATGAAAAAATGTTAATCAGATGACAAGCTTATTGAAAAGATGCTTAAATCACGTTATAAAATCGCAAATTGTAACAATGAAATACTACTATACAACTATCAATGTGTTCAAAATCCAAAATACTGACAATAGCAAATATTATCAAGCACATGAAACAATAGGAACTTTCACCCAGTGCTAGTAGAAACACAAAATGGTGCAACCAGTTTGGAAGACAGTTACGACATTTTCTCACAGAACTAAAACATTTTTACCATATTATCCAACAGTTTATCTACTATTTAGCCAAAAGTTTAATTTATATGGTTATTTCAGTAATATGTTAAGTTCCTAACATTTAAATCATAAAAATATTAAGCATTGAAAAGTACTATATAACCATAAGGTAGCACTTTAATAAAGATAAAATCATCTGTCTCAAAAAATGTTGCCAATTAAATCTTGACTAAAATTATTTGAGTGATAAATTCTGGGAGATGGAAAATTCCAGAAAAATTTCAGCTCTTTCCTCTTAATTGTTTGTTCTACACCTTATGAACACTTAATACAGGAAATAACAGCACCTTCTTTGATGATTTCAGCTAACTGTACTGAAATTTTTTATTGCTTCGGTATAACCATTTGTCACTTGCCTCTAGATTTTCTTGCTTTCAACCAGAATTTCTAAAGTTGCCAAAATCCATTCTCTGAAAAACTAATATCTGAACAAAGCAAAAAGCATTGCTTTATCCAAACATAGGGATTCAATGAGTCTGACCATCATTGTTCTTCATATGATGACTTGGCTCATCTTGCTTTCTCATCATCCTTAATTAATCAGCTTCAATGGAAATTCAGTGCCTACATTAGTAAGTTTCATTGGCAGTCATAAATATAAGGTTTTGAATATCCCTGTAAAGGGTTCAAGACCAGCAGTAGAGTTCAGTCACCTGCTGGCAATTGGTAAAAGCGAGAAGGTGAACTTTGAAGTAATCATGCATGCAGAAAACTTACATTGTCGTAGGTAGCTAGTCTACCAGTACGGGAAAAACTGGCCATTGTTCAAGTTAAAGATGGATGATTTCATGGGAGTTCTTTATAGTATCTTTTTCATTTTATATCTACTTTTTGTATGTCTGAATTTATCCATTATATTTTAGATGAGACAACCTTTCATTATACTGATATGACATGATATTCAAAATATATCAAGGTTGAAACAAACAATGATACAGAAGATAGGAATAGTGTGCTAACCTTTAGCTTAAAACAGATGTATATAGGGCACACAAAATTTTATATGTGTAAAAAATGATTTGGAATAAAACTTGAGTCTTTATGAGGTACAGTTCAGTAAAAACAAGTTTCAATTTTTTTTAAATGTTTACCTTGTTTTTAACACACTGACATAGATTTGTGATCATACACAGACTTCTCATAATCCTCTAGGGCTTGACTCACATTTTTACTATCAGGAGTCATATATATAGACAACAGAGCAATGATTTTCTGGTACTAAGGCCAAGGTAAAGCTATGGATTTAATTTACAGTAGAAACATTTAAAAAAAAAATAGACTATGACCATACAATTGAGCATTTCGCAGGTTGAAACAATTCTGAGGGGTTTACATTTCAGTCACTGGTTAAGAGCATGAAATCAGATTGTCTGGTTTCAAAACCTGCATCAGTCACTAATTGTGCAGTTCTTGGTCTAATTCCATGATCTAACTGAGGCTCAGTTTTATCATCTGCATAATGGGAATATGCAGAGGGTTATTGTATATTATGTGAATTAAGCCCCATATAACTGTGGAGAATTTTAGATTCTTTTAATTATTTTAATCACAAAACAATAACAGAACAAAAGTGGAGCAGAAAATTATACAGCAGAATTGATATATTGCTTGAAAGCCCAAGACTCTGGAGTTAGAAATACCTGGCTCTAAATTTCTGGCTCTGATATTACTATATGTGATCTTGGACACATTACTGAATCTCAGTCTTCAAATCTGTAAAATATACAGATATAAAAAGCACTGAGTCTTACACATAGTAAATACTCAATATAAAGGTATTTCAACAAAGTATATTTTAAATAATTACATATAGTTGATAATGAGATTAATATGATGCAAACAATTAAGAACTGAAGAACTGATTACAAAACCTGTTGTCAAACTATTTACAATGTGTAAATATGTGTGTTGATAGCACAGGCCTGTGGTCCCTTAACTAAAATTCTTGGGCAACATGTATTTCAGAATTTAGTATCATTCTGACTTCAGAAAGATAATACCCAGCAAACACCACATTTTGAATCTCCTGTGAGGCCAGAAGCAGCACTTGATAATCAAGCATATTAATATTCTATACTGAAAAGCATGAATATTCAAATTGATTTTAGCTTTCGAAAGATAAGTCAGCTGTGGTGAGGTCAGATTTTGCAGCCAGATGGCTTAAAAGAAAGCTGTTAGTTTTTCTAAAATTTGAGATTTCAGAATCATAGATAAGGAATCACAGATCTGTATTTACATACTTACTCACGGATCTGTATTTACATACTTACTAACAAAGTTGGGCTCACAGAAAATTCTTTATGTACCTGTTAACTGGGAAATCGCCTGATAAAGAAAATTTTCAAACATACTTGTCTCTTTCAAGGAAGCAAATGTGTACACCATTTACATTAGGTTCAGGGTCAGCTGTGAAATCATACATTTTTCTAGACAAAAATAACCAGGCAGGCCCACAAAATGGGGAGACATACCCAGCAGTTTGCCTCATTATAAAGTATGTAATAGTTCCTGTGTCTGGATTGGATTCTCTTTAGTATATTCAGTAGTTTTGCTTCAGTTCTTTCTACCCTCTCAAAATACAAAAGAACATAGAACTAAAAAGGATTTTATGTAAAGAAGATGATGAAGATGGAGGGGTTTGAGGAAGAAAGCAAAATTCATTCTGATTAATTAGGTCTTTTTGCAGGTCAGAGCTCATTCCTGTGATAATGAGCATTTTCTAAAAGTTTTGTCTTAACTGTTGTCTGTACTTCTGTTTAATGCCACTAATACAATCTAAAGACTATAAATTTTATTTATTTTCTAAGAGACATTCAAATTATTTTCTAGATATGATTGGTTTGAAGAGGCTTCAGAAAATGAATTATATTTTTACAAAGGTCAAATAACCACACTTTCAGTGTTGCTCCGTTTCTCCGGATTTATACTACTTAAGTGTCCACATATTTAATTAATAGGAGAAATCAGTAAAACACTTCAATTGTCAAGGCAATATTTTTTTTATAATTATTAATAATTGTCTGCATAATTATATAGTAATTCAGTATAACTTAATTTCATGTGGACTAAAATCAATAAGAAAAACCACATACTGAGCCTGCAAAAACATTAGTTATAATCAATTGTAATTTCTTTCTCTGCAAATTTATTTTTTTATATTTGATATACATCAAAAGCTATGGATGCCTGTTTGATGCCCAGAAGCCTAGAAATAAAATGAAATAATCCAAGAGACATTTTTCAAGTGAGAGGCATTTCTATTCATAAGTGCAAATCTCATCACTATCTCTCAAATCACATCTTACTTGACCAAAGTCTCTTTGAAGATAATGAATAAAAAGAGCTAAATGTTGGAAAATTATCATTTTCCAAATATTCAAGAAATTTGCTCTTTCAAACATTACATAGTACCCAGAGGATCTGTTTATATGATATTTTTATTATTACCTTCAAGACTATAGAAATCAGCATTTAACATCAGGGTCAAAGAAGACTAGAAAATTTTAAACTTGACTATTCTCTGTCTAATGATGCCTTAAAGATCCATGAGACAAATTCAACAACCTGTACCCCCTCCCCCCCAAAAAAAAGTAGTTGAAGTAGTTGTTTCCAAAGTCTTGTGCTTTACCCGCTATGTCTGATAAGAATAATTACTGGAGACTCTTTTCCATTTGTTTAAATAAGTCTCTCCAGTATAAAGCTTCAAACTCGATGAGAAAGAACATACCTGCTCCCACCACTCTAACTGCCCAGGCTGGGAAGCACTTCTTTATCATGCTCAAAGCTGGGAAACAAAGCTTATCTTTTTCTAAACCAAAATAAATCATTCACTATCCTGTTTGACACAAATGACAAAAGACTTTACAAAAGTCAAGGGCCTCTTTGGATTTGGAAGGAAAGGAGTGACATCTGGTTCTTCTGAGTACCAATTGCAAATGATTAATGAATGGACACAACAGGAAGAGAAGTAAATCAACTCAGGATCAAGTGACCTAGATGTCAAAGACCCAAAGGCTGTTTGTTGTGATGCTCATGGAGGATTTTCCCCAGGGAGAGTTAGGAAGTATTATGGCTACAGATTCAAGAGGTATGGAAACACACTGACTTCCTAAGAAGCTGCCTGCAGTCCTGATGGACACACTGGAGAGCTTCTCTCCCTATGTGCTCCCTGAGTTCTTGTTAGAGGAGGAGGTATCTTGAGAATATCTCCCCTCCATTCTAGTTCACTGGAGCAGATGAACAGATTCTAGGCTACACAGATAAATGTTTAGACCAAGATAAGGGAAGGCAGAATTGGGCAATCTTAGAAGATGAAATAGAATAAACAGAATATATAAAGACTCAAAGTCATGCAGAATACATAAGAAAATCTGTATCCCTGTCTAGCAAAGATTCAAAGCTTTGCAGAGATGTTAATAATAAAGTCACAGGATCTTATCCTCTAGTGCACATAAAGAAGGGATTCCTAAATCCTAGCAGACAAGAGTCTCTCTTTCACATATAAAGATTAAATCTTTTTGAGAAGAGAGATTTCATTCAGATCAATTGTTACTATCAATGCTATTGGTCCTGGTAACCACAGAGAGCAGAGAAGTTGGCTGTCCTGCTGAGATGCAGCAAAGGGTATGCAAATACTTACCCACCACATAACCTGGATTCTTCCATCTCAGGAAAGGGAAACATACCTCTAAAAGAGACTCAGGTTGGCACTTTAATGCAAGGTGCTAAATCTCGAGAAGTCCTAAGATTCTGTCCCCATCACTCATATAGTATACTAATTAATCTGATGTTGTAGCCTCCATCATATTCTCAAATGATTCTTTAAATGTTAGTAACCACCGGTTTAATACCTATAACATCAGTAGGAGGTAGAACAGAATAAAAATAAGCCACTGAAGCCAGAATTAAGGACAGGCAGTCAGTATAGACAGGTAAATCAGGTGAGACAGAGAATAGAGGCCAGTTTTGAGTGAAGTTGGAGATTGCCCCTGAGGAATTGAAATACTAATGCCTTCAGAGCCCTTCCTCCACACTTGTCAAGATAACCTGCCCCTGTTCCAACCTGTTTCTAAGGTAATCTATACAGGGAGTTTTAAAAGTTGTTAATTAATGTGTCCTGGACTCCCTTCCTGCCCAGATCATGCTGGCCCTTGGGTGCATCTGCTTCTTACCTCCTGGCCATCCCACCTGAGCATCTTCTGGGTCTAGTCACATATAAAGGAGAGAGATAAGGGGTAAGAGAGCAGGAGAACAAAGAAAATTTAGGATATAAAAAGGAGGCAGAATGCTCTCACTTAAGAGGATACCAAGATAACAGCAATAGCCCCCTTCTCCCTCCCAGGAGAAGTCTGTATCATCCCTTTTTAAATAAGCCCCATTTATGTGCTTGCCTCAGCATGCTTCTCTAATGTTATCCGTCAACATATGAAGAATAGGACTTATCACCAATAAATTGATGGTGGTGATACCACCAGTTATTAAAAAAACAAGGACTTATTTGTGCACATGTGTGTTGGAGAAAGAAGTGTGGCAAAAGTCAAACATCTTCATATTATATTGTTTGTATTAATAAAACTATTTTTAATCAATTTTATAGCAGAGTAAAGATTTTAGCATGTTATGAAAGAATGTTAAACAGAATGAAGGAAAATACATTAGGGAAGGTATTTGCTGATTATAGAAAAACTTCAGGACATTTTGATTAAAGAAATAACAGATTAAATATTTTAGTTACTAAAAACATATTTTGCATATATTGCTGCCTTTTTATTTTTTTTTAAACATCAGAAATTTATTAGCTGCTCAAAACATTACATTGATCTTGACATATCATATATCATACATTTGTTTCAAATGGGGTATGGCATGTATACACAATGGACTATTACTCAGCACTAAAAAAATAACAAAATCATGGCATTTACAGGGAAATGTATGGCATTAGAGCAGATTATGCTAAGTGAAGTCAGCCAATCCTTAAAAAACAAATGCTGAATGTCTTCTTTGATATAAGGGGGTGGGGGGCGACTCAAAACAGAGCAGGGAGGAAGAGCATGAGAAGAAGATTACCATCAAACAGGGATAAGAGGTGGGAGGGAATGAGAGACAGAGGGGGAATTGCACCTTTCCATTCTTGTGCTTCACCAGAAGGAACACTCAAACTCAAATATTTTCTCATGGACTGCTCTTGGAACATTCTTCTTTATGGTTAGTAGATAATAACATTTGTATTGAAAAATTTCCAGGGATTTAAGATTGCCTATGAAGAATACAATATTCATTTGAGGAAGAAAAATTGAGTTCCTGTGTTTACATTTTAAAAATAAATTTCAAAAAATGGAAAGAGTAGGCACAAACAATTAGGAGACAACTAAAATCAAGTATAACATGGATAAGATAATATTTAACTTCCTCCTAGAAAAAAAATATGGGAGACAAAAACATTAATATGTGAATTTTTTTTAAATTCTTGAATCATGGAAACTTTTAAAAGTATTATGATAATGAATACTGTTAAATATCTTGATTTTCAAAAAATATTATTAAATTCTGTACACATCAACTGTTTAAACTGGCATTATTTCCAGGCCAAAGTTTAGAACAGGACCTTAAACAAATGGATTGTTAGTTCTTAAAAAAGATTGTGGGGTTACCAATGGCCATCATGAGTGCACCAGGTCTTCAAAGAAATATAATTCATGATAAGTAGAGCACATGATCATGAAAATGCAATACTCAGAACCATATGGTATTTAGAGACACCAATTCACCCTTTTCCAATCTTCCTTATACTCTAACTTCAAATGTGAGGTTAGGGGTCAGGTGTAATATACTGGATTTCTCAGTTTTGTGACACTTAAATTTTTATGCTTGCTATTACACACCCATATTCAGACTCTGAAGGAGAGTTTGCAAAACTCAGAAACTGAGTGATAAAATACATGATTGGAAAGCAAAGGTTGTATGTCCCTCTACATAGATGATTCTACTCCAGCCCATTTATGGGGAATTTAAAGGGCTGCACACAAAGCTTCCTTTAAGCATTTTCATTAGTGCTATTTTGAACTTATTCTTGTGTTTGATCCTATTCTCTTTGTCCTCTTATCCAAGTTAATAACTACATGGTCTAGATCCTGGGGAGCTGGAATGATTTTTACTCCTCACTCTGCCTAGAGTCCTTCAGTAATGGTGGAACATCTCTGATCCTCCACCCTGGAGCTGTTCTTGGTCACGGGGTCTCCACTGTTGCCCATAGATGTGCATTCCTTTCACATCTAGACTGTCGCTGATGCCTATTGCTACTGAAAATTGTCCACTTATTCATCCTAATGTCTGCTGAATTAAAAAGGATCACTCTAGGCAAATTGTACAAGCCTACCATCAATATCATGGTCTTCTTTCATATGCAAATTATTATGCCAGTTTTCTAAAAGAAAGGAATAAACTTGGGGGGTGGGATATATGTCTCTCTATTTCACACAAAGTAGTGGATGAGGCCCTCCCTACTTTGCAAATCATACCTGCATTGTTTTTATATGAAGTGTTTCAAAGTTGGATTAGCTACAAATAACAACTAATTTGACTTGACTTTCTCAATATTAAAATATACATAATTAAATGTCAGAGGATCCCATGAGGAATGTAGATTGTGAGGAAAACAATCTCAATATTTCAAATAAATGAAATAACTTCACTAAAATGTTAAGGGAGAAAGGTGCTGACACAAAGAACTTAGGAAATGAGCAAAGTCTATAAATCTAAAGGCAAAAGAAACTGTACATAAGCATCAGACATTTCTTTATAAAGTCATTTCCCATGGAAATAAATGGGCTAAAAATTCTGATACTGCTATATATGTATAATGAAACTGATCAATTCAGTAAATGGATAGCAGATCAAAGAGCCAGGTTTGTCACTGCTTGGGTAGGAGGCTACCTGTAAGCAAGAGAAACAGGGTAGAATGATCCATGTGGGAATGCACTGGAGGTGTAGACACTGGCATAAACTTATGTTTTGCCAAATATGGATGAAGACTTGGCGTACATATTTATTTGAAGTGTTTCAAATTTGGATTAGCTACAAATAACAAAAACTAACTTGACTTCTTAACTTTCTCAATATTAAAAAATATATATATTATACACATAATTAAATGTCAGAGGATCCCACAAGAAACGTAGACTGTTATCAAAACTAACAATATTACAAATAAATGAAATAACTTCACTAAAATGTTAAGGGAGAAAGATGCTGACAAGAAGAACTTAGGAAATGAGCACTTTAAAGGAACTTAGGAAATATTTAGAGATATGTATATATATACAAGTTAGTACATACATGGGTTGGTATGCATACTCATGTCTCTTTGCTGGGTCAGTTCAGAGACCTGCAAGCAATGACACCCCAGTAGCAATGAGCAAACTTGGTACCCAAATTTTGATTTCTAATATTATTTCTCAATAAAAGGGAATGAGAGCTCCTTAAATGGCTCATTCTAAAACTGAAGCAGGAAAATGTACCAAATGAGCCTGAAACCAAACACTGCCAGAAAACAAGTGTTCTAAACAAATGAGAGTCATACTTGTCAAAACAAAATATCACAGACTAGATGGCCAAAGTAATAAAAATTCATTTTTATAGGTCTGGAGGCTGGAAATATGAGATTGGGATACCCAATCATGGGTTCTGCTGAAGGCTCTCTTCCCTACTTGTAGATGGCTGCCTTCTCTCTATATCCTTCCATGGGCAGAAAGAGATGGAGAACAAGCTCTCTGGTGTCTAAGAGCACCTACCTGTCCTTTCACAAGGGCTCCAGGGTCATGAACTCATCTAAGCCTAATCAGCTCGCAAATGTCACATCTCCAAATACAATCACATTGGTTTTTAGGGCTTCAACTTATCGGGGAGGGGGATTCAATTTAGTCCATAGTAATGGAAACATGTCAAAGTGATCCAGCAGCTAACTGAAAGAGCTCCCATTGGCCATAGGAACAATTTGGGAAACAAAATTAAGTTTTGTTGGATTATAACCCAATGTATAAAATAAATATTCACTATTCCATACTTCTATGAATATGAAGTGAATAAATTAATGAGGGTTAAGAGAAACTCATGCAGAATTCCAAAAAGGTATGTAGATTCACATTCCTAAAGATAAGATGTAGCTCTCTAAATCTATGCATAGTCATTTCCTTCCAAAGATTCAGTAGAAAAAAAAGAAAATGTGTAACCTCTTTTGATAAATCTGACAAACCATATCAATAAGCCATGTTGACACTACATACCATAGATATGATAAAGTGACACTTTCTCACTTGTCTTCCTTTCAAAAACATACTCAGCTGGGTATGATGGCACACACCTATAATCCCACATACTTAGGATGCTGTGGTAGAAAGATTACAAGTTCAAAGCCAACCTGAATGAGACCTTGTCTCAAATAAATAAATAAATACCTATAAATTCAGTCTGAGAAAAACCAGAGAATCACAATTGTTTGATATTCTACAAAATATTTGGTCAGTACTCATTGAAACGTTAAAGTTATGCAAAAAAAAGATAATCTAAGAAACTGTCGATCAAGCAGAGTGTAAAAGGACATGATGAGCACATGTAACATAGTATTCCAGATGCAATCCTGAAACAGAAAAAGGACATTGTATAAAAACTAAAAATCACTGTTATTCAGATTTCCTTTGTTAACAATGCAACAATATTGTTTCATTATTTTTAATAAATGTACCCTACTGAAATGTTAATTTGGGGAACTGAATGTGAGGTATGAGAACTATGAGTACTAAATTTACAAGATGAAAGCAAGTGTTCACTTTTTAATAAAAGTTTTAAGGGGACCGCAATGTCTTAGTTCAGGCAAGGAAAACACTTAGCAAGCAAACCAAGAAAACCATAAAGTAGAGCTCTGCAGACCCCAGGAGAGGAGTCTCTGGTCCATCATTAGGTATCCTGCCAGTAACATGATTCAGCTACCAAGCTAATCACAGCCTCTGCCTTTCTCTTCTCAAATTTCCTGATTCCCAAGAGAAAAGATTGACTGGTCCAGCAATGTCTGATATCTAACATGGGCTTGAGTGGTCACAGATCGGAGGATAATGGTTTATTGGCATATGTGTATTCTGTTTATTGGGAATAGATGCAAGAAATATGGACTGTCATTCCAGATCCCTATGATCCTACACTCCAAGGTAGCTCGAAATGAAGCTTTTCAAATGGAACTGCAATGAGCTACACTACGCACCCAGGTGGGGGCAATAAATGAAAGCAGTTAAGGTTTCAATTATGCCTTACCTCTTTAGTATGTGTTAGTGAAGTGCTATAACAACAAGAGTCAAAAATCCAACTCAATAAAATAGAAGTTTATTTTATTCACAAATAACTATTCAAAGAAAAGAAGCCCAAGCTTGCCACCCTCAATTCTTGGCTTTCAACCCTGGGCCCATTGGGAGTTAATTTTGTTACTACCATTTCAGTTTCTGGGGAAAGATTACATAAAGCAACAGGCAAGAAGTTGCCTATTTTTAAAAAAAAAACTTGAAAAACAGCACACATCATTTCTATTTGCATTCCCCTTCACCCTACCCATCACAAAACATTTATTGCACTGTCATAAGCCATACCTCATTGCCAAAGGTTAGAGAGTATACCTCTAACCAGGTGACCATGAACCAGATATAATTTGCAAAACTATTACAAAAACAGAATTATAATAGAAATCCCTATTACAAAAAGAATATTAGGGATCATGGTCTTCTTTGCCATAACCAATAATCCTTACCCTTTTGCTACCATGTATATTTTCTATGTTGATTAATTTGCTTTGCTAATATTTTACGAGTCTTCACTACATGTGTTTAATAGTATCTGGTAAAAATTTGTAGTTCCATTTTGTCCTGGGATTGCTTATATTTATTGGCTTATTATTGCATACGAGTTAAGATCATTTAATGTAATCTTGATATAATCTCAACGCCACAGGTATTGAAGTATTAATGATTTGAACTAGTGAAATTCTGTCCCTCAAGATATAAACAGCCAAACTCCTGATGATATCAAACTTCTGCTCAAACTTGCAGGTGCTTGAGCAAATACATTGCATTTTTCCACAAGCTGCTTTAAGTTGGGCTGGCTATTACTAGTGAGAGAATTCACATTAGTAATGTGCATCTACTGTATTAAATGCTCTGGAAATCAAAAGGAAAATATCCCTCTGAGCTGCATGTTGGCAGGAATAACTTAAATTGACATGGGACTGTAAAGATGTGGTTGGCTGGTATATTTGAAGGATATATGAAGGCAGGACAAGGTCCTTGGAAAGTCCCCAAAGACAAATAACTGAAATCAAGACAAAGTTTGAACTGTTGACTTGCTCTTGAACTTCTGTGCCAGGGACCTCATTGCTTATAATAAAATATGTGCAATAAAGTTGATTACCCATGAGAAGAGAAGATGAGAGTGTTTGTCTCAACAACTAAGCTCCCTCTCATTTCAAGTGAGGTACAGAACACCAAAGTCTGACTCTAGTCAGTTTCCATGAGAACAAATACCAAAGTGTTATATTTCTTTTAAACACCTTCTCCCAATCTTCCCAGCCATGGTGAGTTTCCACTTCTCATACAAAAAATTTCTTGTTGATGGATGGATTTCAATTCAGAAAAATCCAAAATGAATCATAATGGCCTTATCTTTACATTTTTTTAAATTTTTCAATTATCTGTGGGCTAGAATAAAGATGCATCCACAGCTCTGGGTAGAAGTTAATGATCATAAGTGTAAAGTCTGTCTAAGTGAAAAAAACATTAAAAATAAAGGTACTAATAAATTTAATTAGGTTGGGTAGAGTAGACTTCTTTGTTACTGAATCATTTGAGCCTGAGGAAATGCTACCTCCCATAACACTTCTAACATGCTAACAACTATCATCCCTTTCATAAATCCTACAGATTAAGAGATTGTCACTCACAAATTGGCAAAAGGAACAGATACTGACACATTTTACCTCTCCTTACCATCTAAAGAATTTTATAGTTCACACTACAAAAGGCTGTAGTAGAGAGGATAAGGTATGGATTCCCCCCACTTAGGCTATGTTTATAAATTCAGCACAGAGATTCTTCTTCCCTGTGAGAGAGAAATCAAGTCTGGCTACATAGTCCAGCAGTGTAGATACCATTGTTCTAAAGCAAGTGACAAAACCAACTCTGGGCACAGCAAGAAAAATTGACAAACGGAATATCATAAAATTCCCCAAACCCAAGAAAAAGCTAGAAAAATCAGAAATTGGCAGAAACCAGAGATGTCCATAATCTACAGAACAGGCATTTCCCCATAGTCTCCTCTCAAAGGAATGAGCTCTAAACATTTCCAGTTTTTAATGTCACTCAAAGCAACATTACAATTCCAGGGAGAAAAGGCCCTTGAACCTAGTTTAGTCTGTTAGAAGGGCCAGAGCCCCACGAGTAGCAATTGGACCACACTATATGCAAGGAGGGGACAAGGAATCCCTCCTTTGTATTTAGGATTCCATTACTTAAAAAAGAAAAAAGTCAGAACAATTAAATTTAAAAAGTCTGAAAATCAAGTTTTAGAAAAAAAAAAAGCAATGTTAATTTTACCACCCCCATTTTAAAGAAGAATACCAAGTCTTTTTCCCCCTGTGCTTGTTGAACATATTATCTGCTAATCTTTCTTCAAGACAAGATTCATTTAATTTTATTTCTATATAAGCTAATGATTCCACTAGAGTCTTACATTAATTTGAGTGCTCAAGATAGTTGGGATCTACTTTGGAAAGAATGCAGAAATGAAGGAATCTTACAACGCCAGTTTAATTTTAATTTTTTTTTTCACCATAGCTGAACACAAGTATCATTCTCAAATTTTTCCTGTGGTAAGTACATATATTTTATAATAGAAAGATAACAAGATTCACTGTAGTACTCAAAAATAAAAGTCTACCAACACCACAATATCAATTATTGAGGGGGCTTTCCTAGCTTCCCTCAGGCTTTAACTAGAATGTCTATTTTCATTACTATTTTCCCCGAAGGTGGTAGAACTAGCAATCACAGTACACAATAGAAGAAACTATTAAATGTTCGCCAAGATTTGTTTCTACTTCCACAATATGGCAAAATAATAGCCACCAGAGTCGAGTCAGTTTCTGAATCTCACTTGTAATGGTCACATGTCCGAGTTTAGGC
This sequence comes from Spermophilus citellus, assembly GCF_964194105.1. Taxonomy (NCBI): domain Eukaryota; kingdom Metazoa; phylum Chordata; class Mammalia; order Rodentia; family Sciuridae; genus Spermophilus; species Spermophilus citellus. Next base: position 110,988,395 of record NC_138192.1, on the reverse strand, counting down.
AGATGAGATTAAGTTTCATGAGATACCTTTTGGGATTTTGTTGATAAGATTTTAGCAAATGTCCTTTGCCTTCCCCCCCCCCCCCGCCCCCGCCACCCATGGCATTTCTCTCCTGCTGGATGGCATATGAATGTGAAGGTTGGAGCTGGAGAAGCAATCTTAGATCATGAGGTGATCTTGAAAATGGAGACTTCTCACATTGTAATAAGAATGGATCTGAGTGACTAAAAACTCTGGAGCACAGGTGCTCTGAGCCTCCTGTCTTGTTCAAGGCCACTGATGTTAGCAGAGATTTCAGCTACAGTCAAATTTAATCCTAATCATCTAAGTACCAACAAAGCCACTGAACCCAGAACTGGTCCATTATAGTCCTTCCCTCACAAGGTAGTTGGCTTAGTAATGAAGACAAATGCTAAGTTAGACCAACTAGCATCTTTCATAGAGTATGCATATATGCCTACTCCCGTTGGAGCTCTTAATCAGAATGACGAATGTGTGGCACTGGTCAAAGTCTCCTAACTTATCTTACTATAAGTAGGAATTTTACAATAGGAGAGAACAAGGATGGAGTACAGAGGAAAACAAAGGCAGGAAGAAAAGGTGAGTAGAAGAATGTGTTAGGAGAAAGAAGTCAAGGTGGACAAGTAGAGATGGTTAATTTCCAAACAGCTTCATGGCCTAGGATTAGGAAAGAAAGAAAATCCTACTAGGATTTAATACTGGTCTTTCAGAATGGCCTACGGACACAAAAGATTCAATTGAATAAAATTTTTAGAAATCAATAAAAGGAAAAACCCACCTCTGGCACCTATCCACCTTGGGCAGGACACAGAGAGAAACAGAGAGCCCACATATTTGGTGGCACCAAAGCATGTCTTGAAGCAAAGAGGATAGTGATGGGAATATTGTTGAGCCTGATCCAGTGGGTGAGCTGCACTTTGCTTTCTTGTGAGAGGGACGCTGCACCTCTCCTAGTGATTTGCAGAGAACAGGGTCAGTCATCATCTCTTTCCACTGTGTTACAGCAGCCAGGGATGGGGTCCAAACCAGGGTAATACCTGTGTAATTCCAGGTGAGTCCAGAAACCTGGCATGGCAGAGGCCTGCCATGCAACCCAGAGTGTGACTAGAAAACCAGGTGAAATTCAGGCATAGAAAATGTTTCACACAAGGAAATTTGAGACCCTCAGATCTGAAATCCTGGGTATTTCTTACTCCTTGAGTCCCACAGTTGGCATGACCAGCTAGGGACAATCAGGAACTTGATCAGGTGAGAATGGGGGAGCAAATGTGCACTTTGGGACTAAGCCCAGGTGGCTGAGACATGGGAGCTGTGGGAGGCCTAGGGGGAGCAAAGGACTGGCTCCTCCACCACTTGAGAGGAATCCAGGGGACATTCAATTAATAGACACCCAGAACAGATCAGAAGCATCTGGGCTCTGGAGGTGTGCAAACTTAAAAGCTTCACTAAACATCATTCCATAAAGCATTGGGGTCTATCTATACTCAAAACCCTTTAACCTACCCCACCACAAACTGCTGAGAAGGGAAGCTGAGATGGGTAATAATGACAAACTCACAAAAAGAAGGAATTTACAGCCCCCAACTACCACTCTTGTGCACAATATATACCTCAAGAAAAAAAAAATGGAAAGACAACCGAGAACTGTCAACCAATATATAATATTATAGCCACTTTTTTGACCATTGCAATGGAAACAATTCCTTAATCTTCCATCAAGAATCTTTTTTTAATTATTGTATGTCAAAGTGTCCATGGACATTTGAAAACACACACACACACACACACACACACACACACACAATTTGTCTCACTCTTCTCATTTCAAACATTTCTTGAAGGTAGTTATTTTCTGGACTTAGTCTTTTGAGGACTAGGGTTTTTGATTAGTATACCTTTGTTTTGGTTTTTTTTAATTGTTTTTCATTTCATATTGTTTTTCTTCAATTTCTCTTGATTCTTATCTTTTCTTTCACCAACAGCCAAATTCTATTGTTCTTTCGCTCTTCCTTTAACACTTTACTCTTTCATTCCTCCTTTCAGTTATAACATTTTACATTTCCTCTCATTCTCCCTCTCCACCTTTTTGAAAAATCAAATGGTTTTGTGGGGAAAAAAATCTCTACTGTTGTCAATTGCCTACCATACCATTTCTGTTTATAGTGTAAATTAATATTGTAGATGCCAAAATAGGAAATATTTAGTTTAATGCTGTATATTGATTGTCTTGGTTGTTGTAATTATTTGTTTCCACTAAAACATGATATTGGAAATCTTTAAGAACACTAGAAGTTCATAGAATAAAAGCTCTGCCACCTCAGATTCTTATGGATAAATGGGTAGACACACAAACATGAAAAAAACCATTCAAACAAATTGAAATACTTTAATAACAGAATCAAATGATGTCAGAGTAGAGGAAATGTTAGAGAAGCATTTAGAAAGTTCAGTTAAATAGATGTGTGAAGTAAAAGATGATTTAAGGAGTGAAAACAGAAAATCCAAGAACTGAAAGATCATTTCAACAAGGTTATAGAAATCCTGAAGAAGAATCCACGAGAAATTCTCAAAAATGAATCAATAAACTAAATTAAAAATTAACTGAAGAGCATCACCAACAGACTAGACCACTTGGAAGATGGTGCATTTTGTTTTCATTGTCTGAAACTATCTGGAAACTAAAGCTGACCATGGAGGAAAAAAAAATGTTGAGAACATGAAAAGAACTTAAAAGAAATATAAGCTAACACAAAAAGACAAAATTTAAGATTTATCAGCAAAAATGAAGGCTGGGGGATACACAAAAGAATGCACAATCTTGTCAATGAAATAATATCAGAAAATTTCCCAAATCTTAAGAATTTAATGGAAAATCAAATACAGAAATCACAGAGGACTCCAAATACATAAAATTGAAAGAGACCTATACCAAGGCACATTATGAAAATGCTCAACATACAGAATAAGGATAAAAAATTAAAGGCTGCTAGAGGAAAGATGACAGGTTACATTTAGAAGGAAACCAATCAGATGTCAGCCAGTTTTTCAACTCACACCCTAAAAGCTAGGAGGTCTTGGAATATATACCAAGACCTGAAAGAAAATGGATGCCAATCAAAGATATCATAACCAGCAATATAAATCTTCAGATCTGATGAATAAAAACCTTTCATGATAAAAACAAGTTTAAAAAATTCACAACTAGAAGGCCTACACTACAAATCATACCCAATAAAATATTTCATGAAGAAATGAAAAATAAAATTTAAAACCAGCAGAGGGAGGAACTATACTATAGGAATTGTTAAAGAGAAACTAAATTACAAACCAGAAATAAATCAAAATGACAGGAATAACTGATTTCTCAATAACATTGAATGTGAATGGCCTAAATTCATCAATCAAAACCAGATTGGCAGATTGGATTAAATCAACAAGACCCAACAATATCCTGTCTCCAAGACTCTTATCTCACATACCTAGACATCCACAGACTGCAGGTAAAAGGATGGAAAAATTATTTCATTCATGTGGATCTTATAAATAGGAAGTGGTTTCTATCCTTATATCAGATAGGTGAACTTCAAACCAAAGTTAATCAGAAGGGACAAAGAAGGTCATTTCATACTTCTTAAGGGAATTACTCAACAACAAGATATAATAATTGCAAATATTTATTCCCCAAACAATAAAGCACCTAAATATATCAAAGATACTTTCAATTTCAACAATCAAATAAACAACACAATAATCTGGGTGACTTTTAACATACCTCTGTTATCACTATTTAAATGAAACAAACAAAAACTAAAGCAGCTATAGAACCAAAACATAAAATTAGTATCTTACACTTGACATATAGAATATTTCATCCTTCAGTGACCGAGTAAGCTTTCTTAGCTGCACATGGATCATTTTCTAAAACAGACCACATCTTAGGCCACAAAGTAATGCTTAGCAAATGCAAAAAAATAATGATAATAATACCTTATGTCAAATCATAATGGAATGAAATTAGAAATAATATAATAAAAAATAGAAGCTACTCTAACATCTGGAGACTAAATGATATGCTACTGAATGATCAATGGATAGAAAGAATTAGGGGTGAAACAGAAAAATACTTAGAGGTAATTGAGAAAATCGACACAACATCAAAATCTTTGAGACAATATAAAGGTGATTCTAGAGGAAAGTTCATAACCCTGAGCTCATTAATTTAAGAGACTACAACATCATCAAATAACCTGACATTACACATCAATGTCTTGGGAAAACAACAAGTCAACATTAAAAGCCTAAGACGACAAGAAGTAAAATCACAGGCCCCTACCCCTTAAAAAAAAAAAAACAACACGAAATTGACACTAAAATGTTTGTGGGGGGAGAATCAAGGAAACAGTTCTTAGAAAAAATAAAATTGATAAACCTTTAGCTATGCTAACCAACAGAAACAGGGGAAAAAAACCTAAAATTCATGATAAAAAAAAAGAATACCACCACCATGGACAACACTGAAGTACAGAGAATAATCAAGAACTATTTGGAAACTTATACTCCAATAAAATAGAAAATCTTGAAGACAAATTTATAGAGAAATATATCTACCAAATCGAACCTGGACGACATAGAAAATATCATTTTTAAGCAATGAAATTGAAGATGCCATCAAAAAAATCTACCAACAAAAAAAATAGCCCAGGCCCAGATGGATTGTCAATGAAGTCCTACCAGATCAAAGAAGAACTGATACCAATCCTCCTCAAACTATCCCATGAAATAGAATGAGTTTGGAAGGTTTAACACCTTTACTAAGAAGTTAGTATCACATCAATACCCAAACCAAACATACATCAAGGAAAAAAAACTTCAGGCCAATATCCCTGATGCATATAGATGCAAAAACTCTTAATAAAATGCTGGCAAATGACAGAAACATATTTAAAAGATAAAACACTTGATCATGTGGGTTTCATTCCAGGGATGCAAAGTTGGTTCAACATAACAAAAGTTAATAAATGTAATTCATCACAACAGACTTAATCACATAAGTATCTTAAAAGATCAGAAAAAGAATTTGACAATACAGCATCCATTCATATTCAAAACACTAAAAAAACTAGTGATAGTACCTCAACATTGTAAAAGCTATACACCTAAACCCAAGGCCAACATCATTCTAAATGGAGAAAACCTGGAAACATTCCCTCTAAAAAACAAAACAACTGGGATGCCCTCTTTCACCACTTATGTTTAATGTAGTCCTTGAAATTCTAGCCAGAGCAATTAGGCAAAAGAAAGAAAGGAATACAAATAGGGATAGTTTGACCTCTTTAATCCTATTTGCTGAGAGGACCCCACACTTAGAAGACTCAAAAAACTCCAGAAAACTTTTAGAACTCAAATGAATTCAGCAAAGTAGCAGGATATAAAATTAACACCCCCAAATCTATCGTATTCCTATACACCAATGATAAATCAGTCAAAAGACAAATTAAGAATACTATCCCATTTCACAATCTCAAAAAGAAAGAAACACACACACCCTGGAATTCAATCTAACAAAAGATGTGAAAGACCTCTACAATGTAAACTACAGAACACTAAAAGAAATTGAAGAAGACCTTAGAAGATGGAAAGATCTCCCATGTTCTTGGATAGGCAGAATTAATATTATCAAAATGGCCATACTACCAAAAGCACTATACAAATTTAATGCAATTCCTACTAAAACTCCAATGATATTTTCATAGAAATAGAAAAAAAGGAGTAAAAATGTGTTCAGAAAAATAAGAGGCTCAGAACAGCCAAAGCTGTTCTTCACCTAAGTGAGAAAAGTGAAGAGGAGGCATCACAATACCAGACCTTTAATGATATTACAGAGCTGTAGTGCCAGGTTTCTGTTCTCACGACTAAAAGACTCAGGGGTCACTCCAGTTAAACTGGGCTAACTGGGATGCACGATACAACCACACAAGAGAGACAATATTTTTTCTTTGGGGTCGCTGTGACGGCTCCTCTGACCTTAAGGGTCCGCAGGAAGAGAGCGAGCGAGCGCAGGAGCACTCGCGCTGACCCCTTTTATTGAGGAGAAGCTATTCAAATGAGGCAAGGGGTCAGTTTTCAGGGGGCGAGCCTATCTTCATGATGTCCACTGTCAGCAGGTTGACTGACACCTGGGTAGGCCACACCCAAGGGCACAGTAAGAGAAGGGGACACATACAAGGCACTTCCATGGAAGATTCTATCCTAAACAGGAAAAAGGGATTATATTACAAAGGAACAGGTGAGCATAGCTTCACCCATGGGGCTGTAGCAAGACACACCCATGCAGGAGACACTGACCCTTGAACCCAAGAAGAGTGGGGAAAGCTCTGCCACATTTCTGTGGCTGAGCACCTCAGCACCCAGCCGGGGAGTGTGACTCAGTCACATGTAAGGTTGGTCTCCCACACTATAGTGAAGAAAATGGCATGGTATTGGTACCAAATCAGACATGAAAACCAATGGAATAGAATAGAAGACAAACACACATAGGTATAGTTATACTAAACAAAAGCACCATAAATATACATTAAAGATAGCCTCTTCAACAAATGGTGCTGGGAAAACTGAAAATGCATGTGTTGCATAATGAAATTTAACCCCTATCCCCCCCCTTGCACAAAACTCAACTTAAAATAGATCAAACACCTAGACATTAGACCAGAAACCTTATATCTACTAAAAGAAAATGTAGGCCCAACTCTCCATGTCAGCTTATGAACCAGCTTCCTCAATAAGAATCCTAAAGTGCAAGAAGTAAAAATCAAGAATCAGTAAATGGGATGATATCAAACTAACAACTTCACAGCAAAAGAAATAAGAGTATGAAGACAGAGTATATTGAATTGGATGAAATCTTTGCCACCGGCACCTCAGAGCATTAATCTCCAGTATATATAAAAAGCTCAAAAAATTTAACACCAACAAGACAAACAATCCAACCAATAAATGAGCAAAGGAACTGAACCGACACTTCACAGAATACAATTGATCAATAAATATATGAACAGATGTTCAACATTTACAGCAATTGGAGAAATGCAAATTAAAACTACACTGAGATTGCATCTCACTCCTGTCAGAATGGCAAAAATTAAGAACACAAGCAACAATAAATTTTAACAAGTATGTGGGAAAAAAGTACATTCATACATTGCTGGTGAGAATACAAATTGGTGCAATCACTCTGGAAAGCAGTATGGAGATTCCTCAGAAAACTTGGCATGGAACCACCATTTGACCCAGTTATCCCACTCCTTCATATATACCCAAAGGACTTAAAATCAGCATACTACAGTGATGCAGCCACATCAATGTTTGTAGCACCTCAATTCTCAATATCTAAGCTGTGGAACCAACTTAGGTGCCCTACAACAGATAAATGGATAAAGAAAATGTGGTATGTATACACAATGAAATATTACTCAACCATAAACGAATCACCTTATGACATTTGCCAAAAATTGAAAATGGATTAATATAGAGACTATTATGGCAAGCAAAATAAGCAAATCTCAAAATAAAATCAAAGGTCAAATGTTCTGATATGTGGATGCTAACACACAAGGAGAGGGGGCTGGTGCAGAGAAAAACAGAAGTTCAGTAAATTAAACAAAGGGGAATGAAGGGAAAGTAAAGAAGACAGTGGAATGATTCTGACAGCTTTCCTATGTACATATATGAATATAGTACAGTGAATCTTTATATCATGTACAACCACAAGACTGGAATCCCAATAAAAATGTATTCCATGTTTTTATAGATAATCATGTATGACAGTATAATTTGACTTAAAAAGAAAATTATTTAAAAAATTAAAAATTTTTACTAGTTAAAAAATATGTTAGCCATCTCTTTAAAAAATATCTCATTTAAATCAATCTAAAAAGAGGAAAGGTTTATTTGGTTCCTAGTTTGGGATATTTTAGTCCATGACATTGGCTAGAGAAGCACAGTATATATCATGGTGGCAGAGAAGGCACTTTCACCTCATGGTCAGGAATTGAAAGAGAAAGATCAAGAAACTGGTCTCATAATCCCTTCAAGGCAATGCCTCGGTTGTCTAAAACCTTTCACTAGGCACCATATCTCAAGGATTTCACCACCTCCCAATAGAGCCACTGACTCAGAACCCAGCCTTTAACACCTGGGCCTTTGGGAGACATTTGTAAAGAAACAAACAAAAATATGTAACATCACAAGTTTCGGATAGCAACTCTATCCATAGACTTATTCTTTGAGGTATTCTTTTGACAAGGGGAGAAGGGTCTTAGGAATAAGGAATAAATTGACTTTTTCACTTAACCTTATAAAACATCTGAGAAACCCCTTGAGAAAATGGCTATTCCCAAACATTAGTTATTTTTAAGTTTCTTACCTACTTCCAATCCTCCAGATTTTTGCAGTGCTTTTACTACCCTAGTTATACTGAGGGCTTGAGGTGGGGGAGGGAGGTGGGGAGGAGGCAACACACAGAACCTCCTTCAACTTTTAGACTATTTTAATTTTAATGGCACATGTTCATTTTATCCCCTCTTTGGTTAATCACAGTGGGAAAGTAGCCTAACCTCATTCCCCAAACAAATGTTGAACTGCTTCTTTCATTCCTTACACACACACACACACACACACACACACACACACACACACACAGTGCACCAGGCACTAGATTTGACTGAAGAATGAAGACTAAGCTCCTACTCTTAAGAAATCCATATCTTAGCAGAGGTTGCAGGCACAGAAGACAATAACTCATCATTGTGGTAAATGGAGTGACAGAGACATGCATAAGGCATTTAGTGAGCAAGGAAGACCAAGCACACAAGGGAAGAAAGAAGGAATGCAAGAGCAGTGGATTCCAGGAAAACCTAATATGGGAAAAAAAGACATTTCAAAGGTAGAAGCTACTAGGAGTAGTAAATAGATGGGGGAGAATCTCGAAGCAGAGGAACCCATTCTACAGGACAAAGAAGCAAGAAATAGTACCATGTGAGTAGTGAACCAAATAGTGCTCAGTGGAAAGTAAAGCTGAATCAGAAAGCTAAGAAATGGGGCCTTTATGGTACTTGTAATTACAGGATTCAGCTTTGGAAAGAGTATTATTAGAAGATTTTGAGCAAAAAGTGACACAATAAAATCATATTTCAAACATCACTGTGCATGCTCTGGACAGAAAATAGGAGTGTGATGGCAGATACAGAGAATCAGGAGGCTATTTCAGAGCTGAGGGGAAACAATCATCTTGGACAAGGGAATACACAGCAAGAAGTGTTCTGAGGATCAAGCTCACAGGATAAACTAATGAAATTAGAATGACATGAACATTTTTATTCTGAGCAACTGGGAAAAAAATGGAAACCATGTCATGAGGGGGCTCTGACCCAGGAAACAGGGTTTGGAGCTTATTCAATGAATAAAGATGCAAAATGCAATTAAGATAGTAGATGTGCTTTATTCAGAAGCGGCCACATCCTCCAGCTTCAGCTCCTATCCTGTTTCATTGCAGCCCTCATTTTGCCCTCATTTTGTCCCTATTAGCCCCCAAGTCTTTTCCATAAGCCCTTTTTTTCACACAGGCCAAAGACAACATAGTGTCAACAGATTACATACGGGGACACAAGATCACAACTTACTATTTATGACCTTAAGTATATATTCTGAATCAGGGTTTCTGTCCTTGACTGACCATAATATAGCTGGTTCCCAGCCCTAGCTACACATTAAAAACATAACTTGCTGGAAGTGTTGGTAAGAGAGCCTAATTATAGCCATTTGGGGCCTTTCCCAACACAGTTTATTGGCATGGAAAAGACAATTTCTAGAAGCAAAGGCGACATTTAGACATAGTAGATAGGAAAACTGAGCATTCAGACATAAATATCATGTGAGCAACTGAAGTTAGGAATCTGGAGTTAGAAGATATGGTCAGGACTGTAGGTATCAAATTTGTAATATGTGTGTGCTCACATGTGTGCATACACATGCTGATTCAAGATCTGAATCAGGGTATGATTTAAGGAGTGAATATAAGGGGGAAAAAGATGCAAGTTCTGAGCTTTAAGAGGTTTCAACATTCAAAGATTGGTGAGGAGGATCCAGAAAAGGAGACCAAGAAGGAAGAGCTGCCAATGAGATCCAAGGAGTGTCAGAAAAGATGGTGCCCCAGGGACAATGAGAATATGTTTCTAGGTGGAGGAAGTAATTGAAGGCTTCCAATCACTTTATTTTCAAATTTAAAGTTGGAAAGCAACCCCAGCAATACCATTCCAAAATTGTTCAGCGTGTCCCTGGTCTCTGCCCTTAGTCTGTGCCAGGTGTTTTAGCCCATATACCTGACAACATCTAATTTTCTCCCAGCAACCGAGAAAGTATCCTTGTAATTCTTAGCATCTCTTCCCACAGTTGAGATAACTAACTCATGTTTAATATGTATCAAAGGGCAATGGCTTAATCCTGCAAAAGACAGCAGAAACAAAGAAAAACACACTCAAAAGGCAATTACCTTGGACATAAAATTAGAATTTGTTTAAATCAGGTGAAAACTTTGCAATTCTTTAGGCTCTTCTAATTGTCTTGCCTCCATAATTCACTGAGCCAACATCACATACAGTTCGGGGATATGTTTGTGTGTGCCCACATGTGTGCAAACACACATGCTGTATCAAGATCTGAAGCAGGGTATGATTTAAGGAGTGAATGTTAGAAAAAAAAATGCAAGTTCTGAGCTTTGAGAGGTTTCAACTTTCAAAGATTGGTGAGGAGGATCCAGAAAAGGAGACCAAGAAAGAATAGCTGCCTCCAGTTACCACCCCATTAATTTCTATCAGGGATTCCCAATCATTTCTCCTCCGAACTTTCTTGCATTGACTCACATGTGAGCTTTTGGAGGACACCACATCTAAACTATAATGCCAATTAAAAGTAGAACTTTTTAATTCACAGTATTTTAAAAATATTTTTAGTTGAAGTTGAACACAAAGGTATTATTCTTTTTTTTTTTTTTTAATGTGGTGCTGAGGATTGAACCTAGGGCCTCACATGTGCTAGGCAAGTGCTCTACCGTTCAGCCCCAGCCCCAGCCCCAATTCACAGTATTTTTAAGAATTGTGTAAATTAAACAGTTTCCAAATGCCCTGAAACCTAGTATTTGTAGTGTCTGTAATAAAATCATTAGCCCCCCAAAATAGATCAATATTAAATTAGCTAAGAGCCATTTTAACATTACTTATTTTAGTCCATTATTAACAATGAGTATTATGCTTTGAATTTGTTTTTTCCCCTCTGAAACTTATATTGGACTTTAATCCCCACTGCAAGATTAGAAACTTAACCCAACTATGGCATTTGGAGGTTGGGACTTTGGAAGGCAAATAGGATTGGATCAAGTCATCAGGGTGCCCCCCACCCCAGTATTGAACTTTACATATCCCCATCTTTCACCATGTGCCACACGGGGACTCTATCAATAAGGCGGCCATGACCAGATGAGGTCACTCAACCTTGGACCAACCCATGAATCAAAATAATCTTTTTCTTCATGACTTTATAACTTAGGCTATTATAAACTGTTGTATTTCATTATGATCAAAAGAAAACAGACTGGCAGTTACTTTCATTTATTTTCTCCCAGGAGTTTTACTCTCTATTTGATCCACCTCTTATCTTACTTTAATTCTGCTTTACCCCTAGAGTCTTCATGACTGCCTTTAAGGCCCCCTTCAGAGCCTACATTTTCACTTGTCCAGATGACTTCCAATATAGAATGTCAAAAAGGCGCCAGCCAGGAGTGGTGAGGCCTACTCTGCACGTTCTAAGTTTCATCACTGTCGTTATCATCTTGGCCAAAGAAAACAGAGGCAGGAATACTTTCCATTTAAAAGAGAACCTGAGAAAAGCAGAGCCAAAAAAAAAATTTTTTTTTTTTTAGCATCACTTGACTTCCTTATGGAGATTTGAAGATTTCCTGGAGTTTTATTACCCACAGAAAGCACCTGAGAGGCCAACTAATTCCAAAGATTCAGCTCTTCTTCATTGTTTAATAAAAACCATAAAATCCACCTGGCTAGGAAATTTAGAGATTGAAAAAACAACTAATTAAACTTAATTGGGTCAGTCTGGGCAGGCTGATTATCCTGCTTGATTGGCCTCGGGAGAATCTGGTCATGAATTCAAGTACAGTCTGGCAAAGAAATCCTTGAGTCAGGATAGGTGCTATATTTCTGTCTGACTAGAGATGTAATTTTTTGTAAGAAATATTACAACCACAAAGAAAGAGGTTAAGAAAGGAAACGACGTGCTGGGGTACAGCATCAACCACAAACAAGTCATTCCATTTTCTCGAGTGGATCAAAGGGAATTATTTGAATGATTCTGATAGCAGGCTTATTTTATACGAAGCCTTTGATTTCTTTCACCTGAAATAACTAACCATATTTTATCAGTTTTTCTTTGCAAATTCTTTCTTTCTTGCAACTCGGAAGACATGAAGAGAGCCCTATGGAATGAACCACACATGTGGCAGAGGGTTCAGTTGGAATCTGGTATCCAAGTCCTCATCTATACTGTGGATAAGACCACTGTCCCTAGAATTGGAAGAAGATTTTACCTCACCGGTGACATGGGAATTGTTATTCTAGAATTCTTTATAATGACTTAATAGTTAATTGGATAACCAATACTAGTTTTGATTATATCAAGATAAAAATGTGTTTGCACATAGAAGTGATTTTTGTGCCTAGAAAAAAATCACTTTAGAATTTCAGTCCTACATTTGCTTTACAGAAGAACTCGAAGGAGCAATGGACTTTTCTTTCAGGATATATAGATCTGTTTTTCCAGGTGCCTTAGGGACCACCTGCCTTAGAAACATGGGTTAAAAATACAGATTTAAAAGCCTCAACACAGATCACTAAATCAGAACTCTGGTAATAGATCCAGGGAAACTGCATTTAGAAAATAATGCTCCCTGGGTGACTCTTGGTCACTCTAAACCCTTAGAAATGTGCTTCCACCATGGTGCTGAGTGATATAGTAATCAAGACTTTAAATGCCAGCTTCATTAGGCTTGTGGGCCTTGGTCAAGAGCTTTAATCTCTTATTGCCTTATTATTGAAATGAGGATATGAAGACTGACTATTCCAAAATGCTATCACAAAGATTAATACATGAAAGTATTTAATACAATAACTGGATAAATAAGTCTTGTCTCCTTTTAGTACTAACAGTGACCGTAACTAAATAAAAATAAAGTTAATGGGAAAAAAAAAAATGGAAATCCAAGTGGTGGTCTCATACTACTACATTTCCATAGTTCCTACAACATGCTAAAAATCTTCATTGAAAGCCAATTTGTACAATTTCTTGAACTTTCTTCTTTGATCTCTTATTGCCCTCCTAACATAGCCAGAGAGGAGAAAAAAAAATACGCAGGCAAATAAATTCTCTATAGCTCAAAGACAACAAGGTTAACACAGCAGGTAACTCTTATGAAGTGTTCACCCTGTAGCAGGAATGTTCACATAGGACTATAGAAGAAAGTTACTATAGCTCTCATGGTCCCCTCCCCCATTACCCAACATAAAGGCGATGACTAAGAATAAAGACAGACACAAACCAAAACTATCAAAAGTGAATTAAATTAGTTATGTATATTGCTAAAATATTTTATGTTTCTCAGTATTCTGGGATTAGTATCTGTCATTACAAAAAAAGATAATGGGTTTCATATCATGCAGAGGCCAGATCTAAATTATCTGGGCTTCATAACCATGGTTTTTATTCTGCTCTTTCAGATTCAAGTGTGTGATCTCATTTAATTCTCAAAAAAATGGGCAAGGAAGATATCATTCTTTTCATGTAAAAGGAAATAAGGTTCAATGAAATTAAATGACTTTCATTGGTTAACAGTAATTGGCTGTAACTAACAGTAACTATTTTAGTCAGCCTTTTTTTTTTTTTTTTTTTTTTTTTTTTGCTGCTGCTGTGACTAAAAGACCTGACCAGAACAATTGCAGAGGAGGAAAAGTTTTTATTTGAAGACTCACGGTTTCAGAGGTCTTAGTCCATAGAAGGCCAGCTCCATTCCTTGGAGGTTGAAGTGAGGCAGAACATCATGGCGAAAGAGTGTGGCAGAGGGAAGCAATTCACATAATGATCAGAAAGCAGAGAGAGAGAGAGTCTATGATCCAGATACAAAATATATACCCTATAGCCACGCCCACAATGAACCACCTCCTTCAATCACACCCCTCCTGCCTCCAGTTAGAGCTCAATTAATCCCATCAGGAATTAATTCACTAATTAGGTTAAGGCTGTAACCCAATCATTTCTCCTCTCCAAATCTTCTTGCATTGTCTCACACATGAGATTTTGGGGACACTACATCTCAACCATAACACTAATAGTCAACCAGTAACTGGCTGCATTGGACTCCAAAGTCCTGCTCTTCATCTCTTGAACCAAATACTAGACACAGAGGATCACACTGAGTCACTGAAATAAGGACACAGTATGAACTTTCAGTCTACCAGGGAATGTAGGAAATGAACACTTTCTGATCAATATTACAGGTGCTATTGACCCTAGCAGGAATAAGGAGTTCTAAGAGCATATAACAAAAAGACTAACCTTACTACTGGGAAGATGAGAAAAGAACCCCTCCAGGAAGGGACACTTGACATGAGAAAATGAACCCATGAGCAAGGTCAATAAGAGAATGGAAACAGGAAAGAATTAGTAGCAGAGAGGAGCCCCATGTATGAAAAACTTGAAATGAGAATGAGTCAGACACTTTGAAGGAAAATAATGATACCAAGGAAGTCTGGAGTGTCTAAAGCAAAGGCTGGAAATCTGGTCAAGGGAAAAATAATGGAAGGCCTGATAGGTCAGGTAAGGCTTTGGGAATTCATCCTTAAAGCAGGGGAACTAAAAATTCAGCAAAGGGATTAAGCAGGTGACTGGTATGAGCAGATTTTCTAATTTGTAATTCATTCCCTCATTAGTAACTAGCCCAGACAAGCTAGAAGACCGTCTGGGCTCCACTCAAATTATTTTGAGCTTTTGATCCATGGCTCTCTTAATACTACACTCTTGCCAATTCAATGAATGCACCACGAATACAATAAATAGTATAAATACTTTGTAATTTCTACTAAACTATTGCTCCAAGCACCACCTGATCTTAATCTTAAGATGTACATCAGCTGCTCCTCTCTTGGCTTATTGTCTGCAGCTGTGTAATAACAGCACCCTGAGCACCCATTAGAGTCAATTTTATTGGTAACTTCTGCTTCCTTAGAGAGACCCTCATCAATCAGCTTCTAGAAATCAAAGCCAACAGCAGCTTCTATGCTGACACATACTTGCAATCCACCAGATACGAGGACCATGTGGAAAGACAGGACGATTAAAAAAATATCAGTAAAGAGAAATAGCTTTTTTATGTCACGTTAAGTCACTGACTGCCTTCATAAATTTTACTTGGAGTCACTGCTGACTACAGAATGAAACTCATTGCGTTAATCTTGAGTAATGCCTTGGCCTCAAATGTTGCTTGCAGCTTCTAAACTTTTTTTTTTTTAATTTTCACTAACTGATTAGCTAGAGATTTAAAAATATGAATAAGCAACCAAGCTAATTTCATTCCTCCTTTGATTTGGTATTGAACCAAAATATGAATCTGCCCTTCTGTTTCCTTGCTGTTTCTGTTCTCCTTTTTCTCAGGCATGCATCTGTCTTCTAAAAATGTCCCTTGGTTAACCCAATCCTGTTTCTTCACACCTTTCCTCTCCCAGTGTTCCTCTTCTCCCTTTTTGAAGATTGAGTTTATAATTAAAATTTGTCAGGGATATACCCAGATCCTTGGAGGAAGAAGTCATGGGATGTAAAGCAGAAATGGAAAATAAATGATGTATGCTGTAATTTGATGTTATGATTTGAGACCATGACTGGGGCATTGCTCTGAGAGAAGACATTCAGCATCAAGGAGGTATGGAGAAGTGTTCACCAACTCTTCTACCTGAGCCAGTTGTTGAACCAGCAACCCCAAACAGGGCATTCTGAAAGTAAATAAAATCCTTGTATACTGCCATTGAGTCATGTCGTTGTCTAGTCTCCCCTTCAGTGTAGGATGGAATGTGCAATGTGCTTCCAAACAATAGATTATAGGAAAGATGATAAGATGCCAAGTCCTTTGTTAGGTTACTTTAAACAGTAAAAGTAATGCCACGTCACTCCGACTGTTACATTACTTTATATAAGACTCTGACTTAGAAAACTGGAGATATCAATTCTCTATTGGGTCTTCAACTAGGCTGGCTTGGCGTAAGAGGGCCAACAAGGCAGCTCCCATAGCAAAAAACTATGGAAGGCTCTAAACTGAGAGCAGGCCCCAGCCAACAGCAAGTAATAAAATGAGGACCTCAGTTCCATGGCTGCAAGATGAATTCTGCAAGAACTGGAGGGAGCTTAGAAGCGAAACCTTCCTCTGTCAAGGCTGTGATGAGAATGAAGCTTGGCTAACACCTAGACCATGAAGAGAAATCCCAGCTAAGCTGTGTCTATAATCCTGTCTCACAGAAACCAAGATAATAAATAGCTCTTCTATTTTCTTTTTTCTTCCAACATTTTAGTAATAGTCCATTATCTTTTTGCATCCAAGTTTCTGTTGCAACAAGTATAACATATTACTGATTTTTTATATTTCATAGATGCTCTCTCTGCTCATGTTCTTTTGTTGTTCTTAGAATGTTCTTTTTGTCTTAACCAAACTGACCTATGTACAAATTGCACTATCTTCCCCAGAGATATGGCAACATGAGGGGTGGGTGCAGTGGACACTATCACCAATGAAACAGCCACAACTGGTGAAAATTATTCAAAGGAAAAAACAAAAAGAGCATTTAAAGACTCTGGGTGTTGTCCTGATGGCATAAAACAAATGAGGAAACATTTAAAGTAATCTGTGAAATCATGGTGAGTATCAAGAGTCTGTGGCATTTTGCACTGTTACCTGCCCTTCTCCCACCTCAGGGTGCAGCCATGAACAAGGGCTCTCAGGCAAGAGCTGCAGTACCTGTTCTGGTGGAGCAAGCCACCATTACTTCTCTTAGAGTTCTGTGTTGGAGCAACTTATTTTTAGGCAAAATTGGCAAGGATGCCCTTGCTCACCCAACTCTCACCCAAATGAAGGTTCTACTCCAATGTCATGAAAAAAATTTTTAAAAAAATAAAAGGTTGTCCACTGTCCTTGTCCCAGATCACTAGTTAGTAAGATAGAGTTTTCTGTGCCCAAAGAGGCAGGCCAAAAGACCAGAGGTTAATGCCCCATGCAGTGCCAACTTGGAGAGAAGGGTGTTGCTTCTCACAAAGTGGATCACTATCCTTGCCCTCAGCTCTGCAGCAATAGAGCAGAGGTTTTGCTAGTAATCAATTTTGGAGCCTGATGGTTCCATGAAAGCAACAACTAAACTAAAGGACAGATGGAATTTTAAGAGAAAAAGAAGATCCCTTCTGAGCTAAGAACAAACCTCAAAAGTTAGCTTCAAAAGAGCAGAGCGCTCCTGCAAAGAGAATGAAATTTAATTGGCTTAGACCATGGAGCAACTTATGTCCTAGGACATTGCTAAAAACAATAGATGGATTGGCCAGCAATTAGTGGAGGCTAGGTGCTGGGGGTGATACTATCAAAGACAGACAGTTTATCAGAGATCAGGGGAAAAAAATCAGTCAGGAGAACCCTCTAAAATAATTGCCATAGCAGGGCATCCGTGCAATGCCAGAGACTGCACCCTCTGAGCAACATATCAGGGAAGGGCAAACTTCACCAACAGTACTCCAACCAAACAGACCCTGGAGAGGGATGAGTATCAGTATCCAGAGTTGGAACCAACATACCAATAGGAATGTGACATACACATCTGCTTCAAGAAATAGATCCTCAAAAGGTTAAAGATAGAGTTACCATCTAACTCAGCAGTGCTATGCTTAGGTATCTATTTCCCCCAAATGCAAACAAATTTCTACACAAAAGTTTGTACCCAGATTTTTATAGCATTATTAATAATAACGAAAATTGGAAGCAAACCAATACAACGAAGTAGAATCTTATAACGGAACGTCAGTTGACAACATGAGGGAATAAAGTCTGAACACATCCTGCAACATGAATGAAGGGAACATGCAGCATGTTAAGAAGGGAAGCTAGTCAAAAAAAAAAAAAAAAAGCTAGTCACAAAAGACCATGTGTTGTCTGAAGACACAGACCATGTGTTGTCTGAAGACACAGAAGTAAGTAAGTTGTTCTGAGAAGGGGATTTAGTAAAAAGAGAGAGAAATGCTGAATCTTCAAAGAATGCCCACAAGCCAGTGAGATGCAGAAAGCACAGTGTAAATCTTGAAAAACATGCCCTTGTAAAATGAGGTAAATACGCAAGCACAGGGAAAACTGTTGTGAAATTGTGAAGCTCCACCCTGGTTCCATCTCCAGTTCATTTCTTGATTCAGCCCTTCTATAAATATTGGATCCCAGCCAATATTTTTACGCCTGAGAAACCTGGCATTCTCCCTGAAACATATATCTACTTTCCTAAATAAACATCCGTCCATGCCTTTGTCTGGCCCGTGCTGAAATTCTTTTCCATCATATATGTCAAGAGCCCGGCTGGTCCTAAGCTGAAGTCTCCCTCTCCTCTGGGAACTCCTCAAACACTTCTTTAGAGGTGTCCCTTCTACCCTGATAGCTCCAGAAAACTGGAACTGGAGGGAGAAATGGAGAGTGACTGCTAATAGTCATACAGCTTCCTTTAGGAATCATAAAAATATTTTAAAACTGTGCTAATGGTCCCTCAACTCTGCGAATACACTAAAAATATTACGTTGTACATATAAATGGGTGAATTGTATGGTAGGTAAATTATGTCTCAATAAACTGTTAAAAAAACTTTGATGCAACTGGTTAACTTCCTAACAGAACTAATATATTCACTCTATTAAAATTTCTTCTAAATTTTTGTTTTCCAGAGAATTTTTGGAGCATTCCCTGAGCTGTGTTGTAGAGAGAAAGGAGAAATTTTAATTACTTGGCTCCTTCACAGATTTTTTTTCAAAAATATATATTGCTATAAATGAACATATAGCCAGGAACATAGAGTTTCAATATTGCTCAGTAATATGTAGTTTGCCTCAAAAGATTCTGGGACTTAGTAAATAGAACCCACATTGTCCCTTCTGCTCCCAAATCAACGGTTTGCTTAATTCATCATTAGTGATTCTATTCAGGCATACAACATGCTTCTTTAGTTTGAAAGTGCCAAATTTTAAAATTAGGCTTATTCACCACTCAAAAACACTGGACCTGCAATTTTGAATCAGCACACCACATCTGTGCTTTTGAAGAAGACAGAGTTTCATCATTTACTTTAAGAAGAGTTTGGAATATATATTTTGATATAGAAATATAACTTTATTATGGCAAGTGAACATAAGTAATATTAGCCAAAGAAAAGATCTTTTTAGAGAAAGTTTTCTTTAAGAAATAAAAAAAACCTACAGTACATTTCTTGGTAACTAAAGAAAAAAAAGACCTATTTCGTAGTCCATTTTCTGTTGTTATAGTTAAATACCTGAGGATGGGTAATTTATATAGGAAAGAAATTTATTGCTTATAATTCTGGAAGCTGAGAAGTTCAAGGGAATGGTGCTGGCATCTCCTTGGCTTCTGGCAAGGGCCTTCTTGCCACACCTCACATGTCAGAGGGCAGCACATGGTAAGACAGAGTGAGTGTGCCCGCTGAGTCTCTCTTCCTCTTCTTATAAACCTAGTAACAGTCATGGAGGATTCATCTTCATGATCTCACCTAATCCTAATTTCTTTCCAAAGATCTCACCTCTAAATGCCATTAACAGACTACCTTGGGGATTAAGTTTCTAATACATGAAGTTTGGAGGAACACAGTCACACCATTGCAACCTAAGACAATTTGTTTTTAGCACATATTATAAATCAAATCTTCTTTTGTTCAAAGATTCTCTCCTGAAAGTTACTCTCAACAGTCCTCAGTATTAGAAGGTCTAAGAGTTTAACTTCTCTGTCACAACCACAGATAATCTTTCCAAGTGCCCCAAATTAATTAAGGGAAGATTTAGCTTGCCATTGTTACCTACATGTATTTAGAACTTGTAGATCCTTCCAGGAAGGTAGTAGAAAAGAGAAGCTTCCCCACCTTACTTCACATCTCACACAGTAGTGCCTTTGTCTTCAATCTTCTTAAGCCCTGCCTCCACCAAATGCAACCTAATGTATACTTTTTACATTTTGATAATTGTTTAAGATAAGTCCCATTCCCCAAAAGGTATGTAAATTATTCTAAAGGATCAACATTCCCTAAGTTTTCATAATATTGTGAGAATAATGTAAATAACATTTTAAGTAGAAGTAATGTTTATTGAGTATTGAAAATGCTGATCCTTCCTGGGCATTAGTAGGGTGCCTATGTTTAGTAGACCACATCCAATTCAGGAACCAGGCCCTCTTGGTGACAGCAGCAACAAATTGATGGCAAGACAGATCATTAAATTCTGCTAATTAGTTGGATATTATTTCTCCTATCAGAAGTAAAGCATAATTGATTAATCCCCCAATTTTGAGATATATCACATTAATTTATTTTTCATATCTCAATAGCAATCTTCCCATGTCCTTTACACAGTTATTCCAAAAGTATAGACCAAGCAAGTAATACATGTTTACAACTAGATGTGAGTTACCATGCTGGTCTTTTCAGAGAATACAAGAATACATAAAATCTCTTTTGTCATCAAGGTATTTACATACTGACTGGATAATTGAGAACTGTACTTGTTAAAGAAAAAAGAAAAAGGACAAAAAGTAATAAGGTTGCCAAAGGAGCGATTTGGGTCTCCTTTAACCAATAACCATCACATTGGTCCTGAGTTTATCAAACTGAGTATTCGCATTAGCTGCCCCAAACCGTCATTATACTTAGCAGTAGAAATAAAAATATGTTCAGTTCCTTCATTTATGAGAACTTCAGTATGACTCGATTTCTAATGGCAGGCAAGGGTCAGTTTTATTTTGACTTGGCATTATAAAATATTGGCCTTTAAATTATTCATAGAAATATTTCTTAAAGCATTTTATAACCAATTATAGCTTTCTACATTAAGCTGTCATTTTTACCACTGCATATTACAACAATTATAATACAGACACAAGTTTAAATTTTTAATTTTCTAAGCTAACCAACTTGACAAATTGCAAAGTTGCTTGTAGTTCACACCCCAGAGAAGCAAGACAGTGACAATGTGGACAACAGTTTTAAGGGAAAAAAAGTAGTCAATGAATTAACTACATGTCCATGTCTTTAATTTTTTAGCTTTTTTAAAGTAGGGGAGTCTTTCACACCAGATTATTTAATTGATGATGAAAGTGGACCCTGTATATACATTGCAGTCCACTGTAATCCCTGGTTATATGAATTGTTCACATCAAGGAAACTGCTCCCATATAGGAGAAAGAAGCGCTGACCTAAAGCTGCATTACCAGTTTCATCTCTAGCAGGTGTCATATCATCGTAATTCCTTCTTCAATCTCCTTTTAAATTTGATTAAACAAGGAGCAAATATGTTACTTCTGTGCCAGGGTGACACATTCATTAATCACAATACAATTTACAATTATGAACTACATTTGTTTATTATACTAAAATAATAGCTGCCACATGAGTAACTAATCTGATAATAATAGTCTATTAAGAGAACTCAACACTGCATTATAAATCTAAGCTACTCAGACAATTTTGAGTGATTGGAGACTTATTCCATAGCAGAAGATGTCACAAGTTAACTACTATCATGAGATGGTCAATGGAAAATGCACAGGACACCAATTCCAATGTGAAAATACCTGTAGGTAAACACATGAGAGAAATCCTACCTTTTATCCTAATGGTATCTTAATTTTGGTTATACACACTGTCATTTGAAGAGCACATGAAGGCTTAAGGTTATTAAAGCAATATATTTCATGTTATGTGCATGAAGATAAAAGTTACTACAAATGCCTGATTTCTAACTCCTGCTGATAGTTACAAATTTTCTCTTTCTCACAAATTCATGTTTCTTGCAGATAACAAGCTTCCCTGGGGAAAGGGGCCCTGGAGAGAGAAGGGTGGTAGCTATTACTGAGAGTTTACAAAGTGCTAGACCCTATTAACATTTCTCATTCCCTTGGAGCCTGTCTCTGACAGCTCCCAGAACTCAGCATTAACTCACTACCCCTGCAGGTGGATGACAGGAGGCGACAGAGGCATCATTGCCTTCCAGAAATAACCCAAGTTCAAAATCAGACAGATCTGGGTTTATCTCATGACTCTGCCACCTACTGGATATGTGGCCCTGTACAGTTGGCAACCTCTCAAGTTTCAAATTTCTCACATGTATGATGAACAGAGTGTTACTGACTATGAAGATAAAATGTTATAATACATATAAATATTTGCTAAATCATTGTTATGAATCATTATAACAAGTATTCCTTTGTAAAACTTAAATGCTATCTTCTATCCAGCACTGTGCTGGGATACAGTAGTGAATATAACATACAGAGTAACTTATATCAGCCAACTGTCCCAGTTGGCCTGGGACTTGTCCATTTTTATCACAGAAAGTCTTCCATCCCAGAAATACTTCAGTTCTAGGAACATTCAGACAGCTGGTCAACCTACCAAAGCATTCAACCTAGCAGATGTTAGCTAGTCATCTACAAGGATATTATCACAGTCTGAAGCCAGTTTGCAAGTCATCAAAAGGGAAAGCAAAATTATCATCCCTAATCCTGAGTTTAAATGAGCACCAGAATTCTAGAATTACAAAGGGCTGGTAGGAGAGTCAAGAACTATATTACCAACAGGAGGTGCTAGGAAAACTAGGAGTGTGAAGAGCTGGCAGAGCCAAGCAAGATACCTTGAAGTTCTAACTTGTCCCTGAGGGAAGCTTTTGTAGGATGGATGTGACCTTCTGCAGACACTTGATGAAGGTGGGAGGTGTAAAGGAAGTCAATGATTGCATGGACGACCACACCACTTGGAGAGGAGTCACAGCACATGACATATTTGCTCATGATTTCAATGGACAAAACCTGAAGCATCCAGTCTTGAATAATGCCTCCACATGCCTCTGTTTAGCAATCATGGAAACTGAGGCTCTAGTCATTAACCTCACCTTCATCTCCCTTCACCATTGCTCCAACTCTCCTTCCTTGCCTGGACTCTTAGCCCAATACTGCTCCAAGCTTTCTTTCTCCAGTGTGTCCTCCCCTGCCTGCCCTCCCAATCAAAACCTCCTCTAGCCTTCCTGTAGTCCCCATCTTTCTTAGGGACTTCCATCAGGTTTCATGGCTTCATCGCAGTGCCTCTCATGTCTCCTCCCTTCTCCATGCCGCTGCTGCTGCCGCTGCTGCTGTGTTAGTCCTGACCAGCATCATGCTCTGAAATGCCACAGCAGCCTCTAGTCTTCCTCCCTCCAGTCCATTCCTTTCTATCATGGCCTCCAAAGCAGGCAAAGCTGGCATCCTCTGAAGGTGCCAGAGAGCTCTAAAATGAAAATCTTATAAGTGGTCATGTTCATTCCCTGTTTAAAATTTAAAAAATTCAAGTGCCCTTCAAGATGTTCAGGATAGAACTCAAAATTTTCATGGCCTTTTCTCCCATTAGTTCTGTGTTTCTCAGTGTGCACCATGGAGCACTGTTCCTCCATGCTGAAAGTGCTATATTAAAACAAATGGTTCTTGGTACCATAAGTGTGGTGCTAAATAAAGTTTATTATTATAGCATTTTTACAATGTTAATAGGATCATATATTTATGAATCTTCAGGATAGGGATATAATGCACTAGGTTTACCAAGGGCAATTAAGACTTGAAACAGTTTTTTTTTTTTTTGCAGTGTTTCTAGCACAACTAATATTCCTCCAAATATGCTTTTGGGAATGTTGCTCTAACCTCAGCTCCTACATCTCCCTATAAAAGCAGGTTTTACCTGATACATATGGTGCTTCTGGAACCAATCACACTCTTGACACCCTCACATCTTTGCATTGACTGTTTCCTCTTCCTAAAATGTCCTGCTTTAATTCTTCCTGCTAGCTCAATTATATTGTATCTTCAAGGCTCAGTTCAAATACACTTTTCTACGTGTCCTGTCCTCCATCTGTTTTAGATATCCTCTCTGAATTCACAAAGCATCCAGTTCATTATAATTAGCACCAAATTTCCCCAAGGAAAGGAATGCTTATTAACTTTGGTGCCCACAGCAATTGGTCAAGTGTCTGGCATAAAATAGATGTTTGCTAATTGTTCAATAAATGGGATAATGAAGATGATGGAGCAGAAATCACTGAACCAAAATTTAATAGGGAAAAATTGGATGAACAGTATAGCAACTGCACGTCTACAACTCAATAAGAAGAAACAAAGCTGTCTTTCTGGAGTACTCTAAGTGCAGGAAAATGAACTGCCCAACCTCTGGGGTCTTCCACTTGCCTTTGGAGTCTGTAAACTTCTGGGAGAATAATACATATCTGTATGAGTTTGATCTAGTCCTTTCAAATGGATTTATTATTCTTTATTTAAATAATGTATGACTTGCCCTTCCAGCTGAATATCAATAAGAAAAACAAATCTGATCTTAGGTTTCCTAATATCTCTGAGTTAGAATTGCATACAAATTCAATGAGATTACAAGACCTTACATAAAAATTATTGGAGATTTCTGACCCCTGTCATTTGCATGGTTTGTCTTTTTCATGTTCATTTGGACCTTCTAAATCCTCTTACTGAGATTCTAAATTATCCTTTCTTGGCATGTTTAGTGAAAACCTTTGAATCTACAGATAAAATTTGTATTTATAACCATCTTTTTTCCCTGGCAGATAAATTTTTTCTTGTTCTTTTATGTCTTCTTTTTTCACTAATCCACTCTGCCAGGAATTTTGACAACTGAAGTATGTGATTAGTGCCTTTTTATATCTCAATGTATGGACTTAAATTTAGTCACGGTGGTTCTAGTTGAAGTTTTGATTTGTCAAAATATTTTAGTCTTAAATGAAAGCTACCCACACATGCCTCTTACAAAAACAATTCTTGCACACACGCACACAAAAGAATAATTTATAGTATCCCTGCCTCTTAGTAATTCTGAACAGGTCAACTAGAATGGCTGAAAATGACAGGTTTGCTTTCATCCTCTGTTTTGTGGGCGTGGATATACACACTAAAATTCTGTATGTATACCCATACTTAAGACTCAACAAATGAGCTAACTTTCCTATCTCCTAGAAAGAGCTGTCTCCCAGCTTCCCTTTTCCTATTCACTCTTCAACACTCCAGTGTAGCTTCCACTCCCCTACTTCAAGAGAACATTATTTCAAATGCATGGTAACCTCTGTGACATTTCACAGCGTTGGTTGATTGACATGCAGCAAAACACCAAGGAATTCAAATTCTGATACAAACAATAAAAAAAATACAAACTTTCAGAGAAGTGGGACATACTCTCCAATAGCTAAGCAAGGATTATCTATGTATTATCTCCTTTACCTATGTTCTTCAATTTCTGTTGGCCCAAAGCACATAAATTGTCACCCTCTTAAATAGAAATATTTTCACTATACTAGCAAAACCAGAAATTCCCAAATCTAATTTGCCAAAGAGATAATGCATTATTAAAGCATATTAACCTACAAATTACTTATTAGTTTTCTAAAACTAGGTTTAGATGTGAAGTTAATACTTAAAAAGTTAATGTATTTTGAAAGTTTTTATGTCAATTTAAGAAAATATCCTTTTAAAACTGATCTTTAAACATTATACATTTCCCTGAAATAAAAGCTATGTTTTGTTTTGTTTGGGTTTGGGTTTGGGTTTGGTTTTGGTACTGGGCATTTAACCCAGGGGCACTTTGCCGGTGAGCTACATCCTCAGTGAACCACATCCCCACCCTTTTTTATTTATTTTTATTTTCAAACAGAGTATAAGTTGTTGAAGGCCTTGCTAAGTTGCTGACATTGACCACAAACTCATCCTTCTCCTGTCTCAGCCTCCCAAGTCACGGGATTACAGGCATGTGCCACCACGCCCAGCAGAAAAGTTATTGTCTATATTTTTTAATCGGGTCTACCACAGAGCTTGGAACATTTCAGTATTCAAAAGGCACTTAGTGCTGAATTTGAAGCAGGGAATTGAGGCAAATGATTGCATATTTATGAATGGCAGTTATTCTTACTTCAAAATCTACCTGTTAGCCTTTCCTATTACTATTTTAAGGGAAGCTTTATTTAACAGAATAGAATCAACTTAGAATAGCTACAAGAAAGTCCCTTCAATTATGTAGAAGAGAACTGAGATGTTCTGCAGAGATCAGACTAGCTTTCTTGTGGACAGGTGTTCAAACACTGGAGAGGGACAACACAGAAACTCTGCCAGGCAGAGATGCCAGCGTCAGATCTTTAATCATTCTTTTTCAGATAACTCTACATTTCTGGAGAAAAGAATATATATAGTGGGGTGCATTTACATTCTATCAACTCCTCAAGTCCCTCAAGATTTCCTTGTTTGCTTTCCAACTCTTCACCATGACCATTTCATTTGTGCTTATTCTCTTTAATCCCTGACCTATCTCTGTCCTCTGGTATTTCAGGATTTTGCTGATAAACTAGAAACACTGTAAGGGAATTTTACAATGCTCATTGGGAAACATACAAACTTGGGCACTCAGAGTAGCCTTTCCCTACTTTGAAAATGGAGGAAATATTTTTTCTGAAAAGGGCCAATTGTTTCAAGGTCTCCCTTACCTGCCACCTTCCCAGGATTCCATGACTAGAGATTCTCTTCCACATCCTGCGCTGAATCTCCACCCAGATTCTCTCCTTTCACATTTGAACATGTTTTAATTGATCCCTTATTTAAAAAAAAAAGACAATGTGACTGTACCTCACATTCCCTTAAGTTTCTCTTCTCTCTCCTTTACTCCCGTAAATCGTTTTGATAGTCTCTTTTTGCTATTGACTCTTCAATCCACTTCAGTATGCATCTGCTACATCACTCAGGAAGATAACTTTCAATAAAGTCAATACATTTTGTGACTCAAACTTTTGCTTCCTCATTTTATAGGAGTTCTTAACAGTATTTGGTAGAATTTGTCTCTCCGACAAACACATATTTCCTTGAATTCTCTGATCCCAGATTCTTCTGGTTTTCCACTTACTTTCCTATGATCACCATCTCAGTCTCCTGTGATCACTCATCCTCCTCTACCCAGCTTTTCAAGGAAGGTGGGGGTGGGAAGGGCAAGAGGGGGAATCCTGTTTCTCCACAGTGCTTCTCTTCTCATTGTGGACTCTATTCCTAGCAATATCATTCATTGCTGCTATTTCAATTATTTTTTATATAATAATAAAACCAAAACTATGTCTCCAACCCCAGCTTCTCTTCTGAACCTCAGATTATCTGTCCTTGCCTAACTGAAGTCTATACTTAGGTTTCTCACAAGTACCTGAAATTCAATATGCCAAAACTGAACTTGTGACCTTCACTCTCAAACTGCTCCTCGTCGAATGTTTCCTGTATAAACCTGAGTGTTATATACTTTAACTTACCAAAAGAATGTGGGACAGTCAGGAAACAATCATTCAGTAATTAATTTTTGCCCACTGATAACATGTATATACCTACCTTTGAGGTAGGAAAGAGGTTCATGGAGTATGTCTTACCCACTTCTACATGTTATTAGATACACACATATACACACACATACACACACATACACAACACACACATACACACACACACACACACACACACAATGAACAGAATGCTCCCAAATTCAATATAAGTTTCTAACTTCAGACTTAGTAAGGATTGGATAATGGTGTACTTATTCTATTTTTCTAATCACTGTGTAGGACATCACACCTGTACTTCTTCATCTGCATAGATAACATATCTCCTCCCTTCCCTCTCATGCACCAATGCTTTTTAAGCTCTATTCACCCCAAAAGTTCTAGTGTCTGCCAGTATGGTGGAATCATTTGTTTTCCACCTATTTCTCCTGCTGGATGGGGAAAGAATGTAAATTTAAATCACAAAGTAGGAGGAAGTGAAGGAAGATTTCTTCAAATGTTTATGCTCTGAGTAAAATATACAACGTTTTCAGGTATATTCGACCAGTGAGTTTTAATCTTATTGACTTACCCCCTTATCACCCTATATTAATGATAGTTTAAAAGTTGTTCTTTATTTCCTTAAATAGGAGGGGCATGAGAGTCAAGAAATAATGGTAGTGAAGACAAGTCCATCATAACACAACTTCCTCAGTAAATGGAATCGCCACCCACATGGTCACACATGCCACCATCGTGGGAATTATCCATAGCTGCTTTTACCTCACTCACTGTGTTCAGCCAGTCATCAAAGCCTTACTCAACTTATTATACATTTTTGGAACTTATATACTTTTCACTATTTCTACAGTCACCACCTAAGTCTAAGCTGTTGCCATCTCTCATCTAGAATACTGCAATATCATCCCGAAAATCAGCTTCGTGTCCCGTCTCGTGTTCTGGTAAATCACAGGCCTACTGCAGCCACAGTAGTGAGTTAGATAATCTCTTTCCACTGTCCTTTTGAAAACCACCCAATACAAAAAGCAATAAACCCCCAAATTTGACCTTAATGAAATTCTCAGACATCCAAAAGCAAAACAGAAAGCTGCCAAATGAAACATAGCTAAAACCAGAGTGCAAAAATTTCCCCGCCTCCCAAAAAACAAAAGAAAAAGAAACCTGTGGATATGTATCTCGGACACGTTTACCAAGTTTTGTCTAACACATGCCACCAATCTAAAATGGATGACAAATCTTGAAATTCTAACTAAATTGATTATAAGCTCCATCTTTTCTGTTTGCTTCTGTAGTTCCACTCTTCGCCTATTCCAACCTCATTACCCTACAGTCATGTGGTCTCTATTGACTGCATTACCCATGTCACTGCACAGAATTTCCAACTGGCTTTGAATAATGCAAATCATCTCAGAGAACAATCAAGAAGAAAGAATACATAGTTGAGATATTTATTTCCTAGTTTTTTTCCCTATTGAGCTACGGTTTATCAGTCCTTTACCAAAGGATGCAGATCCTGTTGGCAGATAGTTCTCTCTCACACTCTCTTTCTATAACGACTCCATCTCCTATACCCATGTCCTTGGAAATCCTGATTCCCTGTTGCTGTTAGTCTAATGAGGGTATTTCATCATCTCTTTGTGTTTTCCCTTTTGTGTGACTACAGTCTTAAAAGCAATTACTCCATTTGAATGACCCATTTTCTTTCTATCAGTTTTCTGATTGATGTACATTGTTTACAACAATAGAAAAAGGATAAGTGGACTGAAGACTGGACTTTTTCTAGAACATATTTTGCACCGCAGAATGAGAAAACTCAGACACATCATATTTACAGAGAGAGGTCTGCAGGTGAAACTAAGAAGAGACTAATGATAGTACATTTTGACTGTTGAAAAGTCAAAGGTTTTGGCCAAGACAAGAAGGGAAACAACTTATAAACAACTCACAAATAAATCACTGCCACTTATAATAATGCCCAGATACTGCTCACATAGGCATTGTGCAAAGCACTGATTCACATACAATTAGTCACCTCAATTAAGAATGTGGTATAATAGAAAAAGAGTACAGCATAGAATCACTTCAAAATACTTTAAGAGGAAAGGAAGAGAAAAAAAAAATGATAGACCAAAAACACAATAACTAGAAAAAATACTGCTACCAAGCAGATGAAAATCTTGGCCAAGAACATTGCTATGAATTCAAAGTGACTGAATGAATTAATCAAAGAGTTCAAAGAACTACAAGAACCCAGAAAAAATATATAGTGAGACAACAGAAGGAGATGAAACATAATCTTAAGTGGCTCAGAAAGAAATGAAAAAAAAAATCACAAAACTAAAATCCACCAGAGAAGTAACAAAAAGGAGACAATACTGCTAAAAATAGAGTAATGTGCATGAAGACAAGACCTGGGGGAAACAAAATGAATTGGAATGAGAGAAATTATTAAGTGAGGAGAAGGAAAAAGAGACATAAAACACTAATATCCTCAAATTCTATATGCAGAATGTGAAATATATTATTTAAGTGAAATAAACTAAGGAAGGGACATAAGTTATTCAAAGGAGGTAATCAACAGATACCTAAGGAAAATAATATCCATATAAAATATTGTGAAGGAAGAAGAAGAAGGCAGAAAGAAGAAAGTATATATTAATTTCATTGTGGTTTATTCTATAAAGTAAATTGATAAAAACTAAAGAAATAGATAAATGTATTGTTTTATATGTAATACAAATATATCTATAACCTTCTTCCTATGTCTATATTAAAAATAGATGTACTATTTTTAAAAAACTATAAAACAGAGTGAGGGAAAAAATAATAAGGCTGGTTGGAGAAATTACTTACTCTGGAATTTGATGATGAAATATGCAAGAGGAGCCTGGAACATCTTATAAACTTGTAAAGTCAGAAAATAAGAATGCTAAAAAAAAAAAAAAAAGAAGAAGAAAGAAATCATCATAATTGGTAGAAGTAGGGCAAAGAGACACAGGGCCCAAATGAAAGATCTTCCCAAAACCAAAACTGAAACAACTGAGCAACAAAATAAATAAGATTATGTTAGATTATAACCCAATATACAAAATGAATATCTTTGAGCCCTGCTGACATAAAGTCATGATTGGCTACATTAATAAATTTTGCAGAGAGATAAATCCACAGTGCAGAATTTCAAATAATTTAGGGGGGAACCATTGCTCTCAAGGAGGTGGAGCATAGCTCTTTTTTCTTTAAGGGTGGGTTTTATATACAGGCTTTCTTCCAAAGAGTGAGAAGAATCAAAAGTAATTTTACAATGAAGATGTGATGAAAATGGTCTTCCTCCCCAACAGATATAAATTCAATCTAATCATGAAGAAAATTTCAGATAAACTCCAATTGAAAGACTTTCTATGAAACACCTAATCAATACTCTTCAAGACCTAACACAGGAGCTGAGGTTGTAGCTCAGTGGTATGCACTTGCCTTGCACACATGAGACATTGGGTTCAATCCTCAACACCACATAAAATAAATAAATAAGTAAAACAAAGGTTTTGTTTCCATGTTGAACTAAAAAAAAAAAAACAACCTAATACTAAATATAAACACAAAAAATATGAAGCCATCAAAACTATAAAGTAGTAGAAACTTTTGCAATAAGGAAAAACTAGTTGGGGTAGCACACACCTATAATCTCTGCAGCTCAGGAGAATGAGGCAGGAGGATCACAAATTCAAGGCCAGCCTGAGCAACTTAGCAAGGCCCTAAGCAACTTAAAGAAAGCCTGTCGCAAAAATAAAAGAGCCTAGGGATGTGGCTTGGTGGCAAATTGGCCTATGTTTAATCCCCATTTAAAAAAAAAAAAAAGCCTAAAAAGACATGAGAAAGAAAATATTACGCAAAAACCAAAAAAGTCCTGGGCATGATGGCATACGCCTGCAATCCCAACTGCTCAGGAGGCTGAGGTGGGAGGTTCACGAATTCAAAGACAGCCTCAGCAAAAACAAGGCACTAAGCAACTCAGTGAGACTCTGTCTCTAAATAAATACAAAATAGGGCTGGGGATGTGGCTGGGGATGTGGCTCAGTGGTTGAGTGCTCCTGAGTTCAATCCCTGGTACAAAAAAAACCTCCAAAATGTATGAATAAAGTATATACTCTAAATAACAATAAGGTATCATTTTAGGTTTATCAATTGTGACAAATGTACTATTGAAAAGTAATACTAAAAGAAGAAACTTGGTATAGGTTATATGGGAACTGCTTGTAATATATTCATTATTTTCCTGTAAATCTAAAGTGGTTCTAAAATAAAAAGTTTGTATATATATGTGCGTATATATATACGCACATATGTACATTTGACATACATACATCATATTTAATTTATATACACATTATATATTTATGTATATTTGTATATTTCATTTCATATATACATTATATAACAGAACAAACTCACAAATTATCTTTCAAAACCAAATCCAAACATGGGCTATATGAAAGAAATGCCCATGCAATTAAACAAATTTAACTTTGAAGATTGAAAATGAAAGTATAGCAAAGAATTACCTAGCACATCCAATTTTAAAAACAACAATTTCAAAAAGTATGAAAATCAGTGATTGGTCCTAATCATAATAGCTAACCAAGCAGAATATACAGACAAAGGTAATAATGATGAGTTTACAATATACAATAAAGATGTTCATGCTGTGAATATCTTTTTACTAAGTATAACACTGAAATTCTAAACACAAAATCTACCAAAAGACAGAGAGAGGGAAAAATACACAAAAATGAAAAAAAAATTATCTCTTCTGGCCACGACATATTAAATAAATGACAACATAAATACATAACAAACATATGCCTTGCCTACATGTGTTCATGGAAATTCAAAGTATATTCACCATATGTAAAGCCATAAAGAAACTTCCACTAAAATTTCAAAACTTACATTTGAGATTTGTTCACTACGCAATACTAGAAATTACTTTTAAAACACAACAGCAATTAAAATACAAACCTTGAAAATATTGCACTTTTTATTAAAGATTGTGAAATTTTAAAAAAGAGGGCTCAAATTGTAGACTATCTAGGAAATAACTAACTTGAAAACTATTGAGATAAGGGTCTATGGGACTCAGATAAAATGAGACTTAGAGTAGAATTCTTAGAATTATAGATTTATCAATTATGAAAAAAAAGAATAAAAATAAATTAAGGGAGCAATCAATGCACGATGTGACAAACAAAATTTTAAAAATTACCTAAAGGACTTTAAGGATGTAATTAAATCAGTAAAGAAAAAACAAAGCAGAAATCATTGACTTAGAAAAATAGAACATTTAGAACCACAGAAAAAGTGTTGGGTTAAATAGTAGGTAGAGAAAAATGTAGCAATGTATAAACTCTCAGTTGACCGAATGAAGAAAAATAAATAGAGGGATAGCACAAAAGTACACAAGATCAAAGAGTAACGGAGACTTGGAAGGGTCAAGATGGCAGGGTAGAGGAGATTACTTTCCAAGCTGCTCCATGGAGTGAAACCAGAAAAGTGGACAGTTTCTCTTTGAGGTAGGTGAAAAAAGAAATTCTACTGGGATTTAATACTGGACTCTCAGAACAGCCCGGGGACTCAAAAGTTTGGATAGAATACATTTTTTTTTAAGAGGAAAGAAAAAACCTACCACTAGCACCAGCAGCCATGGATGCTATCCACAGCAGGCAAATCAGAGAGAAAACCAGGTGAAATTCAGGTGTGGAGAGTGTTGTACCCAGGGGAATTTAAGACACTCAGACCCCAGGGATTCTGGCGCCTCCCACTCTTTGAATCTCATGATTCACAGGACCAGCTGGGGAAACCGGGAACTTGATCAGTAGAGGTAAGGGAGAGTAAAAGTGGCTTTGGGACTCAGCCCAGAAGACCTAGATGTGGGAGCTGAGGGACAGGGAGGGGGCTAAGGACGAGTTTGTCCACCTAGATTAGAAGCCAGGGGAGATTCCACTGATACAGACTCCCAGCATGGATCAGAAGCAGCCAGGAGGTGTGCTGACTTAAAGGCTTTAGCCTAAACATCATTGGCAAAGCACTGGGGATCTAGCTAGACCCAAACCTCAACTTTAGGATCTCGGCCTCTGTGAACCCCTGCCACAGCACTCTACAGAGACCCCGTGCTGTGAGTGAAGCAGACAACACACTCTGACCCACCCCACTCCATTCTCCAAGAAGGAAAGCTGAGAAAGGGTAACATGACTAGCTTTACAAAAAAAAAAAAAAAAAAAGGAATTGGCAGCCCCCAACACTACCCTTGCACACAATACACACCTCAAGAAAAAAACAGAAAGACAGACAATTGGGAACTGACAACCAACATATTATATTATTGACAATTTTTTAACCATTGCAACAGAAATAATTTCTTAATATTCCATCAATAAGCTTTTTTTTTTTAACTTTTGTGGGCTGAATGGTCTGTGGACATTTGTGCATGCACATATTTGTCTCACTTCCCATTTCTAGCATTTCTTAAAGGTAATTATTTTCTTGACTGTCTATTGAGGACTAAAGTTTTTGATTAGTATACTTTGGTTTTGATCTATTTTTTTCTCCTGTTTATATTCCTTTATTTCGTTACTCTCTTTTATTTCCCTCACAGACAAATTCTTTCACTCTTCATTTAATTCTTTACTACTACTTTTCACATCCTCCCTGTTAATTATCATTATATCCTATATATCTCCTGCATTTTCTCTCTTCATCTTTTGAAATAGCAAACCCCTTTGGAAATATAGATCTCTACTGTTGGCAATGGCTTACCATACCGTTTCTGTGTCTAGTGCCAATTAACATTGTAGATGCCAAAACAAGAACTAAGGATTAGTTTAATGCTGAATATTGTTGATTGCATTGATTATTGTTACTATTTGTCTCCCCCTAAATCATGAGGTACTGAAACCTTCAGGAGCACTATAAGTTTATAAGGTAGAGGCTCTACCATCTCAGATTCTCACTGATAAATGGATAGACATACAAACAACATGAAAAGGCAAGGAACCAAAACATCCCATACAAGTCAACATACCTCATTAACATAATCAAATATCACAATAGAAGAAATGTCAGAGAAGGAATTTATAAAGTTTATAGTTGAACTGATCTGCAAGGTAAAAGATGGTGTAAGAAGTGAAATCAGAAAAGCCAGGTGTGGTGGTGCATACCTGTAATCCCAGCAGCTTGGGAGGCTAAGGCAGGAAGATTGTGAGTTCAAAGCCAGCCTCAGCAACATGCCAAGGTCATAAGTAACTCAGTGAGATCCAGTCTCTAAATAAAATAAAAAGAAAAATAAAAGCCAGTGATATGGCTCAGTGGTTAAGTACCTCTGGGTTTAATTCCTGGTGAAAAATAAGGAGAAGAAAAAGAGAAATCAGAGAGAAATTCCTAGTGAAAGATCACTTCAATAAGGAGATAGAAATCCTGAAGAAGGAGAATCCATCGGAAAATCTCTAAATGAAGGAATCAATAAACTGAATTAAAAACTCAATGCAAAACTTCACCAGAATAAACCACTAGGAAGACAGTTTCAGGCAACAAAGACAAAGTAGGTAATCTGTCAAATAAAGTTTACTATGGAGAAAAGATGTTAAGAGAACACAAACAGAATTTTTAAGAAATATGGCATAACATGAAAAGACAAAATTTAAGGTTTATCAGGATAGATGAAGGCTCAAGGATAAAAACCAAAGCAATGCACAATCTTTTCAATAAAATAGTATCAGAAAATTTCCCAAACCTTAAGAATAAAATGAAAAAAATCAAATACAGGAGGCTTACAAGGCTCCAAATACACGAAACTGAAACAGACCTATACCAAGGTACATCGTTATGAAAACATCCAAAATACAGAATAAGGATAAAGTTTTAAAGGCTGATAGAGAGAAATGACAGATTGTATTCAGAGGGAAACCAATCCATATCTCAGCTGACTTTTCAACCTACGCCCTGAAAGCTAGGAGGTTTTGGAATAATATATACCAAGCCCTGAAAGAAAATGGATGCCAACCAGGAATACCATACCAGCAAAATAAAGCTTCAGATTTGATGATGAAATAAAAATCTTCCATGATATACAGAAATTAAAAGAATTCACAACTAGAAAGCTTGCACTACAAAACATGTTCAATAAAATATTTCATAAAGAATAAATAAAATTGAAAACCAGCAAAGGGACGAACTATACTAGAATAGTCAATCAAGGGAGAAAATAATTCAAATTAAAAATCAGAAACAAATCAAATTGACAGGAATTAAAAATTATTTCTTAATAGTAACTTTGAATGTAAATGGCCTAAACTCATCAATCAAAGACAAACAAAAAACAAAAAACCAAGACCCAACATTAAGCTGTCTCCAAGAGACTCATCCCATGGGCAAACATATCCACAGACTGAAGGTAAAAGATGGAAAAAATATATCATTCACATGGATCTCCTAAACAAGCAGGATTTTTAATCCTCATATCAGATAAAATAGACTTAAAGCCAAAGTTAATCAGAAGAGACCAAGAAGGCCATTTCATACTGTTTAAGGGAATTATACAACAAGAAATAACCATCATAAATGTTTATGCCCCTAACAATGGAGCATCTATATACATCACAGAAACCCTTCTCAATTATAAGAATCAAATAGACAACAACTCAATAATATTGACATTAACATGTCTCTCTCATCATTGGATAGATCGTCCAAACAAAGACCTTTACAATTGAAAGAACTTTACAATGAAAACTACAGAACACTAAAGAAAAAAATTGAAGAAGATCTTATACGATGGGAAGATCTCCAGTGTTCTTGGATAAGCAGAGTTAATATTATCAAAATGGCCACACTAACAAAAGTGCCATGCAGATTTAATTGAATTCCTATTAAAATTCCAATGATGATCTTCACAGAAATAGAAAAAGCAACCATGAAATTCCTTTGGAAAAAATAGAGGCCCAGAATAGCCAGGGCAATTCTTAGTGAGAAAAGTGAAGCAGAAGGCATCAGAATACCAAACCTTAAATTATACTACAGAGCTATAGTAACAAAAATGGCATGGTATTAGTACCAAAACAGACAGGAAGAACAATGGTACAGAATAGAAGACACAGAGTAAACCCACATAAATGCAGTTACCTAATACTAGACCAAGGTGTCATAAACAAACATTGGAGAAAAGAGCCTCTTCAAGAAATTGTGCTGGGAAAACTAGAAATCCATATGTAGCAGAATGAAATTTAACCCTTATCTCTCACTCTGCACAAAACTCAACTCAAACTGGATCTAAGGCGTAGGCCTTAGACCAGAAACTCTACAACTATTAGAAGAAAAGGTAGGCCCAACACTCCATCATTTTGGCTGTGAACCAACTTCCTCAATAAGACTCCTAAAATGCAAGAAGTAAAATCAAGAATCAATAAATGGGATAGTATCAAACTAAAACGCTTCTTCACAGCAAAGGAAATAATCAAGAGAACAAAGAGAGTGCTTACAGAATGGGAGAAAATCTGTGCCATCTGTACCTCAGATAGAACATGAATCTCCAGGATATAAAGAACTCAAAAAAACTTAATGCAAAATAATAACCCAATCAATAAATGGGAAGAGGTACTAAACAGGCACTTCATAAAATAAATACAAATGCTCAACAAATATATGAAAAAATATTCATCATATCTAGCAATTAGAGAAATGCAAATTAAACCACACTGAGATTCCATCTCACTCCAGTCAGAATGGCAATGATTAAGAAATCAAGCAACAATAAATGTTGGTGAGTGTTTGGGGAAAAAAGTACACTCATACATTGCTGGTTGGACTGCAAATTGGTATAACCACTTTGGAAAGCAGTATGGAAATTCCTCAGAAAACTTGGAATGGAACCACCATTTGACCTGGTTTTCCCATTCCTTGGTATATACTCAAAACACTTAAAGTCAGCATACTTCAGTGATGTAGCCATGTCAATATTTATAACAGCTCAATTCACAGTAACTAAACTATGGAACCAACCTAGAAATACTTCAAAGATGAATGGATAAAGAAAATGTGATATAAATATACAATGGAATATTACTCGGACATAAAAAAGAATGACTTTATGATTTTTCCAGTAAATGGATGGATCTGGAGAGTGTCATGCTATGTGAAATAAGCCAGTCCCCAAAAAACAAAGGTCAAATGGTTTCTCTGATATGTGGATACTAACATTCACTAAGGGGCAGGGTGGGAAGAATAGAAGTTCAGTGGATTAGACGAAGGGGAATCAAGAGAAGGAGGGGGAACAGGAATAGGAGTTACGGTAGAATGAATCTGACATAACTTTTCTATGTACATATATGAATACATCACAGTGAATCGTCACTTCATGTACAACCACAAGACTGGATCCTAACTGGAGTAAAATGTACTCCATGTTTGTATAAGAATACTCTACTGTGATATATAACTAAAAAGAACAAATTGTAAAAAAGAGTAATGGTTACTCACTAACACATTACTTATACAATCAGACATTTTACTTAACTCAATATGAATCTTTTAAGACTAATTTGATTAATTATTTTTCTAAAATTATGTGTTTCAAAATAACACAAAAAAAGAGAAATAAACTCTAAACAGAGAAATTATTTTAAATAAAATAATTTTCAAAGGCTTCTTTTCAACAAAAGGCGTCAGTCCTGAACAACTCCACAGGGAATTCATAGCATTTCTTAATTTTTTAACCCCCCATATCTCATAGGTTCTATGT
Organism: Spermophilus citellus; assembly: GCF_964194105.1. Classification (NCBI taxonomy): domain Eukaryota; kingdom Metazoa; phylum Chordata; class Mammalia; order Rodentia; family Sciuridae; genus Spermophilus; species Spermophilus citellus. The sequence goes on along the minus strand of NC_138192.1, from coordinate 110,949,850 downwards.
CATAGCAAAATAAAACATAAAAGAACAGAACAGGCTGATCTCATTTATCAATATGGATATAAAAAATTCTAAATAAAAAAAAGAAACAGATGATGCACAATTTCTTAACATGATTATGCTGAATGGGAAAAAAAACTAGAAGCATCTTTTTAAAATTAGCAAAACAATGAATCTATCAGTTCTCACTACTATTATTTATAATTCTTTCAGGAAAACTAGCTGAAACAAATCAAAGTAAAACATTAAAAGGAAGTAAAAATTTCAACAGAAAAAGGAAAAATAATTACTTACAAATGAAATCTTACAAAAGCCAAGAGAAACAACTGAAAATAACAAACAATAAATGACTTCAGTAAAATGTCTGGGTACAAAATCAATTTATGAGATTAATGGCTTCAATATACAAATAAAATGTAAAATTGGGAAAAATATGTCATTTATAGAGGAGATTTTGAAAAAATAACCAGGAACAAACTTAGGAAAAGTACAAAACCTGTATGCAAATTTCATACTTAAGATTACTACATTCTACCTGTGTGGAGTAACATTTAAATGTTTCTGAAAAACTCAGAAAGACTAGAGTAAATGGAAAACAATTCTGGTTCTTCGATGCCAATGCTTCATGAATTAATTTATAAACTTAAAGTGACTCTAATAAATTAAAAACAAGCACTACAGTGGAGAAAGGATAGTCTTTTCAATAAACAGACCTGGGAAAGCTATAAATCTTACCTTATACTTTGTACCATGTGCAAAAATAAATTCTAGATGGATTGCAAATGTAAATGTGAAAGAGAAAACTGCAAAGTTCTTAAATGAAAAACATAGGTGAGCAATTCATAAGCAGGCAAAATTTTCTGAAATGTCCACAGACTATGCTCTCCAAAAAGTAAAACCATTAAAATTCTGATAAAAGGCAAACTATAGAATGCAAGACATTTATTTGTAACAGATATATACACATAGATTCAACTGCATTCAAAAAAGTGTTTAGATGCAGAATAGATAAAACAACTACTATCAGTAAGAAAAAAAGAAGACAAACTACTGGAGGACAGGTAAAATATTTAAGCAAGCAGTTCACAATAGTTATTTTCATGACCAGTAAACATGAAACGATGTTCAACTTCACCAGCCATCACACACATGCAGATTTAAACAATATAGCATTATCACCAGTTTAGAGTCTGGACATGAGGTGTTTCCTAAAAGCTCCTGTGTTCACATAGGAATATTGACAGGTGAAATGATTGGATTATGAGAGCTCCAACTAATCAGTCTATCCTAGTTCCAATGCACTGACTGGGTGGTAACCCAGGAAGGTGGGGCACGACTGGAGGAGGTTGGTCTCTGGGACCTGGAATTGTGCATCTTCCCTGCAGCGCTCCTCTCTCTCTCTGCTTCCTAACTGTCATGAGCTGAGTGGCGTTCCTCTCCCCTGTCCTTCCACCATGATATTCTGCCTCAGCTAGGGCCTGGAGCAAAGGGGTATATTAGTGAGAGCAACAAAAAGTTAACACGCCATACTTCTGCCACCGTAGCTAAAATCCCTCCAAAACAGAAAATAGACAATATAAATGTCAGGTGAGAGTGTGGATTAAATGAAACTCATCTGATGCTAGTGGGAATGCATGCCGGCAAAACAACTCCAGCAGCATCTGCTAATCTGGCCACATGTGCACACTTTCTGACTCAGCAACTCTCCTTCCAGATAAACATCCCACAAAGATAACACATATCCCCCAAAGGCCATGTTCAGGGATACTCATGGGCACCCTATTCAGAAGAGCCAAAAACCAGTAACAACCTGATGTCCATCCATAGAAGAATGGATATAGAAAGGATGGGATATTCACACAAAATACTGTGATTCGACAATGAGAGTAAACAACCTACAGGTATCCACAACAGCATAAATGAAATTTATGAATTTTTTTGAGCCAAAAAATAAAAAAGCCAAATGCAAGAAAGTATATCATATATAATACGGACCTCTGAAAGAAGTCACAGCTAATCTGGTGCTAGAGCAGAATAACAGTCAATCACCCTTCTGAGGAGATGAGAACCACAAGGGGCTTTCCATGGAGCAGGTGACTTTCTGTTTCTTGATCTGGGTGAGGATTTCGTGGTATGTTCACTTTCTGAAAATTCATCAAGTGGTATAGTATCGATACATGTATGCCTCTGTATGTAACTATATTTCGAAAACAAATTTTACTAAAGCAAAATAAGATAAACATTTGATAGAAAAACTAACAGTAAGAATTTACTGGTAGCTAATGAAATTTGAAGAACAATTCCAAGAACCAGTCATTTTATGAAATCATATTTAATAGGTAGAATAGTTTAAACTGGTCACTGTTTCTCCATCAAGATCAAATATCTGCCTATGTCTACCCTGCTCTATTTTCCTAGGAGATTGAAAATCTCTGAAAATTTATCATCAGACAAGACAAGGATTTGGTTTAACAATGCAGGCACCAGCCAGAGCATGGCAGGAAGGAGGAGGAGTAAGAGGTCAGGTATATATTCCCAAGGCTCATACTCCTGCTGTGCGGAGGCTGTGATTTTTACAAGTAGTTGCATTCATCTGTGGAGCTGTGTCCAGCTTCTTTCCTGGCTACAGGCTCCCTGGATTATGGCAACATGAGTCCCTCTCCTATCTTCAGGGCTACTGGTATCAAAGTCTTCCCACTGTTACTACTGCCTGGGTGCCTCATGCATGGCCCTCCATTCCCTTAATTTTGCTCAGTCCTGTGTGTACTACATTAAGTCCTCTTCAAATAACTCTTTGACATTACTATTTCCCACACTGAAGTCTGACTAATACCAGCTATCAATATGAATAGAATTGGAGTTCTCATGAGTAGAGAGAATATTGGAACAGATTCAAAAACTTATAGAAATTTAGGATGTTATAACGTGGCATGTGCAGCAGGGAAGTTACAAAATGCTATTTCAGTTTTTCCATATTTAAAATATCATTCTAAGAAAAATCTCCAAGATACCCAGGGCTTGAATCCAGGCCATGGATGTGTTAAATAATTACATTGTAGTCTCAATAAGATGGCTGGATCTTCGCAACAAATACAAAATTCAAATCTGAAGTATTATCTATTTTCTGTTTGGAACTATACAGTTAATATTTTTTACCCTTTTAGTGAGATTGTCAAGCAGCTTGAGGAAACCACTGTTGAGAACCTTAGAGTGAATAATGATCAAACTCTTAGTCCCAAGGCAAGCCCAAGAACCCAGGTCATGGAAGACTTTTCTCCTGGGCAACTTGATGATGAGAAAAGTCAGTCTTCTCCTTTCCCTCAGGAAGAGACCAAAGGGGAGAGGAGACACATCCTCACACTGATCCTATGTTGTATTGTCATCAACCAAAAGTGGCCTCAGCAGATAATTCTGATCCTGTCACCTAATCACTGTCAGAAAGTATGGCTTAATAACACCCACTCCAAAACTTTAATAATCATTTTGGCAGACCTCCAAAACTTAAATAGCTTATACTTAACAACTCTGTATCATAGGTCAATTCATTTAGTTACCTAGGTGTATCTTTTATAACCAGTCTATCTTGGAGATGTACTAGGAAATGACTTAGACTCATATCAGGCATTCTGTTGTTGCCTTGATATTTTTATGCTACCATGAACAATTGGGAATGCCTGCTTTGACTATTCTTTTTCAATATAAAATTATTATGACCATGTTATATAAATTTTATACCAAACTTGACTCTCTGACATAGAATTTGGGGAACTTGAGTGCCCTTATATTAATTTATTGGAATAAACCTGACAGAAAAAAAATGCATTAGAATCACATGGCTTGTCAAATATGCTACCCAATTTAGATAGCAATTAGAGGTGAAGAACAGTCCTGACCTGAATTGACTTTCTTATTTCCAGGTTTTTGCCAGAGAAGATATTGTCAAATTATTGGATTTTCAATATTTTAGAATTGTTTCATAGGCGATGAAACTAAAAGGATTTCAGTTACCAACATTGTGTATCAAGTAACCTGCTTCCTATTGCCCTTAGAACAGCATCAACCTGGTTACTGTATCTACTTCCGGCCTCAGCTTAGCATCTCTTTATTTCATTCACTAGGCTCCAGCCATACCAACTTCTTCACTATTTCTCCAACACACCCCAGTTCTTTCCTCCCCTGAGATCTTATGATATTGCTGTTCTCCACATCTGTAAACCTTACTTCTGAGTCTTGTATTGACATCTCCTTGGTGTCATTTAAATGTGCCTGCAATGCCATCTTTCCAAGAGGCTGCTCCCTCCCCACCGTGGATCCTGCTGCACTGTCTCCTCTTCAAACCAAGGTCAGATATTTATTCATCACCTATTTTCAAAACAGGCTGTCATCTAGGACACATCACCCATCTTGTCCCCAAGTCTGTCTCCAGTATGAAAGAATCCAGCACATAGCAAGTCCTCAATATACATTTTATATATTTCTTAATTGAATAAATAAATGATGCTAGATTATCAGAGTAGTGAACTATTCTGAAGGATAAGCATCTATTAGATCTAGCTTTTATATTGTATAAACAATTTGGGAGATTGAATACATTTTATCCAACCTTAATCCTAAAAAGGATTTATATGAGATATTTATCTCAAGGATTACACACAAGACCAACTAGCAACTTTTGTGCTTCATCTGGGATCATATGTCTCTTACAACCAATCTTATTTTTGTTTTGGGCTGCCAAGAAACTCAGGGCCAAATCTGAGACCCATCTCCAAAATCCAGACAGAAATTCATGGTGCACATTTGGAGTACAGAATTCCCCCTTTGAATCATTGCATAGTATTTATATATCCATCTCTTATTTGTGTGTGTGTGTGTGTGTATGTGTGTGTGTGTGTGTGTGTGTGTATCTTTGTTTATTTGTTTTTTTGTTTGTTGTTGTGGTTTGTACTGGGAATTGGACCCAGGACTGTTTTATCACTGAGCTACATCCAAGCCCTCTTTATTTTTATTTCTAAGCAGGGTCTCATTAAGTTTCTGGAGTACTCACTAAGTTGTAGAGGCTGGCATCAGACTTTTTGTCCTCCTGCTTTAGCCGCTCAGGCCACGGGGATTATAGGTGTGCACCATCAAATCCCCCTTTTTATTTGTTCTATTTTTATCATGTTGTGCTGTATGCTTTTCTGTAAATCATCTCAAATCCTATGTGAATTGACCTAAATTGCAAAATTTAACAACTGCATAAAATATACATGTTTGTTTATTACTTACAGGCAGTATTCTGAGGCAGCTCAGGATCTCTTCTCTGTGAATCTTTCAAGTGTTTATCCCCACTCAAGACTAAGGTAACCTTAAAGTCCTTTGGCTACCATTCAGTATTGATAAAAATACTATCATATGGTATGTTCTATTTATTTCATAACATAGATCCTGTAAGACTTTTGGCCCTTATGTATTTATATATGTTCTCCACAGCACTCAGAATATATCTGCCATATTATAGATCCTCAATAGACTTTTATTAAATTAATTGATAAACAAATAGCTAAATTCACATGGCTCGATAAAAGGGTGAAACTGTGCTTAAAATTTCTAGATAAAATCAAAAATAGTTCAATCCTTCTAATATTCTGGAGATTCACCTATCAAATGAACGGGAAATTAGGGATTTCTTTCTTTCTTTCTTTTTATTTTTTGTACTGTAAGGGGAAATTTTTTGTTTTTCATTTTTTTGCAAGAACAAAGAAAGCATCGATGATGTTCAATTACATAAATATTAGGAGACAGTCTATGCCATGCTTCCAGGATGCAGAATTTCACTAGGCACATATTCGTCAACTATGTGAGGCTTTTGTATTGATTCTAAAGTGCTTTTTGGATGAACTTTGAAAGCCATTTGCTGAGTGTGGGATTTTGTAGGCTTGAGGTTGTCAATAAATGTGTTTTGCTGCAATTAATAACTATATGCTCTTGCACCTGTGGAGAAGATGAAGTGTCTTTCTAATTTCATGTTCAGCAATAAACATGAGCAACTGTCTGCACGATTCCTCTTTTGATTCCAGCTGCCAACAGCTTGGAATGCTTTGAGTCCGGCTACCTCTTCATTCCCTCATTAGCTGGTGTCCCCATTTATTTTTCTGCCTAAATGGGTACAGAAGTCATTTTGTTTAGCTCATTCAGATCTGTTGAGAAAGATACCAGCAAATCAACACCTGTCACTTTTCAGTAAATCCTAAGAGGAAATGGGCTTTGTAGCAGATTTGCCTTGGCAGGGAACAAAATGCTCAAGGATTGCAATAAATGACTTGATTCTATGAAACTGCCATCTCCTACTTTAAAGTGGTGAATAAGCATCAGTCTATTATGGATGTAATTAATCCAAATCACTTATAAGACAATAAAATTTAATTATGGGTTCCTAGAATATAAGAACCTACCAATTATTGTTAATAGGCTTTTCCTTGATTGTGGCTAGTGAGTCAAAATTGTTGAAGGCTATTTCTCCAACAGTTAATTTTTTAAAATAAAATCACTCTATTTTTAGTTTAGTAGCTCTGGGTTAGCATTGCCTTATAGTGAACCAAATACTTCACTAACCTCAGTTTAGCTACTGTATTTTGGAAAATACATAAAGATCTAAATATATGTATGGTTTTTATATAATTGGCATTTAGATACCTTCTATCTCTATTATCTGTGAAGAGAAGTATTTCCCTCTTATCTCTGAGCACCTGAATATCTGTTTCTACATTGATTTTTATACATCTCTGTGTTTGAAAGTGCAAACGTCGCAAAATATTTCAAAATTCATTCTGATTTTATCAGATCTTACAGTAGGTCAGTTTTTTTCAATTGCTTGAATGTGTGTTAACAAGAATATTATGGAAGTAAAGACCCTTGTGTCTACAAAGGGTTAAGTTGTGGTCAGAAATGAGTAGTTGATTTTTTTTAAAGTACCTTTAAGATTTAAAGTACCTTTAAGATTTAATATTTATTGAGTTTTTGCTATGTGACAGGTACTTTTCTATAGCAGTCTACATGCATTATCTTGTTTATCTGTAACACAATTCTATAAACTAGCTGTTACTTCCCCCAACCTTATCACTGACAAAACTGAAGCAGAAAGGTTTTTGATAGCTTGACAAAAGTTATATGGCAAGTCATTGTTAGAGACCAACTTTAAACTCAAGAACTTGGATTTTAACTATTATATTGCAGTCTTCTCCCTTGACACCAGGGTGAAAGAAAGTGTACACAGCATACAGGCACTCATTTCTTGAAGGCATGTCATGTTCTCATTGTCACAAAGAGCTCTGTGATTGATACCAAAAATTCCTATCTGTGCATGCTGTGTATGGATGCCTCTTTAGAAGAATATGTCCAAAGTGATTTTTAGAGCCATGAGTATAGTCTGTTACCTAGATCTAGGTATGCAACTATATCAGAAATGCCCACCTATCTTCTAAACTTCATCCAAATAGATATTTCTAGTAATAATTCTGCTTTGCCTTTGAGTCAGTCAAAATTACTATCATCATAGTCCTTGACCCATGTTGACTTTAAAATATCACCTACCCTCTGATAGCAAAATATTACTTTGTACTCTGGAGAAGCTAATGTATCTTCAAATGAAGAAAATGCTGTTCTTACACTGCTGATGAGATTTACACTGTGAATGGTGTTTACAACAAAGATGGTGAGTATGTAAGGACAACTTCAGGCTCTTGGATCAATTCTTATTTACAAATGGTCCATTTGGAGTCACCTGTGTGTGATTAATTGAATATGGCTATTAATTCTCTGCGACTCCCCCAATTGAGAGATAGAGTCCTCTTTCCTTGGATCTTAACTGTCCTTCGTGATTAATATATCTAACCAACAGAATGCAGAGAAGAATGCCATTTCTGGGAGTTCTTAGACCACAGCATAAAAAGATTTCCATTCCCACCTGGGTCCCTTGACATGATCACTTGAAAAGAACCCAATTGCCATGTCTCAGCCTTGAGGCAGACATATTAGAAAAATGAAGGGAAGGCATGCTGGTTATCATGGTAATCACTACGGCTGGGTCCAGGCTTCCACCCACTCTTTCCCTGATGGTACACACATCCAGTGAAGAACCTTGGATTCTCCAGACCAGCCAAACTACCAGCTTAGTACCACAAAATGACCTCAGCCAGTGCCACAAGAGAAGAAGAATCAAACTGACAAGTCTGGTCCAAATTTCTAATCTACATAATTATGAGATAGAATAAAATGGTTATTTTAGGCTAATAACTACTGTGGTACTTTGTTATCCAACAGTGGTAACCACAACAGAGTATGGTATATGGCTTTGTCTCAAGGAAATCAAACCTGACATTCTGATCCTATCATCACCCAAACACAAAGACAAAAGGCCCATGGAGGTCACTTCATATTTATAGCCAGATTTCACTTCCATGTTTGGATCTGCCTAAATAACTCTGGGCCTCTGACTCTTTAACTGGACCCTCAGAATACATCTCCAGCATATTCAGGAATGAGCCCGTGGAAGCTGGCCACTCTCTGGTTTCTCTCTCTATCCTTGAGTCCAGCAAAAGGCCTTCACCTTCCTCTGGGTCCAGCAAAGGCCTTCAGCTTCTGAGTGTCACTTATATTTTCATGAACATCTTCACAAGGACCCCAAAACCAGGTCCCATAAGTCAATGTGCAGAGCAGCCGCCTCTTCCTTCGGTTTGTGCGTCTCTCCCACATTCCTCCTTCTGTGTGGCCTCAGGCAGTCACTGCCCCTCTGTGAGCCTCCACCTCCCATCTCAATACTGTAAGCATTGAGAACACATAATTAAAATATCAGCATAGCAGCTTAGTATAAATAGAGTAAGTGCTAAACACATATTCACCTTTATTTTTTGTTATTATCATTTAACCTAAAGCAATAAACTCATACCAATAAGCACCTGTGTGACTAACAATTACAACACCCTATCACACATTCCCATTCCAATCCACATTCCCTTTTAGTTCATTCAGGACCACATCTGCCACAACCAAAGCCTTCTAACAAAAGTAACCACAATGCCCAGAAAACCACAGCATATCCTGGACATGGTATAATGGCCAGCCCCATCATGCTCAGAGACTCTTACCAAACTCACTAAAGCCATTCCTGTGATCCAATTGTGCCAATGAAATTATTCTTTACAACATTATGATTTTGTTCCATAATATATTACATTTGATGGACATATCAAAGTTAGTTTTATTTTATAGAATATTGGAACATTTCATTTTATTCCAAGTAGTATAATACTAAGAAAGCTCTTATACATTCAATGAAGAGTCATAATAATTCATAGTTTTATATCCCTAGGATGCTTTTTTATATAATTGACCCCTAAACATGTCATTATTCCATCAATTTTACTTTTATATTGATAGGAAGTCAATGATAACTATTAGGACTTCCTTTGTTACAGTTCATTTATTTACAGTATCTAATAGATGCTTAATAAGACATAAACATACTGATAAACAATCTCATTCCAGTCTTTAAACCTAAACATACAGTTGTCTAATAGATGTCTTCATTTGAATATCAATAATAATAATAATAATAATAATAATAATAATAATAATAATAATGGCTAGCACTACTTTTTACACAGCACTGTTCCAAGTTCATGATTCATATTTTCTCTGTCTAAACATCACAATGCCCTTATGGGTAGGAGTTTTTCTTCTCACTGTAGAGGAAACTGAGATATTGGAAATTTAAATAACATGCTCAAGATTATACAACTACCAAGTGTCAGAACATATATTCAAATCCAAGAAAACTAGCTATAATATCTGGCATTCAGTATCTGTGTACCATTTCCATTCTGCCTATAATGAACACTGAAATGCACAGGCCCAAACATGACATCATTTTTGTTCTACTCTAACTTCCGGCTCTCCAGGGCAAAAAACAAAACAAAAACAAAAACAATGTGACCCCTCACCTATTTTTTCCTAGTCTATAATGTGAAACTTGGAATTTTAATACCCACTTTCATTCATCCAAGTATATCATAGCAGTTCTTCCCCTGAAAACATCATTCCTCAAATTGGATTTCTCTTCTTTCTCTCTCTCTCTCTCTCTCTCTCTCTCTCTCTCTCTCTCTCTCTCTCTCTCTCTCTCTCATTGGAATAGCCTCCTAGTTTCTGTGACTCCAATTGGGGTACATTCAATCTATTTTGCAGTCAAAGTGAGTTCTCCCAAAATGGAAACACACCTTCTGACTTAAAACACTTCAACAGCTTCTTATACATTTAGTGAAGTGTCCTAGCTCCTTAATGTGACCTACAAGACCCTTATGATTTAGTCCTGTTTCCCTGGCCTCACCATCAACCATGTATGCTCAACTCTCCCATTATACTCAGTTTCCTAAAACTAAAAAGAGAGGAGAGAAATATAATCCTTCTGATCAAACACTTCTCACCACAATGATATTTTAGTATCAAAATGTGTGGGCTCAATCATGTTGAACAGCAACTATAATTTAAGTTCTGCAAACACAACAGTCAATAAGACAAACATGTCTCTGCCTTTCATGAACTTGTATAAATACTAGGGACTTATGATTTGCTCTCAGCAATAGGTGTCAATTTGAAGAAAAGAGAAGCTACGATGATTTGGAAGAGTGACCACCTTAATAGAGCAAAGAAAACTGTCATTGATTAAAACCAACTCATCACATTGGTATTAATATTATGAAGACAGTAACCAAAAACAGTAACTAGAATCTTTGTGTATTTCTGAGAATATCAGTTTGAAAGCAGCTTTCCAGAGCCAGCATAGTAAAACCCAATAGGGTAAGCCAGGGACCATTCCATGAGGAAACAGTTCACATTGTACCACATGTTTGCATTCTCAAATTGCTGGGGCCCCCAGATCCACAGATTTCAACAGAACCAGACATTAGACTTAGTGAGGCACATTTGAAATGAACAGGACTTTGCAAAGGACATAAGGCACATAATGATTGATGTAGCACAAGATGATTGTTTGCTCTGGAGGCCTCCCCAATGTTGAGAAAGTCAAGTCAGTGTTGTTTATTTCATTTTGATCCAATGAATAAAATTTAAGCCTAATTTACATAAAATACTTACAACCTATGCTTTCAAAAATCTCTACAAATTCCCACTCACATTTTAACTGGAAAAACACCATTTCCCCTGAAGCTCCCTGTATATTTTAATGAGGAGTGGAAAAGGAAGTGTACCAAACATTGTACTTTATGTCCCCATAATAGGAAGCTATTTTTAAAAAAAAGAATCTATATACAAATATTCTTGAATAAAAAGATTAATATTACAATCCAATTAAATTATTCCATATTGATTTCACTTGCAGTATTCTATGAGGAAATGTTTAAAGAGCTATGGAAAGCACTTAGGATACTTCTGTTACATTAAAGATCCCAAAATCCTGCCATATTTCAACCTTCCAGGGGCTCCATAGGCAGGTAGAAGAAAGATTGCTAAACAAATTACTGAACACCCTTAACTTTCAGACAGGAAAACATAGTTATCTGGGCACTAGATACTAGAATATATCCTTGATTAACAAAATAAAAATTTCAAGTTACTCCTCTCCTTTGATGACATGTTTTAAACTTGTCCTTTATTCCTTTTCTGCATTTCGAGGATATCTTGTCTCAAGGTTTTCATTATGGCTGCCCAAGGGCACTGAGCTTTGTGTGGGAAATTGTCTACAGAGGACACAAACATCTTTGTTTCCTGAGATGGCTCCTGTTGCTGCTTTGATGAACAAAAGCTCCTCCCTGTGGTTTGTGTTTCTTCTAGGAAATACCTTAAAGAAATAATTTGGTAGGCTGGTAGTTTCAGGAAAAATGGACCTTTACTGATGCTGGGGAAAGCCCTTTTTTGTGAGCAATTAATAATTTCCTTTATGGATTAAGTCCTTTATAAAATAAAAGTTGCTAAGACTCAAAAATCATCTTTAAGCAACAAAAAGCATGCACAACTGGTACTAATTTGGGCTTGCAGAGAATTTCTTTTCCATTGCTGCATTGATCTCAACAGCTGTAGGTACTTAAATTCTCTTTCAGGAGCCCTTGCACCCTACATTATGCACAAGAGAAGAAGTAGAGACAATTATTACTAATCTTTCAAAGAGCCCGGGGAGCCACTCAGAGGGAGCACAGACAACCTTCTCCTGCCACATTCCCTCCATACTCACCAGCCTCAATAGCGTCTTATAAAATAGCACAGTAATAGTCGTAGGAAATATAGAATTTTTATACATAAGAACAAAGGGGAAAGAAATGGTAAGAGAAAGAAGGGAGAGAAATAAAGTTGAGCTAGTCCTTTTCAAGTTAAGTGTGTCTCAAATGATATGTAATGAAAGGTCTTTGTGGGTTTGATTGGGTGTGTGTGAGCATTTATGGCACCTGTGCCCGCAGGGGGCCGAACCAGCAGCCAAATGGTAAGGCTGGTGTGTAATTACAGAGCACTTAACTGCATTCAGACATGGTTTGTTTCTCTGATAATTTCCACTTTCATTGTTCAAGAGGCTGTGGACACTGTAGAAGCTGAGGTTCAAGTACCTGCAGCTGTTGAGATAAGTGAATGGTGTAGCCCTTTCAAAAGTTTCCAACAGGAATGCTGCTGGCGAGGAAAGTTTGACAGAAGTACACTTAAACTATTCTACTTACCTTTCCAAAGTCACGAAATCCTCAATCTATAAATGGATTGTTCTTCATTCCTCCTCTTCTTTCAGAACTGGCAGAGTTCCTGCTCCCTACCCAACCCCACCCATCTTCCTTGCATGCTGTTAAATGCTCCATATGGGAAAAGCTTCTTGGATTTACTACTGGGCTTTACAGACACAGTGGCTGTGTTGTCTGCGCTGGTGATATATTACAGATTCAGACATTTAAAAACACGTGTTAACCTGTTTATAGGAAAGAATAAATGTGTTCCAAAAAGGACAGTGCCTCACCAGAACTGAGCACAAGTATGTTTCTTACTACTTTCTTGCATTCATTTTTCACCTCTGACCAAAGTTCTTGAATGCTTTATTATTTTTATTGAAGTATTTTTAAAGTTTGAAACATTAGAAGACAGAAAGGAAGCAAAAACAGCAATTAACATAATTCTATTTTCACTATCATGAAAGGGATGTATCTGGTCTTTGGTTTCCCAAAGATTCTTGATTACACCCTCAAGACAGTGTTCATATAGAAACCAACCAGGTTGCTGATTAATTATTATTAGCTTCTGATGTTACTGAATTTTGCAAATATTCTGTTCAAATTAATATAAAAGGTAAGAAACTTTATTAAATCCTCACAATACAAAAATTAAATATCACTTCAAATATTTGGAAGTTATTTCAAACTGAGTTGCATTTCTAAATTTGTCCCTACCAGCCTGTTTACTTGTGGTCAAAATGCAATCTTTATCTTTCTCTGTGAGCGTGAATATGTGTGTGAGTATGAATTTGTATGTGTGTGTGTGTGTGTGTGTGTGTGTGTATGAGAGAGAGAGAGAGAGAGAGAGAGAGAGAGAGAGATACATAATTATGACAGTGCTATGGTTTGGATATTATTTAAGTGTGTCTCCCCAATGGAGCATGTGTTGGAGACTTGGTGTCCAGAATGGTAGTGGTAGGAAAATGGTATGGGCCTTTAAGGGGCGGGTCTTAGTAGGAGGTCCTTGGGTTAATAGGGCCCTTCCCTTCAAAAGGAGAAGGTATTTCTTGTGGGACTCTGGTGGGTTCTCTTGAGTGTGAGTTGTTATATAAGTCTAATCCTGACCCTTGGGTCTCTCTGGCTTCCTATTTGACTATGTGATCTCTTGCTCACATAAGCATTCCAACTGATGCACAGAGGCCCCCAACAGAGTCTAACTGATTCTAACATCATGTCCTTGAACCCAGAACTGTGAACTAAGAAAATCTCTTTTTTTAATAAAGTTAGCCTGCCTTTGGTATTTTGTTAGAATAACAAAACCTGTACTAGAGAAAGAAAAAGAGGCACAATAAAGCAAATAAGGTGAAGTATATAAAAACTAAACAAAAAAAATTAAATACTTTAGTTCCGAAATTTTTAAGTCCAAAATGTTTTTCCAAAATAAAAAGATTTAAAACTTTTATGTTGTTTAAATATGCACAGCTTGAGAGTCCAGCCCCAAATTCTATCTCTAGCCCTTTCTCTGCACGTGTATCTTGAGTTCCACTCACATCAGATTACTTGTATTTCCCTTAAATGAATGTCCTCACCCTGTAGTTTTCAACACAGTACAACACATGAGCTCATATCCCCAAAATGCTTTTGTCTGATATCATCAGGCAAGATTTCTTTTTTTGCTATGAGAAATGGTTTCTTTTTATTTTTATCTGATCAAAGTATAAGTTACCCAAAAAAGGCTGTATTTTGTGTGATATTAAGCATGTTACTTAACTTCTGTATGCCTAAGTTTACTTGTTCATAATATAGAGATAACAGCACCTACTCATAGGGATATTTTGAGGATCAAGTTCTTACACTGTACTTAGAACTGCCTGAGAAATAGCAGGTGCCACATGTTAATTATTACGGTGGTGGTGGTGGTGTTACTGGTGACAAGTAGTATACTAAGAGAAAAGTATTAGAAAAATTGGAGTAGGAGGGACATGGCTATTCTACATAAAGCACATCAGAAACTCATTAAGAATCTTCAGGCAAATGTATGAATAACCAGGAATTACACTTTTACAGTTACAAGGAAGAAGCCATTAATTTCTCATCCACAGTGGTAACAAGAAAGAAATGGAGAAAACAAATTTGAAATAGTGTCATATAGATCTATGCAAAATGGTCAACAATTGGCTTTGGGATGAGAGACAATGAATAAAATCTATATGGCATCACTATCTTAGGACTGTCACAAGTCACATAGCCTGGTAAGTCCAGGATACAGCATCACTGTGCCCATTGGCACTGTCTCCATCAGTCAATGTGTGTCAGCCTCTGATTGGGTTCAGTCGCTCTTTTCTGTGTTACACAAAACTTCTTATAGAAGTTTATTATACATTGGTGACAATATTTAGTCAGTGTATGGGCGTAGCTACACATTTTAAAGGATCCAGATCAAAGGTGGTGTATAATAACATGCCTACATTATAAATTTTATATTGACACCAGAGGGATAAGAACCAGGTATGGTGGCACATGTCTGTAATCCCGGCTACTCAGGAGGCTGAAGCAGGAGGATTATAGGTTCAAGGGCAGCCTGGGCAACTTGTTGAGACCCAGCCTCAAAAACGAAACAAACGAACAAAAATTTAAAGGACTGGGCATGGAGTTGAGTGCTTTGTCTAGGATGTGTGAAGTCCTGGGTTCAATCCCCAGTATTGCATTAAAAAGAGAGAGAGAGATAAGGAAAAAAATATATGAAAAACTAATAACAAAAGCTCCTCTATTTTCAACACTAATTTGCTCATATCCTCTATGAGTTTGTATAGAAAAAAAATTAGCAATGTGATCCTGGCCCTAAGCTCTGTGTTATCATTGAAATGAATTGATTTGTATATATCAGTGTAATTAAATGAATAAATACAAGACTATACTGGCAATGTCTCTTAAGAGTATTTTATTTAAAAGTTCACAATTAGAGCACTTGTAATAACACAAAACATTTAAAAATGACAAAGGCTGCCCAGAAGAAGGACTTTTCTAGTATGTAAAAGGAATGGTGTCCCTGTGTTTAAATTGTGTGGAATTCATAGTGCATGTGGGACTCAGTAGATCTACAGAATCCATTATCTGAACGAGTAAGCAAGAATTCCAAGTCATTCCAAAATCGGAGGAGAGGGTGAATGACACAAATCTACAGATTTCATTTTACCTACGTAAAACTCCAATGTAAAACAAAGAAGTACTTAACTATCTCAGTGTTCTCTACCATCAGTGAACGTACTCCAAAGACCAAAACAACAAACCAGTATTCTGAAAAGAAATCCTTAACCTAAAGGCCTCTGTCACATTTCTTGAATTCAGTCACATGAGAACGGAAAATGGTATTTGTGGATTAGCCAGATAGGTGAGAATTATTATCAAAAAGAAGCAATACACAACATCATGATGAAGTGGCTCATAAATTAAACCTACATTTTATGTTACCAAATTTTTATAGTATTCTGTGTCCTGAGTGTGGCAGATACTATTTAAAAACAATGCCAAGGGTATGTTTAAAGTACTGAGAGTTCAGAAGATAGAACGGCAACTTTTTTCTGCCATGATTGTCATTAATCAGCACCATAAAATGTTAACTGCAAATAAACACATAGGTGAGCCTAGCCCACCCAAAACAGGTGTTATTAAATGGATGAAAATCTCACGAAGAATGAGTTACTTAAAAAGGACTCTAATCAAGTTTTGACAATTAAATTGTGAAAGATATGAAATATTAAGGCATAACAGGGTAAACTGAAATAAAGTTTGGTATCAATATTCATCTCTGGAAAACAAAGTTGGGAATCAGTTCATTTTGATAAAACAGGGCTCAGGTTGATTGAAGAATGGGACTGGGCTTCTGCTTCCCTATGCTGCTTTCCCAGCACTGTACTGCCTGTAGTGGAAAAGACTCTTGGAGTCCACATTGCGAGATTTCTGCACAGCTTCAGCAAAAAGTTTGGTCACCTGCAAATAAATGATAAGAATCTTAGCAACCCACGTGCAATGAAAGTGAATGTTCAATGAATAAGAAGTGAAAAGTCACAACTGTGTGCTCTCAATTTCTAAACGGATATGGGATGAAAGGAATAAAAAAATTTATTTCATGGAGATTTTTCCCCATTTCTCAGATGTCACTATGAATAAGCTTATTTCTACCCCAACCTCCAGGGATTGATATTGATTTAGTATGTGTGTGTGTGCACACACACACGTTATGTATATGGTGGGCAGGAGGTTAATGAGTCTCAAGTCTGTGAGTCTACCTATGATAAATTTGGTGGGTCATTTCTAAGTAAAACTGAATGGACCTTATACAACCATTTTCTGTGGATTGGACAAGCACTTGTACCTTCAATTATTTATCTGTTGCTTACATGTGGTCACTTTCATTGAGAAACAGTGGAATAAAATTTCAACCTTTATTCCATACCCCACTGTCACTTTTTATTCAAAGGGTACTTGTATAAGGAATGAAGTAATGAAAGAGCCATGGTTATTCAAGAATTTTAATGCTCTCAATTGCTTGATCACCAACTGTCCCATTAAAGCCATGACCCACCATGTTACTACCATTATCTTAGACTCTATTAAAAATTCCAATCTATTCTGAACATTGCAAGGAGAAGGAAAGAGATGTGCATATACTGATTAACATTCCTAGTGTGGGACCAAAAATAAAACCTATGTGTAGCCTATACTCAAAGGAGAGAACATACCTGAAAATTAGTGAGGAGAGCTATTCCACTGTCAACAGCTGTCCTCCGAATCACATAATTATCATGGACAAACTTAGTGTTGTTGTTGGGGAGGTTAATCACTAGGTCAATGCTGCCATCTTTAATCAGTCTGGAAGAATAAACAAAATAAATTAAAACTTGCAATGTATATTGTATAATTTGTTTTTAAAATACTAACATAAATGATTCTCTTGGTCATTTAAGTCAATGTCATACTGAATTGACTGCCTCCTGCCTTCCTCTATTCCTAAGTAAATTTTCAAACTCATTTGGGGATTATAACTCTTTTATTGTGTTCTTAAAAAAGTTCAACTGAAATTTTAATTAATGGGATGTAAAATATGTTTCTATTTAAAAATGCTATCTGACCATAGTAAGAATTGATAATTTGATACATATTTACTTTTTTTTTTTTTTACAAAGTGGTGATATCTGTATCAATGAAAGCCTTCCTATCCCACAATCCAAACTCATATTCCATCTACTTCACTGCCTGCTTCCCAGGGCCTCTCAGCAGATGGTGTAAAAACACAGGTAACTTGATTTTGAATTAAACTGTTTCACATTTTGTTACTGGGCTGTTACAGACACTACGAGACAGTTAAATACCAAAAGCATAAAGTAGTACTGATTATTGTCTTACAAAGCTCTAAAGAGAGGAATTACATTATCTTGGGAAGCCTGTGACGGTCTGTACATGATGCCATTTTTTTATTAATTTGATAATAATTTATAGGTTGGCTTTCTAAAAGCTTGGACAAATAGTAGCATGTATAAGATTTGGTATAATGTAGTCAGTGGGTAGGTTGTAACATCCTGAAATGGTCTGCCATGCACTTAGACCACATAGTTTAGTAGTGACATGCTGGTAGCTCACACAATGTTCTGAAATAATGTCTTACAAAACCTAATGGTGATGTGGTCTAAGGCATGATGACAATGTGATCAGGCAATGAGCAATTTAGAAATCTGATGGATGGCATTACCACAATGCTCATGAAGCAAAGGCTCAATAAATTGATCCACTGATGCACAACATCAGTGAAATGTAGATGATTAACCTTACACTTAATATACATGAGTTTGACATGAAATAAAGTACTGCAAGGCATTCATTCTTGCTTTCATTTTTCTGTCAATAAAATGATCTTACCAAGAAGTATTTGAAAGATGTTTCATAATACCATGCACACCATAGACAAAGTGTGTTCTATAGTATTTGAAAATTTCATTAGTGAAATTTTACTAGCATCCACAAATATATTCATTTTTAAATTGGTTGATTAAAAGGATTTTTCATAGGCTTATAATTGTAAAGTAACACATTTACATTATACTCATTCCCACAATTAATCCTCTATGTCACAAACTCAGAAAATAGTTCAGCTCTTACTTTCTGATGGAAGACAGGCTGGGATTCTGTCCTTCCTGAGATGGCCATGCCACTGGGGTGGCGGGGACATTGTTGGCATTGAGCCAGTCTGATGTGGCTTCTGTGGCAAAGAGCTGCATTCAAAATGAGAAATCAGTTACTGTGTCATAGTCAAAGTTTTTGTAGATCAAGGAAGCCTACTAAGATATATGTATCATTTAAAATATAAAGAAGAAATTGATAAGCAGGAGAAGTAATATGGCACCAGTAGTAGAGACTGGGACTCAAAATCTAGAGGCATGGGCACTTTAAATACTTTTAAAATATTTGCAGTAAAAAAAAAATAAGAATCTCAGCTGTAACTGTTTTGTAGAAGAGAAAAATATAGAATTATTCATGGCTTAGGACTTATTTTTATCAGGTCAACAAAGCCCCATGGTCACAGACCCACCCTGAGCCATGAGAATAATTTTGCTTTACTGAACCAGGCTTTGTGTACAGGTATTCACTGCAAAGAAGTTTTGCCTGTAACTATAACAGCTGGAAACTATGACCTCAGATGGAAACAGGAAAATAAAAAAGAAAACTATGTGAAAATGCATTGGAACTTTGTTCCAATTAGGCTTCAGCTAAACTTGCTAAGATTTTAGCTGACAACGTGTATTGAGTTTGTGGTAATTTTGTTAAAAACTAGTCTTTCTAATCTTTTCCTTCTATTGAAGTTTAGAAACTACCAAGTGAGTTCAACCTTTCAGGTTGAAAGGAAAAATTTTAAGTGATTTATTTCCCTCTTTCTACCATATTTGGTTTTGTGGGCAGATATCAATGCAAACCAAAAATACTGAAAAGAATAATAATATAGCATACCTTGAAGCCTTCATTGTGTAACTGCTCAGCCACACCAAGGAATCTTGG
Source organism: Spermophilus citellus (assembly GCF_964194105.1). Taxonomy (NCBI): domain Eukaryota; kingdom Metazoa; phylum Chordata; class Mammalia; order Rodentia; family Sciuridae; genus Spermophilus; species Spermophilus citellus. The sequence continues at coordinate 110,930,129 of NC_138192.1, read as the reverse complement.
ACGGAATGATTGCTGAAATGGAATTTAATAAGATTCACTCTCTAGATGTATATGCTCTTTATTTAAATATATTCAATATGGCGGTCCCTCACACTGTCAGAAAAGACAAAACCACATGTTGCTGGGTACTTTATATTAAAGATGACAGGTTTTTTCCCCCTTTTATTCCCCTATACTGATTATAAGTTCTTATTAATTTTCCAACAGATGAAATTTCAACCACACTGATTTGTTCTATACTATTACAAAGTCTCCCTATTGAATCCACTTAGTCTTTGACTATAGGTTTAGATCCCCTCAATTCTACATGGATCCTTTCCCATGTCAGGGGCATGTAAAAGACACCTGGGTTAGGATATGAACACCAAGTCTTCCTCTTGAGTTGTTCTGCCTGTCCAGCCTGCTCTAATTGCTAAGTTCTAATTCCATGCTACCTTCAATAACTCAGCCACTGTCCTGGTAGCTCAAGTACAGGTCCTGGAAATAGCTCAATCATTTGGAACTCAATTTTGCATTTACTCTGAGGCAATAAAATTTTGTGATTAAAGAATGAGGTCTATACCACACATACAGAGAGAGAAAAAAAATAGAGCTCTGGAGTCTCTAAGCTGCATATCGAATTTTAGCTTTACCATTCACAAGTAACATGTGCTTAGAGAAGTTAATATCTTTGAGCACTCATTTCTAAAGCAGTGATGACAATAATATTTCTACTTCTTGTGGACTTACAACTTACTAACAAATTAAGCCCAAGTTTTCAATTCTGCTTATATTATAAGAAAACCAACACAGGTATACTAAAATAGGTTGAAGTCATAATCTAGAGCTTACATATCCTTTATATTTTTTCATATATATGACACATATTTTTTAAATGCTCTAATCATTCACCTTTTACTTTTCTCAAAAGAACAGACCTCTAAAAATATAACAATTATTCAAAGTTACCACAAGTGGTATATTTGTTGCTCAATTTAAGTTTTTGTAAGTGCCTCAAATCTCGGGCAATTGGACAAAATGTGCTAAACTGCACGACCTTGAGCAACTTCACCTCTCTATGATATATTCTCCTCATCTCTTAAATGGAAATAGTAACAGTACCTTGTCACAGGGTTAGTGTTATTTTCAATAAAGTAATTGTAAATAGTACATAAGTGCTAATACTACAACTTAGCACAGTGACAGGCCCAATAATATTTCTCAATAAATATTAATTATTATTATTATTATTATTATTATTATTATTATTATTATTATTGAAATCATTGTTTTTTCCAGTTTCTTATATGTTAGATTTCTTCATCTACCTCCTCGTTTCCAAGCCTGGGATCTTAAAGCAGCTGTTATACTAGTAACAGTTACACTGTTACCCAAACGAGTTTCCTATCACATATACACATTTTACTTCCACACAGGTTTCCCTAACGTTCCAACTCACTGTTCAAATACTTACTAATAGTCCATTGTCCTTTCCTTCCCAGGACCCGAGATGGTTTCCAGGTCCTACCTTCCCTGGACTTCTGCCCATTACCATCAGGGCACTCCCACTTCTAAATATACCACCCGTGTTTAAGAGCTCATCTTTGTAAGACAGTAGTCAGGATGAAAGGAAACAAAGCTAAGTGACATATCTAAAGACCAGTCCTTGATCTTGGCTTCATTAACATGGATGTCTGAGCACCTGTCCTATATTATTTAAAGTCATATTTAAAAACATATCCATTCTTATTTCTTATTTTATTTTTTTAAGAGAGAGAGAGAGAGAGAGAGAGAGAGAGAGAGAGAGAGAGAGAGAGAGATTTTTTGTTTTTGTAGATGGACACAACACAATGCCTTTATTTTTATGTGGTGCTGAGAATTGAACCCCGGTCCCACAGCTAGGCCAGCGTTCTACCACAATCCCAGCCACAATCTAGCCACAATACCAGCCCAAATATCCATTCTTTAAATGGGACCATTTTGCTGGTTTCCCTTGAAAAAGGTTTTAAACAGATGATGTAATTTGGTTACCTCAGTAAATGTCTTAAACCTATTTAGAAATCATACTATAAATGGTTGAAAATCATGGACATAATCTTATTTCAAAGAAACTAGGAATTGCAATAAAACCTATCAAGATTCTTGTACAATATTGATAATGTTCAGTGGATAACACCTTCTCGTATTTATACGCAGAGGTTCTCTGAGAGTAGATTTAAATCCTAGGGAAAGACCCCAAAGATTATATTCAAATATAAAATTCTTTCAGATTCTGACGCTCTCAATCCCAGAACTGAAGTTTTATGAAACGAAACTATTGGCAAATAGAAAAGATAAATGCAACAGGATGGATCTCAGCTAAGGCAGGCTAAGGGGTTATTCATGACAGTCTTCTAGAATATGAATTGAAACTATGCCCAGGACAATCATTTTCCATATACAGTTGGGACCAAGCAGGAATAAATGAGCTTGGATACAGAATCTCATGGCTAAACATTTAAAAGAGTAGAATAAAATTAGACAAGTAAAATTAGAGAATAACTCTTAGTGACATTAGGACTGTTTAATGAGTTATATGGCAGACTCATAAAAAAAAGTCAGGCAGAAGAACAGAACAATCATATGCTAAAGCATGATCTTTCTGGTACAGGAAGGAACTGAACTAGATGACATATTTAGTTTTGTTCATGGTCTAAAGTCTCTTGATTTACAGGAAATATACATGAAATATTCAAAATGAACCTCTGAGTTTTGTTAAATTCCTAATATGAAAACTTATATGGTGACCTCTGGCTAAACACAGAACAGATGGAACTTTGCCCAAAATCAGATTAGGAGATAAAACATAAAAGTGTTCAGCAAACTTATTGAATAAATGATACATTAATCATGAACTTAACTATTAATCTCTTAGACTTTCTTAACAAAAAGTCACTGAAAATATAGTGATAATAATAGTAAATAATGACTTTATTTATTTATTTGAAATACTAGGAATTAACTCAGGGATACTCTACAATTAAACTACATTCCCAGTCTTTTTCTTTAAGACAGGGTCCATCTTTTTCTTCGATTAGGTGCAGGGTCTCTGGTCTAATTCATATGTCCTTGATCCAATTTGAGTTTTGTGCATGATGAGAGATAGGGGCTTAATTTCATTTTGTTGCATAGGGATTTCCAGTTTTCCCAGCATCATTTGTTGAAGAGACTATCTTTTCTCCAATATATGTTTTGGGCAACTTTGTCTAGGATGAGATAACTGTATATATGTGGGTTTCTCTCTGTGTCCTCTATTCTGTACCATTGGTCTATAAGACTTCCTTAACAAGACTCGTATAGGGCAAGAAATATAATCAAGAATCAATAAATGGGATGCATTCAGACTAAAAAGCTCCTTCTCAGCAAAAGAAACAATCAGTGAGGTGAAGAGAGAGCCTACAGAATATCACACACACATAAGATAGAGCACTAATCTCTAGGATATATAAAGAACTCAAAAAACTTAATAGCAAAAAACCAAATAACCCAATCAATAAATGGGCCAAGGACATGAACAGACACTTCTCAGAAGATGATATACAGTCAATCAACAAATATATGAAAAAATGTTCAACATCTTTAGCAATTAGAGAAATGCGAATCAAAACTACTCTAAGATTTCATCTCACTCCAGTTAGAATGGCAGCTATCAAGAATACAAACAACAAAGGGTTAGGGTTATGGCTCAGCGGTGGAGCACTAGCCAAGCACGTGTGAGACACTGGGTTCAATCCTCGGCACCACATAAAAATAAATAAATAAAATAAAGGTATTGTTTCCAACTATAAAAACTAAAAAATATTTTTAAAAAGAATACAAACAATAATAAATGTTGGTGAGGATGTGGGGAAAAGGGCACAATCATACATTGCTTATGGGACTGCAAATTGGTACAGTCAATATAGAAAGCAGTATGGAGATTGCCTGGAAAATTGGAATGGAACCACCATTTGACCCAGATATCCCACTCCTCGGTTTATACCTAAAGGACTTATAAACAGCATACTACAGGAACATAGCCACATCAATGTGTATAGCAGCACAACTCACAATAGCTAAATGTGAAACCAACCTAGATGTCCTTCAGTAGATGAAGTAAAGAAACTGTGGTGTATATACACACAATGGAATATTACTCAGCATTAAAAGTGAATAAAATCATGGCATTTGAAGGTAAATGGATGGAGTTGGAGAATATGATGCTAAGTGACATAAACCAATCCCCCAAAACCAAAGGCTGAACTTTTCACTGATATGTGAATTCTGATCCATAATGGGGGGTGGGGGTGGAACATGGGAGGAATGGAGGAACTTTAGATAGGGCAAAGGAGAGGGAGGGGAAGGGTGGGAAAGATTGTGGAATGAGATGGACATCATTACCCTAAGTACACGTATGAAGACACAAATAGTGCGACTCTAATTTGTGTACAACCAGAGATATGAAAAATTGTGCTCTGTATGTGTAGCATGAATTGAAATGCATTCTACTGTCATGTATAACAAATTAGAATAAATAAATTTAAAACTAAAAAATAAAGACTGAGTCCATCTTAAGACAGAGTCTCACTAAATTGCTAAGGCCAGCCTTAAATTTTCCATTCTTTTACCTCAGCCTTTGTAGTTACTCAAATTCTAGGTGTGTGCCACCATGCGCAGAAAATAACTTTTAACTATATTTCTGAGAAGGCTATTTCACCAGTAAAGTGGTTCTCAAAGCAGACTTTGAGAACAGCAGCAAGCATTACCTGGGAACTTATTAAAAATATGAAAATTTAGGCTCCACCCAGATTTACTGAATCAGAAACTCAAGGAGTATATCCCAACAATCTGTAGTTTCACAAACCTTCCAGGCAAGTCTGATGCACATTAACGTTTAGAAGTGGAAAAGAAGGGAGGCTGAGTGGACGATCCTTCACTCATTTTGCAATTTAAGGTCAAGATGCATTAACCTCAGCCAAAGTCACAATGAAAAATGTTGAGGGAGGAGTACTAGAATGCAACTTTTTTTCTTTGTCATTTTAAAGTAAAATAAGTCAGCAAGGCCTCTAAGATCTGCAGACACCAGGCAGAACCTCATTATGGAGCTGTTTCAGTGCTGTCCCCCAAGTGGAAAAGATAAATATCCAACATGACAGTATTGGCAGTTCCCAGCCAGGGAACCACTCTGCCTTCTGGTCTGGGGTGTTGGCTTCCATAGACACATTATAAACTTCTATCAAACATGTATTGAACACTTGTGACACATAAAACAGCCTCTCTACAAAAAGAAATTACAGCTGTCAGCTTGCATCTGAGTAGCCTCAGATTTAAAAGCTGATTGAAAATACCTGTGTAAGAAACCATTTGTTACTAAAGGTGAAAAGTACAAGCTGATTTATTTTCTTGGAAATGTTTATAAGGAGGAATCCCTTTAAAAGTGAAACACACACACACATATATATATATATATATATATATATATATATATATATATATATATATATATATTTCCTCCAATGATCATTTTTTCCATTAACCCAACTGCTAGCTGAAGAAAAGAAAGCCAAGTTAATACTAAGTAATGCCTACAGATTCTCCAGGGACATCAGGACTGACAACTCTATGGTTGTTCCTAATGATGCTGTATTGAAGATAAAAGGTTATTCATGTCACTTGGAGTTGTCCTTTCAAATAAAATGCTTGCTTTGTGTTTCTGAGAAATGCTGAAGCGCAGATGTCAGGTTGTGCTTGCCATTTCACAAGCATCAGTGAATAGCCCAATCAGAGGGGGGAAAAAGCGAGTGCTCTTGATCTACTCCAGAGTGAATCATTTATTGTTAAAGGGTGTTCCAGAAAACCTCAAAACAAGGCAGATTGCCTACTCATAGAAACTAAAAATAAGTTCTGATGTGATGAACAGTGGCTGGAACTACTGCAGGAAAATCAAGCATGATTTTGTTGCCACATAAACCTATATTAAGCCTTTCTTACTTTTGAAATGCCTTGGAATATGGCAAGTCTTGGTAGAGACTTGAAACAGTTAAGTTGGCCAGGATCCCTTGTCAATATGTGAATCCTGACTTTTTCTCTAAATCCTCGTTAGGCAAGATTGATATGATGATACTACGAATATTTCATACTTCCCAGGCAATTTGGCCCATGGGATTTAACTTTGGAAGGGCAGAAAGAAACAAAGAGTTTTTAAAGGAGTAGGGTAGAAAAGAGGTGAGAATTTAATATTTAGGACTGCCTCAGATAATGTGTGTGTGCACACACGCGCACGCGCGCGTGCGCACACACACACACAAGCACACCCAATCTACTTATTAAATATTGAGAAGTGGTTTTTGAAACCTGCTAGTAATAAATGCCTATTTAAAACATATAACAAGTTTAAACACTAAGAAAAAATGTTTCCTGGCTCAGAGATACTTTTTCCTCTGCTTCATGTTTATCTGTTCCTACAACTATCTCTTGAAACCTGCAGTAAAATTAATAAGTCAAGGTACCTTCACTAAATCCTTCTACCCATACCAGGAATTTGTCGGGGGTAGGGGAGAGGAAGACAAAGGAAGCCCTTTACATCAAATGGGATATTGATCATCTTCCCCATTAATAATGAAGAAATAAATTATCAAATTAACTGCAGCAAAGTTGGGTACCAATGTTCTTCTGTAAGTGAAGTTCATACAGCTTCATATTAAATGAATGTTTCCCTTAAGAAATCAAAATGTAATCATGAACTTGTTCTCTCAGAACTTTATTACCTAACTCATCTTCAACCATATACTTTCCAATATATTTACTAGGCCCAAGCTCCATTTACATTTTAGCAGTAGTATTTTATGATCTTTTCAGTTTTGACTTTATATGTTTGAAAAAAGTTTATATATATTCTCTAACCAAGTAAGATCATGGTCAGTAAAGTGTTTTCTAAAAGGAACAGTGTATCCTGAAATATGAAACTTGGATTACTTTATCTGTATCTGCTATGAAAATTGGATAAAAAGGAAAGATTTGATTCCTTTCTAGCTAAGAAGATTTCTGATGGGTTTTATGGCTATTAACTCTCTGGTTAGAATATTCTGTCATGTTTTTCAGTTTAAATTGTCTGATTAAGCACTTTTTAAAAATCACTATGAATGAAAATCCCCGATTTAGCAATAAAGAGACTATACATTAACTGTTGGAATGGAAAGTTTTCCTTGCCTATCATATAAAATAAGTTAAAAAATGATTCTTGTCTACCTCGAGATTTACAGTCCAGTCCTGTCAAATTTTTCCACAGTTGTAAATATTTCATTAAATATAATTTTAGCAAATATTTTCTTAAAACTTTGTTTTTGACTTTATACTTAAGAACATATTTTTAAATTCCTAACATTTTGTATTTATACACAGACAGAAGGTCCTTTACCACAATTCATGTAGATGCTAGAATACTGATATTCTTTAAAACTGACATCCTTTAAAAAGAATTCATTCAAAGGTAGAATTCCAATGGACAAAATCGTACTGCTTTAAGAAACCAATTTTTTCCCTTAAAATAAAAAAACTCCCTTTTTTCCTACAAAGCAAAATTCTGTTCACTGATGCCAAAATCACACAAATACTTCATAGGGATCAAATTAATTTTGGCTTCACATTTCCCTGCATCGCTGGAACCAAACAAGGCACAATTTTATACATCACTGCCTTCTTAAACTGGTATTTTAAAATGTTAGCACTATTATGATTAGTCTGAAGATCAAGGCTAAGGGCATGGTCTCCTTTGAATGCCCCCAGGTCTCACATTAAACTTTAAGCCATAACTGGAAGTTGGGCAAATATTCTCATACTTGAGACTTAATAATACTTAATATGCGTTTATAACGTGATGAGTTGCTCAGATGATGTGATTTGTCTCTAAACTGCCATTAAGCTTCACAATTGCAAGTCATCTTGTTAGCCTCTGCTCTAACTATTCACCATCACCCTTCTGGCACCTTTATTTTATTTTATTTTATTTAGTTCCTTCTGGCACCTTTATGAAGCAAAATCTCAAGTTACTCTTTGCAAAAACTTCTCCAAAACCACTACTTGTCCAGTCTCCAGAGTCTCATTTACTAATATTAAGAAACCCTAATGAGACGGCATTTATAATAATCACCTACTGACTTAAGAATACCTGTTACTGTTCTAATTATATTTTTATTGATTTTTTAATGTAACCACACAGGGTTTGTACTTATTAAAAGCATGGTGGGGATGTTATATAAGGCCATCCATCATTTTTATAGGACCTAAGAATTACTAATCTCAAAAAAAAATGACCATTGAGAAGCATATAGTATTTTTTTCAGGAAATTTGTAAACATAATGATTTGTGCACTTTTCCAATAAACATTCCAAGGGATAATAGATGTTTTCTGTGTGCTATTTTATCCTAAGATTTACATTTGACTTGAAAAAATAAACTGATAACGCCCTTTTCATTGTACATGATATTTATAATAATTTCTCCCTGATTTGACCTTGAAAGCTTATCAAATACTAATATTTTAAGAACTTCCACAATATACTATGGAGTATTTCTTAAGTTACTGCCCTGCAAGAATGTTCAATCTGGGAAGTTAGACTGAGAACATTTCTCAAATAATTTTCCTTTCTTCAAACTTGAATCTTTGTCATTTAGCAGACATCGAAATATGAAGGACTGGGCATATGCAGGACTGAATGAGAAAGGAAAGAAGGAGGGAGGAGAGGAAGGAAATGGAAGGAGAAAGGAAGAATATTCAAGAAAGAACAAACATGACTTCAATTTGAGAAATGTTGGGTTTGAAACATCCAAAAGAGGTAGACAGATTGTTGGAAACATGAGATGATAGAAGAGAAAGAATTAAAGGGGTTACTTACAGCTAGAGAATAGATACTATAGACACAGAGGAGATGGCAAGGGAGATGGTCAAAAGAGGAGAGAATGGAGTGCACTCTATTCAAAGCCTATGTTGAAGGGCTAAGAAGGAGGAGCCATGAGCAAAATATACAAAAAGGGCCATACCAAGGAGTAAGAGAGATTGCTGTTGTTTTAAGGTACCTGAGTGCCTTTTAGAACAAATCCTCCTTCACTACAGAAATTTCCTTTCTTTTTATCTTATTATTTTATTTTTGAATTGGCTACTGTAACAGGAAAAGACAAAAATCAGAGAACAAATAGAATAACAAATGTCCATTTTTTCTATAAGTTGGTATTTTCTTTAGTGGAATGTGAAACAAGTCTCCTCTCTTCTATGCCACAATTAATGTCTCAGGCACTCTGTGCTACCCCGGGAATGTGCACACCCTTACCTGGATTCCAATCAGGATGCCTTTCTGAGGTATCTTAAACCCTGTGGAAAGCATTGCCTTCAGGAAGGCTGTATGAATACCTTCACCAAAGCAAGCCACCTGTTTAGGAACAAAGGAAAAAATAAAACAGAAAGAAAATAAAGGTCAACTGTACTTACCAAAACAAAGCAAAGCAAAACAAAACAAAATACAAATGGAAAGCAATTTACTCATAGACTTCTTTCTTAGATTTTATCAATGTTGCCCAAAGACCAGGAAATCTGAATCCAGGGATTAAAAGGCTGGCCAAGGCAGATGTATCTTATGTTTTTAATTAAGCATAATGAATGAATAAGCAATTCTTTCTCTATTCAACAACACTCAGTGGAACAACATACTGGATTCTACTGTGAGTTATTTGGATACAAATCATAGCTTCTGGTCCATAATGTGGTGAGTTACCAAATGTTAATATGACTTAATGTTTAAATAACAGTATATGTCATATATACTACCCAGCAGCGCATGAATTCACAGGTCAGTAGTAGAAATGACTAACTGCTGATCAATTGGTTAGGAGTCATTTCATACAGCTTATAGAAAAAGCTCCTGGGAAATTCAATAGCAGCATGAAAATCTCAGAGGAGCTTGTTCGTTTTTTTATCATTTTCATAGAATGAACCAAAATATCCTGCAACTAGTCCTGAATGCCACAGCCATAGGTTTAAAAAAAGATTCCAAACTAACACGTATTAGGAGGTACAGAGGTTTCATGGAGGGTAACTGTGCTACAATCTAGCTACAAGTCAAATAGCCACCATAACTAGAGGACAAGTGGTATATTTCAACATGATGGGAGTCATTTCTGCCATGCACATCATCATTTGGCACAGGTACAGAACCACCATTATAGTAAATAACACCGATGTCTGAATTCATTCTTTAAGCAAATGACTCCCTTACTGGGCAAGGATAGTGCTCATAACTATAACCTTCACTGACCACAAGTGCATGCTGCTTTTCACTCCACAGTGACTATTTTAATCAGTCCTGTACTGACCAATTATCTTAAATAATATCACCCTAAGTTAACAGATCAGAAATTTTACTGAAATGAATTGTGGAATCAGTCATAAAGTACAGGTAAAATGACACAGAAGTGGTTTCAGCAATTTTCTGTGAAACCATACAAAGTAGTGAATATTCCATTAAAGATTAAGACTTGCATCCCCAGTTTACCACCAAGAAAATAAAATGTCCTTTCATTCATCCAGGAGCTGGAGTCTTACATGAACCTGGAACAAGCCATTTAAACACCGAAAAATCTCTCTGAAGCATAATTGAGATTTCAAAGCTAAAACTATTATTCTGATTTCAATTATAAAACAGACCTTGAAACATGACACTTGATGGCACTTGGAAATATGACTTATTTCTAATAACAGAGGAATTTTCTCCTTTTTATACTTAAATTAAAAAAAAAATGTACAACCAAGAGCAGAGCTCAATTTCTTGTTCAATATTTCAACAATTCCAAAAATGTATGTAGGGAAGCGGCAAGGACATTAGCACTGAAACCAAATTTGTCACGCTGGAGAAAATGCATGAAGGAATATAGACCTCTCCCAGGCTGACCCTGGACCAGCTGAAAACAGCCCTATTACTACTGACCATGGGATCGAGATGAACCTGAAGTCTCCTTTACCGACCAAAAATAGAATGTAGTACCTTGTCTAAAGTTAGATTTTCTCCCCTATTAAATTAAAAGAGGTAGCAAAGGAGCCAAAAGTCCCCTCTTCTAAGAATCCATGTAAAAACAGGATAGTCATTTATTCCTCATTGCCTGCCTTCTTGTCTCACTTGGCTTCTTCTCACAGATCTTGCTTGTAACCAGGCAACCATATAAAACATCACGTATTTGTTGTAATTAAATATTCTCCTCTTTCAGGCTTTCCTTAATACCAAGAGAAACAATGACGCCTCACAGTCTGATGTTGCCACTCCGATGTGCACTGATGAGGATTTGAAGGTTGTATCTAGTATGTCTGTCAAGGGCTAGGTGATTCATAAAATGTCCTGACACTGACATGTAGAGAACTTTCCAGAATCTGACAGCTCGCTATGAGAAAACACATTTCACATTCTCAAAGAAACCTTCTATTGACATAGTCCCAACACAAGTGAAGAGGGACATCCAGTGGCCAGTCCCATTATAGTTTATAGAAAATCCCCAAGTGGTTCAAGTTGCTTTAAAAGTGGTCCATAGATTTTGCATGTATTTGCAGATTTTCACACTATGTAGGTCTATGATCTCTTTAATGCTGTCATTCTACATGCTGTCTGTAAAAATACTATGATCTGATTTCATGATAATAAAGCAGGGGATGAAGTGCTGTTACAGAGAAAACTGAGAACCTTAAAATAAAAGGAAACACACAGGGTGCATTTACTGAGAATGCAGTAAACATCTAGAGAAATATTTGAAATTTTTGTAATGTGGAAATAAATGTGTAATGTGGAAATGAATCAAGACTACATATATTATTTTCCCACGTTGAAATATAACTGAGAATTTTGACTGTTACAAAAGAAGTGATTTCTCTTTAATGCAAAATTCTTCAGTACTTTGAAACTCTGAAAGTAGAAGTTTGTGTTTCTCTCACTACTCAGTATCTTCTTTACTATATTCACATCATAAAACCATAGATTTCAAAGTAGATTTGATGAAAGTACTCATGGATCATTAACTAGTTACCTCTCCAGTGGAAGCCATCTCACATCTCAGAATGGGGTCAGCATCCCTCAACCGGGGCCACGAAAACATTGGCGCCTGTCAGACAAAACAAGGAGGAAAAATATGTGAGGGAAAGGTACAAAAAGATAAGAGAGGCTAAATACATTTAGTGGATCATCTCTCATAGAATTCATTTAGGCTATGGAAGAAATAAAAAAAAATATTTGGTCCAAGAATCTGACTTGAAAAATAGCTTTAAAATTCTGTTCCAAGAATTTGTTGAGCTCTTGGCCAAAAACTAGGGTTAAATAATCACAAATTATTTCTGTAAATAGGTCCCCTGTGACCAGTCCAGACCAGTGCTTCTAATCTGGACTACACATATTCTTATTGGAGTGATTTCAAACAACGTCTACTGGGCATTGGTTTCCCCAAACACAAAGTTCAAACACATTTTCTTTTCCTTGATAGGCTTTTGGAACATTCTTCTTTTTCTGACTATTTGAACTTGTAACAAGCCACCTTGCCAGCATTGGCTGTCTGTAAGCTGACTTCTGAGACATTAAACTGTTGTTGACACCTCTTAAAAGCTTTGAAAACATTCTACTTGGGAACACTTTTTCCCAGAACTTTCATATGAACTGGAACATAGGAGTGGTTCCTTTTCTTTTACTTTACCAGTGAAATTCACTAAGAACCAAGTTTTTGTATCTTGCATATATGTCCAATTATCTGATCTAGACTATTTCGTCACTGATTCTGTTACCCTTCTAAGTTATCATGGGAATTCTACCTTGGGCTCATTTCACTGGGTCATCTAAATCAAATTAGTATATATTCCTGCACTCCAGCTTTCCTATTCTTCCTTCTGTTGATGTCCATCAACCCACTAGGGCTATTGACTATGTAAAAAAAATTCAAAATTCATATACAATGACAACTGGGAAAAAAGCAAGCTGGAAAATATGGTGCATTTTGAAAACTGTTTACCCATAAATATTATTTTTAGCTGGAAATTATGCATGCATATTCATATATACACATGATATTTATAAGAAAAATAAGTGACATATTTCTATATCTATAATTAAACATAAATTTTAAAATTTATATACACTGAAATATATTTTAGAGTGCCTACTACCTGTTTGTCTCAAACAAAACCACATCTTACACACACACGCACACACACATACAAATAAAAGCTTTACCAATTTATGTTTGTGTCATAGTCTCTAGGAACAAAATGCCACCTTTGTCCCCACATGAAGTAACATTCCATCTTAATGCACTATAAAATCCAAAGTATCCTAAGTTATCAACTTAAGCAAGTTTAATAAATACTCTGATTCATAGCTTCAACTTGAAGTTCCCACTATAAAAATCAGAGGTCAGTCACTTAGCACCCTTAGAAAGAGAAACTTTTTGAAGACATCCAAAATATGTCAAGAGCACCTAAATAAATCACGGAGTATAAATTAATTTTATTGTATGCTTCACTTAAGAAATGATGTGGATGCTAATTCACAATAAGGTGGGGGGGCACTAGGGAAGAATAATGTTACCTTTGATTAGGTAGAGGGAAGTTATGGGAGGGAAAGGGAGGGGATGTGGGGATAGGAAAGATAGCAGAATGAAACAGACATTATTACTGTATGTATATATATAATTACATGACCAATGATTCTGCAACATGTACACTCAGAAAAATGAGAAATTATTCCATTTATGTATGATATATCAAAGTGAATAAATGCATTCTAGTGTCATGTGTAATTAATTAAAACAAATTTTAAAATTTTAATAAGAAATTAAAATATACTTATATATTTATATAATATTTATTAATGTTTATGTATCACACTAGTCCTCATGCCTGTCCATCAAAGAAGTTCAAGACCACAGTTATAAATATTCCATGCATGAACATACTTAGTCAGTTAGAGAAGTACCATGACTTTATTATTAAGGTACTGTTAAAATATAATTTTAATCCATTACTCTCATAGCATCTCTATAAACAGCAAATTCTATCTCAGTCTTTCAAAAGGAAAATTTATGCCACTGAAGAAAATACAAACTAAGAAAGGTGACCAAGTTGGTAAGCATTTAACCATCTCCTCGGGGTAACCACTTTTACAGAAGTCATGCTTACATCAAGGTTTGACACAATTTAAAAGTGGCACAATTCTACCCTTATCCCAACAAATTATGTCTAGGATTTCTACTTATCAACTAAACTGATACCATCATGTGTCAGCTGCATAAACATAGTTTACAATTTACTTGCTAGTTAATTTTGACTTTAGGAATTCTAGATGTTGGGGGAATTCTGTAAAGGTACAACAGTTACATGGAATTTTCTACAGTACAATTGCATCTCATTATTGAAAGGAAGTATAAATCCCCAGTCTGTCACTTTAGTTAGAAGGTTCATAAAGTCACTAGACTTTTTATGTCAAACTTCCTTTTACTTCACTGGAACTCATAAAATGACTACTGGATTTTTGAAAACGTTACCTTGATTGCAACATAGTCAGCAGGAATTATGGGATGTTCCAGCGTTGGAAGATGCTGCTCATCAATGTTCTCTCCAATCATTACCTTTGTGGCCACATCAATGAAGTCCACCCCAAGGGTCTTGGAAACAAAGGGGAAAGATCGAGAAGCTCTCAGGTTGCACTCAATCACCTGAAGAGAAAGGAAAATTCAACAGGAAAGAGATGATGAGAGCCAAAAATAGAGTATTAATATTTTCCTTGCCACTTGATTTCCAACTGTTATTAACTAGAGCCCAACACTTGTTTAGCTGATCCTGTCCCTTTTCTCCCCATTGCTTAGATTTTTTCTAACTGGTTTCCTCTTTGTTGACATCTTTGGATTTTTCCTTTGGACTCTGACTTTTCATCCCATTTCCCCAATTGAATCCCACACACTGCTGGTAAATTCATTTGAATTCAGAGATCAGATAATGCCAGGCCTCTACTGAAAGGCCTTTTTAAAAATTTGCTGGCATCAAAGACTAGTCCATGAGGACCTTCTATCCTCTTGTCTCAATACACCTCTCTGTTTTATCTTATGCCACCTTCCTGGCCCCAAACCCACTTCAAAGTTTACTTCCCATTTTTTACCTAGAAAAATACCCCACTAAGCTGAACTACTTACTATCTCATAAAATATACTATCTTCTGACCTTTGTAGATGATCTATGTATAATATCCTCTCTAACTTCTTTAATTGTCAGAATCCTAACTATTCTGTAAGGTCCAGCTCATAAGACAAAACCTTCCTGGAAGACTTTTATGATCTATGCCAAACCAGGCAAATGATATTCAGGCTCATGCACATGTGTGTAAATACACTATCAATTATAATCTCTCTGTTCTTTAACCCCCAAACTATTTTTATTTGTATAATCCCCCACCACAACAACAATCAGCTACTATACTCTTATATTTATTTACAAATTTCTTTTTTTCATGGTCCTAAGTTACAAAGTTTTGGAGAACAAAGATTATACCTTAAACACTTTTTGTAGCCATTATGTAATGGCATAACTTGTTTAATTGGTTAAATAAATAAGTTACTTAGGAATAACCTGGTTAATTTAAATTTTGTCTTACATGTTTACTTTTTATAAATGGATTCCAAAATAGCTTTCTTCTCTGATTAAGGAGAAAGCAGAACTTTAATGAATACATTTATGAATACTCTCTGCATTATTTTAAGATAGCACTGTGTATTACTGTAGATGGTAGAGTATACAGTGATCTTCTTTCCAATGGATCAGAGTGCTTCACAAAGCTGTGACTGACATATCAATGTCACCAAGAGCCTGTGGCTTCAAACAAAATCAGCATTGTAAGCTGTGCAATGTCACTCTCAGGCACAAGTAGCTGCAGGGGTCTTGGTGGCTCTCTGGCTGGTGCTCAGAGTCTACCAGAGGGACACAAACCAAACTGATCAGGCTCTATGGAAGTACCCTCTCATGGACGTTGGTATTTCTTACCAAAACATCATTTCCTTTGACAAGAAACTGGACATTGAATGGGCCAGAGATGGCAAAAGCCTTTGCAATCTTTCGGGTAGCATCCTTCACCTAAAACAAAAGACCAATGACATGGTGATAAAGAGCATAGCTTAGATTAAAAACCAACAAACAAAAATGTGTAATACCTTAAATTTATATTGCTTAAATTTCTCATTATGGAGATTTATATCTATATTGATGATGATGATAATGATGATGATGATGGTAGTGGTAGTGATGGTGATGAGGATGATAGGGAACATTATTTGGCTTCTATTAACAAAATAATATGTACTATATAATCATAACAGGCTAGCAGTGGAAAAAGACAAATAGTATCACAGGATTATCTGCTTGTCAAAAGCCCTTATATCCTACAATTATATACCCTGATCTTACATACAGGGTTAAATGAAATCCTTTCTGTCTACTTGCTTCAGCACCAGAAACTGCAGTCCAAACTCTATATCAATCTAATGACCTACCTGCTGAGAGGTGCAGGCCCTGAAATTACATGGTACTGCAAAGAGACCAGGGAGATTTCCTTTATGTTGCTTTTCTGTTGCCCTAAACTCTATAAGGGTAGATATTATGGTCAGAAGGAAATGGTGTTTGCCTGCAGGGAGGCCCTGCATGTCTGCATGTCACATATAGGAATTTCTGAACCCAACCAGAGCCAGAAGGTCCCTATGCTAAGAGGGGGCACTAATTTCAAGAAGCAAGAGCACCTTGCTCATTACCATTACAGGAGTAGGTCAGCAACTTAATTGGGTATGAAAGGAAGTGGAGTCTGTGGCACAGTGACCTCTGAGAGATTTGGAAAAAATCTGAGTTTTTTAAGTCATTTATCCTGACATGAGACAGTGAAACATATTAGAATTTCAGGGACTTTTTTCCTTTTATACTGCTACTATTAAAACTCATCCTGCTACAACCACATTCTAGAACAAAGTAAAGCCTTCAGGATACAGCCCAATATACAATAGGCCTATGTGGATTCTGATGGCAGGATTGTTGGAAAAGCCAAGCCTGACTTAATGTACCTGAAGATGTATTGAGAGGCCCCCCTAGGTGAACACCAGCCATGCATACTGAGTGCTGAGGCAGAGTTTACTTTCTTGGGAAGTTCTTTAAAGAAGTGGCTCTCAAAGATGGGTCAAAAGAGACATATCAGGAATTGCTGATTGGAGATGAGGGTAAGGGTGAAAAATGAAAGCATAGGTTCCAGAAGTTTCCCAAGTCAGACTGCTGCACACCTGCTTTACCACTCCTATCAGCATCACTTCATATGCTGCTAATCTGTAAGTGGCTCTCAACCACTAAAGTCACCTGCAGCAGCCACTCTCTCAATGTGGTCCCCAGACCAGCAACAACAGCATCACTGGGGGATCTGGTGAAATTGCCAATTTAAGGGTCTCACTCAAAACTACATGATTACAAATGTCAGGGTAGAGTCCAGCAATCTGTATTTTATCAAGCTCCCTAGGTAGTTTGAATGCACACTATGGGCAGTGAAAGAAATTATCTTTAAAGTATTCAGCTAAGGACAAGGAAGTTCCCCTCATTATTAAATTTAAACTGAAGCATGTCTTACATTGCTACCTAATTTTTTTAAACTGAGCTTTTTTATTTTTTTTCATCTTTTGCTATTGCCCTTCTCTTTCATTTATAAATGATGACCTTTTCAACGGCTCCTTGGCTGATGGTTTGTGTGGGCAGCATCAGAGTTGCATCTCCAGAGTGGACACCTGCATCTTCAACGTGTTCAGAGATGGCATGGGAGATAACCTGGCCAAAAGAAGATTTTAGAAAGTGCTGTCAGACACCTGCTCCAAGGAAGCTGCTCCCTTACCCACCCCTTTGATCCTAACAGATGCCTCCTCGCCTGGAGCATTGAACTGTTCTCTTGCTAAGTTTTTGATGAAAACAGGAGAATGAGGTGCGCACACACACTGTCCAAGGCCCCTGCTCAGTGACAGTTGCCTCCAGAGGCAGCTGAGAGTGCCTGAGAGCTGCCTTCCTCTTACACTGATTAACATGGATATAAATAAACATAAAATTAAAACCTAAACCAACCCATCCTGACTTTTGAGAACAGGACAAGAAGCTACAGCATTGGAAAGGCACAGGGGATACCTTTTTCTTTTAGAACTAGCAAAGAAAAGAAGATAGGAGAGGTGAATAATCCAGCTAGAGGAATGGCATAACTTAGGTGGACTAGAAAGCATTTTAGATCTGATCAAGACATCTATAAATTGAAGTCTGAGAGAGAAGGAATGCAAGAGGAAAATATTCTTGTGTTCTTTTAGAAATATGGAAATGAAAGCAATGCAAGAATAAATAACCAAGTTCATCTAAGCAGTAAGTGACTGAGTTAGGATTTTGAACCCTATCTGTCATATTCTAAAGTCCATGGCCTCAATCACTTTCCTGGACGTTAATAATATGTGTGTATGGGGTGTGGGGGGGAGTAATGAAGCTGAAAGTGAGGCAGAATAATAGGGTGACTGTAAAAGACTCACATAAATTATATGGAAGATTTGCTTATCAGATTTATAAATGACTTAAATCAGAGTGATATGGAGTCTACATCTTTCTGTTGTCGCTTGTGAGCACTGTGACCTGGGCAAGGTGCCTTATCTACTTAGCTTTGGTTTCTGACAAGAAATAACAATCGTTTTTGTCTCACATAATATTTTTAAAGATAAAACAAATACATATACAATATCTGGCTTGATACTTGACACAGAGGAAGAGTTCATGTTGTGTGTGAGTGTGTGTGTGTGTGTGTGTGTGTGCACGCGTGTGTGTGCATACACATGATTGTATGGAAAATGGGAGGCAATCATCCCACTTGGGAATAATCATAATGTACCTGAACTTCTATGCCCCATTTTGAGTATGCTAGTTTAAAAACTGTGTGAATAACCTGGAGTATATATAAAACAGAGGGTACAAGAGATACAATAGTCAGCAGCTGAGAGAAGCTAGGTGCTGAATATCCTAGCATCCTGGAGCCAAATCGGATCACCAGAGCAGTACCAGCATAATAATGGAATAAATGCAAATGTCTCTAGGACAGTCTTATAGCCTCCACTTTCACAGATGTACAATCATATTCCTCTTGTTTACATCTGAACCTTCAAATATTTAAAATGTTGAAAGAGAAGAGATTAAATTTATGCTCTGAAATTCAGGAAGTCAGGAATGACAGAGAGTTCCCGTAACAAATAAATAAATAAATAAAAATAAACTTCCACAATATACTCTTGCAGTATTTCAGCATTTTTTGTGTTATATCGCCTAAGAGTTTAAAAGAAATCAGATGACTGCCTTCTGAAGACATTGTAAATATATATACATCTCCTGTCCTTAGGGAAGGGAAGCTGGAATAAATTATCTCTAATAGTGCTTCGAATAAAGATTCCATGCTTCTGTGGTAAATAGACATTAGATGTTTAAAAAGAAAAATAAGAAAACTGCTAATCGGGACAAAAAAAAAAAGAGAGAGAGAAACAAAACATTTGACATCTTCAGTAGTGTTTTGAAATATTTGCAAATCAGAAGATGAAGGCTTTTTATTTTTCCTTGATGACATGGACCTCTAAAACATAGCTTCCTATATTTCAAGATAAATCACAAATGCCTTGTTAACACAACTGGCAAGCTTAAGTGAAACATCCTTCATATTTTCATTTCTCCCTGAAGCATGTGTTGCTCTATTAGGGATACCAGATGTGATATAATAAAGTAATTTTATATTATTATCCTATACACCTTCCTCTGTTTTGTTTTGCCTTTATTAATTCAATAAAAAGGGGGGAGGGTGGGAAACCAAAGGAAAACCAGGGATTCAATTAGAAACTTCAGAAAGAAAAGTATTGGATGTTTTTATAATATTCATTGAGACATAAAAGGAAAACTGCAGACAAAAGAAAATGAGAGAGGAAGTCTATTCAAAAAGAATGATGAGAAGAGGATGATAATTAATTTTGAGTATCATCAAAGAAAAATTCTAAGAGTATGAAACAGGAAATACGATACCCATGACACATCAACTGGTTGTCAGTGAATTTCATTTTTTTTTTGACTGAGCAACTTCTCCACTGTTGTCAGCTCTGTTTTGTAGAAATTGTGAATTCTTATCTGTGAATGTTTCAAGACTGCTAAGGAAGAAAAAAATTGATGGGAAGGAAAGGGATAGGGGAGATGAGGATAAAGCACTCACCCTTCCGTCTTTGCCAACAGCATCCATTTCTACTTCCCGGGCCCCCTCAACAAATTTTGTCAGCACTACTGGGTGTTCCTGTCAACACAGAAAACACAGAAGAAAAGAACCTTAGCTGAAATTATGTTCATCATTGTCAAGTAAAATCCTATAGTTTGAGTAAATATGAAGAAACCTTGCAGAAAACATAAGGCTGCAAACACCACATAAACTCATTAGCCAGTCTGTTTTGTAAGAACAAGGTCATTCTCTGCTTATGATGAGACCAAGGGTCTTTCTGCAAACTGAACATGAGTTTCAAAATCTCAAATACTGACTTCTAGGCCAGTTAGAGGAAGCTAAGAAGGATACAAAATGTGGCTTCCTTCTCTATTACCAGAATCATGAAATTTTTTCTACTTTATCTATAATTATATATAACTATTGCTTCCAGTTCTTTGTCTCTTCCTACCCTCATTTTTTTCAACCACTACAACTTTCTAAAAGTTCCTTACATGAGAACTGTGAACAAACTAAGACTGAGAGTAACATTTACTTTTGTTTTTTATTGAGCCAAAGATGAAATCCTTTGCCAGATGTTGATGTGCCTTATCCAGCTTTCAACATTGCCAAAGGTAAAACCAAACATATTCTTCACTAATTTTAGCACATACTTCCTTTCCTGGCTGTTTCACATTGCCACTCATTTCCTCCCACACTCATTTCCTCCAGGACAGTGTTGACCATCATTTGCTTTTTCCAGACTAAATGAAGATATTGCCTGATAATCTCCCAAGTTTAGATGTCTCCTACTTCCTCAGTAGGACTCCTAAAGCTCAGGAAATAACATCAAAAACTAATATATGAAATAGCATCAAATTAAAAAGCTTCTGCACAGCAAAGGAAACACAAGCATGAGAGGAAAGCCTACAGAATGGGAGAAAATCATCGCCAGCCTCTCTGTGTCCCATTCTCCAGCAGCCTGGACCACATGTTGTGTTCTTACTAGACTCTGAATCTACCTGTCTCCAAGTCCGTCTTTCTCTTGTGTCTTCTACCTTTTCTCCTCAGCTTCGGCTTTTCATATCTCAACTTGTTCCTTGGGCCCTGGCTTAGATGTTCGCTCTTCCCTACAGCCTGCTCTGAACATCTTGTTTTCCTCTTGAACACAAACACCTTCTGGCCACCATCATGGAACACATCATCTTGTGTGTGCACTAAATTTAACATATTCTGTCTCCTTGAACACTTTAAACAGAAATGAATTTTGTGAAGAAGACATAATAAACAATGTTTCATGCCATCAATAAGCTTCTTCCTTCTTAAAATGTATTATTCAGTGAGGTAAATTTTAATACTGTCTTCTTTTCTGAAGATTATTGGACAGGCAAGTATTTATTAGCAAAGAGAGAGATTTTTTTTCCCTCTTGTTAAAACCCTGGATGTTTACTATAGAGGGCCTAATTGAGTTCCGTTGAGACAAATGAGGAGTTTTTTGTTGTTGTTTTATTTTCTATGCCATACGACAACATTAACTCCAAAAGAGAGAGAGAAAGAGACACACAGAGAGAAAAGGCAGAGGGAAGATGGTTTTTCAGCTGTTTTGTCAGTCAAATCCTCTAGCTAAGCCTGAGATGGAGATCCATGTTAAAGTGATTTACTGAAGGAGTTCGAAAGCAAGGTAGGGAAGCAGGAAAAGCTGGCATGTTTGTGGTCTCAGTGAACATGAGACTCAGCCTTACTCCACAGGAAGCTCTGCAGCATGAATTACACCACAGGGTTAAATCCCCTCCTGAATCCAAGTGTGTCATTATCTAGGGTTTTGATGGTGGACATGAGGTGAGGCATCTTGCCTTCTGGTTGATGAGGCTCCCACTTGAGAATAGTTTTCCAGTGAAGAGTGTAACTGGGAAGTATGGTCAGCTGTCACAGCAGTCGGGGGACAAGAGCTCCCACAGATAAGGGGATTGGTGGGAGCAGGCAATGACATGCACCATCCTGGACAACTGAATAGATTTTTGAAAGAGCCCTATGTTGAGAAATAAAATCTCCTAATAAATTTTAATCTAATAATACACATTGTTGCTAGGCACAATGGCAAACACCTGTAATCCCAGCAGTTTGGGAGGCTGAGACAGAAAGGTCTTGAGTTCAAAGTCAGCCTCAGCAAAAGCAAGGCTTTAAGCAACTCAGTGAGATCCTGTCTCTAAATAAAATACAAAATAGAAGTGGGGATGTGGCTCAGTGGTCCAGTATGAATAATAATAATAATAATAATAATACACATTGTTGGTCTTTTTAAAATACTTTCTTCCTTTGGTATCTAGAAACTACATTTTCATGTTTTTTTCTCAGGATCTGTCAGGGTTCTTGATTTTCCACTAAAATGTTGGCTTTCCTCTTAGCTATTCCCGTTTCTATAGTCCCTTCTTTAGTAATTGTTTCCATCCCCAAAGCTTCAATTGAAATGATAAGCTATTTATTTTAAAATCTATATTCATATCTCTATCTCTAGCTGTGACCTTGATCATCAATTCTAAATATATATAACCCTCTGCTTTTAAATCATCTCCACTTAGATTCCTCACAGGCAGCGCACATTCAAAAGGTCAAAAATTAAATACATGATTTCCTCCTCTAAAACTTTTTTTTTTCTCCAGTGTTCCCTATCTCAGTAAGTGACACTACTGTCCATCAATTGTCCAAGATAGAAATTCAGGAGTCATCCTTTATCCTCATTTACCCTCAACCTCCATCCACTCACTAATTTCCTTCAATGCACATCCTCAATATTTCTCTCTCTACCTTTACTGCCATTCTTCTGAGCTAAGTCATTGTCATGTCTACCCTGAGCTACAGCAACAGCCAACTAAACTCTCTGCATGAATTTGGTTTTGCTATATAATTCACTTTCTCTGCACTACAGCAGACTAATCAATATAATCACCACATATTTGGCGTCCTGACCATGTAACGAATGCTTTATCAGTTTTGAGAAATTCTATACTCTTTCTCATCTTCAGATCTTTACACATGCTGTTTTTTTCTTCCCAGTCACATGTACAATATAAAACTTGCACCCAATTAACTCTTAACCAACAATCAGACATAATTTTAAAATTCCTTTCTCAGGATCTGGACAGCAAGACTTTTACACTCTGCTTCTGAATCCTGTATTTTATCCATTACAATGCTCATTGATTACCATATTTAATTATAATTACTTGAAATTTTGATGTTCCTAGCAAAGGGAGCAGAGACCATATCTTTCAACGAGTATATCCCCTGATAATGGGAACAGCACTAACAAATAGCTTCTATTATATATTAAATGAATACATAAATAGAAATAATGATTGATAGGGACTGGTTTTACTCTACACATATTGAATTGAGGAACTCAGATTCTGCTGTGGTTTGATGGGGACACTTGAATCAGAAACTCTTCAATCAGGATATCTGTATTATAAGACTTTGGTTCTAACAATAAAACTGAGAAAAATATTTTTAAATAATCTAATAAGTAGAAGTCCTATGAGGTTCAATGTTTCAGGCAGAAAAGAGGAGAACCCTGCTGATCACATACATGAAATCAAATGGGTATAGTTACTGGTCTCTCAAAAGGGGAGAGCTGCAGGACCCCTGACAGGGATTAACATAGAAGGAACAGTTTGTGTCTCACTCCAGACAGCATTGACAAAAAGTGGGCATTAAAGAGATTCCCTTCACAGTTATCTGACTTTCACACCAATGTGAATTCTAAACCCACATGGTTTTCCTTCTTTATACTCTTAGCCTCTTCTCATTCTTCATCCTTACCCACTCTCTTCATGACCTAAACATCCATGGGGAGCAACTATCACAGAGAAGAGGAATCTGGCTTCCTGTGTGCAGGAACAATCCATGCCCTTTATTCCTCTTTGAAATGACTCTGATTTCACTTTTCAGCTTCCTCCAAATTCCACTTGCCTAACATGAAACTCTTCTGAGTTGTTCTTTTTTTTTTAAACCCCAAGTAGCTTTTGAAAGCTTTTAAAAGGAAAACATTACTTTCATCCTCCACAGTACAAGGTCTGCAGATCAATAACCCCACTGGGTAAATCTTAAATGGATCATGCCAAGGTAACACCAAGGGAGAAAGCAAAAACTGTGAGCAGTGAAGGAAGGTGGTGGAATCACAACAAAATTATAAACATTCTTATTAACCCACAAATAAAATGTGCCAAAATGAAAAAAAAAATTAAATAGGGGAGTGAGGGAACGTACTGTTTGTGTTGCATGGTTGACTTAGACAAAGTCCCCAGGTATAAGAATGAAAAATCAGAAATCCTTTTATTGGTTAGTGATGAGCTTGTTGAGTAAGCCTTGAGGTTAGGAATCCCAGGAATGACTATATCTGGGTCTAATTCATGAGAACAGGGTGTTTTCCAGCATCCAGTAAGGATGCTTACTTTTATAGATTCCTGAATTCTAAAACGAAGTCTGTTTTGAGGGAAATCATCATCCCATCAACAATGTGTGAAAAGATAAACAGCATGCAAAATAAGATGGCCATTAAAGGAAAGGACAAAGTCACCAGGAGGAAATTGGACACTACCTGAGAGACTCTAGTGGCCTCCTCCAGGAATCTTTTCATTTCATCTTCCGAGAATACCACATTCATGGCAGATCCACTGGGAAAGGAGGGAGTGAAAAGCAGTTAAGTTCTTTTGCCACTTTGGAAATAAGGCGTGCTAGACTTGATCAAAACAGCTCCAGACAATCTTCTGGTTCCAGTCTGGACTAAATAAGTCGACTGTCTAAATTAAGACTTTACTACATTGAATTATTAAGCAAAAGTGAAAAGTCACCAGAGTTGAGAATGGGTCCAAAGGGAACCCTGATGGCTCTAAAGGTTGCATTTCCCCAAGGTTCACTCTATCTGACTTATTAATGTTTGGCTGGTTCCAGGTCATTATTAAACCTTAGAAGGATTCAGCCTAGAGCCTAATTTCACTAATCCTGTTTCTTCAGTCAGATGATCCTAACTCACTAGCAAGCTGTCAAAGCAAACCACTCTACTCTCTCTATCACTAAAGAATCAATTTTTAGTAACATTTTCAAATATAATATACAGTACCTGGTAGAAACTTATTCATCTGTGTCCTTATTTCTAAATACTTAAGAAATAATGTTATCTGAGATCAATTTACACTGGACTTTTGACATTTTCAAAATGGGATGGGAGGAAAGAAGAAGCAATATGGAGCACTAAAGAATAAGGTGGATAAATCATTTCCCACTTCCTTTTTTTAAAAAAGTGGTATTCATTTACCTTTTCTACCCTGTTATAAATTTTTGCATAAAAAGCTTTAATTGCTTCATCTGCTTAAGACAGGAAGGCTAAGCAAATAATGCTGATAATCCAGAGTATATAAAACTGGAACAAAGACATAGATTGCAAAATGGGAAAGGAAATGCAATTGTCAACGCTGGTTAATTTTTTTAATTTTTCCCAATCCTTTCTTAAATGCTTGTTGTTTAAATTAATTCCCTCAAAGAACTAGTATTCTTAGACTCTGGTTTACACAAAATGACATTTCAATAAAAAGGAAAGTTTTCCACCTCATTTGAAATTTTTCATTATTTTAAAGGATCCCATCTCAAATTCCATTTGCACTTTCAAATTGTGCACAGCAAATTGTGTTTCTCTTATTATCCTCTGTTCAGTGAAGTGGCTCCTTACATGTGGTAACATCTGAAGAGAGGAAGTGATAATTCACAACTTCTCCTTTGATGATAGAATTTAGTTTCAAAGTTTAATATGAAAGATCCTAACTGCCCATGTTCCTCGCTGTTCTAATTCATCTATTTAAAAAAATCTGATCTCAAAAACTCAAAATTGCTAAACAAAACAATATCAAGAAGGTGCTGAAATAGTCAAAGAGAAGCTGTCATTTCTGGGTATCAGAAAATAGATGCTTGCAAGAGACCTTCTAATTTTTGTTTGAATTGTCCTGTTTTCTTATTTGACACTCCCCTCCCCTCACTCAGTTTGGCGAGGAGATGCCTGAAGCTATGCTTCTAGGTATAGGACTGAGGTCTCTCCCTGAAGGAAAATTGGTAAACTGAAGGAACACATGTTGGTCCTCAAGCTGGCTGTGATGGTTTCGAGATTGTGGATGGATTCACAAATTACAACACATCAAAGTCTAGTGCTATCAGCATACAGCATGCATTTCTGTATCTCCCAATGTTTAAATCTGTTTCTGAAAACAATACATTACCTCAATACATAGGAAGGTCTCAACAAGCAGGGGTAGCCCACAGATTTTGCAAATTCCAGTGCTTCATTCTAATTAATAGGAACAACAACAAAAATGTGTGAGTAGCTAAAATATGCAATCAAAATGCAGACTTGTATCTTAGATCAAGGGATAACCTAACTCTTTTTATTCTTTCTCTCAAAAGACTCCATTAAAATGTAAATTGAGCATTGAAATACATAAAATTCCTAGTTTCTAATTCTAAATATCAAATCTAGTTCAAAAATAGTTTGAACTTCTTTTCATTGTCTGAATCTTAATGAGAATACTGCTATCTATTTATAATCAGCATTTAGAGTGCAATCATGGAAATACAGCAACTTTACAGTAAATTCACTACGCATAATGTGCATCCTGTCTGCCCTCTCCTTAGTATCTTCAGTAGTTAACATTCAGGTTACAACTCTCCACAAAAGAACCTTAAAAGGAGATACTTGCTTCTCTCCTTACCAAAGTATTAACAGCTTTCCACGGTGCCTGGGCCACATTCAGTTCATCCAAGACGGCTGAGAAGATGGAGCGATCCTCAGCCCTGTCGATCTGCAGAGGGCTTGTGCCCATGATCTTCACACCATTCTTGTACAGAGGGACTGCAAGGTTGTTTGGAATCTGGCCTCCAACAGATATGATGCAGCCACTACATGCCTGGAAAAGACATTCACACCATCAGCTGCGGCAGTAGTTTCATCAGGAATGGACAGCTGTGCTCATAGTGCCACCATTTCCTTACTGACCATCTTCAACCTAAATTTTATGTTTCCATCCCTCTTATGAAGGGATGATATTAAATTATGTCATAAAGAGATAAATGAACTTAGTTTTTACTTTTCAGGCTATCACATCCTAAAATCTATGCAAGATTTCCACAAAGTTCACATGGTATATATCACTGGCAACATTTGCACCTGTGACGTCTGGAAAAGAAAAACAAGTTGATGAATTTGCACTCTATACTACAATTATTTTCTGGACTACTCACATAATTTCCTAAATGGATACCAATTTCTTCTTCCAACGTGCCTCTCCTGCAACCCCTTCATCCAACCCTTTACATTCAAATTAAACCCTCTACAAAACTGCTTTGCCAAGTTAGTCCTATACGCAGAGTTCTCCAGAAGTTCCCATTGCCTAGAGAATAAAGTACAAATTCATTACCTCAGGTCATTTAAACCTTCCACTCTTGGCTATCACCACCCTTCTCAGCCCCAGAGACTCCACTACTCATTCCCCCCAAGAACGTATATTCTCACTAGCAAACTCTCTGTTCCACCAAAACTTCTTTGACTGTTACTCCTTTCTCTTATAGTTATCTAGCCTCTAACCACCTCGTGTTCCACCTCCATTTCCTCTCCTCTCCTGCCACCTTAGCATCTATCCCCACTACCCAGTAGCTGCTTTTAGTTCCTATTTCCTTCCTACTTGCTTCATAACCAGTGCCTGAATCATTGCCCTTCATTCAGATGTTAGATTAGTTTAAATTTTCCTTACTTAAAACCAAATCTCCTATTACCAGTCTAAAGTTAAGGATTAAAAGATTGAAGATTAAAAAATATTAGCCCACCAAATCTCAAAGTCTCTTAAGATTTTTTTTTTAATATTTATTTTTTAGTTCTCGGCAGACACAACATCTTTGTTGGTATGTGGTGCTGAGGATCGAACCCAGGCCGCATGCATGCCAGGCGAGCGCGCTACCGCTTGAGCCACATCCCCAGCCCAAGTCTCTTAAGATTGATGTTGGAATAATAAACATGAGCCAGTGTGTGATAGTGGGGATTGGATTTGTAGATACAAGACTCTTCCCATCTTGGTTCCCTCTGTTTACTACCATGTTCAACCTAAGGTTCAGTCCTTGTATATAAAATTAGGGTTAGAATACCTTCAGACTTCTTGTGCATAAAATTGGAATCAGATACCTTCCTGCTTCACAAGACTGCTATGTGGATGAAATAGGATAATAAACATTAAAAATCCTTTGTACACTTTACATTTATGAATAAATAAAATATAATTATTAATATTTAAACTATCTGACAGTCCATGGATCTTGGCATAATTTATGTTTGCCATAATGACCTGCTATTAAATATTAGTAGAATTACTGAAGTGATAGATATGTGCCAAATACATCTTATTATTTGAAATTGTTCTGAAACACTCTTTTAAGGGATAAAGCTGATTTCTCTCTGATGAGAGCAATTACAGTACTGCCTAAACAAACACCCTGCAAGTGAATGCTTTAAGGCATTGTAAATAGTACTGAAAATAATAATCCAACGTTCTGCGTATTTATAAGTGTACTTAAGATACTTTTATCATCATTTTAAAATATGTTCAACATACATTCTTGCAAAATCTTTAAAAAGAATTATTCACTTTACTATAATAATCTTTTTTTCTTATTATCATCCTTGGTTTATTAGCAGTGTTGTTAAGATTTTGAGGCTTGAAAACAAATTCTTCAAGTTTTTTATGTGAGACATTTCAAATAACTTTTAAAAATAAGAAAAAAGTAGCAAAAACTGTAGTTACTTGGTCTAAATGGGAGCTTAAAGTTGAATGAAAAGGCCTTCATTAATAAATACATGGATATTTTTTCAAAGTGGAATTATTACACTGATTTATATTTTCTAAACATCAACTTTCAAAATAAGAATAGGCTAATAGCTGATACTTTTTGTATTCTGGTCAATATGTTTTGACCTTCATGATGACCTTCTAAGATGACTTTTATTATCCCCATTTACATCCAAAAAAAAAACTGAGACTCAATCAGTTGAAATGATTCATTCATATCTCTTCCCCAGCAGTAGAGAGAGGGTGTGTGAATTCAATTCTGTAGACTGAACAACAGGTATGCTCAAGTAAATGACCAAATATTCCAATCTTAGGCTAACTCTACTTGGCTGGCTATTTTCAGAAATGTTTAATATTAGAGGATAAGAGAAAAGCTATTGCTAAAGCATTGTTTTAGAAAAGTGATACAAAGAAAATCTTCCAGTGCACAACCAAATCCTCATAGTTGACCTCCAGATATATATAACATCATTGGGACAATAAATCATGTCCACAGAAATGTTATAGAGTAACAGTGTGAAGACGTAGTGCAGGTTTTGCCCACACAGCAAAAGGAGTTCAGTATGAAAACATGCTTATTAGATGAAGTCAAGGTAGGGCAGTTTCATAGATCTAATCTTAAATTGTCCCTAACTCTAAGAACAGGGCTTGTATGGACATTAGGACAAGAACCTGGTATCCCACACAGGTAAATCATCATCATTTTGATAACTTGTGTCTAAATAGTTGTAAATAATTTACTAAAATAAAATATTCTAAAATTTAGATATTATTCCACAAATTTCTAAAATATTTAGACTTAAAATGATACATTAGGCTCCCAAAACTCTTATCTAAATTTGTTCTGTGTTTTTTGTTTGTTTGTTTGTTTTCTGTGGGGGTTTGTTTGGTTGGGTGGCAATGGTGGTCCTTGGGATTAAACCCAGAGCATCAAGCATGCTAGGCAAATGCTGTACCACTGAGCTACATCCTCCATCTGTGTATTTTTTTTGCTCATCTTTGATTTCTGTTCTATTAAATCTGATACCACCAAGAAAAGTAACACAAGAGTATTTCTGAAACAATATTCAAGCTGAAATCACACCAGAAATTTATTTTAAGCACTAAAGAATTAAAAGAAAATATCTTAAATTTATTTGACATCATTTTAATTGTTCCTAGCCACTAATCACTTTGGTCAGTCCTAATTAGATGCAGTATTTTAGGCACGATGCAATATGAGAAAATTTATCTTACTAATAGAAATAGCATTTGCCTCATTAAAAATGGCCCTGATTTTTAAAATTTCATGGATGATCTCCAATTTACAAAATTCCATTATTTATACATTTGCCAATGAGGAAGGATTGTGGTTCATATTTTAGTAATTTTAATTTTCTCTTCTTCTTTTGTTTTCCCTTATTACAGTGCTGGGGATTAAAATCAGGGGTTCATGCATGTTAGGCAAGCACTCTGCCACTGAGATACATCTCAATCATTTATATTTTAGTAACATGTTGTTTTACATTGTAGGCAGAACTTTAGGCTTATATTTAATTACAATTAAACCAAAAGCTAGAAATGAATCCCAATTCTATTTAGAGTCATACATTCCCTAATGAGTTTTGCCTACCACTAATTAATATCTGCAATTACTTAATTCAGTTAACTCCTGTGCCATTGTCTATAGGTATATATATAGAGAGAAAATATGGCAAAGAAACCGTTAAACAGGGTCCATGTTTATAGTCAAGCAAAGCAAGCATTATACAAGCAAGAAAAAAATTATTTAAACTAGACTCTAAACAAACAGGGACATCAAAAGGTGTCAGATATATTATCTGATGAGGTTTTCTTTGTTGTTACTCTTTGTTGGTTAGATGGGGTCTTGCTATGTTGCCCAGTGCCCAATCTGGTCTTAAACTGGACTCAAGCAATCCTCCTGCCTCAGCCTCCCAAGTAGTTGAGACTACACACGCACCACCGTACCTGGTTCAAATCTATCTTTTAATGAACAATTGCAAAAGAGACTGAGAAACGAGGCTTGAATATAGACCAATATTATGGTTGTTGGTGAACACAAGTTTTTAACTCATGAGTATTCAAAGGAATAAAGGTGGGGGGGAATATGAATTTAGGATCAGATCTATATGGTTCCTTTTTTGTGGCCTATAAAGATTATTGAATAATTTATCCCTAGCAAATAGATCTACTAAAAGAAAAGCACCATGTAGCAACTTTATAAACAATGTAACAATTTCAAGCTATTGACCTCAACATACTCTGAGAACACCTTTATCCTTTGTAAGAAATATCCTAACCTAAACTGTAAACCAGGCAAAACTCATCTTGCAAAGCATCACAGATGGTTTACACCAACTTCTTGCTTCCTTGACTCTACTCCACATACCAAACAAGCAAACAAACAAAAAATCAAATTTAAATCTCTTCTCAGAAAGCAGAACCTATAAACATAATCACAAGGAATAAATGACTGTACTTAAGGGGTCACTCTATAAAGCAAATGAATGATCCTATGGTCAAAGTGAGTGGCAGTAAGTGGAATTATAACATTTTACATGAAAAATTAAGAATAAACAGGAGGATACCTCAGCACCTTCTTGCTCTACCTGCTATGAAAGCCTCTTCCACAACAGCCTGCTTCACCTCTGTGGCATGTTATTACTGACTTTCCCTTAATGCCTTATCCATGGTTTTTTCCTTGATACCATGCAAATGGCCTTGGTCCAAAACTAGACTGAGACTCAGACCAGGAGACCCATTGTACCCATGGAGCTATGCATCCTCGGGAAAGTAGATTGCCCAAGTGACTTAGATGTGTGCTTCTTCCTTGATCAGAGACAGCGGAGCAGCACTACAGAGCCTTTGATGAAGAAGTCCACACCTGCCTCATAAAAGGAAGTGCACACACTTATTACATGTGTGTATGATAAGGTGTGTACTGTGTGATTTATAACATTTCTTATGAGATAGTCTGAAGAATACATTAGTGGGATAATGTTCTTCCATTCCAACATAACATTGCAAATTACCTCATAATATATAGGAATATTACTTTAAATGCCAATTAGCTTCAAAGAAAGGGCAGTTTATTTCTTTCTATAGCACTGACTTTGGTTATTCTAGAAGAATCTCATTAATAGTTATATGTAACTGTATCCAAAAGCAATTGTAGAACTTTTTCATCTTTTCTTAGATGATTTCACAAGGAAATCACAAATCTGTTCCTATTGCCTGTGATGCTTTTTCATATTTTTGAAACAAATATTTGGTTTTTCACATATTTATATCATTAAACCCAGTTTTATTGTTAATATCTTAAAGATAGGGGCTTGATTTTATAGCTGTCCATCTTGCTGAACCAGGTCTATATAAGGTACTCAAGACATGTTTGCAGACTGTATTTGTTTTGATGCCCACATATGTTTCTGAAATGAATATTAAGGAGCAACAAGAAAAACATTATCAGAAAGGGGACTAAAAACAGCCGATATTCTGCATAAAGGAAAGTTGGGCCTAAACACAATTATGATTGTATATGTATCATAATTCGGTTTCTCCTTATAATAATAAAATCATCACATTGCTATACCATGTTATCTGCACAGTGCCTGAAAGTAGCATGTTTTACATGCATAGGATGCATTAATAAAAAGAGAGAGGGAAAGAAAGAGAGACAGACAGACAGAGACAGAGAACAGAGAATTCAAATTGCACAAGTCAATTAGTTTTCAAATCAAAACTAGAATTTAAGCATTGTGACTCAATTTAGTACTTTTTTTTCTCTAAATGACCATATTTTATACATAAGGATGATTCTCTGTGGTAAGGAATTAACAATAATAACTCAAGACATGATTATTGAACATCATTTTGGAATTTTCCAGTTGCTTTTTTTTTTTAATTGTATGACAACTATTTGTTCTACAGACGCAGAGTAACCTGCAATCATGTGAATCCACAGTGAAAACACACTCAATAAGATTGGCATGGAAATGGAAAAGCAACTCTAAGAAAAGGCCTTAAAGGAAGCAAAATCATTCAGAATGGACTCATTGATCTTAAACTGAAGACTAACAACTTTATCTGATGGAACAGGCATTAACTGGTCCTTGGTAAACAACTTATGTCTCTCCTCCGGGAACTGTTCCTCATCAAAACACATCCCATGAACTAGAAAGAAACTGTTTATAGTTTGTCTAGATGACCAATTAAAACATTCTGCAAAATATTTATGAAAGGCCACCTTGATAGCTAATATGTGGCTGGTACATGTTACCAAGTAAAGTTTTCAATACAGCCAGAATGCTTAGAAAGAAAGAGAATTTTACATGAAAATAACCACTTAATGCCAAGGCCTCAAGAATATAAGGCTGGACTGATTTTCTTTTAGAGTTTCACTACAAAATTAGGCAACAGAAGACACTGGCAGAAATTTCTCCTAGGGGAAATACAATATAAATCTAGAGACGTGAATACAGATATACATAAAATGCATTATATATATATAACTTTTTTTTTACCTCCTGATGGTAGATGTCTAGGATTCTCTCCAAAGACAACTCTTCAAAGTACAGTTTGTCACACTCATCGAAGTCAGTGCTCACAGTCTCTGGATTGCAATTCACCACCACTGTCTTCTTGCCAAGCTGACGCAGTGTTCGGATACTGGAGACAGCACACCAATCAAATTCCACGCTGCTGCCTGCAGAGGCAACAAAATGGGCAAAAGGGGGAGAGAAGCATGAAGTTGCAGCACAAAGAGAAGCAGAAAAATATATCACCAGTCAGTCCATGCTAAGGTAGCCAATGCCTTTCAATTTTTAAAACTGCAAAATATAAATTTCAGACCTCTGAGGTACACTATATTCGCAGTAGGAAAACCAAGCACTAATTAAACAATCATGAAAATTTTGGCTTGTTTTATATCCAGAATTCTACAATTGATGATCTCCATATTTGAGGAGCTCGATGTTAATAGGAGATAGTTTCAATGGTAAAAATAACCCTCATGTTCTGAAAAGAAATGTAAAATGAACACAATCCCCTCAATACACAAAAAGAGTAAAGCCAATGATCAGAATACTTGTACATTTGCTTCAGTTTTTCCACTTAATCCACTATTTGAGGGCTAAACCAAATAATCCCTAAGTACCTTGCTGATCTGACATATCTTGATTGATTAGAAAGTCCTGTCCTTTCTGAGCATATCCTTTTAAGCCTGGCAAGGCCACCCCATGCAGAGTGAGTGACCTTCTGTGAAGCAATCTGAAATATAATAATGGTCTAACAGCCTCAAATATCACCTCTGCTGGGATGCCATAGAACTGAAAGTCCTAGTACTTGTCCTAATTCTTTGTATTAATACATTGTCTCCTAAAAAGTCTTGTCAAACTATAGTGTTCCAATACAGTAATACATTAATTCTCACTATAGAGCAAGTATGTACTTGATTATCAGCTTAGCTAGTCTTGCTAGACACTAAGGTTAATGCAGAATTGTTGAATAAATTAGGTTAAATTTTAAAACAAGAAAAAAAGGTCCAGAGAGGTGAAAAGTTTAGGCCATTTACCTATAAGATAACTGCTATGGGCTGAATGAATCAAAATTCAGATTTGTGTGTCAGAAAGTTAATTCCTAATGCAACAGTGTTGGGAAAGTGAAACCTTTTGAGATGTGTTTAGGTGGAGACCTCATGAATAGATTAATGCCATTATAAAAGGCCTCAAGAGAGAGTTTGTCCTTCATGTTCTTTTTGCTTTTGCCATTGAGGACAGCATTTTTTCCCAAAGGACACAGGTATTTAGGATGTGATCATGGAAGCAGAGATCTAATCCTCACCAAATAACTGAAGGGGCTGATTCCTTGATCTTGAACTTTCTACCCTCCAGAATTGTGAGAAATAAATTTCTGTTCTTTATAAATTACTCAGTCTCGGGTATTTTGTTGTAGCAGCAGAAATGGAACTAAGACAATAATAGAGTGATTAAAAAAAAAAAAAACGGTTTTGGCCTATGTCAGATTTGGCCAAAGATTGGTAAACTAGAATACCCTGAAGCATTAATTAATTATAAAAACTCAAACTGTACTTAAAGAAATAGTAAGACTACATGTATTTAAATTGTGTATTTTATCATTTCCATATCAGAATGCCTTTCAGGGACTAAATATGAAATGCAGTTGTTGGTTAACATCCTGCCCACATAATATACACCTTGTGTAATAGATTTGGAGTGGTTATTAAACATCTAATTGACTAGAGAGGAAATGTCACCATCTCTGGTGAGTTTGTTTTAATTGGATTTTATAAATCTCTACCTGCCAATGAGACAAACTCTGCATTTGATGTATGCATCAAACGTTAACTCAGAGACTGTATAAGTAATGTAATTTCTAGCTGATGTATAAGTCTTTGAGGAAAATTTAGATCTTTATGAAAAACTGTTAGAAGAGAAAAAGCCAAGTCTAATTCACTCCCCAAATCCAAAGCGGATGTCAATTCAGTTGAAGAGAATGAAAATGATTCAGTAACATGGTAAAATGAAAGGAGATGGAATTTCTAGTTTAAAATCTGTGTTTGAATTCCACTTCTACCACTAAGTAGCTATATAAGTTTGGGTTTTATTTCTCTGAACCTCAATTTCCTAATTTTCAAAACATTTACTCTAACAGCATTTACTGTACACAGTTCTTAGAACAATGGAATTAACATTAATGAGCACTATATAAGTTGTGAAGTTGTATATACATATGTCATCACTTTACCAATGTGATATGGACCACAGCCCAGCACCATCATTCCATGTTCATCAAAATTGATATCATGCTCCTGAGGATGGAAAACAACAGAAAATATAGAAGTTATTATGTTATTCTTCCATTTAATTCAACTATTTGTCCTGTCTTTTAAATGTGTCTTTCTCATTCTTTCTTTTGTTCACATGAAACCTCTATTAGTCTCTGGGAACCCAAAGTATGGTGTTCTCCAAGTTACTTTTTCATTTAAAAAAAATAGTTGTAGCTAAATATTTGTAAGTGTAAGTCATGAGAACCCAGCATAATGGTATGCTTGTGTGACCATTGTCTTTATCATATTTTCACTGTCTTGATTTCATTATCATAAGAGAGTTCTTAACAGACTATATATCATTGCATATACCTCTGTGAGGCCCTTTTTATTGCCAAGATAAGTAAATAATCAAAGAAGGAAAAAACTATGTATTCCCAATAGTAGACCAGCTACTAAAATTAGAGCTCTCTGCATATGGCAGTTAGGCAGTTCTTACCTGACCATTGTAGGTAACATACAGGTAGTTTGTTACTGATGGGTATTCTGCAGCCAGTGTATCAATCTGAAAGAGAAAAGTAATTTATTAGTTGATTGATTAACATGAATTTTACTCCCTATCTCCATTATAACCTTTTTCACAACTGTGGTTTTATTTTTTTGTATGCTGCATTCATATTTACTTAATGCCTAATGTTGTCAAATATAAAGGCAAGAAAAGCTATGTATAATGTAATTGCTTTCTAATTCTGAATTAAGAGAGAGAAAAAAAATGATGTGATCTAGTTATCACTTGAGCAATTAACAGTCATATACACCCAGGGGATTGCTGGGTCACTATAGTAGTTCCCATGAGCACAACAAAATGATCATGTAGTTCACTGGTTACCAGGAAGATTTAACCTGTCAGCTATTTAAAGCAACTGTCTATGAAATCTAAAATCAGAGAAAATGGTCTATATGTAGGGATGCATTTGGTTGCAAATTAATGTGTAGGATTTACATTACCAATGGCACCAAGACATGGACTGACACAAATACTATAAAGCATACACGAGGGATGAGAGACAAGGATCTCATTGAACATATTTGGAAAAAGTAAATCAATTCCACTCTCAAGGGCTCAGCTTAGTGAGCAAGAATTTGAGGCCAACAGGGCAAGCTGGCATAAAGCAGGTGAGAAGGAAGAAAGATAACAATTGCTGAGTGGAAAATATTTAGTATCAAGCTTGAGACCTAAGAGTATACATGTGCCCCCTGAGCACACAGAGAAAAGTCAATAATTTTAAAGGGCAAAAACTCACTGGTGGTACTTTAAGTGAACACATTCCTTCCATTAAAAGCCAAAAAGGCACAACTATGACTGTTCATGTATGACTGTCATGAATACTAGAGGAACTCATTACACCCAGCCCTATCATGATGCATACTGAATGAACCATAGCAACGGGGCACCTGAAGTATCATCTTGTAAAATATTTTTGAGCCCAGCCTGGGCAACTTATCAAGACCTTACCTCCAAATTAAATTCCAAAAGAGCTGGGGTGTAGATTGATGGAAGACTCTTGCCTAGCATGTGCAAGACCCTGGGTTCAACCCCCAGTACCACCAAAAAAAAAAAAAAGGTGCCAAAGGAAATAACTATCTTTTCAAAAGGGTCAGCCAGCATGCTAAGGTATTTCAAATCCTAATATTACACTAAGAATTTTTCTTATGACATATATATTTGAACATAGGTCAAAAAGCAAAGGAAATGTCACTTCTTTTTTATAAATTTATTTAGGTTATAAAAATTAGGTATCCATTCTTTTCTTTACATCTCACTGTTTTCCCTTTTAAGCATAAAATAAAAGTTGAATAAAATTGATGACATCATGAGCATCAATTGGACAAGTAGGATCATTTTTCAAACCCTTCTTTCTTATTGACAATGACTTTTTGAGTGGTGCCTACATTTCACCATGGAAATCCTGGGAAAAAAAGAAACTCCCTTACCTGTTTAACCCAAGGGTGGATATTTTTCTTTAATCTCAGCTCCCTTGTCTGAGTCTCAGTCAGTCCTAGACATTTTGAAATCTGCTTGTCCGAGAAGCCAATCTCCTTTGCCTTTCTCAGGGTTTCTTCTGTAATGGATTCACTGGGGTTGAATGTGAACGATTCAAGGTTAGACCAAACACACAAAAAAACAGTAAATGGTTTAATTCCAAAAGCAACAAAGACTCCTTATTTTCTACCTTCAAACATAGTTCACTCATCTTGTGTTTAAAAAATATACAAATTACCCACTAAGTCGCCCAGTCTCTGTATTCTTTTGCATTGGCAATGATGACCTCTCTGTGCTCTTCCACTTTCATAGCCTATGTGCCCTCTTTTCTGCTTATTTCCTTAAAAAAATAGGTCCTGTATTTACTTTTCATATGAATTTTCTTGTTCAGTAATAGAGACCTCTCTGTCTAAATCCAGAGCCCTTTCTCAATTTTCATTTTCCTCAACCTGTCACCATAGAACCCTTTTGAAGCTTCATTCCTTAAAGAGACACTTTCTCTGGCCTCTGTTAAGTTGCTTCCAGCCTACTTTATTGCTCACAACTATTTGCTGTTTGGGGTTTGGGGGTTTTTGTTTCTTGCTTTTCTGATTTTCCCCAAGCCTCTACCCTCTGTAATCTACTTCTCTCCCCCTATACAGTCAGCCACTATCGTGGCTTGAGTTCAGAGCTGGGTGATGACTCTCAAATCTGTGGCCTCTTCTCCAGTGACTGACTTGTGCTCTAGGTCATCATGCATGTGAACTTGAGGAATCATCTTTACCCATGTCCCTGTCTTGCTTCAGACTGAACCGCCTCTCTATAAACTGCCTCTACTTATTAATATCACACACCTTTCTATTTGAGAAAGTAGTTTGTGGCTTTATAATTATTTTCCTTTCAAGCTAGATTGTCTTCATGTTTTTCTTATGTTCATTTATATCATGTAGAGTTTGAGTTGCTTCTCTTGGGCTGTAAAGCCTTTGACATACTTTTTATCCACCCAACTTCTTCCCAACCCTCAGCTACTCCACAAAGGTCAAATAAAACCAGGTCTCATCCACAAAGTTTCTCAGCTTCCTCTCACCCAATGAGCTCCTTGAGCTTTTCCTGCCTTTTTTGCTTGAAGCTATGAACACAATCAGAACTATATGGTTTGGCATATCAGCATTACCTAGTATTTATATTATTTCTTAACATTTATTGATCCATCAAATATTCCCTACTAGATTAAAATTCCAAGAGGGCAAAGTATATATTTGATTTATTTTCCAGGTTATTCCCCAAGTCTGGCACATTATCTAGCCCACAGACAACAATCAATAAATATTTATTAAATGAACAAAAGAAATTAAAACTATTTTTTTCATTTTACAGAAAAAAACGTACATGTAAATTTGAAATCAACTTGTAAACAGATTTCAAAATATGCAGAAAAATAATTTGTAAGGTGCTAAGCTACAGAAGAATAAAATACTGCTATAAAACATCTGTAGTCAAATACCTGTGGTTCACCAATTTCAAGCAATAGTCAATACAATAAAATGTAATTATAATAATTCAATAGTTGATACAATGAAACTAAAATATAATAGTTTGTTATAAGAAGACCTAACTTATACTAAACAAAACGTTTTTGTGGAATCTATTAATAGAATATTACTGAACTAAGTCTCTTGCATATTTCTCATTCCAAACTTTCATCTTCTTTATTTAATTAATTCATATTCTGAGTTTGGAGGGCAATCAAGCTGCTGTATGTAATGGCTATTTCCTGCCTTTCTTGCATCAGTATTAGTTTGGATTTTTGCAGCTCCAGCTCTTCCTAGTCAATTTGCTTGTTCTATTACATAATTCCCTTCTGTCTCAAATCAATGCATTATTTCTCCAAATGCATTTAATTTGTTCTTTTTATTCCTACTTCGAGTGTTCACCTTCTCAAGTTTTTGATAAGTGTTCCCCGAGAGAAACACATTTTTCTGTCAAGTTCTTGAATACAACCTGATATTATAATTAGTTGATTATAACATGTACCATACCCTGGGCTATAAGCTCTAAAACTATTGCTGTCCAATAAGGTAGCCACTAGCCTCAAAAGTTAATCAAGTAAATCTTTTTAAAAACTAAAAATTTAAGTTTACATTCACACTTAGTCACACTACAAATGATTAATAGTCACACGTAGCCAAGAGCTGCTGTATTAGTGTGGCTTACAGAAGATTTTATCATAGAAATTTCTACTAGACAATGCTGCATGAGAAGATACACAACCATATTTGGAACAATGACCTGATCAACTGTGAGCCAAAGCAATTTATGGAGGGATAAGCTATGTGGTATAATGTAAAGCCGAAGAAAAGAGATAACAGTGTGAGTGGTCATACTTGAGAAATACTGTGGCAGTAGAGGAATACGAACAGAGCCATAAAGAAAGTTCAGCTTTGTATAGATGACAGAGTTGATGAATGCACTATAGGCAAGGGCAACTGTATTCACAAGAATTTGAGGGCAACAATGGACATGGCAGGTATAGGAAATACAACAAGGATTGTAGCTGGAAAAGTGGCTGGGAACGGGATGGTGAGAGTGGAATCTCATTCACTGTCACTCTTTCATTAGCGCTTTAATGTTTAGTGACCATCAGGCCTGTGCTACCTGTGTGAATGATGGGGAGATAAAATATTGAATTCTTACATGGTTAGAGTATTTTAGGAGACAGACAGATAACTATTGATGTGTCTACACTGTGAGACGGCCATGAGAGAAACGTAAACAAGATGAGGCTCTGGCTAATCTTCCCATAGGTAAGTTTAGAAATGCTTTATCCAAGAAGTGATTTCTGAGTTTCCAAGGGACTCTGAAGCACCCAAGTTTATGATTACCTTTAGTTTTACCAAAAAATAAAAATAAAAAGGAAAAAAACAACATACAGGAAAGACTTGTTGTTGCTATCTGTTTTAGAAATGTATGTCTCTAATTTCCTTGCCAAGAAGACGATCCTAAACCCATTGCTCATTTGTTTATGTGCAAGTATGCATTTACTCTCAAACTGGAAGTACACAACAAGTAGACTATTTTTCAATTAGAACTTTGGATGAGGTTCTTTTGAAAAAAAAAAAAAAACCTAATTTTGAGTTTTCAAATCTCAAATCATATTAATGTTTACATGCACTGGAAAAGGCTACTTGTTTTCTTTGTGTTCTATTAATCTTAAAAACAAAGGAATAAAGTTTGGTTTAGATGGGAAAACAGTACACATGTAACACAGAACATTCTTACCCACAGATATTTTTTCTACTGCTTGCTGAAAAATGTTCCCATTGTTGCTGGATAGCAATGAAGAAGAGCAAAGAATAAGTAGATCTTTAATATGACACTGCAAAAACCATCTTTGGCAAAACCCATATCATGTTACTGAAGAGACAACCATTTAACTTAAATGACACACTTCTGATGTAACTATGGACCAGCAGCACCATAAATACAAGTTCTAGTCCAAGGACAAGAGAAGTTACATAGTTTTCTTTAGCTTTTGTGGGATCATGTTTTTCTGTTTGTTATTGTGGGGTTTTATTTTTACTTTTTTTTTGGTCTGGTTTTGTTTTGTTTTGGTCATTAATGATTTATTTTAACTTCTTCTTATATGAAACACCAAGCAGTTCTTTAAAGATTGTTACGTGGCTTTAAATGGACATTGTAATGATACTAAATAAACATAAAGGGAAAGATTAAATCCTTCATATTTCTATTAAGGACACAATAAACAGTCTTTTCAATTACTTGAACATACATAATTCCTCATTCCTTTTTACAAAAGAATTCAATAGATTATATATATGTAGAAATCTCTGACAGTCTTCCTCCTCTACCCACAAAATAAAACTTTGACTCCTGTCAGTAAGAAATGAAAGAAAAGGAGAACGAAGGTAGGGAGGACAGGAGAAAGGAAAGAAAGGTCGATGGACTGTATTGGCCTTCTACATAAAAAAGTGAATTAATTTTGTGCTAAGCTCTGGTGCAAAAAAGAAAATAGCCTTCTGTCACTAAGACTCACTCAGTTATTACTTCTCCCCTGAGAATCCCCTACCCCAGAGAGCTTTCATTAGTTAAAGGGGTTGACTGAGAAGAGTGACAATAACACAAAGTAATGATCATGATACTTTAGAACAAGGGTGAAGTTATTTCTGCCTGCCCCCTCAAGCACACCAAGTAAGAACCAGAAACAGATACATCAAGTTAGACCTTCACAGTGCATATTTTAAGCTCAATAACTGATTCTTAGAACATTTTCCTGATGAACCAAAAACTACTTTAACCTTGCCCAGTTTTCAAATAGCTAGATCAATAGTACAATATCATATTTTTCAGTGTCTTGAAAAGCAGAATGCCTTAAATCAAAATGGTATATTACCACATTCATGTTCATCTACCTTGACATGGATGCAAACATTGAAAAAGTACATTCTTACAAAATTCAAAGTGGTATATTTTTTGTAGCATTCCCCTCGTGATCTCTTTGGTTATTAATTTCTACTCTTTAGATGTATTTGTGAAATAACATAAAGCATTCTGGAACCCTCCTTACTGGGAAACTGACATTAATCCTGACCTATCATAGCAATTGCAAAGACAAGTAAGCTCCTTTCCCAAATTGAGTGCTATGTAATTCTGCAGGGTACACCTAACTCTAAAAGAGGAACACATAGACTTCCTCTGTATTTCCCTAATTTGTTTTCTCTTCTGTGTAACACAAGGATGGCTGAAATATCATTATACACAGAAGAAAATGGACTTTATTCCTGACATTCTAATACAAAATTTTATTTTGTGTCCCATTATAATAAAATAAGAGAAGAGACAGTTTGAAGACACCATTCATTAGCTTTGGGCCAGTGATTTAGATAAGGTTAAACCTCCTTAGAGCCAAATTCAAGATGAATAATCTTAAGTGAACGTAAAGTTCACTTAACAATGTAGAGATTCAATACCTGCTCTTCCTCCACATCTGCCCACATTCTCCATTTTGTCTGATAAAAAGAACTTCCAACATAGTAAGTTTCTTGTTTTTTGTTTTTCAATCAAGCTAGGGAGAACCTTATTTTAGGGAACAAGACTATAACACTTTTATTTTTCTGAAGGAAAATGAATACCTCAATTTGGAACAAACTCAAAACAGAATAATTACTAAAAGAAATATAAATGCCAGATTTATAATTCAAAACTGCTTTTTGAAGCATCAATAGGGAATGCACCATTTATATTATATTGTAAATCAAGGGAGCATTATACCAAACTAGTGATCAAATAAATGGAGCATATTGCATTAAAGCACACAGTTTTTAAATACGTATAATAAATTATCCTTCTGTTATGTAATAAGTATTTATATGTCTTATTATTTCATTTAGTTTTACTCTTTTAAACATATGTACATTAAATCCATACTTCAGAACTATATCCTCTAAAATATGCTACATACACTTTTCTTTCCCTACCAGCTTTCCTTGCTTTCAGAGTTCAAGGGCAAATTCTTCAAAGGTTAGACATTCATCACTGTATAATAAAACTGAAACAATGAAACAGAGATACACCAAATTGTTATGATGTTGGTCTTTCCATAATCTTTAGTTCTTCTCTAGTTAGCAGCACAAAATGACAGTGTGAATTTTTTAGAGGGGGGAGAAATGTCTTAAAACCAGGCAATCAGACTTTTACACACTCTGCCTGTAATCTTTTAACTTTAGACAGCATGGCTCAGCTTCTAGGGCAGGAAGTCTCTTGCGTGTTCTCTGGTTTATAAACAATACAAGCCTTTCTTCTCTCTCTCTCTCTCTCTCTCTCTCTCTCTCTCTCTCTCTCTCTCTCTCTCTCTGACTTCCAATGTAGATTTTGTTGTTGTTGTTTAAAATTCCACCCTGTCACCTCTGAAACTTCCTCCACTCACACTTATTCTTCAATAATAAATGATAAAAGGAAATGGAATAAATTCCCCTTAATGAGGAAATTTTCACCTGGCACAGAGGAGCTGGGGAAATCTATTAGCCGACTGGAGGAATGCCTGCAGCATTGCAATTACCAGGGGAACCAGCGCACTTCACACAGTCCTCTCTTCCACTTGACTGGCTTTTATCTGATCCACCAACTCACAATTAATACTAAACAAATTTCCCTCCAGATTGCACAAGCTCTAATGTGAAAATGAGCACTCCACTTGGCCTACAATTATGAGGTGGGCTTGCAATTTATTATCTTCTTTTTCAAAAAAAATCTCCCAAAAGGCAGAACCTGAAAATTCACTAGGTCTGATGCTCAGTAATGACACCTCCTTTAATAAGAAAAGAGGCCTGAGTGAGATGTATGTTTTCTGCCTCACATAGCCCTTACCTCCCTCTCCCTTAAACATTGCATGGCTTTGCTGATTATCTGTGGCATTTCA
The DNA here is from genome assembly GCF_964194105.1 of Spermophilus citellus. Lineage (NCBI taxonomy): Eukaryota > Metazoa > Chordata > Mammalia > Rodentia > Sciuridae > Spermophilus > Spermophilus citellus. The sequence goes on along the minus strand of NC_138192.1, from coordinate 110,885,730 downwards.
CAGGTTTCAGACCATGCTACAATCACAGTAATTCCATCAATTAAGCAGCTATTTGTCTACTCATCCTTTCTTGCAAAGAGATAAGGTATAACCCACTTTCTAGTAGAAATGCAAAAGACATTAGTCAAAAAAATAAGTAATGTTTAGAAAATCAAATGATAAAAATCTGCACAACTGGGTAAATACTACTTATTTCTCTTAATTTTCAAGAGCATCATGGCTTGGTTCTGGGTAGCAATGAGATCTTTGAAGGAATTAAAGGCCTTGATTTTTTTAGTCTACATTTTTACTATTGCATTATAATTATGCATAATAGTAGTATTCATTGTTACATATTTGTACATGTGCATGATATAACAATGTAATTTTTTCAAAACCATTCCCCAGTATTTCCCCTTTTTCTCCATGCCTCCTTCTCCCTGGTTCATTTCCTCTGCTCCATTCGAAAGGCCTTATCATTTTATCTCATATACAGGATAAACAATACCTACACCCATGTTCAGGTGAAAGTATGGTAACATGAAAATTATGTACTAGGATCTGAGTCCATTTAGCATCATCAAACAATGCTATAATAATATAAGAATCAGTTTTCAAGAAATGGCATACCTAAAACCATATTTAACCTTCAAGGCTATTAACGACAGTAACAAAATCAAAATGAAAAACAAACCTTATGAAAAGTTCATGTGTGATTTTGCTTTATGCATTTTCATTTGCCTGTAGTCAACTTCAGTTTAAAAATATTGAATGGAAAATTTCAGAAATAAACAGCTTACAAGCTGTTGATATTTTTAAATAAGTAATTTTCAATTTCCTGAATCCTATAGTCATATTTTTTTCCCTGTGGTGCTAGGGATTGAACCCAGGGCCTTGCACATGCTAGACAATTGCTCTAACACTGAACTACATCCCCAATTCCATGTTCATCGTTTTATAAATCATTAATAACCCTAGTAGTCCAAAAATATTGTGACATTATTTTCAATCTGGCAAAGCCATTTATATGCTATTGAATATAATATTATAATTATGTTCTATGAACAAAAAAATACTAATAATGAGGCAAATAACATAGCACAAGTTAGTTGCAATTTTGAAGCTTAATAAATCACATTTTATTTATCCATGATTCTTAATTGAAAAGTGCAAGGACTCTTTCTCTGTTCAAGATTTAAGATGGAAACCACCTAACCAAAAGAATAAATTCTGTCTGTTAGTATATCATAGAGTTTTGTCACATTAAAAAAAAAGTATGCTTCACCCCTTTATGTGTGTTTTGCTTTATGCATTTTCATTTGCCTGTAGTCAACTTTAGTTTAAAAATATTGAATGGAAAATTTCAGAAATAAACAATTTACAGATTAAAAAAAAGTATGCTTCTAACCAAATAAGTCTTACCTAATTAGACTGAACTAAATGTTGTTTGTTATTCTTGATTAATATGTTAATTCACAATTCTAAATCCATCCAATGCATACTTTCCCAAAAATAAAGAGAATGTATTCAGTAAATAAAACCCTGGGATTTCCATGAATATAGGTCCAGAATTTAAATCTCAAGATAAAAAGGCACACTTTATAAAGCCTCAGCAGAAAATTGAGACTGAGCATTTTCATGTGTTACATAAATTTATTTTAAAAAGTCCTATATTTTAAAGCCTCCCTATGGTCTTTGTTTAAATCAAGTCATAGCTCCACAGAGTACTTTTCCAAACATCACATTTGTTGTCCCAAGCCATGGATGTATAATATCTGATACATAACTTTCTTTGACTTCTAGAAACTGGACAAATCCTAGAGTCTGGCTCCAACTCAACTGAGAAAAGAACTTGTCAATTAGGTGAAAGAATAAACACATAAAGTGCTTAGTACAAAAGTCAGCAGGTAATGTGTGCTTGAGACTGCAGATACCTAAGGATAAAGACCTAGAGGAAGGAAAAGAGGCAGAGGAGGACAAGAACAGGAGCTCAGCAGAACAAAACTGGCAAGTCACCTAAATTTAGCCCTGCACCTCTGTTCTTTCTCCTCCCTCTCCTGTGTAACACTCCTGTACCCACACCTCAAGGCAGGGAGTGCCCCCATACTTGTCATTCCTTGCAGATCAGAACTGATCTTTCAGAGAGAATGTGCTCTCAAGCATTTTCTCCACCCTCAGGAGACATGGCTGCCTCCTCTGCTCCTGGAGATGAAATCCCACACTCCATCTCGAAGGTCAGACCTGGGGACTTGCCCCACTACAGGCATCCCAGGTATTAATTAACACGTTAAAAAAAAAAATCTGGGATCAGTGACTGCTTGTCTAACTTCTCTAGTTCTAGCTCTGGCAGCCTGTTTTGCCTGAATTTAATTTCCATTCTATGCTCAGTTGTTTTACTCAGAGCCACATAAACACAGAGGGCAGGGCAGATACACTTTATTCAAAAGAAAAATATGTGTCCATATACATGAATATATATACATGATTTATTATAAATCAAGCAAAATTTTAAGAGGATATCCTATCTGAGGTCTCTATAGCCTTGAAAATTCTGTTTACATTTTCTAAAGGTGACCTGCTTCCTTCCTGCCAGGCTCCCTGTATTTCCCCACTAGAGTTCTGGAAAGGGCACATTCCTCACAATGCTTCTTCTCTAAGTGGGGTCAACAATTCAGGCAGGGAAACATGCAGCTCACAACTTGACAGCTAAGGAGCAACTGATCTCCAACTGTCTGATTTAAAAGTCATATCTCTAAAAAGAAGCTTTTGAAAAGGGTTAGTGACTAGAAGTGAAGGCAGAAGCCCTGAGCAAAATTCCTTGCCTTCCTCTACCTGGCGTGACACAAGTACGACACCTGCCTCAGTGTGACTCAGTTCACCATCCATAAAGATAGAGTGGTATTTTTCACCTGTATTATAATAGAAATGTGCTCTAAGGTCATCAGAAAATGCAGATATTTGTACTATAAATACTCTGGTTTCCCCTAGCCCTTTTTTTGGTTCATCAATTCATATTCTTCAATACAATTGAAAATATTTATGAATATTTCTCACAAAAACTTTTCAGAAAATGCAAAAACTTGAAAACATGGATACTTTTTTTCGGAAAAAGCATACGAAATGCGGGCTTGTTCTCAATAGGCAATAAAGATTTTATAATGCACCTTTGAATAATTTAATGCTTACATGTATATAATCCCTATTTGATAATACAATTATCTAAATCCTCTTTTATTAGGAAAAAAACTTATTCAGAATATTCCTAGCTAAGAGAATATTATCAGAATATTCCTCTTAAAATGTATAACCACTCACAAAATTAAAACAAAGGAATGCTGATTTATAATATCTTTCAACACAGAGTTAGTTTATACCTTGAACTACATACTTTCCAATCAACAATTCTGTTCATCCCTTTGAGAAACTAGGAATATTTATGAACACTTTGCATTTTTATGAACATTATGTGTTTTCTTCCTTTGCAATTCCCCCACCTTTGCTATGACTGAGAAATCATGATTTTCACTTTCTTAACAATATTTCTTTCTCTCTTAAAATGGTACATTGCCATACAAATATTGTTGTTACTTTACAATAATTCCCAAGAAGATATATGGTAAATAGAGAAATGGAAAACATGCCTGTTTCAGAATTAACATTGTACCTTAGAATTATGAATTTCATTCTGGACTCAATACAAATTAACAAAATTTCTGATGAGGAAAGACCTAAAAACTAGACCTAAGTAAAAGTATATTAAGACATTATGCTATTTGGGATTTGCCCTAATGGAATTTGCAATTTAATTAAGGGACGATACTTCTAACTATGTAATAATTATAGAACAGTGAAAAGAAATTTTGTGGCTTCAACTGTTAGAAACAATGGCAAATAGGTAGATAACATGTAGTTTCATGACGGTACTTAAATGCCTTAATTATTTTGTAGTAAGAGTCTTACTTTTATAAAACATATCATAAAGAAAAATATAAGAACAGTTTGTCATTTCTTAAATAGGATTCATACAGTTACCTACTTCCACATATTTGGTAGTTTGAATCTCCTTTTACACTCATACCTTCCTATAATCAAATTTGAATTTGATAGACTCATCTAATTCTCTTCTCTAAGCCATACAGTACTGTTCTTCCTATTTTATTTATTTTATAGGAAATTCTCTCTTTCCTTTGCTCCCATGACAGGGTAACATATTGAAGAAAAGAATGCTTCCCTTGGACTCAGAAAGTCCTAAAATCAAATCCTGGCTCCAACATGTACTACCTGTGAAACACTGGAAAGTTTACTTAACATCATAAGCCATCATTTCTGCCATGAAATATGGGGTAGGGACACACAAATTCCTAGAAACTTTTATGTTGAGACTAATACTTGATACATGTGCAAAAGCCAGTCTTCTTTTTAACCTTGGTTCACCTTTCATTTCTTTGTGTCTCTGTTTCTCACATGTCCATTAATGCATCCTGTCTATGTACAGCTATTAGTATAAGAGTTTAAACCCACTGAAGGCAAACTAATGACCAAGAATTATTTGTGAACAAAGGGTATATACCCAATACAATGCCTTGTACACAATGAGTACCCAACAAATATTAATAATTGACTAGCTAAATATCATATGGTCATGTAGCTCCTAATAAAGAGAAATACCATCATGTAAATGAATCACTCATCATGTTAAGATTAGAGATAATCTAATAATTACTGTCTATTAATAGATACATACACATTATAAACATGTAATTATCTTAAGGCAACTTAAGATTTTTGTAGCTGTCAAACATAAGAATTAATATATGGAAAATTAAAAATACACGTTTTGTGAATAATCTAGATATCACACTGAAAATCTCTTAAGTAAAACATTAATCTTGTCTGTACCAGAATCATACTCTTTCACACTTTCAACAATTCAAAATTACTTGTCAAAACTATAAAACAAATTTTAAAAATAAATAAAGTATCTCAGAATACTAAATATTTGATGTAAAATTTTATGTTATATCTAATTTAATAAATCATTAGTTTAAAAAATTAACGAAATCTTATCAAATCTATTATATCACCTTAAATATCCTATCATATGGAACATAAAGCGAAATTAAAAATAAAACATGTTTTGACATTAATTCACAGAGGCATAAAATTTCACATAGTAATACTCCTCTTTTGCAGAGGGAAAAAATGACATGTTTGTGTAAGCCTGAATTTTTAGTTTTCTTTAAGAGCTTTAATAAGTAGATTACAGTATAAGTACAACCAGAGGATGGTAATATATAGTAACTGGTGGGACTGTTTTCCTTTAATGTAAAATACTTTACATGCAGTACATTATATATTCAGCTATTTGTATGTAAGCCCAGCAAAATAAGAAGGGAGTTGTTTGGGGTTGTTTTATCTTGTTTTGTTTTTGCTTTTTAATAAAGTGAAAATGAGACTTAAAAATACAGTGTGAGTTGGTAGTGAAACTAACAGACATAAGACCATTTCTGCACATCAAACCAAGAAGACTCCACTAAAGTGTCACAGGATCTCCATTCCCATTTCTATATCCAAAAAGACAAATGGTATCATAAGCATGATATACTAAAGAGTCATAAAAGTTATCATATGTGACTGTTATAATTGTGTGTATATACACACATATTTTTCTAATTTACTTTCATATTTAATAAGGCTGAAGTTGTTAACTTTTTCTATAAGAAATTACAAATAACCACCAGAAAGTAAAGGGCTGACCACTCTCTTTCTTACATCTAACAACTCTTAGGTGACAATTTTCTCCTGGAAACTTCAATCAAATATAAGCACAAAACGTTCTTGTCTGATTTTGCCATGCTTCGTGAGCAAGTTAAATAAAAAGTCAATAGAACTACCGTGTGTAGGAGAGGACGTTCAAAGGGAGTGTTCCAGCTAAGGTGACACCTGCATTATTACATCTGCCAGAAGTTTGTGGCTGCAGGGAAATGGCCAACTTTACTGAGCTCAATTTAGCACTTGAATGCCCAAGTGGAACTCGCCAGGCTTGCCCTAGATTGTTTTCCTAAGCAATAGGCATGCCTATGATTTTCAGCACTCACCAATGGGCATAGTTTATCACACTGAACACAGTGATGTTCAGATGGAAATCAGACCCTTCAAAACCACACTTTACTCTTTCTTACTACATTAACTATAGCAGTAACTGCCAGTGAAGGGGGAAGAGAATATTATCAAAATTTAACAAAAATAAAACCCATGAAGTCTATAGAATATTGGATAAAAGAAATTTCTGCATAATTTATACCCAAACCCATTAATTATGTCAATAATTAATAGAGAAATCCAAACCTTAGCTTCCAAACTTATGTGCTATAAACTTCATTTCATTGGTTCTGTGCCCTAGTTTTGAACATCTAAAATGGGTGAAAACAGATTCTTTTTAAACAGTCATCTACAAAAATACCAACATAAATAGCAGCATTGTGAATAAAAAACAGAGAGCAAAATGGACCGTTCCAGGAAAATTGCCCAAATTAAATGGAATGCAAAAGAAGAAACAATCATCACAAATGGCAGAAAATCTTCCATTTGGTAATTTAACATCAGAGGCTGGCTGTCTTTAAGCTAATCACTGGAAGGATTCAAAACTTAATGCAGCGTAGTTTTAGCTAGTAAAAGAGAAAAATTCTACAAGTTAGGCAGGTATAATAACATCCTTGAGCTGAATGTATCAGTCAGAAATAGCTAAAGAACCCAAAAACCAAAATAAAATAATTAATTTTAGCATAGCAGGCAAAGGATTTAACAGATGTTCAAAGCTAGCAATTAGTACTCTCACAATTTTTTCTTGCCTCTGTGTGTGTGTGTGTGTTTGTGTGTGTGTGTTTAACATAATGGTTATCTTTCAATCTAAACTTTCTACTCCAAATTGATATTATAAATAAAAATGGAATGTAAGTTTCTGAAGTCCTATTATAGACCACACCCTTCCTTCCTTATAGCACTAGCAATCCAACTGAGAAATCTTACACTTGTGCTTTTCTATTTATTATGAATATAGTTAAAATATTTATTCTGCGTGCTGGGTCTAAAGTGATAGGACTATCAGCCTTTTATTGACTGCTGTTACTATACTGGAAGTGCCTTTTATGTGTCATCTGGTTTCTTCCGGATGTTATCAAATTTGCCTTTCCTTACCAATAACATATATTTTGTGTCTGTATACATATATAGGCACAGTTACATACTTAACATATCAAATATTAGAGGTTAAATATCAAATGTTCCAGGTTCTTGAGTCCTACTCAGATTTGATCTCAATTTTGTCATTTATTAGTATGTGATACAGAAGAAGCTGCTGAATTTATCAGTCATATTAAGAAATTGCAAACTTAATGCTGTGGAAATATTGAATAAAATAGTGTGGTTGACACAGTACCTGATAGATAGTCCAAAAATTCAGTAATTATTATCTTACGTTTAGAAGATATTCAGAATTACTGAGTTGAATCAAAACTCAAGTTTCTATATTAACAGAGTTCTAAATCCATCCTGTTGTTACTACAGAGAATAAGCTATATCAGGAGAACCTAGTTAATGAAGACATTTGAAACATGTATTTGATAAGTGATACCTGTACTTCCGTTCTCCAAACTGGGGTTTTTTGCAAGACTAAGATTAAGTCTATGTGGTAGTGGAGAAAAGGACTACAGGAAATATTTTTATAATTGTTAATATCTCAAAATTAGCATAGTTTTCTTTAAGTGAGTATTTTTGGAAATTTTATACAAGAGAAGCATAAGGTATAGAAGTCAGGGCTGGAAGGATGAGTGAGTACAGGAAAGACACACAGACTAGAGTTTGGACAGTTAAGCAGTGAAGACCAATGGATAGAGCTCATGTACATGTTGCAGTTTCACTAAAAATTCTGATAATCTTTCTCAAACTCCTTGCTGGATGATCTGTTAATGTGAAGTTAATACATCTTCAGTAAACATTAATCATCTAAATTCCAGTGTATATGCATGAAAAATTGGAATCCTGCATGACACAATTCACACCAAGTTGAGTAAAGAGAAACTTCCGAACCTTAAAGTCAACTGTAAATGTTATCATCCTGGTTGATTAATGCCACTATACTAGCTTATAAATTTGGGGGACTACCTAGAATGGTCAACTTGTCTAGCTTGCCTTTGGGCAACAATAAACAATTTAAGAGGAAAATGAAAAAGTCAATGAACTCAAGTGGGAAAGAGAATTTCTTTTTTCCTGAAGCTGTCTGAATAATGATTATCCCCTAAATTTTAAAAATGGATATTGCTCTGAAGGTCTTATAAGGGCTGCCATTGCTAAGCTCCTGGACTGGAGACTACAAACTGAGTTCTGGTGTGGGTTCAGAACCAGGATACTAAGTTAATTATAATATTGCCTACCTATCTTGACCAATCACCCTGAAGAAGATTGGGGTTTCATTATATGTTTATCTCCATCCTTCCAGGAAATTAATATTTTACTATAATTCCCACTTTTTTACAAGCATAGAAATTAGTCATTTCCATAATGCCTACCTTGCAATAATCATTGTTTTATTTGTCCTATATCTGTCTATGGACATTCACACATATTCTAAATATGAGAGTATATTCATTTGGCAGTCAAATTCTAGACTTCATTTCAGATGATTATATGTAAATACAAGTCACAGATTGACCATCAGTGCAAGTGATATTCTCATCCTCTCCTGAAGAATGTTTATTGGATTTTAGAAGAACTTGACATGACTAACAATTGCAGAGTGAGAATTTTGGTTCATTAGCATAACAGAGTGCTATTAATCTTTTGATAATAGTCTTTGTATCACTAGTTTTCATTGCTTCCTTATAAAAATAGGTCTGGCATTAAAACTAGTGGCAATACTTCATAAAGAAATGATACATTTCAAAATAAGTAAGTAAATGCAAATTATGACTGGTAAAATGAGTCCTCAAATGCATATATTTGAAGTCATGAAATAATCTTCATAATATAAGTGGTATTTTCATTTTCATTTTCAGGAGAAAAAAGGAAAAGTCTCAGGCACTCATCATGTGCCAGGACTGCTTTATAATTATAACATATAATTACAACAAAACTATGAAGTAGACATTATCAGAAAGGAAGTGAAGCAAGAGGACGGAGGTAATGTGTCCGTGACTCCACAGCAGGCAGGGACCTGCACAATGATCTGTCTGGCTCCATTGCCCCTTCCCCTTATAGGTACAAGGAAGGAACTGAACCAATGTCTAGCATTCTACGCTCATCCTCTAACTTTCTTCTCTTCTCCCAGTGAGATCCCCATTGCCTATTCCCCCAGGGATCCATGTGAAAAGTGCAAAAGGACATGGGCACCTTAATACAAGAGTGCCCAACTTTGTTTTCCTTTCAACTTCAGACCCCTATGTGCCACGGTAGGATTGAGACAGCTAGCCTCAGTGGCCATCCATTCTTTCCATTTACCTAACACTTCTAAATAGCAGTCATTATCATAATGCTATGTATGCACCAGTGACTCTCCAAAAAAAAAAAAAAATGAAGTCAAATATCTGTTAGATAATGAATTCAGATATTAGGTTTACTAATGCCATGGATCATCTATTGACTTTCACTCCAAGTTATTGTCAGCTTTTGTTACATAATAGCATTTTAGCCTCCCTGAATCAAAACAAACTTACACAGCATGTAAATAATTTTTATAATCTTTTACATTATTAAAAGCTCCATATATAAAGTGTTTTAAATGTAGATCACTTTGAAGATACATGAGAAAGGGCCTTTTTTACAAATAAATTTATGTCAGCAAATGAAAACCAAAAACATCAAATTATCAGCTAATAAATGCAACAGAATGTGGAAGTCAGAAAGACATTATAAGTGATCTATGACAGTGAACTGTTCTAATCCTCCAAGGACCTTTTTTACTATCAATATATGCTTATTTGTGCTTAGTTAGTATCTCAACCTGCCTTCTAGACGTAACAAAAACTATTTAATTAAAACATTAAATTTGTCCAAAAATCAGAATATACATCAAGTGGAAATTAAATCACGATAACATCTGCTCTTTTCCACCCCAAGTCTCTTGCACTGTTACATCTGGCACTCTGTAAGTTTCTAGCACCCTCATGTGGTTTAATTGGAGTGATTTCATAGGCATTTGAAATCAGGTTCCTTAAACTGAACAGTAGAACAGGCTATAATTCAACATGGAAGTTCTGCTGGCAGCATAAACCAGAAAAGGAAAACTTAAGTCAGCAAAACTCTAAGATGAATGTATAGGCTCAATTCCTAACTTATTTGCTATATACTGCTCATTTTATGTGATCTCTAGAAAGGATGATTTACAGGCAACTATAGCTAGTTTCATCTCTGTCAGATAGGAATCCCCAATGTTCAAAATCAAGCATTTGACATGGGAAATTGTGGAATAAAGAAATACCTAATTTTGCTTAAAAGTAAAAGCAGGTGTTTTTATTTCTCAGATAGTGTACATCTCAATGAAGCCAATACAGCAACCCAACTATTTTTGTAGTTGCTAAATAGATGAGTCACCCAGGCTATCAGAACTTCCACTGTCCTCAACAACATTGTAACTAATTAAACTTTCTACATTTTCATAAATCATTTGAGAAAAATTCAAATGCAAAAAAAAATTCCTTCTCTAAACATATCCCTAAGCTGGTTCTTTTCAAAAAGAGATCATCTTAGAGACCTCTTAGAGGGGAGAAACTAAAGAAGACCATACTGTCTGTTCTTAATTTGGAAATGAATGCTCCTCTTATCAAAGATATATGTTTGAAACATATCCGAGATGTCATAAGCTTGAGATGCCCCAGCAAGCAGTCTTCCCATGAAAAAATTTAAAGTAGATTTTAAAGTACTGACATTATTAGAATATTCTCAACATGAAATAAAATTTTTAAATAATTGGTTATAAAGGAGATAAAAATGTAAATGAGGAAGAGGTAAGGAGTCTATCAACAGAAACTTGCATGTGGCTTATTTGTATGCTGAACTAGACATTCCACAGTTAAAAACATCAGTAGGATACGAGATGAAGGCATTTTCTCATCAATATATAGCAAATGCATAAGTTGATATCAAAAAGTAAATGTAGGGGCTGGGTTTGATATCAAAAAGTAAAAGTAGCTCAGTGTTAGCTCACTTGTCTAGCATGTGTGAGGCACTGGTTCGATTCTCAGCACCACATATGAATAAATGAATAAAATAAAGGTTCATCAACAACTAAAAAACTATTTTAAAAAAGGAAATGTAGCCTTCATATCTTGAAAGAATTTATAAAAAGTATGACTAATATTCATTTAATTGCTGATTAATAAAATTTAAATCTGCATAAGATTTGGTAATTAAATAACACACTCAGTACTCACTTTGGCAGCATATATACTAAAATTGGAACGATACAGAGAAGATTAGCATGGCCCCTGCACAAGGATGGCACACAAATTCATGAAACATTCTATATTAATAAATAAATAAATAACACAATCATACATGTAACTGATTTTTTGTAAATTTAAAGGACCTAATAAAATCATCACATATGTGCTAACAAGAGTGGAGGTAGAAAATGACTAAAAATATTAACAGAAGTCTTTCAAAAAATAATATCTGAAAATTTCCTACTTATCTTCTGGCTATGGCTATTATTTTCCAATGTCAGTAATACTTACCTCATTGAAGCAGAATTTTGGCCAAATGCGTAAGAGTAAGAAGACTATTCAGAAACTGTACAGAAGCCCTGTGGAGGGAATCAGAGAAAGACTGGCTTACCTGTTGAGCCCTTTCAGTGTCTTTTGCATTTTTAAAATGTCACGCATCTTGTACAAAAACCACTTATCAATGGATGTGAGCTTCTCTATCTCATCAAGGGACATGTTGTCTTCCAAGGCCTGCCAGAAGGAGAAGAGACACTTTCTTTGGCAAACATTTATAAATGTCTTATTTGGTTGGAAATAGAGAGCAAACCATTCCTGTCTGTGTTGTTTAGAGAGCCGGAGGCTAACCACCTAGATATGAAGCATGAAACTGACCTCATTGACATTCCTTCCAATAAACCTAAAGATGCTGCCAACCACATCTATGGAGAGCAGACGGAGCAGATGCCTGCCTTGAGCTGTTACAGTGGTGTGTGCTTAGGGCAGTCACCCTAACAAATTCTGGCTCCATATCCTCTTAATTTCGAATGGGTTACCAATTATGTATGTTCCAAGTTTGGTACAACTCTTTGGAATTAATAGAATCTCTTGAAACTATAGTTAAATCAAATTGGTAAGAAAATCTGGAATTGATATAATGATTGTTTTGCTTGTGTTTATGATAGTTATATTTCAGCAAATTGCATATTTTTAAGCCCTCGTTCTAGATTCACACAAATATGCAAGAATCAGTGAGAATCCATGGGTTGCATCTGACTTGACATTATTTCTCTAGAACAGTGCTTTGCAGAAGACTTCTAACATAAAATTATTCTGAATCAGTTACTATGACTTTTGTGCTAAGACAAGCATTTTACAAAATCCTAACACTTTTTTTAGAACAATGTAGTAATAACTTAGATTCTATAGGCAGCACAACCTTTTTCTCAAGTTCTCTTTAGCAATTTCTCAAAAGGAAAATTACAACTGTGTAATTAAGCAGAGTAGAAAATGCATCTGAAAGAAGAGATAAACTCTTAAAACCAAAACTTTTATATGCAAAAGCTGTCTATTGTTATTTTGTGCATGTAAAGATATACATGTGCATATGTATACACACCAAATATACCCAATGAAAAATAATAACCTTGTAATACTTCAAAACCACTTATTTTAGAATCATATTCTATATTTTTAAACCTCACTAGGAACTATATGTAACTACTACATATAGTAATGCTGCTATTATATTCAACCAAGGAAGTTTAGTTTCCTTAGACCTACTTATTTCTAGTATCAGAGACCATGATTCTAAGTGGTAAAATATATCATGACTCACAATTCTATTGACCAGAGTAAGATGACATCTAAGGGGAACACTCAAAGTCATGTTCATTTCCTAAGTTCATTTATGTCACTTTTACTTAACTTTTCCTGAAACTATAGTCAGAGTTCCCAAGACTACAATCTGTCCTATTTTCCAAGTGATTGAATGAATGATCAACACCATTATCAGGAGGATAGAGCCTTAAGATCCTTATGCTTTTTGACAGATCATGAGATTGTCATCCAATCCTGGACACTGCAGGAGGACCTGGAATCCTGTTCTCACAGTCATTTTACTGTAAGAAAGAACACCTTCCAGTCACATCCACAGTTTCCAACAGAAAGTAAAATCCCATCAGTCTTGGGACTTCACACACAGCAGTTTTGCCATGTTATGCTGCTGTAATGAAGTTCATATTGACCCCAGACACGTTCAAGGTTGCTTTACTGTTCTAAAAGTAAAAAAAAAAAAAAAAATGATGCCCTGAATTCTCCCAAAATCAAAAGAGGTGATGATCCAGTCATCCTGAAATAAGACTCTGCAAAAATCAGACCTCAGAGCAAGTTGCCCTTTTCTAAAATCATGAAAGCAGGTGAAGATTTACACACTTCCTTCATTCTTTTTCCCCCTTCAGCTCTCCACAAACCTCACACTCTTTGTCAAAATCACCAAGTTCCTGGTTGCTGTGGAAATGAACAGTAATGATGACCTCTCACAAACAGAAACCAGTTCCTTCTCCTGGCACTCTAGCAGACAATAATTTATATCTTAGACACTGCAGTTCTTGCTTATACATAGGGTACTCTGTACAGGAACGAAACTCCACACATTTGCCCTGAATTCTCATCCTTTGTAAGTCTGTTAGAAAAGAATGAGAGATTTGCTTGAGTTTTACAGCCTGGCTGGGAACTTGGAAATGCTTCCCTTTTTCATCTGCCTCAAAGTGGCAGAAACATGATTGCTAGACTTAAAGGAAAAATCCATTTACTATCCTTTGCCTGAGTAAAAAAAAAAAAAAAATACACACACACACACACACACACACACACACACACACATGCATGCATACACCCTCACACACAAGAATGTCACAGATTTATTTTTATATAAAAGATGAAAATAGGAACAATAAATGAAGGTGAAATGGCTTTTTAGAATAATCTCTTCTACCAGCACCCCAGAAAAATGCTAATTTTGAACCACTAACACTGAAAAGTGTTCATCAAAAGATAATACTATCTCTCAGAATTTCAATAGTACTTAAATATTCTGTGTGTAAAAACCATAAGATCGAGGAGAACACATATTAAATGCAATGAAGGAAGCAACCCTTCCTCTTCTTCCCTTCCCCTCCAGGACTCTCAACATACGGATATACTCATGAAGTGAGTTCAAAAATCATAAACAGCACTTTTCTGTTGCTACAAAGGCAAATTATCATAAAGTCGGATTTCCTCTTTAAAGGTAAAATTCATATTTTCATCAACTAATCCCACATGCACACACACACACATAAAATGGTCAGCAGAGCTTTGGAGACAGAGTGTGGTTTGATACTGTTGAAGGATTAATGCCTGTGCTTCTTTAAATGTCAAAAAGCCATTCAGGGATTTCTGACCAGACAGATTCCAGCTGCCCAAATCACCTTTTATAAAATCAGATGAGCTGAAACTCCAAAACTCTAAGCACAGTAAATATGAAAGGAGATTAATATGGCATTTAATTTGCATAAAAAGGAACTAGAGGATGGAAGTGAGAAATGTGGGGCTCTTTTGTTCTAAAAGTAACACCAATAAAATAATTACATGGAAAAGTCTATAATAATGGAGATTTTTTCATAGTCAGTTGTTGTAGTTGTTGTTGTTTAAACACAGAAAAAAAGCAAATAATTAGGATTATTCTAGGGTCTCAGGTAGCAAATACTCAATGATAGCCTTGTATACATCTTCCTTTCTAAAATACAGTTTTACACATTTTCAAGGAATAAGTAATGAAGGTGATAGGAAAGGACAAGTCAATATTGTCAAATCTACTAAAGAGCATAGCTACTATATATACTAAAAGGAAGGGGCATTTTATCTATGTGATAATCCTTTAAAACTGCAATGTGCCCTTAAGTCCAAGCTTAAAGTCAAATTAACAAAGCATTATTTTTCATTAATTACAGAGTATTTGATGAAATCCATGTAGGACTCCAGTCTTCCTCAGAAGTCTCTATTGAAGACAAGTAAAATTTTTCCCCAAATCCATGAATTCCTGACCATATTCTAAAATAAAATAGCGCTGGACCCCTCCTAACATATCACCTTGGCGATGGCATAGATGCGAGTGCTGGATGGTTCTGCCAGCTCTCGTTTGAGATCCAGGTTCGATGGCCACTCTTTGTTCATTGGAAGACGGGAAGTGAAGCCATCTACTGATGGGTGGCACATTCGTAAAGCCTTCTGGAAACTCTCCTCAAAGGTGCGACCAATAGCCATGACCTGTAATGCACATATGAGATATCATAATGAAGAAAAGAACAACTATTTTTTAATTCGTTACAGATCTGAGTGCAGAATATTTTTCCCAAGAGGCTTAAGAATGAAAAATAAGTGAGAACACTGCTCAAATTTGGAGGCAATTTTTTTAGTTCCTCTTCCCCTTTCTCCACGGTTTAGGTGTAATGAGTCTTTAACATTAGGTCAGTCTTCTGTTAGAGAATTCAGCTGTGTTCATCTGTACCTGCTTTGAACCAACAGACCTTAAAATAAAGAATAAGTGGCCAGAGTATACAGACCCTTCCTCAATAAGTTCTTGCTTTTATGACAATGTCCTTTCTGATAGAAAGCAAATAAAGAGAAAACAGACATATTAAAGCAAAAACAGAACTATTTTTAAATGAGTGTTAGCATCCATGATGGGTTGGCTTTCTTAAAAGTATTAATATTAACAGAACCTTGAGAATCATAACAAATACTGATAGATTATGATTTCAAATATAGATGGAGCCTAAATTCTCCATGACAAATTTAATGTGTCTTTCCACAATCTTTACAACTAATAGTACACTAATCAATTAGAAAAAAACATGTGGTGATTAAGTTTGAACAAGTTACAAGTTACATCTTGCAACCTACCCATTGAATAAACACTGTTTTTGATACTTGCCATGGAATAATAGATTGCTATGCATTTCTGGACTTCAATTTAAAATAATAAAAGTCATAATGCTGCCTTCAGTAAATTTCCATGGGTCCTCAAATAGATTTGAATTCCCATTAATGTCAGCTTATGAATCATCAAATCAATTGTGTGACAAGATACATACACTAAAATACACTAAAGTAAAACAGATAAACTTTTCACACTGTTCCAAAATTTAATTAGAAATAAGGGAAGATTCATGGATAAAAAAAAAAGTGTTGGTTCAATTCAGATATCAAATTAGCAACTCATAATGATACCTTTAAAAATTAGACAATATATTTATACTCTGTATAGCCCAGGCATGGAAGCATAAAACCAAGAAAATATTTTTAAGGTATTTAATAAAATTTGAAGTATTATCCAGTTAAAATTTAGCTCTTAATAAACTAGTCGTACAAATAATTCTCTCTATATATTTACTATTCATATTCTAATTTGTACAAAATGGTGTATGTACTTCATTCAACAAGAAAGCATACCTATATAATAAAGGCATGTATAACTTTAACCTATTGCTCAAATTTTGTACTTTTTAATACTTTATATTATTAAAATTTATTTTTATTAAGTAAAAATTTCACCATTTTTCAGTAAAATAATTATCATGGCCTTCCTTGACATTGTTCTCCTGCATTCTCACAGCACCTGTATGTACATACTATTTTTACTTTTATGACAGATTAATTCATATCATATTTGTTTCTGTTTATAAATTCTGAGCTTTCCAACTGCAGATAATGCATCACAATTATCTATAGTTTATTCACTGTTGTATCCTGTCAGTGTCTTGCTTGTGGTAAGAATTCAGGAAATGTTTGCTAACTGGAATTGAACTAAATGTGAGGTGTTAAATATTCACTGGCAACAAAACTTCCTCAGATAATAAGTCCCAAATGAAAACATTACAAAATTCACTCAAATTCTTTGGCCTGCAAATTTTACTGTGAACATTTATGAAAAAGAACATTTCCCATGAAGTGTAAACTAAATAATAGTTGTTTGTTTGACTGAAACACCACCAATGCAGTGTTTTCATAAAATTGGAATTCTAATTCTATTGGGCTTTGAGAAGCATGATAGGAAAAATAAGATTTAAAATTAATGTGGAGGTATAAAAACCACCACTTGGTGTTTTACAACTAGTAAGATATTTTAATTTAAAAGGTCAAGTTGTTCCTTATCTTTCATTATTTCAAAATCTTCCATTAATACCTTGAAAATTAAGGAAACCAAAATAGCAATAATTCTGGGTTTTTTTTATTGATTGTTCAAAACATTACAGAGCTCATGATATATCATCTTTCATACATTAGACTCAATTGGGTTTTGAACTCCCATTTTTACCCCAAATACAGATTGCAGAATCACATCTGTTACATACTCACATTATTACATAATGGCATATTAGTGACTGTTGTATTCTGCTACCTTTCCTATCCCCTACTACCCCTCTCCCCTCCCCTCCCCTCCCATCTTCCCTCTCTACCACCTCTGCTGTTGCTCAATTCTCTCCCCTTTTTCCCCCCTCCCCCTTGCCCCTCATAACCTCTTATGATTTTGTGTATCATTGAAGGTCTCCTACCATTTCCATATGCTTTCCCTTCTCTCTCCCTTTCTCTCCCCCCATTCGTCTTTGTTTACTGTTAGTCTTTTCCTCATGCTCTTCCTGTTCTGTTCTTAGTTGCTCTCTTTATATCAAAGAAGACATTTGGCATTTGTTTTTTAGGGCTTGGCTAGCTTCACTTAGCATAATCTGCTCTAATGCCATCCATTTCCCTGCAAATTCTATGATTTTGTCATTTCTTAGTGCTGCATAATACTCCATTGTGTATAAGTTAACTCAAAATGGATCAAGGAGCTAGATATCAAATCAGAGACGCTGCGTCTGATAGAAGAAAAAGTTGGCTCCGATCTACATATAGTGGGGTCGGGCTCCAAATTCCTTAATAGGACACCCATAGCCCAAGAGTTAATAACAAGAATAAACAAATGGGACTTACTTAAACTAAAAAGTTTTTTCTCAGCAAGGGAAACAATAAGAGAGGTAAATAGGGAGCCTACATCCTGGGAACAAATTTTTACCCCTCACACCTCAGATAGAGCCCTAATATCCAGAATGTACAAAGAACTCAAAAAATTAAACAATAAGATAACAAATAACCCAATCAACAAATGGGCCAAGGACCTGAACAGACACTTCTCAGAGGTGTCAATCAACAAGTACATGAAAAAATGCTCACCATCTCTAGCAGTCAGAGAAATGCAAATCAAAACCACCCTAAGATACCATCTCACTCCAGTAAGATTGGCAGCCATTATGAAGTCAAACAACAATAAGTGTTGGTGGGGATGTGGGGAAAAGGGTACACTTGTACACTGCTGGTGGGACTGCAAAATGGTGAGGCCAATTTGGAAAGCAGTATGGAGATTCCTGGGAAAGCGCCCTTCTCGGACTATTCCCTGAGGACCTTAAAAGAGCGCACTATAGGGATACGGCCACATCAATGATTATAGCGGCACAATTCACAATAGCTAGACTGTGGAACCAACCTAGATGCCCTTCAATAGATGAATGGATAAAAAAATGTGGCATCTATACACAATGGAGTAATAATTCTGTTTTTATATATGAATATCATAGACCCATAAAACGCCTTTTTTTTCCCCTTTCCCTAAATTGGTGATAGATGTAAACTTTATTTCTTGTGATTAGTGGCATGTATTTCTGAATGGCTTTTCTGAGTTGAGGCTACACTTTGTGTTATGTAACAATGAATTCCTATATGGAAGTATATATCATAAATAATCATTGTTTCACACTCAAACCAGCTTAGATACCTAGACATAGATTGTATTTCCACATTGCACAACAGATGAGATAGACATAAAGTAAGACAGACAGAAAGATAAAAATTTAAGCATATGGTTATTCAAAAACTCTCGTCCTATATAACATTTATAAATATAATTTAATGATGATATTAAGGATGGATTACATTTGGGGGCTTTACTGTAACTCTACCTTAAAAGACATCGCTAAATACTTTACACATACTAATCCCAAACCTTAAAAGAACCCTATACCTTAGGTATTGTCATCTCCATTTCATGGATATGATCCTGAGCCTGAGAGTCTCTAGCTACTAAGTGACAGCTTCAAGAGCTCCACCCAGTAGATTTGGTTTTAAGGTTCCTGCTTTATCCACTATGCCAAACCTCCTCCATGCAAAAGACAGAAGGCCTTAGTTGGGGGAGGCAAAGGAGTAAATCTCAGAAGCAAGCATCTGAATTCCTTTCCTTCCTTTCACACAGAAGAGCACTGCATCTTTGATGACAGAATAATCAAGCACTAACTTCAATTTCTAGTAGTCTAACACAGAACATTACGAAAATTTTTCTAAAGATACTAAAAGGTTAGAACTTTTCCATGTAATGAAAGGAACCTTAATATTTCACTATGCTCCTCTCCATTTAGAATGTTTGATCTGGAAGGTCCTTGAGACATCATTTGGTCCAACCCTCTGCTTTATAGATGTGTAAAGTTGAGGTCCAAGGAGATAAAAATACCAATTCATAAGACTGGACTAAAGTCAAATTCTTAACCTTAGCTCAGAGATCTTATCAGTGCTCTTTGTTGTCTTATATGTCATTTAACTTTCTTGATTTGGTTATAAAACATATTGTAACTCTGTTTTATTTATATGAACATGCATGTGTATGTATTATATACCCAAAGGCATGGCTTTCCCCTTAATCCAGCAAAATGACCATGTAACAAATGTTTCATACTAAGATCAAAGAGAGAGATGCTCAACACTAAAGACAGAACAAAATTACTGTGTGTTCTCCAATCAAAAACCCAATCTCCAGACAACCTTAGGACTTTCAATGGTGTTAAGGATTTAACAAAATCACTGAGAACAAATACAAAATAGAGAAGAACACCAAGAACTCACCTCTCCTACACTTTTCATAGAGCTACCAATTCGGCTAGATGTTCCATGGAAACGGTCAAGATCCCAGCGAGGAATCTTGGTAACCATGTAATCCAGACTGGGTTCAAAGCAGGCTGAAGTCTTCCCTGATACGACATTCTTGATTTCTGGAAGTGGGATTCCTAGGGCAATCTTTGCTGCAATGAATGCCAATGGATAGCTAAAAAGAGAGACAGAAATTCTTTGAGGTTTTTTTCTTTTCTTTTCTTTTTCTTTTGAGCCATAAGTATTGAAAACAGCCCAAAATATTAATTGATCTTTCTTTAAAATTCTGGTATTATTCCACTTTAGTGCATAAGGCTTTCCTGATACTGTGCTCTGCATAAATATTTAATAACCATTATTTAAAATAATGTAAGTCATGATAAAGTACAGAGGCGCTGCGGAATCCGCTTTCTATGCCTTGCAGGCACTTCTACAGCTCCCAGCCTTCACCTCTTCAACCCTAAATCAATAGCTTCCTTGATAAATAAGGTTTGACTTCCACTTGTGTTTAACCTCCACTCAGATGAGAATCTGCAAATGTTATTTTGAAAACAGTATCATACTTATCTGTAGGTAGGAAGACAGTATAGTTAGCTGGTACTAATAAGAACTCTAATGGTAAGGAAAATGGAGGAATTGCAAGTTTGGATCCTAGCTCTGCCTCTGGGAACTCAACTATCTTCATCTGTAATGTCAGTTTTTGGTTATTTTTATTTGAGAATATAATTCATGAACTATAGAATTTAATATGAGTTCTTTATTACGAACAACCCATCTAACAGATGAGACAAGTATTGTGCCCAAAGTCAAATAGTCAATGGAAGGACCCAATGGGAACACAGGTCTTGTGACTCCTTGGCTTGTATACTTGGCTTGTATCACACCATGTAGCACTGTGTAGCTACATAAAAATTTATAGAAGTAAATATTTTTGTTCATTTAAGTTCTATATAATTAAAATGCCAGATGCTAAAGATATTAATAGAAACAAAAGGTTTTAATTAGCTTCACCTCCCAATTATGCTTGTTAGCAGTTGTTAAACAGAAGCAAATTTATTTTTTGGTTGCAACATTTACCTGTGGAAAAATCCTACATTGTCAAGTCTCGAGAAGATTATTTTTAATTCATTCATTTATCATTAAATAATAGATAGCATTGTATGCTTTTATCATGTTCAACATTGCTAAGATCAAAACAATATGTATCAAAGGCTTGAGTTGAGCAAACTATAATTTTTATATTTTTTTAATACTTGCTATAGGGCTATATACCTAAAGAATCCAGTTGGACGCTAAAATTAAGGATCAGTGTGCACTTTGCAACAACATCTGCAAAGTGCAATTAAGAAGCAGATTTTTCACAGCCTGTTTTGACCACCCAGATTTGATTAGTTTATGATTAGCCAGCAAACAAAGCCAGCTAGCAATACCGTTTGCTTCAATCTGGCAGCAAGCTCATTAATAACCATGTCTTTAGGGTTCCATAAATGACTTGGAGCTAGCACACAGAAAGGAGGGATATTTATAAACGCAGCACAATCTTCCACTAAGGAGTCCATTTTTCCATTTCCAAAGAATCTGCAAGAGGCATGGTCAATCATTCTGATCTTACCCAGTGGCCTTTGAGGCCAGGGCAGAGCTCCGGGACAGTCTGGCATTCACTTCGATGATGCAGTATTCCATTGAGGTAGGATGAAGGGCAAACTGAATGTTGCATTCTCCCACAATGCCCAAGTGGCGAACAACATTGATTGAAGTACGCCTCAGCATCTGAAACTCTGCATTGGAGAGTGTCTGGGCAGGGGCCACAACAACAGAATCACCTGTAAACCCAAGCAGCACACATTATCTGGTGTTATATTTTAATAGCCAACTTCAGAGACTTAGCAAGCCACTTAAACGATGAAAGACACAGAACAACCCTGGGATATGTTGGGAAAATAATTATCGTGTGTTTGTATTTGTGTGTGTGTGTGTGTGTGCGTGTGTGTGTGTGTGTGTGTGTTAGAGAGAGAGAGGTATTCCTTCTGATTCTTGTTTTGTCCATATTATTCTGACATATTCCTCTATTTTTTTCTTGTGATACTGGGGATCAAACCCAGGGCCTTGCACATGTTAGGCAAGTGCTATACTCTGAGCTAAACCCCAGCACTCTGATACATTACTTATAGAGACCCTACTAACCTTGCCCAAGCTCATCTAGCTGTTAAAGCTTTAATCATATACTTATTGGATTGACGTTAGCTTTTTCAACTTACCTTCTCTTCATTCATCTCAAACTGTCTCTCAAGTTCTTCTTTCTATAGAATATTATCTCTCTTTTCTCCAGCCTGGCTCATCCATCTGTCTTTTGTTTGTCATCCCTTTTCATTCTCAGTGCTCTCCAATCATAGCCCTTGTGTCTTCCATCTCATGGTCCTTGGTCTCCATTCCTTCTGCCCACAAATATGCTCAGAGGTCCTCTGCTTCAGCAAGCCCATCTCCCAATATCAACCAGACACACAGACTTGTCTCATTCTTTATATGACCAAACTTCTTGAAAGTTTGCCAATTCTCCTTATCCCTCATTATGATATAATCCCTTACCATATGGCTCTCAAAACTAACTTTGCATTGAAATTGCCTTCTTGGACATCTAAAAACCCAAATTAAATCTTCATTATTGACCTCGTACATCATTTGACAGTGCCAAAAAACAAAGCTCTTTTATAAAACTAAGTACTTACCTTGGCTTATTAGATAAAATTCTACCCTCATTTCTTCCTAACTCTTCATTTCTCTCCTTTGTTTTCAATACTCATCCTTTTTCTCCTCCCTATAAATGTAAGTGTTTCCCACAATTCAAAGTTGACTCTATCTCTCCTCTTTCTGTAACTATGCCCTTGAATACTGTGTCTCCAACTTACTTCCTTTGTACCAAATGACTTCCAATGACCTTATACCAACTTTTTTCTTTCTGTGCTCTTGAGTTCCATTTCACATTCTCAACTCCCCTCTCAAAAGTTCCACCCACATCTCAAATTTAGCATTTCTAAAATCTAAGTCATCATCTTTGCCCTCTTGTCTAACTAGTTTAGCTTGCTAAGAAAGCTATTTTTGTTACTTGAGTCTATTTTCTCAATCACTTGGTGACTAACACCTCAATCTGGTTTAAACCTTCTCAACCTCTCTCTTTACCTGTCAACACTAAACTGTATAGATTTTACCTCAGTTCGTTGCTTATATTTGGTTCTGTTTACAAATGAAGTCAGGATAGTATTTTCTGCCCTACTTCAGAGGGATTTTATGAAGGTCAAATTAAATGTGACAATATTTGCAATACCACAAGATATTGAACATGTGTTAAATGTCATCATTAGTCTGTCTGCTAGGTATAGTAATTTAAAGAAAAGAAAAGAACTTCATGAAGACTTCTAGGGCCATCAAAGTCAGGAGCTAAAAGCATTACTATAATTCTTGAAGATTCTCTGCCTACCTGTATGAACGCCCATGGCATCAACATTTTCCATGTTACAGACAGTAACACAATTGTCATCAGCATCTCGGACCACTTCATACTCTATTTCTTTCCAACCCGTCACTGACCTTTCCACCAGAATCTGGTTGGTCATAGCAAATGCCTGGAAATTGGCGATACAAGTACCAAAGAGTAAGGAAAGGCACCGGCTTAACATGGAATTTTAGCAAAATGCTCTGACCTAAATCCTGGTCAGGCCTGAAGTCTCAAACACAGTCTCCATATTCCACCACACTCCAGACGGCATAGTGTGTCAGAAAATCAGTGAGACCAGGAATAGCATCCTGCAGTGAATGTGCTTGATTTACATTATTGAGGCTTGCCATTCAAAGTGCTGATATGACATTAAATCAAACTAATTTAGGAAAAAGAGAAAATAATTGAGCAATCAGGCAGAGGGAAATGAAATTATTTCAGCAGCTAAGCTTCTGTGAAACCAGAAAATGTGATAAGTACAAATAAATGTGGAAAAATAAGTCTAAAGACTCTGGCTTTCTCTAAAATAGCTGAGGATGCTTTGTACAGTGACACACACAATAAAAGTTAGTTGATGTTGATGAGGGGGAGAAAGGAGATGATGATGGTTGTAGACAGTTAGGCAAGATGGCATAGGAAACTTGGGAATTAGAAGAATCATATGCAGCTATTATTATGGCTAATCACTGCTTAAGTGCTTAAATACTTGGAGTCGTATATCATGCATGCCTGATTAGACAGAAATGAATTAGTATAATTATCACTTCATATTTACTGAGTACCCACAGTTGGTAGAATACTGAACCCAAAATATGAAAGAGGCAATCTCTGACCTTAGGACATATAGTGACTGATAATATAAGAGAGAAATGTCCCTTTTTCTGCTAATATATATGATTTAGAAAGGCATGAAAGGGAAGGTACTTTGAATTTTTTTTCAAAATTATTAGTAGGTTGTATAATAACATAATAACTCAGTTTAAAATTTTCCATAGTGTATATCAAACCTATTCTTTTTTTTAACATCAGTCATTGCTACAGGATGTAGCTCATGCTACTGAAAATGTGAGGTTTGTCCTCAAAGCTGCCCATGATGAGGTTCTGAAAGTGGTCAGGCCACTCTATAGCCATTGTTAACAATTATTAATGATTAATTTGCCATTTGGGTTGCCTTTAAAAAGAAGAAGTATAGAAAACAAAGGGTATGAATTTAGGAAATCTTTCTGCATTCTAATGAAGTAGAATGGATATTTGGATACAAAGAAAATTGAGATGATTTTCACCTGTTTTCTCTGTTTGTTTTCTTTAAGTCTCAGATTTTATACAAAATGTTAACTTAGGGACCTAAATGTGTTAATGAAGATCCTAGTTGTACTAAGTATAGCCTCAAAAATATAAGGAGGTGACTTAGGATGTAAAGCTATGATTAATTAATTTCAAGGGAAAAGTCAGGTTTTCAACAAGGAAGCTCATTCAACAAGCTAGTGATTATTTTAGCAGAATGAAAATAATTGAAAACTATCTCATTCCAAAATTGTTTTATCTTCTGCATAAAAATTTTTTGAACTTAGAATGGTTTTTCATAAGAGAAAAATATATTTTGATAGAGAATAAGTATGTATTGCCACTATTGACAGTAATGATGAGATTGCTAATATTAAGAACATTTGGAACATCTGATAGGCTATAGAAAATTAATTTTTGTATATCCATATAAATGTTTTTGCTTTAAATATACGATTCCAAACAAGAACTATTTATATGATTGTTTTCCTCTTTTTTTTTTTTTGTATCAGTGATTGAACTCAGGCATCTTACCACATCCCCAGCCCTTTTTATCTTTTGTTTCGAGACAGAGTCTTTCTCAGTTGCTGAGAACCTTGAAAAGATTTCAAACTTTCCATCCTCCTGTTTCAGCCTCCTGAGCCACTAGGATTATAGGTATGCACCACCACACCCAGCTTTTTTGTTGTGGTGGTGGTAATTTTGGTAACATTATAAAAACTAAATCCAAGTTGCAGATTTATAAGCCTGTCATAGTGTCATTTAAATATATTTAATTTTATTTATCTGTACTCAACATATACCATCAATAATTCAAGGGTCTCATTTTGCTTTAATACCAAAAGTAAGTAATGATTAAGCTAAAAATTGTTCTAGAGCTATTCTCTAAGCACTCCCTAAAATAGTCCTCAAGATAATCCTGCCAGACTTGCCTCCACACTGTCATGTAAGTCACACAAGCTTCTCAGCTGCCATGTGTTCATTCATTCAAAGTAATTGTTGAGCTCCCAGAATTGCCAGACACTGTCCTGTGGAAATAGAATACGGGCAGAATTCTGGAGCAATGTTTTGTGTGTTAATTTCTGGATTTCTTTTGTTGTGGTTTGTTTGTTGAGCATATCTTAGGTTTCTCAAGATATTTTCTTTAATACTCAAAAAGTATTTGTCAGTATATTGAAGTGATTTTGAGAGAAAATAAATTATAAATGATTAAGTCTCGATTTTGACTTTATGTGTGTATAGTAAGTGACAAAATCTGCTCATTTATTAAATTGAGAGATTTTCAGTATATAGAGTTTAGTCATCTGAATTTTAGATAAACTGTGCAAAGTACTTTGCTTCACTTACTGGATATGTGAATTCACGTCACATTATTTTAAAAAATCATGGTAAAATGAAGCATTATATTTTGATTTTTTCTTAACCACTAAAAATATTTTAGTATTACAAATGCTAATGAGTTGGATTAAGATATAGTTGGATTAATTTCTAATCACTGAAGACTGTAAACAATAAAATAAAGACAGATCTTCAGGCAGAGTGACCATTGGTTTACCTAGAGCCTTAGGGACTCTCAATGTGTCCTGGCATAAATATATGCACTTCTGTTCCCTCTTAGAGTGTGGTCTTTTCAACCACACTTTCAGAGAATATGATAGTGATTTAGAAATTTTTTAAAAAGGGTCATTTCTCATCTGCATAACTTTCTCCAGTGGAAAGGGACTATCAATAACCAGTTCATTTTTTTGTTTTTGTTTTGTTTTGTTTTGTTTGGATTTTTTTTTTCTTTTTCTTCTTTTGGTTAGTAAGAATGCCATCTATGAAAATACCTACCTTTGTGCTAAGGTCCAGTAAGGTCTCCCTATTGGGACAGATGCCTGAGCCTAAGCCACCCAGTGCATAAGCAGAACGAATCATCACGGGGTAGCCAATGGTGTCTGCTGCCTTCAGGGCATCCTCAATCTATAAACAAAAAAAAGAACACCAAACTTGAAAAGATACCACACTCTCATGAAAAAAAAGAAGAAACACATCAAGAGCCTGGCAATTTAGGTGAATCAATTGATCTGGTGTGCATGAGTATGGAAAGGTTCTATTATTCCCTCATCTCCTTCTGAAAATATATGTTGCAATGCAAATGTTAAGTGAATTTATAGAATTCCAGGAGACTTCATATGTGTGTGTGTGTGTTTGTGTGCGTGTGTGCTAGCGCATATTCCATTCTAAAATGTTTATTCCATTCAAAAAATATTTTAAATCCAATCCTATTTTAAGGGCATTTGCACATAAATGATGTATTACTGATGTCAGGAAGAAGGGAAAATCACTTCAGTATTGCCAGTTTGTATGGTTCTTAGTTTCAGTTGAGGAGATTGAGATGCCTTGGCACTCAACCAGTGATAAACCACTTCATCTCTGGCCTTGTGTTTCTCTTTACACACACACACACACACACACACACACACACACACATGTAAAATCTTCACTTTTTCTGATAAATCATATTTTTTTCTCTAAAAATAAAACCATGGCCAAATAATCATCATTTATTTGAAACTGGGAAGACATATTGAATTATTGAAATCTTAAATTTTGAGTTTAAATGAAACAAGGTTTTCTACTGCTGAAGCTAAGTTGGTATTACTCCACAACAAGCCATTAAAAACACTGTATAGAAAGAGATTTTTCATTTTTCAAGTTCAGTCTGAGAGTAGTCCCAGAAGCTTGGATTTTTTTTAACTTACAGAATACAACATATGGTGGTTATATTTTTCTGTCATGGAATATTATTACACTACCAATGGGAATGTAATTACACCTTTCCCATATGCCTGTTTCTCATCCTGGGGAAGCAAGGACATAATTATATCTGGCAATGGAAGAATAAATGTATGGCAATAGCTTCCCAAAGTGTTCAGAAGAGCTTTCCTGGGATTATTCCTGATTGACAGTACTTGGTAGCATTCTTTTCTGAAATACACATACCCAACTTTAGTTTTCCCAGTTGTGCCTGCCTTATCCCTTAGAATTTGCCTATTTCTACATTGGAAAGTTACATTTAAAACTTCCTCTAGCACCTCCACTTCATGTAACATGTGTCCAAAATCAAAAATAAAGTTTAGGACAAAAACGGATGAACAGCTAGTTAATTATTTCCTGGTAACTGGTAAATCCCTATTGATAGGCATAGCATACAATAAAAAATGAATAATAGAAAAATCAAAACCATCCTCTTTAAATATCTAAGATACAGATTTCTCAGTCATCAGTCTTACTGACTAGAGGCATTTCATTCTAAAACTTTTATTCCATTCAAAAAAAATACTTTAAATCCAATCCCATTTTCAGGGCATTTGCAATAAATGATGTATGACTGATGTCAGGAAGAAGGGAAAATCACTTCGGTATTGCCAGTTTGTATGGTTCTTAGTTTCAGTTGAGGAGATTGAGATGCCTTGGCACTCAACCACTGATAAACCATTTCATCTCTGGCCTTGTGTTTCTCTTTATATAAAATAAAATATTTATACTTATCCCTAATATTTCAATATTGAATACTTCCAGTAATATACAATGTCTCTGAGGTACTAATACATTTCTGGAAGAAAATACATGCAAGTATAAGAATTTTAACTGTTATTACTACACATGACAAATCATTCTCCCTACAACCCAAAATAAATAATGCCTGTTTCCCCAGAAAGAAAGATTCCTTACTGATTCCACTGCAAAACTTGGAGCAATTTTCTCATTAATCTCATTTAGCTTATCTGAGAATAGCTGTCTGTCTTCTGTGGCCATAATGGATTCAACCGAAGTTCCAAGGACTTTCACTCCATATTCCTTGAGCACACCTCTCTTGAAGAGTTCCACTCCTACAGGAGAACCAATTATTATTAGTTTCTATAATCTCATACTCTGTGTCTCCTTTAACTGATACCTGAACACAATATTCTTAAAAGGAAATCTTAAAATTAATTCCAAAATCTTAAAATTAAACCCAAGCAGTCACTGCAGTCCACAATATAATGCACTTAGAGAAAAAGTTTGAAATAAAATTTCTGATGCTGCTATTGCTTATGCCACTACCACCTTCATATTACTTTTAGTGTCCTTATTAACATAAATTATAGAAGTACACTAAGCCTTAAGACTTCAATATAGTCCCATTCCTTCAAAGGTATATTTAGATAATGAGATTCTGTTACTTAAATAATCTCACAAACATGGGTTTCTATCTAGGTTGAAAATATCATCAAAACTGTTTTTATTTCTTTTACTTTGCCATCTAATTTTGGATAAGTCTTTTATGTTTGACATACAAATATATTCCCAATTGTTCACCCCAACGTCATTAGATATCTTCATTCATGATCTAGCTGCAAAGATTTGAAGCACCCTAAAGAGACTAAGTAGTAAACTCAGCTGATGCCTGAAGAATGATAGGAGCTGATCTATCTCACCGTGAACATATATGTAAAAGTCAGATGTTCCAGGAGAAGAAGAGCACTTATTCCATGTTAAAACTCATTGTTCATTCATAATACTTCTTACAGCTTCATGATAACAGAGAAAAAACACATCCTAAGATGGAGGGAAGAAACCCAGGAAACCTATGAAAGCTAAAGTTTTCTGTGTTGCTCAGCTGTTTTGTGAAACAAATGAATAGTACTCATCATATCACATTTCCAGGTGGCTGTTTCCTAACTGCTTTGTCACACATTAAGAGGAAAGGTTTTCAGAGTACACAGAGCACAATTGTTAGATGAGTTCAAACAAAATATGTCACAAGTAGGTATCAGGGTCAAAACTCTGCAGCTGAACTTAAAAGAACTCACCGCAGTTCAGAGCCGTCTGGCCACCCATGCCTAGAATTAACCCATCAGGACGTTCTGCCTTGATGACCTCTGTGACGAACTGAGGGGTGATGGGGAGAAAGTAGACAGTATCTGCTTGCTTCAAGCCCACCTCATTGGTCTGCACCGATGCGATGTTGGGGTTCATCAGGACAGTTTTGACATTTTCTTCCTAAAACAAAACCATCAAGTATTTGAATATATGGTCCAAAGACAATGCTACCCTCAAATGAAGGGTTATGGGGGAAAGAAGATTTGGGGTTATTTTGTGGGCTTGTTGTGGCAATCAATAACAGTACAAGTGAATACAAATCAAAGAATGACAACATTTGGTCAAAGGAACGGAGAAATTGCCTCAAAACAAATAAAACTATTAAAAAAAAAAAGTTCTTCACAAGGATTACCACAAGTTAGAGGTCTACAAATACTATTGAGCTTTATGGCTCAACTGACCTTAAAAGAATAAAATAGTTCAAAAATTTTAAAATGAGTAAATAGAACTGGAGGCAACAATGAAGCTGCTTCTCCTTCTATAATCTGTCTGAAAATAATGTTGAGTATACTTTTTAAATGTAGGATAATGTGTTCTCCTCTTGTTAGAAGCACTAGGAGCCATTTGCTGGTTCCCATTGTTTTCTAGATTTTTTCGCCTGCTGTAGTACTTTAACAAAGCACACTATACAGCTGTTCATACATATTATATAAAATGAAAATAACTATAGGGCAAAAAACATAAAAACAAAAATCCATGTTTATGTTCATGAATGCATATGTGTGCACACCCTCATGGTATGCATGAAGAAAGTATCCATAGCCCTATCCATTTCTTACACATGGAGGCCTTCAAAACAAGTTTTCATTTAGGCTACTAAGAATGATATGTTTATAAAGCTGGATGAGGGCAACAGTTAGCAAATTATTATGAAATATGGCCAGATGGTTCTTATTATTTCATGAGTTAGCATGTCAATTTTAGATTCCTCTAAAACGTTAACAAAATATTCAGAAGTATTGAAATCATCCTTGAAAGCCCTACATACATTAAGGGAAGGATCTGAATAAATATTAAGTATATTTTCTGCAACTTTAAATTCAAATAGTCCCTTGATGCATGTAATATACTTTTGATTAATTTATTTGATTTTTATACAAAGACCATGGGAGATATTTCTGCTTTTTGGATGAAGAAATTAAGATTCAATGAGGTTAAATGGCTCACCAAAGGTCATGGCTGGAAAGTGGCAATACTAGGACTCTAATTCAATATTATGACTCAAGTCCTATGCCTTGTCTCAATATGAGTCACCCTTTAGGATTTTAAGAAATTGTTCAGAATGAGAGCATTTTTAGTAACAAAATGTTAGCATGATACATATAGATAAGCAAATAAGTCTTGAATGTGGGTTGGAATTTAAATAATTGAATCTGAACTGAGAAAACATCATCAACAGGAGTTACAAAAAGTCTCTCTACTAAAGAAAAGTTCCACACACCGAAGTATATTTAATTATTTTTCTGAATGTGCTTAACATAATGAATATGATTATTTTCATAAAATTATAAAAAAAATCTCATGCATACATAAGTATTCATTCATTTCAAAACAAATAATTTAAAAAATATTTTATTAATTTTATATCACTTTTTCTAATATTTTTCTAATTTGGGTTATAATACATGTACCATATAAGTGTTCTTAATGTTTTTAGTTTATAAATTTATCTCTAATTGCCTCCTAAGTGGTCATAACATGACAACTAAGAATTCCTATACTTCAGCTACAGATAGATATAAAATACATAAAAACCCAAACTATAACCTATTAAATTTTTATAAAACTCCCAAATAGCATAAAAATTGTAAACCATTTACAAGTCTTCTAAAGCTTGAACACACTCAGATTGTATTACAATCAATCTAAACCAGTGGACATCCTCTGATTATCTATCTAATAAGAAATCAAATCATAATTCAATGAAGCAAGGCATCTTTTTAAAAATATGAACAAAAAAATATGTGCCTGTGCATATAAATCCATGCATGCGTGGAGAAGAGTATAAAGAAATGAAAACAAATGGGAAGAAGAATAAGGTATTTGGGGCTATGTTCTACCTCTCTTCAACAGACATCTATCAGAGGAAACTCAATGACTATAGAATAATAAGAAAAGAAAACAAGAAAAACTTTAGCCAACTGCTTTTCCATGCCTCCTGTCCTCTGCGGCTGACATCTCTGTGCTGTTTTCCACTGGCGGGTCCCTGGTGAACACCTCTACACTGCAAAGCCTGAGGCAAAGTCACGGAGAGCTCACATTGCCTGATTAGCACAAGATGCAGACCAAGTGGGGAAATAACACCAAAAAGGGGCCAAGTTTGCTCTCCAATAGAAATTCCTCAGATATATAATACAATTTCTCTAAAGAGGTATTTTACTACAATCAAGTTTAAAAATATTTCAAGAAAGTGAAGAAGTAAGGACATATGCTTCCCAACTTTGATATCAAATGCTCTTTTTCACTTGAAAATGCAGTCATACCAGCCAGTTTTCCAAGTCACTGATGAGGAAATTGGGTCCCCTGGTGACATGTAAAACTTTCTAATACTTGAACAAAATACATTGTTGTCCTTGCTCTCCCAACTAGAGATTCCCTTGTCTACCATAAAGGTGCCTGAAGCATCTTGCAGAGCATTTGAAGTATAATAAAGCACCAAGGATGCCCATATTCCCTCTTTCACATGAAAGACAAATGTATTTGCAACATTCACTGACTCAAAAGAAATAAGCAGCTTCTATAAACATAGTTTTGTATGCTTTCACTATGAGTAAGCAATAACATAATTTTGGAAATCAATCTAACCTCTTTAATTGACAGGTATGCACATTTGAAAAACTTAAAAATTTTGTTCATGAACAAATGTCTTTTAATATAAACATGTAAGTAAGTATAGTTAAGGAAAATAATTATAGCCACTTTGAAAAGAGGTAGGTCATAAATCTAAATTGTAAAATACTAATTAGACTCATTAAAGAGAGCATATTAATTCTAGTAGAGCTCATGTTCTCTCACCTTCATGGCTTTTACAGCTTGAGATCCTGAATAATCAAATTCACCCGCCTGGCCAATGGACAGACCTCCAGACCCTAGGATAAGGACTTTGGAAACCTATAAACAACAGGATAAGGACATTAGTTTTATTACTAACTTATGAAAATAAGGCATTTTCAAGAGTGAAAAAAACAAGCCATATTTTCTACTTTTATGTAATGGTTCTAAATATGATGCTTCAAAAAATATATGAAACATGAGGGAAAAGTTTAACAATTTAAACATCTCTCATTTCAATGCACTTCCCAAAGTTCATAAATATTTTTTTCACTTAAGTAAAAAATATTTGGGGGCTGGGGATATAGCTCAGTTGGTAGAGTGCTTGCCTCGCATGCACAATGCCCTGGGTTCAATTCCCAGGACCACCAAAAAAAAAATTTGGAAGAGGTTTTGTGAACACATATACATATCTAAAATATCTATAAAATATATTAATATACATAAATACACATCTATGTATATATGCATATATAATATTTTTTAAAATACAAGTATATCCTTCTAAATTTTATATAATAATGATGTTGAGGAGATATAGTTTAACTACAAAGAAAATTGTCATATTAATATATATTCAAATAAATAATTCTTATGCCTTACTAATCTTAATCCAGTTGCTATTTGGAAGTAAAATTATATTATTCAGTTTATGATACTGAACAATAATTTAATAGTTGAAAAAAAAAAGAGTTGTGTTAACTATAATGATTTCTGTAGTCTGACCTGTATCTCAGGCTTTACATAGTTCTATAATAGTTTGGGTAAAGAAAATATATCAAAATACAAACTAAATTAACACTATTCATTATTAAATTATGTTATTCAAAATGTTATAACATTTGAAGAAAGTAAATAGAAGTAAATTTTAATAGATATATTTTAAATCTAAACATGAAAAGTTCCAATGAATATCATCAAGAGCAAACCAAATAATTATTTGTGAAATTCTAAGTGAATACAATGTTACCAGTCATCTTTCATAAATACTAGTGTCATTTATACCATTTGCTTTAAAAAATCACATGATAGAGAAAATCCAAAATGCATAAGCCAAAAGAAGCCCACTCATACAGACCTCAATTCGAGATGCAACTAGTGCTGGCTTTGGTAGAACTGATGTAATGGTGGTTCCTTTTCCTTTCTTTATCAGTGAGAAAAAGGAATCAAATAGGTACTAAAAAGAAATATAACCAACTGGTTAGAAACTTCAAAACATATATGTTTGCCAGTAAAATACAGGATGCTCTATTAAAGTTGAAATTCATATAAGCAATAAATGATTTTCCTATGTAATATTTGGGGTTTTGTTATTGTTTTTGCTTTTTTGCCAATAACCAAATATCTACTGCCATAAAAATTATATAAAATAAACACTTCTAACTGTTGCCTACAAATCCTATGAAAATAAAGTTTTCAACAGACCATGAAGATTTCAGATAATGCCTTCTGAGAATATCAAGTTTTCAGCCTCTTAGCTGTAATTCATTTTCTTCTTCTAAATTAAATCCTAACTAGACCAAAAAAATTGAAGTTATATCACTATGTACCCTAAAATAAAAAGCTGAGAATTTTCTTTTTTAAGTTTCTGTCAGCTCTAAAATAATCTCTAAAAATTAATCTTAAACTTTACCAATGAGTTTAATTCTCATTGTTTTAGTAGTGTTATGATTTTGGGTGTGAGGTGTCCCCTAATTAATGCACGAATATTCCAAGGCAAGACGGTTAGATTATGAGAGCCATATTCTAACAGTTCATCCTAGTTTAAAAGGACTACTGGGGGAACAACTGTATTCAGCTGAGGAGTGACTGAGGAAGAACTGGGGGCATGTGCTAAGAGGGTACATCTTTCCTATGGCCCCTCTCCTCTGCTTCCTGGCTGTTATAAATGGAGCAGTGCTCTTTCACCACACCCCGGAACCACTACCACCATGACGTGCTGCCTCACCTTGAGCCCAGAGCAATGGAACTGACACCTCTGAAACCATGAGTCCCAAATAAAGTTTCCCTCCTCTAAGTTGTTCTTGTCAGGTATTTAGGTCCCAGCAAAGCTGACTAACACTAATAGATACAACGAATTTCAACAAAAATATTCTTTTTACAATTATTTGGCAGGACCAAAAAAAGGATTAAATCATAGTGTATTTGACTGCCTATCATAATTGCAATGTTTCTAATCTGAAGTACTAACATAAGCTAACAACTTAAATTTTAAATTTAAAACACTGCTTGTCATGTGTTACATGATATATGTAGCTGAATATTATTTATGAGCTTCATTATGAGTAGGTTAATATCATACTGATTTTGACTATTAAGAACCAATATTCCCCATAATATTAAAACAAGAATAAAATATAAATATCTGAAAGGGCAATTCAGGGATGAGAGAGAGGACTTTATAGAGGGGAAATTGTTATTCTGCTCCTCATTTTACCTGGATGTCTTTTCTGAGGGTTCTGCTGACAAAGAACTATCATCCTACTCACTACTAGAGGCCCCTGGGTGTGAGAGAGAAGAGTCACCTGACACTTCCCAGATTTCCCTCAGTGTCATTGTGAGCTCTTTTTTGTAAAGATGTGCTTGAACATTGAACCAAGAGCTCACATAAAAAAGTAAAAATATTTAGCTTGGAAGCAAAGATCCTGCAAGCATTCCTTATGGTTCTTTTCCTAAGCCATCTGATCACATGAATGTGCATGCAGCCCTCTCTCGCCCTCCTCCCTGCCTGCCTTCTTTCTCCTGCTGCTGTTTATTCTCCCTTAGTGGCTACACAACCAGTTGCCATAGGGATTTTTTTGAAGTCACAGATGGGGGATTAAAATTTCATTTCAGTTATGAGAAGGAGTGAGCAAGAGGGAATTCATTTGCATAGTACAACAATTGTAAATTTCAGAACTAAATATATTAGAATGATAATGGGTTTAAATAAAAATAGCATCATAGTGTTGCTGCAGGTTTCTTAAGGGCTTTCCCACTTTAAATTTTAGAAAAGATTAAAATTGACTCCATGATATTCATGGAGAAATTTTAATACAAAATGTGTGTTACCAAAGCACCCTTCTTGAGAATGTCTGGCACCAAAATTATCTACGGTAATTATTTTAGTTTCTTGAATTTTCACATAAACACACCTCTGATTTATTTTAAGTATATTAATAGGCCCCATCTTTCTGACATACCTCAGTGTCTGTTGGCCCTGGGCTGACCTCTGGGTGGAACTGCACAGCAAAGAATGGTTTGCTCTCATGCATAATCCCCTAAAGGAATAAGAAACAGGAAAAAAATTCCTTCTGTAACAACAAATGTCAAGAGTGGCAATGTATTGTTCAATAGACAATAAAGTTCAAATTAAAAATTGAACCGAGTGCTTAATAACATTCTGATAAATACCAACACCATTAAATAACCTGATTGGAGATTTTTAAGGACTGACATACCAAACCATTTCCATATGAATAGAAAATGGGCCAAGGAAGACTCAACCAACTATGATTCCATAATTAAAAAAAAAAAACCTATAAATTTGATCCACAGCTTTTGGGGCCCCTCTGGGCTCTGTTCAAAATATACCCAAATTCTCATATTATCAGCAGCTTCTAAATTGTTTCTCCAAGGGTCTTCTCAAGGCTACTGCAGTGCTACAGAAGTGCCCAAGACTAGCCTGGACGGGTCCCAAACAGATTTGGACCAACTGCCCATAAACTATGAGTGTGTAAGATGCTGTTGAGTAAGAACACATGTACTGGATCTTGAGAGTCAACTGATGAGAAAGTAAAAGAGAAATAACTTTCAAAAAGGAGACGGTTCTGGGAATAGTCTAGAAGAGTTCTTTCGCACACCAAAAATAGGAAAATAGGGAAAAGGAGCATGCACCGCAGGATTAACACCTGAATTTCACATCACCCACTGAACAGGCTTATTGAGAGCACTTACCTCATTTGTTTGATCATTGACATTCACAAAAAGTGGCTTCCAGCCAGCTGGGAGGGCGTTGTCCAGAGCGTAGCCATGATTCTGAGCAGTGATGAAAGCCTGCCTGTTTGTGACATTCAAAACAGGCTGATTCTGCCCTCTGGAGAGAAAAGGAGAGAAGGAATAGGGACAAGGAAAATAAAAGAGAATGCAAATGCATTAGTTGTGAAAAAGAAAAACCTTTTACAATTCAAAAGTTTCAATTGCTTAGTGAAAATCACTTTGTGAGAAAAGTCACAGATTGTTAATCCCAAAAATTTTAGAGACAAAAATCAATTCGGTAAGCTTTGTTGTGTGTTAAATATCAGGTCTATTAAACTTCTATAATCGGTTTTAGAAAAGCTCTCATAACCAAAAGAGTTGCTCACTACCTGAACAGAAACAGAAAAATAGAAGCAACTGATTTTAAGTAATTTTAAAGCCCAAGGAGAGTTCTTGAGAGATACTGAGATAGGTGACTGATCAGACCTGAATCATTTTGAATTATACTTTCTGTGGAGGGTGGGCTGTTGGGGAGCACCTGGCATTGAATAAATTAGCATCATTTGAGGCAAAAATTGAAACCAAGACATTCTGAAGATTTCTCAGTTATTAAGTCATACTAGCTTCATAAAGTATGATCAGTGATTTGAAATCAAGCTTAAAATCAGAACAATTTCCCTCGGAATACCATTTGATTGAATATTACAACCTCAATCTATGCCAAGAGAAGGAAAATGACTTTAAACTACAGCAAAGTTATCGTTAGAGAAGGCTGCCTTTCAGAAATGCAATAGAAATGGTACCATGTAGTCTGGTGACTGTGAACTGTGGAATAGGATGGTTGTCTATTGATTCTAAAGAAAAGGCAGGTGAGTTCTCTAAATTTTTTTGTTTGGTTACAGTTAGTATTTCAGAACTGATTTGGCCAAAAGCAAAATAAGACAGTCTTACCTGTTGGCCATAGACATCTTGTAGGATTTGGCCCCAGCAGCCAGTCCTGTTATTAAATTTCCTGTACTGATGCCAAACACTGGCTCCTTGCGATCGCTTTCCAAAATCTAAACCAGGAAGAACTTTTATTAGCACAGTAGTAGCACAGGTTCCAAAAGAATGCTGTCACTGAAAGAATAAAAATGAAGCACCCTTTTTTTTCCCTCTCTTAACAAGGTAGTTTCTCTCTTAACAAGGAAATAGTAACTAAATTAAAAAGATAGACTATAAAGAAGGACATGATTGACAAATTGGTAGCATTAGAATTCAATAAGACATACTTGACATTCAGACCCAACTAAATCTAATTTAATATTTCCTTAGCAACTTGAAGGTCTTATAGGCCCCATGGTCATTGTACTGAACATGAGTTGTCATTTTACAATCATAAGGAATAATACATGTGAAGATTGGATTCCAGCTCTTTCAACTGCAGGACAAAAGCCCAAGGTTATTCTCCCTGAAGAAAAGCTGTGTTTCCTCTGGTATTCTCTCCTCATGGTTTGCCTGTATAATGTCTACATTGATATTGCCTGAGAGGTCCCAAATACAAGTATTAAAACATAACTGAATAAGTTCAAATTAGAAGACCCTCGCCTCACACACTAATATTCACCACCGCCCAAGTTCACTGCACCTTTTTGACGTTCTGAATTAGTGGCTGTGCAAGAGCTGGGTTCCCAGG
Source organism: Spermophilus citellus (assembly GCF_964194105.1). Classification (NCBI taxonomy): domain Eukaryota; kingdom Metazoa; phylum Chordata; class Mammalia; order Rodentia; family Sciuridae; genus Spermophilus; species Spermophilus citellus. The sequence continues at coordinate 110,847,194 of NC_138192.1, read as the reverse complement.
TCCTCCAGCAATCAAAAGTCCATCATACTCCATCTGGGTGAAATCATGATTCCAGGGAACTAAATGCACTTCAGCTCCTCGCTGGAAAAGAAACATAAGAGTGATGAATCTAATTACATTTCCATTGCCAAACTCTAATCTTGCTGGATCTTCTTTTGACTAGCCACTCCTTAAAGGGAAGGAAAACTTAGTATATAATTTAAACAAATACGGCTGAACAGAAAGTTCTTTGTGTGACTCAGTGTGTTTTATGTGGAATAAATGGAAGCAATGGTCAATACAAAAAGGGAGAAAACACTTTTGAGGTTTTGACTCTGAAAAGATAGATAATGCACTTTCCTGTTCTTCATTTCAGGGTATGAAGGCTCCATGATTGGACTCCCAGGAGCACAGGTATCTTTACCAGCTAGAATTGCAAACAAAGGTAAAACCATTTTTGGCAGAATTTTAGTTGCTCCATCTCTCTTACCTTTTTCATTTATGCCTTTTGTGTGTGACTTTTTTTTTTTTTAAGATAGGATCGTGCTAAGTTACCTTGGGCCTCAAACTTGCAATCCTCCCTCCCGAGTTGTTGGGATTACACACTTGCACCTCTGTACTAGGCCTGGGTGACAAAACTTTAATCAACTTACTTTCTTAGGGTTTTCTCATGTTATCTATGATATTTATATTCTGAGGGGAAAAATAGAACTTTTTGTTGTAATAATATATAGAAAGATACATTTGAGGGTTTCCCTAAGCATTTCCTGAGAGAAGAATTTGAGAGAAATAAGCTTATTTGGAAGGATTTAAAAATAAATATCAATAGAATAGAGAGTAACTAACCCATGGGACACCCCAATTAGGTATACATTATCACCATGGACAATTGAAACTCAAGCTCTTTGGGGAACTCTGAGAGCCAGTGTGGAGTTCATCCATGGGGCAAAGGAGCCATATACTGACTCTCTGCTCATAGATTGTGGGATGCTCCAGGGAAATTTCTTATGCAGAAATTTCTTGACTGCCAGAAACCTTGAACCAACCAAAGAGATGTAAGAAGCTAGCAATTAGAAAATAGGTCACATGAATTAAAACGGGAAAATGAGAGTGGAATATGGATAGGCCACTCACAGCATCTGCTACTGAGAAATCCATGCAAATTTTGTTAATGAAACTGACAACAACCTGAAATCATGATTTGGATAGTTCTGATATTCTCTAACTTCATAGGTGCACTGAAGATCTCCAATATTCATGCTAATTTGGTATATGAGTGTGTGCATGTGTGTGAGAGATAAAGACAGAGAGACTATGCTTCTTAGAGAGGCATGGAAAGACATAGAGAGATTGGGAAAGGAGAAGTGATCAGGAGAAATATAAAAAAGTAATAATATTTAAGGAACATTTTTACAAAGATTAAATTCTTCTTAAGGATTTTCAAAGTTTAATTTTAATTGGTTACATAAGAGTTAATATAAAGCACTTTGAAAGTTTGTACTATATCAGAGCATAATTCCTGCAAATATATGGTGCATAATAAATGTAGGCCAATAGAGAAGATATCAGACTAAATTTAGCTTTCTAGTCATCTCTAAACTTCAATGAACATGAATGTGGCATGTGTCAGAATGTCAGTCAATAAATGATAAAAAAAAAAAGAGTCATCATTCTTTTTTGAATTTTAGTGGCCCTGGAGAGTTTTTATTTTTTTAACATAGCAGTCTATATCTTTAATTTGAACAGGGATAAATGTGCTATTTTATAGATCAAAGGCAACAAGAAGAGTGTTGATCCCTGACATTCTGAGAAAATACTCAAGCTTTCTCTGAAACACAGGAAATCAGCTGAACACTGACAACCAATATTACCTACCCTCACCCTGGAGATGGGATACATTACTTACCTTCACTAGCAGGCGGATGACATTGTTTTTGATCCCACAGTCTACAGCTACCACTTTTGTGGGGTTTCCTTTGCCATACACCTTGACATCCTGCCATTGTAAAAACCAGAATGTAAGAGGAAATCCCCAGCTATGAGCATTAGTCAAAGGCAACTGAAGTCGCTGTGCACTGAGATTATAACGGATTGCTAACTACCAGAGAGTGACTAAAAGGTAATCAGTTTGTAAGAAAGGCACAGCAAGTGCTATAGACTGTATCTTTTTATGAGAAAATAAAGTACTCTGCTATTTTATGTAACCTGTTGATTAGAGTAATAATAAAACTCCCTGAGAAATCAACGCTTCCATAGTTAAAACCATCTTTCCCTTGCTTTGCCCCATTAGCAATGGAATTTTCAAATATCATTGTCTGATTCAGCACTAAACAGATGAGGTGATAGATAAATCATGTTTTAAATACCACTTGATCCTAACTTGCAATAAAGATCAGATGGAGTAGAGCTGAATCACTATTCATTGGGCTTGTACAGTGAAGCCAGATGGATAAAATCTGTATGAGAGCCACAGGAATTACTAAACTCATGTAGACCACTGGTCCTTTTAGGTTGCTGCAGAATCATTTGCATTTAAATGGTAGATTTCATAAAAGGATCCCAGAGCATATCATAATCATTACCTATGTCTTAAACACTGCTTGGAGGCAGATCGATTTTCAGAGGCATTTATCCAAGAAACAGTTCTCCAAACTCATAAAAGGGAAAAGAAAAGAAATGGAGAGAGGGAAGCCTGGAGGACTGAGTGGCCACACTGGTTCCAGCTTTGAGAGTTAGCCAGCACATTCTGAATTTAGGATGAGTTCAGAGTTTGTCAAAGGTTTTACACGAAAGGTACAATTTGAATATTTGAAAGAGCATTTCACTTTAGCTGAAATGTCTCTCTCTCCGCAAAGTTTATATGGAATGTGAAATCATAATCCTTAGACTGTACTTGAGGAGAAAATATAAGAAAAGTTTGTCATTATATTTTTTTTTCTTGCTAACTACTCTGGAGGAAAATATATATATACTCTAGTCCTTCCATGATCTTGGGAATTACATCTGAAGTCATCCATGCTACAGGTAATCTCTCTCATAAAATAATTTGAAAAAGTACAGATTTATTCTTAACCTTAGCCTTCTGCTATAAAATAAAGAAATATTACCATCTAGTTGTAGCTATACCAAATTGCAATTACAAGACAATGAATTAAGTTATCAACACTTCCAAGGCTCATATAATCAAACAAAACTCAGAAAACATATGTAATCTGAATCAAATGGATATTTTATCATAGCTATAATGAAATTATTTAATTTCACTGGCATTAAGAAACAGGAACAACTTTCTCCACTACAATCTTTCCCTTGATTAAATATAAACATGCAGATATGCTCATTTTTTGTTGATCTCTACATAAACTTGCTAACATTAGCATGAGGATGATATCAGAACCCCCCTCATATGCCAAAATCTGCAGACATTCAAGTCCCTCACATAAAATATATAGTATTTTCATACAGGCTACACACATCATCCATTATACTTAAAATCATTTCTAAATTACTTAAATATGCTATTGGATTATATTATAGGTAATAATGGCAAGAAAAATAGCCTGTATGTTTTCAGTACAGACACAATTTTTTCTTAGCATTTTCAATCCACAGTTGGTTAAATCTACAGATTGAGTTTGCAGATATAAAGGGGGACAACTATGTACACTTTCCACATATAGTGACAGAAGTTATGTAAGACATCAAAACACTTGAATATGTGAATTTGCCTGACACATCCCTCTGGGAGAGATAGATCTATCATGTAGTAGTTTCCAAACTTGTTTGACCACAGAATTTTTTTAAGGCAAACTTTTCTAGGCCTGAGTTCCTTACATTTGGAAAATGCCACACTAACCTAATTACTTGTTCCCTTGTCCATTTATGCTTTGCTCCAACATTATGCTGAATGAATTCCTCCATGGTTTCCAGTAATTCGAGTCAGCCAGTGATATGAAACCCTCCAGATCTGGCCCCACTGCATTCCCACTCATCTTTGGCAAACTTGTGAACTGACATGCACAAACCCTTTGGTTCAGCCATATCAAACTACACTATCTGTTCAAACATGCCCAATGCTTCATCTCTCTCTGCCTCTCAGGGCCCATTTTTTCTGCCCTAAACACAGTTCTCTTGGTTCTCCATCTACCTATGTCCATCAGCTCTCTGTATCTCCTAGAAAGCCTGACATCTCTGCAGAGTCCTCTCTGATGCACCTGCACACTTTTAGTGCTGCTCCACACATGCCCTTGTGGTATCTTGTGCACAACCCAAGGACCATATTTACAACTGGATCTATGTGTCATGATTTGGTTGTTCCCTTTTCCCACCAGACTCTTATGTTCCCCAGGGACAGAGATAGTATGTAGCTCCTGGGATTCACTCATACCTGCATCTGTAGATACTCAACCAAAAACAAAAGACAACTTTCTAAAATGCGTTTCTATACATACACTAAGCATATTTCAGTTTGGGATGGCACAGTCATCATTATGAGCATTATTTTTTTAACTCAGCTATAATCCAATAAATCTTCAATGTGAAGAAATATTTCCCTTGTACAAAATGACCCCAGACTCTGATTATTGTGTCTGATTTCTATAAAGTCCTCTGGGATCTCTGACAGATTACTAGCTCTGATTCCCTATCATTACTATGACTATCTTTGGTAATTCACCTTTATTTGATGCTGTTAAAGGCTTAACCTGAGAAACAAGAAAAGGGGGAGAAGGAAGTTAAAATAACTGTTATCAGTCTCTAATATCACGGCATGAATGTTTCTATGAATCCTGTAGGTAAAACTTATTAATTTTAAATGCACTGATTTTGTAATATGTATTTTAGCTACTGAAGTACCTCTTAAACCCTCAACTCTTGCACTTCCGGAAGATGACTTCTGCCTCAATGAAGATTTTGATACTACAGAAGAATGTAGGTCTAAAGTGAATGAACCAAAATTACAAAATACAAAGGGAAAATCTCTCACCTTGGTTGAAACCTCAGCAATCAAATTCTGCTTATTTGGATCCACAAAATCCACAGGCTGACCTTCAAATTCAATTTTCCCAAGCATGGTACCCTATCAAATTGAAAACATTAGACAGTTAAAAGGAAGCAATCGGGAAGGTGCTGACAGGATAAACTCACAGGGACTTTGAACATCTGCTCCAAGATTTAGATGTCTTTATAACTACTTGTAACCATCATCAGAAGATCTTCATCTTCTCAAATGGGAAAATGAAGCAATCGGCACAAATATTTTGAGAAATACTCTGGGAAATTCAATTAGTTCTTTTAGGGTTTAGATCATTTCCCAGATTGAGCAGAGTCAAAGGGAATCAGAATTTGGATGTTCAGATTCCAGGCTGATATAGATTGAAATATTTAGTGTGCCTGAACTCCTTAGTTCATATGACTTAGAGACATTTTCTAGGAAGGGACAAAATGATCTATTGAAAAGAAAATAAGTCATCTAAAAACTACAGAAGATTTAAAAGAATTGCTATATATTTTGATAACCAAACATAGTGAAATGCAACATAAATCATAGACTTCTAGAAGTTGCAATAAAATTATTCACTACTTTTTCATGTACATGTGTCTCTAAGAGCCTGAACTTTAAAGAGTATTTAATTCTCTTTTTAAGTTTTCACTAATCAGCTTTGCTGATTAAACATAGCTCCATTTCCCTCTTTTTATCAGCTGTATCTTAAGACTTATTTATTTGTTAGAAAGTCTACTTGGAACCACTTAGGAAAATAGCATTCTATATTTAGTTATAATGGTTTTTCCTTAAAAAAGAAATAGATCCTTTCTTTCCCTTTTAAAATTGTTCCTTGGAGAAGTCATTTGGTTAGTAAGGGTAGAAAATGGTAGCTCACTATGCAGGCATGATGGTTATTTTAGTGCTCTATTTAAAACCAGCCTTGACATCTGGGAAAACGAACCAAACACCATCTTTCATCTCCACACTGGATTGCTAAAGGTCATGGTGATTAGTACTTACTTTGGGAAACCAAGTTCCATTATCCCTTGATTATGTCTATGAAACCCTAATTTTGAAATTTTATTTTCTCCTTTTTCTTAAAGGATGTTGATGAAATATGATCTTACTTTCCAACCTGAGATTAATATATATATATATATATATATATATATATATATATATATATATGTTTTTTTAATATATATTTTAATTATGATCCACTGTTACTCATAAACAGGCAATACTACTATTTGACCTGTGCTAGTCTTTTCAGTCAAAATTTAGGAAAACAAACTGCCTGTGGTGAAATAAAAGTTTGTCTTAACCTCACACATCACACAAGAGACACAAAGTGATCTTCTAAAGAGTTTTACCCAATCAATAGGGCTAACTATATTCTATTCAACCTGCCAATTCTGCAGCCTGAATTGAATTCCCCAATTTTATTCCCTTTTCATCCTAGAAGCATCGTCATTGTTTACTGCTCCCACACATTATTAGGCTAAGAAAACATGAGAATTTACCTAGAATATATAATTTCACTGGTGTCTATTCCCAGGAAAAACATGGTGGAGGTAATAAAATCAGAACTAAAATAGAATCACTGCATAAACTCTCACTGTCTTCCTTCTGATCATGGAAATGTAGCCATGTTCTTATTTTCAAACCTGTTTTTACTTTCTGCTTGTGGATAGCCTCTGTCAATATGCAGTTGAATTTTAGTATGTGCAACAGATTGGTTCCAAGACCCAGTGGATTCTGTGTGTGATCTATGAACATCCTCCCATATACTTTATATCATTTTTAAATTATGTATAATACCTAGTGCTATGCAAGTAGATGTTATATTGAATTACTTAGGAAAAACTTGAAAAAAAAATATGTTCAGGTTCAGTACAAACATTTTTCCCAATTGGCTGAATCCATAGATGCATAACCCATGGATACAGAGGACCAACTAGCCATATATTCTTACAAAGGATCCACAAAAATTTTCTTGAAGAATCTGTTTCACACATTTACTCTTAAACTGTGTTCTTTTTAAATAACATTCAATAAGAAAATTTTGGTTGCATTTAGGGAATCTAGTCAACATTAATGAGGGAATATTTTTCTCTAGTTTGGAATATGAAGGATTCATGTAGGATCAATCTCTTACAGCAAGAAGAAGCAAGCAGATGGCAATGAGACCTTCTCAGATCTTGGTGTCACTGCAATCAGACAAAAAAGCAAAAGCCAACCTTTCCTTTTACCACTTGATCAACAATATAGTCTCAAGAAAGGCTACACAATTAAGGTAATCCATGCAGAGTTTCTTTGGCATACCCATGAAATATTACTCACTAATTTCACAGATAGTTCTTCAAAGGGAACTAAATAAAGATCAGCACCAATGCCACATACTTTCTGATTTGTATTCTCCAGTGTGTAGGTACTAAGTTTAGGCAAAATTATCATGGCCTTAGTTCCATTCTCCACTTGCTTTACCAAAGTCCTGTCACGTGAGCTGAATTACAAATGCCTTGTCTTTAGTGTAAACAACACATAGTGGTAACCCCATAAACTCCTGCCAGGTGAATTAATCCCAAATCCAACCAGTTAAAAAAATGCCAATTAATTTTCAGCCTTGAAAATTACATTTAAAATAGGAAAGCAAAATAACAGAGACTCAAATAGTAGAAGCTGGCCAGATTTGTTCCTTTCCACATTAATAGGTCTCTCAGACACTGGGAGGAAAGTATGTGAAGAAACATAGATTTGGCTAAAGATGATGATCGTACCTTATCCCGAATTATTTTAGTCAGCATTCTTGTATCCACTCCATAAATTGCAGGAACCTATAAAAAAAATCATAGTGACAGTGAAATTGGAGGAAATTAGATTCAGCATATTGTTTTCAAGTTACAAACTTAGCCTCATCTATCTTCCTGAGCAGTAAATAATTTTCCCACTCCTTCTTTTCTTTGACCCAGGGTGACTGTGTTGTCAGAATACGGTAAATTGCTGCTCCATTTGGGCATGGGACTCTTACTTTCCGGGCCCTTCCTCAGAGTAAGAAATGAGAAATTCTGAACATCAATCTTCTGCTACAGTTTTGTTACTTTTAACCTAGGATGTTTTATATGTGTATACACACACACACACACACACACACACACACACACTTATATATATGTATATGTAAGTATATATATCTCTCATACAATATTTTCATCATATATATGCATGTATATATACTCACATATACTTATTTATTTATTTTTTAAATTGGATATAGTTGAGTACATATACATAAAGTTTAATATACATATATATTTTGTATGTACAAATATATTCAAAAATATGTATTTTAAGATAACAGAATCAGTGAACTTCATAGGCAATAATATGCAAATCTTTGATTTGAGCCAAACATTCCTGGCTCACAGTAAGTTCTCAATACATTTTTCTGAAGGACTCTGTTGAGTAGCCATGCTGCACTAACATATGCCCTATTCAGGCAATGCTTCCATTGGTTTTAGTTTCTTAGGCTAGGTTGGATAGAGACAGATGTAATATATATAATGAAAAAGCAATGGATTGGGAATTATGACCTGTGCAGATTGTGTAATCATCCCATACAATAGTTTCATCATCTTTAATCCTTATAAGCATAAACAGATTCCCACTGAATATCTTTCCATAAATTCCAATTTGTTTTCTTCTACCAATTATCTAAGAGATGCTTAAACAAAATGCTTGTCCTCCTCTGATAATAGAAGGGGTGAACTGATTATTACCTTAGAACCTTGTCTACTTTATGTATCTGTGATCATAGAAGATTAAAAGTACATTTTTTAAAAACTAACAAACCGTGGGTTAGATTTATGCTAAAGATATTAGTTCTGATATAGAGATGTTATAAAATCAGTTGTGCTGAATAACACAAAGAAAACACTAAAAGAAAATATCCAAAATTACCATTATAGAAATTAGCTGTCTAAAAAATGAAGATAAATTCAGCAAAGAGTTGAGAAGAAAACATCAGTGGCCCACAATATCATACAGATGTCTTCTCCCTTTTAAAAAGGAATAAGATCTCAGAGATTGAGATTTTTAGTTTGTCAGAAAGAGGCAGCATTTAGCACCAGTATTTAGACACTTATTGGAGAGGCAGAGTTTTCTTGGAAAAATACTCTATCAATGACAGGCCCAGCAGCAGTTCAACAAAAAACAGGAATTATAACACTAGAGGTGAAGCTAAATATAGTTAAGTCCTCTAATGAATGTGAAGTGAAGTACTTCCAACTTCAAACAAAGTAAATCCTCCTATTCGATTAGAAATTAATATTTAAGGTATGGAAAGTATAATGTAACATTTTATTATATTTTTCCTATATTACTCAAATGAGATTATATCCAGTTATATGTCATATTGTTTAAAACCCAAAGATACTTGATGAGAATCTTAGTTTATACACACAAGAATTAAAGGTGATAAAAGTATTGTGTGGAATCATTACATGACCTGCACAGCCAGTTAATCCATACAGCTGGTATGAGAACCCATGAAGCAAATTCATGACTAGATCCTAGATAAAAGGGTGGGAAGAACTTAGATTTCTCAACAGTATAGAAAATTCAAAAAATTTCCCCATCCCTTTCCCTAATGAGAAATGCTACCAGGCATTCATGGGCGCCACCTACTGGATAAACTGAAAAAAAGTGGTCCTCGGCCAGGAGGAGGAAGAGTCCGGTTTAACCTGTTTGTAGTAAAGAAAAGGACTCACTCTCTGAAGTAAAAAGATCCCAGACTTTACAAACTCCCTCATATATTTGGCCGCTTCAGATCTGCTTACACCTTCCCAACTTTCCTTATATTCACTAGAAACCTAGAGGTGATTCTGGGCACCCCAGCAGCTTTCTCACCTTTTCTTCATGTAGCCATTGCCCTAGACTCTTGGTAGCCAGCCAGTGATTGTACTCATTACTATAATTCAGCACCAGCAAACCAGCAACCTAGAAAGACAGAAATCCTTTTAAAATGGTGACTACAGAACTTTATCCAACTCTTGTGATTCTTCTTGAGGATCACTTTACATGTTTAAAGAAAAGCTTTACTCTCTCCACCAAATGAGACTTAAAATGTTATAGATATAGAGCAAAAAGGGTTCTCTACACTTTGATTTTTAAATATATAATTGTTTCCTTAATTATCATGCAGGAGAGAAGATTTACTTTGCTTGCCAAATCCAGAAACTCAGCTAGTACACTGTATTCTTTTCCTGTTAGACTCATCAATAATCTAATTCATTTTTACCTGTTTAATGCACATGAAAAATAAAATAATTTTCTTAATCTACATATAAAGAAGACTGTGACATTTGGGGAAATTGTGATAAATGAGCTAAACTAAATGATAAATCCAAATCATTCCAAAATAGAGTGGTGAAAAAGTGGTAAATTTGGAAAGTAAATTTTTGAATTGTTTATATAATCCATATTCCTAAGATATTACCCCAAATTCCTTCACTAGAAGTTACTAATGAACTTTCTTTTAAACTGTCATATATTATTCATCCCTCAAAGGAATAAAATTAGATGAAAAATAAAATAGGTAATAGAGCACTTATTATCAGAGTCCTTTTAAAAGACAATTCTTCATCAATTCATATAGCATAGTTGTTATTTGGACTTTTAACAACATTTTCTCAGATTAAGCTGGTTTTCCAAGGCATTAAAATCTAAAGTGGCCTGAAAAATAAAACTCAAAATAATGTCATTAAAGATTATTCTCATTTATTTAGGAATAAGGTTGAGTACATGAATTTATTTTGTGTAATGTTGACGGAGAAACTTTGCCCATCCTAGATTCTTCAAAATGTCACTACACTGCTTCACATTGAGACTGTTTAAGTAGTCATCAGTGATACTACCTTGATTCCATCAGACTCCAAATATTTGCTAAGTCCCAGTTCATCCAGTGCAGTAGTATCTGGGGCTCCACCATTTCCAATAATAGGGTTGGCCATTGTTAGAATCTGTCCCTTGTAGGCAGGGTCCGTTAGGGCTTCAGGGTACCTGGGTAAACATGCAAAAACATTATCAACAACAACAAAAATGTGTATATCTACCAAAATTACAATTTACGTACATATCTGAATTAGTTAATCTTTAAAAATTTAAGAATGGGAGATTAAAATTCTGCAGCCTGTCTCAAGAATTTAGCAAACCTGGGGAAATTTTGTGATAATATCAAATTAGTATATGGTACAATTAATATGAAAAGAAAATCTGTTAAGTACTACCATATATTCTCATATAATTTTATTCTATAAAGTTTTTAAAGTGTTTGAATTCTTGTTAAAAATCATTTATAACATTTTGATTTTAAAACTATCGCTGCCCTGTTTAAAGTTTGCAAATAATCTGAAGATTTCCATAGCCTACCAGACATCAGTAAGTCCAAATTGATATTTACTGTTGAGGACTGCCAGTTTCACCAAGATATGAACTGCCAAAAATTGAAAAAAATATATGGATATCTTTTGGGATAGCAAAGAGTGTCCCAATCGTGTTAGTGAAATTTGCATGAGTGTGCGTGTTTATTAAAACTCAGTAAACATTAAAAATGAGTTAATAGGTGCTAGGGATATAGATCAATTGGTAGAGTGCTTGCCTCACATGCACAAGGCCCTGGGTTTGATTCCCAGTACCACGCCAAAAAAGAAAAATAAAGTTAATTTACATGAAAGAAGAACTCAATAACATTGAATTTTTAAAATATTTTAGTTTTAGAAAGAAATATACAAAGATAGCAGTTTTATCAACTTAGGAAAAATATTCAATCTCACAAAACCTGACCTAAAGCATTTCTGACCTCTGAATTAAAACATTCCATGCAACTATTTTAAAGTACTGATTTAGAATTAGGGATGCAGGAAGCTTATATTTTTAAAGTTGGGGGCTAAGAATATACAGATATATTCCTGATATGTTATCTATAAGAAGCATCATGAATAAGAAACATCCTTCCCTTCAACAACAATATTGCAATTGAGTTTCTTCTCTACCCTGTTACATTTTCTCTTTCTGAAGACTGAGTTAAGACAAATCTTTCTTGTGGATTTCTACTGAAAGTGAATTTACGTGCTGAGGGGCACAGAATCGACAACCTTGAAACTAATAAAATTCCGCTCAGGCAGTAGTCAACATAAATTCTTCAATCCCATTCAGACTAACTCCTACCAGAGCTAACTTTGTCAACAAAACCCTCTGTCTTTCAGCTCCGTGATCCCTAGGGTGACTCAAATGTTGTGGTATTAGCCACCATCTGCTAATTTTTTGAATGCCTCTCACCTGTCAGGAACTGATACTTTTTAACCAAGGCTTACACACAATATAAATGTATTTCTTGAAGATGAAAAACAAAATAACCCCTTTAATTATCAACCACATTACTGAGTGGGCCATGTCAAGAATGAAAGCTGCATTTCTCAAAGGAAAATAGGATCCGTGGACTAATCTGATAAATGAATGCATTTTTCTACATCACAAAAAAAATGTTTAATTAATTTGACTTTTACTTCCCTTTCTGTCTTTCTATAAAAGAACTAACTGACCATTCCCTTTAAATATACACTTACAGTATGCTCTAGTAAATGAATAAATATGGCTTGTTCCAGAGAACTGCAGTGTTGGAAGCAAATTAATCCATCAGGTCCTGTTTGACTTTTGTGATGTGACAAGATTTATTACCTGTAATCTATCACCGAGAAGAAAACTCTAGTGCCCTCCATCATTCTGATCTATATTAAACAGTTGTTTGTTGGCAGGTATATTAACACAGCTAGTAATTAGTGCTGTCGAAAAGCTTAAATAATTGCCTGGTGAAGCAAAACTTTGCAAACAGGTTTCATACACTGTAATTTAATGTTCTCACCAGTGGAAGTATTTTTTAAAAACCATCTAATATTCTTCATTTCACACAGAGAGGCAAGAGTTTTTAAGAAAAATGTACATTAATAACATGATGGCTGTTGGGTCAATCAATATCTTCAGTTAACCAAATGCCCCCATGTCTTTATGAGGCTAACTTGAACTTCCCTTAAAAAAATTAACCAAATGTTTCATAGAAGGTCATTTGGTTGAATTTTCTAATGGAAACCTTTTGAAATAGTGTAGTAATGTTTTTTTAAGACTCATAATGTTTAAATCCCTGGCTATAAATTACCATCTAATCCAGCCCCCTTACTATTTAAATAGGGAAAACAGAATTCAGAATAATTAAGCAATGTTCTCACTATCACATAATCAGTTATCATTAGAACTGAGACAAGAACTTCAAGAACTTCAGCTTCCTAGATAAGCATTTTTGACCAGATAAGCCTAGCCACATGATTTCTGTAGCCAATCTTATCTTCATTGCTATATATCACTTAACAGTTCTTACTTCGTAAGAACTGTTAATTATTTAAAATATTAGAGCTGTGCACCCACTCTCTCACTGATTATTTTTAAAGCAATTAGTGTATCTGTCAGTTTGTCTTTGTTATTAAAGTGCAAAATGATAAAAATACCCAAGAACTGCCGTATTTCCTTTTACACATGCAAGGTTGAGTTTTCACTAATGGAATGGCACTGGAGTGTGCTATTCCCTGGTCCAGTCTTCACCTTCATCAGATCCATACCTTCCCTTCCAGAAGCATATGGTAATTTCACATAACCCATGTCCTCACAACATGTTCTTAGAATTAATTTTCTTCTCTGCCCGCTACCCCTCACCCAGGTGCCACCAGAGTGTGCATGTGCTCTTACATTTAGAGTAGAGGAGGTATGTGTCTGCCCCTCCTTTCGGGGATGGCTGCAGTAGGCTATGGGCAAGACACTGCGACTACAGGGCAATCTATAGCCTGTTGGTGCAGGGATTTCAATTTACCACTAGGAGGAAGATTGTCCAGTTATTTCTCTACATAGTGGAAGGATAAAGCCTTGAAATGAAGCATCACTCACCCTCCCAGGCCAGTATTAAAAACCACTTCACCAGCAACCGAGGATGGATGGCCAAAGGAGTAACCTTTCATCTTAGTTCCATCTTCCAGGACAATATGTGCTGTCTGTGCCTGAAGAAACAGTGGCATGAATCTTAGCACAATGTTAAATACAACACACACACACACACACAAAAGAAAAAATCCAAAGAAAAAATACACAAGCATATTAAATAAATGCACAGTATATTTAATGACACTATGTTGCCCAGATTTGAAATTTCGCTTCTGTTACTTGTCACTTTTTCTCTTGTCACTGGCAGGTGTTTTGTGTTGCTTGAAAGAGAAACTGAAGCATGTCGATATCTTGCCTATTCTAAGTCCACTTGTAGAGTTGTTGACACGCCAGAAATATTTCAATTTAGCTAGAATGTCATGGCCTATCTTTTCCTCCTTAATATTCCCTGGCTTTGCTCAAGGATAGCTGTAAGGGAAACCTATGCGTTTGCAAAAACATTGTGAACTGTAGCATACAACTCCTCCTTGCTCTGAGGTTTAGAGCTAGAAGGAATCTTCAAGATTATCTATCACTGTGTTCCACGGAGCTCTTGTGTTTGATGGAGTTGTCCCAAGGGCTGCCCTCTCCACACCAGCTTTATGGTCATGAAGAAGCTGAAGCTTTATCACTCTATTAATACTGATACAAAAGCAAGCACTGTGTAACACTCTAAAAGCATAATGTATTTTGCTTTTTATTAGAGTTAATTATATCCATGTCTGGTTCCCTCTTAAGACTACAGGCATTCTGAATTTGATTAGTTTGCCATATTAATCTTTGAACCAGCTTCTAAAAATTCTTGGCTAAGAAAAAGGGACAATTAGAGAAGCTTATCTAAGAAGCAGACATCATCCACTCCTCATAAATACTCTAAATTCTATTGTTGAAACAATTCAAATCTAACCCTCAATTTCCATAAAATTCAGGGGAGAGAAAAATGTGTTAACACATATCTTAAGAGGCAAAATCTAGACTCTGTAAGAAATGCTATAGGACAAATTAATTGGAACATGGATTTTAAAAACAAACTATAAAAAAATCTTTGTAATAATTGAAGAAATTTGAATAATCAATTGCTGTTTGACTACATTGGTATAATCAGTTTTTAAAAAGATTGCAGTAGCAACATGGTTATATTTTTAACAGCCCTTATATTTTTAAAAGATAAATACTGGAATGTTAAAGGATAAATTAATATGATGTCTGAGATTTGCTTTAGATAATCAGGACTTAGTAAATAAATAGGAATATGATGAAACCAGTTTGGCCTTGAGTGAAACTGTTGAATTAAGGCTTGTCATTGGGTTGTTCTTTCTGTAAGGTAAGTCATTAGAGACCTAGACATACTAATTCTCTATTTCCTGTCCCCTACAGTTTTAGGATTAGTGTCATAGTGACTAATCATTTAGTATATACTCCCAACACACACACACACACACACACACACACACACACACACACACACACAAACTTTGGCAGGGACAGGTACTCAAAAATGATTTCTAGATTAGTATAAAAATTATTGTATTTACATCAAAAACTACTGTAGCATTTTCTACTAAAATTGAAAGAATATGTTTAATATGTTCTTCTCAACAGGAAATTTTATTATTTTTCTTATCAGACGTATGACATGCAGGTTTCAAGTTTACATTTCAGAGAAAAAATTAAAAAGCTTTGTATTAAGCACTATAGATATTTATGTGTGAGTGTGTGTTTGTCCATGGGAAAGATTAAATATTTTTGCCCTTTTTTTTGGCTTATCAAATTATCTTTGAAGTAAAGTTTTATATATAGCCTTGGAACCAATGTATGAGATTGCAAGTTTGACACTATCTTTAATTTAGTTATGGTTTGTCTTCACAGTCACTACTTGGAATTACTTAGCATAAAGAAAACCACATGATTAAATTAAAAATGAATGACAGCATGACATTTTGGGCAGCAATCAGCTTAACACAAAAATCTGAATTCTGCTTCTGTACCCAGAAAGTCAACTTTGCATGTATTCTACATTTTTTGTCAATTACTTTTGTCTAATTTTAATTCAAGACAGAGGATAATTATTTAGGAACTAAAAGTGATAATGTCCAGTGTATCTCCAAAGATTACTATAAGCCCTTCTATAGAGATGGATCTCAACAGGGATGTGTTTATTGAAAAAAACTCCCCAAGTGACTCTGACACGATTCACTAGATGGAACCCTCTGGTTGTAATGAAAATGCACTGTCAAAAAAGTTTTCTATTGGAAATACTATTTTATGTTCTTGAGAAAGTCATGTGTAACCAACATGCTTTCACAAAATAGAAGTAAGGAAGGATACTTTTTTTTTACATAATATGTAACTCTGATAGAACCTAAGATTTCTTAGTTCACAAAACTGGGGTATAAACTGCAGATTTCAATTATTTTCTACATACTAATTTATTTGCCCTACTCCGAGCCATGACTGCTTAAAATATCACATATAAATTTTTTTTTCCTCTATCCTCTTCTCATGCAAGAACATCAAACTGACATCTGGGCTAGACACTATTCAATATTTTAAAGAAAGTAAAAATTAATATAAGCAAATCCAACTCTTGTTAGCCTGTTCCTACAATTCTGTTTGGTATTTTTTCTTCTTCTCTCCAAGGAACTAGTTTTCTACTTTGCTTTTCTTTCTCTAAATATATATTTGAGGAGACATTTACTACTGCCTGAAATAGTTCCTGAGATTGTGTTCAATATGTCTTTTGTTCCTTTAATTATATTTTTTGTTCTTTTTGGCAGTTTTTATAGATCTTCCAATTCTCTTTCCCACTAGGCATTATATTGTTACAAGGCTTTTGTTTATTGCCTACATACCCTTTATATTCTTCTTAACTACACTGGCCTCCAATGAGTTTAAAATGATGAGTGCCAATTGACTTATCTATGAATTGATGGAGGACCTCTGAACAAAGAGCTATTATTTGGAATCCCCTCTTCTAGCTAACAGTTCCCCAAATGCTATTTCATTCCAATGCATCCAAAAGAAATCACCTTGTTACCATCATAAGATATTTTAGTAGCCTCAGTCCTAGCAGACAGAGATGCATAACCTACAAATTGGATAGTAATATTAAGTTCTAATTTAAGTGCCTACTGCCAGAGCACTTTGCCACTTTGAAAGCTGAAAAGTGCAAAGAAAACCTTAATGAAGGGAAATATGCACTGGAATATCAGGAAATGTAACCAATGAATTATGTGAGTTCTACAAGATAAAGAGCATTATCATAACATGATCCCTATGTATATAATAAACATGTAATGCCAGTAAGATGTTTTAGACATTCAAGCCACAAACATCAGTGAGCTCCATTCATGTGCTAAGGACTTCATTCAGTTCTAGAGACACATGGATGAATGTCCCCAATCTCCCCATTTAGTTACAGCTAGACAAGTGCATGTATTGTGAAATAGAGGAAGTCTCAAGAAGACTATTGCTGAAGTATCACTGAAACACCTGGAAGTACACAGATAGATAAGTTAGTATCCTTTCCTTTGGGGGATTTTTCTCTTTTTTGACATATGTCATTTATTTAATTTTTTCTACAATTTTCATTGGCATCTATATAATGGTGGAATTTCTTACTACATATTCATACATGCACAGAATATAACAATATAATTTAGCCAATATAATTGGCTATATATACCCTCACCTCCTCACATTCCTCTGTTCTACTGATCTCCTTTTGATTTTTCATGAGATGGGGGGGGGTTCTTTAATAAATAATTTTCTTTTTCCACCTATGCTTCAAGTAATAAAAAGTTAAAACTTCAATAAATGCTTGTCAAATTTTGAATTTAAAGTCCAAAATTTAAAGATTTCCTCAATTCTGTGATCAAATGTTTTCTTGGCAAGGTCCACCTTGATTGCTCTATTTAAAATTACAATATGCCATGGGGGAAAATTTTTTTTAAAATTAAATGTAAAAAATAAAATAAAATTATAATATGCTTCCCTAGTCCCCTGTCTCCTTGGTCTGCCCTTTCTTCATTGCCCTTGTTGCTTTCTACCACAGCATGCAGTGCCTTACTTATTATCTGTCTTATCCCACCAGAAAGGAAACTTCATGTGGGCAGTGCATTGGGTTTGTTTTGTTCACCAATGAGCCTTCAGCTTACATCAGTTCCCAGAACAAGTAATTAAGCCTCGTTCACACTTCGGTGAAATTACTTTAGAAAGAAAGCCTACTAATTGTTTGGCAGAGTACTGCTAAATGACTAAATAATGAGTTTGGTCAAAAAGGGAAAGTTCCTATAGAGAAAAAATTTATTTAAATAATACTCCAATTAAAAATAGTTCTAGCTCAGCACATAGTGTCTGATATTTAATAATACAGACTATAACAACTAATAAATAGCCACCCACTTGCTTCTAGAATGAACTCTAATTAACAGGAAATTGTGCCATCACCCAAGAGAAAACTCTTGTCATCATTTACTGCTGCCTCCTAATTGCTTTGCTTGCCTCTAGTTTCCCCTGCTCTACCCATCCCAGCCAGTGCACTTAAGGGTTTCTCAAACATTTATGGTTCTCAAACTCTCTGTTAGCATGTAAGGTCCCTTCATTGGTCCATTCTCTTTAATACCTTAGAATCTTACTCCCTGTGTCCGTTCTTTGTGCCTTCAGTATTTCCTGGTGTCCTATTTATACTCTGCTTATCCTTGCTAGTGCCCAGCTTACACCCTCAAAGATCACTCAAGTCACAACTAATCGCTGATTATTTTATGCTCCTGCCCGATCAGGAGCAGTTTGTATGTTAGCTTCTATGTTAATTGCTTAAGGTATTCTTTCCCCCACTAAGTCGTGACTTCTCAAACAAAAAGCCCAAATCCAAATTCAACATTGTGAATAGTGGCTTGTGGTTTACACGGTACTGTGGTTACCACACACTCTGTGAATATATAGAAAAACGGGGCACCGAGGGATGTTGGGATATTAGCATGCCAACACTATGGTGCTTCAAAGTAATTCTGTGATGCCTACTGACTTATGGTTATTTTTACTAGCTTTCACCTTTTTCTCTTGAAAGCAAAGATGGATATCCCATATACCTATAGTTTGTGCTAAAGGATAAAAGAAGAATCAGTTGAAGCTGAGCAGCAACTACTAACTGCAAGTACTTTTAGGCATTCCATACTAACCAAGTGTCATATAAGTAATGTCTTCAGAAGATTCTAGATGATTCCAACATCATTTTTTTCATTATTAATACTAATAATTGACTATTTTATTTAGAAATCAAATCCTCCATCATTAGCAAAAGAAATAAAATTGGATTCCGTATACATACCCCAAACATTCTCTTTTCTCTTTTTACTTTTAACCTAAAATGCTTGACAAATTTTACTACATGTCTACAGTAGTCTACATGTCACTGGTTGTAGACTCAAACTTGCAATTTTACATGTTTATACTAAATTTCCAAATATTTTGTAATAATTGGCCCATTTTCCTCCCTCCCCAACAAAACTGAGGCTATTGTTTTTATCATTATTGTTGTTGAGATTTATATGTTGTGCTGGTACATCCAATAAATATTTGTATAATTATACACTCAATAAATATTTGTATAATTCATTTTTAAAATAATAATAATATAATGTTCAAATACTTCAAATTTTCTTTAGCACCTCCCTCTTTTAAAAAAAATTGAGTAATACATTTGAATAAAGTAAATCATTACATTTCTTAAATGAGTCTTGTAGAAGTCAATTAACCAGTCCCTGTCCTATTTAGACCCTTTGTCATAACTTTAATGAAAAGCTGTTAAGATATAAACTGGTTTACATGTATAGGTATCTATGTTGACTAAAATCCATATGCTTTTGCACAGAAAATTAAGTTTTTAGATTTGAACAAATTTCCACTATTCTGGGAAAGGTATGTTATTCCAAATAGAATCAAGATGCTATCTATGTTGGAAAAATAGGAAAGCACATGACATCAACAAGAATTCTGGACTAATCTCCTCCCTAAAACATCCTCCCTAGCTAATAGTTAACAGAAATATACAAGGAACTGCCTCTAAAACTATTAAGGGATTTTCTCATCTAATCCTCACAAAAAAAAAAACAAACAATGAAGTAGGTAACATTAAGACCTCCATTTTACACTTGAGCTAACTGAGCCTTAGGGAAACAGAGATCATTCCACTAGTAACTGAAGGAGCAGCAATTCCTGCAGCCAGTCAGTCTAACATATTACCCCTTTTTCCTTTTCTAAGCTTATTTCTATTTCTGCTTTCCAATTTTTTTTAAGTGGAGACAAAAGGCAATTCAATCATGAACTCTAATTTATTTATAAGAACTTTAATTCAAAATTGCCATGGATAAGCCACAAGACCCAGGACAACTAAGAATTACCTGTCTATAAATCTGTAAGCTGTCATAGTGAAATGTCAAATCATTAATTATATTTTATAACTGAAGAGAGCCCAACAGGTTTGGAGAATTATTCACAATGACGCCAGGCCCTGAGTAATCAAGCACACAAGACTTTTAGGACCAAAGATGCTGAGGCAGGTAAGGAGATGCTCCCTCAGATTCTCCCTCCAGGAAAGACTTGTTGCCTGCTGTCCTGAACCAACGTTTAAATTGTATCTGCAAACAATATTATTATCTCCACCTCTTCAGAATTATGTTTGTCCTCTCTTACCCATATAAATATACCTACAAAACATACTAACAAGCTACAAACACACAAAAAAGTTAGGCCAAGGATTATAGCAAATATGACTATCAAGGAAAATGCAGTAAAGCCAGTGTACATTCTAGTTTGTTTCTTTTAGCTTGTATGTATTGTAATCTGGGAGTCAGTGGGATTATAAAATGTGTACTCAAAAATTGGGGTTCCTTGTTACTTTGTATGAATTTAAAGATTAAAGATTGAAATTAAAAGTCTCTATAACCTAGTAATATTAAATGTTACTTTAATCTGCAAAACTTTAGGAGGAATATCCATATGGTTATAGATTTTTCCACTCACAATATTTAGATGGATTAAAACCTAATTTTCTTATGTGTATGTAATTACTCCATTTCTAATCTCCTGCTTTATAACTTTTATTTAATATGCTGTTTCTAAATTAAGCTGAGTTACAGAAATATCTATATAATCACCATTCTTATATTACTTTTAAAATGAACATTCTAAACTGAGTTTAATATTGTTTACTAATGTCTGTAAAACATGAAGAATCTTTCACAAATTGTAAGAAATTTTTTATGAAAATATACTTTTGCAGATAAGTAGATATTATAACAAATTCTCAATGGTTATTTTTTGGTTTGTCTGCTGAGGCATGTTGTTTCACCAAATAATGAACTATTTTATTTTTAATGATATTATGCAATGTGATACTGACATTTTTCCAAATATCTTGAGGGTTTTTAATTTTTTTCAAAATTAAAATTTATTTTAAAATTATGTTTTGGGGTCTATTTTCATTTTCTGGTAAGATGATTGATTAGCTTTATAGGGCCACAAACAAATGACCAGAATTTTGTTCTTTAATACTCTCAATTTGAAAGCATGTTTTGAAAGGGTAAATATTGCAAAAACTTTTTTCAGCATAAAAACAATTCAACAGCTACTAATGGGAGTCACAAAACTAAATTCCACCTTTAAAAGGTTTGAAAATGTGTTCCTTGTGCTATTCTCAACTGATTTGGAGGACTTAGTTTTTAGAAACAAAGTTATAATCTAAATATAATGTATAATTAACCTATAAAAGTTTTTTAATTAGCCTCATGATTATTATTGTTGAATTTTTTCTTTGTATTTGCTATTATGTTATTAAAACTCATCTAATTGTTGTTTATTTATTGTTCCACATCCCAGTATCAATCTGGACTAACTTTGAGGATGTTGAACCTTTAAAGGAGTTTTTGTTTGTTTGTTTACTTGGGTTCTTTATTTCGAGACACTGGAAACAAGTCAAAATAAGATTTTCCTTGCAGGCTAAAATGATATTAGGCTTTTGTGCACATGGAGCTTAGAGAACTAGATGAGAAAAAAAATGGAAACTAAAGCAGTATGCTCTGTTATAAACACATGGGAATATTTTGGTTGAAGTGGAAGAAGTATGTCAACAACATTGTCCTAAAATGTTCTATTTATGTAATCTCTAACAGTCATATAAAAAAGTAATCTTTACTTATTTTTTATTTAAACAACCTGTTCTCAAAATTCAGCAAAAGAAATGAAAAATGGGATTTATCTTGTATTGAGATGAAATTCAGTATGTAAATAGACTCTTGAGTAGACAAATAAACCCCAGAAGGAGAAACAATTCAGAACATTCTAAAGCCAGGTTAACCTACAACTATGGCTTCAGGTTCCTGAGCATAGTAACAAGAGATCAGATTTAAAAGATCCATCTGATATTTGGGGCCTAATTAAAGTTCTGACCAGATTTTCTAATGTTTATTTCACTCTTCCTACAAAAGCAGATCTCCCCACCCTCGTGCTGACAGTGCACTGACATATCTGCAAAATGGGAAGAACAGCAGCATTTCTTCCCCTGCGTACCAGAATTCACCAGCAAAATGTTCTGGATATAAAGCCATAAGCTAACTCAGCAATAAACTCCATAAAAGATTTTAATATAAAACATTATAGAGATAATAATCCCCTTAAGCTAATAGTGGAAATGGAAATGATTTACTCTGGAAATCAGACCATACTGCTGTTGAGTCATTTATCTATGTTAAATTATTTGCATATCAGAAAAAGTAAAGGCCCCATGTGTTTATTTTCATTTCCACCAAGGCCTCAAGCTACATTACATATTTGATTTCCGGCCTATCTGATGTTTCTTAGCTATTGGTTTGCCTCAGTCCTCAGTCTCTTAAGAAATAAATCTGAAGTAGGCTTTGGAAAGAAGGAAGCCTAAAGCCAGAATTTATTTCAGATAATTATTGTATAGATAATGTGGTAAAAAATTAAAATCATGAAGTGCCTTTTTTGGTCAATTAAATCTTATTTTATATTCCTGACATTATACTATCAAAACATGGACATTTTGAAATTCAGAATGTAACAATTTGTTACATCTTTAAAATGTTTAATGAGACTTCTCTGTAGCTAGGAATGCCTAACATCAGGATTTCTAAGCACTGTAACTGCCAAAATTGATTAACCTTACAACACCCAAAGTCATCTTCCTTTGGTTAAACATAAGCCAATATGGGGGCAGGGGCGGGGTGGAATCACAAGGTTAATTTACTTGAATAGTTCTATGCTCTGGACATTTGTAAACTAAATGCACAGATCAATGAGTAATTTTATTTTAGTTATATTTTGCCTCATAAGTAAATATAGTATTTATAAAATTTGCTTTGCAAAATTTTTCATGAAGTTTTAGGTCTTTATACAAGCACTTAGTGAGTGCATGCTATGTGGTAAATTGGTCTGAATCTGAGAGGGATCTCCTTAAATATTGTAAGTTAATTCTTACTTTATGGTAATAAATTATATGATCTTATATTTAGCTCTACATCATAGAAGAAACTTATTTAGTAAAATTCTATAATGATGCAGCAATATCATTGATTCATTTATGAGAACTTTACATTAGCCAACCATCCTACAAAATTTAGAAAATCTATGTGCAACATTTAACAAGTTGTAAAAAAGAAAAAGAAGAGTGTAGCCTTGAAAATATTTTCATGAGTTGAATTCATTTAGAGCACATGGGGAAAAAATCAAGTGTAAATTAACGATCTAATACCTAGTTCAGAAATAAATCTGAACTAGACTGGGAAGTCTATTCAAGTTTGACCCTGGAGCCTTCTTCAGAGCTCAGCCACTGTAAAGACCCTGAAAAATATGAGTCATGTCATAGATGGTCAGTCTTGGATAGCAAACTCCTGCTGAAGCATGGAAGTGAGCTCTGGCATGACCATCACTTAAGAGCTAATGAAAACTCTACTGCACCCCTCACCTTTGGAACAAGTCAGAAATATGGAGAAAGTCTAATGGAGATCTAAGGGCATAGTAATGCTCTGCATATTCATAGCAGTAAGACCTAATCTCACCCCTAGATCATTGGAAAGTCTGCCCATACATAAGCAAATCAGGACTCCAGAGGGACCAGGGAAACAGGTCTCAACTAGGCTAGACATTAGGCAGTTCCCATAGGGTATTCTTAGCTTTAGACCCAGGCTAGAATTAGGTAGGGCAAGGCTAGTGATGCCTAGGGCACAAGACTGCAAGAGACACACCCTGACTCAACCAGAGAAAGCTTCCTTAAACTTTGCACCATAGGTGTCTGGCTCACTTCTCTCTAATGTATGCAATTTGTTCTATAACTTTTTCAAAGGTTTTTGTGTCAAAAAGCTCAACATATCAAGGCATGTTGATGGCAAACAAATGAATCAATATGTTAAAAAGGGAAAGATAAACATGGAGAACATACACAAAAATATTTAAGAGGCCACTATCCAACTAGAAAATTAATGCACACCAAAAGTAAGTAAAGTTGTCCATCATACAGACTAATGATGCAATTGCTCATTTAGAACTGGAACATAATTTATTACTGACAACTTCAGATTGCCACAGATAAAATCCAGCCCTAAAATGCATCCATATGTAATAAAGTCTAATAAAATCCTTAGTCTTAAAAGTATGTGATAACTTTTCTCCTTCACCTACCCCTACCTCTAATATGTACAAAGATACTCCAATATTATAATGAATGCTATTTCCTATGAATGACTATTAAAATGACTACAATGTAACTAATCGTAATTGTAGGAGTTTTGTAGTTGCCAATTTCTAATCAAATGACAATAGACCTCCAATTTAAGCTAAATAGATACTTCTATGTTGGAATCAGAATATAAAATCTTACAAAATGAAAGTCTCTCAAAGGGAATAATGACTCTTGGGGCTCATTCACATCAAAGTATCAGAGAGGACAGTTGAACCATTAGGTTCCTGGCTTAATTGTAACACAGGTCATCTTTTTTAAAAATGAGTGGATTAACATTAAAGCCAGTACTTACTGAATCCTTTTCTATTCATAGGGAATGTAACCTTTTCCATTTAATACTTTTGATTTCCAAATTCATTTGCAAGTAAAAATAAAACTACTTAATCTTGGTGACTTTCCAAGACTTGTGAACTCAGAATTTCTAAGAAATCAGAGACTGTAATCTTATTGTCAACTTATTTTACCTATTATTCTTCATATAAACTTCCATGATAGAGGAGTCTTTCATGGTTATTTACTAAATAATGAATGAATGAATGAATGAATGAATATGAATGAATGAAATAAGATATTCTGGTGTATGTCCCACCTTTTGGAAGTGAATATTCTATACTGAAGTTTTCTTTCTTTCTTTTTAGATTATTTGCTTTATGGTCCTTGAGTTTGATCCATTATAAGAAATATCTTCTTAGAAATATTTTTAATATTGAAGCAAAGGTGAAAGAATCATTGTTATATGTGAGAATTCTCACCAGATATCTTATCATTATAATAATTTGTGGTACATAAAAAACAGGAGGACACTGTTCCAACCTTCTGCTAGGTCTTTCTGCTAAAATGGTTAGAACAGAAAAATTTTAAAGTATCCACTTTTTGTTTTAAGGTTTTTTTTTTATAGGTCTTAAGCATTAATCATGTAATGATGACCACACAATTCTTTGAGTAAATCAAAAATTGTTTCCACACTACAGATGACAAAATTTAGGTTCCGAGAATACACGAATGACCAAGGTCAGAGCACCAGGAAATATGTAGCAGAGGTTAGAATCCAGATCTTTTTATTCCTCATCCACAGTATTTTCACAACCCTGTTACAACTGGCTGAATGTAAAAATAAATGCTGAACATTTTCAACACTAGTAGAAAAAGATTATAGTCTCTAAAACTTCATATTTTATGGTTGTTGCTCACTTTTACTTTGGATAACAAGTTCCTTTAAAATATAGAACACCTTTAAACTCTTTTCTCTTCCCTGTAAGTGAAATATGACTGCATCTGTTGGACAGGCACGTTCTATAAATATTAGCCACAAGCAAATAGGCTAGAAAACACCACAAAAAATACCCGTGCGTCAGTGCTGTCGTCAAATCCATCCTTTCCCTCTGTAGCCAAGGGAAGAGGAAGAGTGACCTCCAAGGACACTGAAAAAGCAACCCCACTTGCAGGGCAACTCTGACAGATCTGACCACAGGGTGTCTTTCACAATCCATTTACTAACTGTAACTAGCTACCAGGCTACTAACCTTTAGAAACTCTTCTCACTACTCTCCACTGACCATTGTGCAACTACATCCTAACAATTTTAACTATCATTCAGATACAATGCCCATAAATTTGAACATATCCTTCTTAAAGAGTTGAGTTTTTCAAGGGGAAGAACTGGGGGTAAAGTAAGTGGAGGATTATTTCAAAATAAGCAAAAATAACTCAGGTCCTCTTAGACTGCCTGTGGAATTTTAATTCACTATCAAGAAGTTCAAGAACTTCTATTTTTCATGGCTGGCACTTTTCCAAAACTCCAGCCAGTAATGACTGAGTGTGAGTAATAGCTTTTACACCATGAAATGATGGCTTATTCCACCAACAAAGTTGTCCTTCTTAGCGTGCACTGAGGCAAACCCTTAAAACAGATCTGCAAGCTAGAAGAACTGTTTTCCCAGTGGTCCATCCACATAATTAGATCATTCTGCTGTGCTTGGGGTTGGAGTGGTTGTTGTATAGAACATTTATGGTGATCTTCAGGAATGGCTTCTAAACTCGGCTACATCTACTATTTTAAGTGGTCACTTCTCTTCCTTTCTTCCTTCCTTTCTTTCTTTAATATTTTATTAGTTGTCAATGGACTTTATTTATTTATTTATTTATATGCAGTGCTGAGAATTAAACCCAGTGCCTTACACATACTAGGCAAGTGTACTACCACTAAGCCACAACCCCAGCCCCTGGTCATTTCATTTCTGTTTCTTATGTCTGACAGACACACACCTGTCCTTACCTACCTGCTTCTATGACAAGAAAAATATATTCCATGTGACCTGGCTTTGAATTCTTAAAAGATAACCTATAACCATAAGGGATAATATTTTCATTACTATTTATTGTCTCTGAGTTGACAGGTAAGCACCCCTAAGATATTACTAGTACTCAGCTAAAGCCATATATTCACCATCATAGTTTTTATATAGTTACTTTATCTTGGAAGATAGTTTAGGATATTCTCTTTTCTGGCTCTCTAGTTATAATTAAACCAAATTCAAGAAAATGGGTTTCCTTGGTTTAAAATGGTAGTTTTATTCTCCTGTTAGAATTTTCTCAACAAGGAAGGCTGAAGTTGTTAAGATACCACTAATGCTAACTTACCCATCCTCTCTGCGGAAGGGGATCTAGTCTCCCTCCCCTACCCACTTCTCTCTCCCTCATTCTCTAGCCTACCATCTATTCCTTTGCTGTGTCCCCCTGTCCCTTTCTCCCTCTCTCTTCTTCCCCTTTATTGGCATTCCTTTCCCACATATATCCCTGGAGACCACAAAAACCTATGACAATGCTTGGTCCTGCAGTTGTCTAAGTAAAACACACTGGATCCTAATTTGAGAAACCTAAGCAGTAGAAGCTGTGGAAGCACCTGGAAAGTTTTTAGTCAACCTAGTGAACACATAAAATATAAGCAGAACACTCAAAACTATTCTAACCAATCTTGACAACGATATATATATATGATTTTTTTCTCCTACTTCACATTTTTACAGCTCTTAAAAGAAACAGTACATTTAAAGCTACTGTGATTACTTCAACTTTATATTATGTAAAGATGATTTTCTTTGGCAAGGTGCCAATGGAGTAATTTCAGACTCCTCTGGCAACAAATGTCTTCATAAAATTATAGGAAAGGGAAGAGGTCCCTACAGAATTCCTAATCCAGTGGTGGGGAGGGGGCAATGCAATGCTCCTTTCCTAGATTTAGCCCTCAGTCATAGATACACTTGCAGAATATGAATTATCAGCTGCTGTTTGCCTTAGCATCTTTATGTACAAAGTGAAAACAACAAATCTGACCTTCTATAAAAAGGGCTATGAGGAAAAAGAGAATGCTAAAGGCGTATCTACATGATGACCCGAAAATACCCAAATTATATAGATATTTTACTTCCAAATTTAAAAAAATATATTTCAAAAGGGAAAACTTCCCAATGAGCCATTACAGAATAGGGGCTTAACCCACTATGTACTGTGCATGGCTCACACACATAAAAAATGACTCCATTTTTTTTTTAGACCCAAACCCAGCAATGAAATCTAGGTACAGACAGAACTATAAAAGCTTTTTTAAATAATTGTTTTTTTAACTCTATGTGCATATATGATTACATGACCACTGTAATTCTACATCAGAAGAATGAGAAGTTCTACTCCATCTATGTATGATGTGTCAAAATGCATTCTACTATCATGCATAACTAGAATGAATTTTTTAAAAAAGAGTATAAAAATTTTAAAATATTTATTTATTTTCTAGCAGTCCACTTACATTTTACACTTTCCAGGAATTGAGACCATTTTTTATTTGGGGTAACAATTATTTTAATATTACTCAGAGAAGATAAAAATGAGCATTTGCTAAATCAATAGATTCCACAGTAAAACAAATAGAAAAAAAAAAAATAGCACTTTGGAACAAGTTCAAATCTGTAGTCACCTTGTGAGAAGCACCTCTGCTTTGGTCCTAAACTGTGCCCCAGACAATGATATCAGAAACAAGGAATGTGGAATTACCTTGACAGAAAGGAGCCTGATACCAGGTCTGGAAAACTTCCATTGTTGCTGGGCAGTCACACTGGTAAAACCAAAGCCATTCTTCAGGGTCCTCACCACTTTGCAAGCTGTCAAAATCCTCGTCATTTTGAAGCTGAATTGTGACTAAAATTCAATGAAATCACGTATATTTATGAGATTTTAGTTATAAGATTTTCTTAATTGAAATGAAAAAAAGCTGTGGGGGATGGTGCAGACAGGGCTCAAGGCTGACTGCACAGCGATATCTGAGTTTCCATTCATTCTGCCATTAAATGTCTTTAGCCACAGCTCCTCCTTCTCCTAACTCCTCCTCCCAGGTGATGTCCAGAGATGTTCCATGGACATGTAATACAAATTGCAACACATCAAATACTACCTTCTCCTGCTGAAATAATGCTAGAGATGTAGAAAGCCAATCATCCATCAAAGGAATTGCTTATGCAGCTGAATAGAATGACCTAGGCACAGTGGACAACCTTAGGAATATCACTTACGCTAAAGAGCAGCAACTCTCCAGTGATGCTAAAGATCAAAGGCTTTTACTTGTGTTACATGTGGTGCCTAATTTACCTCAAAAGAAACTTTGGAGTCCCCCCCCCCAAAAAAAAAAAAAAAAACTTGAGTCCTCACCATTTTCTGCATGGAAAAAGGTAATGAGAACCATAAATGGTGAAAAAAAAATTATCAGAATAAACTTTTCTCCGAAAAGAAAACCCATCTTCATTGTTTTGTAGGTTAGTAGAGTGGCATATTATATTCTTACTATTGGTTTCTTCTGTGTTCCAAGTTTCAAAGCTATCATGTGGGACCATGTCTTAAAGGATGCAAATGCTTCAAGAAGATGGAATGG
Source organism: Spermophilus citellus (assembly GCF_964194105.1). Taxonomy (NCBI): domain Eukaryota; kingdom Metazoa; phylum Chordata; class Mammalia; order Rodentia; family Sciuridae; genus Spermophilus; species Spermophilus citellus. Next base: position 110,817,530 of record NC_138192.1, on the reverse strand, counting down.
GAAAAGAGACCAGAAGGAATAGCATGAGCAATAGCATGGAGGCATGAAATCATGGTCCTTTAAAAACTGAGCCTGGTGAAACCTAGATCCTGGGTACAGGATAGGAAAATGAGTGAGCACCATGTCACAGATGACTCTGGGCTCCATGCCCATAAATAGTGTTCCTGGTAGTCCAGGAAGTGCTGTGAACAAGAAATAAAGGTGAAACATCTATTAAAGAAATATCATAGAAAATTAATTAGAATAGGCTGAAACTGGCAAAAGAAAAACCCCCAACTTAGAGAACTGAGAACAGAATGAGTGCTGTTGGTTTAGTCTATTTTAGCTTATTCTTCAATCTCATCTCTGGTCTTTTAAAAGTTATATACACATAAATATCTATATCTGTATGTGTAGTGAGGGGAGGCCAAGATTGTCTTTCTTAACTAGAAAAATTACATGCAGTCCTATAGAAAGTGTTTAAAAATAAATAAAATAAATCAAAATGTGTTATGGTTCCATTCCCCAAAGCCACCCACGCAGTGGACATTGAAGTATATTTCCTCTCTTTTCCCTTAAGTTTTAACTAACTATGAAAGTTAAAGTGCTGAGGAATCCAGAGCTTGACCATGAGAAAGACTTAATGCAAGCCACAGCTGTTGACAAAAATATGATGAACTGAGTATGGTTTTCCAGAGAGATTTTAACAACTGTGGGGTCAAAATCCTGCAACTCTTAAACCCAGAGAGAAATATAGGTGTCAGAGTTGTAGTGAGCTTTCATTTTTATCAGTAAAAGTTTCATTTCATGTTTCTAGTCACCAGAATAATGGGAAAAGGAACAGAAGATTTGGAAAATTCTGGATTAGAGAAGGAAAATCTGTTTATTGTGATTCTACTATTGTCATGCAGATTTGAAAGCCTCATAAAGTAGTGTGTAGTTTCAGGATCGTGTGTTTAGACAGACTGAAATCAACAACCCAACTGCAAAATAAATCTCACCTGAGTGAGGGAGCTTACCTTAGGATAAATAAAGGGGCAGGGCTCTAAAAGTTGATTGATAGAGAATATTAAAATTAATATTTAAAATTTAGAAATATTATGCTTTAATACAAGACGCTTTTCAAAGCATTTTAAAGAGTGCCTTTCAGTTTGGAATGATTTTGTTTCTCTTATCACACATCCACAATCCTCTCCTCCCATAACTACACACAACTGAACAGGGAGACAGACACACACACAGCCACACACGGGAGCCCAGGGAATCCACATAACAAAATGCCTTCTTTGTGAGCCAGGTAATTAAGGATCTCCTAAACATAAACCACTCATTCAGAAATGCAAATTATTTTGTATGGATTTAGTCCTATTTTCTATTGATACATTGACCTTATTGTCACTCTTTCCAGCTCTGGGCTATTTTCCTCTGTACAATCCCATGTAGAAAATTAAAAACTAAGCACTTCGCAAATTTGATGGAGTGAGAAACATCCTAATACCTTTTTATTCAATGCTGACTAAGTATTTTATTTCTTCCATGCTGAGGGCCATTGCCAAGTAGGAATGACGAATCGATATTTCCTTGCCAGCGTACCCCATGTTAAATGGACTTGCCTTGGAAATTTGCTGTGACCTTGCATGTGTGTTTGAGAAAGGTGACCCTGCTCAATGACCAGGGTGGATCCAGGTTTTATGAAGTATCCCGGTTTAAGATAATTTGGTTTTAAGGCGTTCCCGGTTTAAGACAATAGGGGTTTTAGGGAAGTTGGAGGTTGAAGATTATTGCTGCTGGGATTAGGGTGTTCCTGCTGTTTGTTCCCCTTGAGTTCTCCTGAGATTCAAATGGGATTTGGAAAAGAAAGCCTCGTGGAGTAGGTGAATGGGGCGGCAGCAGAACTGGGATTTCCCCAGAACGTGTGTGTGGAGGCCGGTGTGAGTTCGGGAATAAAGAATTGCTGTTTGAATCTACAAGGTGTGTGGTGGCTCGTGATCTTGTGCCCAGCCAAGACATTGCCACTTCCATAAATTGGAAATGTCTTAATGTGTGTGTGTGTGGAAAATGCCTCTCTCTCCCCACCTCTCTCTCTCTCTATTTCTCTCTCTCCCTCCTTCTCCTCCTCCCCCTCCTTTTCTTTCTCTCTAACTATTGTGACTATTTCAATAAAAGTTTTAAAAGAACTTGGAAATGACATACCTACTTTTTCAATGCAATACTACCTCATATATCTATATGTCTAACTATGTCATTCAAGCTGCATGCACGTGTGTGTGTTTGTGTGTGTGTGTGTGTGTGTGTGTGTGTGTGTAGAGAGAGAGAGAATTTTTTAACTAATACAATTACTTATGATTTCTTCAAAGGAATAGAATCATTCAGCATTCCAAATCCCTCAGAGCACTTAATATTTTAAATTTTACACAATTGAGATAACTGGTATAAAAATAGTGATATATCCAGTACTAAGTTATTTTCATTGTAGATTATAAGAAATTTTGAAAAACAGACAGTAGCCCACCCTGCCAAACATAACCTCTGTTAATATTTTAGGGTATTTTTCCTAGCATTTATGTCTATGGACAGGTCACAGTTTTAAAAACTGTAATAAACTTGCATTATGCTATTATGAAGTAATGTTATATTAAAAGTATGTTTAATGTTGTTACAAAGTTCTTTTAAAACCTTAGTTGAAATAACAGCAAAAAATTTTGTTTTGTTGCTTCTATTGCTGCTGTAATCATATCAGTACTGCCATTTTTATCAATATTGGCAGTATTTCTTTCCAGAAAGAACAACCTATCTACAAATTGCAATACCTGAGTGTCCCTTTCAATATATATTCAGCAACATTAAGTACCATCTTTTATTTTATTTGCTCCACTGAAGCAGGGCGTGTTTTGCTTTCTTTTAAATTTAGTTTCTTGGTGAAGTTGAACACATCTATATGCTTTTAATTAGTGCTATTCTTCTTTTGCCAACTGCTGTTTTCATGTTTTTTCCCTCCATCAATCCATTTATGTTAATGATCATAAAAATTCTCTTTAAGGGAAACATAAAGCAACACTGATTACCAGCCTGTATATGTACTAATTTTGAGTATCTTCTTCATTTGAATAGTTCAATATCAAAGATAAGGGAAGGCTTGCTGATTGGGAAAATTGAGATCAGCTCATTCTAGAGAAGAAAGACCTCAGGTTCTGGAATGAAGAGAAAATAATAGTGTTGGTAATTTTTTTCTTTAAAGGTAAGGAAACTGCCAACTGCCATCCTGGAGTGTGCTAGATAGTGAATCAGAAACAACTCTAAGAGCATCTATCAAAAAGTCTTTAATCAGCAAGTTTGCAGAGGTGCTTCTGGAAAAAATGATGGAATGAGTAAATGGATTCCTATATCCTGAATTCCTGCCTGATTGGCAATGATTATTTAAATGGGAACAAACAAAATTATGTCAGAAGAACATAAGAGGGAGAAATAAAAATGCTTAAGAATCAGTAGAGGGAGCTGCCAAACAACGATTCTTAAAAGACGATTTTGAAGAGATAAATTTAAAACAAGAAGCAAGGTATTATAAGCAAATAAATTCAGAAGGAAAGGAAATACAATAAGTCTCTAAAGAAAGTTCCACTAGTGTGTGTTTGAGCAGGAATACATGAAAATAGAGTATCAAAGTTAGAAGTCATTAGATTCAATTCTGTGATTTTTATCATAACAAGGAACATTGTCACAAGAAGGATAGGGACAAAAAGGCCATGCTTTGAGAGAAAGTGATAAAAATTTATGTCTATGTAAAAAGAAGATACTTTCTCTTAGCATATAAACTAGGACAGCTGGGAGAAGTATTTAAGTTTGGCCAGGAAGAAGACTTAAAGTTATCTTAACACTTAGCAATATAAGGATCCATAATGACAGTAGACAGATATTAGATGGTTAGAGGGTAGAATAACCAGTGACTTTGGAAACCCAATCAAGTAAAACATGTTCATTAAGATCCAATTGGCATTGTGAAGAATAGAAAGTGAGGAATCAAATATGATGAATGTGTTTATCCATCTAACATTTGATAACATAAACATTGAAGTGATACAAAAGAAGATGAAAAATGAACCAGGAAAAGAGACCTTGTAAATTTGGTTTCACACAATAAAACCCAAGGCACATGTGATTTATATCCTAGGATAATAAAAAAGCAATCATTTATAAGACCCAGTTTTGAAAACACCTAAAAGAGAACAGGTTTGTCAGTACAAGCAGCACATATTTTGTATTTATAAAGAGTAAACCTTGTCATACTAATTTAAAAATGATATTACTACTAAATGAAGTAGAAACGTTAGATGCAATCTACCTTAATTCAATAGCTCCAAGGTTATATTCTAGACCAACATGAGGTGCATACACATTAGCAAGAGAATGTATATAAACAAGTAATCGCAAACCTAAGAGGACAGAGTGAGTCAGCCAATGAATTAACTGAACTTGTCAAGCACTCGAGATGAGAACAGAGTGGGCAATGCTTTAGAAAGTTGATTCAGAATTCAAGTGACCTTGGAAAAATCGAAGACAGCCAAACACGAACTCAGTGAAGTGAAAGCAAAGTGGGCTCAAGTGTGAGTCAAAAAAGGAGGAAGAAAAACAAATTGCTAGTAAAAATTGTAGAGGGTTGATTGTAAGGAAGTGAGTCAAATCGCATATGAAACGGTCATAATGCACAACAAGGGGCCCAAAGTTAGTCATGAAAAGCTGTAGTTATAAAAGCCACATAGATAAAGTAGGATTTAGAGTGGAATTTTTAAAAAAGAAACTGGAAGTTCAGTAGCAAATTAAATATTAAATAAATTAAAATTCAAGTGTTATTTTGACCATAGATGACTCTGAAATTTAAAATGATGTCATAGAGGATTCCTAATCAAATTCTTTAATCTTCCTAAAAGTCAAAAAAAAAAAAGAAATTCTTGAATAATAAATAAAAAGAATCCTACAATAGAAGTTAAAACACTGGAATTTATAAGCACATATATTATTAACACATTATCTATATCTACAAAGAGAGACAGATATATACACTTGGAATTATGCCAATAAATGCAAGTAGATATTAAAACAAACCCATTTTAATGGCTCCAATCTTGTTTAGTGTGATTCTTACTGAAAGTTGAGGTACTTGCCATCTGTCAAACCCTTTGATTTAGTAATTAGCATGCAATATTTGCTAATAGAGTAAAAGCAATCCTTGAGCAGGGCATGGTGGTGCATACCTGTAACCCCAGCAGCTGGAGAGGCTGAGGCAGGAAAATCTCAAATTCAAAAGCAACTTAGTGAGACCCTGACTCAAAAATTGGGGAAAAAAAAAATTTTAAAAGTTCTGGGAATGTGGGTCAATGGTTGAATGCCAGTGGGTTCAATCCTAGTTTAAAAAAAAATAGCTAATGCTAGCACAATTTATTGTGGTTTGTGCAAGATCACACAGCTAATAAGTTGCAAAGCCAAGATTCAAACTCAATTCCTAGCCAATGCCCACCCTCTTCCAGCATGCCAGTTGCTTCTAGGGAAAACAGAGAGAACAGCACAGGATGACTTGTAAAAGTGGGCTGGTTAAGACTCAATGTAACAGAAAGAATATATAAGTGTGAAGGTTACAAAGGCTAGATTTCTGTTGTTCAAAAGCATTTATGACAACCAGGTGAAAAATGAGTATACAAATTCAGTAAAAATGAAATAAGGAGAGAGAAGGAAATAAACATAACTTATCTGATTTGTTATTTTTAAAATAAAAATAATATAAGAAATGAAGAAAATAATATGGAAATAAAGCTTTTCCCAGTAATTTGGAAAATTACTTTTTCCAGTAATTTGATTAAAACTAACTGGCCTGGGAGCTACACTTCTAGCTGGCTAAATGATTTGGTTGGTCTCACCTAAGCTAGCAAAGGATACCTTATATTTCTCTAATATCTCATTGCTTGGAGTCACTTATTCTAGAACCATGGAATCTGGGTATATTAAGGCTGTTGAATATTTATGATTTTTTCAGAAATAAAATATAGAATTTTTAAAAGAATAGTCAATTCAGGAAAGATTTATTGAGTAGTTTCTAAATCAAACACTGTATATCAAGAAATAGGGTTGTCTCTTGCCAATAGATGCTTTGTAGAAGTTATAAATTTTTGAAATGCTAAATTCCCATCAGACAGTGTATAAAAAATATATAGATAGACAGTCTGATGTAGCTGGAAGGAATCTTCCAAATTGTTTTTCTAATTCCTTTATTTTATATAAGTAAGAAACAGTTATCTATGTGAGCCAAGTTTATCCCATTATTCTTGAATTATTTAATGCTAGATCCCAAGCCTTTAGTAGAAATTCACATAGAAACTTAAGTTCCAAACAATAACTACATTTCAAATAGAAATAATTTTACAAATGATGAAACAATTAGAAAAGAAACTAACAATTACATAAATCAAACTAATCTTGGCCAAAGCATTTTCTTAAAACTCAACTTAAGCATGTCTACAACATAAACTTCACCAAATAAGACGACTAAATCATTAGATAAGTGTTCATTCTTAATTGTAAAGTATTTCTAAGAAAAAGTTAACAAAAAAATGGAAAGAAAGAAAATTCATCAGCAGGCTTCTGTGAAAAAAAAAATCTTCTAATGTGCTGAACAGAACAAACTACTCTGATGAGCTTGTTTTCTCAACTTGTGACAAAAGTAAACACAAATGATTTTGCAAGATTCTAAAGAGCAATCCTGGCCATCAGGAGGGGTTATCAATGGTAATACCACTCATGTTCCAGAAGAGTACTGGATCCTCTTTAAATTAAACATTTTTGAGGATCACAGAGAAACCGGTTGTGCAATGGTCTTGCAGTTTGCCAACTTCATGAAATAAAGGGCAGCAGTTTACATTAAAATGACGTAGAAGACATTTTTTTTAACAGAACATCTACGCACATTCCTACTCCACCCCTTTTATAGAACATTTGTTGTATTAAATCTGATTCTTTCTATGACCTCCTATTTCCAGAAGAATTTAGTCCAAGTAGAAGATGTTTTCTACCCTCCTAGAAATGGGGCCATAGCTTTCACAGACATTAAATTCCATCTTCCTAGAATCTTAGTGCAACTTGCCCTGAATGGACTGCACAGCTTCTTCCTCCAGACTGGCAGATTTCTGAGTTGAATCATTCTAGTGCAGGAGTGTCTACTTTTATTTTATACAGGCTAAAATTGTTTGAAAAAAAAATTAATGCTCTGGAGTTGGAAAAAAAACAACAAAAAAGAATAACAAGAAGTTGAAGAGAAGAGGGATAAAGAAGAAAAGAAGAAAAAGAAGTCAACCTCCTGATCCTCGAATTCTACAAACTGCTAACAATGAATCAATGAGTGCCTTCTTGGATTCCAATTCCTGACATGCCTTTGAGAGTTGAAGAATTAAATATTGTATTCTGGTACTATTTATTTAATGTCACTTATTTTGAGACTATATTTATTCTCTGCTAGTAGGAAGAGGAAAATATATAAAGTTGTTCTGAGTTGATTTTGGATTAGGGAATTAATTATTTGAAGAGAACACACGTGGAAACTTTATGAACTACAATAGCCAAGTATCAGAAAATCAAAAAACATGTCAAGATTTAAAAAAAAATTGTGTGTGTTTAAAAGTTAATTTGGATTAGATGTCAAGGTCAAGCAGTACTGAAAATCCTATGAAAAAGTGATTAGATACCTTGCAAGATGTAAGACAAATGAGAGAAACCGTTGGATAACAGGGGTAATATTGTTACTACTGTGCTAATTACTGTGGATGATACACCAGTGCATGACTTGGACAAAGAAAAGCTCTTCAGGTCAGAATAAGATACGAACTAAGAATGACAAGTGTCTTCACATTTCTAAATATGCTGATCCAAAAAGTCACTTGTCCATTAGTGTCTGATGTTTCTAACTACCTGGATCAATTAGTACTTAACTAATCCATTTGTACTTAACTAATCAATCTTTCTCTTATTATAACTCACCTTCAAAACAAGGAGAGATATAGAACTTTCAGGGACCAGGGCTATAATAATATAGGAATATGAAATCCCAGTTATAAAATATTGCTACTCTCAACCCAAACTTAGGATTCTCTCAAAAACATCTAGTTCTTTGCCAAAATCTCAAACACATGGAATTATACATTCTGTAAATAAATTGCTTAGTTGAGAAACCTTTAAATAAAAAACAAAAATAGTTTAAATAAAAACCTTTTATTAAATAGTAATTTTTCTCACTTTTCTTTCACATGATGAGGTTAGAAGACTTAAGATCTAATGAAAGTTATTAATACCTTCAATTAGGGCTTTTTAAGGGTGTAGTTTTTATACACAAGTAAATCAAAATACTTCTAATCATCTCTCTGTGAATATGATCCAAAAATATTGCTTTCATTAGACTATATAGGTCTTTCATTTTAGTTTCATTTTTGATATATGGGGTAAGAAAAGTGAGAAATTTATTATTAAGATATCCCAATATTTGTCTTGATAATATTTAAAAGCAAATTGAAATATTACATTGAATCAAAAAAGCAGGATTCATATATGGAAATATAGTTTTTAAATTAAGTTTTGCATTGTCTACAAGCAAAATCAGCCTCTGTAGCCAATCCTCTGGTTATAAACCAGAATCAGTTTCCACGAAAATCACTCTTCTAAAGAGGAAGTGCTTTTAAAAAAAAAAAGAAAGTTTATCATGTTAATGGACCAAAAAAATAGCAAATGTGTCCACTCAGCACCATCTTTTTTTAATTGTTGTTTCAGCCCTTGAGATTTAGAGGTAGAGTTTGGCTTAGATTCCAGGCAAACAAAAATGTGTGGGTCAGGGAGGGTGAGGGCCAGATGACTCCTGAACAATGACGGTCAAGCCTGACTCCTGGCAGGGCCTGGGCCCTGGGAGGTCCTGCTCTACAGCCATGTTCTTTCACCACCCTTTGCCATGGCCACTGAGTGGAATCCAAGTGTCTTACCTCTCTGTCTACTTTTTTTTCATCTTTTCCTCATTCTGCCACACAAATTTCACCAGAGAAGATATTTAGGACATAACAGGAAGAGTATAAATGAGAGAGGAGTCAAAGCAGGAATGCATGATTATTAAAGGATATATTTAAAAGATAGAACTGAATCTCACAGCTTCAGGAACCATACAACTTCTCTTTACTAAAATTGTCTCCTTATTCAAAGGAGTTATTAGAGGGAAAAGTAATAAAACAGATTAGGAGTTATTTACCCAATATAAAATGATACAAGATTTATCTGATGAAGAAATCTGAAACTGAATGTTAATTAGATTGAATTTCTCAATTTATCTATATCCTGTCTGTCCTCCAAGCTACATGAAGCCGTATTTTCGCTGTGGACTTTAAGTCCATCCTGTATGTACCATATAGTGAACGCACTATAATAATACTTTTATTTCATACACTGATACTCTCCTGATTAAAATCATTAAATTAGCACCACACTGGTTATTGGCCTCTGTGCAAAGCTAAAAATACAATATGTTCACTTTTCCAGAGCTTCACACTCTTCTTTCCTTATTTATGTTATGTGATCCTAAATTAATCTGTTCACTGTCTGTTTATATCAACAAATTGGAACTAGTAGCAACTATTTCCTCCCATAGGCAATAAAAAATAATTAATTTTTCCAATTCCTCCTGTTAACATTTCTTAGCGGTCTTTTATGTGCCAGGCATGGTGCTAAATCCAGAGAACAAAAATAAGACTGGACCATGGGCCTGCCCCCACCAAAGCTCATTCTGAAAAACATTTCAGGCTTATCTTCAAAATAGACAAAACTGATCTTTTCTACTCTGAGATTGAACAAAAAAGAATAACAAAAAAGAACTGAAAACCTAAGAAGCCCAAGATCCACAAGACCCATGCAGAGGAGGCCAAATCAATATTCCTCCCAGCAGCTCTCCCAGGATGAAGTACCAGCACCTGTTTATGCACCTCACAAAATAAAAGCCCCCATGTCATTGTTCATATCCCACAGGAGTTGACCCATACCTTGGGAGGCCCTTCAGATCCCACACCTTCTCAAGTAAACAAAAAGAATCACACTTTCCACCAGCCAGTGTTGTCTACAAGGTCTGGTGATCAACACTAAACAAACTGAGTAAAACTGTAAATATCCACTGTAAATATGACTACATAGACAAGGTATAAATTCTGAAATATAACATTAACAGCTTTTAAAAAAATGCTTTCTGAAAACGTGTGAAAGATAAACTCAGGATAAAATACATCTCAAAATGCATTCAGACGAGTATGGATTGCTGTAAAGACATAGGCATAATATGAAAAACAGCAAGTCTTAAAATAAACACACCCCAAACACTCATTAAATTGTAAATCTAGACTTCCTATCCCACCCAATAAGAATACCACAATATAATTACTAGATCACAGAAAGAAAAGTAAAGGCTCATACCAAAATTATAGTAAAGATATAAGGGTTTTAAAACTCAGGAATAATAAAATTTCTCAAGAACTCCTCATCAGAATCCAATGAATTACTCAGCTCACCACTGTTCTTTGTTTTCCAAATCTTGAATATGAGCAGCTAAGAAAAGATGAGCCACATCAAAATCAAAGCAAGCACACTTTTGACTGTTAAAGCTTAGACACAGGATGGCTGGAAACAGGATTGCCATGTCCAGGCCCAAGTTAGCAAAGTCCTTTTTTAAGGAGATTAATCTTTTTCTTCAGGCTTGAAAACCCTGTGCTATGTCTGGGAAAATAACTACTCCACTACCTTGATACTGCACTCCGTGGTTCTTCCAGACCTAAGATAAGACACTTTTCCTTATCTTCTCTGAAGAAAAGAAATGACTTCAAAGTCCAGGAGACAGGTCATACTGTAATGCCAATAGGATTAGAGGCTTTACCAGATCACCTGACTTTGAACTAGCGTAAGAGGGGAAAATGTACTGGACATTTTGATTCAATTAAAAAAAAGCCTCAAAATTAATATATTTCCTCAGTAAACATATGTCACAAATACCTTGATGAATTTCAAGATTAAATATGATGGGTATTCTTTCACATACCTAATATATTACACTTCAGTAGCAGAAACATGCTCCAAATTTTATTTGTAATTGTATCTCAAGTCTAGTATAATTTTTTATTTCAAGGAATATCACATTCTCAAAGTAATATAAGGAAAACTAATTAAATACAGTTGAAAATAATTTATGGCTTTAAAACTATTTTAAGTAATATTTACATGTATAAATGATACATAGTGTTAAGTAAAATGTTATTAAAATGTTTCTCTTGAAGAAAGCAAAGCATCCTGGTTTCTATTAATTTTCTTTTGATATATTTAAATCCTTACAATCAGCAGAATTAGAAGTTTTTAATATTAAATGTATAAAATGTTCTTCAAATGAGTATGAAAAGCATAGCTGTGTGTTCATACAAGTCAACTAGAAACCCCAGAGCTGAGCTTTATCATGAATTCATTCTCTCACAATGGCTGAGTTATTTAACCTTTGTGTGCATCATTTTCACATAAGGAAATTGAGAAAGATTAATGATCATGAGAAAAAGAACTCTTGGCCTAAAGGTGCATCTCTTCAAATGTTCTCTGTGCAGAGGAGGAATATTTTCAGTCATGCATTTCAGAAGGTAGTTTCTAATATCTCACAACCACTGACATGAATTCATTCCCAAATATTTTCTGTAACCACTAACATGTGCAGCATGTTAAGCTGGTCAAGAAGCAGAGGTTAATTCTGTCCCTGGCTCTGTCATAACCTTGTCCTACCCTTATCCAAGTCAATTAATCTTCTGATGGCCCAGATTTTCTAAAAACTGGGAAAGTCAATGAGACGAAAATGACAGAGACATGCAAGAGTTAATGAGAGGATATCTATCAAGCTCTATAATCTCAGAAGAGAGCACCAAGAAATGCCAATTTGATTAAACCTCAGAGGGCCCAATCAATATTCAAAGCCTTCATGGAATTGTTAAGGAATAAGGGGGAGAGGGATTCTGATCCCTGATTTTGTATGTTTGACTTAGTCATTGTTTATTCTTCATTCATTCATCCATTCAACAGTTGATTATCTTTTACTACATACCAGAAATTCCAAGAAGCAATGGTGAAATAAACTGACATGGTCCCAAATATCATGATATCTCATAGGAGATGCTTAATTAGGGTGCAAGGCTTTGTAAGATTAAGTGTGCTCCCTAATTCATATGTTAATGGCCTGGCACCAGTGGTGCAGGTCTGTAATCCCAGCCTGTAATCAAAACTAGCCTCAGAAACAGGAGGCACTAAGCTACTCAGTGAGACTCTGTCTCTAAATAAAATACATAATAGGGCTGGAGATGTGGCTCAGTGGTCCAGTGCCCCTGAGTTCAATACCTGGTACCAAAAAAAAAAAAAAAAAAAAAGAATTCATTCATGTGTTGGAATCTTGGTCTCCAGTGTGGCAATGTTAAAAAGTAATATGACCTTTAAGAAGTCAGTGGTGCTTTTTGTCCCCTCCCTATGTTCTGGCTTCCTTTCTTGCCAAGTGTTCCCTCTCACACTCCTGCCATGATGCCAATCGTATGAGATCCTTACCAAAGCCAATGCCAACACCAAGCTCTTGAACTTCCAGGACTGCAAGCTAATAAATCTCTTTTTGTTACAAAGTGCTCAACCTTTATAGTAACAGGCAACTAATATAGAAAATTGTTGCAAAAGAGCAGGGTCATTACTGTAAATATACTTGAAAATGTGGAGGTGACTTTGGAAGTGGATAATGGCCATAAAAGTCACAAGAGTTTAGAGGGGCAGGCAAGGAAAAGACTAGAATGCTATAAATAGAGCAGTGATATTCTGGTGAGGGCTCAGAAGACAAGGAGACTAGGGAATTAGTCTCAGACCTGAAATGATGATCATATTGGAAAATGAAGAAAAGGCCTTTCTTACAACCTCCACTGCAAAGAATTTGGATGCATAGTGTCTATGACCTAAGACTTTGCAGAAGACCAAACTTAAAAGTGATAAACTAATTTATCTGATAGAAGAAACTTCTAAACAATAAAGTATTCAGGCAGCAGCATGGGTATTATTGGCCACTTTTACTCAGAATTACAGTAGTACAGGAGCAAAAGGAATAGAATGGAAAGATTTGGAAAATTCACAGCCTGACCTAGGAAAGAGAGAAAAATTATGTATGCTCAGGAGAACAAAATAATGATGCATTCTAGTTATCCCCTTGCTACAGAAATCAGTGAGATAAAAATGTGCCAATAGCTTCACATCTGGACAATTGTGAAAAGATCTCAAGGGCATAATCTCAGAAATCTTCAAGGTTGTCCCTCCCATCAACAGAACCAGAGTCCTTCTAGGGCACAACTGTTTTAGAAAGTGCTCTGAGGCAACTTCCCTGGGCATTTAGCCCAGGAACACTTTAGAATATGTCCCCTGGTTTCCTGGAAAAGTTCTCCAGAGCTGCAGCTATGGTTCAACAGGTATAGGCACTGCTGGTGCCTGTGGACGACCTTGATAGCAGCCACTCAGTGTTGACTAGCAGGTGCACCAAGTACAAGAGTTATGAGGCATGACAGTTTGCACGGAGATTTCAAAGGAAACCTTGGTAGCCAGATGGAAGTTTGCCACAGATCAGAGCCCCTGCAGACAGTCCCCAATGGAGAGATGCCTAATGTAGTCATGGAAGTGAAGCCACAGGAGAGAACCCAGGATGACAGACCAATCAGCAGCATGCTGCCATGATGCTATTTGCCATGGGGTCCTCACTAGAACCAATACTGTGCCATACCTTTGAACCCTCAAGGACAGTGTGTTCAATAAATTTATAAACTACCCAGCCTCTGGTACTTTGTAATACCAACATAAAAATGAAGTAATGCATGAGGCTTTTAGTGTATTAAAGTAGTTTAATAACTGCACAATACATAGTTACAATACACTATTACAAACTGCAGAAAAAATAGTAGGGTATTTTCTGGGGAGTAAAATTCAGGTGAGTAGACATGGACAATCTGAGGAAGCTGAGATATAAATGATACATGTTCTGTGAGTAATATGGGAGGGAAAGCAGCCCACTCAGAAGGAGCATGGTCTGTGGACTTTGAGATGGGAATTAATGGCACTTCCAGGAATTGCTTGGTGGGACAGGAAAAAAGGTGAACAAGGCAGGGGATGTTACCAAGAGAGATCTGAGAGGAGAGAGATTCTATAGAGGTGAACAGGAGGTGTTAAGACATTGATTTGCATTCACAGTGCCATAAGATATCACTGAAGGATTTGAACACAGAAAGTGAAATTATTTTATTTATAATGTAAAAGATTAATGTGATTGCTGTCTAGAGATGCATTGAATTCAAGGGGTGTCCATGTAGTAAGCCAGCTGTGGTAGACCTATTTGGGTGCCCCAAGCAGGTCCCTTTACTGGGCCAGTGCATTCATGGCCCAACCACTGTGAGCATTGGCTGCTAGTCACTCACCCCTGAGACCCTTTTCAGAGAGTTGTACTGGTTAGGAGCATTTCCTTGCTCCATCATAGAAGCATGAAAAACCAAACTCTTTTATCTCGAGGGTAAACAATTCCGCCATGTCATTTGTACTCCACAATCCTTTGCCTGTGGACTATGCCAAGGCTAGACTGTAGTTGAAACCAGATATTAATGTTATTTAAGTGATGAAGGTAGATGTCAGTTTGAAGTAGATCAGAGTAATGGGACATTTTTTTTAAAGTGGAGATAATATGGGAAGAAAACAGTTAAATAAAAGAATAGAAGCTGGATGAGAATTCAGAAGTAAGAGGTTTTATTTGGTGTGGGTTTGTTTTGCTTTTCAAGTTTGAGGGGATATGCTGTTGTTTATTTATTTGTTTGTTTTGAGATAAAAGTGATCTGTACATATTTGGAGGCTGATAAGACTGTTCTACCTGAAAGGAAGAGGGAATGTGCGTTTCCATGGGAGAGAATATAACGAAAAAAGTGAAGACTATGAAAAAAAGAGAAAAGATGAGAGCCAATGAGCATGGAGAAGGATTCATTTTTCATAGGAGGAACAGGAGGATAGGAGGAGTAGGTGCATGAAATATCCCTTCTTTTGATGAAAGCTTATAGATTCAGTAGTATGAAGGTAAGAGCATGGCCACCCAGGGGTTTCCACTTTATAATGAAGTAGAATGTATTTCATTCAGTTTTCCACTGAAGATGGGATGGTTTAAAATGATTCCTTTGGCCAGGCACGGTGGCACATGCCTGTAATCCCAGCGGCTTGGGAGGCTGAGGCAGGAGTTCCATAAGTTCAAAGCCAGCCTCAGCAATTTAGCAAGACCTTAAGCAACTTATTGAGAGCTTGTCTCTAAATAAAATATTTAAAAAGTGGCTGAAGATGTTTCTCAGTGGTTAAGCAACCCTGGGTTCAATCCCCAGTATCAATCAATCAATCAATCATAAAATAATTCCTTTGGAAAATAAGATCATGCTCTCCTTAGAGCACTACAGCAAGAAAGCCAGTAGTATTAGATTTCCATTTGAGATTGGTGATCATAAATAGTGACAGCAGAATGGCCATGAATATGGTTTTCTCCAGCCATTTTCAAATGCGTGGATGCATGCATAGAGATGGAAGGCTGTTCACAAAGGTTTGAGCTTTGCCAGGCCAGTGAGAGAGGAATGGGAGCATAGAAAGCATCGGAAGGAATAATTATAAGGGTAAACCCTAGATTTTAAAGCAGATAAGAAGGGATGCTCAAATAACTCTTTTTTTAAATTTTGTTCTAATTAGTTACATATGACATGACACATCATACATAAATGGAGAATAACTTATCATTCTTCTGGTTGTACATGATGGAGAGTTATATTACACATGTTGTGTAATCATATATCAAAGCACTCTTAAAGCTCAAAGAACCATCAATGAATATACAAGGTCAAAAAATACAGGAGGGGAGAGGTGGGCCAAGAAGAACACTGACATTCTAAGGAGGACTAGTTTCTCATAAAGAGAGGTCAAAGAAGTGACAGAGTTGGTTGCTGAAGTCAAAGCTGAGGCATAGGATTGGGACATTTACTAAAGATGCTTTACATCAACCTATTTGGTTCACACAACTGGGGTACTCTGTGGTTCAGCCACATATGCCTAATAATATTAATTCTCTTTTCAGAAAATAATTACATGCCTTGTATTACAAGGCAGCCCAGATGAATAAGTTGTATCCAATAAAACAAATATTCTCCCAGTTTTTCCTTTGGAGGAACCTAAATTTCACATCACAGAAATATTGATTTAAATACAGTTCTGAAAACAAAATTCTTTCCAGGGGTTAATAGTACTAATGTGGCCTTGGACTTCTCTAAGTCAGCACAACTGATCAATCAGCATTTCACTGATTGCTTAATTCCTCCTCCTCTACATAAGAGGGGGAAAAAGCCCTTGCAAAACGTGTTTGTTCTGTTTGTTATTCTGGACAAAGCCGATAACGAGTTGCAGCTGCTGTACAGAGTGTACTGCTTGCGAGGCCATTGCTGTAACTTATAGATAGAAAGGAGCAGCCAGAGATGTGCCTGCGGCTGAAGCCAGTGCTACAAATAGGACAGCACTCTCCAGCTACCGTACATGCATTTCATTATCCGACAATTTGTTCTGGGAGGACAGTTTGATTGACCGAGGAAGAGACTCAAAAAGAGAGATTTTTAAATATCACAACTCAGCTGAAAGAGTTCTTCTGTTTTTGCCAACCCAAAGAATTCGCTACTGTCAGTCTCAATAAAGATGCCCATAATTGTAGGTGAGGCAGACTATGAACATGGGTCCCTCTGGACAGAGAGCATCCCTGATGATTCGAGCCTTGGGGCTATGCCTCAGGCCTTACAATCCCTAGTGGTGAGATCACTTGTACTCCCAGCCTTAATCCACCCAAGTTCTGCCCCTTTCAAGGGTAACTAATGGCTGAGTCAAAAAGATGTGAGGTCACTATTCTTGACCATCAAATAGATATTGAAACTGAGCTAAATAAGAAAGTAACATCATTTGTCCATTATCTGTGATACAGTTTTCTATTTTATCATAGATTATTAATTAGGATATGAAGAAAAAAATGGCAATCAATATGATCAATTATTATTCAAAATAATGACATTTCTAGAATGGAATAATAAAATAGTAGGCTTGGTTTCAGTAGATTTCCAAGTTAGCCATTTACTAACTATGTGACCTTGAGCAAGTTGCTTTAACTTTTTGAACCTCATTTTCTTCATATACAAAATGGGAATAAAAACACCTGCTATAGATAGTTGTTGAGATAATTTCAGTGAAATAAATTATGTATAAAGTCTGGCATTGGTGAATAAAGGAGACTATCAGCCACTTACAGTGAGATTATAAATTGGTCTTGTCACTTTTTAGCACAATCTGTCCTTCTATAGTAATATGTAAAATGTGCATACCCTATGGCAATAGCATTTCTCCATATGTAACTTAGATCAATGTTAAAATTAGGTAGAGGGAAGTGATGGGAGGAGAAGGCAGTGGATGTGGGGATGGGAAAGATAGTAGAATGAAAAAGACATATTACTATATGTGTATGCATGACTACATGTGTATGTCTGAGTGCAACATATACACTCAGAAAAATAAGAAATTATTCCATATATGTAGGATATATCAAAGTGCATAAATGCATTCTACTGTGATGTATAACTAATTAAAACAAATATTAAAAATTTTTTAAATGTGCCCCAAATGATAGCTACATATATGGATAGACATTAACAGCACCATAAAAGAACCAGTGCAAATAATATTTAAAAGTACTCATATAATTTTCTCTTTTGAAATTCTTTTTACTGACCTTCTCTAGATACATACTCACTTGTTTTATTAGAGTGGTTTAAGATTATTACAGGAAAGCAAGAGAAAGAAAAAGTTAATGTTCATTTTCCAGTACACCAATGTGATCTTGTTCCAAGACAATAGTTCTAAAACATAAGATTTATCCAGGGAGAAAGAATTTTTAATCCTTATACTGCTATTTATTTATCATGACCCAGCCTAGAGGACATTCAGATTATATTGCATATTTTCATATCACAATGAGGCCAAGCCTTCTTATTATGATTGTACAGTATTGAGGTAGAAGGTAGGAGATGTGGCACAGGGGAAATAGATAGCCCAAAGTCCACCACTTCTAGAAAGAGGAGTGGTAGTAAGAAAAATAGAGATGTAGGAGTCAAGATCAGCATCCTTTATTTCCATTCCTACACCCAAACTTCAAACAAGAACCACTCGTCAAAGAAATAAGAGTGATATAACAGAAATGACAGCAGCAGGTCAGCAGATAGAGCCCATGGCATCCCAGAGCCTGGACACAGAAGACCCAGGATTATCCACACTGGGGCAACCCAGAGTTCTAAGTGTATTACAGGAATGAAGAGCCTGGAGTGATGATAAAAAGACCAGTGAAAGCATATAATTTCAGACAAACTACAGCTGGCCAAACCAATATCACTCCAAAGAATAAATGAAATGTAACGTCACACCAGAGACCAACACAAAGAGCAGACCAGCTCAGAACCCTCTGTGGATATCAAGGAAGGTCCAGAGGTCACCACATCAATCCAGGCACTCTTCCCTTCTCCACCACCAAATCATGTAAGCCAAACAACCAGCAGCCATCCTGAAAAAGGATCAAGGAAAAAAAATTGTCATATTGAACTAAAGTCTTTGTAGATGAAATAAACCAGATGAGTTATTTTTTTAACAGTTACATCTTATTTGCACATTTGAACCTACTGTGGGCAATTCAAACCTTGCTTCAAAGTAATCTATAGAGCTAAGATTAAACAAAATACAGTATGCCAGTTCTGTGAAATATTTTTCAGCAGCTTACAGCATTAAAGCAGAGAGTAAGAGCCAACACTGACATAGCATTTACCATATGGCAGACTATGCTGAGTGTGTTACAGATGTTATATCATCCTTCAATAATCCTGTAGGTCCCAGCTGCTCAGGAGGATTGCAAGTTCAAAGACAGCCTCAGCAACTTAGCGAGGTCCTAAGCAACTTAGCAAGACCCTGTCTCAAATAAAATATTTAAAAGGGCTAGTGATGTAGCTCAGTGGTTAAATGCCCCCGGATTCAATTCCTGGTACAAAAATAAAATAAAATCTTGTGAGGAAGGTTCCATTGTTTCCATTTTACATGTGAAGAAACTTGTTGCATAAAAGTTGTCTTCTCTGGTGTCCCCTAGTACTTAGTGATGAAGCCTAAATGAAAGGAGCTGTAAAGTATTCTAGAAAGTGAGAAAAACCATTTACAAGACAACATGCATAGTATGACATTAATAAAACACAAACACACATGAGCCAACACTATAACTATACAACTTTTATCTGTAAGTGTCTAGAAGAAGGTCTGAAAGGATATTATAAAGTTGACAGCAAGATGAATATTTTTTTTCCCATAGGGAGATTTTAGCCTTATCTCTAATGTTTTCTTTTTTTCACATTGAGAATATAGTAATAGAGTACTCATTTTACTAAAACCTGACAAAATATATGATGCTAAAAATGATGGCCTGAAGTATGGACATATGTAATATTTTTATTTTCTACTTTACTTATTTGCTTGTATTGCCAAAATTATAAGAAAATATAAGAAATGAATTGTATAAAGTTGAAAGTTAATAAGTTGCACACAGTTGCTCTATCATCCCCACTGGGTGTCAAAGGGCTGATTTTTAATTATGCAGTAGTTATTAAATAGGGATCAATGTCATTCTCTCATGAACACTAACAAAAACAAAAATAGTTACTGTAGACAAGATAGTTTTCATTAAAAAGTAAAAGATTGGGCTGGGGATGTGGCTCAAGCGGTAGCACGCTCGCCTCGCATGCGTGCGGCCCGGGTTCGATCCTCAGCACCACATACCAACAAAGATGTTGTATCCGCCGAGAACTAAAAAAAAAAATAAATATTAAAAATTCTCTCTCTCTCTCTATCTCCTCTATCTCTCTCTGTCTCCTTTAAAAAAAAAAAAAGTAAAAGATTGGGGAGTAAATTATTGAAGTTAAAACACATAAACATGTCTCATTTAATATATGAAATATGTTTAGCTACCATAAAAATCAGTTTTTTTGATTTCTCTTAAAGACCACTTGAACCTCATTCTGGGATGTTGTGTAATCTGTAATATACAACAGTAGAACACCTCAATTGGAGCACTATTTTTATGCATATACATGTACAAAAGAATAAGAAATAAGGATACAGACTTTATTATAATTGGAAATGTAGGTCCTTGTAAAGTTTATAATAGTTTTTAAAACTTGGATAACAGATCTGTGAAAATGGCACCTTATTAATTTTGAAAATAATTTCATTACACAATTATGTAATCTCTCTACTTCAAATCCTGCTTAGACAATCAAAAATATGCTACCATAGGAAAGATAATAAATGACACAACCCTCTCCCAGGCCATAAGCTTAAAAAAAAACATATTAAATGGAAAAAGAGTCCTTCATTGCTAATTTCCAGGGAAATACAGTTAACATAAAAGATACATATTAAATTTTGGCATTGAATGATCTCATCTGTATAGCAGAGAAAAAATATAGACACAGATATGTAGATAGCCTATATTTCCATGTAATAGAGTACTGTTCTTTCAGCCTGAGAGGACTAGTAGTACCGGGGAGTCATGTGGAAGAGGGAACAGCAGGTGTTTCATAGGAGAACAAACTGCTTTAGTCTCCGTGCAAGGCCAGTGTAAGCACAAGTACATCATCTGTCAACAGTACCTGATGAATCGCATCACTGCTGATCCTAACATAATCATTGCTGTTTCATAATTTCCATATAAAATGGCACACTGTTTAGGGAAATGTGGCAGCTTACTAGAGATTGCTGGTCTAAGGCACGCACCCTAGAATCAGGGTATCATATTTGATTAAGACTGCAATTGAACAGCAGTTGAACAGTGTTGCTGTAACACCACGAGAACACTCGACTGTGTCAGCACTCAATACTTCAGAGGGCTGTTTTGGCAGGTGTTATTTATGTTATTTATGTGTGGCAGACATACCCCTGGCAGAGGATGACAGTTCCATGCTAGAGGGAACTCGCCATCCTGTGCACAGTCTTTGCCCATCACTCCAACCAGACTGAGTTAGGCAATTGTCATTCCTCCAGAACACACAGAAACTGCAAAAGAGAAAAAATGATTCACTTGGAAAGAGTTTTTCCAATTAAAATTGCTTTTTCCTCTTCCTTTAACATTAGTCCTCCTCATCGCTCATTGGTTTGAAAATTAACCCCTTAGCAATGTACTGTAACTGAACCTGGTGGTGATTTGAGGAAATAGAAATCCAAAACTGATAATTCATCTTTAGATAGTATATAATACACCTCAGTAGCTTATCAGTATTTCAAAGTACAAAAGCTAAAGAAATTCCTACTAAAATGCATCTGGTGTCATTAAGGAGGGAAATGGTGAACTTTATATCTTTCTGGGTCTTTGGTGTATTCATAAATGTGATATAAATTTATCACAGTCTTTCAATGGCTAATATTTCTACCACATGAAATAGTGAAATCATCAGATGGGATTTTTTCTTTTTTTTCATGTTTATCTTGCACTATTTAGCTTTAGTTTTAAGAAGTAATCTAAAAACCCAGCCAACAATTTATTCTTATGTCCTTTCTCCCTTATTCTCATTTCCCTCTTATTGGATATAAGACTTATCAGGCAGATTAATTTGTTCTCTACAAAATTGTTAGATAGTAGATACCCACAGGTGGTTCCAATGTTTTGAAGATCTATTAGCTCATTATGGTTTGCTAACCCACTGGGTTTATATCAAAAGAATATTTAAATGCTATTTAAGTCAGAATATATATTTTCTTTCTTTATTTACTCATTATTTATTTACTTACTTATTTAATTTGGTACCAGGAATTGAACTCAGGGGCACTCAACTACTAAGCAACATCCCCAGCCCTATTTTGTATTTTATTTAGAGACAGGGTCTCACTGAGTTGCTTAGCACCTTGTTATTGCTGAAGCTGGCTTTGAACTCATGATCTGCCTGCCTCAGCCTCCAGAGCCACTAGGATTATAAGTGTGCGCCACTGCACCTGGCTGAATATATATTTTAAGTCAACAAAAATTTTAAGATTACCAATAACAGTAAATTGATTTTCTCTCAAATTTAAAAATTGTATGTATATAAAACATGTATATAAAACAATTTTTGTAGAAACTTAATCACCATGTAGAGTACTCAGGATGGATTTAGCCTACTTCTTGCATAAGTCTGAAACTTTCATTGAAGATGACAAGTCAATGCCAACAGACCTGAATCTGCAACCCAGCGTTGTCACTCACTAGCTGAGTGAACCTATATGCAATCTCTCCAAATCAGCTTTCTCATCTTAAAAATGAAAGTCATGCTGGGAGCAGTGGCACATGCCTGTAATCCCAACAGCTGGGGAGGCTGAAGCAGGAGGATCTCAAATTCAAAAGCCAGCTTTAACAACTGAGTAAGGCCCCAAGCAACTTAGTGAGAGTCTCTCTCAAAACAAAACAAAAAGGCTTGGGGCTGTGACTAAGTGTTAAAACACCTTGGGTTCAATTTCTGGTTAAAAAAAAAAAAAAATCACCTCCCTCATAGTGTTCTCCATAGGTCATCTATAGATGATCTATAGATGGGCAGCAATCTGGCCTGGTGGAACAGGGGCCTAGCTCCAAGCTCCATAACTTTGCCCCATTAATAAGGAGGTTTCAATGTCATCAAAGAATGGAGAAGGAAAAGAAGAAGAGAAACTTAACACATTTCTCTCTCTCTCTCTCTCTCTCTCTCTCTCTCTCTCTCTCTCTCTCTCTCTCTCTCTCTCCCCACACACACACACATGTAGTAAAAAAAAAAAAGGTGTTATGGCTAGGATGATATTTTTTGAAATATTAACTGATGTGTTTTCTTCCCTGTGTTTCCTACCCTACCCACTGAGTCAAACAGCATTCCTTATTTCCTGGAGGGCAAATAGAACAAAGAACCACATTCCTCACCTTTGATATTCAAACCTGGCTTTTTTAAAGCCAATAACTGAGATAGTCTGGAAATTTAAGGTATTATTATAAGAAAACAATGAATTTGCAGATTTCAAACCCCTGTGAGAGAGGTTGGGCATTTTACCTATTCGCCCATCCCGCCATGGAAACCCCAGATTCAAAGATCAGTTAATACACCTAGAGCAGGGATGCTAATACTTTTTTTCTCAAACCACAGCCAGAGAATGCTGCAGCCTCTTAGGTAAACCTTTCACTCAGCATGGTACTAAAGTAAATGTGGTCCCGACAATCACTGTGGAAAGTTCTGGACAGAGGAACCAGAGAAAGCCTCCTAGAGTTCCAGAATTCCCCTCCTGCACAGAAAGCAACCACTACAGTTCCTGAGCATTCAGTAAGAAAAAACAGGAAAGTACTCAGAGTCCCTGGTGTCTGAGAGCCAGAGCTAGGGCACAAGGCGTAACCCAGACACCTAGTCCAGAGAACTGGCCAGGCCCATATATACCACATGCGTCAGATGCTGCAAATGAGGCCCAGGAGCTACAAGAAAACTTCTAAGGCTCTGTGAAACCAGCAAGGACCAGGAAAGGCCCAGGAAAGAAGATATTCTTCTCCTAATGCCAAGATGACCCATAAGCCACTGAGTAACATAGATCACCTCGAGAGACAATCAAAGAAAGGGCAAGAAAGAAACCCTAGGACTTGACCAAATAAACTGAAAGTCACTAAATTAAGTTGAAGTGATGAGAATAACTATTTTCAGCCAACCGAGCAAATAGGGGTTTGACCAAAGTTCAGTTCAGCATTAAAAAAAAAAAAAAAGTCTTACTTCTCCATCCCTGAGTTATGGTTGTAAATTTTAAATCCACAGGCTGGGGCTATAATTCAGTGGTCAAACGCTTGCCTAGCATGTATGAGACACTGGGTTCGATCCTTACCACCACATAAAAACAAATGAAATAAAGGTATTCTGTCCATCTACAACTACAAAAAATAAAATTAAAAAAATTAAAAATAAAAAAATTTAAATCCACTACAATATCTTATCAATTGTATATTTCCATGTAAAGCAGATTACTGAGACCTCTCAGAACCTTAGTCCCTACTCCTTCTAAGACACTTCCCTTAACAAAAGCATGCAATCAAGGCCGTACACTAAAGTCAATAATCGCCATAGTGGAAAGATCCTAGAAATGTATAAATCTGGCCCATGGCAATACAGAGTAATGGTTTTTAGTAGTTGCTACAAGAGTGGACATTCATTTATCCTTCAAGAATGAATTTTCATTAAACAGAAGAAAGATGAAGTGATTATTACAGTCCCTCCTCTTTCGAAGGTGCCCTTCATGCCTTTCCCAGTACAAGTGAAAATACTCCTGAAGGCAGCAGAGTATCCATCAATCACTACAGGGCTGGCTGCGTGCCTAAGCAACGTGTGCATCCATGGGCAGCCCCTCTGCAAGCAGTCTCTCTGCCATCGAAACATTGCTTATTTCCCCACAGGATATCCTGACACTTCTTTCAGAAGCTGTGCGACAGCAGCAGCAGAGGGCTAACTCATCAGAACACGTGGCAGGAACATCCAACATGGCTCTGTCACTCAAATCACACTTTGACTAATCAAGGAGCAGCCAGAAAATGACAGCTAAGGACACTGGCTTAATTGAACTTCCCTGTCTGATTAAACCAGGTGGAGAAAATTCTAGAGGTTGATGATCATGTTCCCCAACAGCTTTCCTTAAAGGAAAAAGAACAGAGGATCATCATTTATTTCTCTGAAATGAACTTGTTCCCACAGTGTTTATTAAAAAATCATTTGATCAGTTCCCCTTAGTAGGCCACTGTCTGTTGCATGATCTTCCGGGTTAGTTCTAGAAATAGATGTAAAGACCATTAAAGAAGTCCCTAGATTGCAAGACAGTAAATAAAATGATTTGTTTTCAAAAAAACATACAAATTGTTCTTGTTTTGGAGAGTCAAATACATAGCCTGCTACCACCACTTCCAGCCCCATGAATCTAAATGTACACAGCTTCCACTGATCCACCCATGTTTTAACGAACTTGATTGTGAAAGTTGCTGAAAACGCATCCTCAGGAGCTCAACTTTGGTCCATATCCTGGATCCACTGTTTATTAAATGCACAAACTCAGGAAAATTGTCTAATTGTCTAATTGCCATCTACATTATTGGCATTACTGATGTCATAGGGTTTCAGAAAAGATTAAAGGAGTGATTTCCAAAAGAGTGTTTAAAACAGTATCTAATGTATAATAAGTTCCACGGGAGTGTTAGCTACTATCTATTGCTGTCTTGTTATTTTGGCAATCTCAAAGTCCTTTGTTCATGAGGTTTGTTTGCTAAATCTCTTAGCTAAACTTACACATTCAGAAAACCAGAAACCCTTTCCATGGTTTAGGGTCTTCTTTGACTCCATAAGACTCCATTCATAAGACACAGCTTGAGGAAGATGGTGACAAGCCTCAGCAGGACACCTACATGTCTATCATGGTCATGCAGATTTCCCATGAAATCTTACAATGGAAAAGTGACTTTCTTCTCCTCTTGCCATTGCTCTCCCTTGCTTTTCTCTACTTAACTAACCACTTGCTCTCATGGTGTTGTTTCCATTAGCTTGATAATAACAGAAAATTAGTTATTGCAGCATCCCCTTCTTGAAGACCCTTTCAAGCTAAAAAATCTAGTCAACCTCAAATAATGAGATCTTTAAAACTTAGTACTATGGACATATATTCCCATTTGGACTGTGGATCAACACTCAACCAAGGTGCTAGAATGGCTTACTAGATATAAGTCGCTGTGAATAGTAGTAAACTCACTGCAAAATATATATTTATTTATATATATATATATACACACACACACACACACACACACATATGTTTATTTAGAAAGAGTTATCTTCTAAATTAAAGTTTTAAATAATTAATGTCAAACTAAACCTAAGGAATTAAATTCTATAGAACAATTCCAAACTATAAACATCAGAATATACACCACTGGATGAAAATCTGAAGTACTTTGTTATCTTTTTTGACCTAGAAAATTGCAATTTGAAAAGGTAGACATAGCTATTAACTTTCCCTCTCTAATCACCACTCTAGTCCTAAGAAGAAGCAGGTGAGAAAGACAGAAAAAAAATCTACATTTATTTAAGATTTGTGTGTGATCATTTTAAAACAAGAAAGTAACTCCGAACTTATGCGTGCCAAGTGTAATAAAGCTTTTCATTTAGCATTTTATCAAGTGCTCTCTCCATTCTTCAGAATAATTTTTAATCTAAGACTTTCCAAGTAACATATTTCCCTTCTAAATGACTGTAAGGTCAAAGACTAATTAACCTCTTCTCTTGAAATCTGGCAAAAATACAGACCTTGTTGCCTCATTTTAAAATTTGGAGCTGTCTTACTTCCCTCCAAAATTATTTAAACACTCTCAAATGCCTCATAGTTCTTTGTGACCTAGTCAAGATTAATGAAATGTTTAAACTTTCACCCCAGGGGCCCTTCGTGAAAACCACAAAGAGGAAATGTAGAGTTAATAAGAGATGTAACTAAACAAAATATACAGAAGAATTGTGGGATTTTCTGAATTAGTAGAACTCCCCATCTTAGGGAAAGAGTGCCCTGTGAAGCAATAAGAGAAATGTATTCCCATTGACCTCAGTACATTGAGTTCCCAACTTAATGTGAAAATAAACATTTTTCCTGCAAATGATAGGGAAAATTATATTGGGGGTATCCAACTCACAAAAACAATGCAGCCGGGCTGGAGCTGTGGCTCAGTGGTAGAGCACCTGCCTGGCATGTGTGAAGCACTGGGTTCAATTCTCAGCACCACATATAAATAAAGAAATAAAGATCCATTGACAACTATATATATATATATATATATATATATATATATATATATATATATATAATGACAAATATATATATATATGTACATATATATGTACATATATATATTACAGCCTAAAAATCCATGAACCAGAGGAACAGAAAAACAGAGTATGACTATTTATGTTTAAATTTTAATATTCAGGAAACCATACAACTTAACTAAAACTTCAACTCATACTGAGGCCAAATTATAATCTTGTTCCCCAATTCTCTTTGGCAGTGAATTGTAAACAATTCAAGCAAACTAGCTACTCAAGGAGCATTCTACTGTAAACTTCTCCCCATCAGCAACCTTTTTTTTTTTCCTGTGACTCTAAGTTACCAGAAATTCCCGAAGCTCTTTTTTGTCTTTTCTCATTGGCTATGCCAAATGAAACAGAGCTTGTAGGCATAGCTTCCTCAAATTTGAGCAAACATTTGAATGCAAAGCTCTGGGTTAAATTGCCTCATTACAATGTTCCCAATTGATTACTTTTATTATTCACTTTTTCAGTAGGCATGGAATGATAAGTACCAAAGAAATAGAAATTCTAAAATAACTTGACAATTGAGAGACCATCACACTATGCTACATAGAAAACATAGGAACTAAGGGGCTGTCAGAAGAGTACTGTTCAAATTACAAACAGAACACAGAATTATCTGTTCTGCAGAGTTCTTTTTTTTTTTTTCTTTGTCTTTGCCCACTATGGCTGAAATTGATTCCCCAAGGCTCTCAGCCCCAAGGTCATGATCTTTCAACTTGTGGACAAGTTACTTCTTCTGTCATCAATTTTTCTATATCAGAAACCAGAAATTTTAAGTCACATACAAGAGTTTTCAGGCCTTATAGTTTTATTCAGCTAGTGACATGGCAAGAGTTTCTAGGGCAATATTACCACGTATGTTTCAAAATACATACAGAAGGCTTAAATTA
Organism: Spermophilus citellus; assembly: GCF_964194105.1. Lineage (NCBI taxonomy): Eukaryota > Metazoa > Chordata > Mammalia > Rodentia > Sciuridae > Spermophilus > Spermophilus citellus. The sequence goes on along the minus strand of NC_138192.1, from coordinate 110,789,617 downwards.
GAACAAAGATTTTTTTAAGGCAACATTTCTTTTATGAACATTTTCCTGATATTAACAAAGGTGCTTATCATGCAAGCTTATTGTGTGTAACAACTGCAAAGATGGATTGTTAAATATGCAGATTTTCAGGCCACACATTTATGGTACCCAATCTAAATTTCTACAGTTAGAGTTGGTGTTCCTCATTTGCAACTAGCTCCCTTGGTTGATTCTGAAGTAGGTGATTGTCAACTATGAATTCATAGCACTATAGTGTGTGTGGAGGTTGGAGTATAAACTAATCTTGTTGACAAAGATTCCTTGCTTAACCAACTTTTAGTCAGGCTTCTAAAAGTTCTGATCTTCTGCTTTCTTGTGAAATTCAGTTTTAGCTAAGAAACCTGCTAAGTCAGTTTAGTAAGACATCCCCATCCTTGTTATCCAAACACCCTGATACCTGACAGGGTCCTCTTTCTCAATCCCTACTCATATAAAGTCATCTTGGCCTATCTTCAGTACAAATACTATTTGGTCATTTTAGCCAGAATTCCAGTTAACTAGTGTTTTCTCCTATTAATTCTCTAGATAATGGCTCCAACATTCCTTCTTAGCTGCAAATTTTACTTGCCCATTCCAATTTTGGAGTTGAGCGCAATTCATCTCCTCCACCACAAGACATTATTACAGTGGACCCTATAGCCATTGCAATGATCTTGAATAAAGCAATCCTTACTATGCTTTAACAAGTATCATTGAACCATTTTTACTTTTAACATTTGTGGTGCTGGAGGAAGTTTCTGGAACTTGGTTTCACAGCTGACCTAACAACTCCCACTCACAATTTCTATCTTAGGTTAAATTATACAATTATTCTAAGCCTTCACTTCCTCATTTCAGGAGTGAAAATAGTAACAATTACCTTAAAGCATTGTTTTATGGATGGGTTTCACTCTAATTGGACACCCCTGTGGCAAGCCAGAATTAAAAAAAAAAAAAATTCTAAAAACTTACTTTTCTCAGAAACTCAGAAACTGTGATGTTTATCTTTATGTCTTCTATGTATAAATTAAACATGAATATCTCAAAAATATAAGCAGTTGTGGCAACAAAAAAGCATTCTGGGGTTAAACCATCTGAATTTAAATGTTAATGCCACCACTTATTTGAGCAAATTAATTAATGTTTATGTCATTTGTTTCCCTGCTTTGCAAAATCAGCATAATGAGTGGACTTATCTCATGCACAGTGATCAGCAGAGTTCTAGCAATGCTCAATCTTTCCCTATTATTGCAACATAAAGAATAAGGTTCTATAAAAAAAAACTTAGACTTGATAGAAAAGAGTGAATAATTTTATTTTATCATTGAAAATGGAAGAAAAAGAGTAAATTATTTTATCAAGGATCAATAAAATTTTAGAAAAGCAAATGGTTGGCATTTTCCACAACTTTGATTCCATATCAGAAGTGCCTCATCAATTTTAAGAATCCAAAAATTCTACTCATCAAAAATTATATTACACTTAATATAGCAACCCATTTTGTACAGGGATTTGATCATTTTCACTCAACTTTTAGCAAAGTCACATCATGCCTTTATGCAGGTCACTAAATTGCCTTCAGAATCAATCCTTCTTGTCAATTAAAATAATTACAAAGCAGTAAGCCTTATCAAAATATTATAATACTACACTTTTAATAAAATGCTGAAGTCTACAGGTTGAAAGCAATTAGGAGTTTAAATCCACTTAGAATTTACTACAGAAAATTTGAATTGTTTAAAAAGAGAGAAGACTTAGCTGATGACAAGATCTGAAAATGCTTTTGACTGAAAACATCTAGCATTCTATTATGTGTATATCTCCAGTTGAAATAGAATTGAGCTGACATGTAACAATGAATGGGCAATAAAATGGGGAAAGAATAAATGCAGTTAAGAAGAAACCAAATAGAATCTATATTTTATCCATCCCATCCATCTCTACAACACCGTCACTTATTATCAGCATGTCTAACCTATTGCTACTTCCAATGTGAGGGAGGACATTCTGTCTCTTGCTGCTGGTGTAAGTATTGATTAAGCAGTGAAGAGTAAGTAAAGGTATTCTGGGATGCTATTTTTCCAGATCTTTTTTGGTTTTGTTTTTGTCAGAGTCAAAAAAGAAAATCAGACAAAAATATATCCCTTATTGTTTTCTTTCAAGATGCAAATTTTAGGGTTGGAATGCAATAAGTTCAAAAACCCAAGAGAAGCAAATGAAAATCCTATTCCTAAACAGTATCAACCTGACTGAAGAAAATAAATGATGCACGTAGACTCTGGTTATCAAAAGAGTTTGACTTTAAAATAGGTTTATTCTGACAGAGCCAGTTCAGTTCAAAATGAAGTTTGAACTAGTTCCAGTAGCAAATAGAAATTATCCTTGGCACACTGCTCTTTTTTTCCTCAAGCTTTCAATTCAATTTAACGTCACAGGTACTTTTTTTGCACCTACTAAATGGGTAAACCCTAGAAGACTTAAAGATGATCAACACACGAATGTTATGTTCAAGGGATAGAGAGGTACAGAATTAACTTCAAGGCGAGTTTTTCTATTCTGATGACTGTCCTAACACTGACTTTTTCAGTACTATCTTCACTATAATTCCCTTTAAAAACGTGAACTTGGACAATAATAATAACATATGATAAATTAAAATATGTATAAAGCCAAACATAAGAATCCCTTCTTGGGCTGGGGATGTAGCTCAGTAGTAGAGTACTTGCCTACCATGTGTGAGGCTCTAGGTTCAATGCCCAGCATTTAAAAGGCAGCAATTCTCTACCAAAAACACTCTGCGGTGGCACCACCACTATTTTCCCAGTTATCCAAGACTATAAAAGTTAGTTTTCTTCATGTATCTTTTTGTTTCTTATCCCACATTCAATGAGCCACCATGTTCTATCAAATTTTCCCAAAGAATTTACCCTATAAAATTACTTTCCTCCCCATTTCTCCTACTAATGCATCTCATTTCAGATTCCCTTTGTATTCAGAAGTAAACAGGATGACAGAATCTGCCTCACCCACATCTGTGAACCTGAAACTAATGAATAACAATGTAACAGACAAAATTGGAATGACTTTCTTGTCCTCAGGTTCACCATGGAGGTTCCAGAGCCGACTGCGGCTCTCCTGAGCACCTTTGTTTGCTTGTCCTACCATCTTTGAACAACCACGGTGTATTTCCAATAAATTACCTCTTTAAAAAGTATCCGTTTCTATTGCTTTTAATCAGAAGAAACGTAACCAACACAAAGGGAGATAAGATTGAGAATTAAGTGATTTAAATCAACACATAATAAGAGGAGATAGAAAATCTCTCAGATCTATAATATTTTGCTAAAGCTGAATTGGTGTTGACACAAAGAAACTATGTATAATAAGTGGAAGCTAGTGTTAAAACATATTTAAAAGGGGCGAAAATAATACTGTGTACATGAAAGAGACTGACATTCAGTCTTTTTTTTTTTTAATAATTAACACAGGCCTCACACAAGCTGGGCAAGCTTTTTTTTTTTTTTTTAAGAGAGAAAGAGAGAATTTTTTAATATTTAATATTTATTTATTTATTTATTTTAGTTTTCGGCGGACACATCTTTGTTTGTATGTGGTGCTGAGGATCGAACCCGGGCCGCTTGAGCCACATCCCCAGCCCCTGACATTCAGTCTTTAAGAAAGTGTTTCCTTTTCTGCTGTGGGGTAAAAATGTTTTATCTGATTCCATGGCAACCTAGACAAAACATGCCTCAAGATTATCATCACTGTCCCTTCATTCTATGTGCTCATGAAGCAATCAAATATGACTTAAGTATCCCCATACCACAACACAGGCACAGGGTGACCTGTGTGCAAGATGTAAGCACTTTAAAGGGTCTAGTCTTGTTTTAAAATAATAATATCCTATGTATTTATTTGGTCACTCTGATCTGTTTACCAAGAGTCTAATTGTTTCTGAGAATACCACTAAAGTTAGTTTTATGGTCTTAATATGCCAAGGAATATAACATTAATTTCCAGGGATTCACAGGGAAAATACCATTCTCCAGCTCCAATGCCAACTTCTCATCCCTCACCCCCACTCCATTGCATCACATTCCAACAGCTGGGACTGCCCCTCCCCCACAAAATCCCCTGCTCATGGATTCATTCTCCTCCTTTTTAAAAATGTGTCCAGCATATATTAGGTAGTAAAATAAATGGGCACAAAGATGAAAAACAACTAGTTTATTAACGACCACTGATCATGTAGTGAATAAAACAAAGAACCAATAGAAGATTCTCTTAGAAAATATAAGAGTGGGACTTATCCTAATAAGGGCTATCAGGGAACTTCCCTGGGGCAATGGCATTAAAGTTAGACCTAAGAGGTAGTCCCTGATTACTCCCTCAAAATCTTTTTTTTTCCTGCGACTATCTAAATAATATTTAATAGCAATTTCAAAATTTCTTGTATGTCCAAAATCTCTACCTAATAGGAAAATAATTAAATTGTGGAGACTTATCTTTGAGAGCCACTAGCTTAGGTGAACTGTATGGTCTCATGTAGATCTAAAGCTTCTACGATTATTTTTCAGTATAATATTGCATCTCATGAGAGCCCTGCAATTGGCTGGATATCCCTTATGTATATTTATGTGAGAAAAGTAAGTTGCAAAGAAATGTGTGGTTTATTCCATTTTTAGGAAAATAACAACTTAATATAGATGTTTTTTGTTTATACAGGATTTTATGAGCATAGAGAAATATATGTAGGGAAACACACCAAGCTATTAACAATGGTTAATAAGTGAATGGCTAATGGTTCCTAAGGGGAATATAAAAGGCAGGAAAGGATACAACACAAAAAGGCTGTCAGATAACTGAAAAATATCATGGTTCGTTTTTAAGTAAAATTTCAAATGTATACATTCCATCTAAACCATGTTTGAAAATCTATAAAAATTGAAAATAGTTTAGTCTTTCTTCAATAGAAATATCATGGTTATATGACAATATTGTGATAATTTGTATCTTTGATAACTGTTTTTGTTTTAATACTATGTTTGCAATTAAGTAATGTTTAGATGTTTTTGTGATTTTTAACTACAATCCCTCTACCCAGCTTCAAAGATTCTCTTTAATTCAGCTTCCTCCTCTCTCTTCATTCATTTTCCCAGTACTTCCCAAATGCATCCACCAAGCACTTTTTATCAGAAACCTTCAGCTTTATGACTTTCCTGATAAACTTCAGGGTGTGGGAGGCAGGAGAGGAAGGGAAGGGAAAAAAGAAAATTTTTTTATTCTTTTTATGTGACAGCACCATGTAGGTACTTTTCATTCATAAACACAACTAATTCTTTAACTAATATTAAAATGGAGATATTGTCACCTTCTAAGTGTTTTACAGATAAAGCCACAGTTAAGTCACTTTCTTGAGCTCACAGAACCAAAGGAGCAGTTCTCTCGCAGGGTGGCCTGATTGTAGAGTCTTCCTTTCCAACTGAGCTCTGTCCTCTGCCCACCTTTCCTTGCCCATCTCCCATAAGCCCCGCAGTGGACTCCACTGCAGTTGGACCAGGCATGTTGTCCAACTTGCATTTTTTAGCACAAGCCATTCTCCTCTCTCCCCACTCCCCTTTTTCCAAACTTCTCCTATTCCTTCTCTTCTGCCTGTCTCTTATTTCCCTCCGCCTCCTATTCTCTCTCTCTCCTCTCAGTTTGGAATGTTCTACATCTACTGATATGTATATAAGCAAACTCTGTTTGCTCCCTAGGTCTAAGCCCACCTATCCTGTCCTGCAAGCTATCTCCAGAATAACATCCCCAAACAGATGGGAGACTTGTTTATGCTCCCATTATGCCTATTTTTATACCTCTATTGTGGCACTTAATATGGCTACTTGATGATTTAGCTGCCATCTCACTAACCCTTCCTCTTCCCCAGCCCAAGATGAGTCATTGTCAGGTGGAAACTATAATAAGTTCTTTGTCACTTGAAAGCCTGAAATAGGACCTGGATTAGAGGAGAAACTTAATATATGTATGCTAAATGAATGAATAAAGTAATTGTTCCCTAGAGTTTAATATATAAATCCAGAGTAATTTAAAGATAGGTGAGTGAACAGACAGAATGAACATGATAGTTTGCCCTCTGTTCATAGAAGACAGCAGACACTTTCAGATAAGTTAACTGTCTAAGGGAGATTTTGCATCAGAGTAATTAGCTGGAGAGTACAAAGTTTCAGAGAAATTATATAGCTTTACCTACCCTAAGGTTTGCATGGTACACCTGTAGAAGCTAAACTCTCAGGGGTGACCAACTCCATTAGATTTCCTTGTATAACACAAAAGCTGCAATAGTAGGTACTTCAGCATGATGATGATGATAATAGGAAATCCTTAGTTTTTATTCCACAGAAAAGGAAGACCTCCAATAAGAATTAGATTTAGTTTTCTACTAGCCCAGTGAATAAAAACTGAAAGTTGAATTGGAGGGAAAATATTAAACCAAAAGAAATGTGATACTTCTCACTTCATCAAATTTCATACTAGGGTTAGTGGATCCCAAGGAACACAAAATTATGCTCAATAATTTAAATGAGAAACAATGCAAGTTTTGCACAGAAGCAATAGCCAAAGAATAAGGCTTTTGGAATCAACAAGAACTAGTGAAGCTCTGACGTTCTAGGTAACAGGAGGCATTGGCCTTTGTCAAAGGGCCATCTTTGGGCAGAATTCAATCCAATCATTTTCAGTCTTTTGTTACTCAACCTGACAGAGCATCTGATTGGTTGAATGTAGTCACGTGTACCCAGATTGGCTAAGGGAGAGAGATTAGAGTAATTTGGGGGACAGTCCCACCAAGATTCCAATCAAATAAGAATGACAAATTTCCCATAGAAATATCAGGGTACAGAAAGAAGAAAATGAGGAAACATCAATAAATTTGGGGAGAACAAAGATAGAATAGCCACTACTTATTTATGTCCCTACTTTTCATTTGTATTTAGAGTATAAACTTCATGGAGACAAAAGTTTTATTTCTATTGTTCCTTACTGTACTTTTAACACTGGACTATTACCAAGCACATAGCAAGAATTCACTTAATTTCTATTAATTGAATTCTAAATAAATTGCCTTTTGGTTACACCAGTTAGATATCTAGTAGATCCAAAAAGGAAAAAAAAACATACCATAAGTAAATTTTTAGTAAAAGCAAAAGTTTAGAAAAGGATCAAAGCCTGAGTCAGACTGCAATTGAGAATCCTGAATGTTTGGAGAACAATAGGAAGGTTCCAGAGGCTTAGGGAATATAAATGGTGTAGTACATGTAGGGGCAAGATGTGGGGAAAGTAGGGGAAGGAAAGTCTTGTTCATGAATGCCTATATTCTGACAGCTATAATCAGCAGTTATGCTTATGCTCTGTCATTAAAATGGTGTACCAAAACTTCAGGGAATGTGCAAAGATAATGACTACCACAGAATGTGGACTTCATCTACTTCATAATCTTGTGTACAGCTGGCCCTTGACCTGAAGTACCCTCCACTCAGTACACATTTAATTTGCACAATGGGGCCATTGGCTCTGGTAAAGAGCAAAGGGTCAACATTGCTGGTCAGGGAAACAACACTCCTTGCAGTCCATATCTGCCTTACCTTCAAACACACCCAGTGCAGGAAATAACACCAAGCGCTATGTACCTACATGAACCTTCTCTCTAACATGTGTAGACAGTATGACCAGTTTGCTTTGGGGGGAACTTCTTTCTCTTCTATCTTCCCAAGTGGATGGAATCCAGTTCAATATGTCCTAGAATGCTGCTGGTTTGAGGTGGAAAATAAGAGACTATAGAACATTTTCCATACCGATGGTTAGACCTAGAAGGGGTCTAAAGAACTCTACAATATCTAGTCCATGTTTCCTATGACAAAATGAAAGCTCAGATAAGAAAAGAGAGTTGCCTAATATGAGACCCAAGACTTTAACCTGGGTCTCACATTTTCTAATTCAGTTCTGTTCTTATTCACCAGAGTTTACTCATATTCCATGGTAGCTCTAAATTGTCTACAATATTCTTCTCATAAGACCCCTAGAGATAAAAATCATAGATTTCTTGAGAAGTTTAAACTTTTTCTGAGATCTCACCCAACATGATGGTTTGTTCTTTCTAATTATATAATATGGCAAGGAGTTCCAAGAAACAAGAAGCAACATCAAGTGTCCACAATGATCTCTGAAGATTTTTGAGATGAAAACAACTTCAAACATCCAGATAAGGAAGCTCAGTGAGCCTCAGAAGCTGAGCCAATAGCACCCTCTGGTTGACAGAATCAAAGACACGTAACAAAAGCTTAATAGTCCAGAAAAAATGTTATGATTTCAGAATATCTCATTCCCATTTTTAATTCAAAATCTTGAGAATGTAAATATAATTCTTCTTGCCTCCTTCCTTAATTATCGTATTAGCCGTGATTTTCAGTTGCATACAAGAAAATTCACTCTTACTAGATTAGGTAGAAAAAAGATTTTTTAAAACAGTAATACTCTTAACTGTACCAAGATATGATTCATAAAATTTAAAAACAAAGTATTAAATTTTATCAAAATGTAAAAGTTTGCACTTCAATGACACTATTTTCTCTGTTAGGAAAGTGGAATGATAAGACATAGACTAGCAAGAAAATATTTGCAAATAATACTATTGATAAGATATTTGTATCCAGAATAGACAAAGAAGACAGAGAACTAAATTTAAAATGGACAATATATATCTGGATAGCTATTTTACCAGAAAAAAATATGAAAAAGGATAACAAGTACAAAAAACAATGCTCAACATCAGAAGTCACCAGGAAAATGCAGATTAAAACCACAATGGGATATCACTTTGTGACCCTTACAAAAACTATAATCAAAAAGACTGATAATGAAAGTGTTGATGAAGATACAGAGAAGTTGGAACTTCATAAATTGTTGATGGGATTGTAACATAATGCAGTTGCTTTGTAATCAGTGTGCCTGTTTCCTAAAAATGCAAACATAAATATATTATATGATACAACAATACTACTGCTAGTTTTCTACTTGATAAATGACATGAAAAGAAATATGTTCTCACCATGACTTATACATGTATATCCATAGAAACATTATTCATAATAGCCAAAAATGTAGGAACAATCCAAATATTCATCAATTTATGAGTGGATAAATAAAATAGGATATATTAATACAAAGGGATACTACTCAGTCAAAAGAAAGAAGACTCTATTGATAAATTCTATCACATGGATAAACCTAAAAAATTTCATCCTAACTAAAAGAAGCTAGATGCAAAAGGCACTATATTGTCCAATTCCAGTCAGATAAAATATCCAGAAGAAGCAATCTATAAAGTTGAGTTTAGCTGTTTGAACTGGAGGTAGGAATAAAGATTGACAGCAAATGGCCATGCGTTCTTTTGGAGATTGATAAAAATGCTCTAAAACTGGATAGTAGTGATGGTTGCACAACTGAACATGTATCGAAAATCATTGGATTGTACATTTAAATGCATTGATGTTATAGTATGTAAGTAACAACTTAAGAAAGCTCTTTAAACAAAGGGTAAAACTTCCATTTTTTACTAACAGGGGCTGGATATACTTTCCCACACAAAACAACCAAAAAATAGCATAAATAAGATAATAGTTTTCAAGACTCTAAGAAATAGGTAACCAAGGATAGACTTCACATACTGCATACAAATGGTTGCCACACCTTAGTGTCTTGAAGATTTTTCTGGCTTTAGTTGAGGGAGAGGGGACTGACACAATGTTCAGTAGACCCCTAAATTTCAGAACATGAAACTGGGTCCAAGGGACAAAAGCAAGTAGAGTTCTTAGCAGAGTTATCACCATAGAGTGAGTTACCCCAAGAGAACTTTGGAGGTCTACAGACGGTGTTTTTCAAGTATTCAACATTGACATGTAAGGAACTTTCCCAAAATCAGGGGGGGAAACCACCTCAAAATATCAGACTAAAAATTTTCATAATCGACTGGGTTTTAGACATAGTCAGAAGAGTCATTTTTCAATAGTGGGGGAAGAGCTAACCCTAGACTAAAGGTAGTTAGTTTCACCTCAGACAATGTAAGAGCAACACCTGTAAGAAGTCAAACTGTTTTCAGGTAACTTCTTTTGTGTTCTAGAACAAAGCTCAGCAATATTTATATGAATACAAACATCTGTAGGACAAAATAAGTCACAATGTCTGACACCCAATCAAAAATTACCCGAAATGCAGTGAAGCAGGAACACATGACTCTTCCAAGGGCAGCACCCACAATGACCTAAGGACTTGCCATCAGGCCCTACCTCCTAAAAGCTCCCACCACTTCAGTCTTACCACAGTGGGGAACAAGCTTGCAATACATGGACCCCTGGAAGATAAACCATATCCAAACCATGACAATCAAGAAGGGTCAACTAGGGACAGCAAGCGTGGGCAGAAAGCAGGGTTTACAAAAAAGGCATGAAATTCGAGTTTATAAATTAACAGAAATAAAAACATAATAGGAGCAAATTTAGAGGAAAAGTAATAAATTGAATTTGGAAAATTTATGTTTGAAGGGCCTGTGAGTCATCCACAAGGAAAGGTTTAGTAATCAGAAATTTTGATCTGTTATTTAGGAATCACAGAATTACTTGTTTTGATCCTTGACCTTTATTTTGTTTGGACATTGTAATAATGAGAATTAGTTCAAAAAATTAAATTGCAGTGATTTAAACAAATAGTGAAACTCATTTCTCTCTCATATATGTTAAGTACAAAAGTTGGCCTGATACAAAGATTCCACAGAATCAGCTTCCTTTCCCAAAAGTTACCTCATGGTTCAAGAAGGTTGCTGGAGCTTCAGCCATGGTTACGTTATGATAGTTGGTCATTGGTAAGGTTCTCTGTTCATGATTTCCTGTTGTGATCTGTGTGTCTTTCAAGAAATTTGTCACTAATAATTATTAAGGTACCAAAGATTGTGAATGCCTTCCTAATCCTATTCAACAGGAAAAGAGAAAGAAGAAGAATAAAAGTCTCCCCTCCCTCCAGAGACACTTCCTATAAATTGAATGCTGTTCTACCTCATGGCCACCCATCTGTAAGATTGGTTGGGAACTTCAATCTTTAACCATTTTCTACTCACCTAAAAATCATGGCTTATTTTACTATGGAAAAAAATTATTACCTATTGGGTAATAATTAGCACTAAGCATAAGTACCTAGAAGAAATGGCTCCAACAGTAGACTCTCTTCCATTAAACAGCATGTAGTAGTAACAGCATCATCATAGGGATCACTGTGAATGCAATCTAATTTCTAAAACAGGAAGGCATTCACAATCTTTGGTACCTTAATAATTATTAGTGACAAATTTCTTGAAAGACACACAGATCACAACAGGAAATCATGATCAGAGAACCTTACCAATGACCAACTATCATAACATAACCATTGAAAGTCTATTGGTTCTAGCCATTTTTTAAAGGGGTGCATAAATAGATTCCATCACATAAATGTTATATTTAATGGCCTGATTCTGATATATAATCATGATACAAAATTACAAAGGTGATTTTTGTATGTATGTACAAATATAAAACAACAAATCCTATCATTATGTACGACTATAATGCACCGATATAAATATGGGAGAAAAAAGCAAATGACAAAGGTGGTTAACAGTCACCCAAAAAATGCAAAACTCCCATTTTTAATGAGGGCTGGGTTGACTGCTTCCAAATACAGCATAGATAGAACGAGTTCCAACAAATAAAATGATTGAAGAATTCCATGTCGTTTTATATCACATATTCCTGTAGAAAAACACTGCAAAGCCATATGTTCTTATTAGTCAGATACAAAAAAGAAAAAAAAAGAAAATAGGAAGAAACATCAATGAAGAAGAAAAAGGCTAAACTGTGTAAATGGAATAACTGCTATCATTTTTCTTTGCCATTACCTTGACAATAAAAGGTTCCTATGGAAGCTGCTGATTTATGGTCCTTTCAGGCAGTCACTGCTGAACAAAGCCACATTGATTTCCCAAGATCCAAGGTGGGGCAGTTCAAGGCCACTAACAATTGCAGCTCACACTTCTATTGGTTGATATCTGTGAATTGAATCTGACCCAGACCAAATTTATGAATGGGGCTGATCTTGGCCTACCTGTTTTATCACCAATAAATGGAAACTCTTACCTTACAAGAACTCACACCTGGGAGTGTACCCTGGACTTCTGACCCAGGCATGTATTACCTCTCTGGTTTGTAGACCTTAAGACTCTCTTTGAAGATTATGCACCAATAAAGTTCATTAATCTTTGATACAGCCAAATCTGTAACCGCTGAGAACAGTGCTATTGCAGCAAGAAAACTAAAAGGAATTAGGTAGAAAAGTCCAGTGTGCTTGCTCCCAGATTTTCCTTAGTTTAATGTTATTAACAAAGTGAGATTGGAAATTCCTTAATGAAATGTTTTCTCCTTTACAAAACATTATAAGGCAAATCTGCAGAGAAATAACAGAGGGACATACATGAGAGTAGGAAAAATTGGTGCCATGGACATGCATTAATTTATTTATCGAGAATAGAGAGAGGAAAAGAACATTGAAGAGAATGAAAGTTAATATTTTAATAAATAAGTGATAAAGAGGAAGAAAAGCCTAATATCAAAAAAGATAGTAAAGAAAGAAACTGAAAATATATTAGAGAAAGCAAAATCAAAGTCTTTACTATATGGCTGATGTGTATAATTTAAAAGTTTTCTGGATGAGGTGGCTTGAGTTGAGTTTTGAAGGACAAGTAAGAGGTGAGAGTGAAAAGCTCATGTGAAGATAGAAAGATGTGCATAACAATCAAAGGGTAATAATGGTAGAGAGGTAGCCAGGGTTGGAATCTCCAAGGGCTTTCTGCAATAGAATTTTTCTTTAGCCTGACAGCAGCTGAAGAAATGTAAACAGAGAAATGATACCAGATATGTGTTTTAGAAAAATCTCTAAGCCAAAAAGGAGGATATATAGGAATGTGGTCAGAGAGGAGACAGAAAATTATATAGGTGAGAACAGACAATGTTGAACTTAGGCACCGAGAAAGAGGGAAAGACAGTAGAACCAAGATGAATGAGGAAACAGACACTGTAGGCCTTGTAATTGACTCGATGAAGAGAGGGAGGGAGGGAGTGTAAGATATGCCATCTATGTGTCAGATTTGAGCTGGTTTTGTTTTCCTAAAATATGATCATCAGAAGAAAAAAGAGGTCCAGAGAGCAGAGAATATGTTCAGTTTGGATTATGCTCAATTTGAGCTGCCTGAGAATGAATAGAAAATTCAGAAGGCAATTGATGGGCAAATCTGAAATTCACCTTAATTCATGATGTAATGAATCACATAGAATAAGACCTTGAGAAATTCTTAGCTGAAGGATTACATTAATGGACAAAAATTGTTAAGAATTATTGAAATTGCAATGTATAAGTAATAATAATATACAAAGTAAGATATATAACCCAAACTATAAGAGTTATTAGTCAGTTGTAAGTTTAGCCAATAGTTCTTCCTCTCTAAGGAATTGATATTGACCCTTGACCAGTATGGCTCCAGGAATAGCCTGTCTAATAGTGTCTATATGTTGTCCTAGGTATAGCCCATTATTGCCTTTTTCCCATTAAGTTTGACCACAGTTTATTTCTAAACCTTAAGTTTTGCTTACATAATCATAAAGATCTTTGTATACTGAGCCTCCCTTCTTCAACTCTCCTGGAAGACTGTCCTGATTCTGCTGTTTCCAACCTGAGCCTTCTGGCTCTTGGGTAACTGTTCCATTGATATTATCATTCTTCTCTAGCAAAAACTGTATTCCTTCTCTCTTTTTAGTGGCTACAGTCTCTTCATGATTTATTTTTTGAAGCCCTAATGATGGGATGAGTTTCTTCCTTCTAGATTCCCCATTTGCAATATTATAATATTCTCCTAGAAATAGTTTCATTGGAGAATGGTTGCTGTCTTCTTTCTTCATACCCCATATCACATGAATTACATTAAGAACATATTGAATTAGGCAAAATGAATAGTTGCCTCTTTCCTCTAGCCTTTTCTTGGCCAAAAGAAATTAGGATATGGCTAATGGGGAAAATCTCCCAAATACCATCTGTTAGAATTTAATATAGTGTCCCCTGTCCCTGACCCCTTTCAGGTAATTTACAAGTGAATTTTTTTTAAAAAAGGTGAATACAGTGGCACATGCCTGTAATCACAGCTGCTGAAGCAGGAGGAAGCTGAGGCAGGAGGATCACGAGTTCAAAGTCAGCCTCAGGAATTTAGTGAGGCCCTAAGCAACTTAGCAAGACCCTGTCTCTAAATAATATATTAAAATGGGCTGGGGATGTGGCTGAGTTATTAAGCACCCATGGGTTCAATCACTAGTTCCAAATAAAAAATTAAAAAGAAAAAGACAAAGATCATCATTCTAATTGTTTGCTTCCCCAACTTATTGGGACTATGTAGTCACTGATGCCTGTCACAATTAGGAAGGATGTTCCCCCCCACCCTCCTCTTTATTGTTTCACCAATAAGAAGTAAGTATTCCACAAGGTACAAAGATCCTCCAGGATGGGAAAGAAGGTAACTTAAAGCATCTGCTCAATCTTATACTGTAAGGGTCCGGCGAAACGTCGGAGTAAGAGACCACAAGAGACTGTTTTATGCAACAGCAGAAGGGTGGGTTTATTTGGAGACCAGCATGCTAGGGTTCTCTCTATAGCAAAGAGAGATAGAGCCCTGAGAACAGCTTAAGCAGAGCTTATATACTTTCCTTGGAGAGGGCAGGTCGAGAAGTTACATTTTGTAGTTTGGCAGTTGGGGACAGCTCATTCTGGGAACAAGATTAGCAAACAGTTCACAGTTGGGGACAGCACATCCTGGGAACAAGATTAGCAAATAGTGTTTTGTTAAGCATATAGAAAAACGGAGTGACAAGTACCTATTTTATTAACCTTTCAATACCAAAAGAAATGCAATGCAAAAGGAAATAAATGCTTTCTTAATGATTAGTCAAGTGGAGAATCTATTCTTTATTTGTATGTGACTTCAATCCCTAACCTTTTAGAATCTGGATGGAGGGTTAAGATG
Source organism: Spermophilus citellus (assembly GCF_964194105.1). Lineage (NCBI taxonomy): Eukaryota > Metazoa > Chordata > Mammalia > Rodentia > Sciuridae > Spermophilus > Spermophilus citellus. Next base: position 110,774,454 of record NC_138192.1, on the reverse strand, counting down.
TACTGCATCAGATCACCTGGACTCAGAGGTTTGGCCTGGTTAATTATCAGCTCTATGACCTTGAGCAAGTTACTTAATTCTGGTTTTGCTCAGTTTCTCATCATAAAATGGAGGTAACAATAAGACCTAGCTTGACATTGATATGAGGATTAAATGACATCATATATGCCAAGTGTTTATGGCAGTACTTACAGTAAGCACTTGATATATAGTAAGCACTGAATAAACCTTAGCTATTAGTATAGAAAACACTTTTTCTTATAGTTCTTGGTTTTTGCATGATTTGGAGTTTGAGGTCGGTTGTTTTGATTTTTAATAAGAAAGGAACCTGAGGCTTCCAGATGGAAACCAGAGAAGAGTAAACAAGGGGTCTTCACGGGTGGACACACACCATGCTTTGCTCCTTGTTCCAGGCAGTGACCCATCAGTATATGTCGCTTAGGGAGAAAGTAAACACAGTGGTATGTCCTGGCACCAAGAGCCTAGCATCTCCCTGAACCACAAACAGCTGGGCTGGAGCAAAGCCAAGGAAGGAATGTAATCTCTTTGGGAAAAAAAAAAATCACAACACATCTTCCTATTTTGATAGTCGCAGAAAAGAGGCTGCTTTATAGAATAAAGCAGCAAGTGTGCATTGAGATCTTCCAATGAAAGGAGCAGAGAAGCACACCCTATTATTGTGCAAAACCCCTACTTATGTGTATGCTAAGAGCTTTGGCCCTCACCCCAATTGTACTACAAAGAGGAAAGGATTCTGACTGTTTTTCCCTGATAGGGCGTAAAATTCTTTCTTTCTTCCTGGATTTGGCTGGTGCTGCTTCAGCTGTTAAGAACAAACATAACATTGCAGTGCTAGTCCCCTGCATAAGAATTTCCCATTGTGACCTGAATATGTTCACTCTTCTCAGAATGTCCTGTTGGAACCCATGCTTGGATTCTTGACATTTTTATCAACCAGATAGTGAAATAAAAATTTACCTACCATTAGTTCATTATAATCAGATTATAAATGTTAATTAGAGGCAGAAACCAAAAGGGGAGAGAGGAAGAAAGAGAGAGTCCACCAGTAAAGAATAAGGGAAAGAGAAGAGGAAAGGAGTACACACCTGCTGGAAGTAAGAAGAAAAATGTGAACTAATATTTATGCAAGGGGGTTCACCTTCTCTCTCCCTTCAGACACCAAAACGTTTATTTAATGAGTTTCTCTCTATCAACTTGTCAAGCAAAACAGCTGCACCTTCTGAGTTAAAGTGTTATGTCCCCACAAAGCTTCCTAAACTGGGATCTCAAGTATATTGCACAGGGAAAAGAAAATTCACAAATAACCAGAATCTCCTTCCTCCCAAGAAATGCCTGCGCCATCTAGTGGCAGAAAGTAATATAACCTCCGATCGGCCATCAACGTAATCTGCTGACTTTCTCTGCAGAGTTGGGAAGACTTAAATCAGCCACCTCCTCACAGAATGTCAGAGCTAAGCGAGACCTTAGTGAAACCAAACGATCTCCACTCTGGCTTCACAAAACAATCGAATGGAAAGCTTTTTAAAAATACATCAGTGCCTGGGTATCATGCCAAATAAAAGAAGTCAGAAATTCTAGGAGTTAGCCAAAGAATTGGGATCTTTCTTTCTTTCTTTCTTTCTTTCTTTCTTTCTTTCTTTCTTTCTTTCTTTCTTTCTTTCTTTCTTTCTTTTTCTTTCTTTCTTTCTTTCTTTCTTTTTTCTTTCTTTTATTTTTTAAACTCTTCAGGCCACTTAAGTTTTGAGAAACCCTGAGCTTCAGCTCTTTCCTGTTTTAAAATGTAGAAAGGAGGAAGGAGCAACACCCTACCTCCATCCTTTGCTGGAGGAACAGAGAAGGGAACCCAGTTCTCATTCAGATCATGAATTCTTATTAAACCAAGGTGGAAACCATGAGACTGTGAAGGGTCAGGGAAGGAGTCAGGAAAGAAGCACCCTAGACCCAGAAACTGCGACTTCCTTTTAGAGTGGAGTCCCTTTGTTCTTCTCCTCTTTTTTTTTCCCTATCCTGAAGTCTACCCCAAAACTGTGAAATTGTTCAAATTTTAGTTTGATTTATCAACATATTCATGCTGTGTTCTTAAAAAATGTATATTATAATGAAAAAAAGTATAAACCTCTCAAGATGAAAAGAATGCAGGTCTTTGGGTAATATGTTTTTCATCTTACACATTACACTTACTAAACATTTTGACAGGTTCTATGTGCACAAATTTTGCTGGCAATAAGAGGTATAAAGATGAATTCTTGTTTATAACTTGCCTCAATTCCAAAAAAGGCTTAGAAGAAAAGTAGAAATAAAACAGTACTGGACTGGCGATGTGGCTTACAAGTGGTTGAGTGCTCTCCGAGCTTGCATGAGGTCCTGCATTTGATCCCCAGCACCACACCTATAAATAATAATAACAGTAAGAATGACAACACCTTTTTAAATTTTTAAAATCAGAGTGAAGGGTAATGATGACCACATATAAGATGACATCAAGAAGAGTTAGGATACAGGAATATATTCCTTTCTTAAATCTTACACATATTTTGCTGGGTTTATAAGAGCTAATGAAAAAAAAAAGGGGAGATATCATCAGTTGCAAGATTTTCATTCCCTATTGATAAAAACATATCAGTTGCTCAGAACAAGAGTAGTTTTCTTTTGCAGAAAGTAAGATAAATAAGTAGCATGTAGTATCAGATAGCAATAAGTGCTATGAAAGAAAATAAAGCAGGGAAGATAGAGTTTAAGCATTGAGTAGAGTGACCAGGACAGATATTGCTAAGAGAAGGTGCCGAGCCATGTTGCCTTCTGGGGGCAGGCATCCCATGCAAAGAATAGCAATTATCAAAGTTCTGATGAAGGAACATGCCTGGTATATTTGGGGAGTAGCAAGGAAACTAGCTTGAGAGTACCTACAGCTAGAATTAAGTTTTATTTAGATTACATCACTTCTCTGTTTAGAATCCTCCAGTGGCTTCCTGCCTCATTTGGGGAGATAGACAAAGTCCTTCCAATGATCTGTACTGTAGGGTCCTACATCATCTCAAGTCCAAGAACTCATTGTCCTTATCTCCTGATGGTATACATGAACTGCTTACATTCAGACATCTTTGCACCTGGTCTCCTTGAAAGGACTCATTTCGTCTATTGGCTCTTATTTTTTTTATTTTATTTTATTTTTTTATTTATTTTTTATTGGTTGTTCACAACTTTACAAAGCTCTTGACATATCATACTTCATACATTAGATTGAAGTGGGTTATGAACCCCCAATTTTACCCCAAATGCAGATTGCAGAATCATGTCGGTTACACATCCACAATATTGGCTCTTATTTGTAGTCAGAGGATGAGTAAAGTCTTATTCAAGGACATCTGAGTACAGAAGCAGGAAATATTGATAACAAGATGTCAGCTGCTCCTACACAAGAGTTTTTCTGAGAGAAGGAAGAACAGAGGCACACTCCCAATTACTCACTTCCTCCAGCCCACCCTACCTGCCTGCAGTTACCACTCAGTTAATTACTATCAGGGGATTAATTCACCGGTTGAGTTAAAGCTCTCATAACCCAATCATTTCACCTCTAAACTTTCTTGCATTGTCTCACACATGAGTTTTGGGAGGACACCTTATATCTAAACCACAACATACATACCTTGAGCAAGTAGTGAATTCTAATCTTAGTGAAAAAGAAAAAAGGTAAGACAAAAGCAAAATTAAAATTGCCAGAAATATTAAAACACTATGTGAATCATCTGGAAATTGCTTTCCTCATTTAATAATGCATCTTTAGATCTATCTATATTCCTATTTACAAATTTGCTCATTCTTTTTACCCATGTAATGTGTTGCATTACATGGATGAAACAGTTTATTTTTTCATTCCCCTTTTGATGGATATGTAAGCTGCTTCTAAATGTGTAGTATTCTAGACATTGATGTATTTCCTTTCACAAGCTTCCTGTGCATGAATGCAAATATTTCTTTGGTGCAACTAATACAAATGAAATTGCTAAAAAAAAATGAAAGTTGCCTGCTAAACACTTCTTCATATATTCTGTTTCCAAAAGTCTAAGCTTGATTTAGGAAAATGAAAAGACCATTCTCCTGAATAGATTAAGTATGCAAGACAGAAATGTAAAGGAGAAATATTTTCCCTGGATTGAGATTTCCCTCAAGTAGAAGAGACAGGCAGAAAAAAAAAAAAAAAAAAAAAGATGGTCTGTATATTGATAGAAACTGTTTCCTATCACAAGGAAAGAAGGTGATTGCATGTTACTAGAAACTTTTTTCCTACCACTACTCTCTGGTGATGTAGGGAGTTATCATCTTATTATTTAAAGTTAAGATATTTTGTGCATTGTGGATTTTTTTGCATCAATTTGAATTTTGGCAATTTTACATTAAAATACAAATTATGTGATCACTGAGTTCTGTAGTAACTGTTAGTCCCAGCCCTATTCCCCAAGTAAAGACACATCACAGGAAGATGCTGGTTCTCCAAGTATGCCACTCTAGCGGACCCAAAGTGCCACACTAATAGAAGGACAGACTCCTCAATGGAGACATAACTTACAAAAAAAAGAAAAGAAAGAAGGGGCTGGGGTTGTGGCTCAGCGGTAGAGTGCTCGCCCGGCACGTGCAAGACCCTGGGTTTGATCCTCAGCACCACATTTAAATAAAGGAATTGTGTCCAACTACAACTAAAAAATAATTTAAAAAGAAAAGAAAAGAAAGTAATTCATCTTCTCCCCCAAATTTTACACTGTGGTACAATTTAAATCTGAAATGATCCCCCAAAGGAAGGCTTGGTCTCCAATGCAGCAATGATCAGATATGAGCTTTGGGGAATTGATTGGATCATGAAGGTGCCAACCCCATCAACGGATTAATCCATTCATGAATTCATAACTAAATGGATTATTTGGAAGGTGGTAGAAACTATAGCCACCCCATCGCCCTCACCTTCCTGGCTGCCATGAGGTAAGCTGCCTTCTTCCCCCACACCCTTCTGGTGCTGGCCCGAAACAGTAGACAGCCAAGCATGGTCTGAATCTGTGAGACAAAATCAATCTTTCCTCCTGTAAGTTGTTCTTCTCAGGTACCATCACACACAGTCTATAAGAACTTTACTCTATAGACTTAAGTGAATCATAAGAAAAAATGAGCTTAATAGAAAAATAAAAAAATGAGTTGTATTTCTTGCCAATCTGAGTTCATGGTCTAATATTTGCATTTATCTTGCCAATAATTTTGAACCCTAACTACACATAGAATCCCCTGGAGTGCTTTTAATCCATGGCAAATACTGCTTCAGGCCAATAATAATAATAACAACAGCAACATATACCAAAGATAGAACCCCACCCAAAGAGACTGCAACTTAACTGGTATATTTTAAAACTCACGTACTTATTCTAATGTAGAGCTAGAGCTAAACTTCGTTGCATTATGCAATCAGACATCAATGCTGCATGCCATGAACACCCTGACAATTAAGCCCAGTAGAAACCCAGCCATTAGGGCAGCTTCCTTCACTACCTTCCCAATCTTCCCTTCTTATATGATTTCAAAATAAATCTCATTGCATATTGCAAAGAAATATAAAGCAAAACTGAGTTAATTCCAAAAACTAGAAAGCATGGAATGAATATATATATATATAATCCATTCACCTATAACCCATACAGTGTCAATTCTTTTAAAAGTATGTTTTCGTTTATGCGATCATTTTTTTTCAAGATGCCAAAACCATTTTACAGTCAGAAAAATTAGGGAAATACGCTTTTAGAATAAGATAGCACAAAACTTATTTTAGTTTTTTATTGTGAAATTAACTTATAACTTAAATGTTTCCTCTGGCTATTCAACAGCATGAAAGCAGCAGACCCTCTTTACCTCTCAAAGCACAGAAGGAAAGCATTCCTTTCCATGCTGTGTGGCTATGGACCTGGTTTAGATTAGGTTTAACCCTGGTTTTCAAGGTGCTTGTAATCTAATAGACTCTTAGTAGTTGAGTATTCAGCATCATGACACCATGATGGATGTCCCTGAAAGAGCCCGTGAACCAGTTTACAACTTCTGACAGCTTTATTAACCCATCTGTTCACTCCTATGAATGAAATCATGCCTCTATAAACTACAAATGACTATCACCTCAAATGACAACACTGCAAATGAGATGTTCAACTTGAAGGAATAGTTGCTTGCCCCCAGGGAAATGTTACTGCCAGGATAAGTAGAACCAAGAGCAAACAGAAAAAGAACCACTTTTCCTATTTGCCAAATGAAACCAACAATTGACTTATGATAGTAAAGAGAAACAGCCAATCAAGAGGTGATTCAAAGGTTTCTGCAATAGCTCAAATTATTCTTTTACCTATTAACCCAGGTGACAAGGAGCCCCAAATGCATCACTGGTACTGGATTCCTTTGTTTTAAATAGTGCTATCTCCCAGTAGACTACATGTAAATATACACACTATGCCCATGTGAAGCATTATCACTTAACAATTACATCTAGTTAACTTGTTCATAATACTCAAAAGTATTGAACACCTGACTTAGAGGAAAGTTACACAAAAAAATATGGTGAGTGTAACAGAAAAAAGTTATCACTCTATAATTTGTTCTAGGATTTATTCAGATAGTGTTCTTGCTGCCATCTTCTGCTGATTTCACTCAGTTCTCCTCCAAAGAACCCACCAGTTTGCCCCCATTTGAAAATCTATTTGAAACCACTATTAGAACACTATCTGAGAGAAGCAGTTTATGAAAAATGACTTGGAAACTCAACAAAGGAGTTCTTAATATTGAACTCACAGAGAGGGATCCAGTGATAGAATTCAAAGAATCCATAAACTTGAATTTAAAAACAAATTCCATCATTTACTTTCATTAACAAATGAAAGTTAGTATTCCATTCAAACATAAATTCAAGGGGGGAAATCTTGATAGTATTAGCTGTTACTGTGACTTCATCACAGAATTTACAGATATTTCTATTTCTAATTGCAGTTATACACATTTTCAAAAACTGTAAGCACTATTACTTTGGGTTTATGATGATTATTAGATTCTGTTATGTAATGTGTAACACTGGATTCTACAAGTAAGCACACATATACTATATCACAATGTTTTATTTTTATAACTGCTTCAATGTGGTATTTTTTCTTTGAATCCTTCATATATTATATTGTGAATTTAAAAGCATTCTGAGAAGAATTGATACACTTCAGCAGACTGCCAATCATGACACAAAAAGTTTAAGAAAATTTGCTTTCAAAAGACTTCTCTTTTCATCCTCGTTTGTGCTAAATTTTTGTGTAGTCGTAATATATATCCTAAGTACATAATTTTCTCATGGAGTTTATAAATCCTAAAATTCATATTAGGAAGATAGGAAAGGAAACCAAAGTATCTTCTACTGGATTCTGTGCTACCAATAGCCCTCTGGGTGTACCTCATGTACCTCATGGTGAGGTACAGAAAACAGATATCCTTTATGCTTCATTCCAAATAATACATTAAAAATTTATTTTCTGCAGATGATCAAGCTTCAATGATATGAAATGTCATTGCTTTCACCAACATTTCTTAAAAAAGAAAAGAAATTATTCAGTACTCATATACAGTAGCTATCTCATTTCTGACTTATATAGTGACTTGCTAAAGGACTATGGCAATTAACTTAACCTTTTGGAACTTCTTCTCCTCCATATATACCAAGCATAAAGCTATGTGTCATAAAACTGTATAACTATATCCAAAGGCTCTTCAGCCATCAAATGCTACTATCACTTATGATATCTTTTGAGATTTCCAAATGATGAATGTTATAAAATTACAAAATTGTATTACACAGAAAAAGAATTCTGGAAGTATAGTGAAACCTAACTCTTGTCTATTAGTATATCATATCTAAACTCATATCCATGAACTGAACTCATATCCAGCAACTTTGTGGTTCCTGCACTGTCAGCAAATTCTTGGAATATCTAGTAACTCTCCATACCATAATGTTGGTGTAGCCAATGGTTAGTGGTACGCTATCTCCTGAGCCTCAGTGCTAACTAATTAAATCTCCCCTCAAGTCTCTGATAAGTGAAGGAGGTTAAAACAAAAGAGTGGAATGATATCACCATTCCTCAGGTTAATAAGCTCAAGGGAAAGCTTGGTTTTCCAACTGTCAGAAGACCACCAAGCTCCCAGCAGAGGATTCCTAAGACAGAGGCACCTGTGCAACTCCCCAGTGCTGACAGAAGCACCTGCAACTCATTTTACGGGGAAAGAGGTGGCAACTTGATACCTTAATAATGGAGGTGAGGCGGTCACTTTCCATTATCACAGGCCACTTGTAATGTCAGGGAGAACCACACAAATCCACAGCTATCAAATGCATGCTTTCACAATGCTCACAATTCTAAATATCCAACATCTAAATTGTTCCTGCAGGAACTCAACACAGGCGATAATTACATCTTACAAAGAAACAAAACAAAAGCAAAACACTGTCTTATAACCAATTAAACTCATTCAAGTCAATTATTCAAACAATCTCTGCCAATAGACAATTCAAACCTTCACTTCAAAACAATTTGTTTACAAACCTACTAATCGCCTCCAGAAATTAGCATCCTAGAAGCATCTGTAAGTATCTCACTTTGAAGCATCACAGCCCTGGGTAGAAATGTCCATCTTTGTCTCCAGAGAAATCTGCATCCGACAGATGAAGAATACAAGAACCATACAGTTTGAAGGGACTCTTCTGAGACATAGATTTCCAAGGTTGAGACAGAACTAGACTACCAAGCTAGGAGTCTCTCAACAATATTCTTATCTTGCACACAAAAAGTATAAACTAGCCTTTTCAAAAACTACATAAATAATAAGTGAGGGTAGAGGAGGTGTTGTTGAAAATGTATGAATAAAATGTCTGGGGCAGATACTGTACTTGGGAAGAGTGAAGAATAATTAACTAGGAAAATGTGAAAAAAAAATGATCCTTTAATGCAGGAAAAAAGCCATTTTATGGTGACCCCAATGTAGCAAGTTGTAAAGAAATATACTTTATATACAGTAGTAGCCAATAGCAGCAAGTTACTGATATAAGAAAAGGTGGGGTTTTGGAAAAGAAGGATATTAGAAAAGAACAGGATTCAATAGATTGAAATTGTAAAGTGTAGAATCAAAACCAGATAATTAAGGAGACAGAAGACAGTACAGGATTGAAGAATCAAGAATCTGGGCATGATGGTGCATACCTGGAATCCCAGTGACTCAGGAGACTGAGGCAGGAGGATCACAAGTTCAAAGCCAGCCTTGGCAACTTAGTCAGGAAAAACAGTAAAAACCCATCTCAAAATTTGAAAAATTTTACAAAGTGCTGGGAATGTGGCTCAGTGGTTAGATGCCCTTGGATTCAATACCTGGTACCAAAAATAAAATAAATAAAATAAAGTAGGAGATCTGGGAGTGGTGGTGGAGCCTTTAGCTCCAGCTAATCCAGAGGCTGAGGCAGAAGAACCACAAGTTTGAGGCCAACCTGGACAACATAGTGAGATCCTGACTCAGAAAAGAAAAAAAAAATTATAATGCTGGGATGTAATACAGTGGTAGAGCACTTACCTGGTATTTGCAAGGTCCTAGGGTTGGTCCCCAGCACTAAATACACAAACATGCATACAAAAAAAGTGGGACAAACCAGAAGGTTGCAGGTCTTGATAAGGTTTAAAATAACAGTACTGGGAGTAATGAAGTAAGGTAGCTATGAGGGATTGAAGGGGTAGTGAAAACTGGGTCAATGAATTTCTTATGTCAGAAGAAAATGAGTTCTGAGTAATGTGGAAGGCTGTGGCAAGGACATTGGAGTAAATAACTTACGTGGAAAATAAGAATAAAATTCATGAAGATGATGTCAGATAATTAAAAGGATGAGTTTTGTATAAATAATTCAACAGACTATGAACTAACTTAGAACTGGGATGACTGTACATTTCAGTTTGATTTGGAAATTTTTAGTCATCAATACTGAAATATGGTTTATGTCCTCTCCTGTCTTCTCCTTTTGGCAAAGCAGATGCTGGTCCATTTGATGGTGGCCCACAGGTGTTAGGCCCTGTTCACTGTTCTCATTCTTTTTTCTTTCACTCCATAGACTGGAAGATAACATATGATCTAATCTCAAGTTCCCTGATTCTACCATCTGGCTTTCAAATCTGCTATTGATTCTCTCTAGTGATTTTTTAAAATTTTCATTTGCTGTATATCCATCACCAGAAATTCCATTTAGTTCCCTTTAAAATTTCTATTTCTTTGGTGATATTATTATCATTATTATTATTATTTTGTGTGTACATATTTGCCTTTTTTTCTTCAGATTCTTTGTCCATATTTTCCTTTAGCACTTTGAGCATATTTAAGGTAATTTTAAAATCTTTGTCGTACTCTTCTAATGTCTGAACTTTTTGTGGATAGTTTATGTCAAAAATGAATGGGCCAAATCTTCCTGTTTCTTTGTATACTTTGTAATTTTTGTTGAAAACGGACATTTGAATACTATGATATGGTAACTCTAGATATCAAATATATGCCTTTATACAGAGTTTGCTATTTTACTTTCTTTGTTTTAATTGTCGAAGACTAATAGTCCACCTCTCTATTGATTTTCCTAACTATATTCGAAGAGACTATATCCCTTGTCATGTGTGATCACTAAAGTCTGCTTCTTAGTTTATGTTCAGCTAGTTATTTGAAAGAATGTCCTTGGATGCAACAAGCCAAAATAAAAATAAAATAAAATATATTTCCCAAGTGTTCAAGAAAAAAAAAATTATGCTAATAGACCAACAAGTGTATATGTAAGTATATATGTACTGTGTGGTCCAAATCTTAAGCCAATTTCATGGTAAAAACTGAATAATACTATTTTTAATGTTTCAAGAAATACAGATCTTGTTAGTTGTAGTCATGGCTCACCACTAAAAGAAGAGAACCTGTCTTCTGTTCCCAATTTTAATATTCCCTGTCAACATTAAATAGACCAGTAATTTCCCTTACTGGGAAAAAATTTTTTCTTCCCACCACCTTCCACAAGTATGTGGAATCTTTTTGTCTACAGATGAATGCACTTAACTTCACATCTGAAATGGAAGCTCAAGCTGCAGTGAACATGTCAGTAGTAGCATAGTTTTTAAATTTTCAATTTTCCAATAACATAGTATCATAAAATCACCTAGGTCATAATTCTTGATTTATTTGTTAAGTATATATGCATGTATGAGATGCAAAATTACTTCATTCAAAACTGAAATCCACCTACTAAAATTGTGTAGATTTACACTGATAATAAACCCATCATGACTGTGCAAGAAGGGAAAGAGGGGATTATGTCTAATTAAAAACTATGTCAGATGTAAGTTTAGGAGTATATGTATATTTCCATAATCTTGCAGAATATTACTTCTACTATTAAGGCTCTAGCTCTATGAGATTTACTAAATTGTGTTCCTGAGCAGCCACAGAATAACGTTGATAACTCTTGAATCTCCCCCCAAGTGTGAATTTTTTTTTCTTTTCTGTTTGTCCCTGCCTTCATTCTTTCCTTTCCTCTTTTATTCTTAAAATAACATGGATAAAAGTAGGTATGACTTATTTGTGGCTCTATCTCCCTATTTTATGATTTTTTTGGGGGAAAGGGTGCTTCAATTGCCATATCTTTGTTTCTTACCTAGTATTAATTTACTTGTTTCTATGACCTCCAAATTGGAAATGTCAGAATGCCAACAGGTATATGAATCAGGGAAGGGAACTTCCCAGCTATTCACACATAAAACTGGGGTAGCCTTATTTCTGGGTCACTCCCCTAGAATAAAGTCAATGTGCAAGGTGGAAAGCATTAATTCCCAAGATGTGTGGGGGAGGACCAAAAACCAACAAATATCCGCCTTTATTACATCCAACATGAACCATGCTCTGTCTTCCAAAGAACTCAGTAGACAAGAATTCTAAACAAAAGCAGTAGCAGTTGACTACTTCGTCCATCAAATTGGACTGATCCTAAGTGAAAAGGGATATCTGTTGGGAGATAGAAAGGAGAAGCTCTTACCCTTCAAACCCTGGAATTTACGCCCTTCAGAACTAAAAGGTAAGCCAAAATCACGATTATTTTCTTCAGGGTTGTTTTCACTGACCCCTTTGAGACAAGTCTTTCCAACATCTATAAATTTGCAGTATAGGTCCACCAAATAAATTTTCAAATATTAAAATTAATAGTTTTCTGCCTAAGCTCTCCAGTGAACAAATTTAAATAATTTTTACACTCTCTTATATCTCTAATTTCCAAGATTTATATAAAAGTAAGTCTGGGCTGGGGATGTGGCTCAAGCGGTAGCGCGCTCGCCTGGCATGCGTGCGGCCCGGGTTCGATCCTCAGCACCACATACAAACAAAGATGTTGTGTCCGCCGAGAACTAAAAGAAATAAATATTAAAAAAAAAATTCTCTCTCTCTCTCTCTCTCTCTCTCTCTCTCTCTCTCTCTCTCTCTCTCTCCTCTCTCTTTAAAAAAAAAAAAGTAAGTCTATACATATACACATATATATTCTCTCTCTATATATATATATTTGTATAACAGAAGGTGTTATGGTTTGGATGTGAGGTGTCCCCCAAAAGAGCTCACATATTAGACAATGTAAGAAGGTTCAGAGAAGAAATGACTGGGCTATAAAAGCCTTAACCCAATCAGTGAATTGATCATTTGATGGGATTATTTGAGTGGTATTTGAAGGCAGGTAGGGTATGGCTAGAAAGGATGGGGCATGGGAGAGTGATTTGGAGATATATATTTATTTGTATTTGGCAAGAAGAGCGCTTCTCTCTCTCCCTCCCTCCCCACTCCTCTCCTCTCTGATCATCATGTGAACTGCTTCCCTCCACCACACTCTTCCACCATGATGTTCTGCCTCATCTTGAGCTGAGGTATAAAGCCTGCAGTCTATGCATTGAGACCTCTAAAATCATAAACCCCTAAAATAAACTGTTTCTCCTCTACAATTGTGCTGGTTGAGCCCTTTAATCATAGCAGAGAAAAAGCTGATGTTAAAAAAAAATCTATTCATAAAGTGTATATATCTGCAGTATACTAAACTTCTGGACTTACTAGAAAAATCTCAGTAAACCTACTAGGGAAAAAATTCACTTTTTTCCTTATAGTTTATTTAAAAATAAGCTCTCTACTATTTTGGAGGGCTGTGAAATGCAATTATAAATCAAAAATAGGAAGAATAAGAGAGTGGGAAAGGGGAGATAGGCAGAGTTGTAAATGTAAGTTTTTAGCCTACAATTCTAAGAAACAAAAAACTACTTTCCCAAGAGGGATTTTTCAGTTATTGTCCAAAAGATGGGTAGAATTTGTATAGTTGCTGATAAATCCATTGGTTTATTTCTGCTTGCAGTGAGCCCTTAATCTCTGAAGGCAATGGTACCTATATACACAAAACATTCACTATCAGAGCAGGTGCAGTGAAAGCAGATAGAGGGGACAGGCAGCATGCTAATAAGGAGACAGCTGAAAAACCACAATCTGTCACGCCCTGGAAAAGAAATGTGGTCATGAGCAAATTCAGCCCACAATCAGACAGTTTTTACAGTATGGGTCTGAATGATAATCATGAGCCCAGATGTATGTTATCCTCCCTCGCTTTTGAAATAAAAAGGATGTTTTAGCTTCAACTGTGACCTCGAAGATGTAATAATACTTTGCTTTGACAACTAGCTTGTCTCCCTTCTATACCAGTAGAGGTGTGTTCTCTCCTCTAACACAAAAGGAAAAGTTACACCCAGCATCTGAAAAGTATGATTCAGTTCTAGTTTTCTCTTCTCTTTTTCTTTCTTCTCATTTAAGCTTGGAGAATAGCCAATTTGTGAAGCTTTAAAAAAGAATAATGCAAGCAAGGCACAGAGAAAGGTTGTGGAGCAAAACAGAGATTGAATAAAGAAAAGAAAAGGCGATTGCAATGCAGATTCAATTAGTTTTAAGTCCAAAGGTTTCCCACAGGTCCCCACCACAGAGCTGTACTGAGTGAGATGCAGATACCATTTTTTTAAAGAACTAGGACACATCCCCATAGTCCATGACACAGGCAGGAAAACTGATTTAGTGGCCTAATTCCATTCTCAAAATTCGAAGCTCAAGTATTGCAATGGTGCCTTCTGGGCATTTTCCTGACATTTCACTGATGCTAAACTGTTCTCTATTTCACTTTCTACAAATTGATACATATGGCTGGGAGCACAAACATGTGTAAAGGTAAAGTTACTATCCAAATGCTTGAATGAGAAAAACCAAACTGTGGGGAAAAGAATTCATAAAAGAGAGAGATTAGATTTAGCTTTGAACCAAAAAGGAGTATCACAATAAAACAAGCAACCAATAAAATAATATCAAACATAAGGACAAGAAGTCATTCAAACAATACCCATGTCAAGGCGTGAATTGGAGGAACAATCCTGTAATTTCCATCAACCTCCTCTCTCTTCATTCCTTAATGTGCACAACTGACGCTTTTCTGTCTTAGTCAAGTGTTTTGCAAATACAGGTTCAGACAACCCCATTGTGTTCTCCACCCCATAGCAGCTGCTTGAGTCACTCCCATTTGTAAACTACTAAACTGCCACAAATTCAGATGAATCAGATTGAATCTGTGACAAATGAAGTTCATTTATCATTTCTACTGTCTAGCTATAAGATAGCAGAGAGCAGCAATTCCTTCTGCTGAATATCTAAACGATTGAGGTCAAAAGACCACAGGGTAACACGGAAAAATACAGGTGGGGACACCACAGATAGAGCCATGTGAATAAAAAAGAGTGGCATGTGATTAAGTAAACCCTTCCAAGAAAATTATACGTAGCTTCTTTAAGGAAATGAGAGGGTAGAAAATTAAGAGTATTCTTGAGTTAGACTTCATTTTCTAGAAATGATAGTGAGGGACAAATAAATATGTGCTTCTGTATACATTCTTCTTTATATAGAAGAAGTGATTCATATACAGAGTAAATATTTAAAGCAAACAAAAATAGACACAAGTCAACATTATTAGTTTGGTTCCTGGAAACTGACTTGAGGTGGAGGCTTGCATGGAAGAGGTCATGGTATAGCGTTCTCTGAAATGAGAGCCATGCAGAAACAGATCAAGTGGATAGAGAAGATGACCCTCAATGCATTTGCACTAGAGTTGTCATCCCATCCCATGAAGAACTCTAGACCTAAGTTGTTCCTTCAGAGTGGTTCCAGACTGAAGCAAGGGACCTACACACTTGTTCTTCTATGGAGGAACAGTCAGTCATTACATGCTCTTCAAAGACGTGGTTAATCAAATGAAAAGACAAGCCCCAGCTTTGGAAAACATGTACAAATTATTTCTCCTAAGACTTGTGTTCAGAATGCTATTACGGAGACAAACACACTATTTAAAAAGTGGAGCCGGGGTGGTGGTGCAGACCTGTAATCCCAGCAGCTCAGGAAGGCTGAGGCAAGAGGATCACGAGTTCAAAGCCAGCCTCAGCAAAAGTGAGACACTAAACAACTCAATGAGACCTGTCCCTAAATAAAATACAAAATAGGGTTGGGGATGTGGTCAGGTGCCCCTAAGTTCAATCCCTGGCACTGCCCCCTCCCCCCAAAAAAAACGGGAGTGGGAGGGCAAATGATTTGAATAGACATATCACACAGCAAAAAAGGACACGTGGCTGACAAATAAACATTAAAAGGTTTTTAATAGCATAGGAATATAAAATTAAAACCACAATGAGATACTACTACAAATCCACTAGGTGGCTAAAATTAAAAGAACTGAACACATTCAGTGTTGGTGAGCATGTGGAGGAACTGAAATTCTTAAATCCTACTACTGGGAGTATGAAATGGTACAATCACTTTGTTAAACAGTTTATTAGTTTCTTAAAGTTAACATAGTTAACATACTACCCAGACTTTCCTCTTCTGAGAGAAGATGAATCTCAAGACAAACAAAATCATATAGCCATGCAAAGGCTTATACACATTACAAGAAGATTTGTTGGTAATGGTCAATGACTAGACACAACCCAAATGTTTAGTAATGGGTGATGAAGTAACACTGTGATATAATCATACAATGGAAAACAACTAAACAATAAAAACGATGGCTGTCTTTGTTCCCTGACTCATTAGGTGGGCAGTTTTATACCATGTGCTCCTGACATGATATGTTCTCTCCAGAGGCCTAATGCTAGTGGGTTCATTTAATCATGGATCGATCTCCAAAATTATGAGCCAAATAAAGCTTTCATATCTATCAGTTAAATGCCTCAGGTATAGAGATAGAAAATTGAATAACACAAGAAACTGGTACCAAAGAGAGGGACAATCTTTGCTGTTATTATACACCTTGAGATATGGGGGAGGCTTATGGATTTGGTTTATGGAAGGAGTTTGGAAAAGTTTGGAGAAGCAGGCTACAGGAAAGCCAAGAATGTTGTAAACAGAACTTAATGGATGATTCTGATGAGGGCTGAGAAGACCACAATGCTGAGAATGTGAATAGTAAATGTCTTCAGATGGAAATGAGGAACCTATTGGAAACTGAACTAGAATCCAGCAATGCTAAACCATGATCAAGAATTTGTCTGCGTTCTATTTATGGCTTGAGACTTTATAAGAGGCAGGAGTGAAGGTGATGGGTAATTTTACTGGTGAGTGCCACTCCACTGACCTTCTTCTTCCAACTAGGCCCCACCTCTTAAACATTGTACCACCTCCTTATAATGTCACAGGCTGACAACCAAGCCTTTGGCACGTGACACTCAGGGACATTTCAGATCCAAACCATAACAGTCGTGTACATCTCTACCAGTTTATTTGAATTCTACTCAAATATTCAGAGCAACCTAGTGTGTAGGAAATACAGCCTTAGAGCAGAAAGAATTACTTAGGAATTTGCATGGGATTTGTGACAGGTCCTGTGCAGTGGCCCAAGAGCCCTGATGTCAATAGGGTGCACGGATGGAGAAGAGGACATGGAAGGTTGGAGCCTTCTGGGATAAGATAGGGGGATAAGGGCTGTTATACATGCTAGCTCTCAAGTCAGAAGTTCTGGTGTCATCACTAGTATGATGGTGACATCATGTGTAAAGGTAGGATGATGTGTGGTGCTACTCAGAGGAGACTATTCCAAGGACAAAGGGAATAATGGTAAAGTGCTTGGTGACTGTGAAGCCCCTCTGAACAGCAGATGCTGCCAGTAGGAACAGGCTATGTACCAATCTCCTCTTCTAGGCCTTTTTATGTTCCTACCACCTACCTCAAATGCTCTGGGCAGTTTATGAACCTTTGCACACAGAGTGAAAGCAAACCTCTGGGTACCCACAGCATCTGGCTTAACAGTATGGAGTTTTATTAAAGAGCTTTGGCCCATTAAAAAAAGGTGTAAAATGAAATTATTCTGTCTGAAGATCAAGTGTAAGTTTGACAATTTATTTAAAAAAAAACACCAAAAACTTTCCTGACTAGTTACTCACCCTGCTCAATATATGTTTAAACTTCTAGTTGAGAGACATTTAAGTCCTCTCTAAGAAAGAAATCCTGGGAAATGAGGGTATATAAAACATCTTAACTGACTGCCAAAAGTAGTTATGAATGTTCTTTCTCTGAAAATATGCGAGTAAAATAATTACCTAAAGGTACACATTGGCATAGGTTAGAGTGGACAGACATTTCTTCTTATTTTCTTATTTTTTTAAATTGTAGTCAAAGAAATATTTGACAGACTATAATGCCCTAAATGTACACTGGAAGACATAATAATTCACAGAATTTCAGTCTGTTACCGTTTAGAGCCATGTTTCTATATTCAGGATTTTTTTCTTCTCTCACTGAAACCAACATATATCAAAAGTTTGCAAGAGAATCATACAAAGATTCAACCTAGTATGTAGGACCCTAATCTGAAATAGATTCATATAAAGATTTTTAAAGTGCAGATTCAACCCAAACCTTCCTAAATCAGAATTTCTGGCAGTGAGGTGTGCAAATCTGTATTTTGAATAAGCTTCTGAAGCAAAATAATGTGTGGTGATCGGTGGTCTGGAAATGGGGAGTTAACCAGGCAACAGTTTTGTCTGACCTAGGACTACAAGTCCTAGCCTTCAAGGGTTAAGAAATCAGACCTGAGAATTTCATTCTCACTTTCTCAGTCATTGCTGAAGACAGTTCCAACCCAGGCTTTGACAGAGTCCAGATGTAGTAAAAGCAAAGGACCCAGCCCTTTCCTGCTGGTACGGCCTGGTTGTCCCTCCACCTCCCTGCACCACAGCCAGACCAGTAATGTGCTCAGTTCAAGATGATCCCACAGGTGGTAGCAGGCTGAACCAGCTAGATTCATAATGTCCTTCTAGGTCCGTAAACTCTACTGCAAAATCCATATTACCCTGGTAAAGCAGCTTTTCCCACCTCTTATTATAAACTATTATGGATGCACAGTTACTCACCTATACATTTGAACTCTTGCCTCTGTGGCCAATGGAAAAAAAAAATGAAGTACAAATACCATGGCTACCATGCAAGTTGGAAATTTTTGAAGACTTTATTTTAAACAATTGAAAATTACCTATGTTAGGCAATTCCAGAACTTAGAAGAAACACCATAAGGGCCAGGCTCTCTGTTGGATGCTTTGCGGATCCAGAAGGCTGGACTTAAATGCTGAAGAACTCCTCAACAGGGCTTTGCTAAGACATCATCTATTCTGTGGGTGAGTTCTGTGTGGTTGGGTTGGGGAGGAAACAAATGAATCTACCTGATCAATGACTTCTTAAGAGGAAGACCCCAGGTAAGAGGCCATCCTCACCTTCACCATGAATTTCAAGCAGACAGAGAATGGAGGCTGCATGATTTTAACACAATACAGGTTCATATTTTCAACATTAAAGGCGAAAGCCTCTTTTTCATTTTGCCCACAAAGATGTAAACTATTCTGTTGAACAAGAGCCCTGCTCAAGTGTTAAATAAGTATGGGGGGGAAAAATAAACAGTGTAAATGTTTGTACATCTTTACCAACTTTCTGTACTCACAATCTTTTCAGTCTCCCAAGGAAACCCCAGATCACCTGTTTCACCTAATAGTGGCTTTCACCCAGCAGGTACATTTAGAGAAAGGAATCTGTCAGCACACTAATCAGAATCCTGAGACGGCAAGGAGGAAATGTTGCCAATGCCATGGAAATACAGTCTCCAGAATATTAAAAGGGTACCTTAGTGTGCCCAGGCTATATCTGTTTCCTCCACTGGAGATAGCTCAGTCAATTCATGAGTTCTGTACCATGAACAATACATAAAGTTGCCTCATTAGTACACAGTCTCAGCTAGATGTTCAAACAAGATGATGATATTAAATTCAGGCTCAGATAACACCTTCTTTAAAATGAAAAGGAAATACAATACCCTCTACAAGAAGAAGAAGACATGATACTCGGAAGTGTGTATGATGGGGGTTGGGGGACCTAAAAGGCATTTACCTGGTGTGTGTGTGTGTGTGTGTGTGTGTGTGTGTGTGTGTGTCATATGCATGTTTAAGAGAGGAAAATTTTCAGAAAAAAAGAAAGACTATGTAGCTTCACGGTCTATCTTCTACCATAGATCAATGATCCAGCTGCTAAAATAAGTTAAAGAGAATATACTGGAGGAAATAGAAGGTGTAAGGATGGGGAGAAGGAAAGACCACAGTAACATAAGAATGTTGCTGTTTTGCCAGCAGGCAGGTAGTATCCACTACTGGAACTTCCATTATGTGTTAGAGACCACTAAATGCCCATCAAAGTCAATCCCCGCTTTGTTCCACCAGAGCTAGACATACAGTTGCTCAGAAGACTTCATTTCAAAGCCTTCCAGGCATCTAGAAATGGTCATATGACTTAATTCTCACCTGTGACAGAGTGAGATAAAAGGAAGTTACAATTCTGAATGGTCACATGGAGCAAAATCCACCCTGAGCTAAGATGAATACATTTCTACTTCAAGGATTGTGTTCGGGGGCTTCTTTATAGCCATAATTTAGATTTTACCTGCATGCACCATGAAATTGAGGGGTCTTAGAATGAAATAAAGGGCCCTTAAATGATATTTGTTTTCTCTGTTTAATATAAACCTTCCTAAATTTCTAGAAGTATTCTCTTTTAAAGACTGTAATACAATTTTTATTTCCTGAGAGATCACACAAGACTGCTTCACAAATTAAGAAGAGGAATGTTTTAGTCAGCTATTTCACTGCTGTAACTAAAAGATTTGACCAGAACAACTGTAGAGGAGGGAAGCTCATTTGAGGGCTCATGGTTTTGAAGGTCTTAGTCCATAGAAGGCTGGCTCTATTCCTCTGGGCTTGAGAAGAGGCTGAACATCATGGTGGAAGAGCGTGGCAGAGAGAAGCAGCTCACATTGTGATCAGAAAACAGAGAGAGAGAGACTCTACCAGATACAAAACACATACCCCAAAGCCACGTCCCAATTCCCACCTCCTCCAGTCACACCCTACCACCTTAGTTACCACTCAGTTAACCCATATCAGGGGATTAAATCACTGATTGGTTTAAGACTCTTGGAACACAGTCATTTCTCCTCTGAACCTTCCTGTATTGTCTCACACGTGAGCTTTTGGGGGACACCTCACATCCCAACCACAACAAGGAACATCATTAAAATCATTCTAAATTTATCAAAAGTGGAAAGGTTCTTGAGAAAATATGACAGTGAAATCTGTGTTAATCGCATATGTGTTCCACCACCATGACTATAGGTGAAAGCATAGACTTTTATGGACCACCTTGTTGCCCCCAAGTTTATATGCTGACGTCCTAATTCCCAGTACTACAGCATCTGGCTATATTTGGAAATGGGATCTCCAATGTAGTAACTGTGGTTAAGAAATGTCACTGGAGGACTGGGGATGTGGCTCAAGTGGTAGCGCGCTCGCCTGGCATGCGTGCGGCCCGGGTTCGATCCTCAGCACCACATACAAACAAAGATGTTGTGTCTGCCGAGAACTAAAAAATAAATATTAAAAATTCTCTCTCTCTCTCTCTCCTCTCTCACTCTCTCTTAAAAAAAAAAAAAAAAGAAATGTCACTGGAGGGGATTCTAATCCAATTATGATCATGTCCTCTTGAGAAGAGATTTGGAGCCAGACAACACAGAGTAAGGACAACCAAGTGAAAACAGAGGGGACAAGCCATCTACAAGCCAAGGAGAAATGCCACAAAAGAAATCTACTCTGCCGTCATCTTGATGAGATCAATCTTGGTAGAGTACCTCTATCCTTAGCCATGAGAAAATAAATTTCTGTTGTTTATGCTATTCAGTCTCTGATACTTGGTTATGGCAGCCCTAGCAGACGAATACAAGTACTATATGTCAATCACAGGTACCAAAGAGGAATTCTTGGGGTTGATTCTCCAACAAAAAGGAAGGGAGGGAGAGCAAGATCATATGGTTTTCAAAAATTCATATTTCTGGGTATTCACAACAAACAGAGGACTTATTCATGCTTTGACTACATCTGAACTTTCATCTGAACATGAAGATTCTCAAATCCCAGTGTCAAAATTGATGGATTCAGCTTCATCAAAATGAAGGAGCTAGGGCTGGGGCTATAGCTCAGTGGTAGAGGCACTGAGTTTGATCCTCATCACCACATAAAAATAAATAAAGATATTGTATCCATCTACAACTAAAAAAAAATGAAGGAGCTACCATTCAATGAAGGATACTCTAGAAAAAAATAGAAGACTAAAGAAGATATTTGCAAAATCTAAAGCCAAAGGAAATTAATATTTGAAATATGCCTTTCAAAAGAAATCAAACTCCTGCAAATTGACAAGAAAATAATGCAATAAAGAATGTGGTCCGGTAAATCCCAGCTGCTTAGCCAATCTATAAATAAAGCTCAATACCATTTGCAACAAAAGAAAGGAAACTTTAAACATTTATGAGATTCAATGTTACCTATTAGAATGAAAAAATTAGAATTCTAAATAATACAAAGTGCTGGAGAGGATATGGAAATGACAGAAAATATTAGAGACTATTGGAGGGAATATAAACTTGTCCAGTCGTTCTAAAAAGTAATCTAACATTGTTGGGGGAGTATGAGAATGTTCTATGATCTGGCAGTTAGCTTCTGGATGCATATATCTCAGATGTTCACATACCCAGCTCTATAAGAAAACATACCTGGATATTCCTAGCTGTGGTATGCTAGAAATAATGCCCATCACTCAGGAAAAGGATTAGTAAAATGAGATAGAAGCTGCTATGGTTTTGATATGGTTTCAGTGGGTCCCCCAAAACTTCATGTGTTGGAATTTAATCTCAAATGTGAAATAGTAAGAGGGTGAAAACTTAATCTACCTAAGGTATATTAGAGGTGAGCCTTTGGGAGAGATTAGAATTGGATAAATTTGTGTGGGTGGAGCCCTTAGAACGTAATCTTGGTGAATTTATAAGAAGGAGCAAGAAGAGAACACACGTGCGTGCGCGTGCGCAAACACACACACACACACACACACACACGTGATGCTCTGTGTCACCTCAGGACTCTGCCATCACCAGTTGTGGTTTCCTGAACTTGAACCAGAAGCATGAGCCAAACAAACCTCTTTTTCATACCTTAATTAGTCTGTGGTATTGTGTTATTGGCAACATAATACAAACTGATATAAATGTATACTATGAAACTTTTGTACAATTATCTAAAAATAGCAAACTGTACATAGAGTAATCCAGATAGATCTAAATATAGGTTATTGAGTATTTCTTGCATGATTTCACTAAACATGACATATTTTTTCAAAGGACATATGAGTTAAACATTGTACTAGTTGCCTTCTGGAGGAGAATAATGGGCAGGAAGTAGAGACCAGTAAGGAGACAAAAGAGGGTCTTGAATGCACTGATGATGCTGTACTAAATCCCAAGGTTATAGTTAAACCAATTCTGCACCAGCATTTTCAACACATATGCAAAAGTTCCCTGAGAATTCACTAACATTATTCTAGCAAGCCATATCTGCAATGGGGATATTGGAATAAAATCATATGATCTTATTAAACATTTTTGGTTATACCAATTGGGTTATACCACCACCACAAAAATAGGATCAATTTTGTCACGCCCTCACCTCCCAGGGAACAGACATTTGTCACCTGGAAGAATCATCACCAAGCACCACTTGGGGGGCTGGAACTGGAATCTAGTGGGTAGTGGGAAGGAATACTGCTGAACAGTGAACAAGAAAGTCCCCCCAAAAGAAGCATTTGTTTCAAAACATCAATAGTGTTGAGGCTGAGAGCCCCTAATCAGTCTCATGTTATCCATATAGTATATGCTTTTTCAGTCATGGGAGGCTGCCCTCCAAGCTAACATGCTCTTTCTTCCCTCTCTCCCTGCCTCCTTCTGCTCTTTCCCTTTTCTTATTTCATGCTTTCATTATGCTAGCTGCTATGATATGATGCCTTGCTCCCCCTATGAATCTTAAATGTACTTAAATGTTGAAGAAGGAGAAAGGGTTAAAGTGAACAGGCAGGAAACTTGGGCTCCTTCAGGTCAGGTTTCTATTCAGCAGGGATGAGAAGATACAGACACAAAAGAGGCCTCATCAAGGTCAAGTTGACTCCTGTGTAGTCAAAAAAAAAAAGAAAAGAAAAGAAAAAAACTGGGGGGGGGGTAGGAGTGACCAAAGAGCAAGTGAAGAGTTCACAGACACTAAGTGTCTTATCCAGGATTGGGGAGGGGGCTAGCTCCATTAACCCTTACAGATCCATATAAAACCTTAGACAACAGCCATTCTTTGATATCCCTCTCCTGGGACTCCTCCCCTTTGGAAGCTCTGTTCTTTTTTATCACTCCAATAAATCCTATTACTTTGGTATTACCCTCGTGTCTGATTTCATTCTTTGAATTCACAAGGAAAAAAACCCAAACCCCATGTTCCATGCTACAATATGACACTTCAATATGATTTTAATTGCTCATATAAAGGCCATGAGTAAGATAAAAATTCATACTAAGTTCTTAATTATTAATGAAAGCAAATTGACAAATACCTCTAATTCCTTTTCCTTTTCTCTCATATGAGTTGCTCCTCCAAACAACCATTTTTTAAAGATAAGAACAATGTTCAGTTTCAGATTCACTAAAAGTCTCTACTAAATCTTCCTGAATTTGGTGAGGTAAAGGAGCTAATATGTTTTTCTGGGAGAGCAACAGTTAAAAAAAAAATCTGAGAAAGCTTAGGATGGCAACCACAGAGGGACAAACTTGGTCCAGAGTGAGCATAACTGGAGTGGGAGCTGAACTTCAACAATTGAAAGTAGAAGGCTAGGATCCTTCACTAAATAAGGGGAGGAAAAGGAGTGACTTTGCCATTCAACTGGAGTCCAAAATTCTCTGAAACAACAGAATGGGCCTAATGTGTTCCAGGTGGGATTTAAGGGTTTTTTCTTTCCCTCCCTCCCTTCCTTCCTTTCCTTCCTTTCCTTCCTATACTGAAATTGTGTTTTGTAAATCTTTTGCTCGGTTTGCCTCATTTTTTAAGGGCTTCAGTATCTATTGTTATGGTCCCATTTGGGCTATAACAAATTCAATTGTGTAAGAGCTGTGATTTAGGTTTTTATAAAGTCATTTCCTGAAGTTTTATCAATTGTCACTTGAGTATTCACATGGCCTCTAGAGTGCCCTTAAGTATAAATTATCCCCAAAGCACCTATTATCCCTTTTTTCAGCATTTCCTTGTTTTTGTTAATGGTGGTCCTGTTAGTACTTTTGTTTCTTTTCTTTCTTCTTTTTCTTTTTCTTAAACAAACATAAAGGTTTAAAGGTCTGTAGAAAGTCATTATAATGCCAATTTTATTTACTCAGAGCAGTAGTAACATTGATATATGTTGAGATCTCAAAACAGTCTGTTTTTCCTTCTCCAGATTTTTTTAACCAATTATTATAAATATGGATTTGAATTCGCATTAAAAGAAGAGTAGAAACTATTGGGCACATGTGTATTTCTTTTTTAAGATGTCCTCACTGCTGCTACCCACAAATTAAATTACCTTGCATTATCCTTTAGTAATCACACTCTTGCCCCTTTAATAAACTGAAAGCAAGGGGGCGGGCCTTGGCCGCGGCGAAGACTCTGATTGGTCCTGCTGGCAGGAAGTGGGCGGTGATTGCGTCGCTTCTGTTGTTGTCAGAGGCTGCGTGGTGTGAGGCCCAGGCGGAGGGACGCTTCAGGCCTCAGGATTCCCCGCTTGCTTTTAATCACAGGCTTGGGGACGTGGGGTGCGAAACGGGTCCTCTTCATTTCGGTGGGTTTCGGGCCGCGGCAGCCTTTTCGCTAAGGTGCCGTGCCCTGGCGACTCGACCGGGGCCCCTGTGTCCACTCGGACCGCTGATACCGCCCGGTTGCCCCGGAGCTGCCGGGAAGAAGCTGCCAGGAAGGGGTTTCAGGAGCGCCGGCTGCCGCCCTCGCAACTCGCGAGGCCCCTTTCTCAACCTAGGATCTTTTTTCCCCCTGTTCTGCAGGCTCGCTTCCGGCAGCATGGCTCAAAGGGCCTTCCCGAATCCTTATGCCGATTATAACAAATCTCTGGCCGAATGCTACTTTGATTCTGCTGGGAGGGTGAGTTTGGGGTGTATCTGCCTGCATCCCTACCTGCCCGTTACACCACCCTCCAAGCGTTGGGAAAGGAGCTCAGTTTTGCTTTAGGCGGATGCCATTCCCATTTTTAAAAATGTGATTTGAGGACAAATATAAAAGATAACTTCAACATACATGAAATATTTGTTAAAGTGCATTCTTTGAACATGTTGGCTATAAGATAAAGTTATTAATGCTATTAATAAAGAAATAACCTCAGTCTCTGGGAATATAAATTATTAAAATTGGCGGTTGCACAGTTTGCCCTGTGTTTGGCACTTCTGATACATTTTGGTTTGCTTCTTAAAAAGAGGTGAGGAATCCTAATGGTATTCATTGGTGCCAGGATGTTATTCCTTTATGACTGTACACAAGTGTGGATGAGGTAATAATGAGAGCAAACTGATTGTGTGGTAAGGACGCTTTTAAACTAATAATGCAAAGAGAAAGGTGGAAAATACGCCTGAAATTATTTGACACCCTTTCCAGGACATCTCCATGGCTGAGGGGAAAAAAAAACAGAAGGTTGAAAGCACTTGCTTTCAGGAGCCTCTTTTTTCTTAGGCCTCTGCTTAATAATACTTAGTTTGGGAAATCCTGAGTTAGATTAGACACATCTTTTTTTTTTTTTTTTTCATATCACTGTATTTCTTCAAAAGTTATCAGTCACACACACAGTTTTATATAATGATCTTACAGATTTCATATCTGTCAAGTTAACTTTATGCGTCTCTTTTGGTTCCTCCCTTAAGACACTAGTTTTATAGATTAATTTGGGTCAGTAATGCAGGTAGGAGGGATAGAAGGTGTACTATAGAAGGCTACCCATATGTGTATGGAGTTAGGGTCAATCTGATAATTTAAAAGCCATTATTGAGCTGCCAACAAGGCTTTTTTTAATCATTATCTTGAAGTTAGGTGGATTCCCATTGGCCAGATGGGCCTGCATTCTGCCTAGCCCTCCAGATCTGGAAGCTGAAGTATATGCCTTGTCTTGTTAGAGGAGGATGTGTTGCTTCATGCTAGCTTGGCAGAGAAAACACTAGAAGATGTGTCCCAGTGATAGAAGCCTTTAATAAAAATGTAACTTGCTATTTAGGCTACTTATCAATTACATACTTCTTATAAATTAATTCACTTCTGAGGGGAAAACCCCACAAATCTAAACTCTGGCCCCCAAATCATAATGTAATTTATTGTCTTTCAGGTTTTTTTTGTTTTTTTTTATTGGTTGTTCACAACATTACAAAGCTCTTGACATATCATATTTCATACATTAGATTGAAGTGGGTTATGAACCCCCAATTTTACCCCAAATGCAGATTGCAGAATCACAACGGTTACACATCAACAATTTTACATAATGCCCTATTAGTAATTGTTGTATTCTGCTACCTTTCCTATCCCCTACTATCCCCCCTCCCCTCCCCTCCCATCTTCTCTCTGTACCCCATCTACTGTAATTCATTTCTCTCCTTGTTTATTTTCCCATTCCCCTCACAACCTCTTATATGTAATTTTGTATAGCAATGAGGGTCTCCCTTCATTTCCATGCAATTTCCCTTTTCTCTCCCTTTCCCTCCCATCTCATGTCTCCGTTTAATGTTAATCTTTTCTTCCTGCTCTTCCTCCCTGCTCTGTTCATAGTTACTCTCATTATATCAAAGAAGACATTTGGTATTTGTTTTTTAGGGATTGGCTAGCTTCACTAAGCATAATCTGCTCTAGTGCCATCCATTTCCCTGCAAATTCTATGATTTTGTCATTTTTTATTGCTGCATAGTACTCCATTGTGTATACGTGCCACATTTTTTTTTATCCATTCATCTATTGAAGGGCATCTGGATTGGTTCCACAGTCTAGCTATTGTGAATTGTGCTGCTATGAACATCGATGTGGCAGTATCCCTGTAGCATGCTCTTTTAAGGTCTTCAGGGAATAGTCCGAGAAGGGCAATAGCAGGGTCAAATGGTGGTTCCATTCCCATCTTTCCCAGGAATCTCCAAACTGCTTTCCAAATTGGCCGCACCAATTTGCAGTCCCACCAAAAATGTACCCTTTTCTCCACATCCTCGACAGCACTTGTTGTTGTTTGACTTTGGCTGCCAATCTTACTGGAGTGAGATGGTATCTTAGGGTGGTTTTGATTTGCATTTCTCTGACTGCTAGAGATGGTGAGCATTTTTTCATGTACTTGTTGATTGATTGTATGTCCTCCTCTGAGAAGTGTCTGTTCAGGTCCTTGGCCCATTTGTTGATTGCGTTATTTGTTATCTTATTGTCTAATTTTTTGAGTTCTTTGTATACTCTGGATATTAGGGCTCTATCTGAAGTGTGAGGAGTAAAAATTTGTTCCCAGGATGTAGGCTCCCTATTTACCTCTCTTATTGTTTCTCTTGCTGAGAAAAAACTTTTTAGTTTAAGTAAGTCCCATTTGTTGATTCTTGTTATTAACTCTTGTGCTATGGGTGTCCTATTAAGAAATTTGGAGCCCGACCCCACAATATGTAGATCGGAGCCAACTTTTTCTTCTATCAGACGCAGAGTCTCTGATTTGATATCAAGCTCCTTGATCCATTTTGAGTTAACTTTTGTGCATGGCGAGAGAAAAGGATTCAGTTTCATTTTGTTGCATATGGATTTCCAGTTTTCCCAACACCACTTGTTGAAGATGCTATCCTTCCTCCATTGCATGCATTTATCCCCTTTATCAAATATAAGATAGTTGTAACTTTGTGGATTAGTCTCTGTGTCCTCTATTCTATACCATTGGTCCACCCGCCTGTTTTGGTACCAGCACCATGCTGTTTTTGTCACTATTGCTCTGTAATATAGTTTGAAATCTGGTATCACTATACCGCCTGATTCACACTTCCTGTTTAGAATTGCTTTTGCTATTCTGGGTCTTTTATTTTTCCATATGAATTTCATGATTGCTTTATCTATTTCTACAAGAAATGCCATTGGGATTTTGATTGGCATTGCATTAAACCTATAGAGAACTTTTGGTAATATCGCCATTTTGATAATGTCAGTTCTGCCTATCCATGAACAGGGTATATTTTTCCATCTTCTAAGATCTTCTTCTACTTCTCTCTTTAGGGTTCTGTAGTTTTCATTGTATAAATCTTTCACCTCTTTTGTTAGGTTGATTCCCAAGTATTTTATTTTTTTTGAGGATATTGTGAATGGAGTGTTTTTCCTCATTTCCGTTTCAGAAGTTTTGTTGCTGATATACAGAAATGCCTTTGATTTATCCGTGTTGATTTTATATCCTGCCACTTTGCTGAATTCATTTATTAGTTCTAGTAGTTTCTTTGTAGACCCTTTTGGGTCTTCTAGGTATAGAATCATGTCATCTGCAAATAGTGATAATTTAAGTTCTTCTTTTTCTATTTTTATGCCTTTAATTTCTTTCGTCTGTCTAATTGCTCTGGCCAGTGTTTCGAGAACTATATTGAATAGAAGTGGTGATAGAGGGCATCCCTGTCTTGTTCCAGATTTTAGAGGGAATGCCTTTAACTTTTGTCCATTCAGAATGATGCTAGCCTGAGGCTTAGCATAGATAGCTTTTACAATGTCAAGGTAAGTTCCTGTTATCCCTAGTTTTTCTAATGTTTTGAACATAAAGGGATGCTGTACTTTGTCGAATGCTTTCTCTGCGTCTATTGAGATGATCATATGGTTCTTATCTTTAAGTCTATTGATGTGGTGAATAACATTTATTGATTTCCGTATATTGAACCAGCCTTGCATCCCAGGGATGAATCCTACTTGATCATGGTGCACAATTTTTTTGATGTGTTTTTGTATTCGATTCGCCAGAATTTTATTGAGGATTTTTGCATCTAGGTTCATTAGAGATATTGGTCTGTAGTTTTCTTTCTTTGAGGTGTCTTTGTCTGGTTTCGGAATCACGGTGATATTGGCCTCATAGAATGAATTTGGAAGAGCTCCCTCTTTTTCTATTTCCTGAAATAACTTGAAAAGTATTGGTATTAATTCTTCTTTAAAGGTTTTGTAAAACTCCGCTGTATACCCATCCGGTCCTGGGCTTTTCTTGGTTGGTAGTCTTTTGATGGCTTCTTCAATTTCATCCATTGATATTGGTCTGTTCAAATTGTGTGTATCCTCCTGACTCAGTCTGGGCAAATCATATGACTTAAGAAATTTATCGATGTCTTCACTATCTTCTATTTTATTGGAATATAGGTTTTCAAAATAATTTCTAATTGTCTTCTGTATTTTTGTAGCATCTGTTGTGATATTGCCTTTTTCATCCTGTATATTAGTAATTTGAGTTCTCTTTTTTTCTTCTCTTCGTTAGCATGGCTAAAGGTCTGTCGATCTTATTTATTTTTTCGAAGAACCAACTTTTAGTTTTGTTAATTTTTTCAATAGTTTCTTTTGTTTCAATTTCATTGATTTCCGCTCTGATTTTAATTATTTCTTCCCTTCTGCTACATTTGCTGTTGTTTTGCTCTTCCTTTTCTAGGGCTTTGAGATGAAGTGTGAGCTCATTTATTTGTTGGTTTTTTCTTTTTTTGAGGAATGACCACCAGGCGATGAATTTTCCTCTTAAAACTGCTTTCATTGTGTCCCATAGATTCCGATATGTTGTGTCTGTATTTTCATTTATCTCTAAGAATTTTTTGATTTCCTCCTTTATGTCTTCTGTAACCCATTGATCATTCAGTAACATATTGTTCATTTTCCATGTGATGTAGGATTTTTCCTTCCTTCTTTTATCATTGATTTCCAGTTTCATTCCATTATGATCAGATAAAATGCAAGGTATTATCTCCACCCCTTTATATTTAGTGAGGGTTGCCCTATGGCATAATATATGGTCTATTTTTGAGAAGGATCCATGTGCTGCTGAGAAAAAAGTATATCCATTTGATGATGGTTGATATATTCTATATATGTCAGTTAAGTCTAGGTTATTGATTGTGATATTGAGTTCTATAGTTTCTTTATTCAACTTTTGTTTGGAGGATCTGTCCAATGGTAAGAGAGGTGTGTTGAAATCCCCCATAATTATTGTGTTGTGGTCTATTTGATTCTTGAACTTGAGGAGAATTTGTTTTATGAATGTCGCAGCACCATTATTTGGTGCATAAATATTGATAATTGTTATGTCTTGTTGGTGAATGGTTCCTTTTAACAGTATATAATGTCCTTCTTTATCCCTTTTGATTAACTTAGTCTTGAAGTCGATTTTATTCGATATGAGGATGGCCACCCCTGCTTGCTTACAAGGACCGTGTGCGTGGTATATTTTTTCCCATCCTTTCACCTTCAGCCTGTGTATGTCTTTTCCAATCAGATGTGTCTCCTGGAGGCAGCATATTGTTGGATTTGATTTTTTAATCCATGATACCAGCCTATGTCGCTTTATTGGAGAGTTTAAGCCATTAACATTCAGAGTTACTATTGATATATGGTTTGTACTTACATCCATGCTTGATTATTTATCCTTTTTTTAAAAAATTTAGTTTGTTTCTCCATGATTATCTTTCCCCTCGCCCTCTGTCTCTACCGAGGCACTTCCTACTGATGGTTTTGGTTATTGTTTTTCATTTCTTCCTCGTGTAGTGTTTTGCTCAAAATGCTTTGCAATGCTGGTTTTCTGGCTGCAAATTCTTTTAACTTTTGTTTATCATGAAAGATTTTTATTTCGTTGTCATACCTGAAGCTTAATTTTGCTGGATACAGAATTCTTGGTTGGCATCCATTGTCTTTCAGTGTTTGAAATACATTGTTTCATGACCTTCTTGCTTTCAGTGTCTGTGATGAAAAATCCGTTGTTAACCTTATTGGTTTACCCCTGAATGTAATCTGTCTCCTTTGTCTTGTAGCTTTTAATATTTTCTCTTTGTTCTGTATATTGGATATCTTCATAACAATGTGTCTTGGCGTTGGTCTACTGTGATTTTGTGTGCTCGGTGTCCTGTATGTATCTTCAATTTGTATATCTGTTTCCTTTTTTATTTCTGGAAAGTTTTCTGTAATTATTTCATTCAGCAGGTTACTCATTCCCTTGGTTTGAATCTCTGTACCTTCTTATATCCCGATGACTCGTAAGTTTGGTTTTTTTATGTTATCCCACAACTCTTGGATGTTTTTCTCATGATTTTTTACCAGCCTTTCTGAGTTGGCTAGACTCTTTTCAAGATGATATATTTTGTCTTCATTATCTGACGTTCTGGCTTCTACTTGCTCCACTCTGTTAGTGATACTCTCAATTGAGTTTTTAATTTGGTTTATCATTTCCTTCATTTCTAGAATTATTGTTTGATTATTTTTTATAATCTCTATCTCCTGATAAAGATGCTTAACTTCTTCTTTTATCTGTTTATGTAATTCATTCTCAATGTGTTCTTTCGCTGCTTGAATTTGCTGTCTTGTATCCTCTTTAAGGTTCCATTCCATCTGTCTAAGGTGTTCCTTGAGTTCTTTATATGACCATTTTTCTGATGACTCTAGGTCCTCCTGAATATTTAGGCTGTCCTGCATTGTTTGTACTCCTTTTCTTCCTTGCTTTTTGAAGCTGCTCATGTTACTTCTTGTTCTGTTTGACTGCTGAGTTACTGTTTACTCCTATAAATTTATTAGATGCTTGGGAGGAAAGGTATTAGAAGGGAAGGGAAGAAGTCACTAAAGAGAATGAGAGTAAGCAGGTAAAATTCAAGGAAGGGGGATAAGATAATTGAAAAGAAATGAAAAGACAAAAGAAGAAAAAAAATAGGAAATAAAAAAAAATTTAAAAAAAAATAATAAAAAAATTAAAATTAAAATTAGAAGAAAAAAAATTTTTTAAAAAATTGTAAAAAAAATTTAAAAAAACAAGAAGAAAGAAAATGAAAATGAAAGAAAAACCCAAATCAAAAAAAAAAAAGAAAAAAAAAACTAATAAGTGCAGTCTTAGAGTTTGATTAACTTCTCTTCCAGTAGGTGGCGCTGTGCCTACCAGGCCAAGTTTCTCCTGTCAATACGCGGGAACCAATCACTGTGCAGCAGCTCCTCCCAGACTGGGCGAGTCTCCAATCCTGAGTGCCTAGGGCCTCCTCTTGTGTCTAGTCACTTCCCACTTTTCCTCTAGCCAGGCCCCTCTCACGGGTGCCGCTCACCACAATACTGGGTACACGCCAGGTCTGCTGCTCCCGGGAGCACTGTTTTCATGAACGACTGGGCACACTCTTCCAGTTTGCCATTCCCTCAGACCCTAAGTTTGTAGAGCTTGGGGCTGAGAATCCTCAGTGAATTTTACTTGCCCTCCGGTAGCCACGCCCCCGGTAGCTGGTGTAAGAGACTTCAGCTGTCAGCACTGGTGGGAGCGGTAGTCCGCGCCGCCGGTTCCGCGCCACCTTTGATTCCCTCGGTCTGGCTATCATGCTCACGGGAGAGCTGGGAGAGTCCCTTAAGGTTTCCCCAATGTGTGGAGAGGGAAGGCTAGGGAATTACACACCTGTAGCCGCAGGTGACGTCAGTTCTCTGCCATGGTGGTATCTCTTGCAAATGGCGACAGTTCGTTTCCCTTTGCCGGGCGACCAATGCAACGGGTGGGTCCTTACTGTCTCTCCCAAGCCCCGTTTCAAACCTGTGGCCACTACCTATGAAGGCTCGGTAGGCATTTACCTCCGTAGGATGAGAAGGGCTGACCAGTTGTTTCAGCCGGATGGATTAGTGCTGAGTCACAGCTGTTTGTCTGCGGGAAGCAGGCGAACGGGAGCTTGAATTCAGCAGATCCGGGCTCAGTGTGTGTTCTGAGAGGCCCAGACTGTTCGCCCCAGATCCATATCAGCTCAGCATTGCCTAGTGATCCTGAGCAAACAGATTTAGGTTGTTTACGACTCCCTATGCCTGCACAGCTGAAGAGGTCAGAGACTTGATCTCTCTGCGCCCGCCGCCATGTTGGAATCCTTGTCTTTCAGTTTTTGGACAGATCCTACAAAGAAACTAGCATACCAGTTCTAAAATTGTTTAATGTTGAACTCAAAAGATCAGACAGACCCTGGAGATCTGTCCTCCTTCGTTTGTTAACATAAAGATTTCATTCAATAAGAAACTCTTTTGTTTTCTGGCATCTGTCAGGAATAAAGGACTTTTAGAGACTTTTCATGTACTTGCTAGAGTTTGAATAATTTGGTGGTCTGCCACATGTAATCGATACTCTCAGGCAAGTCACCTTTATTAAATGCAGCATGTTCCAAGTAGAAAGTATCGTCCCTTTCTCAGGTTGAGGCAGTCTCATTATTCTTGGCCCCTCAATGTAAGGCCAGGCAAGATGATAAATTATACATGATCTATGTACAGAAGGTGGTGTATTCTCACACTCTTCTATCTACTTGAGATTTATAGACCTTTATAATAATATTGAAGTATATTTTATCATAATAAACTTAATTCCCAAGGCTAGTTGAAATCTTAACCTTTTGACAGAAATTATTAAATAATGGGAATATGTCTGTCAAACAATGTGGTTTCATCTTCAGATCCTAAAGTTAGGAATCATAGTGGTGCTTCAGAGTAAAGCCAGATGTGGTTGAAAATCTGATCAGCCTTATCAATAGCGCTACTAAGAAGTGAATCTTAATGTCTTATTATTATTAACTTTATACTTCCTTTTTACCTTTTATGCTGTTAAGATACTCATTTTTTAAAAATGGGATTCTGATGACAATAGGCAGTGGTTAGATTTGTTTGTACCATACTCACAAGGTAATATAAAATATTTGGATCTTTGTGATATTCCTTTATATTGTTTTGAAATTATATTGGTTTGTGAAATCCAAGTCTGAGAATCACAGGAAGTTCCTAAAATGTTTGATAATTTAAAGTGACTTTTTAAGACACTCAAAGATTCTATATATAGAACTTTAAAAATATTTTTCATATGCCTGTAGGAACATAGTTGCCTAACATCTGTAGGCCTTCATATGGATGTTACGTTTAACCCCAGACCTCCAACTTTAGTGTACTTTCAATCCATATCCAAGTTATTACTTGTCATATACCCTTGGCCTACTAAAAAAAATTGTAAAAATGTCAACATTTATGTCTGAGAAAAAATGTAACACACAATCTCATTTAATCCTCAGAATACCTTTTGAAATTGGTAGGGCAGGTGTTATTGTCCTGACTTTATGAAGGTTATTGAAACATAGAAAAATTATGAGGCGGACAAGATCATTCAACTAATAACAGGGGAGGATATAGCCAGGTTCATTGATTCAGCAGTATTTATGAAGCCCTTTCTTTTTGCCAGGCACTTTCCTGGGTATGGGTTTTGATGGTAGGTTTGACAAGTTCTTTCTACTCAGCTTGAGGTTCCTGATATGCATGAATTTGTTTTGCTTTCTTTATACTTTTTGCCAAAAAAAAATTTTTTTTTAATTTTCCATTATTTAAAACAACAAAAACACAAGTTTCTTTTGAGGATTTATGTTATTATGTTATAACTGCTTGAGTCCAGTGTTGCTGTTAAAAACAACACCTTTAATTCATACTTAATTTAATAATGACTTTACATATAAAAATATTGTTTCAAATAATAGATGATCCCTATTAGGTGGAAAAATCTTTGAAAACATTTAACTTAAAACATATTTCTTGTCTTGAGTAGAAAAATGTAGTAGTACTTTTAAGTTGTGTTAACATGTTAATTGTAAAGTTCTCCCGGTAGAAAAATGTGGTCTAGGTGGAAATGAAGTGTCCTCCAGGAGGTTGGGTGGCCCATGTTTTAAAATTTTTTTAAATTTCTCTCCCCATCTTATACTAGAGATTGAACCCAGGGGTGCTCTACCACTTGTCTACATCCCCAGCCCTTTTTCTTTTCTATTTTGAGACAGGGTCTTGCTGATTTGGCCAAACTATCCTCCTATTTCAACCTACCAAGTCACTGGGATTACAGGCGTGAGCCACCACACCCAGCAGACCACGTTTTTTCTTTTTTCTTTTTCTTTTTCTTTTTCTTTTTTTTTTTTTTTGTTTGTTTGGGGTGGGTTTTTTTGTTTTTTTTTGTTTTGTTTGGGGGATTTATTTTGGGGGGGGGGTGGGGGTTACTAGAGATTTAACCCAGAGCCACATTACCACTGAGCCACATCCCCAGCCCTTTTTATGTTTTATTTTGAGACAGGGTCTTGCTAAGTTGCATAGGGCCTCACTAAATTGCTGAGTCTGGCTTCGAACTCATAGTCCTCCTGCCTCAGCCTTCCAAGTTGCTGGGATTACAGGCATGGGCATCCAGCTCAGACCGTGTTTTTTAATATTTGTTTTCCCTTAATACCTACAGTTGACTCCTGAGTTCTCACAGCGCTTGACCAATAAGATTCGAGAGCTCCTTCAGCAAATGGAAAGAGGCCTAAAGTCAGCAGACCCTCGGGATGGCACTGGTTATACTGGCTGGACAGGTACAGAGTGCTAATGAGCTGGCATAAGCATTGTATATGAGATCCACTGTGTTACCTTTCAAGTGCTGTCTGGCTGAGTGGCACACCTTTCAGTGCTTCTTGCATTTGCCTGTGAGTCACTGCCTTTAGGAGATGCTGTGTTCTCAACTCAGGCTTCTGGGCTGTTACCAGTTCCCAGAATTTATGGCATGGTAAGCATACTGCCCATATTCATGCCTAACATTTAGATGGCTAGTAGCTTTCTGAAGTAAAAAACTGATTTTAAGCATTACATAGTAAGTTTGGAAGTGGAATTCAGTGGAAAGAGATTAAGAAAAGTTTCAAAGCATAGTACCTGTAACAGATAAGAAGGATTTATCCTCAGGGAATAAAATATGTCTAGAAGTATCATTTATCAAACAGTTGTCCTGTAACAGGGATCTCTACAGCACACAGGGTAAAGTATTGAGTTCATGAATTAATTCATATGATCATTGCTGGTTGTTTTGCATTTGCTGTGTACCTATGTCAAACACCTAAAGCTTGGGAGAAAATTGGGAACGAATAGTACATTGGTGTCAAAAAAAAAAAAAAAATGAGAGAGAAACCAAGAAGGAAAATTGAAGAACTAAAAATAGTTGACCTAATTTAGAGAGACAAAAGAGAGAAGCTATGTTATAATGTTGAAGAAAGCATAGTCTTAGAGACCCAGTGTTTCCCATTTATTTTGATGAATGGAGGAACAAGTTTGTATTCTAGAGCTTTGCATTTGAAGACATGATGCTTTTCATTAAAATGTAGGTTCCTGGATCATATAGCAGATATTTTGATTTCCTAGGTTATGATTGGGACCCAACTTCCATTTTACAAGCATCAGTGTTCCTGTTGCAGATAGTGATATATGAAGTGCAATTTAAGGGCTTCTTTATGAAAGAAATGTATAACAGCAATTTCTTAGCAATCCATTTTAGTAATAAGTGATTCTGTTTTTCCTTACAAGGATAGGGAAGGCAGATAGAATCAGCAAAGTTATAATTTTGGGGAGCTTTAAGATTAGTATTTTACAAAATAAAAAAGAATGGACTAGATAATGTTGAACCATTTGTCTTAAGTTTAATGATTTTGTGGATTTTAGAAGCTTAACATTGGAACTGTTAAGATGAGAATAAAATGAAGGAAGTTACCACAATTGTCATTTGTTATCTGCTGTTTTCCATATGTGGTGTAATTAGTAGATTAATCTCATTGGGGAATATTACTGTTCTTTATTTAAAATTATCAGAATTTGAATAAAATGGGACCAATACAATTCAAGTTGTTTTTAGCTTTCCTTTTGATTACCACATGGTAATAATATATAATGCCTAGACTTACAAATCTTTTCCTAATATATTTGGAGTTTCTGTTATTTTCCCTGGCCAAAGAGAAGAGGAGAGAGAAAGGCTGAGATAGATTATTAGACTTAATTCTTGGACTGATTACAAAAGAATGACTTAACCCCTAAATCAGCCATTCAGATGAGCTTATATTGTTACTTATTACAAGATATCTTGCTTTAGGAGGAAAAGAAGTGGGGACTGATTTCAAGTATTGGACAATGTTAGGAAAAGCTATTATTCAGACTCCCTAACTGCTAGAGCTAGTTGAGAAACTAATTGAAAGTTACACTTTCTAGGCTGGGGATGTGGCTTAGTGGGAGAGTGTATGCATAGATTGCATATGCAGGGTCCTGGGCTCAATCCCCAGCACCACAAAAATGAAAAAAAAAAAAAAAGAGTTAGGCTTTCTGTAGAAAAATAAAATAAATTTCACTCCAAAATAAAATGCAAGTTGTTTGTTTTCTTGGCTGTCTGGCATCATCTCCTTTGAATGTCAGTGTCTTTTATCCTTGAGTATCTGTGATACTCATTACTGGCTCCTGAAAGCAGCTTATATGGCAAGTATCTGAAGCAAATTGGTGTACTAAGCCATTTAGGATATCTTCAGTTTCTTGTTGTTTTATGATGTAACATAAAATCTTCTGGATAAATTTGCTAATGGCTTTCGAGGCAAGATTCCTAATGTCCCCTAATCGAACACTGTTAAAAAGCCATTATTCCCATATAAAATAGACTGTCTCCTCTAGTGTTTTGTTAAGTTAAATGCTTCCCTGTTTCAGTGTTGAGACAGTCTGAATGACATAAAGCTCTGAGGTTCACAAGAAATTAAAGTTGATTTGACCACAGAAGATCATAATATTAATGCCTTTTCCCATTATTTTATAGTTTACCAACTACTATCTATTTGTAACTTCAATTTATTACCAAAAAATGCATCCACAAACAACACAATCAAAATACTTGATGTTGGGTGTCAAAGCAATGTTTATATGATGATATATTTGTATGTTGCTTTCTACATGCCCATGTTCTTTCTAAAAATGATACTTTTTAGAAATCAAGAATTATAGCTTTTTAACTTTGTGCAGCAACAACTTTTGCACCATATTTTTATAAATATTACCTTATTGTTTGCACTTATTTTTTACTTGTCAAAAATTTCATTATTTGGGCTGGGGTTGTAGCTCATTGATAGAGTGCTTGCCTTGCATGCATAAGGACCTGAGTTCGATCCTCAGCACCACATAAAAATAAATTAGAGAAAAGATTTGTGTCCATCTACAACTAAAAAATATTTTTTTAATTTCATTATTTGGGGAAATTTTAGCTTATTATAGAAAACCTTTACAACTTCCTTTCTTCAACATTGATATTTATTGAGCATTTGT
Organism: Spermophilus citellus; assembly: GCF_964194105.1. Lineage (NCBI taxonomy): Eukaryota > Metazoa > Chordata > Mammalia > Rodentia > Sciuridae > Spermophilus > Spermophilus citellus. The sequence continues at coordinate 110,735,563 of NC_138192.1, read as the reverse complement.
TGTCAGTGTGCAATGAAAGCTTTTGCAAGTTATCATTATATATAGTTTGTGTGAGAAAACTACATGATTATAATTAGGATTTTAAATTATTGTGTTGAATTTTCTTCTCCAGTAGAAATACTGTTTGATACCTATTGCATTCAAACTGGGGATACATTTGGTTCAACTGCTTATACTCAAAAAAATTATGGTGGTTTAGATAAGGTTTTTTTTTTTCTTTCATGTAAAAGGAGCTGAGAGAGGGTTAATAAGATAGCCTTAGGATGTTAATGGGAATGCAGGCTTCTTTCTGCTTCATCATCCCTCAGCCACTAGGTCTGCCTTTTGATTAAGATGACCATTAAGCCAGATGTGATGGTGCATGCTTGTAATCCCAGTGGCTCAGGAGGCTGAGTCAGGCAGATTGTGAGTTCAAAGCCAACTTCAGCAACTTAGCAAGACCTAAGTAACTCAGTGAGACCCTGTCTCTAAGTAAAATACAAAAAAGATCTGGGGATGTAGCTCAGTGGTTTAGCGCCCCAGGATTTACTGTCCAATACCAAAAAGCAAAACAAAAAAAAGATGACCATTAAAAATTCAGCCATTATATCAGTTTTTCAGACTCTTGGAAGAAAGAAAAGTTAAAGAAGAATGCATTCCTTATCCTTAAAAAGACATTGTGGAAATCCCACTCATTATTTCAATTCTGCTTAGCTTGCCTTGGCTGGAATATAGTAACACAGTCTCTTTTGTTAATAAGGAAAGACGGTAAATGTAGTCTGTTAACCAAGGTTTTGTTACTTAAAGGAGAGTGAATTTTGAAATAAAATGCAGTCATCTCTGCCGTAACTCCTCTACATAGCAAGAAAAGTGATCCTCTCTTTTATTCCAGTGTTTTGCACAAACTATTTAAATGACAAATCTCAATTTTTCCATCTGCAAAAGGATCTCTAACTTCTGTCTACTTTGATGGGAAGGGAATTTTTGTAATAAATTTATCAATATCATGAAGTAGTTTGAAATGTGCTAAGCAATATTTTGCCAGCTGTTTGTTTCCTGGAAGATTCATTTTGTTTCAGAACACCTTTATTCTTTTTTAAGTCTTTTTCTTCATTTTAATTATAATCTTTTTTGTAAAGCCTAGAACCAAAACACCAAGTCATGAATGATTTTTCTAAAGGTAGGTATAACTTAAGTCTAGAAGGAATTGCAACTGGTTCCAGACTTAATACTGCAAAACATTGCTCTTTTTCATCTTGATTAAACAGTTGTCCATTGTGCTTCCTCTCAAACTCTTTGCTGTTGTGGGATTCTAAAGTCCTTAATTTGTTTGTACCATTGCATCAGTCCATATTAAATCCAGTGGTTACACATCTGTATTTCTACTTCATAACTCTAAAGAAAGCTACGAACTAGGCTGCCCATCTTCACAGTGCGTTGTTCACGCTGTGTCTAGATTTATCTTCACTGTTCAGTTGATCTTGAAGAGTTCTACTGAAGAGATGAAGCAACATTTAGGCTTAATATTACACACATACTTAAAACCAAAAGCCTTTACTCTTTTAGTTTTTCCCGTTGTCTGTCTTTTGAGCAAGAAATGAGGCCAACATTGATGGGGGTACTTATTAAAATTTCTTCTATAACATCTCTTTATGCTATATGTGCTTTGGAAAATAACCATTATGATTAGAACTTTACCATCTTGTTTGTTATGGTTTACTTCCCAGTAATACTGTAGTTCCATAGCTGAATGCTGGTTTAGTTCAAGAAGATTAAGATTTGAAATAGAAATATTCTAAATAATTCACATATACAAAATATTTGCTTGGTAAGGGTGATATGTACAGGTTTAAACCGAAATTTAAAAGAAGCAAGTGATCACTTTAGAAAGTACTGTACATTCACTTTGCAAACTATTTAACAAGTGAAATTAACTTGGCTTTTATTCTTAAATAGAAGCAGAGAATGAGATATAGTGACAAAAGTAACTAACAAAGTAAATTATTAGAATTCAAACATTTGCCACTGAAGCTTACATATTTATACCTATAGGTTATCCTTGTGCAGTATCACAAGCTGAGTCAAGTTGACTTGCAGATAACCTGACTCTTACCTTTTTCTCTTTACAACAGAGAAGTAAAAATGCCCTGAACTTAGGAAAGAGAAAAGGTAGAATGTTTTAAAACCCCAAAGCTATCTCATATTTTCAAGTGAGGCAATTTTTGCCACAAATCCCCCTGATCTCTCTCATTGTCATCCAGGAATAAGGCATTGTGATTAATCAAATTTTCAGACAGTGTTGAGAGGTAACAGATTATTACTATACATTAATGTTCAGAAAAAGGATTCAGTAATTTAATAATGAACTATATTGAATAAATTTTTGTTTTCCAAGGGAATGAGGGTCATTGGTATGCAGTTTCATATATAATTTGATTATTGAAGCACAGGAGTAAAGATCAAAACATAATTCATCTTAAAAGTTACTAAGACATTTGAATGATAGAAGCAAAAATGTGTGTGAACGTACACCAATAACTAATGTTATATATTAGGTACAATCCTAATTGTTTGCGTTAATTCATTATTCTAATTCTCAGAACACCTCCATGGCATGGGTCCATCTCACAAACAAGAAAAATGAAGAAAAGCAAGGTCAAGTACCTCTCAAGGTTACACAGCTAGTAGATTACACAGTTAGAGTTCAGCACAACAAACTTGGCTCTTGAGTCCTATTATTTAGCCTTTGAATGAGTGTATATTTGCATGTATTTTCAGCTTCTACATTTTATTCTGTACATTTCATAAGCAAAGATTATTTACTTAAGCTATGAAATGGAATAATCTGAGCAATGACGACCCGATAACTCATGTTTTACAAACATTTTAGAAATGGCTAATGACAAGTCAGATTTAAGTGTTTTATCTAAAAATAAAAATAAGAATAATTCCTGGTGAAGCAAAAAAGGAATTTGGAAGGAAAGAGGAAAAGAAGCCTTATTGAACAGCAAGAGGAATTCCTGTTAAGTCTACAAGAAAAAGGTTATTTAGTAGTTATTTACATGAAGTAAATCCTGGAAAAACATATGGGCAGTTTGCAGCTAGAAAAATGAAATCTCCAGCATTCTTATATAGGTGTTTTTCCCCATCCCCTAATCCTATGTTAATATATTCAATATGGTCTCTGAATATAAAATTCATTGGTCAAGACTTTCCTCATAATTGCTTGTATTTGAAAAGACTTGTTTGAGGATCTTCTCAAATGCATTATCATCCATAACCTGAAATCAATCAGTAGTTTTTACAGCTGTTAATAATTGATATTGTAAAGAAACAACCTCAGTTCTTTTCACCAGCATCCTCTCTTATAAAATTTAGTACACTGAAATATAATCTATCATTATATTGATATATGACACATGCCAGCAGTAAGCATGAGTTGTTCATTTTTACCCTAATTCTCCTCCCAGTAGATTTACAGGAGTTCTTTACAGTATGTTCTTTCAGCTAGAGCAGCAGGGGAAGCATTTTGGTTATTTAGGTACTCAGTTAAGAACTTCTATATGTGACTACATATAACAGCACACAGTGCAGAAAAATAACAGGTGTGGAGGCCCTGTAAAATCAAATCCCATCAGCTACTTAGTGGTCCTTGTCCAGAGATCCATGGCATCTGTGGCACAGAGACCAGAACACTAGCTTGTCATTGGACTGGGTTTTGTTCCAGATTGTGGGTTCTGGGGAGTATCGAGGAGGATTTTTAAAATGCTTTATATGATGGAAGGCACAAAACACTAGTAAGGAATTATTATAAAGGATTAAATGAGCAGATGAAGTGTTCTTGAGTTAGAAATAAGCATTTTCTGGGAAAGATTGCTCCCGTTGCAGATAACTTAGTAGAAAAGTAAGTAAACCCAAGGGGTGTCTTATCTCACTAGGGTCTTTAAGGAAAAATGAGGGAAAGTACTAGCTCACATTTAACTTCATTTTTTCCATAGTCTTAACTATGATTCCAAAGGGAAATGGTAATCAGCTCGCACTTCAAAAAAAAAATATCTAGGACTTCAGGGGTTTTATTTTTAAAAGGCATGACCCATGTTTCTGTAACCAACTCACAAAATTAATGAGGCTAAGATTGGCATATATTTCCTCTTTTCAAGTATTAGATAACATTTTAAATAAGAGGCTGTGCAGCACAATCCCTAGAGTAATATTAACTTGCAAGTCATTATAGTGTTTCAAGATGCTGTTTCTCTGATCTGCCAAATGTATAGCCTTTGAGCTATGGCTTTAGCATGTGGCTCTTAGTTACTGCTGACACCATATTTATTTGAAAGGAATCACTCTGGCCAGGTGTCTTCTATTTGTAATTTGATCTTATAAGTAGCTCTGCATCAGAACCAGCATTTCAGTGTCTAATTTGAGCTCTGAGCAAATGTCCTTCACCTTCATGAGAGGCAACTATCCCTCCTCCCAACCAGAGCTGGTAAGGCACATGGAGGGAATCAAGGGTGTGAATCCACACCGGATTTATTAAAGCCCTTCACAGCAGCCACTAGATAGATGACTAGGCCAAGAGCATTGCCTGCTCTCTTTCTAGCTGTGCTGTGTATAATGTTCATGTCATTGTTCTGTAAGTTACCTTAAATTACTAAGACAGAGGCTTGAAATAAGTGTAGGGTTTAAACCTCACCAGTGAAGCACAAAATGCAGGATGAAAGTATAGAGAGATCAAAAGAAGTGGTGGGAGGGAAGGAAGACATATCTAAGCAATTTGACTTTTACAGACAACCCAAAGAAAGCTACAGCTGTGTCTATGTTTTTCATCCCAATAACTTCAGCACTAAGTGCCTAGCCAGGTCCATAGTCAGTGTTTAATAAATATTTGTTGGATGGATGATGGATGGATGGATGGATGGAAGGAAGAAAAGAAGGAAGGAAGGAAGGAAAGTGCCCTGTGATTGCTACTCCAGCTACTACCTGTGCAGACTAAAAAGAGTGAAGATGTGCATGACAGTGTGGGGAACAAAAAAGAAGAAAGTGAGAGCCTGAAGAAAGCACAGACTTTTCAGAAAACTAATGAGAGAGGCCATAATGTAGGGAACACTATTCTAGCCTCATGGATAAGAGAATCTGGGAGGGAGGAGAGATGCAGGAACATGGGAAAAGAGAAGAGTATATTTCCTCCACACTGTCCCTTTAAATCAGGGATCGGAAAGAGGGCAATGTGACTTAACATCTAATGGGATTGGGCATTTATTATTGTTATATGCCAGGGACTATTCTGAGTGATTAGCAAGATTCACAGTCATTCTGTAGAATAATTACTATTATTTACGTTTTACAGATAAAAATGCTTGTATATAGCAAGTTTTTGTGAGTTGAGATCACACAGCCAGAAAGTGGCAGAAGGCAGGCTTCAACACCAGCATGGAGAATCTATGCTCTTAACAGCTGTTAGGAGGAGGGATTTATCACCTATTATGGCAGAATAAAAGACCTAGTGCTTCCAAATTTGACATGTACAAAGCAGTGAACTTCAGTCACCAATGGAAGGAAGAGGAAAGTTTAATGTTTTCTTAAATATTTTCTCCTTCTGCACAATTAGCTCTGAAAATAAATGACACCTCTTCTTTGACAAAGAAAAAACAACTCCTTTGTTTTGCATAATATTAAAATAAAGACACAGAGTCATGACTAGTTTTTTCCCAGCTTACCTGTACTTAAATACTGGAGTATATGGAAAGCCAGCAGCTCATATTGCTCAGCTTTAATCCAGCAGCTGAGCAAATGTCCTGATCAGTGTGCAGTGTTCATACCCAGGTTTGGTGGCAAGTACGGTGCCCAGTATCAACAGTGACAGGGAATGGAAAGCTGCCCTAATGACAGCTGTAATTTTTTTGACGAAACAGAAATGAACATATCCATGCATTCACACACAAAATTGGAAAATAGTTCAAAGATTAGAAAGTACTAACCTGATGTAGAAAAACAGGTGATCCTACTTCATACTTCTTATATGCCACCCCAATGCAAAAAGAAGAACACATAATAATTAATTAGCTTTTAAAGTTTCAACAAAGGAGCAATGTATTTGAACTTCAATTATAACCTCCCTCTCTTAGGAAGTATCTTTCTTTCAAAACTATTGGGTATTAGTTGACCACCACCAGTGGCTCCCACAGAGGTTAAATCTAACCTGATTTTTCCTATCAGAGTACATCAGGGGAATTTTTAAAAACCTCTTTCTTGCAAGGAATTACCTTGTAGAGCTGAAGTACCTTGGCAAAGGTTTTTATAGCACTATAGGCAGGTTGTAAAATAAAGGAAAAATGTTAAGGAGTGATCTGTAGAATGCAGAATTAAAATGTTTTGAGATATTCATCTATCTGTGGGGATTTTTATCATCTCCATATCATTTGAGATACAGCAAGGTTTTTGATTGGTCAAGATGAATAGTACTAATGATTCTTCAGAAATTCAAAGGCTTAGTATTAATTACTTCTCAACAGCTGGCTGTATTTATAGTACTGCTAAGGATAAGTAGCTGAGTAAGGAAATTGCAGATTTAGAAATGTCCCTAAACAATTTACCCTCCCTTCCCAGAGTAGTAGCTGTAGAAAGAAATGGAAGGTTCAAAGCTTCTATCCTGACAACCAGGACTGATGCCTGTCAACAGCAGTTTTACTTGGTCCTCACAGTATTTTCTTTCAAGTAAATTAGTTAACAACATTTCAAAACCAAGAGATTCCTAGGATGAACTATGAAGCAGTACCAGACTTTATGAACTTCTTGTACAGAATTTCTAGAACATTCTGCAGTGGTGGAAATGTTCCTGTGCTGTCCACTGCAGCAGCTACTAGCCACATGTGGTTATTAAGCATTCAAATGTAGTTAGTGTGACTGAGAAACTGGATTTTATTTTATTTTTAACTTTTTTTTGATAAACTAAATTTTAAATTTTGTTCACTTTAAATAGCTGATGTTTCTATAGCCACTGATGAGTAGGACCATTGGCATTGAACACTGCAGTTCCAGGAGAGCCAAGCAGGCTCCAGGAGTCCTAACATCAAAGTAATAAGTATATGGGCTTCTCCCAGCCTCTCAGATCACAGAGGAAATGATAAGCAGGTTTTCTTTGTTTTGTCTTGTTTTGTTTTTAATGAAAAGTAATTCCCACTTGCACTGTCTTTTTTTATTCAAGCTGCTTCTAAATTGCATTGGGAATCATTGAGTACTTCAGTTAACACGGAATTAAGATGGTATCCCAAATATTTTATTGATCACCTTTAATGACTTGAGGATTGATGGAGAAATAATGTCTACTTAGATTTTGCTTTACATATTTCTCAGCATATCTCTCTTCTTATGGATTACTTTCTCTTTTAAAATATACCCATATGTTTAATATACTCATATGTTTAAGTCACATATGAGTATATCTAATAAGATAATGAAATTCAGGCAGAAAATCTTAGTTTTCATAGCTTAATGATAGTTATGGAATAGACCAACAATAACAACAAAGAACAATATTTAACTTAAATTTTATTTTAATGAAAATTTCAAAACATCCAGGTTCAAAAAAGGAAGGCTTTTATTTTTAAAATAAAAATAATTCTAAAAATCTTAAAACAATTGGGAGTATATGTTTATAATTAAAAGCATTCAAAATTAAACTCATATAAATTGTTTTTGGTCGAGAAGAAAAAGTATAGATAGAAGAAGGAAGCATATCTCAATTTTTCAAGTTTTTGCTTGACAAATAGTTCACAAGGAAATTTTATCTGACATTCAAACTTAAGCTCAAGAATTTACTTAAGTTGGCTGTTGGCATATTTTAAAGAAGTAGAATATTCTGTGATTAAAAATAAAGAAAATATTAGAAAGATGAATCTCTGTTCATCATCCTTTGTCAAACCTGGTGATGACTGTTGCCCTCTTTGGGGGATGGCACCATTGCCCATTCAACTGTGGAAGGTAGACATTTGGGAGACAGCATGGTGTCTCCCTCTTAGTTATCCTACCAGGTGCTGTTTATTTTTTACTTTTCAGACCAATACCTTCTCAGTTCATTCTTATGACATCTCTCCTGCACACCCACCTGCCTATTGTCTCACTCCCACTCCTGAAACATCCCCTTAACTGCTTCTCCTGCATCCACTGTTTCAAGCCTTACAGTGTAGCTACAGTGAATTTAAGAGAAAACAAATCTATTTATGCTCTTCTCATGATTTAAAATGGTGTGTTTCAAGTAATACCTCAAATCTTTAATTAGCTAAAAGATCCTATATGATCTGATCTAGCTTCTGCTAACTTGCTAGCTTTGAAAAGAGCCATATTCTTTAAGGTTAGGATTAGTAGTGTGTGACGTAATCACACACTACTAAAATAGTAGTAGTGCTCTTAAAATAACAGTAGCTTTAACACAGAAGTTTATATCTTAGGTTAATAGCAATCCAAACACTGGTGTAGTAAATTCATTGTTCTCTAGGATCTAGGCTGCTTTCATCTTGACATTTTGCCATCCTCATAACACAACTTCCAACTTTAAGGTCAAAAGTGGCTGTTCTAGCTACATCATCAAACCTTCATTCCAGTCAGCACAAAAGCAGAAAGGGAAAGAATTGGTAAGTCCCTTGAAAATGGGATACATAGAATAAAAAAAAATTAATAAGACATGAAATGTCTTTGACTTATACATTCTGTCTTATTTTCCTGACCTTGGCTGATTTGTAAGTATGCCCAAAATAATTTTTCTAATTGGCAACATTCATCATTTAAAATCCTTTTCACCCATGGGTGCTTTGTGACAGAGAAGGTGAACACTAAACTGAAGATCAAGTCTAACACCAGGCCCAGAACAAGAGGGAGAAGATAAATTAAACATGAGTATATGGAATCTCAGAAACTTAGATAATTCTCTGCTGTTCAGAAAGAAAAAGAATAAGTGAAATATTGTGAGACTCAAAAAATGACTACATGTTTTTCGTGAGAAATACTTCAAATCTTAAAATTGCATGCCTTAATACATTTTGTTTGTTAAGTATTGAGGCTAAAAGGAATTGTTGCTCGTGAGAGACAAAGGTCTGAAAAGGAAAACAATCACTGGACTTGTATTTAATCACTTTTTATTTTCTCAGATCTCGGTCATGTTATTATCTGGCTTTTGTGCTTACATAACTTAATTAAGCAAGTTCAGGCATCAGTGGGAATAGGAGAGCAAGATGAAAGGGTAACAATTTAAATGGATTGCCAGCATATGCGTGATATGGATGGAGATGAAGCCTATTAAGGACCTCATTCAAGGAAGAAGCTCTTGACATTGATCATTTGTGAAAGGGAATTTTTTTTTCTTACCCACATACTTGGTTTTGTACACTTGTCTACAAACCTTAAGCAGTAGTACATCTGATCATCAACTTGTGGAATTACTAACACGGAGCCACTTTGAAAGAGCAGACAAGGTTATTAACTTTTGTAGGAAATGAAAATTTGGCCTTAATATACATGTGAAATTGAGTTGTCTGTAGCACAAAGCTTTGGAGATTACCCATGCAAAATGAGAAAACTATCTAAATTTAAAATTGTCCTCAGTACAGTGAAATGTAATTTTGCAAACCACATTTTTACTGCAGTGAAATCTGTGAAGAGATTGGCTCTATTAATTTAGATTTAAACAGAGGCTCCGTGTCTTCTAAAAATGGTAAATGAGATGGAAAATGTACTTTAAGGAGAAAAAAGAGTTTTTGAAAATGCTGCAGGCAGGCAGGCTCCATACTCCACATCTTTGAGTCTACTCTGAGACCAGTTGGCTTCAGAAGAAGGTCTTGATCTACTGTGACAGGTAGTTGGAATAAGGACATGCAGACAACACCTCAGTTACAGGTAGCAGGCTTCAAGAATAGGATAAGAAGCAAATCAAGTAAAACCCAAAGCTGAAGTCACTGACAGCTCTTACTTAATAGTAGGTAGCTGAGTCCTTGACAGAAAAGAAAAGATTAAAGAGAAATTGAATGTATTTTCTCAAATATCAAATAACTTTCTTACAATCCCTGCCTGAAAAGATAGTGTAGGTAGGGGATTTGATGACACAAACTACCTTCTCACACAAAAGTTTTTTGTATGAAAAGAAATTTAGTTTTCCAATCCCTACTTTGAGTTTCTTTAGGTTACAAGGACAAAACATGTCTTATTAATTAAATCATTAATTAAGTAGATTACTATGTTTTGGGGACCATGATTTCATAACTTATCGTTTAGCTATCAAGAATACATACATGCCAAAATAAAATCAGTTGTCCTTTCTTCATCTTTACATTGTTTTCTTTTTGCTTTCAAGGTATTGCTGTGCTTTACTTACATCTCTTTGAAGTGTTCGGGGACCCTGCCTACCTCCAGATGGCACATTGCTATGTGAAGCAAAGCCTGAACTGTTTGACCAAGCGTTCCATTACCTTCCTTTGCGGTGATGCAGGACCCCTTGCGGTGGCCGCTGTGCTGTATAGCAAGATGAACAATGAGAAGCAGGCAGATGATTGCATCACACGGTAATGTTTTTTTGTAAGGATTATTACCTAGACGTATTGCATTTTGCATATATCAGCAAAAAAACATTCTAGTGAATACTTTTCTTGGCAGATAAATTTTATTCCTGCATTTGATCAGTTCTTATATATTTTTCCTGTGTTGTAGTTAAGAAACAACCATTGTAATCCCTATTTTATTGCAAGATACAAGACATCGTCATGTTCCAGATTAAACATGAGTTCAGTAACATTTGTGAGATCAAAAACCTAATCAAGTGATTGCTAATCCAGCATCAGAAATTCAAAGAAATGCATTTAAATTCTTGCATTTAAGCCTAGAGGCATCCTAAGGGACCACAACTAATTCAAGACTGCCTTTCTCAGGGACAATGCCATGTAAATCCAGATTTCCATTTTTAATACAAGTCATGGCACTCCACTGGAACCTTATGAATTATGAATAACTAAACTTTTGTATTAATAAACTTTATTTGTTGCCTTATTAGAGTTTATTGAGCATGCCTTTGAATTTACTAAGGAATCTGACTGCCATGCAACTCCATGTAGGGCTCATAGGCTCCCACTGAGCATGTTTACACTAACAGGAGAGTTGCAAACTCAGCAGCATTTTAATCAGTGATTATCACTGAGTTGTCCATGGTTTTTCATGCCCAGTATTCTCTACTATAAAATACCACCCAAATAACATTATCATCACCAGTAAAGTTAGTTAAGGATCTCTTAGTTAAACAGTTGGCCTTCCATATCCACAGTTTTACATCCATAGATTCAGCTGTGGATCAAAAATATTACAAAAAAATTTTCTTTTGTACTGAATAGTACAGACTTTTTTTTTATACATATTGTTATTCTCTAAGCAATACAACTATTTACATAGTTTTTATATTGCATTGAGTATTGTAAGTAATCTGGGGATGATTTAAAGTAGATGGGAAGGATAAGTATAGATTATATGCTACTATGCCATTTCATATGAGGGTCTTGAACATCCACAGATTTCAGTACCCACCAGAGAAATGGGAACCAATCCCTATGAATACCAAGGGGTGACTGTACTGTGTGGTGGTGTGTATTTCATCAACAGGCTTTTTGGACATAATTATGTTGTATTTAAAGAAAGAAGCATTCATGCCCATATTGTTTAACCACACATGTACACAAATTGGCAAAAGCATACACAAACAAATTCTCCCTCTTCCTTCAATTTTTCTTTATTATATTTTTCTATTTTTATCTTATTACTATTTTCATATTGTAACTTTCACTGGAATTTTTTATTTTTTACTTTTTTTTTTTTTTTTTTTACTGGGAATTGAACCCAGGGATGCTTAACTACCAAGCCATATCCCCAGCCCATTTTTTATATTTTATTTAGAGACAGGGCCTCACTAAGTTGCTTAGGGCCTTGCTAAGTTGATGAAGCTGACTTTGAACTCACAATCCTCCTGCCTCAGCCTCCCAAGCAGCTGGGATTATAGGCATGTGCTACTGCACCTGGCTTCCACCGGAAATTGTAAGAGAAGGAGAAAATGAGTGGGTCAAGGAGTCTTTTACTCTATAATGCTTTGTTAATAATTATATTAAAAAATCCCCTGAATTGACATGTTTTAGTGAGCTCTTGCATCACTGTGACCAAAAGACTTGACAAGAACAATGTAGAACAGGAAAAGTTTATTTAGGGGCTCATGGTTTCAGAGGTCAGTGTCCATGGTTGGTCAACTCCATAGCTCTGAACCTGGGTTGAGGCAGAATATCAGAGTGGAAGGACATGTCAGAGGAAAGCTATTCAAGACACTGCAATCAGGAAGCAGAGAGCTTTGCTCACCATCGACAAAATATAAATCCTAAAGGCAATCCGAGCCATTGACATATCTCCTCCAACCATACCTCTTACAGTTACCACCCAGTTAATTCATAACAGTGGATTAGGTTAAGGTTCTCATGACCCAATCATTTCATCTCTAAAAATTCTTGTATTGTCTCACACATGAGCTTTTGCAGGACTCTAAACCATTTTTTTATGTATAACTATGCTACATCTATTAAAGGTTATAAATTATGTAGTACAACTTATTTAGTGTATGTGGAAGAAAAAACTCTAAAATTGTATTTCAAGGCTGGGAAATATTTAGGATAAAAACATATTACCAAGCTTGACCAAAATGGCAAATGGAATGATTGCTTTAAAGTTTAATTAAAATATGTTCCGTCCATAACAATTGACTTGTGTGAGACTAACCAATACAAAAGCTATTCTATACTTAAATTTGAAACACAGAAACTACCTTTTTTCTTTTTTCTTCAGCAGTTTAAAAAACCTCACAAGGTTCATAAGATAGTCTTATTCAGTGAATTGCTCCTAAATACCATCAAATTAAATTGTAGTGCTCCCATATTTTACAGATGATGCCACCATTTCCCAATATATGTGCAGCCAAATAGTAAGAGTTTGCTGTGTGAGGAATGTTAATGGTATTCATTGAAAACAGGGTATTCAGATTGGGGATTTTATTCAAACACTAGTTAAACAAAATTAAATATACACCTCTACTGGCTGTTCAGAGTCTTTAGTAGTTTATGTGCATAGAGAAACACTGCAACTCTAGAGAGCAGCATTTACTAAACTTACATAGACACCTGTCTTCACACATCTTGAAGACCTAGTCTAAGAAACACTATACCAAACATCAATGTTGGTTTATTAAAATCAGAAGAATGAGTTAAGATTCTGTTTTTTCTTGATAATCTTGGTAACAAAATTTTTTATTTTTTATATCTTTTTATATTTTTTATGAGATTTTCAAGAATATAACTGGAAGACTTGTTAAGGTTAAAAATTAGGAATACAGATATACGACAGAAAAATATACTATTTAGATTTTTAAAGTTCATGGTAGAACAGAAAGAAGAATTATTTGTATATGCTTGCTTTATATTTCAAATTTCCTCCCTTTCAGCGGAATAATTTATAATTTTTATGGTTTGATTTTAGAAAATTCAAAATTATTTGGTATCAGTAGGTATTAAATAAACCTACATGCTTGTTTTACTTTTTACCAACCTCCTTCCTCGTATCATACCCCTTTTGGGATTTGTTGTAGAGGCTGTGTTGTGCTCCACTGCCAATATCAATCATATTCTAACTCATCTTTCCTTGCCTACATTTCTTTTATGTAATGGTCTTTCAAAAATCTTAATTTTGAGTTTAAAATCCAAAAGGACCTCTGAAATCATAAAAAACCTAATTCTTCAACAAAGAAACTGAAATTCAAAGAAATTAAAATTTTTTCCTTGGGTAGAAATCTTAACCTTGGGCCTTTGAGAATCTTGTGTTTTTGTTGTTTTCGGGGAGGTGTTGTTTGTTTTGTTTTGTTTTGTTTTGTTTTTAGAGAGAGAGAGAATTTTAATATTTATTTTTTAGTTTTCAGCGGACACAACATCTTTGCTTGTATGGGGTGCTGAGGATCGAACCCGGGCCACACGCATGCCAGGCGAGCACGCTACCGCTTGAGCCACATCCCCAGCCCCAGGGGGGTGTTTTTTTGTACTAGGAATTGAACCCAGAGACACTTAACCACTGAGCTACATCCCCAGTCCTTTTTATATTTTATTTTGAGACAGGGTCTCACTAAGTTGCTTAAGGACTCTCCAGGTTGCTGAGGCTGGCTTTGAACTTGTGATCCTCCTGCCTCAGCCTCCTGAGCCATTGGGATTACAAGCATGCATCATCATGCCTGGCTGACCATTTTTACTTCTCTGGCAAGTGTCTCTGACTCCTCAAAAGGAGTGTGTATGTGTTCTTGTTCATATTGTCCTGCTGATGACCAAGGGGTGGAGGAGTGGACAACAGTACATAGTATCACAGTTGGTAGTTCTTTCCTACTGCCTGATATATATCATATCCACTTTTACCCTTCTTTCTACACAGAGGCATTAGTACCACAGCACAAATAGAAAGCATAGCCTGTTAGGTACCCAATTAGGTGACAAACCTGACATATTTAGTGCTTTAGAGCCATACTTAGACTGATGAAGAGCTTTAGCTTTCTAGACAGGAAATGTATCAACTTTCTGCTTTTGTAGTGTGATGGGTCAGAAAAGAACTACTTTTTTTTTTTTTTTTAACTTACAAACCTTTTGATATAATACAAAACCAAAACACTCTCCCAATAACACCCTGAGGAAATACTGCTAGTTCTGGGATAGAAGTAGCCTATTTCTAAATGTCTTTATTTTTCCTTCAGTGACATTTCAATGACTTCCTTTTCTCTCTTTTAAAGATTGGTTGTTATTAATATCAACATAATCAAAACAAATAAATGGAGCTGGAACAATATGCTTGCGGGTTTGAGAGTTTACAAAAACACAAAATAACCATTATGATTTATGAATGCTATTATTATTTTTTCTTAGCATGTGAAACATGCAGTCAAAAGTCCAACTGTTGCTAACCTCTGATTCAACTGGTTTAGTGATATGAATTAAAATCCAGGAAAAAAAATGAAATACTTCCCTTATTACCCTAAAATCCATTGAACAGATACTTTGAGCATATTTTACTTGTAAGTATATGAAAAGTATTTGCTACTTGCTTTGAACAACCTAAATTAATTAGAATACTAATTTTGTATCGCCACCTAATGGTAGTATAAGTGATAACATTGGCAAAGAGAAAGGAATGGCAATTTCTAATTTCAAGCATTTTATTTTGACAGGAACCTCATTAGCAGTAAAAGAATAATTGTTCTGAGTAATATATCCATAGTGCATGTTTGCTTTAAAAAGTATCTTAAATTCTCCCTTTTGAATAGTTCTTTGATTCCCTTTTCAAAAACAAATCAAAAATGCTTTTTAAAATCTAAATTCTATATAACTCAGTGCATTTATATTAAAATGATAATAGGTTCTTATCTAAGTGCAAACATTCTGTTTACTGCAGCAGTTTTAAACAGATTTGTGTCTTTATAATCTCAGTGATACTAAGGGTACCATATCTGGTTTGAGGAAAAAAAGAGAATTCTTAATAAATGCTTTTGAATTCTTTTGAAAATTAGGGATGTATATGTGTGTGAATGTGTATACATATTTATATGGTAGTGAAATAGAAAACATAGTGGCCCATAATTCTGCCACCCACATAGTCATGAATGATGATGAGCAAAGGTTAAACAAAGTATTATGAAAAAATACAAAGAAACATCTGACCATGGTGACCCTGTTTCTAACATAACCGCTGCTCCACTGTGAGTTTATTGCTTATTTTTTAAAGGAGAAAAAAATTACATGAGCCAACATTTGCATATTAATTTGAGATGCCTCAGTTCTCAAGGTGTAATGTGAAAAAGTTGTAACTTTTGCAATAACTGCAACTAGCCATGCCCTTTCAAACTCCTCTTTCCTATTGGGAAGGAAGTTCCCTTGAAATCTCCTTTATACCTTTTTCTTTGCCTTTGTTTCATCACTATTAGCTGCTTTCAGTCACTAAAATCATCTAATTCTGTCTTTTTGAAACATATCCTCTTCATTTTAAATGTTAAGCATATCTTTCCCCTCAAAGCTTATGGAAGTAGTAAAGAGGGAGGATTATTTTCCTTTTTACAAGTATGCTCCCTGTGGAGCTGAGATTCTCCACTCTCTCTGTTGGTGTACAACCTGGTGTTTGTTTACTTGGGTTTCTTTTATTCTTGTTTTTTGGTAAATATTGGTGGCCCCATATATTAGCAGGGGGAGCTGTATACCTTCTCAGCTATACCCTGACCTCTGAGTATGTTAAAATGAAAGTATAAGTAGTTGTACATTCTGCCAAATGTGCAAACATTTGTTAGAAAGAAGATCCACATACATACACACATGCAGATAGTTCCCTACCCTGTTCTTATACCTCAGAGAAAGCCACATCATCCTCAGACCCTTCTTAGAGTAAATATACAACTTATTTCAGTCTGTAGCTAAGCGAGTATATACATCCCCCACTGCACTTTCAAAATTCTGTGTGAATAGCAAAGACATTTCTCTATCACATTTACTCCTCTACCCACTGCTAAAAGGAAAAAAAAGTTTCATTCTCAGAGTTTAACTATCAAATGTGATTTCTTTTCCAGTCTTATTTACCTCCATCTTTAACTTCCTCCTATCTTCTGATTCCCTGGGGCTTCCCTCTTTGGTCCTCTGGGAAGAAAACTTCAGACTTTAGTTATCCTGCTCTGCCATATACTTCTCATGGCTGCCTGCATCTGGGGCTAGATGATGTGGAGGATAGAAAGAGGAGTAAAGCGGTGAGGTTCACCCTTCCCCCAGGGGAATACAGCTCCTCATATCTGTGAGAAAGTTTTCTTCCTTTGGAGTTCTGGCTCCTGTGAGTTCCATTGCTTTTACTTCTGCTGGCAACATAAGATTTCCTGTAGACTGGAGCACAAGAGAACAAAGAAAAAATTATCCTCCCTCTCCAGGCATTAGGCTCTTCCTTTCCTGTTCATCCTTGAGACAGAAGTAAAGGACTGCTTTTAGGGCTATCAGCCCACAGGGAGCCACCTCTGGGCTTTGGGCCAGGGGCATACCAGAGGGGAAAACATGACAAACTTACCTTTAGTTTGGTGGATCTTCAAATTATGGTCTTCTTCCCCATTCTGCCTTCTTATATTTACTTTTCAGGGTTCTCAAATAGCTGCTACATGTTTTCTGTCCAGCTTTGGGAGACTATATTTAGTGGGAGAGGTATGATTGAGTGTGCTTACTCCATCTTACCTGGGACAAGTAACAAAAATAACTTTTATCTGAGAAACTGAACTGAGTTTGTCAATAGAGACCTAATAAATTATAATACATCCACTTAGCTCAACAGTCCTCTGTAACTGTAAGAAGGAATCTGTGCCAGTATGTAATGGTTGTAAAGATGTGTTATTCAACAAAGGTGTAGAACATGGTGGGATATATTTATATTTATAAATATGTGTTTTTATGTCTGTATGTACATAAAATAAATTTAGGAATACATACAAAAAAAAAATTGGTCACCAAGGTTATTTCTGAAGATAAGAACTAGAAGGCTGAGAGACTGGAAGACAGGGACATGATACTTTTGTGCCATCTACATGTGTTGTCAATTGCAGTAGATCAGGCTGCCATACAGATTCTTCACATTAAGGAATAAACCAAGGAAGGAGAGGAGTGGGATGCAAAAAGCCTTTCATTTTAAGGAAATAGTGGTCCTTTGTGTGTTCATGTAGTCCTTTCTCCAGGCTGCATGCTCTGATAACCAGCAGTTTGGTTTCTCTGATGCCAGCTGCCTAAGTACTAGTCTTAGGATATAGTTCCATGAAGAACTAGGAGGTTCCAGGCAGCCTCAACCACTCACTGTATTCTTTTCCTTTGATTTTTTTTTGTATGCTCCATTATAAACTAAAGAAAAAAAATTTAATTGAGGGCTAAATCTTTGAACCCAGATTGTATACATATATATCTTTATACAAATGTGTTTTATATGCATAAAATATCTATACCGTGTGTGTGTCTGTGTGTGTGTGTATTAATGTAACATTTTTAAGTATTCACCAGTAGCAATCCCTGTCAGATAATTTTAGGCATGTGTTTCTATTCCTAGGCTAATTCACCTAAATAAAATCGATCCCCATGCTCCAAATGAAATGCTGTATGGACGTATGGGCTACATCTATGCTCTTCTTTTTGTCAACAAGAACTTTGGAGTTGAAAAGATTCCTCAAAGCCATATTCAGCAGGTACCACAAATTGATGCTTTTTAGAAGTCTTTTTGGGAGCCCATTTACTTGCTCATTGCCGAACCTATTACCTTTGTCTTTCCAGTTAGCACATCCTCCTACTTAAGAAAGAGGGTGTATCTTGACCTTTAGAAGTCAGACACAGAGGACCAACAGTAATTCACACTAAATGCTGCTGGAAACACTGGGGAGGGACTTGAGTCAGAAGGCCACCTGCTCCATTTGAGAGTTTAGAGACTCTTTCAGAGGAAGGTCAGGGCTAGATTTCACCCCCCAGATGCAGATGTCTCCTTTTGTGCCTGGAGGAGTTTATGCTTTCCTTTGACAAGTGAATTCTTGTAGCACTAGTAAAAAGAGTTCAAGATCCTCCTTGTCTTTCCTCACTTCATTTCTCACTTCTCTGAGACACTTACTTCTCTTCAGTTGAAGTAAACAGTGCCCCTCCCTGGCAGAAGTTTAATGTACCACATTTTTCAGTACCTCATAGCAAAAAGCTCCTTGCCTCCACCAGAAAAATTTTTATTCTAATTGTCTTGTTATTTCGGTTGGCTTTCTCTCTGTAGATTTGTGAAACAGTGTTAACCTCTGGAGAAAACCTAGCTAGAAAGAGAAACTTCACTGCAAAGTCTCCACTGATGTATGAATGGTACCAGGAATATTATGTGGGTGCTGCTCATGGCCTGGCAGGAATTTATTACTACCTGATGCAGGTAATGGATGAGTATGGTGAGACTTTAAAATTTGCCTCCCGACTGACACGTACACTGTATTGGGTAGGAAGACAGACCCTACAGCTTTGTTTTATACTTCTGGCAACTACAGCAGCATGTTGCTTGACCCAAATAATGGTAACTTTGGCCTCAGTGCATTTTAAAGTGTATAAACTTAAAGACACTGTGCTTTGAGTTGACATTTGATTTGTAGGTGACCATACCTTCCTACCTATTGCCACTTATGATGACTAAAGAATTTTGACCTGTAATTCTATATGAAGTGCCCTTTGCTCTTCTCTTTCAGCAAATGCCTTTAATTAATATATTCCCATATTATAAGATAAAATCCACTGAAACAAATTTTCTAGGAGTGAAACTAAAATCAGTAGAAAACAAATGAGTATATGTTACCTGTAGTTCTTCAGTGAATTTTGAATAATATACCTGAAAAACAGCTGAATGTATTCTGCCCAGCTAGGCGCAGTGGTGCACACCTGTAATCCCTGAACTGGATAGACGAGCAGTGAAGGCCAGCCTCAGTAACTTAGCAAGACCCTGTGTTAAAATAAAAATAAAAAACTGAGGATGTAGCTCAGTGGTAGAGTGCCCCTGGATTCAATTCCCAGTATTATAACAACAACAACAAAGTGCTACATCTAACAGTTCTTGGATCCTGTTAATATTGGGAGACATCAACTAAAGTCAGATAGACTTAGAAGTCACTGTAGAAACATGACTTGAAGAGGTCAGAAAAAAACTTCTCAGAGAATGTCATTTTAGGGGACTTAGAAGCTCTCCTTAAAGAGGATTGGTACTTATGAATAAGAATTTATGTTAAAAGAAAATAAATTCTTAGTGGCAACAGAGGGTACCCCTCATCTTCCCAGAGCACAGTGTGGTGTAAAGTGCTTCATTAATATGTTCAAAATGAGTGCTTGGATATACATATTATCAGCTGGTTGAGTAGCCAGCTATAATAATACAAAATGTCAGGTCTGCTTTCTCTGACTCAATAATGAAAATAGAGCTGAAAAACTCAAGGTTATTACTGATTTTTGAATGCAAAATCACAATTTGTATGTTAGTGCCAATCAGATGTCAGCTGTAGTAATTATTCTGCACTTCTCAATTAGAAGTTTTATGATTAGGATTTTTGACAATTTAGACTTGAAGTTCCTTTGTTTTTCTAGCAAACTCCCTCAGTGGCTCTTTTTATCTAGAAGTACATGTAAATTATTAAAAAGTTTACAGGGAAGGAGAGTTCATGTCTTCTGAAGTTCAGGGTGAATTAAAATCATATGTGTCAGTGACTGGATTACTTCATTGACCTTTCTCTTTTTTATTAATTTTTTTAAAATTCATATGTGGCAGCAGAATATGTTATAATTCATATTACACATATAGAGCATAATTTTTTGTATCTCAGGTTGTATACAAAGTATTTTCCACCAGTTTGTGTCTTCATACATGTACTTTGGATAATGATGACCATCACATTTCACCATCATTTCTAACCCCACACCCACTTCTTTCCCCTCCCACCTCTCTGCCCTATCGATATAGCTCAGTTGGTAGAGTGCTTGCCTCATTGACCTTTCATTAAAACAGGTAATGAGAGGACATCTACTCTGCCTCTTTTTCGTTAGTTGTAAAAAGAAATATGAAAATCTAAGTACTGACTTTTTTTCATTTTCAGGTTATTATCTATTTGAAATGATTTCATTTTTAATCCTGAAAGTTCATTTAGTAAAAGCCTCTATATCAATAAAATAAAGCAATATTATTTTTAGGCCATGTTGGACAAGTTTACTCATTCTACACTAACACTTTAAATTGAGCTTTAACACTATTTCTTATGTAAAGTATAATCCATATGTCCCCTGAAGAACTTTTAAAATCTTGTGAAAGATGTTTCATCAATATTGCTTCATTCCCAGCACTGCCTCCTGCCTATGCTTCACACCACTGCCCACCCCACATGCCCCACCCCCTGCCTGATAAAACAACACTTAAAAATGATTGTTTAAGTAGTGAGCAGTGCATTGAATTAAAAGTATCAAAAACGGAAGCTAAAAAATTGTATCAAGAGTTGCCATTCATATGCTTTATATCAATATGTCCTATAAATCTGTATATCATTTTGTGAGATAATGCTGTATATAGATGAGTTTCAAATCCTCTACAGAAAGATATGATTTAAAGTTATGCTATAGTTTGGTATCAGATTCCATGTCTCCTAACTTGTAAGTGTCCTTTTCTATTGAAAACATTACCTGACACTTTCTGAATATAATAGTGAAAGTTGTCCTTGCTTACCTAATGAATCTCTTTGTGAATTTTAGAGCATGTTATAGGTATTGAAACTTTAGGAAATTTCTTCTACACTCACATTCTCAAGTGTTTACTTAGGAAACTTACTTATATGTATGCAGATAACAACAAATGCTGAAAAATAATACATACAGAAGACCATAAGCATTGACTGATGGCCAAGTTTTATTTTGATTTAAAAATTATAAAGTGAAATCACAAAAGATTAAAGCAAAATTATGCACTAGGTGAAATTCAAAGCTTTTTAATGACTCTTTATTCCTTTTGGTCATGTTTCTCTACTGGTTTAAAACTCATACTGAGTCCTGAAAAAGTCTGTTCGCTTCAGCAAAACTAACAATTTTCTTTCTTATTTTTAGCCCAGCCTTCAAGTGAGCCAAGCAAAGTTACATACTTTGGTCAAGCCCAGTGTAGACTTTGTTTGCCAGCTGAAATTCCCTTCTGGCAATTATCCTCCATGTGTGGATGATAATCGAGATCTGCTTGTCCACTGGTGTCATGGAGCCCCTGGGGTGATCTACATGCTCATCCAGGCCTATAAGGTACTGTGTACTTTCTCATTTGAGAAAAAATTGGAAAACATAACTAAAATTTTTTTTATTTAAAATGACTCTTACAGTCCTTAAAAGAGTAATATATAATTCATTTGTTAGACTTAAAATCACTTTGCTAAATGAATTATTGTCTCAGTATCCATTGTTCCACAGAAGACATTATTTCATAGAACAAGAGACTGCTTCACTGACAGAGTAACCAAGATTATGACATCAGTGACAGAGCCAAAATAATATCCCAGAGGCTGAATTATAAATAGAACCCTCATCCATTGCTGATGGGAATGTGAAATGATATGGCTTCCATGGAAAATGGTTTAGTGGTTCCCTCACAAAATTAAACATTTAATTAACACATAATCTAGCAATTCTACTCCTAGGTAAAAATACCCAGAAAAAACTGAAAACAAAAATTCAAACAGATTTGTATGCACCAAATCAGTGTTCATAACCGTTCCTCAGCCAAAAGGTGGAAATTATCCAGGTACCCACCAACAGATGAATAGATAAAGAAAATATGCTATATATGAGTCTTAAAAAATATTGAAATTTTAATATATACTGCCACATTCATAAACTTTGAAAACATGCTAGGTGAAACAAGCCAGATACAAAAGGATAAATACTTTATGATGCCATCTGTATGAAGTGATGCTGGGGTCTTGGGGAAGGGAGTAGGGAATGGGGATTTATTGCTTATAGGTATAGAATTTCTGTTGGGAGTATTAAAAAGTCTTGCACATGGGTAGTAATGATGGTTATATAACAAGGTGAATGTAATTAGTACCACTGAATTATATGCTTAAAGAAGTGTAACTGATAACTTTTATTATTTGTACATCTTACCACAATAAAAAAAAATACAAATATCACTCCTAAAAAGGCTGGTATGGATGGCATTGCCACAATCAAAGAAAAGGTTTTCAATTGAGGGGAAAAAAATAGAAGTAAACTAAGACATGTATAACCATTGGTCCAAATCAAATATAAGTTATGTCTGTAGGCTATAAATAGGCATTGGCATCTCATAACTAAGCAAGCTTTTAGTATATCAAATTCTACGTTTCAGAAAGTCAGATATAATAGAAGGGCTTTTAAAACTGCCTTATTCTGCTTTTAAGGATTTGCAATGGGATATTAAAAATACCTACTCAAGAGTATTTCTTAAGTCTTTGTTCAAAATATAGCAGGCAATAAAAGATAATGAAGGTCTACTTGTATTGTTCTGATAGTTATGTTTATAATCAGTTTCTTCCCCAGTATATAAACAAACTTCCTATTTAATAGTAGCAATATTACATACAAAAGTTAGCATTTGTACTTCTGAGAGTGACTCATGATGATAGCAAGTTTCAAGTTAAATAATGCTGCTTAAATGATCACACCCCTATACACAGACACATGCACATAAAACAAGACCATGTAGACAAGGTCAGGCCCAGTTAATTAAAAAAAAAAAAGCAAAGCCAATTTTAATAGTTTTTTACTACCGGTATAACACATCTCTGTCACTAAATCCCTTGCCTTTCTTGTCAGGCCCTCTCTTTTCTTCCCCTACTACTTCTTTTTTCATAGCAGGAAGGAACCTTCTTTTATATTCTGTATAAGAAAACTCACATTCCTTGACTCTTCAGGTGTTCAAAGAGGAGAAGTATCTCTGTTGTGCCTACCAATGTGCAGATGTGATCTGGCAATACGGTTTGCTGAAGAAGGGGTACGGGCTGTGCCATGGTGCTGCAGGGAATGCCTATGCCTTCCTGACTCTTTACAACCTCACACAGGATGTGAAGTACCTGTACCGGGCCTGTAAGGTAGGGTTCAGACTGCCAGAAGCAAAGTAGCTTCAAAAAATTGAGGGAAGCACTTTCGTTCATCTCTTGATATTAATTTAATTTTTAAATCATGAATCATCTGTAGGTAGTGAACGTTGTTTAAGAAAAACCTTCAAATGCTGTTTGGTTGAATTTAGTATTCCTTTTAAAGGGCATAATTCTACTCAAAAGCATTTATGTGAGAAAAAAAGGAATAGGGTGATCTTGTTGCTGCTTCTTCCATAACCTTGATAATCTGTGGCTTAGACCACTCATTATATTTCCTTCTAAGCTATGTATGAATGGCATTTATCTCTTTTCTCCAACTTGATAGTTTTTGACTTTTCAGAATAACACTTAGGGGCAATATATCAACCTCTAGGGTCACTGAAACAAATTATTCTAGTAACTTAATTTGATCTCATTGCAGTTTGCTGAATGGTGCTTAGATTATGGAGCACACGGATGCAGGACACCAGACACCCCCTTCTCCCTCTTTGAAGGTATTTTTCACACATTACTTATATGCCTTATAATATCAGCAGCTACTTCTCTGCTTGGTAATGTATTTGAATTTGAGGTGTATCAACAAATTAATTTGATGATCATTTCTTATAGTACTTACTAATACAAGAGGTCAGTGTTAAAAATCACTACATGTACTAGCACAGACCTAATAGTGGTAGTCATAATGGTGACCACCATTTATGGAGCCAGGCACATGCTGAGCATTTTGCAGATGCTGTCATAAAATCATTTCAGCAAAAACATAAAAGCATGTTATTCTTATGTCACAGTTAAGGAGACTGAGACTCAAGAGAGGTAAGTGGCCCATGGTGCCATGGGGAAAGAACTCACATGTGGTAAATGACAGGGCAGAGACTTGAACTTGTATGGTTCCATTCTCTCTCCTGTTTTCCCTCTGGATAAAAAGACTAGGCACCTCACAGGGATCTCCTGTAATATAGAACTGTAAAGTATATAAATATAGACTGTTTCCATTTCATTTAAATTTTTGCCATTAATACTCTAATGTTGTTAATGCTAAAAAAAAAAGTAACTCTATAAAAATGGGAGTCATTTGGTGTAATAACTTTTATCTCCTTCTCTTCCTTCAGGAATGGCTGGAACAATATATTTCCTGGCCGACCTGCTAGTCCCCACAAAAGCCAAGTTCCCTGCATTTGAACTCTAAAAGGAAAGCATACTCATACCCTGCAGCTTACAGCATGACCCTTTCTGTATATTCAATCCTGGTCTAAGTGCTTTCATTGCTTTTCAAGGAAACAGAATCAAACTATGTGCTTGATTGAGTTGGGTTTTGTTTTCCAGAATTTGTCTTTAGTTGATTTTTTTTATTATGTACTTTTATTTAAAAGTATGCAAGGACATCTGTTAAGTTTCTTCCAAAAGGAAGGACGGGTGATAAATACAGTGTTTTGTGGTCATTTACATGTATTTTAGAATTTAGAGGAAAATCTTATTTAAATTTATGAATATAACCATCTGTTACTGTTCTAAAAATGTTTGAAAGAAACTAAATACAAATAAACAAGGTTACATACATGACCATGATTGAATATTGCCCTCACCTCTTCTGTGTCATATATTTCCTCCAACAGGAGGGTGGGCAGCTTTATGACTTGGTCTTTCTCTAAGTGGTTGATTATAAAAGGGGACAAAATATAACTATATGCTTCCAGGTGAAAAACTTGCAAGAATTATAAACTAGACTTGGGACCTTACGTACCATTTTTCAAATTCCTGATGTCTTTTTGGTCTAGAAACAGACTTTCAAATCTGCCTCTTTATCAAAAAGCATCCAGATACTGTATATGCCAGCCTTTTTATAAAAAACTTAAAATGTGATGGTTGTCATGAACTTTCTGATGTGTAAATTCAAGATAAACTAATAACAGCTGTTTATTGTTTTCTCTAAATGAAAAAATACAGTGTATTTTCAAACTATTAAATTTGTTTGCTCTTTGGTATTCAAATTAATTAGATCACAAAGCTGATTTTCTGTGGGAGAGCTCAGAATCTAGTCTGCTATGTTTGATCTAAACTTTGACTTGTATTTTACTTACTTCCAATGTCTGTGCTTTAGTGCTGGTTGTTTGGTACAAGCCATAAAATATATTCCGTTCTATTAGTTTATCTGAACATTGGTCTTTTCACTGAAGAATACAGCTTCTACTTCTGCTTAAAAAAGGGTGGGAAGGGCATTGCTCTATAGCCAGTAACTTCAAAAAGAACATAAGCTTTGGATAGAAAATTGTGTTCGTTAAGAGAAATTACCAGAGGTCATGCTTTTAACAAGTTAATCTTTTCATATCCTAGGCTAATAGTTCCTCATTTTCTGAGATACTAGAATCAGGTTTTTACATGGCAAATGAAGACTCCTGGTGCTTCAGAGTTCTGTACAATTGTATTGACGGAATCCTCCTCCTCTCTCCCATAGCTGCCTTTGCCAGGCCTGCTTAGACTCCTTGGGACTGTTTTGGGAACATTTTGTAGCTTTAAAATAACAGGGTCTGAGAATTTTTAGTGTGCCTATTTCGTGGCTTTCTTGGTCACACACACTCAAAAAAATGCTATTTTGCCCGGGGCGTGGGGGGTGGAGGGGAAGAATCCCTACAGAGTGTATGCTGGTTCCTTTTGTTAGTAGTCCCCTGTTACTTTCTGTTAAGCACCACAATAACTAATATTATTGGAAATTGTCCTGCTCTCTAAAGGCTACTTGACAGTAGGATCTAAAAAGTAGCCCACTGCTTAGTTTTTAGGATTGGTTACTCCCTCCGTGACTGGTATAAGTCAAGAGACTTGTGCCTCTTAGATTTCAGAAGTGCTTCTAGTAAGTTCGTGCAAGCTGTGCCTTTCTTGTGCAAGTTTCAGACCAAGGGTGTCAGCCCTTCCAGGAATAAGTACAAGTAGTGCACAGCAAACCACATTTGCCTTGGCCTGGGGATCCAGCTTGAGAGAAAATACAGCTCATTTGGCTTAATTAAATGTCGTATCATATTGTGTCTGTACTTTTAACTACTGGAGTTACTAACTAAGGGGAAAAGAACCAAACACTCCTTCTGTGAGCCGGGGAGACTTGATCACAGTTCTTAGTATTTTACTATAATTTGATCCCAGGAAGATATCAAGGCAGGGAGGAAAGCATTTCAAATAAGATTCTTGTTAATATTTGAATTATACTTTAGCAGTTGTTATCCATTCACAAATTCATCTATTCAAGTGTTTTCTTTTTTTTAAGGGTTTTAAGATTATTATTAAACTGACAGGATGTTTGTGCCATTGTTTGTTTTATTTATGCTTAAGAGCTAAGAAAGTTTTGATAGAATTTGAAATTCAGGCGGAAGTTACAAAGACAAGATCTTAAGACCGTGGTAGAGACTGAAAGAAATTTTTCAGTAGCTTTCTTAGCTACTTGGCATCATTGTTTTAGTTCTATTTCTATTATATTTTGACCTCTGATATTTTTCTTCTTGGTTAAAAACTCTTCCCAAAAGTTGCTTCCCAGAAAACTGAATAACATCAATCTCCATGTGAAGACTAAGTAGTAAAATCTTCTAAGCTTTCCAAGCAGTGTCCAATTTATCCCAGCATACATTTCTGTTATTGTAGTGATGAAAATTTGCACTGGTTAACTTTTAATCATGAAAAAATGTTAACATCATCAAGACCATTTCCATAGGCCCATTGGACTTTGAGTTGTAGGTCTTTAATCCTTAGAATTACTTGACTCCCTTTTCATGTTTTATATAAGTTTCATTATTTGGCATCAAAAACCTTCATGGAGGTAGAATTTTAGTTAAAAGGGTATCTAAGGCTATTTTCTCTCCTTACTGTCACTTCCCTAAAGAACTGAATTGAGAGAGACACTCTTTTCCTGCATTCTCAGGTTAGTTTGTATCTGATTTTATGATGCCCTGCCTCTACCAGCTGATTTTGAAGTAGAAAATGTGGAGAGTGAACATTTATTTATATACTCCTTTGGCTACTAGAACTCATCCTTGATTTCTTATACTGAGTTCTGATTCCATTTTCTGCTTCCCTGAACTGGTGAGAGCACCCCATTTTGAGGTGTTTTGTACTGTTGAGCTGTAAAAGAAATGTTTCTCTCCTGTAGGTGGAAAACCATATTTGGGATATTCAAAAAGTCATATTGTCATTTATTGGGAAGGGCTGAGATCATATTTATATGTTGTGTAAAGAATTTGACCTAATGGTTCAAAATAAAATTTTACTAGGGCTATATAGTCTCCTTGCTTGTTTGCTTCACTTTAAACTTGAAAAATATTTTTCCTCAGTGGTAAATGCTATATATATACATATATATACACACACATACATGCATACACACACACATACACACACACACACACATACACACACACACACACACACACACACACACACTTATTCCCTAGGGTTCTTTCCTAACTTTTTCTTCATTGTTGGTTCACAAAAGATTTCCACTACTCAAGATTTATAAATCTGATCATCATAGAACTAAGAGAAGTCTATAAGGCTTCAAGCAGAGGTGGGTACTATTCATGGCATATATACGTGAACATATCCCAATTCTAGAAATTCATTTCCTTGCTGACCAGTTCTGAAAGGAACTTTGAATAGAGAAAGAGATTAAATTAATCATAAGTTTAAAATGTATATGCAAACTTAAAAAGGAGTTCTGTGAAATCACCTGGGATGACTTTGTACCATTACTTTACATGACACATCTAGTTTGTGTCATGTAGCACAAAAGAGATCTACCAAATTATAAAGTACTGTTTTCATCTCTAAATACATTTTGTCCTCTGGTACATATGATTAAAATGTCCTTCATCCTCTCTTTTTTATTGATTGAATGACTCATAATACTGAGGATAAATGCAGAGTTATTTTTATTTCTCTTCTTTGAAGGAAGTAAAAGTATGTATGGTGACATCAAGTCTTTAGATTCAGGCAATGAGGCATGGAGGGGATAGTGCCTTGCAGAGGTCACACAGATTTAGCATTCCCACTACCTCTGAAAAATTACATTTCATCTGAGAAAGCCATCTGGTGCTGTTCTCTGCTTTACCTCTCGCCACTGGAAGAAAAATAATGGCAAGCACATTAAATTAAGCCACAGTTTTAATTTCATCAACAAACAAAATTTTAAATAAAATTTGCAACCTACCCATAGTAGTTTGTTTGTTCTGCACTCTGCATTAGAAAAGACCTTTGCCTTCCTCCTCCTGATACTCTTTGATTAGAATAGACTAATAATTTTCATGTCATTCCTTTTTCCCAAAATAGTTGCATCTGTGGAGTCAATGTCACTAAGTCTCATATATTCAAGCATCACTTAAACTTAGAAAAACCTACAAGTCAGTCAGCTGAAAATGTGCTGCTTCATTCTGTTTCACATCCAAACTTAACTTTCTTCCTTCTAAAACTGTGGGTCAATTAACAAAGCAACAGAACACTGGCGTTTTTACAATGGAGAACATATTGGCTTCATATTTCCCATTACAAAACTGTCCAAACATGATTTTCCAGAAGCCCTGTGCTAGTGCATCCTCAGGGACTTATTTTACAATTTTGTGAGTAATGAAAGAAAGCAGCAAACACAATAAGCCAAAAGTGAAATAATGAAGATAGAGAAATGGATCTGAGCAAGGCCACTGCTCAGTCAGTTTAATTTCACATTTTCTACATTATGTTAACTTTTCATCCACATGCAAATTACAACCCTGGTGACATTAAATCTGTAGCTAACGTTCTATCACTTTGTACATAAGTGTTAGTGAAACCATTTGTGAGGCCCTTAGTCATTCTGTAGAGGAAGGCAGCAATCTTGGTAGATCAGCTTTTAATAGTGTCAAAATTGCCTGATTTCTCTGTTAAAGCTAGATATCAAGAAAGGCATTTTTAACCTGAAGTATCGATGTGGCTCACTGTTTAAATTGATGACTAATAGTGATTGTTTTCTTGAGATTGGGCATTCTGAAATTCACATGGGCTCTCTTGCTGATACACTCTGAACTAGTGGCACTGTCAGCTTCTGGGCTGCAGACATGCTATTGTGTTAGTCCTTACATTTATCTCCAAATTCATTAAACAAGTATGTTTGTGTGCAAGGTACCTAGATGGGACTTCTGAGTGCATAAAATAAACATCCCTACTCTGGCAACTTCACTGCAGGTCTTAGTCCAGTGAAGAAGACAGGTGACTGGACAAGCAATTACAAGGAAAGGTAATGTTCTTGGTAACACTGCCAACTACTCTTTCCCTTGCTTTATAAATTTAATATAAGTCTAGGTCTCTCATGTGCCCTGTGGTTTCTGTCTCTATTTGGAAGTACTGAAGTTAGGTATCTTGCAGGGAGAAGACAGTTTAAAAACCCAGTCAGTAGCCCAGAAGCACTCAGAGTTATTACATTTGGACTACCTTGGTGATGATCAAGGTGGAGGGAAATCTGAAGACAAAAGTCGCTTGCCCCCAAAATGCCACTCATTTGGTCAACTTTGGAAAAGCTCCCAGCATTAATAATTTAGGTTCAATTCATTTCCTTCAGGAATACTCTCAAGATGCATCCAGTTTAGAAGAAACAATTTATTGATCCTGCTATGCCATTAACACCTAGTAATTGGTTCATGACCTTCGTAGCTATTAACTTGGAGAAATTCAAACATTATCATGTTGTTAGCATATTCTAGTTAGAGCATCTAGTTAGGATTAGAAATTTGTATTATCTGCACACAAAAGACTTTTTGAGGTGGAGGTGAACATAAGCAAGTAATTGCAAGGTGACATGGAAGGATACAGAACTGGCTTTTAGTACATTAATAGAAATGGAATGATAGAAGTATATGAGACTCAAGGAAATGTGTTAAAGAAACCTTGAAATGAGGACTTTGCTCAACCATAAATGTCATAAAAATCACTGAGGCTCTTATTAGAGATGCTAAAATGCAAGCGGGTGGACCTGAGATTATTGTGCATTTCTAACAGTTTATCAGATAATGCCCATGCTGGCCACAGAGCCTACTTGGAGTACCAAGGCATTAGATAATCCGTCACGAATCCCAACTAGGTGAAGGAAAAAAAAAAAAAAGGAAGGCCAGGAGTTGGCTAATGGGTTGAAAGAATTGACTGAATACATGTGAAATCAGATGAGATCAGGCAATAAGTATAAGAAAGAGCATGGGCCAGAATGATGGGGATCTGATTTCCAATGTGACAAAATTCCATATAATGTCAAAGCAAAGGCCATGGTCTTGAGGTAGCCATATTTTTTTTGGTACTGGTGATCATAATGAATAAAAGAAAAGGATCTGAAACAGGTAACATATTTGAATTGAGTGGAAAAATTGCTAAGAACTTGGAATTTTCTTCAAAGAGTCATAAGCTTCAATTAATATAAGAATCATAAAGAAATACTTCTATACCAAAGAATTAAGTCATCTGGAATTATCAAGGCTCATATGGGAAATACTAGGTCTTTCTGCCCCTTATTTAGAGCTTATAAGGAGTCAAGATTAGCCAACCAACTCTAAATGATGTAAACACAAAAGCAGAAAACTCTCATTTCTTTTTCCCTAACAGTTTTTCTCAGCATGTTATGAGTAGGAAATGTATAGTCTAGGTATCATTTGCCTTTATTTGCTGTCAACTGCCATTTGCCATGATTGCTATGTAAGAATTTATTAAGTGATGTGAGTCTGTAGTGCCTCCGAAGCCATTTATCCAGGGACACTTCAATACTTAAGAACAAAGCTGATCCAGGAAACTTGAAAATGTTAATTAGAAATAAGAAAAACCTATCGTTTCCTCAAATCCTAACTTGACAGTCTGATGCAAATGAGAGAGATCATTAATACCTCTATACTCTTGTTCACATAAGCATATATATACCCTGAGTACTTTGTACTAAGAATTGACCCAAATTTATATACTCAAAACTAATGCTTTTTCTACCACATATAATAGTAAATGCCAGGCATGTTTCATCGCTTACAAGTTCTTACCTGCCCAGTTTAAAAAGTGAGTTGCTGAGTAGTGACATCACGAGTTGGTGGGACAGAAGTTCCTGCCCTTCTTCCCCGACAGAAACACTGATTTAACAGAACATAGACCAAATTACCTTCAGAATCCACTTAAGAAGTTGTTAGGATTTGGATCTTGAATGACCCCTCAAAGGCTAATGTACCCATGTCTTGGTACCCAAGGTAGCAATGTCTACAGATAGGGATTTTAGGAAATTGTTAAATCATGAAGACTTTAAACTATCAGTGAATTAATTCATTTGATGGATTAATAATTTGAATGGATTATTGGGAGGTAGGACCTAGCTGGAGGAAATAGGTCACTGGAAGGGTTTATCTTGTCCCAGGCCCCTTCTTCTCTCTCTGCTTCCCAGCTGCCCTGCTGTGAGCTGATCAGATTACCTCTGTCATGCCCTTATACTATGATGCTCTGCCTCACCTCATCCAACCACAGACTGAAACCATGAGCCAAACTAATTAGTTTTCCCTCCCCTGATTAGTTCTTGTCAGGTATTTTGGTCACACCAGTGAAAATCTAACACAGATGATGAAGTCCAGTAAGCAGGGAAGCACAAACCCAGTAACATCTGCATTAAGATAGATAAGCCACTTCATTCTATCCCATCTGCACAGCTCAGCAGAGAACACCCTATCTCATGGCTTCTCCAATAGAAAAGAGTAGAGCATGAGTCCAACATTCAGTCTCTTTGGAGGGCTGCCAAAGGGCTGGTTCCTGTCTTGCCCTCTTCAAAGAACTGATAGAGCTGGCATAGTTAGGATGCCTGGTGACCACTGAGAACAAAGATGAATGGAAGGAGAGTTGCTACAACCTGTAAACTTTCAGAATAGCTGAGAGAAATATAAGTTGAGATTTGGGCGGGGAGGAAAAATAATGGAGCTTACATCCAGCATTCTGGTTCTATCAAAGGCTCCAGAGGAAATGGTTTCTGCCTCTTCTCAGTAAGAGTTGTAACTGACCTAACATAGTTTGAAACCCAAAGACCTCTGAAAACAACAGAGGGGGACAGTTCGATGAAGTTGGCATGGTACACAACTGAGATTTCACTACCAGGATGAAGAAAAAGAAGTGGACTCTATGCCTGGCATTACAACTTTGGGACAGACTGCCTTTGGCCCTGGTATATCTTTCTAGACACAGAGTGTTAACAGGGAGCCAGCATACTTTGAATGCCTGGTGGCTAATGAGAAAACAACAGAGTAGAGCAAATTACCATGGCAGAACCAGAGAACTTGTAATGTCCAAGACAGACACCAGAGGGAGCAAGAGATTATAAATTTCTGAAAAAAGAAATTTCCCCACCCCCAAATGAGAAATTGCAGATACAGGCCCCAAAAAGTTTCATTCCCCAAAATATAAACCCCCCAAATATCTAGCTTAGCTGATTGGTGAAAGTCATCGCCTGTATGAAGCCAGTTTGTAAACACCAGGAGAAAAGTGACTGTTTTTACTTTTTTTTGTTGAGATATAATCTTACTGTCTCTTTATGGGGTACATTATGGTTAATTCCATACATGTATACAATGTGTGATAATCAAATCAGGACAATAATCATTTCCATCTCTTTAAACATGCATAGAATCCCAACACAAAGTTATGAGTGACATGAAAGAGCAGAAAAATATGGCCCATGCAATGGAACAAAATAAATCCACAGAGTAATCCTAACAAAGTGATATGAATTACTTGACAGTTTATAATAATAATTATAAATATTCTGTATGATAACTCAAGAAATAATAAATAAAATGATATCAGCAAAGATAGAAAATATTAAAAAAGAACCTCCTCCCCCAAATACACCCCCCCACACACACACACACATCACCAGAAGAGTTCAATAGGCTTGATTAAATAAGATTCAATGAATTCAAATATAAATTACTTGAAATCATCCAGTCAGAGGAGCAACAATAATAACAAAAAGAATGAAGGAGTGAAGAAAGCTTAAAGAATTCATGGCGACCATCAATATATGCATTAAGGGAATATCACAAGGAATTTCAGAAAGAGGAAAAATTGCAAAAAAGTTTAAAGAAATAATGGTCAGAATTTCTCCATATCTGAGAATGAAAATAAACATCCAGAGTTAAGAAGCCCAACAAACTCCAACTAGGATGAATTCAAAGAAATCTATACTGAGACACATTATAATCAAATTGTCAAAAGTAAAAGAATTTTGAAAGCAGCAAGAGAAAAATGTCTTGTACAAGTGAGCCTCTATAAGCTCTGTCAATACATTTTTCAGCAGAAACCTAGGCCACAGTGGGATGGTATATTCATAGTGCCACAGGACAGGAACTTCCAAGCAAGAATCTTATATCCACGAATCTCTCCCTCAAAAATAAATATTTCCCCAGATAAACATTAGGTAAGGGAGTTTATCACCACTAGATCTGCTTTGAATAAAAGGCTAAAGAAAACCCTTCAAGTTAAAATGAAGTATACTAAACAACAGAATGAAAGCCATTTGACATATAAAACTAGCTGGCAAAGGTAAATATATACACAAACTTATGTAGACAAATACAGAATAGTATAATATTGTAATAATAAATCATTTCTAATTGTGGTGAAGTTAAAAGGCAAACGTATAAAAATGATAACTATGGAAATTAATAGATACACTATATAAAAGGTATAATTTCTGACTAACAAAAATATAGAAGGGGAAAAGTAAAAGTCTAGATATTTGTAAAAGACTGAAATTAAGTTATCAGCTTAAAACAGATTGTGATAACAAAATGTTTTATAAAAGCTTTATGATAACTATTAAGAAAATATCTCTAAACAAAAGAAAAGTAGAGAGGGATCAATAATATCACTACAAAAAAATCAATGAAACACAAAAGAAGATAGCATAAAGAGAGAAAAAAAACACAAGACAGAAAACAATTAACAAATAACAATAGTAAGCCCTTCCCAATCAATAATTACTTTAAATGTACTTGAATTTAATGCTAAAATTAAAAGACATAAAATGGCTAAAGGAAGTTTTAAAAAAAATGATTCAACTGTATGCTTGTCTCGTTTTAGGTTGAAGGACAAAGTTAATGGATGAAAAAAGATATTTTGGTAGACAAACGAGGGCAAGAGTAGTCATACTTATATCAGAAAAAGTAGATATTCTTATAAAATTTGTCAAAAGAGACAAGAAAGACATTATATAATGATAAAAACATCTGTTCACCAAGAATATATACCGGTTACAACTATATAGCATCCAACTTCAGAGTATCCAAAATATATGAAGGGAGGAATGAAGGAGAAAAAAGTACCATATTAATAATAAAAGATTGCAATATTCCATTTTAAATGATGGATAGAACATATGAACAGAAGACTAATAAGGAAATAGAAGACTTGACCAGCACTATAGGCCAAATGGACTGAACAGACATATACAGAATATTCCACAAAATACACCTTCATCACAAGTGCACATGTAACATTCTCCAGAATAGATCACATATTAGGTAACAAAACAAGCCTTAACAAATTTAAGAAGACTGAATCATACCAAGTATGTAGACAAATACAATGGAATCAGTAATTAAAAATTTCCCATTAAAGAAAATCCCAGATGACTTAACTGGTATATTTTACCAAACATTTAAATAAATAATAATACCAATTCTTCCCCCCAAAAAAATTGAAGAGGAGAAAACACTTGCAAACTATGAGTTCAGAATTCCCCAAAGCTGCTGTAAGAAAAAAAAAAAAAAAGAACACACACACACTAAACGAATAGTCCTGATAAATATAGTTGCAAAATCTTTTAACAAAATACTAACAAAATGAATTCAACAGTATATTAAAAGGATGATACACCAAGACCAACTGTGATTTTCCCCTGAGATGCAAGAATAGTTCAATGTGAAAATCAATCAATGTGATAAGCATATTAACAGATCAAAGGACAAAGATCACGTAATAATCTCAAAAGACAACTTTTTTTTTAATTTAAAGCCTTTCTATGATTAAAAAATAAAACTCAACAAACTAGGAATAGTAGAAAACTACTTCAACTTAATAAAAACTATGAAAAGCCCAGGGCTAACATAAAACACAGTGGCAGAGAGTTGAAAGTATTTCCTCTAAGATCTGAAATAAGACAAGAATGCCTGCTCCTACCATTTCTACTCAACACAGTACTGGAGAAACTAGCCAGAGCAATTAGACACAGAAAACATAATAGATATTCAAATCAGAAAGAAGTCAAATTATCTCAGCAAACTATATAATCTTATTTGTAGATAACCTTAAAAATTTCACATAAAAAAGTTAAAACTAATAAGCAAAGTTGTATTTATTCATCCATTTTCTGTTGCTATAACAAAATACCTGAGACTGCAGGAAAGATTCTATTTTGGTCTATAGTTCAGAAGGCTAGTGTGGTATCAGCATCTTTTCATCTTCTGGTGAGAGCCTTGTGCTATGTCACATAATGGCAAAGAAGGCAAAAGGAAAAGAGGCACATGCAGAAGGACCACGTATACAAAAGGGAAATCAAGAGAAAGCCAAAGTAGCCAAATTCACTCTGTAACAACACACCTTTATGAGAAAACAAAACCTGTTCTCATGAGTACTACGTTACAGTTTAGCCCAAATCCCATCGACAGGCAATTATGCCTCTGCACTTTGCTCATGCTTCCTCTCCTCCCAGCCATTGGAATACTCTTCTTGAGTGCATGCGCATGTTCACCCTTTCCCTTGGTTTGGCTCCAGTCTTAGCTCAGTTGTAGGGCTATTAAAAGATGATCATGAGCTCTCCCCATATCATCTCACACACGTTCAAATGTGTGCATATTTCACTTTAATTTTTCTATAAATATGTTTTAAAGCTTTAAAAGATTTAGAATTTTCCTTTGGACAATATCTGGCTGCAAATTATTATTTAATTCATTTAACAATTGGCAGTAATTTTCCAGATCTCACCACACATTACCAGGCATTCCTGAGGAGAGGAGGTGCCTCACCTGAAGTTCATAAACACTAAATTTTTTAAGATGGTAAGGTTCTAGACAGATGCCCCTGCTAGCCACAAAGTGGATCCCATCACTACCTACTGGATGGAGTATCTCAGTGAACCAAGACTGCAGGAGAAAGAGATCTAGGGCTGAGGGGCTCAATACAGTTTGTCCTGAAAGAAAGAAAGAAAGAAAGAAAGAAAGAAAGAAAGAAAGAAAGAAAGAAAGAAAGAAAGAAAGAAAGAAAGAAAGAAAGAAAGAAAGAAAGAAAGAAAGAAAGAAAGAAAGAGAGAGGGGGGGGGAGGGAGGGAGGGAGGGAGGGAAAAAGAAAAAAATATAAGATCAGCATTATGCATTCTACAGATATTTAGGTTAAAATTTAGTGATTTCAAATTATCTATTGTCTTATTGTATTTTAAAATATACACCCATATTTTAGGCCCATGAAGCAAACTAAACTCAAGGCACCACATCTGTGTTGCCTAATGGACCAAATAATCCTGCTCCAATTTATTCCCTCCACAAAGTGTCATGGGAACAATGGGTGCAGTACAATTCTCTGTGCTGCTAAGAGGGCAGAACACTTCTGAAATGATTGGTCTTCCCAACCAATCCCTTCTCTCCTACTGACCAGACCAACTGTGTATCTACAGCAGTTAATGCATAGGGGGCATTCAGAAATATGTTTTAAACTGAAATGCAAACTTAGTAGATAGAGAAATGGGCCTGAAAACATTTTTACTAAGATTTATTACATACTAATTAATTATCTTCTGTTTACCTTCCTTCTATTTTCTTTGTTTTCCAAACTCTTCAATAGTAAAGCAGATGACTGGTTACTAGAATCATCTGCTTAATAAAGCAGGTTTTGTCCAGCAGATGTCAGTAGAATTCAGTTAATAATTCGTATTGTTCATGAACTTGAAAAATGAGTGGAGATGATAGGAGGAGGAAATACCTGAACCCAGAATAGCAGATCTTTGTTGACATTTGAGAAAATGGCAAGAACATTTTTAAAAACCTCATAACTACTCAGGCGTATTGGGAACACTGCAAGTACTGGCTTTATAACAGATATGTTTTCTTGTTTGTTTGGTTTTTTTAGAGTGAGAGAGGAGAGAGAGAGAGAGAGAGAGAGAGAGAGAATTTTTTTAATATTTATTTTTTAGTTCTCGGCGGACACAACATCTTTGTTGGTATGTGGTGCTGAGGATGGAACCCGGGCCGCACGCATGCCAGGCGAGCGCGATACCGCTTGAGCCACATCCCCAGCCCCTATAACAGATATGTTTTTGATGCTAAATTCCTTCTACTTCAATGTTCAAAGCAGTTTACACTGAATGACAGGTTATGGTTAACTAGAGCCAAAATCTTGAAAGATGAGGGAAGTGTGAGGCTTTATATTTAAGGATATTCAAATGTGGGTTATGATGCCAACTGGGACTGTTTTCTGATGATCACAATTTTATTTCACTTTGCCAGTTATTGAAACCTCTCTTCTTTCTCCAGAGAAATATTAAACCATCCCTTTGTACTTTCAGGAATGCAAAGTCCTTTCCCTGGCTTTTCATTTAAAAAAAGAGAAAGCAAAGTAAAAGAAGACCAATTTTTTTTTAATTGAAGGAAAATTCACTAAGCCTAGTGCTTTGAAAGGAGCCTCATGAAACCCTCACACTGGAAAACTATTATAATTAATATTGTTATTTTTAGGCCTTTCCTAGCTCTGCATGTCTAATCTGCTTATACTTGAGAAAAGTTATGTCCTTCTAATAAGCCTTAAAAGGTGAGTCTTTTTCTAAAAGGTGGTATGGAATCAGGCCTTTTCATCTTTTGGCCTCTGAATCTGTGTCCAGGCCTCTGACCTCTTGCAACCCCTGGTATTGTCTGGGTACTCTGAACCCACTTTTCCTTTCAATCCCTTGAGGGCAAGCACAAAGAACCTTGGTAGGTGCTTCCAGAATGGTAGGTGCATCAAAAATCCTTCAGACTTTCTGCCATGGTTTAATCAGAAAAGTCCATTTTAATTGGGTAGCTATTATGATAGCTATTCCCATTTTTATTTTTCTTCCCAGTCAAAAGTAAATGAAATGGCTCCCCAAAATACATACACATACACACACACACACACACACACACACATACACACCTCTGTCACAATTTTTTTTTTTCATATCCTCCTTCTCTATTTCCCACCCACAACCTCCCCAGGCCTCAGGTTGCCCTAAGAGTTCTTGATGTTCCATTCACGATAGAAAGGAACTTTCAAAAAAAATCATCTTCCTATGAAGCAGCCCATTTACTATCCCTTTAAATTACCATATCTTAATGGGAAAAAAAAGAAGTTTATATTCTCAGCAATATTAGAGGATAAAAAAAAGACTAGAAGCAACTGACTTTTATTAATAACTTTGCTGGAAAGCGGCAAGGCAACATCTGGAATACTTATTACCCATTTGGCATGCTGTTCATCTCCATGGATAAGATTCAACATGACAAGCTCTGTCAAAAGGAAATAAGCTCCATCTAGTTAAATTAGAATGATTAGGGTCATTTAGACAGGGGAAGTTTAATTTGTATGGATCTAGAAATTTTATACAAACTGGAATACCTAAGTATTTAATCTTCCCTGAAGCTCAATTTAAAATTGAAAAGACTATTGCATAGATCTATAATGAGATGAGACATATTAGAAATTAATTTAACTATCACTGCACTGCAAGCATGTGGCCCTAGAAATCAAAGAATGTTTCATTTGCAGTTTGTACACAATAATAGAAGAAAATGTTCTGCTACAATTCATTAACCATTCTATTATTTTATAAACTCTTTAAATAGATACATGAATAACCAGAGTGAGCTTAAATTTTTTTCTTCTTCTTTTTTTTTAAATTTACGAAACTTGCACCACAAAATAATAAATGCCAAGATAAACGCAACAGAATTCGATCCTGACCTTACCTACTTAAGTGATGATTCTTACCCTTTCTGGTATCACGGAACCCTTAAGCCCATTGAAAGCTATGGATCCCTTCTCAGAATAATGTTTTAAATATATAAAGTAAGATACATAGGATTTTTGTTTTAAATATTATCTAGTGTACTTAATACATGCTTTATAGGATCACAAAGAAAACAAAATATAATGAGATACAGAAACCAAACATTTAAATGGTGATATAATAGTATATGTGTTTCTTTATTAGAGTGTTAAACAACACAATTTCGCAAGGTATCTGTTGGGATTTTGAAATAATAATGGATAGTAATAACTGCTACTGTGTGGTGTAAAAAGGTGAGCAATTTCTGTCAATGACAAAGTCTCAGGAATTGGAAATATAACTTGGCTGTATCAACGGCTGATGGCAATGCTCAGTGAAAATTAATGTGTGATTGTTTTTAATCCACATTCATAGACCACCAAATCTATTCCACAACTGTCCAGGATTGGTCGAAAATCCTGGTTTAAGAATCAGTGGGTATGTTGTGGTTAAGCAGAGTAAGAGTGGCCACTGTAGCAACTGATACTTGCCAATTGCAAAAAATAGGATTCCAGGGTGGATTTAACCAGTTAATATCCCCCAGAGGGAAGAGGGTGGAGTGTGCCTAGTGCGGGTCATAATAGAACTGCTGGAATTCTGTTTCATGTCATGCCATGTTGACAGACGACATAGACTCATCCCATGTTTGCAAGAGGACAGTGACTTGAATTATTTTGTTTAAATCAGTGATCGTTTAGCTAATTCTGTATCTCAGTCATTTCTCTTATTTAAAATAGTCCTTTTCACCCCTTACATAATAGTAATAAATATTGACATGCTCTTGGAAGCTTCTTCCTCAAAGACCATACTAATTCCTTTGTAAAGTTGTGTTTCATTTAATGTTTATTCAGCCTTGTCTATGCTGGGTGCCATAAGAGTTGGGTTCTGTCATGCAAAGCTGAATGAGATCTTGGAACTTGTTAATTCTCAGGAGAGTCAAACAAGTAAATGATTAAATCCAGCACCCAGTTAAATTCTCAGAGTTATGTTGACCTCAGAAGAAAGGCAGTCCTCCTGAGGCTAGAGAAAGAGGGAAGACTACAGAGAGGGGAGCCAGGATAGTAATCTGAAAAGTGTGGGGAAATGTAGGAGTCAAGGAGAAAATGGCAGACCTGTTAGATTAATATTTCCTGAGGTTGTGCAAGGACATGAAAAGAAATATCATGTTTGACCAAAGGGTGGAGAAACATGGGGGGTGCAAGATCTTCCTGTGAAAGAGTTTTGGTTGCTTGTTAAGCAGGGTGGATACCACCTTGTTGGCCAGTGTTTATCTGAACCAGCTCCATCAGCATAATCTGGGAACTTGTTGGAAGGGCACATCCTCAGATAATTATCCCAGACCTACAGCCTCTGAAGTCTGGGGTTAAGCTTAGAAGAATGTTTCAGCAAATCCTCCAGCTGATTCCTGTTTGAGAACCACTGCTATTGCTTTGAAGGAATAAGATCACTCGTGGTGGTTTGATGGAAAAGCCATCCAAATGTAGGGAAGCCTGTCCTCTCTCTTCCAGCTTCAGCAGACTGAACAATAAAGTGGGATTTCCAAATGGAAAGATTAATTATGCATCCATGTGAAAGATGATTTGGAAAAAGGCGAGACAAAGGAAGAAAACCATTAGGAAGCTATGCCTTGTGCTAGGGTAGTCCTAGGAAAGACCAGAACCAATAAAGTAGCAGTGAGGATAAACAGAGGAGACAGGCTTGTGAGACAGCACTGACAAATGTGGCAGCTGCACATGGAAAATGAGGGAAAGAAAAGATCAGGGATGACCTATGCCCTTCAGCAACTGCTTTGAGAGGCTTGTTCAAAGTCTCAGAAGCAAGCACACCCCTTTGATGATGTGGGCAGACCTCCCATCCAGGGTTGTGGTTTACATAGGCCCAAGCCCAGTGCCAGATAATACACAAATTATAATGCATTTGAGCTGATTCAGGAAGCAATCCATTTAAGGCCCAGATTTTTAAGAACAAAGAAAAGGAAAACACACTAATCAGACCTACTATCAAACTTCTTGAAGGA
Source organism: Spermophilus citellus (assembly GCF_964194105.1). Taxonomy (NCBI): domain Eukaryota; kingdom Metazoa; phylum Chordata; class Mammalia; order Rodentia; family Sciuridae; genus Spermophilus; species Spermophilus citellus. Next base: position 110,693,800 of record NC_138192.1, on the reverse strand, counting down.
GTTTAGGGATTTGATTCAGAGGTAGAGCCAGGAAAATATAAGATGGGGCTGGAACATTCTCTGTTGCTACACAGTGAGGAAATGCTTGGAAAAAGGAGGAGGGTGTGTTGACATGACACAAGAGCCAGCCTGAAGCAGCTTCTAAAGCTGAAATAATTTATAAAGAAAATAAGTAATATAGGGTTATGACTCAAGAACACAATGTCACTTCTGTAGCATTTCTGCCAAGATGGATAACCCCATTTTATTCATGAGAAAACATCAGACAACACAAATCAAGAAAGATGCTACAAGATTCCTGAGCCACACTCCTCAAAAGTGCCAAGTTGATGAAGCTAAAGAGAGATGGAGAAACTGTCACAAATAGGAAGAGACTAAGGAGACATGACAGCTAAATTCTTATTTGGATTCCTAAAACAAATAAATTAATGCTGAAACTATGCTAAATTTTAAATTAAAAAATCTGTAATTTAGTTAGTAGTATTGTAGGAATGCTAACTTCCTGATATTAATAATTGTACATAAAAGGTGTTAAATTTAAGGAATGGTGGGTGAAGGGTAGACACGCCACATAATATTTGTGCAACTTTTTACTGTCTAAATTTATTTCAAAATAAAATTTTAAATAAGAAAAGCAGTGGTCATCATTTGGGATCCTTTTCCTACCCTATAGAACTAATTGTTCCAGAAGGATGAGCACCACCAAGATTCTCTTTCCTTGGGTGTGTAATTGCTATCCTTCACTACAATTTATCTGGGTTTGGGATCCCTAGTTTATGTCTTGATTCCCCAAAGAATTTAGACAGAGGCAGATTTACTTTGAAGTTTCATGAATCTTGAGCTTCAGGGCTGTTCACTTGCACAAGCCCCATTAAATTCTGGAAGTTTCAGGGAACTATAGAATCTTCTGCCTAGGTAAGAAGCCAAGTTTGGATCAGAAGCATTTCTATGTAAGCAGTTCTGATAAATTGCCCAAGAACTCAGAAGAAAGTAACTTAAATCTCTAAGCCTCCAATAACTTGTGATTTTCTTTCTCATTCTAAAAATATTTACACTTACATATTCATTTTGCAACTAATTTTATATTTATAAATTATCTTTTTTTTTGTAAAGAAGTCTCCCAGAATTATAGAAGATTTTGTCCAACTAATCTGGATAAGATTCTCTACATAACACAAGTGCTCATAAACATCTCAATTAAGTTTCCAGAAAAAAATTATTCCTGCTTCTGTAAAATAGAGTTGATATTGACTAGTCATTGGACAGCAGAATTTGAAAATGTCTATTTGGGGAAGATTTTTTTATATGCTAACAATTATCTATACAGCACCTTTAATCTTTGAAGGTATTTTTGCATTTATACTTATAGAATGTTAGCACTTTCAAAGATTCTTAGAGATTTCTTAAACTTTGTTTTGCAAATAATGGCCCGTCCCAGAAAGGTTAAGTACAGACATCCTGATTTGCAATATTTCAACTTAATTTTTTTCAGCTTTACCATATTTCCAAAGCAATACTCCAGTAGCAACCATGCTTCAAATTCTGATTTTTGATCTTTTCCTGGGCAAGTGATTTGCAGGATATGGGAATCATGAAGGAGCAGCAGCTCCCAGTCAACCATGTGACCACAGGCAAAGCAGTCTATACTCCATTGTACACCATGCTATTAAATTGTGATGCTCAGTAGGTTAGGTGTATCAAATGCTTGGGGTTTTTTTGTTGTTGTGTTTTGTTTTGTCATTGTTGTTTGTTTTTGTTTGTTTGTTTTGTTTTGTTTTTTTGCTGTACTGGGGGTTCAACTTAGGGCTTCATACATGCTAAGTAAATGCTCTACCACTGAGTTAAAAGCCTAGCCCTATTAAATGAATTTTTGACTTGGAATATTTTGTACTTACAATGTGTTTATCAGGATATAATCATGTCACAAGGTCAAACGATCTGTAATTTAAGGATACAGAGCTAGTGGGAGATCATTGAGGACTGGGGCACACACCCATTGATTTGGGGGAAGGTTGGGGAGGACTTTCAGAATTTCTAAACACTTCCCTAGAACAATGTCATTCATACACACACACACACACACACACACACACACTCACACACACGTATTCTCTTACTAGTAATTACTATCCCAGATCCTAAAGCCACAAAAATCTTTGTCCCTCTTTGTACCCTCCACAACATAGTGCAGTTTTAATAGGCAATAATTAGATATTAACCTACACTTATATATATTAAGCAATTTCTACTCAGGAAATTAAATCTAAGCAACAATGTTTCTGTATTAAAAGAATAAGGTAGAATAATACAGGGAAGGAGTTGAGGCTGGGCTGGGTTTGAGGATAGGGAAATGTTCCTTCAGGGTTGGGGAATCTCCTCCAGGCAGGTATGTGCTCTGGGGAACACCTGATGCCCAAAGACTTTTGCAATGACTGCAGTCTGTCATCGTTTCACAGGGACTCCAGGCTGGAACCAAATCCACCATTAGTTCATCCCCCATCAATCTGGAGCCAAGCCTAGAAATAGTTCCACTACTGCCTTAATGGCATTTGGGACGGGAGCAAATGTTCTACACAGTGGCGCCTGTTGGCTCTAATCAGATAAATTAAGGAGTTGAGCATGTTTCCACCATTTGGTTTAGTTTTATTTTAGTCCCCAAGTCCCTTTGCTCCCATTTTAAGACCTGGCACTTTCTCACTGGCAAAGGCCATACTGCCTTATCACTGAGAGAAGCTTCCTCAAGTAGAAGCACCACATGCCATATCCGTCCTGAGGGACACTCAGTGTCCAGCAAACCAATTGTGCAGCTGTTCTGTAACATCACGAAGGCCACCTCTTTGTCTCAGCATGCTTAAAATCATTCCCTTCAAAAATAAACTAACTCTCAGAGTACAATAGGTTATATTTTTAGAATGAAAGGGTCTTTTTCAAGAGCAAGACATAAAACTCAGGTAAATAAACTCTGGCTTTATTTATAGGAACAGAATAAGGCTTAGAGTTGAGGAATAATACCTAATTTCACCTTTGAAGAGAATGACTACTCAAATCACATATTTTCTTCCAGTGTATTGATATCCAGTTAAATCATACATATTGCTTTGGTGATAGTCCACTGTTTTTGACCTGCACAAACTGATTTCTTTGAACCATTTTACATTTTACATTTTTATCTTCAGATAATTTAGTCTCTCTTTATACTTCTGTGTACCTACCCCTTGGCATTTCTGCTGACAGGAGAAATCCCATATCCATAAGGACTGTGAATGACATTGTCCTGGAGTGACTAGGAATCTTATCATAGTTGATCCTGTGCTGACACAAAGTAGCTTCTTTATGCAAGTCAGAAATTGTCCTCAAAAATGTAAAAAAGAATATGTAAGCAGGTGAATATTGAGAAAAAGAAAAGAGGGCAATGTTGATTGCTGTTAACTTTGCCCTCCTCTTCTTCCTATCTGCTGAACCAGCCATAAACTATGAATAAGAGCTATTGGCTGCAGAGAATTTATGCCAGTCAAATTATTTTACCAATGATTTACTTGTCGAAAGCACTTTAGATCAAGGGAAAGTCAAAATAATTTCCACTTGGAAATCGGAATCAATTGCATTCAGAGGTGTTGTGCAATGTTTATGCAGAAACATAAAAATCTCAATATGACTATGTATCATACAGGTTAGCATGGGATTAATGAACACAGTTGATCCCTCCCCAATAAGCTTAGAGTCAGTAACTTTGGAAATATCTCCATAAAGTCTCTACTTTTAGACTAGTTAAATAGATCTTTCTTTCCTGTTTAATGTAACTCCAATGTGATGACAGATGGACGGGTCTGTGCCCACCCAAGCTCTTGCAGGTTATGCTGGTTTTGTCTAGTAACATTATGTGCATTTTTCAGGCTCTGCACAAAGTTTGAAATCAGTAAAAATTTATTATATTAATGCCAAAAAGATAGCAGTGTTTTTATGAAGCACCTTTTTAAAGAAGGCACTAAGTGACTTATTTTCACTTATTAATTAACTCATGCATTTACCCAAGAATTGAGTGAGAATACACAACTGAGAATTTGTAAGAATTATAAGAATTTTTGTCATGTGTCAGAATTTACAACTGAGGAAATTAAGATTTGCATGATTGGGTGTTTTTTTTCCCAAGGACACACAATGTGCCTGTAGCTGATCCAAAGTTTAAATTTGATGGATCAAATTTCAAAGATTATCTATGAAGGCAAATTTTAGACTGAATTCTGTCACTTATACAAATATCCATTGACTGGTAGTCACAAAAGGTGCCATACAGGCACACAGCCTATTCTGGGAGCTTTATAAAGTCCAGACCTTTAGGCACTTAGACTAGCATCTTGCATTAAAAAAGAAAAAGGTATCCCTAATACTTAAAGTTATCTCTAGCAGTGGGACCATCAACCTGCTGGGCAGGCAATGGAATCTCTTGTTAAGTTTGTTGTAGGGACTAGGAGAAAATGGGTCCTAGGTATTGAAAGCCTTTCAAATGGTATTGGGTTGTTGGTTTCCTCATATTCCTAGAGGTACTTGTTCTATATTTCTAGGCAATCCACATGTCTTAACGTCACTCAGTGCCACTGAAAAAGGATCTCTAACTTCGTTTGTGCAAGCTAATAAATCAGGAAAATGAAAACAGATCAGGCCAATTCTGTTTAGGGACTTAAGGATTTCTCCCTCCCTCCCTCCCTCCCTCTCTCCCTTCCTCTCTCCTTCCCTCTCTCCCTCCCTCTTTCCCTCTCTCCCTCTCTCCCTCTCTGTTGTTACCGCTGTTTTCTGTGCTTATCTTAACTTCCTTCTCTGGCCATTACAGATAAACTCAAAACTTCATAAGGACTGGCAAAACAGAAAAAGAAGTCAGCACTTTTCACCTGCATGAAATATGGACCTTGTGGGATGTAGTGGAGCACACCTGTAATCCCAGAGGCTGAGGCAGAAGAATTGCAAGATCAAAACCAGTTTAAGCAATTTAGCGAGGCTCTAACCAAATTAGCCAGACCTTGTTTCGAAAATAAAAATAAAAAATGGCTGGAGAGTTGTCTCAGTGGTTAAGCATCCCTGGGTTCAACCCCAGAACAACAACAACAAAATCTAGACCTTAAGGTAAAAGAGTAAAAAGAGTCATCAAAACTCTCACTGATAGGACAAAGTAAGGTAAGAGAACAGGAGGGGTTCTGGAGCAAATCCCTAACCAGTAGCAAGGTATGCATATGCAACTTTCCCAGAGTTCTTTGCAAAGGCAGCCCTGCAGAGGGCATCAAGATCCAAGTCTGCACCTGTAGCTAGTATAGTGCTACATATTATACCATAGGCATTCATCCCTGTAGATGACTAATAGTTCTTGCCACTTATTACCTGACTGAGCAAGAGTTGTAACAAAGAAGAGAAAAAAGTACTATGCTGATAAAATTCATCTTCCAACTCCCTATGGCAGTACAAAGTGTTTCACATTCCACAATTGCATCACCATTTAAAATGATGATTAAATGGATGGCACCATTTTCCAGAATATATTTCATTGAGATCCAGCATCAAGCAGCCTCCAAACTAACATGCATTTAAAAAATAAAATACTATATCTAGATTGCTGGTAGGAAAGTCTTCCCAGTTCCAGATGTCTTATTGCTATATTCATCCCAAATCTCATTTTCTTGTACTGTTCCCTTTATTTTATTCTGAGCTACTTAGGAGAAAAGAACATTGTTCACATAATCTCTGAGAACAGAACAAATAGAAATATTCAGCTGGTCATCTTGTTAATACCATAGCTAAAGCTTTGTCCCTTTTCCCTTTGAACCTCTGCCACAAACAACAAGATACATTTTAGAAGTAATTACACAAATACCAGTTTAAGCATTGTGTTCTACAATAGGCTTCAATTACATGCAATGGTACTGAGAGCTTTGTATTGCCTCAAAAGCTCCAATTTGAAAGACAATGTGAATGTCCAGATACTCTCATGCTACATAATACATATTCATGCTTTCTAGAGACCTTCCGAACTTTATCAACATTTGTCATTCATTGTACCTATGAAAAGCACATTCTGGGAGTTTTAAGACTATTTAAATGGGTAATTCTTATTACAAGTCACTTATACTTATTTATCCATATTTTACTAAATAAACATAAACCAATATTTACATTTCAATAAAATAAAACACTGCAACTGTTGGATATAGAATCACTATAAATATAAAATCACTAGAAAACACTAAAAATACTAACAAGAAAACTGTCAGTAAGGGAAGTAACAAAAATGAATTAAGGCATTTCTCCTGAGTTGGCATTTTCTCAGTGTAGAAAATGCTAAGACATTTAGCCCTCTGTCCCTACTCTACCTGGAAATCATGCATCATTTATTCAACAAATATTTATTAAGCACCACTAATGCCAGGTCTAATCCAGCTCTGATGCTCACAATCTAGTTCAACGATAGTTTTGCCCATAACCTGGAAGCACCTGAGGCATCTCCAGAATAGTTAGATGCTCTGACCCCATGAATTCCCAAGTATCTATGACCCTTAGCATTCGAATATCCAAAAAGTGAGGACTGTAGTCAATTATATGTGAAATGAGGAAATCTCGAGTAAGGTTTTCATCTCATAGCCACATGATTGCCCTTGTTTCCAATTTCCCACTGAAGTTATTGCCCAAAGTGACGGGAACTTTTCTGTGTCTCTGAGGGAAAGAAGAATTCCACCAGAAACATGACAATTTGAGTGCATTCTGCAGGAAATACAAGTAATAAAAAGTAATATGGCTTATCACGGGTGAGGAGGAAACCAGCCAAAGGGGGAAGTCAGCCAGAGGGAAAAATAAATTTCCACTTGTCCTTGCCATTCCCACTAAAATCCTTTCATTCAGAAAAGGAGATGGAGATGGGAAGAAATGGATAGAGCAGTAGGAAGAATCACAATCTAACCCAGGCCTCCAGCTTGTCACACTGGAAATCCATGAACTTCCCTCAACCAATATGCAGGAGTCATGTAGTAATATAACGTTGCCAGAAAGACAGTTTTGAGGTTTTTATTTGAGGAAATAAGTCATTCAAGTCATAATTAAAAGCTTGATAAAGAAGACATGAAATATAAAATAAATTTTACAATCATGCAAATGCTTATTATGGTTAATGTTTAGAAAAAAATTTGAAGAAAATGAATAAAAATAATAATCTTAAAATACAGTTCCAGATTCTAGGAAATGAGAAAGAGAAAGTAAATGTGTATTGAAGTGTTCACCTTTCTTAGGGGGAAGCCAATAGAAACTGTAATTGCTCAAGTTGAGAGTGAAATAGATTTGAAAGTATCTTTAATGGAAAGTTATTCAACAATGGTTGTAAACTTCTAAGTAACTAGCAAGAAAGGGAAAAAATTAATAATGAACTCTTAAAGACAGAAAGGTTTGTATACATTAGGTTTGCAGATGAAATTATATAAAGTTGTTAGCAGTGATAGAAATCTCCCTGCTTCTATGGATTTTATTGGAAATGCTTAACATTACCAGAAAGCATCACAGTGTTGGCTTCTGGAATGTTACAGTCACATCACTTAGCATGGGCAGGTCGTGTGAGTATTAACAGCCTGGTGCCAGGTAGTTCATCAGCAGTGTCATTCAAGCATGCTCAGTACTCTGCAAAGCTTGAATTCAGAAGAAGAGATTCTACATCTGAAGATATATTTATTTATGACGTAAAAGTAAGGGAACTAAAGGCAATTGAAGATACTAGGTTTCTTCTATGGATCATTTGATACTAAATTTAATTTAACCATAACCATCAACATTCTTGAATATGATATTTCTCCTAAACGCAATCACTATGAAAATCATCTTTCTATATAGTTTCTTTTTTTGGTCTATTTTTCTATAGATATAGTAAAATCTCAAAGAATAACTAGAGATTTTACTATATCCATAGAAAAATAGACAAAAAAAAAAAAGAAACACACAAACAATAGAAATTCCAGAAATAGATTCTTATATATACATATAAACTTTCTAGACTTATTTCTAGAAATACAAGGGGGAAATGGACTACAGAATAGCTAATCTTGAGATGCTTTATAATCTGTTTAGGAAAAATACTCTCATCGTATATCATACTAAAAAATACAGAAATTCAGAAGACAATTAGGAAAACATTTATAAATCTTTGGTTTGGGAAAGTATTTCTTTAAAAAGAACAAAAAGTATGAGCTGTAAAGGATTTAAAGATTTGACAAATTTAAAACTGAAAATTTGAATACAACAAATGCATAAAAAGATATGCATTTGGGCTGGGGATGTTGCTGAGTGGTGAAATAAATACATGTTTAACATGCTTCATGACCTTGGGTCTACCCCCAGCACAAAGAAAAAAAGAAAGGAAGAAAAAGAAGAGAAGGAAAATTTATACTATTAACTGAGAAAATATTTACAAACATTTTAAGTTATTTATATTCATAATATATAAAAAGCTTCTACAAAGAAACAAGAACAAATTTTAAAAACTAGTCATAAAATGGGCAAAGACATCCACAAAATTCACAAAGGCAATTCACAAAAGGTAAACCTGTATGGCAAATATGCAAATACTCAGCAATACTGACATTCTCTTCTAATTGAAGCACAAATTATAATAGAAGGATAAGTTTACACCCAGATTGGCAAATAATTAAAAATTTTGAGTTTTTCAAGTTCTGGTAAGAAATTTTAACACCAGGAAGTTTCATAGTGTACAATTGAGGCCCATCTTTGCAAGCCTACCTATAAGTGCTTACATAGGAAGATTAGAAAAATCCCAAATTCCATGAATAACCTAATGATGCATGGCAAGTCTCCTGAAAAATGAGAATAAACCAATTCCAAAACCGTAAAAAAGAAGAAAATATTTAAGATCAGAGCCAAAATCAATAAAATAGAGAATTTAAAAAATATATAAAGTATCAATGAAACAAAGAATTCATTATTTGAAAAAATAAACAGACTTGGTAAACCCTCACCAAAACTAACCAAAAGAAAAAGGGAGACAAAACAAGTTAATATAATGAGAGATGAAAAACGTAAAATCACCCAAACATCACAGAAATCCAGGGCATCATTAGAGTCTACTTTGAAAACCTACACTCCAATAAATGTGAAAACTTATAAAAAATGGATACATTTTATGATCTGCCAAAATTGAATCAAGAGGAAATAGAAACCTAAACCATGCAATAAATAGTAATGAGGTAGAAGCAATAATAAAGAACTTTCCAACAAAGAAAAGCCCAGGACCTTATGGATTCTCACCTGAATTCTACCAGACCTTTAAAGAAGAACTAATGCCAATGCTCCCTAAATTATTCCATGAAATAAAAAGGGGTGGAACACTTCAAATTCATTTTATGAAGTCAGTATCACACTCACAACAAAACCAGATAAGGACACATGAAGGAAAGAAAAATACAGATTAATATCCCTAATAAGCTTAGATGCAAAAATCATTAACAAAATATTAATAAATCATATAACAATATATTAATATATGGTACATTGTGATCATGTTGGTTTTATCCCTGTTGGTGAAGATTTAACATACACAAATCAATATATGTAATTCACCACATAAATAGAATTAAGGACAAAAATCACATAATCATCTCAATAGATGCAGAGAAAGTCTTCAACAAAATTCAGCACTCATTCATGATAAAAATGCTGAATAAACTAAGCATAGAAGAAATTTACCTCAACATCCTAAAGGCTATATGAGACAAATTCAAATCCAACATAGTAATGAAAGGGTAAAAACTGAAAGCATTTTCTTTAAAATGCAGAACAAGACAAAGATGTCCATGCTCACCACTCCTATTCAATATAGTTCTTGAAACTCTAGCCAGAGCAATCAGGCAAGAAAAGGAAATTAAACAAATATAAATAGGAAGTCAATTAATCTCTACTGATGACATGATCCTATAGCTAGAAGTCCCAAAAAATCTCCACCAGAAGACTTCTAGAGCTGTTTAACAAATTCAGAAAGATATTTCTCACAAGAAGGAATACAAATGGCAAGCAAATATATGAAAAAAATTCAACATCATTAGTAATTAAGGAAATGCAAATCAAAACTACCCTGAGATTTTAAATGCTAAAAGAGGATGTGGAGAAAAAGGAACACTTTTACATCGTGGGTGGAATTATAAATTAGTACAACTATGGAAATCAATGTGGAGGTTTCATCAAAAGGCTAGGAATGGAACCACCATGTGACCCAGCTATACACTCCTCAATATTTATCCTGAAGAATTAGAGTCATCATTCAACTGTGATACATGCATACATGTTTATAGCAGCACAATTCACAACAGCTAAATTATGAAACCAGCCTAGGTGCCCATTAACAAATGGATAGATAAAGAAAATGTGGTTGATATACACAATGTAGTTTTATCTGGCCATAAAGAAAAAAAAATTGTCATTTGCAGGAAAAGTGGTTGGAACTAGACCATTATGCTAAAAAATAGGCCAAACTCAAGGTCATGTTTTCTCTGATGTGTGAAAGCTAGAGAGGAAAAAAGGAAAAGAAGGGTTAAGAGTGGGGAATCTCATGAAAATTGAAGGGAGATCAGTAGGGGATCAGGAGGAGGCCAGAAGGGAGCAGAGGGAAAAAAGAAATGCTGCAGAAAGATACTGACCAAATTATAATGTTATAATGTTGTGTGCATGAAACAACGAATCCTACCATATGTACAACCACAACACACCAATAAAAAGATGTGGAAAAAAGCGGTCCTTTTCCTCTCCTCCTGCTGGAAGCCTGAGGGGAGATTTCTCTAATGTTTATGTGTATTCTCCCTCAAATCTTGGAGAGAGAAGCTTGTTTGCTCTTTAATTTTTTTTTTTTATGGTGCTTTTCCTCCTCTATTGCTTCTTTTTTTTTTTTTTTTCTTGTTTGCTCTTTAAGAAAGAGGTAAGCTTGCTCTTATCTCTCCTATGGATCCAAGCAGAGTTCCTTTTTTTCCACCTGTTCAGCATTTTGCTTGTTGTTAGGCAGAGTAGTGACTTCCAATCTCACTACACATAGATCTAGACACTGGAAGTCTCCTGATGTGACTCTTTTTCAACTCTGTTCTCTATATTTTTGTATGTATGAAAAAAACTGTAATGTTATTGCTGGACATGGTGGTACAAGCCTGTAATCCCAGCAGCTAGGGAAGCTGAGACAGGAGGATCGCAAGTTCAAAGCCAGCCTCATCAATGGTAAGGTGCTAAGCCATTCAGTGAGACTCTGTCTCTAAATAAAATACAAAATAAGGCTGGGGATGTGGCTCAGTGGTTGAGTGCCCCTGAGTTCAATCCACAATACCAAAACAAAAAGAAAAAAAAAACTGTACTTTTTTATAGATAAGAAAATAGAATGAGAAATTTCATTAGAAGCACAAGAAAATGCACACCAGTACCCTTTTTTAGTGTGCCCCATAACAGCTATTGTAAGCAGCATTGACCTCCAGTATGACCTTCAGGAGACATTATGTTAACTACAATTTCTTAAGACGGAATTTATATTATATGTGATTATCCATAAAAAAATACAGAATCACAGTTTCTTTTCCCAAAGATATTGGGGTTAACCACAATAAGAGCAAGAAACTGATTGGTTGGAGGAGATCCCATGACATTCTTCTAAATTTGCAAAATAATCTTGTACACTGAATCACAGCACTTTGGGCACATCTAACTTATAGAGGTTGCATCTAGAAATATCAAAGAAAAAACAGAACAAAAGGAAAAGAAGATATCAACTAGACTACTGGAGAAGGCTAATTATTTGTAACATTGCAAGATTTAGCAGATAAAAATACAGGCTGCTGCTAGGAGCCACAAGCAAATAATATGATGCATGGCACTTTCGGTTGTAAGGTGACCTAGCCATTGAGATATGATTATGTTAAGATTTACATTCATATGGAAATTGGACTCCTGCTGTTCACCTTGGCCTGCTACGGGACTCCTGTTAGGGGACTCCTGGAGAGTTCCCATTGGTTGGGGAAGGATAGTAGGAGGAATTCCTGGGGAGGTCGCCCCCCCCTCCCCCCCCCTCCGGTGGACGCGCAGGGGGGGGGGGGGTGGACCGGTTTTTGGCTTGCCGGCCGTACGGAGTATTGGCAGCTTTTTCAAAAATAAAGTTTTGTTCCTGCTTGAGTGGCTCGTGATTCTGTGCCCAGCCAGACTGAGGCAGGCTGCCTAATTTTGAATTTGGATAACTACAAATATTTTTTCAGTATAAGCATATCCTAATATAAAGATATCCTCAGAACTCAGAAATTCACTCCGTCCATGGAATGTTCTGTTAGGAAGTAGTGTAGAGTAGCAAGAAAAAAAAAATAAAACAAAGACAAAATTATAAAAAATAAATTTAAAAAATAAAACAAAGACCAAAAAAAAAAAAAAACCAAAAAACAGGATTTGGCTGTCTGGAGTTTGAACTGCAGCTCTCTAGCTGTGTGACTCCAAGTGCTTGACTCCAAGGTTTCTATGAGCTCCATTTCCCATCCCTTAAAGGAAGATAATAAAACCAACTTATAAGAGTAACTGAAATAGTATATGTATGGCTCATAATAGTAATTTCACAATAAATAACTGTTAAAAATCGTATTATTGGTGATGGAGCTTGGTGGTAGAACACTTTCCATAGAATGCAAAAGGCCCTGGGTTTGATTCCCAGCACCAAGAAAAAACAAAGCAACACAATTTAACAATTATTGAATATTGAATGCACCATCTGATTCTCCCTTTATTAGATTTGGGGCTATACAAATTTATAAGATATGACCTCTTGTTCCAAAAGACCTTGGGTTTTTGTTTGTTTCTTGTGGGAGATATTTACAAACCATATAGGCAAACTATTGTAGGACAACACAAAATGTTCTCTGAGATCTTTGTACAAAAGATGTGGCCAACTGCTTGTTCAGAAGTCAGCAGCAGGTCTCCATTCCCCCATGTCAGACACCAGATGTCCCGGCCTTCCATTCACAGACCTCCCTGGTCTAGCCTGGAATACCTTTGCCGCTGTATGTTCTGTCCCTCCCTCTGCACATAGAGACTCTGTGCTCACATTCCCCTGGGGGTGTCATGTTTAGACATCATAATCAGATGCTTTTGCTCATACTGTTCCCAGCAGGCCTTCTCCTCTGCTTGTCAAAATCCAATCTAATCTTTGAAGTTTAATACAAAATGTACTTCTTTTGCCACATTTTCCCTGTTGGCCTCACTCAGAATTAGTTTCTTCCCCTTCTATTCTACCAAGCAGATTCACTTACACCACCACTGCGAAATCTGAATTTATTGGCTTGAGATCTTAGCTATTTTGTATCCATCTGCCCCTTGCAATTGATTGTTACAGAGAGGGACACAATTTATTAATTTTTGTGTCTCCTGCACACATAGCATGTGGTGCATGCATTATAAATGTGCCTGTTGCCTTTCCAAATGGAGTTAGCCTAATATTTCTATGAATGCAAGTAAAGAAATCATGAAAATAAAACATTTTCTCAGGCAGGTGCCCAAAGGTAAGGTTTGGATCAACTGAGATATGAAAACTTTTGACACATTCTTTTTTCTTTTTCGTATCAGGTGCCCCAGAATTGCCAAGACAACGTACTTCAGTGTAGATGGAAAGATTGCAAGTATACATTGTAAAATAAAATAAAGGATGTTGCATAGCAATATGTAAAGTGCAATCTTGTTTTTATAAAAATAAATCTTTTGTACATATTAGCTTATGCATGAAAAAAACTAAAAAATATATGCTAACCTATTATTGCTGGGAGCAAAATTATGAAAGTTTACCCTATCTTAGCTATAGACTGCTATAGTACTTAAATGCTTACAATGAGTAGGCATTAGTTTAATAAGCATAAAAAATTAAACAATTTTAAATAGATTAATAAACCAAGGAGTTAGATCATTAAATATTGTGTCCATTATTATTTCCATGTTAAAATTTTTAGTTTTATTTGGCATAAGAAATAAAAAATAAATTTTTATTTCTTAAAAATAAGCAAGTGGTAGAACTTCTATTTTTAATGTTTAAAAAACCACTTCCTATGCCTTTCTTTTCTTCTATATTTGAAAACCAAAAGAAATAGTAACTCTGCATCACAGTATTTAGTCTAATATTAAAGTGGGGAAAAAAAGGTGAACCACAAATATTTCCTAAGTTGTTCTCCTGTCTCTATACTTAGGAAATTTTTCTCTAATATTGTACCAGTGCCTCAAGTGGAAACCAGTCAGGTGCAGTATTGATTTAGCAGAGGGTTAAGGAAGACACACTTCAATATTTCCCTCTTCCCTTGGGAAGGTGAAGAAGAACTTAATTCAACCTGAAGTGGTATAAACATTGAGATGAAGCCCCTTTTCACACGTGCGCTTCTGAACAGAATTGAGTTAAGGAAGCTAACCGTGCTCTCAGAATGAAAGCACATCTCCAGTGTACAAGTGTACAACTGTTCAGGGCACAGGGCAGAGGCACAAGCCTGGGGGAGTGGGGGACATGCCTTCTAAGCTGGTAAGGAAATTAAAAATAGCCCCAGCACTATCATTCATCAAATGTTGCTCTCAATACTTAAGGGATCGCTGAGAAAGTGAAAAAGGAAGCATATCTCATCTTGAAACGTCCTTGAATGTTCAGTGTTTAATTTTATTTTGGGAACCTCTTGATCTTGGACCAGCTGGGAAGAAAGAGCCTTCCTCTTCTAGCTTTCTTGGAGAGAACTAAATGATTGGTGAATTCAAACCAAAACGGAGATGAGCAGCAATCTTTGTTCCCATTTTAGGATTATGGAGAATCAACATTAAAAAGATAAATGGTCCTTTCTACAAAAGCCAGAGGAATAAATAAAATTGAGATATGGGACTCTGAATTTCTGTATTTCATAAGAGTTATAGAATTGCTAGGTGATTTTACTTCCCACAAGCAAGATTTTTCTCGGAGTATTCCTTTTATTCATTCTTTCTTTTATTCATGGGTTCATCTGTTGATTTGATGAACGCATGTTGAACATTCACTGTGTCCACATTGCTATGTACTCTTCATAGTACAAGTTCACAGATGATTAGCATCTGGGGACATTGTTAATAGGCTTCTGCTTCTATTCACACAAGAGGAAGGAGTGGACCCTACCCCTTATCCCATGCATTCTGTCTGCCAGCTCTCATTTCTGTCTGTACTGGGTGTGCCTCTGGTTAGCGTTCACTTTAATTATTTACCTTTAATCTTCATGAACTGATTCAACAATGGTTAGGACTACATGTGAACTAATAGTCAATCACACTTTGAGGCTTTCTCAAAGAGAAAAAAAATTTAATATAGGGATTCATAAGCTTTACTATATAATGGATCCACCCAGAAGCTTTATTTTTTTAATCCCAGTGACATTCTACGTCCATACTTAATAAATCAGAATCCCCAGCAATGAAACCAGTATTGGTGTTTGTTTGTTTTTTAACAACTCCACAGTTGATTCCAGTGTGCAACCAAAGTTGAGACCCAGTGTTTTAATGAACTTAATACAGCTGTATCCTTGCATCTGAAAATTATTTTTTCTGTTCCCTAGGGCTTGGGGTTTTGTTTTGCTTTATTTCTAAAGCAAATCTAAGCTGGATGCTATGATTTCATTTGTCATCTTTGGTGTAACATTTCCCAAAGATCACAGTTATTTGGAGTACTACCACTAATCTAGGAGAGCCAATGACAAGTATTGACAAGACTTTTAACATTTTTGCTGTTGTTTTGATGATAGTGATGATGATGATGATTTTACCTGACGATTCTTGTGGGGAAAAATATCCAAACATCTATAGAAACTTAGCATACAAATCTCTACAAATATGGAGGCAAAAATTCAGCAACTGAATCATTTATCAGAGAAAAGCTAGCCTCCCCCGGGTGCCCCTTCCTTTTATAGCACTAAAAGGCAAACAGACAAGAGCAGAAACACTTTAAATAATTACTGAATCATAATTTAAAGACCAGAAGATGGGAGGGAGACCGTTTGAAATCTCTTAAAAGGTTCATTTTCCTTTTTTGTGAATCTAGGTTTACAAAGTCTTAGGGCCTTAATTTTTAATAACACAGTTTTTATACCCAAGACAAATAATCATCAAAAAAATTATGGTAGGCCCCAAATTACCTATTGCAATCACTTATTTTTATTGATGAAAGTGAGGGAGGGCTACATTTTACTTTTCACCAAAAAATTATACCAGTAAGGGGTGAAGTCAATGTTGGAAGCAATGGAAGTCCACATAGAAATTATGCCAATTCCAGTAAAGAAAAGAAATACTGCATAAACTGTATACATACATGGTGGGCATTGTTCTAACCTTATGTCAAATCTTATGATTGAGTAATCAATTTTAAAGTTCTCAGAAGATTTCTGCATTTTGTTTGTATTTTCAAATTATTAAATATTCAATAAAATATAGATATACCCATCAACTAGGGCAAGAGATAAAACAAAACAGATACATCAAACCCCTCTACCTGCCACCCCAGATCCCATTTATTCTCTCTCTCTGTCTCCCTCCCAAAGAATATATTTATCTTGAATTCAGAGCTCATTTTTTTAAATTAGTTTTGTTATATGTTCATTCCGTTTTGACTTTGAACAATATCTAATATTGCTTTAATCTACATAAATAAAGCTACACAGTATGTATACTTCTACAACTTGATTTTTTTTATCTTCCAGTGGAAAACATGAGATTCATTTATGGTTAATATTCATTTTTGCTTCTGTAGACTATTTCATTTAATAAATTATATCAATGGCTTATAATTTTAATGGTTTGTGTTGCTGTCCATTTGTGTGTTTTTACCAGACAATAATTCAGGATAACAATGGTGCAATGCACATTTTCATTCTCATATGGGTGAACGAAATTAATAAGCCACAATTTCATCTCCACTATATATGGTCAAATTGATCTAAAAAGTAGGCTCCCCATAAATGTATCCTCCCACATGCACTGGATGAAAGTTCCTAATTTTAATTTTCTGAGTGATCTAGAAATTCTCTTTAACAAAGCCTAGCCACCAAATTACTTAAATGAGAATCATAATGAATGGCATTCTTATGATACATAATGTCACTCCATGCTTCATTGCTAAAGTCAGAACTTAGAGTCTCTGGGCCTTTCAAAGAAAGACAACTTTGGTAGGTGTTACAGGATAATGGATATTTTTTAAAATTCCAAAATCACTATGGATAAAATTTGAATTTGATGATTAAGTAATTGTGCTCATAATGAAACTCTTTATAAAACAATCTTAGTAGTAGATATGACTAAGGAAAGAAGATATAAGATTAAAAATACCCATTCTGTTTCTTAGTCATTATAATTAATGATTGGAATAAATTCCACAAAATGCATTTTTTTTTAACCAGAGGAGGAGAAAGGGATAAAACCTTCCATGAGTGAAACTGAAAGAATTATATGATTTGTGTTGAGTGGGCTTCAAGGCTGACAGGCACCTACCCAAACTATGGGAGCTAAAGGTTAATGGCATGTTTAATTCTTTTCCATTAAAATTGATGTGTATTTCTAAAGGCTGGCAACTGTATCAGTCTCAGCACAAAACTAGCCCTCAGTTTCATGAAGGAAAAAGATCAGTCGATCCTCTTGTTTATTCCTTTTATTCTTTCATTCAAAAAACTTATATTTGGTAGAGAATTTTGTGAGAAGACACACCATAAAAATAATTCCACTCACATACAAGAGTTGCTTTAGATAGTCTCTGTCCTTTATGCCTCAAGACATATTTACAGTTTGAGGGAAGAAATAAAATCAGAAAACATTCTGGCTTCTTCTCCTCCACACTCCAACCAGAAGGTCTTTCTCCCTCTGCCAGGACATCTTGGGTTTCCAGACTCACAAGTGCAAGGCCCCACAGATGGTCTCTGTATGCTATGATGGCAGAGTCCAGTCTTAAAGCTGCAGAAATGACAAGAATATTTATACATCCCGAAAGACTGTAACTGAGGGGGAAACCTAAGACATGTGGGATTTAACAATGTTTGAACTCAGATGCAGGTTCAGTTGGAAAGTTTATGGCACTGCTCAGGGGACGATGTGACAAGCTTTAGAATTCGAAGACCATGTTTCCTGAGTGTTCACACTTAAAATTCTCTCTCTGTGTAAGACCTTTCAGATTCTGTTTGCTGAAGAAAAAGAAGGTAAAATGTAAGGCCTAGAAGTCACATTGTAACATTGCAGGCTGGCTAGGTGCAGAGGGACCTCCTGCTATTTATTTAGCCATGCTGTACTGCCCTTTCCAATCCCAAATTCATTCTTGCTTCCAGAAGATTATTGAAATGGGACTTGTGAGGTACACAGTCCATTTTAACAAACAGCAATCTAATTCTTGCTTTACACATTCCAAGGAAAGGAGGAAAAAGACACCCTGCCAGCCAGCATTCAGGCTGAGGTACACTGAAGCTACAGGAATACTAACTGCTAAAAGGCAGCAGGAGAGTTTCAATATACACAGTGTGGCTATGTCAGAAGTCACATCTTATGAGTGTTTTCATCTGTTTGTTTGAAAGGCTGTGGTCTGAATAGTCCCATGGGGCTCACCTCCAGGGCAGCCAACGCTTTTACTCTGTGAAGAATCCCACTTAATGAGAATCAATACGTGTGCTTGGTTTTGACTACAAATATTACATTAGAAGCTGGAAATGCAGCCACCGTCGCTCCATTTGGTCTTCTTCCTGGCTTTCATGATCCGAACTTCCTCCACATCAGAAATGTTTATGATTATTTGATTTAGAAAAAAAAATGGAATGTATCAGGCAGATTCAGGGCTGGGGTTGGGGCTCAGTGGTAGAGTGCTTGCCTAGCATGCTTGAGGCACTGAGTTCGATCCTCAGCACCACATAAATGTAAAATAAAGATATTGTGTCCACCTAAAACTAAAAAATAACCAACTGAGCTATTTCCCCAGCCCTATCAGGCAGATTCAAAAGTTAGAGACCTCAGGTTGAAATTTACAATTCGGAGGAACAGGTGTTTCCTATGTTTAAAACCTGGTGCCAGGAACAAGTGTTCCCTTTGTGCTATTCCCTCCTCCAAACACAAGGTCTGAGGCTGCTTGTCCCTTGAGAATGCCTAACATGCCATAGTGAGGCCTTCTGAAGACATGGATACTGTCCTGGGACAGAATTAGAAAACCTTGACTAGGACAAGAGGAAGCAAGTGCACTGTCAGCCATGGGCTATTCTTGGCCTGCAGTTGCTGTTCATCCTCAAAGTGGAGACAACCCACATTGATGGTATCTGAAGTTCCTAACAGTCTCAAAAACAGGGTCCCTCTGTCCCTTTGATTCCATCCAATGTCACTTGTTTTCCTTTGGAAAGCAGTACTGCTTCTTTTCCTTATTGAAATTCATATATAACACATATTTCGGAAACAAGCAGAAACCTTAAGCATAAAGCTTGATGAAATATCACAAAGCAAGCGTGTTCATGTAACCATCAACCCCTTCGTGTACCACTACTCACCCTTCTCTCCAGAGATAACCACCATCCTGTCCTCTAATGCCATCACTCAGTTTCACTTGGCTTTGAACTTTATACAAATAAAAATCACACAGAATATATTATCTTTTGTGTGAGTTTTTAACTCAACGCTATGTGAGATTGATCCATATTATTTTATGTACCTGTCTTTTGTCCATTCTTGCTGCTGTGTAGTATTCCATTGTATGAATGTACCTTACTATATTTATCCATTCTACTCTTGGTAGGCATTTGGGTTGTCTCTCATTTTGCACTACTGTGAGCACTATTGCCAGGGATGTTTATGCACATCCTTGTGTACATATGCACACATTTTTGTAGAGTGAATGCCTAGGGGTGGAACTTTTCAATCTTAAAATATGCACATGTTTGGTATTTCTTCTTAATCCTTTTGTCTTGGAAGATGTTTTACACTTTATTCTTATAAATATCAGCTCCCCAAAGCTTCTTTTTTCCAGTTTGCTCTATATAAACACATAGAACACTTGTGGACTACAGGGCAGGCACCATCCTTGGGCATTTTCACTTTCAACTCTCCTTCTTAGGAGGTAACCAAGGAGTCTGGAGAGTCTGACCAATCCCTACTGTTCTCTCACCACGACAGCCCGCTTTCTTGAGGTGGCCTCTGTATCCTGTTGCCCTTCCATGCCACCATCTGGGATTTTCTGTCCCTTTCATGCTCCCCCTCTTGCCAGAATCACATACTACAGTATCAGAATTACACAATGAAGCAAGCTCTGAGCAATTTTAATCACTTTAAATGTTCTTCCTTGAGAAACCCTACACCTCCAGCTCTAAGGGAAGTAGCATGCTAACCATGTGAAGAATCGCGCTGACTCCGTTTCCACACGGCTTACTATCTCCTTGGTAAGACAAGATTCCTGAGTACTGGCCCCAGCTGTGGCATGACCCCTAACAAGGTAACTCGAAGAGCAAAAGGAGAAAAATAACACCAGGCTCCTACTTACACAAGGATTGGATTTATTGAGTGCTGCAAAAACAACGCTGCTTAAAAACTTAGTGATGAAAGAAGTGTGTTTTTAAAATCATCTTTGTTATCCAGTTCCAGTCTTTTATCAAGCTTGCACTCGAGTACCCATCTATTCTGAAGAAAAAGTAGTTGACAGTATTTCATAACACATTTTGGAGAATTCTATAATCCCTAGTTAGTAAGTTATTTTTAACTGAAAACCTTTCCACTCATCTTCGTTAGTCTCTATTAAGAACAGCTACTGACTATGGTCATTATAGTGACACTTTACATAATTAAGCCAAATATTTTCCTTCCTTAGACGGAGTAATGCTAAGGCCCTTATTTTTTCAGAATGGGTTCTAGTAATTGAATCTTCTCATCTCCATCCTCCACATTTAGCTATCCAAGATCATCTTAATGCTCAAATTTGGGAGCTTTAAACTGTATACTTCCATTATAATTGGACAATACCAAAGTAGATAACATCACTTCATCCATTTATTCATCCATTCCATAAAAAAATATGTACTTTTTTTGAGGTTACTATGACTCGGTGGCAAATAAGAGTCCCAATCCCAAGGAGCTCTTTTCCTAAATGTATATGAAAATTAAAAATTATAAAGAACATGAAAAAATGTGCATGTTGGGTTAAATAATGGCCAACTGAAGACTGCTTAAAATAGCATGATTAGGTAAGGTTTTTCTGAGGAGATAACACTTGGATTAAAATCTAAACGATCTCAGGAGGCATCCAGGAGAGAATGTACAAGAAAAATGTTCCAGGCAGAGGGTACAGCAATGACAGACCTGAGGAGGGAAGGTCAGTTTGACTAGAACATGACCCGTAAGACAAGAGAATCAAAAGGGACATCAGGGAACCGTGAGGACATATCAAACCTAGCCTTGTTGGCCATCATTGTTTCATTTCATAAGTTCCTTCTAAGGGGATTCCATTAGTGACTAATCATATATAAGCTTTTCTCTGGATTATAAGTGTCAGGCTCATGATGCTCTGGTTACTATGCACTCTTCCAATTTGTGATTACCAGTACACACAAGATATCAGCCATTGGCATTGTTAACATCCCAGTTTTTCTTTTCCTTCTTTGAGCCCCTGTTCTTCTGAAACATGACCTCACATTGGGGTGGCTTTACAAGTCAACATGTAAATCTACCAAAATTGCATAGCTGAGGTACAATACCCATAGTTTTTCAAATGTAATTAAATTTCCTTCCTTCAGCTAGTAGGTAGCAGTACTTAAGAGCTTAGGGTTTAGCTTGCATCAAAACTGGACTCTATTTCTGTTTTTGACATTTTACCATTATGTATAACTAGCACACTGCTTTGCCAAAGTCTTTTTTATCTAGAAAAGGAGAAAGATAATACCTACCTCATAGTGTGAGGATTAGGGGAGATGATGCACATGAATTCTCAATAGATGACCATTAATAATAATAATACTGGGCTAAAAACAAAATCTATGAAAATTTTCAGTAAAAAAGATATATTGAATCTCACCATATCATTCCTCTGATTTTATATTTAAGTCTCTCTGAATCTAAGACAATCATCAGTAGTCACATAGCTAAGTAGTAAACTAGATCTCCCTAGCCAATATTCTAGTAGTGGAACACTTCAACCATTCATCACTTGCCTTAGCTTTGAGGTTTGGCTTTATGCAACATCATGCTCTGAACCAATCACAAATGTAATCTGATTGCTGATGAGGCAAATTGAGACTAGAGTATTGTGTGCTTAATAAATGCTACTAACTAGGTCTTGAAATTTTCAGAACCAGGAATTACTTTTTGTTCAAATTGTTGAGGGGAAAAAGTTAATAAGAAGATGTGATTTCCATGTAGCTCTCATCCACCAAATGGGGATTGTGATGCTTAGACAACTCAGCTAAGGAAATAAACTGTAGGCAAAAGAACTTGGGTAAGCAAACATATTGGGCAGAGTAGAGATGTCAACTAAGGGCTAAAATCAAGAGGAGGAACTGTTGTGACCTGGAATGAGGCCATAGCTTCAAGTGCTTGCCCCTGGAAAGCTTTCAAGTAGTTATCTCACACATACAAACTGAGCTATGTACGTACAAAGAAAAAAGTATTCTGTGCCTTAAGTGAGGCTTTAACAAGTTGACTTTTTAATTTATTTTTTATTTGTTCTTTTTAGTTATACATGACAGCAGAGTATTTTGACATATTTAGACTTGTCTATTTTATTATTAATATATTTAGATAAGCAAATGATAGTCAAGGAAGATATATATATATATATATATATAAACAAAAAAGAAATTAATTCATAATTCTACCCCTCAAAAATAACTATTTTTAATATCTTGGTGTTTATACACATGCACAGAGGTTAATTCACAAACCCAAGTTAATTTTGATTTGGCTTAAAGAAATTTGTCAATGGGAAGGGATAAAAGTTTTTTAAGCATAATTTAGCACCTCATTATGCCAAAAAATGTGGTCTTACAAATAAAAAGATATTTTATATCAAGAACTTAAAAATTTCATGATTATTGCATACTAAGTACTAACCAACAAGCCTCTGGTTTTTTTTTTCAGGAATGTATAAAGGGCTTATGACAACAAATTCAAGTCTAATTCTACAAGATTTTACAAGAAAGCTTTAACAGTTCCCATCTGCAATAAATGCAAAAATAAGTGTCAATGCTCTTGAGGAATTATTGTGTACACACCCACACAAAAATTGATTACTTGGGCAAAATGATTGGTAGGAAGTAGGAAACACACTGAATTACTGATGCTGACCAGGTCAATACTCCTCTTCTTCAATGTTTTTCCTACAAAGTGAAAATAACATTTCCTATCTCCCCCTTCCTAAGAGCATGATACAGGCAGGTAAAATCCATTACACATTTTAACCTTATACTCTTGATATTTTTTTAAAGATGTGATCACCTATTTGATATTCCTTTCTGCTAGATAAACAGTATTTCTACTTTACAAGCACACACTTGTAAAGTATGAGTTTTAAAATGAGTTTTAAAATTTTTCAGGCCCTTTCTCTCTCTCTCCCCAGTCTAGAAAGGACAACTGATAGAGCCATTTCCAATCTACCTTTTGATTTTGCCCCCTTTTAAAAATTTTCTAGTACTTGAGTATTTCCTGATGCAAATATTACTTTTATTGTGTATAGCAACTTCCGTTAAGGTGTGTCATGCAGACACCACTTTCTTCTTTTTGCCTAGAATCCTCTCCCCCACTCTTCATCTATAAAGTCCTCTCTTCTTCTGGTTCTCAACACAATTAGCCTTTCCTTAATAGTTGCCTCTGCTGATATCTACAAGTCAATTTTCCCAACTCCTTATTCTCTTAACTCCATTAGAATAATCCTTCAAACATTCGCCTCAGTTCTCCAAGAGAACTGAAACTAAATCTGACTTGTTCCCTTAGTGATACACAGTATAGGTCTAGTATCTCACATAACATATGACTGGTTTATAACTGGCAATCGATGTGTGTGATATAAATAACTCCCTGTGGTTGCCTACTGAGTGGTTAATAGTGTCAGGCTGCGATATGAACTAATGACATGAAGAAATAGTGGTTGATTCATTTCCTGGGCCAACATTTCCAAACTGAAGAAAGTAGTTTATCTTAGCCCAATAAGAAACAGATTAATGTATGGCAAAGCTTAACCATGTGGTAAACTTCATGGTTAAAGAAATATGATAGGATTAGATGACAGAATATGATGGGCCCCCTTTACTCATGAATTTGTACCTGCTCTGCCATTCCCCTGTGCTTTGGTAAGCATCTAAAAACACTTATACAGCAAATGGTACAGTTAAGCATGAGGAGCACTTGGAAGATTTGGACCCAGCATGTCATCTGGCATTAAGGACACGAATCCTCAGCTGTTGCCCTTTTTTCCCCTTACAAGTAAGTCCTGTCACATAGCCCCACATGAAGGAGGAGAATCAGGAGAAATTTCAATTTGATTCTGATTGCCATATTAAGTGATTCAGAATTATAGTTTCAGAAAGTCCCTAAATTATTTCTCCACGTGTAATTTCTGTGTATAACTAATATTGTCTGTGTTCAGTAGGACTGACCATTTCAAAAAGACCTCAGTGCTATAAACTGAAAACATGTTTAGACCTTCCTTCTATAACACACTGACCCCAAACACAAAGAATAATGACTACGTAGGAAGGAGGTTGTATATCTCTCTCCTTTGAAATCTGAGGCTGAATTATTTTCTACATTGCTTTTTGTTGTTGGTTTTAGTTCTTGATTTTTATACAAATTAGTTTTATTTTAGAGTACTTTGAGGATAACAAAAAAAGTTATGAGAAAAGGTCAGAGTCACCATGTATTGCACACCAAGTTGGTTCTACTGCTAGCATCTTACATTAGCACAACATATTTATTATTACTAATGAACCAGTACTGATACATGTCTTTGGCCAAAATCCATGCCCTGTTCAGGTTTTTACCTAATGTCTCCTTTTTATTCCAGAATCGCAGCAAAGTACAACAGACAATAGTATGGCAGTATGTAAAAACGTGGATGTGTAACCGATGTGATTCTGCAATCTGTATACGGGGGGAAAAATGGGAGTTCATAACCCACTTGAATCAAATGTATGAAATATGATATGTCAAGAGCTATGTAATGTTTTGAACAACTAATTTAAAAAAAAACAGAATCGCTTCTATAGCACTAGATTACATTTACCTACCAAGTTTCCTTATGCTCCTCTATGCGCTGAGAGTTTCTCAGATTGTCCTTTGTTGATAACCTTGACAATTATAAAATGTTCTTGTTAGATGTTTTGTAGAGTACCCCTCGGTTTGGATCTGACTAGTTTTTTTTTTTCTCATAATCAGATTGGGTTTTGGCTTTGGGGTATCAAATGCTTCTTGAGCCACATTGTCAAGGTTAATATCCACAGTAATGTCATGATGATAGTATGTACCCTGATATGATCAGAATAGCACTTTTCCTTTGAAATTTCTCCTTTTAAGAAAAAGAAAATTCTACACCAAAATATTTTATGTAAAACACAAGAATATATATATAATATTTTTAAATAAATATATACTATAAGTTTTTCCATATGATAAATATAAAATATATTGAATTATGTAATGCATATACATACCCACTCTTTTGATATGTATCCAGTAACAAAGGAATTTAGGGCTATAGTGCAATCAAGCCATTTGTCCCCTTAATATAAAAAATAAAGTGCTCCAATCTCACATTTTGAATATTTTGAGTTGTTAAGATGGAAATTATTGCTCTTTGGTGACATTATCAATGTAAAACATATTTTATGTGAATGGATTAATCTATTTTTTATTGTATCAATTTCTTTTCTGAAGGTAAGGTGGATTAAAACATTTTTGCTCAGAAGACATAAAGCTCTTTTACTTGTCAACCCTATTCTATATCTTAGGAGATTTCTGCATAGGAATCAAAGTATTATTATAGGATGTGAATTAAAGCAAGAACATATCTGTGGCTCAGTGATTGCAGAAAATTTCAATCTATCCTTTGAAAATTCAAAGGAAAATAAAGTGGTGGACAAATTTCTGCTATGTATAAAAATAATGTTCCTATTATAAGCATAGCATTATTTTAACTATACTCTAATTACTTAAATATGAGATAGTATTCTTAGGTAAAACAACATATTCAGATTCTCATAAGTGTCCTGTATATAGGAAAAGACTATAAACTACTAACTTAAGGTGATGGGTGAGTCTAGTGCAGATCAACAAGAGGGAGGGAACTAATCAAAAAGCTTTTCCTTAAGCCAGGTACGAAAAGCACCACATGATCTCACTCATACATGGAATATAAAGTTGGTCTCTTGTTGAAACTGAGAGTAGAGAGATGGCAGAGGCTGGGAAGAGAATCAGGGAGAGAGGGATGTGTACTAAGCTGCAGGCAGATGTGGGTAAGAAGTTCTAGAGCACTCCTGCTAACTAGATGTGTGCCCTACAACCCATAAAGCTAGAAGAATGGATTCTGAATGCGTTCACCATGAGGAACTGATGAAGTTGGAGGACACAGATGTGTTTCACCTGATTGCCAAATGTATATACATGTATTGAAACAGCACATGGTATTCCATTGATAGGCACATAAAAATGTACGAGTTAAAAATAAATTTAATTTAGAATGTTACACCAAAATCTTCCCTGAACATATGTGAATTAAATAATTCATTATATTAGTCCACCACATAAGGAAAAGAGTGATGAACTATGGGTTAGTTGTAATTTAGGTGGATTATTACTAATATAAGCATCTTAATCTCTCTTGGTTATAATATACAGAAAGAGTAAGCTTCTCTGAGTTGAAGAAATCTTTTACACCAGACCAACAGAAAGTAGATGATGAATCTATATCTTTAAACACAACTATATTTAAAAATTAGAATATATAGTATGTATAGTTATATATGAGTATATGCATGTGTATGTGTATACATATCTGTACACTTATACATAATTTGTAAATTTGCACTTTTAAATTCATGAAATAATTGCTCTAATTAATAACTTGTTTATACTAATTAATTAAATAGCTCACTAATTTAAAAAAGTGAGGGTGGTACTACACAATCAATAGCTTAGAACTAATTATAACCCTCTCTCTGGCAGAATTTGCCACTTAAAAAGTT
Organism: Spermophilus citellus; assembly: GCF_964194105.1. NCBI lineage: Eukaryota > Metazoa > Chordata > Mammalia > Rodentia > Sciuridae > Spermophilus > Spermophilus citellus. The sequence continues at coordinate 110,666,597 of NC_138192.1, read as the reverse complement.
ATAAAAGATCCATTTTATCTGTCTCCCCAATAGGGATAAAATATTTAGATGACAGATAAATCATTAAATGTTATATGCCATTTAGAAAGTAAAATGGATAAGTGTCTACTTTGAAAGCTACATGCTATTAGAAAACTTGTCTTTTAAGAAAGCAAATCTTGCTGAAATTTTTATCTCACTTGATATTTTTCATTAAATTCTAACATGAAAATTAAATTATAGGAAATAGTTTTGAGTTATTTTTCTTTAGCATAGAGTTTATTATGATTAGAGAGTCAGGGTTTGTGCTCCCTAGAAGGGAAAACACTTTAAGATTTGAAGAGCTTTCCTTATACGTAGGCTTTTTATTTTTAAACCCGGTCACCTCTTTGCTGACCAGCAATTTCTTGCAACTTATGGCCAGGAGGGAGGAGCATGAGAAAAGGAGCTGGGTGAAAGTTGGTGTCACTCCCTGCCAAAATTCCAAGTTGAAATTGAATCCTTCAGTGAAGTTTCCTGGGCATGGGAAGAAAAAAAAAGAAAAAGATTTACAACTTCAACAGAACTGTAATTCTACCAAGAAAAACTATGTCAATCTACTTTGCTGTCACCAAAGGATCTGAAGCTGGCTTTGTCAGACTTCTTTCTTCTTTATATATGGAGGTGAAAAAAAAAAATAGCAAGAGGAGTTTAAAAAAATTGATGAAGCCCTGACCCTTTAGATTCCATTTATAGTCTGAGCTGAATGCCATCCCCCTTGACTAGAGAACTGTCCAATCCAGCCGCATGTGTCAAGGTTCTGTTAGGCACTAAGTGAAATATATATGCATGCCCTTATACCGTTTAACACTCTGGGTCCACCTTCAAGACTCTGGGCTGTGGATCAAGCGAACCACCACTCCTCTTCCAAGTATCATTTTGACAGGTTCTTTTGGAGGAGCTCCTTCTTTTTTTAACCCATCCTTTTAAACAAAATGGCACCAAAGAAGGACGTGAAGAAACCTGCTGCGGCTGCTGCCCCTGCCCCTGCCCCGGCACCTGCGCCGGCCCCAGCCAAACCCAAAGAAGAAAAAATCGATCTCTCCGCCATTAAGGTAACTAAAAGGGTGAATTGTTTGGTCACTGAAACATCTTTCATCAGTAGGGAACTCCAGGAACTTGCAAAGAGGTATATTTTTCATGGAGAGGAATGGTATTATTCAGTGAAATGGTAGCATTTGGAAGAAGAGAATCCTGCTTTTGAAAAAGAAATAAACAGTAGCATAAAATTTTATCATATGTGGAAACTATGCCTGCTCTATTTTTTTGCTCTCTGGCTTCCATTTTCCCCTAAATTATCAAAATACAATGAAAAGTATGTAAGTGTAAAGGTGTTGCATTTACGAATATTTAAACCAGCATTTTTTTAATAAAACCTCTGTGAAAACTGGATTCTTTAGATTAAAACTACATCAAAAAGAAAGTTTTAGCCTCTGCTTGTTTCCAGAAGTTTAAAGACAGCTGATGACCCAGTTGTCCGGGATGTATTTACTTGACAGCTGCTTATTTCATCTGAGAAAGAAGATTTTTTGCAATTCAAGTCAATTCCCCTTTAAGCTTTGCTTAATAAAATTTGCTACAACACTAAATGAGATCTCAGTGCAGAAAATTATGCACTCAAGTGTTTCAGTGACTATAACTGTCATCTTGTTTATTTATATACAGTATTTAATTCAGAATTTGTGAGTTGCTTCTAAATGAAACTAACCAAAATTATTACAAAACACGTTGGTTGTACAGCTTTTAGTGTATGTCTTTTGAGTTTTTGCATACTGATCTTGAACTAAGGAGAATGTGATTGATTTTTGTGTCAACACTTTGCTGTGATCAAAGTTCTCAACTGCCAAAAGATGACCTGCTTTTGGAAAAATGATGGAATGGATGTGCCTGTTACTACTCCATGACGTGCACCTTCCCCCTTTTCATTGGGCTCTCATTGGTCCAACTGACACTTTGAAAATGCTCATATAGGCAACTCAGCCTTATATGGAAAACTAATGAGTGAAAGTTCCTGTGAGGTAATCTTTTCATGGAAGCCAAAAGTTCTGTATGTAATAAATCTGAATTTTACTAACGTAATATTTATTACTTGCAGCTATAATGCTGGCCTACAAATAAACACTTAATTGCCTGCTTTATTATAATAAGATTTTCAAAACATCCCTGAATTAGATCACCCTTGGATACATGTGATAAATAGATATAATTTTAGAGCATTCTTATTAAATATAATATTTTATATTTCAAAGTAATAAAGTATTACAAATATTTAATCTGTAGTTTTTAGGTATATTAAGTCATATTTGGAAAAAGATGATCATAGATCTAATACTGATTAAGAACTATTCTTAATGAATATCCATTTAGGAGGAGAAATTCATGCCAGATCTTCTAATAAGTGTTTTTCTACCTTGAGGACTACATGCATACAGTTCATTAAAAGGAAACCAAATTTTTCATTTATAGCAATCTTAGTTAATATATCATTATAGATGCACTCTGACTTCATAATACAATGAGTGTGATTATAGCCATTACAATAATTCTGATTGTTCGTAGTCTTTAACTCTCCACTCCATAGTAATATTAGAGTGTCAAAACTATTCTTCTTTATATTTATTGTGATTTATAAGACTATTATCTCTTTGCATCTGGGATTGTAAACTTCTGGAAAGGAAAAAATGTGTCTTCTTAAGAAGAAAATAAAGTATTCCACTAATGAAAACAGGTATTAATTTTCCTCCTTGAGGAACTATGTCAAAATAAGTAAATTGCATAAAGACTGCATTTGGAAGGTGAGAGATCTCCAAGAAAAGACAAAACATCACTTTTGCAACACAGAAATTAAGCCAATTATTTGTTTTAGTCAACAGAGCAGTGACTGTTCGGAGTCCTGAAAATTGTTTTGTCCTTCCATCTATATTTGAATTAATCCTAGCACGAGCTAGTACAACCAGGCAGAAGAAGGAGACACTCAGGAGAGTCCCTGTGAGAGCATGGTGTGCTCCCTCATCATTATTTCATTGCAGAACAAGAGATATCATGGGTTCTGATAAGGGACACAAATTTTTAAAGAGCAGTTAAATGAATCTTGAAAAAGCAGGAAGACATGACCTTTCATCTTTCATTCTGGGGGCCTTTTCCTAATGCAAAGAAGAAAAGCAGAAAGAGGTAATTTAAATGCCCAACAACTTACATTCATCAGTATAAAATCAGTGCACATTTGGAGGTGTCCTGTAAGAGCCAAAGAATGTGGCATAAGTTGAGAATTTTAAAAAATTAAGTGTCATACCATTGGTTATACCATTTAGAAACTATATTAAAACATTTCATGTTATGATGCTTTTAATTAATTAATGATGTTCCTTGATATATTATCTTACATAAATTATAAACTTTTTTCAATCAGAGAAAATAAACTTTAAAGAGATTAAGAGCTGTTATATGCATTGATTAACTGTCTGAAATTTGATAAAGAAAAAAACTTAATTGCACTATAAAACTTTCTTCCATAAATCATGTAAGATTAGAAATCCAAGTGTCCTTTGGACTTTGAGTAATTCTGAAGTTTACCTATCTTTATGTAGTATATAGCAATAGTAAAATTTAATTCCTCAATATTATTCCCAGCTAAGACCAATTTCCCATCTTAAAATACACAACATTCAATGACCACATTTGACTCCTAAACTTTGAATAATCTTGGATATTATTAGCTAGCTTTATCAGTTTCTTAAATGTGCTTTCCACTCTTATTTCCTGGTTTGTTGATTATTTGTTTGGAATGTGACCTACAACCTTTGAAATTCTCTGACGGAATGTTTACCTGACATTCTGTCCCCATGGATTTTTCTGTGAGTACCCTTTTCAAAAACAAATTTCTGCTGATATTTTAATATTAAAGTTACTGTCTTTAGTGTTTCTAATCATTCTTTGCCTTCAGAGAACTGAGACTTAAACCACAACACCCAGACAAAAAGAACACTGCCTGACAAAACCACACCCTAGGAATTAAAACCCACCATCAGTTTGGTTATGGGTGCAAACACAGGAATGAAAATAGTTGCAACCAAGTGAAATAATGGAGGTAAATAAGTGACAAAATAAATACATCCTACATTTCAAAAGATCATCAATATCTATCTGGATGTTTTGCATGATGCATGCATTAGCAGGTATGTCAGAATTGCTGCAAGGTGGGGACTTTGAGCCATGTGTCTCATTGTGCTGCTTAAATTTTCATTGTCATTGTACTCATCACTCAATCAGGTCATCCCTGACTAGACACTGCAGGCGATGTTACAAAAAGAGGTAAGGTACAGAATGCATTGACAGAAGCTCTCCTGAATAACAAATCTCAAAGAAAATTGATCCCAGGCTTGGAAGACTTACACTCTAAAATTAATGGATAAGGTGGATATCTACTGTTCCCAATACATATCCCTATATGTATTCAGTGGAGGCAGATAGTTATGTATGTATGGTGACTTGTTTGGGCCCAGGTATGAAAATGTGTTGTGTTCATTCATAATGATTTTTTTCTCATTTCTAACAAGGCTAATATGAACCTAATCCCATTAGAAGAATTCCTGGGGATGTTGAACAAAGATACGCTTCATGAAAGACTAAAAAGTATACAGCTATTTGCATTAATAACAACAAATCCTCATTGTGAATTTATTCTATGCCATATTATTTAACCCTCACAACATTAAACTGGAATGTTTTTGTCCTCACTTTCCAAGTTAAGAAACTCAGAGTACACAATGCCTATGATCAAATGACTAGTTAATGATGAACCTAGGATTTAACTTAGCACATCAAAACCAGAGTTAACTGTGTTAACTGTATCCTAAGCTACCTCTAGTTTCTAAAGAGTTAGTTGCTGTTTCAAGATGCTATAAAAGAGCCTGTTTTGTTGCTGTTGTTTTGTTTTGTTTTATGTTGCTCTTGAATGAAGTAAAGCTGTTCTTGTGTTGCCCTGCACAGTCCTGTGTAGCCAGAAGAGGGGGTGATGACAGACCCCACATCCCAGCAAGTTCAGTTTTTCTTTATCCTGCACCTGTTGCTGACAACTTGGGTGTTCTCTTTTATAGAACAAGGCTGAAATCTTAGGAACTTAGAAGTGCTCCTACTCACTTTTTCTCAGCTTCCTATAAAATGTTGTAAACAGAAATGGATATTTTAAACATACTGTTAAATGTAATGAAACATTGAATTTTAAGATATTTTGTTTTTACTTAATTAAACACACCCCCATATCAAACATGATCTTCAAGTTTTGCCATCAGGTTAATATTCTAAGAAGAGTATGAAATCTCAATTTTGATTACAAATAAATAACATAATTTAAACCAGAAATCCCAATCTACATTGTTTGTGGTAATATGCAATGCCACATATATAACATAGATTGATCTTTAACTAGTTTGAGAAAAAGAACTAGGAAAAAAACACATACAATTTCTAATTAGGAAAAAAATGAGGGAAAACATTAAGTTGTTTCTAAGCTTGCTTTATATAATTTAAGTTTGTTTACTTTGGCCGTTCAATAGAAAAATGAATTTCTAATATAATTTTGATGTGCATGAATTTTAATATTCACCCATTTGCAGTATAATTATAACCTTAGGAGCAAATAAAAAATGATTTAAGTCTATCACTAGGTATCAGTATCACATTTCATCTTTCCTATATCTCGACTATAAATGAAGGAAACAGGCAGAACAGAGTAAGACAATATTAAAGGGCATTTTGTAGCTCTCCACAATAACATTTTTAATTATAGAGAACTGAATAATGTCTCTGCAGAGCAAAATGCAGTTTGCAAAGGAAGAGATATGTTCACCTACAAATAGTGAATAACAGTTTTAAGATAAAGTAATCTTTGCAAGACAAGGAGACCACAAAGTGACAGTGCCAAATTTAGCTCTTGACATTTCAGTGCTGCAAATGAACCCCCTGGCAAGTTGTCTTTAGTAGTCATTCCATAATTACGCAGTATTAAGCACCATCTGACTCATGGAAATTGTGGAAAGGATTATATTTAGTCTGCTGATACTACACTTTCTTCTGTTTCTCTTTAGACCGAAATACTTTTTGTATGAAAATAGGATATTCTACAGTTTGTTTCTACATCAACTCTTACAGGTTGTTTTTTACCCCTAAAACAGAATTTGGAGGGTCAAAAATTGCAGTATAAAAGTAACAATAGCTTCAGTTGCACTAGTTAAATTGTGTAGATGATAAATCCTGGTCAGAGAAGAAAAGTTTGACCTAAAGGCAAAACCACATCCAATCAACTTCCTTCGGTTGTAGGGAGTGAGTTGCTTTTTACCTTTCAAGGTGCCCAGTGGCATGCTGTATCCTGTTTACAAAAATCTAGCTGACTTGAACATAGTACCTGGAAATTATATTTAGCTTAACTTTATCTGTTTTAAAAGAACATTATCTATTGAATTTTTAGGCACCCTTCTCTTTTTCATGGGAAAAAAAAGTGAATTGAGGTAGATTATACTGACAAAAGAATAGAAAATTTGTAATATTATAGATGCATATTGATATTATGTATTGAAGAAAATCATGCAAATTGATATTATATATTTAAGAAAAATAACACAGAGAAGTGTAGATATATAACCAAAACATAATTTGTCTGTTATGAGAGCCAGAAAAATTCTCAGACTAGTTCTCTTTTCAACCCATCAAAAGACTTGAGGTCTTTAGAATATATTATTAGTGCTAATAATAATATATCACTGTTGTCACAAAAGGAGCTTTCATTCTAGACAAGGAGGAGAAAGCAGATACTTACCAATTTCTTAAAACACACCAAGAAAGAATTTTTCTGATGTTCACATTTTAATAATAAAAAGGTGAAGGAACAAAAACAGAATTTGAATTTTTAAGACATTGCATGCAAACAAAATATACAACAGGGGGAAAGTGCAACTTGCAAGTAATCTTTAATTTCCTTACCAATTTTTAGCCATGAGAAAGATGAAGAGAAAACTAAAAGGTGGCTTGGATGCATTTTTAAGTCTTTACAAAGATTCACCCATGTTTCTGTTCTTATAGGTCTGAATTGTGTTATTTTAACAAGTCAGCCTTTGCTCTTAGGTGACAGAATTCAGTTGACCGGTTTAAGTCTGCAGAGCACAGAATTATGCATTCTGTCTCAATTCAGACTAATTTATACAGTCTAACTACCTGACTCTCCTGTACTAGAGAACCTGGACTGGTAATATAATTGCATCACTCTTAATTTCCCCTCTTTCTACTATATTTCTAGTAACCAGCCTACATATATCCATTGTTGAAATTTTTTTTTAAAAAAAAGGAAAACATTTTTTCCTTTGACTTAAGTGTGTTATTCTGAAGCATAGAATTCCAAGAGTTACAAAATATTACTTCCATAGACCTTCTATGGTGGGTTCTAGAAATCCTGTAAAATTGGGTTAAATTTTTTCTAAGGGGGTATATGTATCCAGGTCTTTGGTCCCTCTGCCAGGCATTAAGTCAGAGAATGTGCAGCAATGTTCTCTTGACTGAAAACTGGCTCTCGTTAGTCAGCTTCTCAATCTTACCTGTCATCAGTCTCCATTATCCACCAAAGGGACAATGATGTTCTTTGAAGATTCTCGTCCCAGCTCCTTCCTAAGGAATTTTCTCCTAGTATGCAACATCATATACTACTAGAAAAGATGTAATTATCTTTAATTATAGCTCTTCTTCTTTTACTGTAATAAAATTTAACATATATCAATTCCAGAGACTGTTTAACTGAATATTAATATTTTCCTTATAAAGCAATTTCATTCATATATATATGAGACTACAGTATCTTAAATCAGTTAACCAAATCTCATGATTACTAGTAGAAATATGATTTCCAAAGTAGAAAATAATCTGTAAATTTTGGAATAAAAATTATGTTTGGTGGCAGTGTCTCAGACTACTACTTACTTAAACCCAACCACAAATGTTAGTACATGAGTCATAAAAATGTGCAATGCAGCCTTGTACTAACTGTAAGAAAAATACATAGGCTAGGAATTTGAAGAGAGAGAGAGACTTTAAGAAAAATTGAGTGTTGGCGAATTAAAAGTCTGGCTCATAAAAATTTTTATAAAATCTAAGGGAAAGTATTGGATATATAAAAGGTACATATATCAATAATTTGAGATAAACTAAGTGCCAGCAGTTCTAGGTGCTAGAGAGGCAGCACTGAAGGAAAACATTTCTAATTTCTTTACAATGTAAGCTTTTTAAAAGAACAGATAAATGTCTCTGTCCCCAAGGAACCGAATACTCCAGAGAAGGAACTTGAGTTTAAAGGAAGAGCTTACTAGACTTATGCTCTAATGACTTTAATTTAATGAAAATCTATTGAGCATTTAACAGAACAAACTATCCTGAGGAGTAGTGAAGAACAAAACCTAGGAACAAGGCAAGGGCAATATGGCAGGGGCAGAGGGGGCAGGACACACAGGTTCACACCAGGAGAAAATGGCTTTGGAGAGGAGGAGGTTTTATTAGGGCTTTGAAGAATGTCTAATTTCCAAGAGAGAGAGAGAGAGAGAGAGAGAGAGAGAAGAAAGCAAGCCAGACAGAAAAGATTGAAAGCCAATCTCTAAAGCAAACAGTAATGTTATAGCAAACGGAGGCCCAAATCAGCTGACTTTGTGGATTCATGCTGTGCCTTTGTTCAAAGGGCTAATTACATCACTATTACAACACCCAGGAAATGATGCAGGCCATGCTTTGTAGGTCATAAAAGTGTACCAGAGACTAAATTGCATTTCCTGATTATTTTATGAGCACAATATCTAGGTCTTCTAACTTTGAAAACACAGTTTATTCTCTAGCCTAAGCTATAGGGTAGGCTTCCCTATTGTCAAATGGTGTGCTCAAATGTACATTTTGATTCTTAGTAGGTTCAAAAAAACTGAAGCTCTTTTTCTCTGTGACAAAGATATGGGGAAAAACTAGGGAGAAATAATTTGATACCTGCCTATCACTTTGCAGCTTCTATTTTAATAATAACAAATCTTTACATAATATCCAGTGGTTAGAGATGGTTTATTCATAACATAAGTACAATTTTTATATTGATTTTCTAATTTACCCAAAAGATTTTATATATACTAATCATATTTTTATATATATATATATATATATATATATATATAAGGACACATTTTTCTCCATGAAAAAAAGAACAAAATAGGAAAATGATCATTATGACTAGTACGTCAACTTTTATGTTTAATTTTGTAGTATTTATAGTTATTAGCACTACTAAAAATATATGCTACTTCTCACTAGTAATCTTAGAGCAATTCAAATTTATGACCCATTTACATGTTACAAAACTAAAAAAGGCACAAAGGTAACATACTCTACATATCAAAAATCATGAAATTCTAAGTTACACAATTACTAAAGATTATAAATTTCAACCTTTGACCTCTTCCATTTTCCCTTTGTGATTCAAAGCATTTTGAATCCTTTTATTAAACTTTCATTTCTCAAAAGCCTTTCAAAATGTCAATTTGTTTACCTAATAACTTAAAAACGATATTTTAGATCTTCATTTTGGGATTCAAATCTCAAGATCCTGAGATAACTTGTAAACTTTGGGCCAAAAGTGGTACATAATTAAATGTTGATTTCTTCTAGAATGGTTTGTGGGTTAGCTTCAGATTTGTATCTTTCTGGCAGGAGAGACTTATGAGCATCCTTTAAAATAGTTGCAAGAAGCAATACTGGAGTTACAGTTCATCTCCAACATTCTTTATGCCCATGAGCTGCTTTAAATAAGTAGGAAAAATGACCAACGTTTTCTCTGAACTTCAGTGGGCATCCATCCTAACACTGATCTTTTCAAGTACCACTTTTCCCAATACCCTTCCAGAAGGGAGTTTCCCACTATTTTCAGATAGTCTGGCATAAAAACCCTTGCTGGCCAAGTCCTTAGACAGCTCTAAAACGTTCAAGTACAATTTTGCACTCCACAAGTTTTGCCTTGGGTTCTTTCTTTCTCAGTCTGGAGACCCGTCTATAAAGTTTCAAGGCAGAAACAGAATCAGCATGATCTAGTAAAAACTTATGCTAAATTTTAAACATAGAATAATAATACGCATAGAATAAGAAGAAGGATACAAAAATGGACTATCTGAAGTGCTTCCTGACTAGAAGCACTTCAGAAATTGAAAAAAAAAATATGACAAATCATCCAGTTTAGAGACTACTGAAGTGGAAGGAAAATCCCCAAAACCTAAAGTCAGAAGACTAATGGAGAAAATAGAGATGAAAACTATTCTTTGCTTAGATTAATTCTCTTGGAATACTACTTGCAAAAGAGTGGTGTTTAATTGAGGATTTTGAGAACTGACAGATTGCCACTTAAATGCATTCTCAGAAACACAGAGCATGTGGCCTTTTCATGTCCTCTGAACTTTACCATAAGGGACAGAGCTTCAGAGGATGTTCTTTCTATAGCAGTTGTCATTTGAAACCCCGACCAGTCCCATCCAAGAAGTTTCATTAGCACCAAAGCTTGTTGACTAGAAGTTCACAAAGTCCATAATTCACCAAGAGAAGGGGTCAGCCTGAGCCATTAGAGAAGTTCCGAGCTTTTCTGCCACTAAGCAGAGAAGTTTCTTAAAGGAAGACATTGCCCACAAATGTCCAGGAGCTAAAGACCATAAAAGTACTGACAGGCTTCCATCTCACCAAGGCTGTCCACTCCTAGGTTCTGGTTTCCTAAAAATAGTCCTCAGGGTACAGTTCCCTCTTCCCTTTGCCCTAAGAAAGCTAAAGAACTCTCCAATGGGAGGGGCAACTTCTCTCTGAAACTCGATGCTAGCAGTGAGGTCAGTTTGCCCAGAAATAAAGGGAAGCCTCAGAGAAGGAGGCCCCATTCAGGGATTGGAGCGGCCCTCAACTCACTCTTCAGGCTTGACCCGTTCTGCAGCCCAGCAGCTCCATCATGGTGCGTCCTATAAGAGAACTACTTGTCCTTCATAGGAGGATAGCAATAGTGATGAGAAGCTTATTGAGGAAAGAGGCAGACAGGAGGAAGGGAATTGAGGAGAGAAAAGAGCCAGAACAAATCTTGAGACTCTACTTTGGGGTACTTTGGGATACTCTGGGAGGTATGTTGAAGATAGAAGAGATTAATTAGAACTAATATGCAAACTGGAAAAATGCATCTTACTTCCCAAAGCAGTAGTACTTCATGCTTCACCAGCTTTTACTATATCACATAAGGTTTAGGATATTTAAATTTAGGGGGGATACTGAAACTATAGCAAGATAGTATGACCTAAGATACACCCCAGTTATACTGATAGCTAGAATCAAGTAAACTACTTCCAGTGCTTTCAGTATTGTATACTAATATAAAAATGTACTGGTGCAACTGCAGAAAGATTTAAGGTGGTGTTTTAAATGCAGCTAATCATTTTTTAATATAATGCATATTTATTAATCAGGCATATCTTTATCATAGGGTTTTGCATTATTTTAGGAAGTATCTGATTGAACATTTATTAATTGTTTCCTTATTTAAGATACAGAGAAATTTTCCCTAATTATCTTTTGCAATAGATTTTTGTATTCCTAGATTTAAAAGTACCCTAAGGCAACCTTCTTATGCTATGACACCTACATGGCTTCCTAAGTCTCAGAGCAGAGAGCAATCCTTCTGTCAATGCATTTGAGAGTACTAGTTGTTCCTTTCTTTCTCTCTCTCACCACTGCAGTCCTTCAGCGCTGACCAGATTGCGGGTAAGTGATTTGAGAGTCTCTGTTGCAGATGTGGGCAGAGCACTGTCTAGTTTCTGGACTATCAGTTAACACCAAGGCATGCTACTTTGTGGTTGAACCTGTTGGTGTCCAAGCTATGCCTGAACTCGGAAAAGTAGGCTGACTTTTGAAGCTTACTTTGAAGATTATTCAGGGAATGAGCTGGATACACTTAAAAATCAGGACATTTTTGTTTGGTTAAAATATTCTTTGTGATTAATTTCTTTCTGACAGATCGAGTTCTCTAAGGAACAGCAGGATGGTAAGTTTAAAAGCTCTAGTTGTTAATATGTGCACACTCATAAAGATGGTATGTAAGAAAACCAGCTCCCTTGGGTTGAGCTAAGCTCTTCCTAATTATTCACACTGGTGTTGCCACTCTAAATATAAATTGCTCTCAGTCACTCTAAATATAAATTCATTCAACCTGAAGCCTTTGCTTATAATCAGTAATCAAAGATTTAAGCAAATAAAAGGTAAACCCCACAATAATGAGTCCTTATAGGCACTGATTTCTAAATAAAACTAACTTGATACAAGAAGTAATAGATGTGTATACTTACAAAAAGATGTCGATTTGGGAGAATAATTTGCTAATCAAACCTCTAAAGAGAAATTTGATGAGTGTGAATTGTTCAATATGGAAAATAAAGTTAATTATAAAACTGCCCAATTACAAAATCTACACAATAGTGAGCTGTAGTACAAAAGTGAATTCAGAGACAAAAAAAAAAGGAAGGAGTAATTTATCATAGAATTGTGGAAGGAATATTAGACACCTCCTGCTCCAGTTCTTCTTTAGAGGTACAGGACAGACACCCAGAGAAGTGATAAGTCTTGCTAAAGGACCCAAAGAATTAGTGATGGGATTAAAAATTTGGTTTGACTTCAAACTAATTAGAAATTTCTTTTATAAAAATGACCAATGGGGAGACCCCAAACTCTTGAGATTCAAGAGAATCCAAATAGTTTCTTTTGCACTTCAATATCTTCCCTTTCGGTCTTTGAAATCAACAGATCCCCCAAGATCTAATTTTGTTCATTAGGAATTTTATGAAGAAATGTTTATAAAGTGAAATTGTCACCAAATTTGAATGAACTGGACAAAAAAAATTCATAGAAATGAGGGGGCAAAAGAGTTTAGTTACATAATGTTATACAGATTAGAATATTGGTCAATTTAAGTATGTGTATATTATATATATTATGACATAGAAGATATAGACATGGGTGATTAATAAGAATGTGTTTAATTTATTCTGTGCCTAAAGGATCTTACATTTTTCAGTCCTTTTCAGTCATGTTCTATGTCTATAAGTCAATTAAGAATAAAAAGGGTATTTGCTGTTATACAGACTCACTGGCATCTACAGCATGGCTGGTGATCTCATGTAGATAGATTGGATTATAACTTAAGATCACTTAAAATGATATTGTGAAGAACTGTTTTATATATTGAAAATAGTTTTCTACAAATTGTTTACTATAATTTGTTTTATTTTAATTAACTTTTAACTAGTGATGCTGCTACCACATCCCAGTTCTCTCACATTCCTAACATGCAGTGTCACTAGGACTACCAAACAATGTAAGACCAAGAAGCGAAAGATTTCAAATTTTTTCAGGTCAAAAGGACTTCCTGTTAAGCACAAAACCTATGACTCCACAAGTTAAATAAGTTTTAGACACAGAAGTTGGGTAAACATTGGTGTAGTAGATTGTGGTTTTGTGTGTGTGTGTGTGTGTGTGTGTTTTGTATGTGTGTGTATGTGTGTGTGTGTATGTGTGAAAAACAAATGTAAGCTGTTTAAACAGAAATCCTATACTCTCAGAAATGAATGAAGAATAGTTTATTTCCTTGTTTAATGATTAAATATTTTTGTTCATGCTTCTCTAATTAAATTGAAAGAAAGAAATTAGGATTGAAGAAAAAAACTAGAAAATTATAGCATGCTAAAGGTCTACGTCCTATGCTGTTCCATAAAGTAGCCACTAGCCCATGTGGCTATTTACACATTAATTAATGAAAAAGTAATACATTTTTAAATCCATTTACTCAATTGCACTAGTCACATTTAAGTGCTCAAGAGCCACAGCTAGTAGTTACCATAATGGGCAAATAGAGAACAATTCTATCATTACCAGAAAGTTCTACAACAGTGCTATTCTTGATCAGAGGTCATAAATTTTTTTGTTGATGGACCAAATGTAAATGCATTAGGCTTTCCTGGTGTTATAGTCTAAAAACAACTCCATTCTATCACCAAGGTATGAAAACAACTACAAACAGAGAGAAATGGAGATGGCCATATTCCAATCACACTTTCATTGAACAAGCAAGAAGCCCCTGGGAAGTAGTTTGCCAATCCATGTTCAAGAGAATAACTAAGCCTTGCATTAAAAACCTGGGGTAGAAAGAACAGAATTTTTCTGACCTCTGTCTTTAAACCACCAAAAGGGTTAATGTCAGAGTGATTTCATTACAACTCATAAAATTCTATTTCTACATCAGCATCTGACCAAGGTAATTGTGAGCTCTCTGTCCCTAAAGCCTGGAGCCAATAACAAGAATAGTTTCATTTCACGTGTCCCTTGAAACATGAAAAATAATATTTAACTAATGACTCCATAGGGCCTGCAGCATGTTTTTTTTTTAAATCCATTATAGTCAAATGCATAGGATTTTAGCAAAGAGTGATAACATGAACTGTAACTAGTCATGAATACAGTGTCTGATACAATCTTAGATTAGGGGTAGAGAGAGAGAGTAAAAAGGATATTTGGCTGTGTAATCTATCTAGATAGCATCTTTTAACCTAAGACCACTGATAGCTAAAAAGAGTGCTTTCAGCCCTATAGTTCACTCACAAATGGTTTTCTGAGTGTTACTGACATTAACTCCAATCAGTCACCATTAGTAGGTCTGGGTTTCCCAGAAATTTTGATTTAAGTTTAGAATTTTCAGGTAAAATGACTTACTGTCCCCTATGTTCTTAGTATTGCACCTTCCTGTCTTTTCATTATGTATTTTTCAAATTCTTTATCATTGTAAATTTTAAAGACAAGACCAGTTCTATCAAAAGAAAATGACAAAATACAGGGAGAATAATAAATAAGTGACTGTGATAAGAATAGCACTTTAAAATACATACTTAATACACACATAAATGCATACAAGCAAACTGGGGAAATGTGAATAAAATCACTGGGGTCTATCAATGTGAATATCCTGGTTACAGTAATATTCTATGATTTTGCAAAGTGTTACGATTGGGGAAAACCAGCTATACAAGGAATTTCCCTGAATTATTTCTTGCAACTGCATGTGAACCAATTATTTCCATAAATTTTAATAAAGAGTGTGTACTTGAATTCAAAAGCTGGTATAGCAGCATGCTGTCATATGTATTATCTGAAAAACAGAGTGAAGTGTAAAGAGAATATTATAACATTCGATCCAAAAAATATTTCTCCTTCTGAATTAATTATGCTAGGAGCCTGCTAGCATCAAACATTGAAATGGTTAGACATTGTAGAATTTACAGGCCTACCTCATGTTTCTAAATTTGTCCTGAAAAATGAAGTTATTTCTGAAGAAAACTGTCGAGAGAACAACCTAAGAAATTTGTACCTTGAGAGAAGCCTTTTCTATATAATCTGAGAAGTATGGGTTAATAACATATAACACAATCCTGATCAAAAATTTGTTTTCTTGAAATGTATTAATCTTGCTAATTTTATGAAGGACTAGATAAAGATTACTAGGATTTATCAAGGCCTCAGAATCTCTTAGCCCAGTCCCAGACAAGGAAATATGAGTAAATATGACTATGATGTCTGATTTCCATATCTAATTAGCAATAACATATGACTAGAATTTAGAAATGCTGCTTTAAAAGAATTCCAAAAAGAAATGTCAAAAAGGTTTGCCAATGATTGTTTGAGGTAGGAAAACAGAGTTTGACAATGACAACTTAAGTGGTTGGCAAACTTGTAAAACAGAAGAGTTTAAGTAAATCCTTGAAGGACTCAGGGTTAATTAATAGGTTTGAGAAAGAAAAATAAAAAACCCTAATGTTCCTTGTTTTTTGCAGAATTCAAGGAGGCATTTCTCCTGTTTGACAAAACAGGTGATAGCAAGATCACCTTAAGCCAGGTTGGTGATGTCCTTCGGGCACTGGGCACAAATCCCACCAATGCAGAGGTCAAGAAGGTTCTGGGGAACCCCAGCAATGAAGGTAACCACATCAGTTCTTCCAAGATCTATGGAAGTGTAGCTAAAGCATGAATGCATAAGTGTGAGACTGAGAAATAAATAATAGTTTCCATATAATAGGGCTCAGTTTACTCCTGATGGTAGCATATGCCTGTTAGCCATCTAGAATCTTATCTTTTTCCCTTGCAGAATAAGTTAACCTTCATTTGAGAACCTGCAAGCATGATAAAATGCTGTGCTTATGAAAACAAATAATGTCTGATGCTAAGAACATCATTCTTATTATCATATCTAATGTTCATAATCTCAGAGCTAATGAAACAAATAACATCCAAATTTGCACATTATTTTAAACTTCAAACCTTCAAAGGAAAAAGTGCATTTTGACAAAGATGTTAAATACAGTTAAAATACAATGCACTTTGTATACGATTCTGGGTAAGTTACAATGGCATACTTCTAGAGAAAATCTAATATTTGATAAAAACTGTGGAAATAAAGTTGCAATGTTTTGAAGATATTTAAAAAATACCTATTGACCTTGCCCTGTGCTCTGACCATTACACTGCTTCTGTGCCTGTCTCAAAAGAAATTCAGCTTTCTTAATTAAGCATAGATAGATAGACATCTTAACAAGGGCATTTTCTATTTCCAATAATTTTTTTAAAAGCTTTAAAAATCTCAAGTCAAACTCTGCATTCAGTCTCCCAAGGTAAATCCTGGAACAAAAATCAGAGAAATACACAAACAGCAAACTTGCAGAAAACATTCATTTGATACAGAAATCCAATCATTAGTCTGGAACAAGGAAATTGTTTTTAACCTCAATGGTTCACAGCAAAGAATGACAGTCTATTGGAAAATACGACTCTAAACAAAAAAAAAAAAAAAAACAGGATACAAAACATTAAGTTTCCTCAAGTAGATAGTTGGGCTGTTGATCTTTGCCATTAGTTAAAAAAAACAAGAGGGTTAGGCAAATAATCTTATATTTCTCCTTGGTAACTAAAAATGTTTTAGAAATGTTCCTTCATTTTAAAAAGGAGGGTAAGAACCTTTCTTTCAAGAAAACTTGCTTCTAAATTGCTCTGCTTTAGAATTGTTTCTCAGACTTCATTTTCTTTAGAATAAGTTTCTAGTTTAATCATGCAGAAAGCAGATGAGTATGAAATAAGTGGGAAAGCAATAGTCTAACCCTTATTTTCAAATGTCACTGTCTGACTTGCCAACATCCATCTTTAATGGAATTATTGAACAAATGCTCATTTATTCAGCACTCAAATTTAATCTTTCTAATATTGTCCAGTGTATTTGCCTTCTACAAGAGAAGAACTGGGGAATTTTTATTTTGCAAGTATATAATTTTATCCATTTGCATACATCTGGATAGTCTATTTTATACTTTTACTGGGAATGATATCTACCTTGTCCGAGACACTAAAGAAAGTTCTCCCATCTCTAGACCTCTAAATTGCAGAGAAGTCATGAGATCACAGAGTATTTGACACACACCCTTTCCTCATAAGCTTCTTTTTTAAATTACTTAAAATTTAAAGAAAGCAAAGGCCCTGCCAAAGCTCAGGACATAGGCAGAATATGTAGTAAAGTACAGTTAATTTTTACTATATTTATATGGGAATATGTTTGTGGCATCCCAGTATAATTTTTTATTGCTTCCCTAGTATTTATGGAAAATATTAAATTATCAATAGTAATAAAATAGTAGGTAGCATTTCTTAAGCACTCAATTTGTCCCAAGATTTTTCTTGTTATTGTTGGTTTGTTTTATTTTTTTTGGTTGTTTTTTTTTTTTTTTTTTTTTTTTTTTGGTGCCAGGGATTAAACCCTCCTAATCACTGACCCACATCCTCATTCCTTTTTAGTTTTCCTTTTGAAACAGGGTCTCATTAAGCTGTTTAGGACCTCACTAAGTTGTTGAAGGTGGCTTTGAACTTGTGATCCTCCTGCCTCAGCCTCCTGAGCCACTGGTATTATAGGCATGACATGCATCTCCATGCCTGGCATGTCCCAAGTATTTCAATGAGCTTTACATGCATTATCTATTTAATTCCCACAATAACACTCTGAGGTATTTCTGTTTTACACATGAAAAATCGACACACATATAGGTTAAGAAAGTTGCCCAGTGTCACACAGTAGTACAGGAACAAATGGGACTAAAGTTTGGCACTGGAACTCCAGAACACATGATTTGCCTTTTGCCATATTTTTGTCATTTTGGTAATTCACCATCTGAAGTTTAAGCTGTGTTAAGATTTTTTTTAGATCATCTGGAATGAACTTTCAGCTTTCATTTGTGATTCAGAGATGGTATTTTATGGTGGCTACAAACTGTCCAAACTGTAATTTCTTTCAGAGATGAATGCCAAGAAAATTGAGTTTGAACAATTTCTACCCATGATGCAAGCTATTTCCAACAACAAGGACCAGGGAACCTATGAAGATTTTGTTGAGGGTCTGCGTGTCTTTGACAAGGAAGGCAATGGCACAGTCATGGGGGCTGAACTCCGCCATGTACTAGCCACCCTGGGTAAGCATTTATTCCAGTGGACTTAACAGCACAGAATGTACAGGAAAGAACACAGAAGAACCATGTAATTACAAAAATAGGCATGGAGAAAGTCTACAAAGAAAACATGAAAAACGAATACTCAAAAGTCAATCACTATTTCAATTGGCTTCTGCGACAGGGAGGCCAATGAATAAGTAAAGGAAAACATTGTAGTTCTTATAGGATGTGGTTTGGATGACAAGGGATAATGTGCATTTAAGTCATTTGAAAACAATGTATTGACATCCTACTGAGTGTGAGGGAAATTGGAATAGTTTTTGTCTTCCAAGAGTTCAATCATAGCACATCATTTATGGTAGATTTGAAAATATCCTGGTAGACTTGAAAATATCCTGTTGCCTCATTTCTTTAAAAGGGGTTTTGTTTCATAGGTGAAAAGATGAAAGAGGAAGAAGTAGAAGCCCTGATGGCAGGTCAAGAAGACTCCAATGGCTGCATCAACTATGAAGGTATAATCAGTGTGCACTGGTGATTTAAAATTTTTTTTTTATTGATTGTTCAAAACATTACAGAGCTCATGATATATCATCTTTCATACATTAGACTCAGTTGGGTTTTGAACTCCCATTTTTACCCCAAATACAGATTGCAGAATCACAACTGTTACATACTCACATTATTACATAATGGCATATTAGTGACTGTTGTATTCTGCTACCTTTCCTATCCCCTACTATCCCCCCTCCCCTCCCCTCCCCTCCCATCTTCCCTCTCTACCTCCTCTGCACTGGTGATTTTAGTCCCTCTTAACTGGTTGGGTTGCTGATAGACTCCTTTTGAATTATTTAAAATAAACTGCTTTCCTCTTCCTTCTTTATTAATACCCATATGTTACTTATTATCAATCAACCACATAATTCCAAAAAGATAGTCTATGAAGAGATAAATGTGAGATTTATTCCAATATATTTTAGCAATCCTATGCACTGTTTTATAGTTTTGAATGTGTTTTAATGTGTATTTCCTTGCTAGAGCTTCACAACATCCCTGTGAAATAGACAGGTTTTGCATCAAAATCATATGTAATAGTATATTAAAATTAGGGAGATTTTCAAGTCCTTTACTAATACCAAGCAATTATAAAAATGAGGAAACTGAGGACCAAAGAGCTTTAGTGATGCTCAAATCATTAATGGCAGGGCTAGTAATAAAGCTTAATTCTCCTTGTCCAGTGTTCTTGCTTACATAAAAGTCATCCTCTAGTAGAGAATTATTTATTTCCTGCTAACATTTACAGCAACTTCACCCAAACAGTATAAAAAAGCATGTACCAGAGAAACTAAAGATGCAAAATAAAGTTGCATAATGTGATTTGCAAATTTAAAATTTCTCAATAAAACCAAAAATTTGTCTATTCCCAAAGAGGACTAAGTTAATTTCAATAAACCTACGTTGAGAGTTTTAAAAACTTACCAAGTCCCACAACTTAGAGAAAGCAAGAAAATAAAAGGAAAAGCACAGGGGGTGGGGGAAGAGGAATTAGAAGAGGAAGGGAAGGGGAGGGAAGGAAAGGGGAGAAGGAAAGTACCAAGCCAGACAGATCTTCACTGGCGATCTTGATTAAACTTCACTTTTTTCCTGTAAACAATTTTTCCACATTTGGTTATTACTATAAACACATTACATAGAGGAATCATTCAATTGTATGATTTAGACAAGTGGATGTCGTGTAGAAAATAAAGTTAATCTAAACTTCTCTTTCATTAAAGTTGACTGTTTTCTAACTTTGAACTACCCCTGTTCCCCCGACAGCTTTTGTCAAGCACATCATGTCTATCTAAACGGAGCTCTCAAGGTATATGTCTGTTCCTTTGTAATATATACAGCTTTCTCAATACTGTATTTATTTTAATTAACAGCTTCACTTTATATGCTGTAGATGTAATTAGTATTGGTTTCTAATTAAGAGTTGTCTTCATAAGCCTGAAAACTTTAAATACTTGAGATGGGTTATTTAGAAATAAAACATACTTGTATGAGTGTCCAAGCAAAATTTATGATGTTTTTGCTTCCATCCATAAACCCCCTTAACTACACTTATGATTAAGCAGTGGAGACTCAACTAACTAAAGACTAGTTAATTAATTTTATTGGAACCCCAACACTAATGAAATCATGAGCCTACATCCTTTGAATAACTAAATTAGCTTGAACAATTACTGATCTAAAGCATTGTGTTTTAACAGTCCAAATTCAAGGACTTGCAACCAAGTTCTTACAACAAGGAAGTGGCTTACCCTATAAGCACTGGTTTATTTTGTGCTTTTTTCCTCTTTTGCATGTCACATTATTTCCTCCTGAGTTTTCTTTCTGAAAATATGGGATCAACATCTAACTTGCTTTCCCTTTTCCTTTACAGAACAAGCATTGTTTAGGAAGACTGGATCGAGTCCACTTTTAGTAACATCCATGACTAACTGTCCAGATCTGTTTACCATCATTCAGAGAAACAAAAGCAATCTGGTTCACTCTAGACTGAAGGACTTTCTGAATTTTTATACACCTTAAGTTTTTCTCTGAAATATATTCATACCACACAAACCAAATGTCTGTTGCTCTAGACAACAAAAATAAAATATTGGCAATCTCATATCAAAGCAATACTCTTTATTATCTACAATGGGTCAACAGGCATCCTTAAAATATCATATCAATAAACAATTTCGGTCAGTCTGAAATATCCAAGTCACATTGTTTTTATTTTCTTGCTTTGTGAAAATAATTTTTGAAACCTCAGATCTTTCATTAAATGTACAGAATGTTGATGAATTATAAATTTACTAAAGAATCATTATAGTCTACAGAGCATTTGCAACTTGAATAACACAGATAATTATACATTACCAAAAAAGTGAAATAAAGAACTGAAAAACTTCAGATAGGATCAGAGATGTTTTAATGTAAACTATACATGCAATTTAAGGTGAAAGCAAAATGATTTCAGATTTATATAAATTGTGATTATGGCTTCATCTATTTAGTTTCTTGTAACAATCTAGCTACTAGAAAACTAGCAAGCCTTTGGTCTTTCTCCCAGACTGTCTTAAAAGAAAAATTCAAAGTGACCTTTCAGTTGTTAATGTTTAAAAAAAAAAATCCTCTCTGGGGATGGGATTATTGCCCAAGCTAAGAACTCAAGATCCAAGATCCTGTTTATTAATAGTCTCTCTCTTTCTCCTACTATGATCTCCCTACTTTACATGCCCAGGTTCCCAAATCTCAATTCAGTCTTAGTAATATAAAAACATAGTAAGACTAATTGGAAAAGTTTATATAATAAACTTACTTTATCATCTCAGAACGCTATCCCATATCACTTTTTCTTCAGAACAGATTCTGAAAGGTAGTATTTGACTAATCAGACAGAGATGAGTGATAAATTATTCCCCCTACCTCTCTTAAAAGATACTTGTAATCTTTTGCAAGTATTATGTATTTTTGGAAGGTGAAACAACATTTTCTGACATTGAGAGTTTCAGGTCAAAAGCTCCTTCCCTCTAGCAAAAGTCCCTTGGATTCTAGTAGATAATACTTCAAATTTAGCCTGTGTTTTCATGACCAAGATGATGTTGGGACATTAAAATCACTCTTTTGTCACTGTGGCCTCATGACTTTCAAGACCAAATTCACTTAAGACTAGGGCTTGAAAATGTTTCCTCAGCACCATCCAATAGATCCTTCTGTGAAAATGGAAATCTATACCTGTATTGTCTTATGTGGTCACCACTAACCATGGGTGGCTACAGAACACTTAAAATGTGGCTCATGCAACTGAGGAATTAAATAATTAATTGTACTTTACTTTAACGTATTTAATTTTGAATCTAAATAGTCACATGTGGTTCATGACTGCCGTGACAGACAGAAAGTTCTCAATATATACTTAAGTCTTATACCAGACAATTATATTTTTTTTCAAATTACAAAGATCATAATATAGAGGAAACTAATACAAATAATCTATTCATAAAAGACTAATTTTTGTTTTAGGATATGTGGCTCAATGTCCAATCTTCTTCACTTCCTCATAATTTTTCAATTAGAAAAGTATGACGTCTACAAGGTATGAAATTGTTAGTCTCAAGCTTCACATATAATTCTTCTCCCTCAAGGCCTTATAAAACTGCTTTAACCCCCAGTGGGATAACATGCTGTACAGTCATGGGACCTAACCTTATTAAATTACCATGTGTGAAATGCCCAGAACTCAAGTAGCAGCAGGTGCAAAGTAAAGTAGCAGGCAGAAGAGTGGCAGCAATTTTTAACATCCACACCAGCTGGCAAAAATGACAGGTGCCTAATTCCTCAGTCTTTAAAAATAACTTTCAAAAAGCCTACACTGCATAAGCAAATATTTTCAAGTTTGCTTTTAACAATCTTCAAGTGACTTTTCTGACAAAATGTAATATTTATAGATCCTTTTTTTGCCTTAGTTATATTCGATACTTAAAAACCACACAGGAACTTAATTTATTCTCTTTTATGGATGAAATAAGTGATTATTATTAAGATGAGATTATAGTAAGGTTTTTTTGTGTACTTCTCAGCAGTATTTCTCAAGAAACATTGCATAGAAAAGAACTCTTAATGTGTCTAACTCTATTTAGTTGTGGGTTTTTTTTTTTTTTTTTTTGTCCATAATGACAAAGATAACTTGGAACTTAATAGAACAAAAAAGACTATCTTCTTTTATATCCTAAGTTTAGAGAAAATGGTGAGTTCATAAATGTATTCAGCAAACCAAGTCTATAATCTGAAAGAAGAGATTAAACAGCAAGTCTGAAATGCAGACTAGAGAACTCCACTCCCTGGAATTATCAAGATATCTGAAGCTAAGGAAAAGCACAATGAAGAAATAATTCAGGCAATCATCTCAATTTTACAGTTTGATGAGTGAGCACCAAACTAAAATGTCAATGCATAGGAAAGATGATAGGGCCTAAGAATCTGCTGGGAGTCTTTCCAGAAATTTTATACAGGGATAGACTTTTCTTTAAATAATCATTATTGTTTGGTAGGAACAAGCACTGGTTATCTCTCTTCTTGGACTTCTTCTACCAACTAAGTGATTGATCAGAACTACTCTGCCTCCACCATAGCCGTGCAAAACCAAGAAGCTGTATGCCTCTTAGATCAGGGAAAATGTGGCCCATGCCCTGAATCTCACACTCTAAAGGGCCCCACTCTATCCCTTCTCCATCAACACACCCCTAGAACCAAGGAGTCTAACAAGAAATAGAGCTTGCTGCTCTGGAGCTCATGTCCCACTCCTAGTTTACTCTGAATACCTGGGTCCTGGATGGTTCCCGCCCTGATGGTTCCAGGTTCTTTTCTAGGATCTGGGTGGGAGTCTTCCTAGGTCCATCTTCCTAAGAGAAGACCTCTATTTGTGTTTGCAACCCTAAAACCAAGAGGTGGCCAATGAAACAGAAGAATGGGAGCATTCCCTGAAGAGCAGGTGCTTTGGAGTCAGGTTTAGGTTTGAATCTTACTGCTGCCACAACTTGTGTTTTGTTCACGCTAAGGTTGGTATTATCAGAAGTCCCTTGCAATGCAGGATGCAGCTAGAGGTGGGGATTAGCAGAGAGGCTCCAAATTCTGGGCAGATCACCAAAGAGTCCAAAAATCCTATCCTGGCCTTCTAAGTTATTATAAAGCTATATTTGCCAAAGGAAGACCCCAGACAATATATTATTTACAATGTGTGAGTTTGATCCATGACTAAATAGTTAAGTTTATGATAATTGGACCTCTATTTATGCCCTTGCTCCAGGCACATAGACATGAAGGCGGATCATTTGAAAAGGGATAAAGCTCAAACTTTTCAGGGACAAGGCTTAAAATTGCCCCAAGTACTCCTAGTTAATTTGATCTTTTAAAAAATAATAGCAAATTCTTGGTCAGTCTTCATTCCAGTGGTAGAAAAGAGTTTTATTAGTATGAAAAGAAAAAAAAAAAAGTTTGTTCTTTCCTATTGACCTCTTCTAAAACTATAAAGGAGAAAAGCAACTCACCTCATCATATTCTTTGTAAAATATAAGTACATTGCATTTAGCATAGTAGGCAGTGATCAAAACATTTGATAGTACAATAAAAATACAAATTTAATGTCATACATGAAAATATATTTGGAGGGTTTTTTTTTACTTTTCAAAAAATACATTATAGTCTCCACCATATGTATGGAAGTATATTTTGTGGTAATTATTTTATGACAACTGGTGAAGTTCAATCTGAACTATAATTCAACAAAAATGTCCCAATAGCAAACATATACTTAACTTCTATTTGTTCTTCCCCTTCATCTATTAGACTTTCATCAGAGGAATGGAAGCATTCCCTGAAGAGCAGGTGCTTTGGAGTCAGGCTTAGTGTGAATCTTACTGCTGCCACTTCTGAGCTATGCACCACCATGGAGAATTTACTTGACCTTTTCAAGTTCATCTTCTATAACATAGTGTGCAAAAAGGTTGTTTTGTGAATTCAAATAAATTAAGAATGTGAATTATTAGGCATGTGGCAAAAACTCAAATACTTTTCTTCTTGGTTCCTTTGATACTTCCTCTGGGTTTATATTAGTGTCATGGTATTGTATCAACTTTATTGCCATATTACTAAGGAAAAGAATAAGTCCAAACTATAAAGAACTAGGTAAGAAGTAAGAGATATAGGAATAGAAAATGTCCTGTCCTAAAGAAATCGAGAACAAGCAAGCTATGTTTAGTTTCTCATTTTATCTCTCTACACCATGTAGTATTATTGACTCCCTCTCCTCAAAACACTCCTTCCCTAGGCTTCTGGGCATCTGTGATGGTACTCTTTTGCTCTTCCTCCTGACTTTTACTGGTGCTTCTCAGTCTCTTTGGTGGGTCTCTTTTCTCTGCTGAGCTCTTAAATCATATCTCTGTCCTCCACCCACTTTCCTTCTTACTCTATACCCTCTCCCTCAGTGACCTCAACCTCCCCCGTGTATTAAATTATTATCTATATTATTAAATTGTTATCTATAATTGTTATCTATATATATGCTCCTGACTCCTAAATCTTTTTTAAATCTTTTTTTAGTTGTAGATAGACACAATATCTTTATTTATTTTTATGTGGTGCTGAGGATCGAACCCAGTGCCTCATCCATGAGAGGCAAGTGCTTTACCACTGAGCCACAGCCCCAGCCCAACTCCTAAATATTTATCTTCTGCAAGGTTTCTCCCCTGCACCTAAAGACTGTGTATCAGACAGCTTCCTGTCATGTCTCACTGACGTCTCAAAGTCAAATATCCAAAACAGTACTCATTTCTCCCAACTGATTCACAGTGTCATATTGGAGTTTTCCCCTACCTCATCCTTAGCCCTCATATTCCATCCATCAACCATCTGTCTCCCTAATGTTTTCTGAACTCGTCCAACTCTTTGCAGTTCCATTGCCATTATTGCCTTTGTCCACACAACCATCGGCTCTTCCCTGGATGGCTGCTGTAGCCAATCAATTGCTCAATTTGACTCTCATTTTGTCACTTCCAACCCCAATCTATTCTCAACATTCAATCAGTCTAAAATATAAATTTGATTATGTCACTCATAGCATTGTGGCATGTATTGTCCTAGATGTTCACCGCACATTCTTGTTATCTACATCCTTCGTTAGATACTGAACATAAATATATAACATCACATGTAATTAGGATTGAATTGAATAAGATCCTAGAGGACACGCTGAGTCTTGTTCACTGCTTCTCCAGTTTATTACTTCTCTCCACTACTATGACTCTCAAGAGAATATTCTATACTGACTATATCAAATTTCTCATAACTATATCTAATTTCCCATGTTCCAATTACTCAGCAGTAGGGGAATTTTTTAAATAGACTCTGCAGCTGCTCTCTTAGGGGGGAAAAAAAACTAGTGACCAAACCCAGTAATATTTTTCTAGTTCTCAGCCTCTCAGAAACATTCATCAGTCTGGATTCTTGAAACTTTCATCTTTGGCCTTTGGGAAAACAGTTTTCTGACCCTATTCCTCTAATTGCTCCTTCTCTATTTTTTTGTATGTATTCTTCTTATTATGTTCTACATATTTTGTCTTCAACCCTCTTTTCTCTCAATCTACATTTTCTCATTCTCTTGCATTGCAAATTCAATTCAATCCTGGCAACACCCATTCTATGTCTTTTCTCAGACATCTCTACTGAGTACTAAATTTGACTTACCACCACCTACCAGACAAGTTACTGAACAGCCATGCACGACTCAGTTTCCACACATTCAAAAGCACAGAAATTCTCACCTTCCAAAATATGCTCTTCCTCTTTCTCTTGAATACTTTATCCTATATCCATCTAGTTGTCTCCATCAGAAACTTTGAGATCATATTCAATATGCATTTCTCCCTCTCTCCACATCAATTTAATCACCAAGACCTGGTGATTCTACCTGCTAGGTTTTTCCCTCCATTTTTACTCTCACTTAGACCTCCATCATCTTCCCCTCAGACTATGGAAATAACCTATTAACTCAACTCCCAGTTTCCTTTTGCATCCAACATTTCCAATTTTACCTTTTTTAAAATTTTTGGTGGTGGTGCTAGGGACCAATTTTACCCTTCTAAATACCAAAACTATTCATATTATTCTTTATGTTTAAACCTTTACTGACCATTGCCTAGAGGATAAAGTTCAAAGGTCAAGATATACAAGGCCTTTTATAAACTATTTTAGTTTTATCTCCTGATATTTCTTCTTAATTACCCTTCCTCCCAGTCACAATGAACTGTGGCAGGCAAGAGCACAGACTTGGGTTTCAATCTGTTCCTAAACGGTAACCTTGGTTATATCATAGAATACTTACAAACCTCTGCTGTGGGGATTAAGTGAGACAGTTTAGGTAAAGTGCCTGAAATGTTGTAAGGACTAAATAAATGAGGTAGCAGTTATTATAGTCATAATTCTTTGAAAATGTTCTGAAGGTTCTTATTCATAGGAATGACTTCAGAGAATGATTGTGCATCTTGTTACTATCATCTCACCTACTGACCTTTCCTCACTGAATCCACCTACAAACATCCACAAATGAGTGCCTGTGGAATCCTGTATCTGTTATCATATTTCTAATACAACATAACCATTTATTTGCATCACCACATGCCTATATCCCCAGAACCTGGAATACTATGTTCATGGTTGGTACTAAGTAATTTTTACAATTGTTTTTAGAGACAGAGATCTATCTATGTTGCCCAGGACAGTCTCAAACTCCTGGGCTCAAGTGATCCTCCTGCCTCAACCTCCTGAGCAGCTGGGACTATGGGTGTGCACCACCACTCCTGGCTCAATTAATGTTTTTGAAAGCCTTAATAAATGGATTAATGAAAGTATTCCTAACTTCTTCTATCCCCTTTAATCTTGAAGGTAAGAAGCATGTCATATTAACATTTGTATATTGAATATTAGGCACTGTAATAAAACCCCATAGCTATTGAATGAAAGTTTAATGAATTATTAAACACACAAATGTATTGATAAATGTAAATTCCTGCAATTACCAGTAAGACAACCCTGAAGTGTATACCTTCCTTCCAGACCCAGATGACAAATGGGTACAAATTCTTTTAAATTGGCAGTGTTTGTTTGGAACACTATTTTAACCAGGATTATGTGACGATGCCCAAATAAATAGAAAAGAATGTCATAATTGATTATAATCAAAAGGATTCCTGTGAATTCTGTGATGTATGACAGAGTGGGAAGGGGGAATAACTGAATGTGTGCCATAAAATTTATGCTTCTGAAAACCCGGGGGTTTTACTTTCTTCATCAATCATCTGATTCCAATAATGTCAAATATTATGAGGACAATATGGAACTGATCCACCACTTCAAATTATTCATTTGGACTAAGAAAGGGCTCAATTATTCATTCTTCGACCAACAAAGGCTCTGTCTACACACACTAGTGAATTAAGCATTAAAAACAGCAGGCCAGATGAATTTATATTCTGATAGTGAAAAAAAATAACCAAAATAAATAAGCAAATTATATATGAAGATGAAAGATGATAATGCTTTAAGTATAGCCAAGGCGGGGAGAGGGTTAGAAAAAGGAACTCAAGGGAAAGGGAAGGCTAGGGAAAGAAATACCAGTGATGACCAGAAAAAGTTAGGAAAAAAATTAAAATAGGTTAATCCAATTATATGTTTTTAATTCCAAAAACTGTTCATTATCTATAAACAGGTAATCTAAATCATTGACTGATTGATCCTTACCAAAATATAAGTTCAGAGCTTACCTGTCAGATCCTTTATATTATAGCCCAAAACATCACACGGTAAATAAAATCTATCAAAATATAATACAGAAAAGTTAATGTATTTGATTTTTGTCTCAATAATCCAAATTCCTGTTACATTCGTGTTAGCAAATAAAATACAACAAAACTTTATGCTACAAAATATATATCCATAAAGAAAAATACAAAGGTATTATTTATTGATGATTTTCTCCAAGCAAGTAAAATTATGAGATTTGTTTGTTTTCATGTTTTCTTTACTTTATGCTGACATTCTTGATTTTTCTGCAAGAGGGGCATATTACTTTTGTAATTAGCAAAGAAAAAAATGCAAGTTGCTTTTAATTTTGAAAACAGCAGCAGTAGAACTAGGGTCAAAGGAAGATTCAATGGCAATAGGATTTTTTTAAAAGATAAATAAAGGAAAAAAGTATTGCAAATAAATTTAACTTTCTGATTTCTAAAAACAAATATCTGAATAAAAATCAAATTGTTACTTAATGAAAAGTTCTACACAATTACCAAAGTCACCCAGTTTTCATGTGTTGTTCATCAATAGGACTTTTTCACATGATTTCAAAAGACAGATAAAGTTACTCCTCTTTGGAAGGACTTTGCAAAAAAGCTCAAGTTTTCATTTATTTGGAGAACTATTGCTAGCCAGGGTGTTCCTGATTTCTTGGTTTTCTTTGCTTAGTTTTTGCTTTTATAATGTGATGTGTGCATCATCCATGACGATGGAAAAGCAAAATGTCAGACTTTGCTTCTAAGCAAAACCATTTGGTTTGACTTTTGCCTTGGCAGTCAGGAAACTCAGAACAAGTTTAATATATTTTAAAATCCCCCCCACACACACACACACATATTTTTTATGTCCTCTATATCTTTTTAATCTCAGTTTTTAGTTTTATTTTTACCTGCCCTTTTGAAAGTGCTTTTGCTGTAAGGCATATCAATGTGTTTGGAAATATGGGTGGTATAAATTATAATAAGCATACAAATAGACTTCATGGTTTCTTCATTCTAGATATAAACTTTATTTAGTACCCATGAAAATCAACTTCCTGGATCAAATAAAAAAAGATGATAAAATGGATCATAAGGTTTCCGGACATCAAGCATTTTCTACCAAATAATATTTCAATGAGTAATTTATAACTAACTCAGATTTAATTTCCCTTGAAATTCACATAGCCTTAGATTGAGCGCTTTGCATATTATTTTCTAAACCCGGATAAAAAGAGAATCATCTAAAGTTTTCTAAGCCACTACAATTCTATTTTTTTCCTGTACCAATTGAAAAAAAAAATTATCAAAAGTATCATAATAATAACAGAGTAGAAGATATGAAAGTGCCTAAAGGATAATCATAATGAGATGAACTCTTTTTTTATGGGTTACCTTACTTTAGACACCAAAATGGCATTTGGCTGTTCCTCTGTAGTACCCTCTATGTAACCAGAATTTATGCTAAAGCCCAGATTCATGCTTTCTTTGATTACAGTTTCATCACATCTCTGTGTGCTGCTGTTCTACACTGAGCATGAATACAAGCAAAAAATATGGACCATAATACAAACCTGTTCCCCAACAGACATGAAATTCAGTCTTGCCATGTGACAAATTTCTGTACCAGCTTTATTAGGTAGGTTGTGGAGAACAAAAAATATTCATACACATTGAAGACATTTGTTTTTTTTTTTTTTTCAAAAAAGAAACCTCTTGATTTTTTAAAGAACAGGAAATTCATATCACACAGGTTTTGCCTTTGAGAAAATCTCTCTTGTAACCAGGGAAAGCGGCTCTGAACAATGGATTTTTTTTTCCAATTTCATGACCATGTAAATCTTAAAATACTGAAAATATTTTTCTTTCTCTTTGCCATGATCTGTTTGCAACCCTCCTCTAGCATCTCTATAGGACTCTATAGTATGAATTTCTGTGTGTGAATATTTGAGGTTCAATTTTTGTACAGTTTACTCTGTACAACACTGTTCTGTGACATTCTCTACCTAATAAAGAGAATCCTCCTTATCTTTTAGCCACAGTCTCAAATTATACATTTTTAGAATTTTACATGTCTTTTTGTTGTTGTTGCTGTTTTCTTTTGTTTTGCTTTGCTTTTTTAGCCTTTAATTAAATGACTATTTTTTGGTGTTATTTCCTACCAACTAACAATTCATCTTTGACCAACAAAACAATCTGGATTTGTGCAGTGGATTGCTTCTATTCGTATCTTTCTGAAATTATTAAATATTTTCATAGCATTTTGTATATATTCTATAAAAAACAGTTCAAAGCTTAAAGTGGTTATGGTGAATTTAATACACATCAACAAAGACAAAAATGTCTAAATATACCAAAACAGCAGATCATGCCCTATATTATTCTAACATGTTGGTTGACTAGATTTTCAATTATTAGTAAAAGAATGTGTAGAATACTAGATATGTATATTTTACTGCTATCCTGCTGTGGCCAGAGGACAAGGAGGATTCTCCTTATCACTTAAGGCTTGGGGTCCATGCTTATAATATAGTTTTTTGTTCACACTTTCTAGCCACTTTACCCCTCTGATTTATCTATATTGGTTTCATTTTCCCTGGGCCTAGTTTTCTTTTCTCTCTTATAGCCTGCTTTGATAAACTTCCTCATCCTTCTTAGAATGAGGAAGTTGTTCATGCATTTCTGTAAAAACAAGGATGATATCACCTTTCCAACTATGGCAGGGATTAGCTAGCTTTGTGCCTGCATTTGGTATATGTAAGTGTGAGCTACTCTGCCCATGTGTAATTTCCTGCTCTGTTTATTATGTTTTGCATCAGCTAAAATGTGTCTGTATGTGCTCCTTGACTTGCTGTGGGGTTTGATGGTCCCGAGAGACCTATCATAAGTTAAAAATACTGTAAGGCAAAAATTCATTTAATACATCACCTACTGAGCATCATAGCTACATAGTATACTGCAGAGGAAAGGTTGTTTCCTCCTCATGATTACATGGCTGACAGACTACCAGCATTGTAGAAAAGGATGTGTGGTATACTGTTAGCCCAGGAGCAGATCAAAATTCAAAACCCCAAATATGACTTCTACACTTCTGCAGCCTTGTAAGTAGGGAATCACTTGTGTGTATGGTCCATATGGTCCATGACTATTACAAACACACACACACACACACACACACACACACACACACATAAGAATAATGAGGGAAAAAAAACCTCTGATTTCCCCATTAATTTTCCTTTCCTTGTTAACTATTAAAGGAACATATATTTGTGGCTGATTGTCTCTAAAAGATCCCTTTACAACTTAACAGAAATTCAATTAGGAAGTGTACTATTTAGCTTCTACTTTTATAAAATTTTTATCCATATTAGGGAGTCACCTAGTTATCTGTCATTCAAAACATGCATGCTACTATCTTGACTGGGTTAAAATATTTTTGGAAAGAGAAAATATAAAAATTGTCTTCTTAAACATCTAGCAAGCCATGAAAACTGTTCTGCCTAAACACAGGAGCAACAGAAATTGGTCTCCAGCGACTCCCTGTGGCCTAACAATAGAGGGCTGAGCTTACCAGTAGACAGCAGGCAGCTGATGTGCTTGCTTTCTGGCTGGTGCCCCACCCCACCCCCACCCCCTCTGAATGTCATTGCAAGGACTGAGCCTTTGAAGTGGGGTAAAGTGGAAGTGGGATCAACATGTTTCAAAAAGTAGGATAAAAGCTCTCCTCCTCCAAGGAAACAGTCCCAATTTACTTTAATTACTGACACTGATTATCTCACCTTGCAAGCTCTAATTATGTAAAGCAAACACACTGGTGGTTCTCTTTTAATAGTGCTATTCTGGAACAGGACAGCCATTAAATAATTTATAACTAAAGATGGTCTCTGCCAGCAAGACTCCTCTAATCCAATGCACATTCTATCAGACAGGAGAAAAGCCAACAAATGAAAGGATAATATTTCTCAACTTCCAATCTCCTTATTCATTTAACTATACCAGGCAAGCTTTGTGTACTAAGATAAAGAAATTTATATTTAATAAAACTTTTCTTGGGGAAAGTATTGTAGATGTCTTTAATAAATGATTTAATATGCTGCATGTAATACAGAATTCAACTTTAAATTTACTGAAATGCATTCTAAGAAAGATAGGTTCAACTAATTTCAGGGTTTTAGTTTTGGTGTTTGCTTGCTTACTTACTTGTTTATTTTGCTTAGCACAAAGGTGAATGGGGCGTATAAATTTGGTTCACATAATAGAAAGGCATCTAGAAAAATATGAGAGAGAGTTGATAAGCAAAGGGAACTTTCAAGAAGAGACAATCTGAAGGAGATTTTGAAGTTGTTTGCTGTAGGACATATAATGTAAAGCTTCTTCTTGCTTTCTCTGTAAACTCTATAAAGAAATTTCTAAAATCTTGCCCATGTTTAGGGCAAATACCAAAAGAAGCAGTTAAGAGAGCAACTGACTTGTCCTATCACTAATGTTAACTCTCATAAGCCTTAAATTATTTTGACACATCCACTTTAGAGTGTAGGGATTATAGTTGAACTCATGTCTGCGTGAGTTCAAACCCAAGCTCTTCTTACTAATTCTGTGCACTTGGACAAGTTACTTAACTTAAACTCAGACTCTGGTTTCCTGAGTTAAAACAACAGGACGGTGGTAAAGATAATTCCTATTAAAGAGAATTATAGTGAAGGTGGTACCCATGAGGCAGTCAGTGTGGTACCTGGCTATCCACAGGTATTTGCCCATTGTCATTATCATTATTAAAACTCTACGGAACATTGTAATTGAATATCTTGGCCCATACCATTTCATCATGAGCACTATCAGATGTGTGCACACCCCACTTCTCTCTATAGAGAAATACATTCATCCTTCAATATTCCAGTTAAATATGGGTTGAAGATGGCTGTTGCCATGCCTTCCACACACCCAGAGCCCCTCTGTGCTCTCACAGAATTTATATTGTTAGTCTATTAGTTCCTGTTCTTCCCCAACTGTTTGTGGATCTTTTGGGGACACGTATATTGCACAGTGACAAAGTAACACATAGTTAATGACCAATAAATTTTGGTGAACTGATTTACTAAAATAAACTGTTTCACATTCCTGTTGGATAGTCAGCACCAGAGGTGAAAATTGTGTCAAAATATTAGAATGGGAACTGTAATTTTCACTCTATCCCACCTACAAGGTACCTCTTATATGCCAAGCACTGAGTCTTGAATCCCTTTTGAGGAATGATCTCCCCTCCAATGTATGTAATCTTGCTGGCACAATAAATTGATTGTTTTCTCCTCTCTCCCCATATAAGCCCAAGGGATCGTAAGGTCTTTCTCCATAGCCTTCCTCCATTGGCCCAGACAGGATGTGAAGGTGGTATAGTAGAGTTCTCCAGAGAAAATATGTATAGTTGCAGTCTTGAGTCCAAATGCTGGAAACTGAGGCAGAATTTCTACACTGCAGTTTGGAGCAAAATTCCTTTTTCTTCAAGAAACCTCAATTGTTGCCACTCAATGCCTTCATCTGATTAGCTTGTGTCCACCCACATTCGGAAGACTAGTCTTTTTTTTTTTTTAATGAAATTGAGTATAAATGTTAATCCTATCTAAAACAACATCATTCTAGCATCATCTAGAATAGTGTTTGACCAAACAACTGGTTACCATAGTCTAGCCAAATTGACACACCAAGTTAAACATCAGGGCTTGGGTAATGTAGCTTCAATAGTAACACTAGTATACATGAATTCAAATTCATGACAATAAAGAGATAGATACACAAAGGAACAATTTAAGAGAAGATAATAAAAGGATTTATTATAAAGAGATGTGGGTAGGGGAAAAAAACAACAAGATAGAATGAAGCATCCAAGGACTGGCCACAATAAGAAACCAGTAACACTCTAGATCCGAAAGGGAAATATGCCACCTTCTTCCACTTCCCATCTTCCCATCTCCTGCAAGTGATAAGATCCAACCAGAAGCCAAAGGGCAAGTGAATGCAGATATTAGAGTCTGTGCACATCAGACTCCCTGGGCACAGAACAAGGGGGAACAGGTCAAAGAATGGATTTGGAGGGGTGCACAGAAGCTAATTGGATCACCTTATTAATAAAAAGCACTAAACCCACTGTCAGAGGCAGTGGTGTCTAACTTGAATCCAAGCTACTTGGGAGACTGAGGGAGGAGGATTGCAAATTCAAAGCCATCCTCAGCAACTGAATGAGACTGTGTTTCAAAATTAAAAAATAAAAAGAGTGGTGAGGTAGCTTAGTGGTAGAGTGTCCCTGAATTCAATCATGTGTACTGGAGGGAAAAAGAGAAAGAAAGAGAAGAATGCACCAAACACCCTGTTTTCTTGATGACTTAACATCATAATCCTCATCACCCTTTATTATGACTTTCTATTGTTAATACAAATGCAGACTACAGAAACTTCCCTAAGACTTACCCTTTTGTGCACAGCATGACAAGTGTCCCACAACCAGGAACATGGCATTTGCATGCCACTGCAGGACTTGTGAAAGAATTGTGAAAAGAATTCAGCCAGCATTACCAATCCCCTCCCTCCCAACATAAATGAGTCTGTGTTGTAGAATGGATAAATAGTTGTTGGAGCCCTGCACCCCTAGGCCCCTTTACATCAAGCCAAGTGAATAGCCTGGAAAGAGTGACACTCAAAGAACTTGGCACAGGCCTGTGAGATTAGGGAGCTCTAAATTCTTCTGTCTTCACTTCTCCAAAAATGCCTAGGAAGGTTTTAAAGGCATTGCCTGGAGATGCCCCGGAGGCAGCAAAAGCAAGAGTAAAGGGAGGGTACTGTATTTTGTCAAATGCTTTCTTTACACCAATTGATAAAATCACTTGATTCTTATCTTTAAGTCTATTGATGTGATGAACTATTCTGATTGATTTCCATATGTTGAACCAACCTTGTATCCCTGGAATGAATCACAATTGATCATGATGACCTATTTTTTTAATATGTTTTTGTATGAGATTTTCCAGAATTTTATTGAGAATTTTTGTATCAGTGTTCATCAGGGATATTGGTCTGAAATTTTCTTTCCTTGATGTGTCTCTGCCTTGTTTTGGTATCAGAATGATACTAGCTTCATAGAATGAGTTTGGAAGGGTTCCTTCCTTTTCTATTACATGGAATAATTTGAGGAGTATAGGTATTAATTCTTCTTTGTAGGTCTTGTAGAACTCAGCTGTGAATCTGTCTGGTCCCAGGTTTTTCTTGGTTGATTGGCTTTTGATGTCATCTTCTATTTCCTTGCTTGAAATTGATCTGTTTAAATTGTGTATGCCCTCTTTACTCAATTTGGGTTGATCAGAATCATATGATTATATTAATTGATGCAGAGAAAGCATTTGACAAAATACAGTACCCTTTTATGTTCAAAACACTAGAAAAACTAGGGATAGTAGGAACATACCTCAACATTCTAAAAGCTATCTATGCTATATCCAAGGCCAAGATCATTCTAAATGGAGAAAAATTAGAAGCATTTCTTTTAAAATGGGAACAAGACAGGGATGCCTCTTTCACCACTTCTATTGAAGATAGTCCTTGAAACTCTAGCCAGAGCAATTAGACAGACGAAATAAATTAAAGGGATATGAATAGGAAAAGAAGAACTCAAATTATCATTATTGCTGATGACATGATTCTATACTTAGAGGATCCAAAAAACTCCACCAGAAAACTTCTAGAATTAATTAATGAGTTCAGCAAAGTAGCAGGATATAAAATCAATACCCATAAATCAAATGCATTTCTTTCTATACAGCAGTGATGAATCCTCCAAAAGAGAAATTGGGAAAACTACTCCATTCACAATAGCCTCAAGAAAGAAAGAAAGAAAGAAAGAAAGAAAGAAAGAAAGAAAGAAAGGGAGGGAGGGAGGGAGGGAGGGAGGGAGGGAGGGAGGGAGGGAGGAAGGAAGGAAGGAAAAGAAAAGAAAGAAATTGAAGAAGACTTTAGAAGATAGAAAGATCTCCCATGCTCTTGGGTAGGCAAAATTAATATTGTAAAAATGGCCATACTACCAAAAGCAGTATACAGATTTGATGCAATTCCAATTAAAATCCCATCATCATTCCTTACAG
This sequence comes from Spermophilus citellus, assembly GCF_964194105.1. Lineage (NCBI taxonomy): Eukaryota > Metazoa > Chordata > Mammalia > Rodentia > Sciuridae > Spermophilus > Spermophilus citellus. The sequence goes on along the minus strand of NC_138192.1, from coordinate 110,629,541 downwards.
AAATAGAAAAATCAATCATGAAATTTATTTGAAAAATAAGAGACCCAGAATAGTCAAAGTAATCCCTAGCAAGAAGAATGAAGCAAGAGGCATCACAATACCAAACTATAGTACTAGGCTATAGTAACAAACACAGCATTGTTTTGGCACCAAAATAGACAATGTAGATCAATGGTACAGGACAGAAGACACAGAGATAAGCCCACATAAATACAATTATTCTCATACTAGACAAAATGTCAAAATATACACTGGAGAAAAGATAGACTCTTCAACAAATGGTGCTGGGAGAACTAGAACTCCATATGCAACAAAATGAAACTAATCCCTATCTCTCACCATGTACAAAACTCAACTCAAAGTGGATCAAGGACCTAGGAATTAGATCAAAGACTCTGCGCCTAATAGAGGAAAAAGTAGTCCCAAATCTTCATAACTTTGGATTAGGCCCTGAATTTCTTAACAAGACTCCTATAGTGCAAGAAATAAAATCAAGAAGTAATAAATGGGATGGACTCAAACTAAAAAGCTTCTTCTCAGCAAAAGAAGTAATCAATGAGGTGAATAGAGAGCCTACATTTTGGGAGAAAATTTTTGCCACATGCATGTCAGATAGAGACTAATCTTCAGGATATACAGAGAAAGAACAAATCAATCAATAAATGGGCTAAGGAGCTGAATAGACACTTCTCAGAATAATATATACAATCGATCAATAAATATATTAAAAAATGTTCAACATCTCTAGCAATTAGAGAAATGCAAATCAAAACTACTCTGAGATTTCATCTCACGGCAGTCAGAATGGCAGTTACTGAGAATACAGATAACAATAAATGTTGGTAAGGATGTGGGGGAAAAGATATACTCATTCACTGCTGGTGTGACTGCAAATTGGTGCAATCAATCTGGAAAACAGTATAGAGATTCCTTAGAAAACTTGGAATGGAACCACCGTTTGACCCAGCTATCCCACTCCTCGACATACACCTAGAGGACTTAAAATCCACACACTATAGTAACGTAGCCACATCAATTCACAATAGCTAAACTGTGGAAGCAACCTCGATGCCCTTCAATAGATGAATGGATAAAGAAACTTGATATATATACACAATGGAATATTACTCAGCATCAAAATAAAATTATGGCATTTGCAGGTTAATGGATGGAGTTGGAGAATATCATGCTAAGCAAAATAAGCCAATCCCAAAAAAACAAAAGCCAAATGTTCTCTCTGCTAAATGGATACTGATCCATATGGTATGGGGGCTCATGGGAACAATGGAGGAGCTTTGATGGGGCAAAGGGTGGGGGTAGGAAAGATGGTGAAATGAGATGGACATCATTACCCTAGGTATGCGTGTGACTGCACATGTGGTGCAACACTACACCGTGTACAACCAGAGAAATGAAAAATTGTGCTGCAATTGTGTACAATGAATCAAAATGCATTCTGCTGTCATATATAACTAATTAAAATAAATTAATTAATTAAAATTAAAATAAAAAAAGTAAAGGGATACAAGTAAGGAAATTGAACTGATTCCTGGGCAGGGCAAGAGGCACGAGTTTTGCCTTAGGCCAGGTGGACTTGCAGAGGATGTCATCTGGAGTCATTTTGATTGCCTAAAGGGGCTGTGAAGCCCACACAGAGAACACCTCTGTAGGGTGCACTTGGAAGTTCAGGACTGAGAGCTCAGGAAGATGAGCTAGAAGGAGCATTGATCCATAGACATCATGTGTTCATTCCCCACGCCCAGAAGGAATGGAGGTTCCACCACACCACACCAGTCACTGAAAATTCCCTCTTCCCTAACTCTAGCCTGCCATCAAAGGTCAGAGAAAGCAGCTAGGGAAGCCAGAAGGGAATGAGAAAGACAGAAATGGCAGAGGTTCTATCTCACTTCAAGTGTCCAGAGGGACAGAGGGAAACATCTGTACTGTATTTTGGATCCTTAGAATAAATGTGATACTGGTCTTGGAAATCAAGATGGGGTTGTCATTCCCTGGTTTTGAAGATTAATCATCAGAGAAACCCCCAGGCAAGTGTAGAAAGCAAGTTTTTTAAAGAAAGAAACAGAACCGGAGGTAGGTACTTCTCCTGACTTCTTTCAGGGCCCGGAGCTGGGTGCCCACAGGCATGGGTGTGCCTTGCTTTTTTTTTTTTTAATTATTATAGAAGATTTATTGTCTTTATCAACAAACAAAATACTCATTATTTTTCCATTTTAAGTTTTGCTTTTTTTTTAAATTATTTTATTGTTGGTTGTTCAAAACATTACATAGTTCTTAATATACCATATTTCACAGATTGATTCAAGTGGGTTATGAACTCCCATTTTTACCCAGTATACAGATTGCTGTGTCACATCAGTTACATTTCCATTGATTTACAAATAGCCTTTCCGAAGAAACGAAGAAACGATTTATAGTAGAGGGGATGGAGAGAGAGAAGGGGAGGGGAGGGGAGGGGGGGAGGGGAGGGGGGACAGTGGAGAATACCTTGCTTTTTTATAGAACCCAAATTCCCCCTCCCTATCTTCTCTTTCTTTCTTGTCTAGGTGCCCAAGGGCAGGAAGGAACAGCTCAGAGTAATCACTTGTGCTGGGAAGTGCGGATCTCTGGAGGTTGTTAGCAATCCAGGGGTCAGGGAAGTATAATCCCAGAGGTTAGTTGTTAGCAACCCATTTCCTTTTCTTTGATAATCAGCCCTCATCTTTCTGACCCGATTATTTACCACCTAGCTGACTACCTGTCCTTTGCCCCTGTCTCAAATGCAAAAATTTTCATTGCTAAAATAAGATTTTCTTTTGGCTAAAATTAACAGGTTTTTAAAAAATTTCTTATTCCATAAGAGTAACCAAAAAAAAAAATTCACTGTAAATGATGGGGAATTTTATCCAGGAAGGCAGATATTCAACAGAAAGAAGCTAAAGGAGAGTGGTAAGGCTAAATAAAACTCCCTCTCTCCTTCTACCCCATCAAGTTCAGACCACTCAAAAGCACAGTTATTTTTGGAACACAATTTTTTATTGCCTTGCCTCCTTCATATAAAAAACAATGATGGCCGTGCAGCCATACCCTAGCCTTTGTGCTGCTTCATGCCATGTCTCTGCAAAATTAATTATTAAATCAAATAGCCAAAGAACTTTTCCAAGTAATTTTTCTCACCTCCCCCAAAAGTCATTTTCTTATTCATTGAATTTGACCAGTTAAATTCAAAAATCTATTATCTGTACATCACCTATGCAATGACCCCCACCCCATCACATCCTTGTCAATTTGCACCTGTTCAGCTAGCTTGGTTTTTATTAATATTATTTATGGGGTGTGGAAGACTCTTTCCTCTTATATTAAGAATTTATTGTAGGATGATTTGAATGCAGCTTGTACAAAAGTAGGAAAAGCCTATCAAATTTTCTTTCCCATAAAACATTATACCGTTTCTATAGGAATGACATCAGATCACATTTTTCTTTTAAAATCCTTTTAAAGTTTGACCTCACACAAAATATTAAGGATGGGCTTCATTAAGTAGAGTATATCTAATGTTTTATTTGTGTAACCTGAGTGACTCCAGGTTTCACCCCATTGTGGGAACATATGGGTTGACAACAGTAAAAAGTCAGATTTCACTAGTGTTCCCTCCCCCACCTCCCACCTTGTTGAGGCAGCCTTCTGCATAGAATATTTAGTTCATTTTGTCACCAGCAAGTGCTTCTGGGGTTCCCCAGGACTGTTTCACAGATTCCCTTGCACATCCTTCCCACTGAAAATTACTAATGCACTACTAAGCACCCAGTGTGAGCAGCTCATGCCTTAACTTGGTGGGACCAAAAGGGTACCAAATCTGCTGGGTACTTGCCATTTTCCACAGGCAGCCACAGGATGCCAAAATGTCCATTAGACACACACAATTTGCAATATGCAAGTGCTACATTTTGTCATGTCTGCTGGTCACCACCATCTTCTGCCTGTATTGAAGGCTCTTGAGTTGTCAGAACAGTACAATTTTTTTCCTTGTCTTTTAAAAATTTTTTTTGTTTTAATTAGTTATACATGACAGTAGAATGCATTTATGCATTTTGATATATCATACATAGATGGGATATAATTTCTCATTTTTCTGAGGGTATATGTTGCAGAATCATATTGGTCATGTAGTCACATATATTCATACAGTAATAATGTTTGTTTCATTCTACTATCTTTCCTATCCTCACATCCCTGCCCCTTTCCTCCCATCACTTCCCTCTACCTAATCTAAGATAATGCTATTCTTCCTTAGTGCCTCACCCCAACCTTGTGAATTAGCACCCACATTTAGAGAAAACATTTAGCCTTTGGTTTTGTGAGATTGGCTTATTTTGCTTAGCATGATATTCACCAACTCCAACCATTTACTGGCAAATGCCATAATTTCATTCTTCTTTAAAGCTGAGTAATATTCCATTGAGTATATATACCACATTTTCTTTATCCATTCATCTATTGAGGGGTACCTAGGTTGTTTCCATAGTCTAGCTATTGTGAATTGAGCTTCTATAAACATTGATGTGGCTGCATTACTATAGTATGCTGATTTTAAGTCCTTTGGGTATAAACCAAGGAGTGGCATAGCTGGATCAAATGGTGGTTCCATTCCCAATATTTTGAGGAATCTCCATATTGTCTTTTTCGTTCCCTCTGGCTTGCCTAGCTGCTTTCTCCAGCCTTTGATGTCCAGGCTAGAGAGTGGGGAAGAGGGAATTTTCAGTGACTGGTGTGGTGTGGTAGAACCTCCGTTCCCTCTGGGAGTGGGGAATTTTTTGGATCTTCTAAGTATAGAATCATGTCATCAGCAAATAGTGATAGCACTTTGCCTTTACTGGTGAGACCAATATCAACAGCACCCAGTACATACAATATATAGCCTTAAACCTAATAGCTCCCAGTAAGGCATCTACTGCTTTCTTGCATTAAACCAAAATGATGAGTTCAATAACTATCTATAGTACAAACAGAATATTTGTTAAAACAATTTACAACTTCAAATGGTGCATGAGAGAATAGAGGTAATGTAGTATGCAATATTCACAAGGGAGGAAGAGAGAAGCTAGAAGTAAAACAATGTCTTCTTAAAAAGAATTATAAATTTTTTTTGCATGGACATGTATAGTTAATGAAACCAATTTCCAAGAGAAGTAATGTCAAGAGTATACCAAAAAAAAAAAAAAAGAAAGAAAAGAAAATTTAAAAAGCTAGATGATGATGGACTAGGACAAACATGTGAACAGTATTAAAAGTCATTCCCTAGTCTGTTAAAAGTTGGAAAGTCAATTGTTTGTGTTAAACATGGCATAAAAATAAGACAGATTCTTTAAGAGCTCCCTTTAAATTTCATTCCATTATTCCTGCACAATTTACCATTGAATTTTTAAATTTTTCATTCATTGTTTTCTATGATCTTTTTAAAATTTGTTTTAATTAGTTATCCATGACAGTAGAATGCATTTTGACACATCACACATAAATGGAGATTCCTATGATCTTAATGGTTTGTTTGTTCGTATTTCTTTGGATCTATAGTGGGACTTTTAAAAACTTTCAGTTTGTAGATCCATAAGAAGATTAAATAAATGTACAGAGATGTCACATTCATCTGATTCTGCCTCCCCCAGTATTGACCTCTTGCATAACTATTGCACAACAATAGAACCAGAAAGCTGACGTTAGTACATTCCTCAGTGTTTATTCAGATGTCAGCAGTTACATAGTGTGTATATGTGGGGAGAGGTGTGGTTCTATGCAATTTTATTACTTTTGTCACTTCATGAAACTGCCACCACAATCAAAATACAAAACTATTTCAGACTCTCTTGTTACCCCTTTATAGCCATATTAATTCTTTCCCTTATATCTTTAACCCTTAATTTGTTCTTTATCTCTATGAGTTTTTATATTAAGCATGTAATAAAAATAGAATCATTCAGCATGTGTTTTTTTCTTCCCACTCAGAATAATTCTCTTGAAGACCACCCAAGTTGTGTGTTTCAAACTGAGTTGTTAAAAATCAAAATGAAGTCAATATACTTCAGTGGTCTCATTTAAAAATTAATCCATGTAATTCTCAGCACTCATTTTCATTTGGCAGGAAAGAAAAACTGATTTACTTTTAGGTGAGACAAAGAATTTCAGTATGCTATCCTACTATTCCTGTCTTACCTTAAGCAAAATTTTCCTTTAAATCAGATAACTATGTTCAGAACATCTGACTAGCTACAAAAATTTTTTGTTCTTACATCTGCCTTCTAGATTAATTAGTTCAATATGTCTTAGATTACACTTCATTAGAGCATTCTAGTGAATTTTCTGTTACCAAAAAATCTATGCTCCATAAGGAAAATGTGAATTACCTTAATAATAATAAACGTTTTGTCTCCAGTTAATGTAGTAATGATGGGTACCAATATTCTGAAGTTAGTTTGTAAAAGAATGGACAATTGCTAATCTCTTAAAGGAAAATGCATTGATCAGAAAACAGAGAGAAAGTATATTCTCCTACTCTTTTAAATTTCCCTTCTTCTTCATACTCTAACATCTTTCCCCTCAGAACTCTGTTTTTCCCACAAGTGGTACTTATTTTCCTTACACACACACACACAAAGAGAGAGAGAGAGAGAGAGAGAGAGAGAGAGAGAGAGAGACTGGAGGTAAGTGAATCACTTCCAGAACACTCTTTCTCTTCCGCTCTAAAGCACCCCAGCTTTGAAGCAAACAAGCAATGTTGGCTGATTTCCCTCCTTTCTCTGGTTACCTCTAGACCCCCTGGTCAATCATCTCTCTATTATTGAAGCTTCAAATATTTTTGCAAACGATTCTACCAGCATTCTGGCCTCACAGGAATGTAGCCTCTTCTACTCCAATGACCTTACCTTCTAACTTTATTTCAGTCACCTACTCACACCATCATGCCCTTAGATCATTACCAACAACTACACACCCTCCAAAAGCTCAAATTTGAGCATCAGAGCAATCCCTAACTTTATATCTTACCCTCTTTATTAGCTTCACCGCAACTGGCAAATCATGGATCCTATGGCCATTTGATTCTCCACTGTCTCTCATTCTTTATTTCCTCGCTTCTTTCTTTATCTAGCTTAGTTTGCATGGTTCATAATCGTAATCACACCTGGAGGACCTTTTCAACTCTCTTGCCCCTCCATCCTCTCATTGCCCAATCTCAGCCTTGCTGAAATCCACTTTCAGCCTATGTTCTGACACCTACACAATTAACCAGAGAAACAGCCTTGGTGACTATAAATTAGTCTTCATATAAATTAATCATCTTATTCCAGGAATACTATTATATTTTCCCCAGACACTTATTGTCTTATTCTTCTGGATGATGACTCTACATTCTTCTCTCCTCTCAAACCCCAAAATTTCGTGCCTCATCTCACTCGCAGAGGATATATCTCACTTCCTGTGTTGCCAAGAGAACAGAGGAAACTGGAAGGGAGTTTCTGTAGCTCTCCTGTCTTTCTACCCACTTTTATACCTCTCCGCCCACACATTCCTCTTTGCCTTCACTCGAAGTGCAAAAGCTGGTTGGGCCACCCTGTTCCTTTGAACATGGATTCCATCTCCTCCTGACTTCCCAAGGACAAAGCTTTTGCAATCCTGACACCCCACTTCAAGGGAATCATTAATTTTCCCTCTCTATTTGATCATTTCCATCCATATACATACTTGTAATGTCTCTCATATAATAAAAATCCCTCTTGACCATACTATGACCTCCAAATCTTACCCCAATTCTCCACTCCTTTTTACAGCAAACCTCCTTAAAAACATAATCTCCACTTGTTGACTTCAACTCCTCTCCTCTAATTCTTGAACCCACAGAGCTTTGACGCCACTATTTCACCAAAACTTTTCTGACCAAAGCAGCAACTTACCACGACTTCACAATAGAATTCTCAGTCTTCAATTTAATTAACCTGTTAGTTGTATTTGACAAAATTGATCACTCTCTCTTCCTTAAAGCACTTTCTTCAACACTCTCTGGGGTCTCCTCCAGTCTCCTAAAAGTTCATTTATTTTTCTGACTTTAGTCATCTGACTTTGTCCTCGCTCATTTCCTAAGGAACCTCACCCTGTCTCATAACCTTACCCTGTTTCATAATTTCCAAATTAATTCTCCTGCCTAGCTCTCTCCCTGAACTCTTAGAACAACATGCTTGGTCAACCTCTTGATTCGAATGTCCCAAAGTCATCTCCAGTATTACACACCCAGAAATGAAATTCTGATTTCTTCCTCTGAAATCTCCTCTTTGCAAAGTTTTACACCCTTTTGATTTATCACTTTTTTTCATTCTTCACATCCAACCTATTAATGAATTCTGTTATCTCTACACTCAACTTCCAATTATTCCTCACTCCATGCTTCTGCCAGCACCCTGGATCCCAAGCTACTATAACTTACCTGGATTATACAATCGTCTCTGTATTCGACTTCCTGCTTCAACCCTCATTTCTCTTACAATCTGGCCTACACAACACAGCCACAATTATCCTTTTTAAACACAAGTCAGACCAGAATAAAGATCTTTACATCCCAGAAGAACAGAGAAGTGAAGACTGAAAGTATTTGAACAGAAAAGTAAAGTGCTCAGAATGAGACCTTAAGAATATTTTTAGAAAAAAAAGAAATAAAAAAGCACTCAGGATAATATCACAATGATCCCCCTGCACTAGAGCCATTTGAAAGATAAAATATTAGTTGAATGAATGAGAGGGCAATTATTATTTCAGCCTTTTAGGTCTAGATATACAAATAGAGGTAGCAGTATTAAAGGAAGTCAGGGACTCCCTTATTGGGCAATGTTCATTGAAAAGAGACCACATCCTCTTTGTTCACCAACGTATCCCTAGTGGCTAACATGGTGCCTCCTGGCTGGTAGTCATTTCAGTATTTGTTAGGACAAAAATATGAATGATTTAATTCAGAAAATTAAGCAAAAAGAATAATTTGAAATGGATTATATTTTTGAGAGCATGTAGTGATAACCAGCAGACATGGGAAATACAGAACTGAAGCTTGGGAAATTGTCAAGATAAACCAATTATTGAATATTTTTAAATATACTTAGTATTGTTTTTTTTAATGATGATAATGTACTTTTCCTACTCTCCAAGTACTAATGTTTACCATTTTGAAATGCCTTTTAATATTTTTTCTAGAAAGTGATAATTTGATGAGATCTTCAAAGAATATAAACTAGAAAACATTAGGAATGCAAACATATGCTAGAATGAAAGAATATTAAGAAATGGGTGGGGAGCTGAAGGCATAAAATCTAAGTTCCTCTTTCATGAAACTTGGCAACGAAGAGATAGAAAAATTTTTTAAAATGGTTTAAAAATCAAGGGAAAGTGATTGCCCCTTAGGTTGTGCAAAACTGAACATAGGAAGAATTAGATACAGAAAAATTGTCAATCACCTTTGTTTCCCAGATCATATCATAGTATAATTAGTTCTCCATTTCTTTCTTTCTCTGTTTCTCAATAGAATTCCTTGACTGTCACATTTCACTTTGTTGTCCTACCACCTGGCACATAGGAGATGCTCAAAAGCTTGTTGAGCCTAAACTGATAATTTAAGATGAGACAGGATAACTGAAGAACCACAATCCTGAAAGAAGTAGGAGTGTTGGAGGTGGAGGAAAAAAGCCTTTGGAGGAAAAAAGATACTTCAGGCTTTGAGTCCAGCAGAGAGAACTGGATCTGCAAAGTAAAGGCTCATTAGTAAAGAGAAAAGAGGCAGGAAGTGGAGGAAATCCCATCAGATGAATAGGATTTAGTGAGGTAGAAAATAGATCAGATGAAAGGTGACTGAGAGAATGCTGAGGGAATGTAACCCATTTGCAAAAGAGCTAGAGAAAATGGGACAGAAAGTTAATACCGAGATTGTTCGAGGCCGAACTAGAAGTGCTAAGTCAGCTCAGTAATGCACAACCCTGAGGACATACTAGAACCACCTAGGAAATATTTTAAAATAATGATTTACATTCCTGCCCCAGAAATTGTTGTTTAAGAGATCTGGAAGGAGACATTGGGCTTTGACATTTTTTTAAACCATCAGGTATTGCTAATGTGCAGAGAATTACTGGGGTGGTAGAACTTCAGTATTTAAAGGGAAAGTATTTAGCTTCAATTATTGGTACTGTCTAGATTCTAAAGAGAGAAAAAAATGACAGCAGACCAGGTAACAGCATTCCTGTAAAGACAGTTGAATGTGATAATTCTGTGTGCTACAGCTCACTGATTCTCATCTCTGCTTTAACAGACATAAAAGAAATTGTCAGTTATAGTGCTGGTTTTTCTCTACCAGCTCACAGACTTCTGTGAAGGCAAGTTATCTTTAGTGGTATTTCTTTCTCTAGTTAGAGACTGGAATCCTCTGTTGATTTGAATGCATTTTTTTTTATTTTATACAAATTAAAATAAAACACTTCATATGTGTAACAACCAGATTTCTACTGAGCACCTATATCTCAGGTCAAGCAATGGAAAGATTGATTTACTGATGTTTTTCCTACTATTACATTCACAAATAAGGTCTCTTCACACAGTCTTGCTTTACAAATCTCTAATCACATTATCAATGAATAAAAATAGGCCTGTACTTATTTGATAAATTGATTAAGGGAGATTGAATGCAGAATGTCAAGGATAATTTAGCTTTGACAAAGAAATGGAAGCTACATAAAAAGCTGTATCCCTTAGCTCTGATATAAAGGCAGTATTAAAATCCACTGAAAATAGTAACTTGCAACCTATGAATGGAATTTCTTTATTTCTCTTTTATTTTGTTTTAATTATGTCCTTAGAAAGGAATAAAAAATATTCTGACTCCATACAAAGGGTTTGAAACTAGTACAAAGCAAGTTTCTTTCAACCAAATTGAACAGCAAGCATAATGGCTAACATTTTTTTTAGCTTCTATTACATGTCAGACAGAGTTAAATGTATCATTTCATCTAATCCTTATAATACGACCACAAGATAACAGCTATTATTATTATTACTCCTATTTTACAGAAGAGAAAATTAAGTGTCAGAAAGAAAAACTTGTCCATGATCACAGAACCTCTAAGTGGTAAAATCAGGATTAAACCCAAATCTTCCAGCAAAGGCGAGTACTTAACCATGGTGTTACATTACACATCACCAGAGCTGAAAGCAATTACACACCAGTTTCTTGATTATTGGAAAGTGTGTCAATGTCTCTGGACAGTTCTGACTTTCTTGTGTTCTCACAAATTCTTCAAATAAGAACTTGACTGGCTTAAAAAGTTTCCTGAATATTCTTTTGCAAACAGCAAATGGCAAGAGAATTTTCTGCTTACACTACCTGGGGTTTTGTTGCCCTTTTTTTTTTTTTTTTTTTTGAGAAAATACGTGTTTCATTCCACTTGTATAATAAGCTATCTGCAGGAATTGGGAAACAAAAGGTTGGACAACCAGTTTATAGAAATGTATTGAAAGATAAAGGCTACAGGAAACTACATGTAGTGCCACTTGTGTTTAGATTTATGCTACTCTAATGCCATCTTCTGGTTTTGTTTAAAAACACACTCGGAAATTGTCAATCTGGTTGTACAGAAATATTTTCATTAAATGCATCACAGAACATGAACTCCAAAGGTTGCAACAAATAGCATGGCTTTACACTAAGCTCTTTATTTTATATATTAGTTTACTTATTTGCTAACTCTTTTATCTATTTGTTATTTTTTGAAACAGGGTCTCACTGTGTGACCTCAAACTCCTGGGCTCAAGTGATCCTCATGCCTGAGCCTTCTGAGCAGCTGGAACTGTAAGCACATGTCACTGCACCAGGCTTTATTAACTCATTATTAATTAAATAAGTATTAATGAAACTGAAATTGGGCCAATTGCCTGCAATAGCTGAGATGTGATTCATTCTATCAGGAAAAACTAGAACCTTAAGTAGACTAAAAATATATGCACAGATATTTGGAAGCCAGGCTTTTTCATTACATGATTATATGTATTCTTTTTTATATATTTTTTTAGTTGTAGATGGACACAATACCTGTATTTTATTTGTTTATATGTATTCCTTAATGTCATATAAAGTACCTAATTAGTTCTCTTTTAACAGTCATATAAAGTAATACAAGAAAACAATATCCAGCCCTTGTGTACCCCCATAACTGTTCCCTTTGAACTTAATGCCCAGTATTATTGAAGCTTTAAGTGACAGCACACATCCAGGAGAACATTGGTCATTATCATAATTGAAATACTACTAAAGCTATGAAGCAATCTATCAAACCTAAATGTATCTATAGAACAAGACAAATCTGAAATCAGAATTATCCTAAATCTTTAATGGATTCGAATTTGCAATATCTATAAGAGGAAGCAAACTGAATTCCCACTAACTAAATCTAGCTTTAATCCCACTTTCTTAAATCTGCATAATGGATCTCTCTTTAGTTAAACAAATATTCAAACATTAGGGTATTTCTTATAAGAACTCTAATTTATGAAAGCACTTGAAAAATTGGAAGAGATGCAGGTAGGTGAGCATTGAATACAGTAACAATAGGTTGGTGCTAAATAGATGTTGGGATGGGTGGCATAGATTGTTTGCCTTAGTCCCCACCATATGGCCCCATATGATCCATTTTATATGTAAAATTATTTTCTCTTAAATAGAATATTTCAGGCATACAAAAATCATAGAACAATATAAGGATTATCTGAGTACTCACCACCAGCTTATGAAATACAAAGCTAACAAACAGAAATGAAGTCTCCTGAATGTTCTCTCCTGACCCTTTCTGGTCCTTCCATCATTATCCAAGTTCATGTATGAGGACGTGAATTGGTGTGAACATACTTTATATACAGATATATGAAAAATTGTGCTCCATATGTGTAATAAGAATTTTAGTGCATTCCGCTGTCATATATTTAAAAAATAATATCAATTAAAAAAAAAAGAGGTAACCTGTTTTAGTCAGCTTTTTTGTGTTGTGACTAAAGGACCTGACCTATAGAGGAGGGAAGGTTTATTAGAGGGCTCACAGTTTCAAAGGTTCATAGAAGGCTGGCTCCATTTCTTGGGGCTAGAGGTGAGGCTGAACATCATGGCAGGAGAGTGTAGCAGACAGAAGCAGCTCACATCATCAGAAAGCAGGCAGAGAAACTCCACTCAACAGATACAAATATATTCCCAAGGCCTTACCCCAATTCCCACCTCCTCCAGCCACACCCTACCACTTCAGTTACCACTCAGTTAATCCCTGTCAGAGAATTAATTTACTGATTGGGTTAAGGCTTTCACAGCCCAATCATTTCTCCTCTGAACCTTCTTCTTTTTTTTTTTTTTAAGAGAGGAGAGAGAGAGAGAGAGAGAGAGAGAGAGAGAGAGAGAGAGGGAGGGAGAGAATTTTTTTAATATTTATTTTTTTTTTAGTTCTCGGCAGACACAACATCTTTGTTGGTATGTGGTGCTGAGGATCGAACCCAGGCCGCACGCATGCCAGGCGAGCGCGCTACCGCTTGAGCCACATCCCCAGCCCCTCTGAACCTTCTTGCATTGTCTCACAGGAGAGCTTTTGGGGGGACACCTCACATCCAAACCACAACACAACTATTATTTTGATATAGTGTCTGTATTCACATGCATATTTTACACCTTGATACCAAAAACAAATGTTCATAAACTAAATATACCATTTTTAAAACTTTACATAAAGGGTGTCTTCCATAGGTAGATTTTTGTGCTCATTATTTTTAACTTTGCACATTTTATAGATTTTTCCGTACTCATTTATATAAATTCTAGTCCATTCCTTTTAATTCTGCTGTAGTATTCTATCATAAGACTACAACAGAATTTACTTTTTTATCCTCACTATTAATGAATGTTTAGGATATTTCTAATTTACATACTATTGAAAGTAATTTTGCAATAAACATTCTCATAGATGTCTTTTATGGACACATATAAGTTTTCTCTAGGGGATAGATCTCAAACTTTTAGCATGTATTAGAATTACCTGAAGAGCTGATTAAAAGCAGATTGGTAGGTAGCAGCAGTGGTGGATGCCTGTGAGCCTGAGGCAGGAGGACCACAAGTTTCAGGCCAGAGAGGCAACTTAACAAGGCCCCTGTCTCAAAATGCAAATTATAAAAGGGCTGGTGCTGGGGCTGGGGCTGGGGCTCAATAGTATACTTACTCTGGGTTCAAGACCCAGTATCTATCTATCTCTATCTCTCTCTCTCTCTCTCTCTCTCTCTCTCTCTCTCTCTCTCTCTCACACACACACACACACACACACACACACACACCAGATTAGTGGCCCCCCCTCCACCTTTTCTAATCCAGTAGGTCAAGGATAGGGATCTAGAATTTGCGTTTCTAACAAGTTCACAGGTGACACTGATGCTGCTGGTCTAGGTGTTACACTTTAAGAACCAGTACTGTAATATCTATACCAAGGAATGAAATCTCTGGCTCACCTACAAGGTAAATGCATCTTTGGCTTGATTAAATATTGCCACATTGCTCTTCCAAAGACAAAGAACAAATTTATGCACCTACTATCAGTTTTTTAGATTCTCTTTGCTCAACATTTGGTATTGTTCTACGTATAATATTTCTAATTTCTAGAGTCTGACATGGTATTACATCACAGTTTTAATTAGTTGTTTTGCAATTACTGGTAAATTTGATAATCTTTTCATGTATTTATTGATCATGTGGTTTTCTGTCTCCCATGAATTGCTTATCCATATCTATTGTCTATTTGAAAGAGGTTTGATTGACATTTTCTTATTGATTTATTAGAGTATAAGCATTATTTTTAGGATTCTCAATAAAAATCTAATGTGTCTTTTAATGCATAGAATTTTTCAGTTTTAGTGTACTCAAATTGATCAATCCATTCTTTTAAAGATTTTTAAAAATGTTTTAAGATAATCTTCTTTACTTTGAGATCATAAAGATTTTTTCCTTCCTTCCTTTCTTTCTTTCTTTATTTCTTTCTTTTTATTTCTTTCTAAGATTAGGATCTTGCTATGTTGCCCAGGCTGGCCTAGAACTCATGAATCAAGGACCTTCCTGCCTTAGCCTCCCCAGTAACTGGGACTATAGATGGGTGACACTGTATTCTACTTTTTAATTGTATCTCTGATATCTATTAAGTCTCCATAAATTTGAAGGTATGCTTTAGAGCTTTCTAATTTGTTCTATTGGTCTATTTACCTATCTCATTAATAACTCCCTTTCTTTTTTTTTCCTTTTCTTTTTTTTTATTGGTTGTTCACAACATTACAAAGCTCTTGACATATCATATTTCATACATTAGATTGAAGTGGGTTATGAACCCCCAATTTTACCCCAAATGCAGATTGCAGAATCACAACGGTTACACATCAACAATTTTACATAATGCCCTATTAGTAATTGTTGTATTCTGCTACCTTTCCTATCCCCTACTATCCCCCCTCCCCTCCCCTCCCATCTTCTCTCTCTACCCCATCTACTGTAATTCATTTCTCTCCTTGTTTATTTTCCCATTCCCCTCACAACCTCTTATATGTAATTTTGTATAACAATGAGGGTCTCCCTTCATTTCCATGCAATTTCCCTTTTCTCTCCCTTTCCCTCCCATCTCATGTCTCTGTTTAATGTTAATCTTTTCTTCCTGCTCTTCCTCCCTGCTCTGTTCATAGTTGCTCTCATTATATCAAAGAAGACATTTGGTATTTGTTTTTTAGGGATTGGCTAGCTTCACTAAGCATAATCTGATCTAGTGCCATCCATTTCCCTGCAAATTCTATGATTTTGTCATTTTTTATTGCTGCATAGTACTCCATTGTGTATAGATGCAACATTTTTTTTATCCATTCATCTATTGAAGGGCATCTGGGTTGGTTCCACAGTCTAGCTATTGTGAATTGTGCTGCTATGAACATCGATGTGGCAGTATCCCTGTAGCATGCTCTTTTAAGCTCTTCAGGGAATAGTCCGAGAAGGGCAATAACAGGGTCAAATGGTGGTTCCATTCCCAGCTTTCCCAGGAATCTCCAAACTGCTTTCCAAATTGGCCGCACCAATTTGCAGTCCCACCAAAAATGTACAAGTGTACCCTTTTCTCCACATCCTCAACAGCACTTGTTGTTGTTTGACTTCATGGTGGCTGCCAATCTTACTGGAGTGAGATGGTATCTTAGGGTGGTTTTGATTTGCATTTCTCTGACTGCTAGAGATGGTGAGCATTTTTTCATGTATTTGTTGATTGATTGTATGTCCTCCTCTGAGAAGTGTCTGTTCAGGTCCTTGGCCCATTTGTTGATTGCGTTATTTATTATATTATTGTCTAATTTTTTGAGTTCTTTGTATACTCTGGATATTAGGGCTCTATCTGAAGTGTGTGGAGTAAAGATTTGTTCCCAGGATGTAGGCTCCCTATTTACCTCTCTTATTGTTTCTCTTGCTGAGAAAAAACTTTTTAGTTTAAGTAAGTCCCATTTGTTGATTCTTGTTATTAACTCTTGTGCTATGGGTGTCCTATTAAGAAATTTGGAGCCCGACCCCACAATATGTAGACTGGAGCCAACTTTTTCTTCTATCAGACGCAGAGTCTCTGATTTGATATCAGGCTCCTTGATCCATTTTGAGTTAACTTTTGTGCATGGCGAGAGAAAGGGATTCAGTTTCATTTTGTTGCATATGGATTTCCAGTTTTCCCAACACCATTTGTTGTAGATGCTATCCTTCCTCCATTGCATGCTTTTAGCCCCTTTATCAAATATAAGATAGTTGTAACTGTGTGGATTAGTCTCTGTGTCCTCTATTCTATACCATTGGTCCACCCGCCTGTTTTGGTACCAGTACCATGCTGTTTTTGTCACTATTGCTCTGTAATATAGTTTGAAATCTGGTATCACTATACCGCCTGATTCAAACTTCCTGCTTAGAATTGCTTTTGCTATTCTGGGTCTTTTATTTTTCCATATGAATTTCATGATTGCTTTCTCTATTTCTACAAGAAATGCCGTTGGGATTTTGATTGGCATTGCATTAAACCTATAGAGAACTTTTGGTAATATCGCCATTTTGATAATGTTAGTTCTGCCTATCCATGAACAGGGTATATTTTTCCATCTTCTAAGATCTTCTTCTACTTCTCTCTTTAGGGTTCTGTAGTTTTCATTGTATAAATCTTTCACCTCTTTTGTTAGGTTGATTCCCAAGTATTTTATTTTCTTTGAGGATAATGTGAATGGAGTGTTTTTCCTCATTTCCGTTTCAGAAGTTTTGTCGTTGATATACAGAAATGCCTTTGATTTATGCGTGTTGATTTTATATCCTGCCACTTTGCTGAATTCATTTATTAGTTCTAGTAGTTTCTTTGTAGACCCTTTTGGGTCTTCTAGGTATAGAATCATGTCATCCACAAATAGTGATAATTTAAGTTCTTCTTTTCCTATTTTTATGCCTTTAATTTCTTTCGTCTGTCTAATTGCTCTGGCCAGTGTTTCGAGAACTATATTGAATAGAAGTGGTGATAGAGGGCATCCCTGTCTTGTTCCACATTTTAGAGGGAATGCCTTTAACTTTTGTCCATTCAGAATGATGCTAGCCTGAGGCTTAGCATAGATAGCTTTTACAATGTCAAGGTAAGTTCCTGTTATCCCTAGTTTTTCTAATGTTTTGAACATAAAGGGATGCTGTACTTTGTCGAATGCTTTCTCTGCGTCTATCGAGATGATCATATGGTTCTTATCTTTAAGTCTATTGATGTGGTGAATAACATTTATTGATTTCCGTATATTGAACCATCCTTGCATCCCAGGGATGAATCCTACTTGATCATGGTGCACAATTTTTTTGATGTGTTTTTGTATTCGATTCGCCAGAATTTTATTGAGGATTTTTGCATCTAGGTTCATTAGAGATATTGGTCTGTAGTTTTCTTTCTTTGAGGTGTCTTTGGTTTCGGAATCACGGTGATGTTGGCCTCATAGAATGAATTTGGAAGAGCTCCCTCTTTTTCTATTTCCTGAAATAACTTGAAAAGTATTGGTATTAATTCTTCTTTAAAGGTTTTGTAAAACTCCGCTGTATACCCATCCGGTCCTGGGCTTTTCTTGGTTGGTAGTCTTTTGATGGCTTCTTCAATTTCATCCAGTGATATTGGTCTGTTCAAATTGTGTGTATCCTCCTAACTCAGTCTGGGCAAATCATATGACTTAAGAAATTTATCGATGTCTTCACTATCTTCTATTTTATTGGAATATAGGTTTTCAAAATAATTTCTAATTGTCTTCTGTATTTCTGTAGCATCTGTTGTGATATTGCCTTTTTCATCCTGTATATTAGTAATTTGAGTTCTCTTTTTTTCTTCTCTTCGTTAGCATGGCTAAAGGTCTGTCGATCTTATTTATTTTTTCGAAGAACCAACTTTTAGTTTTGTTAATTTTCTCAATAGTTTCTTTTGTTTCAATTTCATTGATTTCCGCTCTGATTTTAATTATTTCTTGCCTTCTGCTACATTTGCTGTTGTTTTGCTCTTCCTTTTCTAGGGCTTTGAGATGAAGTGTGAGCTCATTTATTTGTTGTTTTTTTTCTTTTTTTGAGGAATGACCACCAGGCGATGAATTTTCCTCTTAAAACTGCTTTCATTGTGTTCCATAGATTCCGATATGTTGTGTCTGTATTTTCATTTATCTCTAAGAATTTTTTGATTTCCTCCTTTATGTCTTCTGTAACCCATTGATCATTCAGTAACATATTTTTCATTTTCCATGTGATGTAGGATTTTTCCTTCCTTCTTTTATCATTGATTTCCAGTTTCATTCCATTATGATCAGATAAAATGCAAGGTATTATCTCCACCCCTTTATATTTACTGAGGGTTGCCCTATGGCATAATATATGGTCTATTTTTGAGAAGGATCCATGTGCTGCTTAGAAAAAACTATATCCATTTGATGATGGTTGATATATTCTATATATGTCAGTTAAGTCTAGGTTATTGATTGTGATATTGAGTTCTATAGTTTCTTTATTCAACTTTTGTTTGGAGGATCTGTCCAATGGTGAGAGACGTGTGTTGAAGTCACCCATAATTATTGTGTTGTGGTCTATTTGATTCTTGAACTTGAGGAGAATTTGTTTTATGAATGTCGCAGCACCATTATTTGGTGCATAAATATTGATAATTGTTATGTCTTGTTGGTGAATGGTTCCTTTTAACAGTATATAATGACCTTCTTTATCCCTTTTGATTAACTTAGTCTTGAAGTCGATTTTATTCGATATGAGGATGGCCACCCCTGCTTGCTTACAAGGACTGTGTGCGTGGTATATTTTTTCCCATCCTTTCACCTCCAGCTTGTGTATGTCTTTTCCAATCAGATGTGTCTCCTGGAGGCAGCATATTGTTGGATTTGTTTTTTTAATCCATGATACCAGCCTATGTTGCTTTATTGGAGAGTTTAAGCCATTAACATTCAGAGTTACTATTGATATATGGTTTGTACTTCCATCCATGTTTGATTATTTATCCTTTTTTAAAAAAACTTAGTATGTTTCTCCATGATTATCTTTCCCCTCACCCTCTGTCTTTACCGAGGTACTTCCTACTGATGGTTTTGGTTATTGTTTTTCATTTCTTCCTCGTGTAGTGTTTTGCTCAAAATGCTTTGCAATGCTGGTTTTCTGGCTGCAAATTCTTTTAACTTTTGTTTATCATGAAAGATTTTTATTTCGTTGTCATACCTGAAGCTTAGTTTTGCTGGATACAGAATTCTTGGTTGGCATCCATTGTCTTTCAGTGTTTGAAATACATTGTTCCATGACCTTCTTGCTTTCAGTGTCTGTGATGAAAAATCCATTGTAAACCTTATTGGTTTACCCCTAAATGTAATCTGTCTCCTTTCTCTTATAGCTTTTAATATTTTCTCTTTGTTCTGTATATTGGATATCTTCATAACAATGTGTCTTGGCGTTGGTCTACTGTGATTTTGTGTGCTCGGTGTCCTGTATGCATCTTCAATTTGTATATCTGTTTCCTTTTTTATTTCTGGAAAGTTTTCTGTAATTATTTCATTCAGCAGGTTACTCATTCCCTTGGTTTGAATCTCTGTACCTTCTTCTATCCCCATGACTCGTAAGTTTGGTTTTTTTATGTTATCCCATAACTCTTGGATGTTTTTCTCGTGATTTTTTACCAGCCTTTCTGAGTTGGCGAGACTCTTTTCAAGATGATATATTTTGTCTTCATTATCTGACGTTCTGGCTTCTACTTGCTCCACTCTGTTAGTGATACTCTCAATTGAGTTTTTAATTTGGTTTATCATTTCCTTCATTTCTAGAATTATTGTTTGATTATTTTTTATAATCTCTATCTCCTGATAAAGATGCTTAACTTCTTCTTTTATCTGTTTATGTAATTCATTCTCAATGTGTTCTTTTACTGCTTGAATTTGCTGTCTTGTATCCTCTTTAAGGTTCCATTCCATCTGTCTAAGGTGTTCCTTGAGTTCTTTATATGACCATTTTTCTGATGACTCTAGGTCCTCCTGAATATTTAGGCTGTCCTGCATTGTTTGTACTCCTTTTCTTCCTTGCTTTTTGAAGCTGCTCATGTTACTTCTTGTTCTGTTTGACTGCTGAGTTACTGTTTACTCCTATAAATTTATATGATGCTTGGGAGGAAAGGTATTAGAAGGGAAGGGAAGAAGTCACTAAAGAGAATGAGAGTAAGCAGGTAGAATTCAAGGAAGCGGGGATAAGAGAAATGAAAAGACAAAAGAAGAAAAAAATAGGAAATAAAAAAGAAAAAAAAATTAAAAAAAAACAAAATAATAAAAAAAAATTAAAATTAGAAGAAAAAAAATTAAAAAAAAATTGTAAAAAAATTTTTTAAAAACAACAAGAAAGAAAAATGAAAATGAAAGAAAAACCCAAATCAAAAAAAAAGAGAAAAGAAAAAAAAACTAATAAATGCAGTCTTAGAGTTTGATTAACTTCTCTTCCAGTAGGTGGCGCTGTGCCCACCAGGCCAAGTTTCTCCTGTCAATACGCGGGAACCAATCACTGTGCAGCAACTCCTCCCAGACTGGGCGAGTCTCCAATCCTAAGTGCCTAGGGCCTCCTCTTGTGTCTAGTCACTTCCCACTTTTCCTCTAGCCAGGCCCCTCTCATGGGTGCCGCTCACCACAATACTGGCTACATGCTAGGTCTGCTGCTCCCGGGAGCCCTGTTTTCATGAACGACTGGGCACACTCTTCCAGTTTGCCATTCCCTCAGACCCTAAGTTTGTAGAGCTTGGGGCTGAGAATCCTCAGCGAATTTTACTTGCCCTCCGGTAGCCACGCCCCCGGTAGCTGGTGCAAGAGGCCTCAGCAGTCAGCCCTGGTGGGAGCGGTAGTTCCGCGCCGCGGGTCCCGCGCCACCTCTGATTCCCTCGGGCTGGCTATCACGCTCACGGGAGAGCTGGACGGGGCCCTTACGGGAGAGCTGGGAGGGGCCCTTAAGGTTTCCCCGATTTGTGTAGAGGGAAGGCTAGGGAAATACACACCTGTAGCCGCAGGTTTCAATGAAGTTATCTCCTCCGCCACAGTCTGATGACGTCAGTTCTCTGCCATGGTGGTGTCTCTTGCAAATGGTGACAGTTCGTTTCCCTTTGCCGGGCAACCAATGCAACGGGTGGGTCCTTACTGTCTCTCCCAAGCCCCGTTTCAAACCTGTGGCCACTACCTATGAAGGCTCGGTAGGCATTTACCTCCGTAGGATCAGAAGGGCTGACTAGTTGTTTCAGCCGGATGGATTAGTGCTGAGTCACAGCTGTTTGTCTGCAGGAAGCAGGCGAACGGGAGCTTGAATTCAGCTGATCCAGGCTCAGTGTGTGTTCTGAGAGGCCCAGACTGTTCGCCCCAGATCCACGTCAGCTCAGCATTGCCTAGTGATCCTGAGCAAACAGATTTAGGTTGTTTACGACTCCCTATGCCCGCACAGCTGAAGAGGTCAGAGACTTGATCTCTCCGCGCCCGCCACCATGTTGGAATCCCATAACTCCCTTTCTTAATTAATATAGCTTTTTAAGTTCTTTCCCGCATCTCATCCTTTCTCAGAACTGTTTCGTTTTTCTTGAGCCTTTGCTATTCATATATATTATAGGATTCTGTTTTCATGAGTATTTTATTGACTTTATAAAACAATTATGGGATGAAGCATTCACTTTTCTTAACCAGCAGTAGCCGTCTGAGTTATGGACAGGCCATTAAACTCACAAGAAATAATGTTCTTTACCCAGCACCAAGTTTACTTAGCTTGAAGAAAGAATACACAACAGTCAATTAAATGGTATTTATGACAAAAACATGAAGTCTAGTGACCCTCAGGCCTGGCTTCCTGATTTCTAAAACTTATTTCAGCCAGGCATTGGGAACTTGAACAAAAAAAAAATAAGTTAGCAGCTTAGTGAGACCCTCAGCTCTGAAGCATTTTTGTACCATCTAGTCATGAAGTAGTGAAGCAGCATCTCATTGACATTGTTTGACTCATCAGTTTTAAACTAATAGGTAGTCTTGACAACAAATATTAAGTGCTTGGTCTGGTACACAGCCATCTCTGTCATATTCAAATTTTATGATGGTTTTCAATGCATAGGAAAGCAATTGAGTTTTGAATATTGATTTACTATATAAGATTTTATTTCTAATAACTTCTTCCAGGATTCTTTTGGATTTTTTCCAGATAGATAGTCATTATCTGATAATAATATTTATTACTTCCTATTCCACCTTAATAAATTTTTTATCATTTCTTAATTTCTCTAATACCTGCAATTTAATTTCAGATAAAAGCAATATTTAGGACAAATTTCAGATAAAAGTAATATTTGTGACATTTTGACATTAATTGTAATACTGGGCTGCAGATTTTATTGTATACACACTTTATTAGATCTAAGGAGTTTGAATTTTGTCAAATGGTCCTGTTATTAATGTTTTTCTCTCCATTAATCTACCTCATTGCATCTTAGTGTAGCTACACAAGCTTTCTACCAGATTATTCTTGCCTCTCATATTTTATTGTCATTTCTTTGGAACATTCTGGGGTTTATGTCTCATGTAAACACTTTATAGCTAAATTTGGGGTTTTAATTTTTTTAATTTTAAGAATTTCTTGTTGTTAA
Source organism: Spermophilus citellus (assembly GCF_964194105.1). Lineage (NCBI taxonomy): Eukaryota > Metazoa > Chordata > Mammalia > Rodentia > Sciuridae > Spermophilus > Spermophilus citellus. The sequence goes on along the minus strand of NC_138192.1, from coordinate 110,606,301 downwards.
AAGTTTTAATACAACCAGACCATCTCTGGATTCCAACTGGCAAGCTGAATCCATTTAAATTCCATGATATATCTTTCCAATTATGTCTGTCTCCTTTCCATATATTTGAAAATTTTTTAATTTATTATTTATCTAAACACTTGTTCAAATACAGGAAAAATAACTTTTACATACATAATTTTTATCCTGAAACCTTATTAAATTATTGTATTGTATAGAATAGTTGATTTAGTACTTTAGTTGATTCTTCTAAAATACACAATCATATCATCAGTAAGGAGTATATCCCTCTCCTTTTCAATTTTTATGTATACATTTATTTTTCTCCTGACTTCAGAGTGATGTTAAATATAGTAGCAACAATGGGCAACCTTAACTTATTCCATTTTGATTTACTCATTCCGTGTGTGTATGTGTGTGTGTGGGGGGGTGCTGGAGATACCCTGGATGCTTCCACTTCCACCTCGCTCCCCATCCATGCTAGGCAAGTGCTCTACCACTGAGCTCCAGCTCCAGCCCATGGCTATATATATATATATATATATATATATATATATATATATAATTTTAAAGAAGAACATAAAAATCAGAGGACTAACACTACCTAACTTCAAGAATCATCATTAAATTATACTCATTGAGACAGTGCAGTACACTGGCAAAAAAAAAAAAAAAGATGAGAATGAAAAAATAAAACCACATAGTCAACTGATCTTTGACAAGGAGCAAAGGCAATACAATAAAAAGTGCTGAAACAACTGGACATTCACTTGCCAAAAGGAAAGAATCTAAACATGGACTTTGGACCCTTTATAAAAAGTAATCAGAATGGAGCATAGGCCAAAATGTAAAGAAATAAAACTGCCAGAACAGGAGAAATTTCAGATAATATTTGGTATAAAAATGATTTTTAATATACAATGCCAAGGCACAAATCATGAAAGAAGAAATGATAAACTGCACCTCATTAAAATTAAAACCTTGTACTCCACAAAGATAATGTCAAGAGATGAGCCACACATTTCCGGGAGCGCGCCGCGTGGAGTTGTGTTGCTGCGGGTCTCAGCATGGTGGGGTCTCCGTTCCTGGTCCCACCTGGGCCGATTCTTTCTCTGAACCCGCAGGAAGACGTCCAGTTTCAGAAGGAGGTGCAGCACGTCCGCCAGCGCATAACCCAGCAAAAAAAGGAAGAAAAACTTATTCCTGGAGTAATTTTTGTGGGCCATCTGCCTCCAGCACTTTATGAAACCCAAATCAAAGCATATTTCTCCCAGTTTGGCACTATTACAAGATTTAGACTATCCAGAAGTAAAAAGACTGGAAATGGCAGAGGCTATGCCTTTGTGGAGTTTAAGTCTGAAGATGTTGCCAAGATAGTTGCTGAAACAATGAATAACTTCCTTTTTGGTGAAAGACTCTTGGTGTGTCGTTTTATGCCACCAGAAAAAGTACACAAAGAACTTTTTAAAGAGTGGAATACTCCATTCCGTCAGCCATGGTATCCAGCAGTGAAGTTGTATAATCGGAAGCGGACATTTTTTTCAAAAACTGCAAATGGAAGAGCGATTTAAAAAGAAAGAAAAATTGCTCAGGAAAAAACTAGCAGCAAAAGGAATTAATTATGATTTTCCTTCATTGGTTTTATCATCCAGTAAGACCAAAGATCCTTCAGATAAACCTACAAAGAAGGAAAAGTCTTCAGGCATACCAAAGAAGAAGAAGAAGCGGGTTTCCAAAGGCACTGCTGCCACTCCTGACAAGTCTATAGATAGCCAGGGCCCCACACCAGTTTGTACACCAACATTTTTAGAGAAACGAAAATCTGAAGTGGTGGGAATGGATGATGATGAAGATGATGAAATAGTTTTCAAGCTGCCTGTATATGATGCAGAAGGAGCAGTAGAGACTCCAACACCTAAACAGTCAGGGAAGAAAAGACGAAGACAAAAACCAAGCAGTGATTCTGAACATATTATATGAATACATATCTTCTGACAAAATGTGATGGTTTTCTTACAGTGGCTGACTATATTTTACAAGGTACAATGAAATGTAACCATCAATAGACTCAAAAGAGAAAACATGCTATTTGGAAAGCAATCAGTACTTTGGCCTTTTTGCCCCTGTTGAAGTACAGGGGTACATCAGAGCTTGCAGTGGTTGGGCTCACACTGCCTTTGCCCTGGTCTCAGTTTTCCTATCCCCTCTTTATTTTGCCTGTATTAAAGGGTCTCTGTTAACTGTAAATTTAACAACTAATCTGAAGCTATTTTTATCGACACCAAATAAAGACAGTCAATCCTGCTTAAAAAAAAAAAAAAAGAGATGAGCCACAGATTGGGAGAAAATATTTGCAAAAGACAAGTCTGATAAAGGACCATTATTCAAAATAAACAAAGAACTCCCAAAACTTAGGAAAAAGAGTTAAAATTCAGAAGACTGAAGAAATATCTCAGCAAAGGAGACCTGCAGGTGGCAAATAAGCATATGTGAACCTAGAATAAGATTAAAGTGAAAGAAGAAAGCTTTATTCAGGTATACAATAGACTTGCAAATCTGCCCACACCGGTTCAGGGAGAAGTGGGTATGTGCAGCTCAGCATTGTGGAGGGGGAGATGGACAGGAGTGAGGCAAATCTAGCCATTGGAAACTGATGCAAATCAAAGTGGTCATAAATTTTCTAAGTCCATTGGAGTGTCCAGGTCAGGAAACAGACTCGTCACTCAGATATTTCTCAAACTTTGCAAGGTAGTGTTTGATTGGGAGAAAATTTTTTTCTTCCTTTTGATGGACTCAGTTTCCTGCATGATATTTGTATGGCAATCTGCCTTCTCCTGTCAGCAAATCTTTAAGGTTCAGAAAAGGACTTTTTCTTCTTTTTGACCATTGAGCAGTCATTTTGAGGTTTTTTGTTTGTTTGTTTGTTTTGTTTTCATATCTGAAATGGTGCTCTACAACATTTGTCATCAGGGAAATGCAAATTAAAGTAACAATAACATACCACTACATACCTGTTGGAATGGTCAAAATCCAAAACTCTGACAAACACAAATACTGGCAAGGATATGGAGCAATAATAACTGTCATTCATTGCTGGTGGGAAAGCAAAAATGATACAGCCACTTTGGAATACAGTTTGGCAGTTTCTTATAAAACTAAATATACAGTTACCATATGAGCCAGCATTCACACCCCTTAATATTTACACAAATGAATTGAGAACTTATATTCATACAAAATACATGGATGGCTAATGTAACTTTACTCATTGTTGCTAAAACTTGGAAGCTACCAAGATATCCTTCGGTAGGTGAATGGATAAATAAACTGTGATACCTCCAGACAATGAAGTATTATTCAGCACTACAAAGAAATTGGGGTAATGACCCATGAAAAGACATGGAGGAGATTCACCTCTAGTCTCCCTCTCCTGTTCTTAGGAGTCCCAAGTTTTTCTGCCGTTCAAGGGCGGGAAGATCCCCAGGGAGTACATCAGGTCCCTGAAGGACAGCAAATGTTGCTTGCATAAGCAGGTTGATATGGAAAAGAATGAAAACAGACTCCAGACTCCTGAAACCCAACTCCTGACTTAATAGACCACACAGAGCTCAGGAGTGCATTAGCAGGATCATCGCATTAGTACTGGCAAAGAACCCCCAGATGCCACTCCACACCAAAGCAGGACAATCAGCAGCTACCCACTCACAGGAGATTCAGCCGCCACTGCCCCATGGACTCCCATCTACCAACATGGGGCTCCTCCTGTTCCTTTCATCTTGAACTCTGCAGCTACTACCATAATTCCCTACACACAGTAGTCTGCCTGCACCTGGGGACATCCCACAGGCTCTGAAGACAACCAAAAGCCCAAACGCTGCATGCCACAGAGCTCATCTCTGAACTCACTGTACACGATCCCCCAGTTCCCCCCACTGGATCCGACTCCCCATCTCTGGAAGCAGCCTGCCTTCATCTTGGGACACCTTCCTCACCATCTTTGATGGGGTTAGCTCCCAGATTGGAACTCCAAATGGCCAGGTACCTGGTTTTCAACTGCCCTCTATCCCCAGTAGCCCATAACCCAGGACAGTAACTACCCAACACAAAACAGCTCTCAGTGGGACAGGTGTGCAGTGTGACCAGGGTACTGCCCCATGGGAGCCCCAGTGAGAGAGATCCCTAGAAGAAGATGGTGCAACAGTTTGGAGACCAACAGAGAGACCAAGATCTGGGAAATCTTCAGGCAAGATAGGGAAATAGGACCAGGCACTCAAATCATACCAGCAGATCCAAAAAGAGACCCTTGAGGTGCAATCTCCCTGCAGAGACTGGTGGGTGCCACACCTCACTTCCAGGTGCCCTGCACCAGGACCAGCCTTCCCACCCTGGTTACCTTCACCATCCTGAGGGCGGAGGTACCAGCTAACAAAAGACATCCCCACCTAATGGAGGAGAAGAGAAGCAGGAAAGAGACTGATCTATAACCAAAGCAATTAACAATCCTGGTTTCTTCCTTCGAGATTCGCCCTCACATCCCCAACATATGTGAAACCAAATACTTTGCATGAACTAGGATTTTGAGGACTGGGACGTCTGAATAATATATTATACTAGTGTTGTATATGCCTTTTTCCCCCTTCTTTTTTCCTTCAATTTTTACTATTTTAACATCTTTTATTTTTCATAATACATATGTGTGTTTGTCTTATGTACTCTACTGTCTTCCCATGTATTTGTCTACCCCCAAATCCTATCTCTATTCTAATTCTACTCTCTTCATTAGATTTCCCTCTCACACTTCCTAAGATATATTAATTCTATATCCTCACATCCTGCCTCCTCAGCATATCATCCTATGCCTCACCCACAGTTCATTGTCCGCCATCAGAAACTGTAAACCCTTTTACAAACCTACTCATTATATCATAGATAATAATCAAATTCAACATTTCTGTACATTGTTACCAAACTGTAAACTAACAGCAATGAATTTTTTATGGGTGGCACATTGTTTATATTGGGATCTGTTAACATTGTCCTTCTCCACAAAGGAGAGGTTTTGGAACCCAACAGGAGCACTATAAACCTATAGGTAAAATTGATAACACCTCAGACCCATAGTGCTAGAAGGGAAGATACATGAGCAACATGAAAAGACAAGGAAAGAAAGTGCCCCAAGCAAATCAAGATATCACATTATTAGAATCCATGGCTAGCACAGTGGAAGAAATTACAGAGAAAGAGTTTAGGATGTACATAATTAAAATGTTCTGTGAATTAAAGGATGATACAAGAGAGCAAATTCAGGCAGCAAAAGATCATTTTGACAAAGACCTACATTAACAAATACAGGAAGCAAAAAAAAAAATTGACAGACCCTTAGCCATGCTAAGGAAGAGAAGGAGAGAGAAAATTCAAATCACTAACATACGTGATGAAAAAAGGAAATATCACAACAGACACTACAGAAATACAGAGATAATTAGAAATTATTTTGAAAACTTGTACTACAATAAAATAGAAAATACTGAAGGCATCAACAAATTTCTTAAATCATATGATTTGCCCAAATTGAATCAAGATGATATACACACTTTAAACAGACCAATATCAAGTGATGAAATAGATGATGCCATTGGAGGTCTACCAACCAAGAAAAGCCCAGGACCAGATGGATACACAGCCAAGTTCTACAAGACCTTTAAAGAAGAACTAATGCTAATACTCTTCAATTTATTTCAGGAAGTAGAAAAAGAGGGAGCACTTCAAAACTCATTCTATGAGGCCAATATCATTCTGATTCCAAAACCAGGCAAAGACACATCAAAGAAAGAAAACTTCAGACCAATATCTCTAATGAACATAAATACTAAAATTCTGGCAAATCAAATACAAAAACATACCAAAAAGGTAGTGCACCACGATTAAGTGGGATTCATCCCAGGGATGCAAGTTTGGTTCAACATACAGAAATCAATAAATGCAACTCATCACATCAATAGACTTAAAAATAAGAATTGTATGATCATCTCAATAGACACAGAAAAAGCACTTGACAAAATACAGCATCCCTTCATGTCCAAAACACTAAAAAAATTAGGGATAACAGGAACATATCTACATATTGTAAAGGCTACCTATGCTAAGCCCCAGGCCAACATCATTCTAAATGGAGTATAACTGAAGGCATTCCCTCTAAAAACTGGAAGAACACAGGGATGCCCTCTTTCACCACTTCTGTTTTACATAGTTCTTGAAACACTAACCAGAGCAATTAGACAGATGAAAGAAATTAAAGGGATACACATAGGAAAAGAAGAACTTAAATTATCACTATTTGCAGATGATATGATTCTATACCTAGAAGACCCAAAAATTCCACCAGAAAATTTCTAGAACTAGTAAATGAAAAGTAAATTCAGCAAAGTAACAGGATTTAAAATCAAAACCCATAAAACAAAGGCATTTCTGTATATCATTGACAAATTATCTGAAAGGGAAACGGGGAAAACTACTCATTTACTATAGCCTTAAAGAATAAAATACTTGGGAATCAACTTAATGATAGAGATGAAAGATCTACATAATGAAAATTACAGAACCCTAAGGAAAGAAATCAAAGAGGCCCTTAGAAGATTGAAAGATCTACCTTGCTCTTAGATAGGCAGAATTAATATTATCAAAATAACCATACTACCAAAAACACTATGCAGATTTAATTCAATTCCAATCAAAATCCCAATGGCATTCCTCATAGAAATAGAAAAATCAGTCATGAAATTTATCTGGAAAAATAGGAGACCCAGAATAGTCAAAGCAATCCTTAGCAAGAAGGGTGAAACAGGTGGCATTGCTATACCAGACCTCAAATTCTACAGAGCAATGGTAACAAAAACAGCATGGTATTGGCACCAAAATAGATCTGTAGACCAATGGTACAGAATAGAGGACACAGAGACTAAATCACAAAATTACAATTATCTTGTATTAGAGAAAGGTGCCAAAAACATACATTGGAAAAAAAATAGCCTCTTCAACAAATGGTGCTGGGAAAACTGGAAATCTATATGCAACAAAATGAAATTAAACCCCTATCTCTCATACTGCCAAAACTCTACTCAAAGAGGATCAAGGACCTAGGAAACCTTGTGTCTAATAGAAGAAAAAATAGACCCTAATCTCCATCATGTGGGATTAGGCCCCAACTTCCTTAATAAGACTCCTATAGCATGAGAATTAAAATCAAGAATCAATATAAATGGGATGGATTCAAACTAAACAGTTTCTTCTCCGCAAAAGAAACCATCAGTGAGGTGAGCAAAGAGCCTACTAATTGGGAGCAAATTTTTATCCCTCACACATCAGATAGAGTACTAATCTCTAGGGTATATAAAGAATTCAAAAAGCTAAACACCAAAAAAACCTCAATAAATAAATGGGCTAAGGACCTTAACAGACACCTCTCAGAAGATGATATACAACAATCAAAACAATATGAAAAAATGTTCATCATCTCTAGCAATTAGAGAAATGCAAATTAAAACTACTCTAAGATTTCATCTCACTCCAGTCAGAATGGTAACTATTAAGAATACAAACAACAAAGGCTGGAGCTGTGGCTTAGCAGTAGCGCACTTGCCTGGCATGTGAGGCACTGGGTTCGATTCTCAGCACTACATATAAATATACAAATAAAATGAAGGTGTATCAACAACTAAAAAAGGCATTTAAAAATTTTTTTTAAAAATAATACAAACAACAGTAAGTGTTGGTGAGGATGTGGGGGAAAAGGCTCACTCATACATTGCTGGTGGGACTGCAAATTGGTGCAGCCAATATAGAAAACAGTATGGAGATTCCTTGGAAAAGTGGGAATGGAATCACCATTTGACCCAGCTATCCCACTCCTTGGTCTCTACCCAAAGGACTTAAAACTAGCATACTACAGGGACACATCCACATCAATGTTTACAGCAGCACAATTCACGATAGCTGAACTGTGGAACCAACTTAGATGCCCTTCAATTGATGAATGGATAAAGAAAATGTGGCATATATACACAATGTAATATTAATCAGCAATAAAAGAGAATAAAATCATGGCATTTGCAGGTAAGTCGATGGAACTGGAGAATACAATGCCAAGAGAAGTTTGCCAATACAAAAAAAAACAAATGTGAATGTTTTCTCTGATATAAGGAGGCTGATTCATAGTGGGTTTGGGAGGGGGACCACGGGAAGATTAGACAAATTCTAGATAGGGCAAAGGGGTGGGAGGGGAATGGAGGGGGTACAGGGGTAGAAATGAGGGTGGAATGAGATGGACATCATTACCCCAAGAACATGTATGAAGACACGAATGGATTGAATATACTTCCTATACAATCAGAGATATGAAAAATTGTGCTTTATATGTATAATATGAATTACAATGCATTATGCTGTCATATATAACAAATTAGAATAAAAAAATTTTTAAAAAGACATGGAGGAATCTTAAATACAAATTACTAAGTAAAGAAAATAATATAAAAAGGCAATGTATTGTGTGATTTCAACTATATAAAGTTCTGAAAGACAACCATGGAGACAGTAAAAAGGTCAGTGACTTCCAGGGATTTGCAGGAAGAAAGGAATGAATAGGTAGAACATAGAAAATTTTTATTGTATTATTTAGTATGTTCTGTATGGTACTACAATTTGGAGTAAATATCATAATGCCTTTTTCCAAATCTGTAGAATGTACAAGCATTAAGAGTGAACTCTAATATAAACTATATACTTTGATGTTGAAGTTTTATTAATTGTAACAAATGTATCACTTAGGTGTATTGTTAATAGGAGGGTAATGCTTTGTGTGTAGGGATAGGGGATATATGGGAATTCTCCATAATTTCTGCTCAATTTTCTACAAGCCTAAAACTACTCTCAATAATAGAGTCTATTTAACAGAGACATGCACCTAATAGAAGAAAAAGTAGGCCCAAATCTACATCATGTGAGCTTAGGAACTGACTTCCTTAACAAGATGTCTAAAGTGCAAGAAGTAAAATCAAGAATCAAGAAATGGGATAGAATCAAACTAAAAAGCTGTTTCTCAGCAAAGGAAACAATCAAGAATGTGAATAGAGGGCCTACAGAATGGGAGAAAATCTTTGCCACCTGCACCTAAGATAGAGCATTAATCTCCAGGATATATAAATAACTCAAAACACACACACACACACCCACAAAAAAAAAAAGCCCAACCCAATCGATAAATAGGCTAAGGAACTGAACAGACACTTCACAAAAAAAGAAATTCAATTGGTCAACAAATATATGAAAAAAATTTCAACATCATTATCAATTAGAGAAATGAAAACTAAAACTACACTGAGATTTCATCTCACTCCAGTAAGAATGCCAATTATTAAGAATACAAGCAACAATAAATGCTGATGAGCATATAGGGAAAAAGGTACACTTAAACATTGCTGGTAGGACTGCAAATTGTTGCAATCACTATGGAAAGCAGTATGGAGATTCCACAAAAAACTTGGAATGGAACCACCATTTGACCCAGTTATCCCCCTCCTCTGTTTATACGCAAATGACTTAAAATCAGCATACTACAGTAATCCAGCCACATTGATGTTTATGGCAGCTCAATTCACAATAGCTAAACTATGGAACCAACCTAGGTGCCCTTCAACAGATGAATGGATAAAGAAAATGTGGTACATATACGCAATGAAATATTACTCAATCATAAAGAAAAATGAAATTATGGCATTTGCTGGTAAATGCATGGAACCAGATACTATCATGCTAAGTGAAATAAACAAATCCCTAAAAAACTAAGGACCAAATGTGCTCTCTGATATGCAGATGCTAATTCACAATGGAGGGGGGTTTGGGAAAAATAGAAGTACTTTGGATCAGACAAAGGGAAATGAAGGGAAGGGAGGGGAAATGGGAATAGGAAAGATAGTAGAATGAATTGAACATTACTATCCTATGTGTATATATGATTACATGACCAATGTAATTCTACATTATACACAACCAGAAGAAGTTATACTCCATATATGTACAATATGTCAAAATACATTTTACTATCATGTGTAGCTAATAAGAACAAATTTAAAAATAAATAAAAATATAATAGAGTCTATTTTTTAAAAAAAGCTTGCATGCTGACCTCCTAACAGCAGCCCAGCTGTTTTTGAATATGAAATATTGCTTTTGCAATTTAGAATAATCCCCTCACCTTTAGAAAGTGTATTTTTCCTGGAACTGTCTGAAGTTCACTGCCATCAGTGTTCTGTCAATCCTCTGTGCATTTTTTTCACCTATTTCTATAAAATTCTGCCCAGTTTCAACCCTACTCACAGCATTTCCCACTATGTTTTGCCAAATAAAGGAGAAAGTTTTTACACTTGAGGGTGACTTCCTTACTTTCAGGAGCATGTTCTCTGAGTGTTGCCCAGTATCATCCTGCTGTTGGTGGTTGCAAGCAAGGACTGGCAAGCCTCCCGCTTAGAACTCTGTGCAAGCAGCTTTTCAGATTATGAATACTAGGACTCTCGCTGCGCTATGCACATTTTTTTCACTTCTTTTGAGATTTCTAGCAGATTACATGTACTTTAACATTTATGTTAAACTCTAAAAGAGCTCTGTCTTCTAATTTAGCAGAAAATGAAGTTTGTGAGTTGTTATTCCTGCTACACGTTTATAATTTGCATGAATTAAAGGAAAAAGATGCTGATTCGTGTAGCCAGGTAATACCAAAGTCTCACTAGGAATGCAAAGAATGCTTATTTTCCTTTTCTACTATCCCTATATGCTTTATAATGAGAGAGTAATCAATGCTATATGCTGGCCAGATTCTTCCCTTGATAAAGGAAACACTCATTCTCAGCGACTGAGAATATTAGGTTGGGGACTTTCAGCCCCATTTCCAGTAGCCTCCCACTTCTACTTCCAGATCAATGGTGGTCTAAAGAGGTTTGGCTCTCTTGTCTGAATTCAGAACAACTCTGAAGAGTTATCCCAATTCCAGAGCTTCCTGTGGGATTAGTTGAGGCCTTTGTTGCAACTGCAATACAATTTAACTCCTACTTCTCAATCTTAATTTTTTTTTACTCCTTACATACATGAATCCTAAGAGTACTCCCACAATAAACTTCTTACATTGCAAATCTCCTTTTTCAAACTCTTTTCTAGGATAATTACTCTAAAAAAAAAAAAAAACTATTGATTCTAGGTGTGAACCAAAGAACCAAATTCTAAAATGAGATTTTGTAGCTGGATTACATGCTATCTAGCAATGAGAATACTGTTGCTGAAGACAGGAAGAACACAAATATCCTCTGGCATGCTATACTAATACAATTGTTAAAACTTTCATGAATGGAAATTTTTTTTATTTTGTTTTAGTTGCTGATGGACCTTTATTTTATTTATTAATTAATCTTATGTGGTGCTGAGAATCGAACCCAGTGCCTCACACATGCTAGGCAAGCACTCTGCCACTGAGCCACAACCTCAGCCCCCAGAATGGGGTTTTGACTAAACAGAGTATGCTGAAAGAAATAAAATATGAGGCATTTGAGAAATTCGCAGGAAGTAGTAAATATTATAGCTTTGGATATTATATAAGTTTGCTAGGACTGTTTTATAAAACTACCACAAACAACCATAATTTATTCTCAGGTGTGGCAGCTAGGAGTTCAAGACCATGGTGATGAAAGGGTTGTTTCCATTTGAGAACTGTGAGAAAGGACTTGTCCCATACCTCACACTGGCTTTTGCTGGTTTGTTGGCAGTCTTTGGCATTCCTTGGCTTGCGGAAGCATCCGCTTGATGATCTCTGCTTTCATCTTCAAAGGAAGAATTTGTGTCAAAATTTCCCTTTATACAAGGATACCAGTCGTTATGAATTGAGGCTAAACATAAAAATTAGGTAAGATGGGTCTTACCTAATTACATCTGCAGTGACTCTACTTCCAAATACAGTCACATTCTAAGGTAATGAGGTTTAGGACTTCAATATATGAATGGGAGGGGGGACAATTTACCTTACAACAGGGATGACGGATATATACATTAGAGAAAAATAATAAGATTATGAAGGTCATTAATTCTCAGTTAAAAGATAAATGTACAGGGCATTGTTGGCAACACATATAAGTATGTCATTTCCTACATCTAGAGAGAGGAATAAGTGCAGATCATACCCAGGACCTAATTACAAGAGTACCAGAGCTCCAGAGGACATGGAATTTTCAATTATGGCAGGTTTGAGGATCCACAATTGGGAAGAACTAAGTCAGTGGAGCATGGGACAAGGACCTAAACTTGATGCACTCAAACGTCTTGAATCCCAAATCCCCTGAGTTCTCTGAATGCACAAAAGTGACCCACACCTCCCTGGATATAGGCTGGTGGTATCCAATGACTCTCAGGTAAAGGTCTCTGTCTTGAAATACAACATGTACTTTCTTCCAGATCTTCTCTTTTTCTTTCCCTTCTGGCCAGAACAAAAACTAGAGTTAAGTCACAACATCATCTAGTCGGGGAGGGGTTGAGCCTACTAATACATGAATGGAATTACACCCCAAAGGAGTTGCAGGCACATGCACTGGAAGAAGGCATGAGACTAGGCATGCTAGTGGGCCTTACTTGATGAGACAAATGGAATAGAATAAAAAGTTAAATGAATTTATCAATATGGGAGAGTTCTCCCATGATACAAAGTTTAATACTCCATAAAGGATCCTAAGAAATGGTAATAATGTGCTGCTAGGATATTTCCAAGTGTTTCAGAGTAACCACTTGGTCATAGTAAGTAAAAAAAAAAAAGAAAGAAATGCCTGAACTGACAAAGCAGACAGTGGGAAAAGAGATCAACAGGTCTCAGCAGTTGGCCTGCTAAATGGACATTATGTAAGGCTGGAAAACCCAAGAGAAGCATGTTGGAGGACATTCCGTTTATCAAAATTATAAAGATTGAGCTCTCTAAGCGAGAATCAGCATCATTAAGATGTTCATTGGCATCTACCTGGAGGAGGCCAGGATTGATAGCAGGAGAGGCTATTAAAGAACTGGATTCTTTCATAGGAATGACGATCATAGCAGCTTAGATTAACAGTGGCCATTATGGAAGCACTTAGTCATGAAGAGCAGGATTGGCATAAATATTGTAATGAGAAGCAAAGTGGGAGGATTAGCAACAGAGACCTGACCTGCAGAGACCTATGGAGATAGTCAGAAGAACATAACATTCCTAGGAATGAAATATAGGGATAGACAGCAAGATGTTTCCCACTTTATAACCTCTAAAGAAATCAAGAAAGAACCAACAGAAGCTGAGGGCAGCTGCTATAAAATAAAGTTACAATGAATCCTCAATTTTCAGATATAAACTAATTTTAGACCCAGAATCTACTGACTGAGGAGACGCTGAAGAAATAATCTTAAAACACCACAGCAGCAGTGTACAATAACAGCTATTATTCACATAAGACTTATGGCCATTGACTCACATAGCTGATACCAGAGATATAAAGCATTGTCCTCGAAATCCTATTAGCATGGTGCTAGATGAGGTCCGGAAGATAAGGGGTATCCTGGCATAAATTGAATTCAGAGTGGAGCCCCAAGGTCCGTGGACTCACCCAGTGGTCATTCCCTGAGTGAACAATGGAAATGGACATTGTAGGAAATTTTCAGAACTCTCACATTTGTCCTTTGACCTGTAATATAAGTGCTATCAAAGTGAGTGCATTGGTTTCCTCGGGCTGCTGTAACAAGGAGGCACCAACTAGGTGGCTTAAAAAACAGAAACTTATTTTCTCACTGTTATGGAACCTAGAAGTCTGAAATCAAAGGGTCATGGCGTTGGCTACTTCTGAAGGACTCAGGAAAGAATCTATTCAAGCCTCTCTCCTTGGTTTGTGGAAGACATTCTTTCCCACATCATTTCCATCATCTTCCTTCTACATGTGTCTGCCTCCAAATTTCCCCTTCTTATAAGGATATCAATCATAGTGGATTATGAATCCATCCTACCCTTAACTAATTGCATCTGCAACAACACTTCTTACAAATAAGGTCACATTCTGAGGTCCTGAAGGTTTGGGCTTTAACATATGAATTTTTTGAGCCAGGTTCCACCTATATCCCACTCAGGTGGTGGAAATGGGGTTCCCCTTGGTGGAATAAGCTGGCTAAAAAATAAAAGCTAAGAGAAATAAAACAGTACAAAAACCCACAGAACACAGAAAGTAGTTTCAAAAGGGGGGGCAGGACAGGCAAGTTGGTCAGATGGATGGAGCTTCTGGCAAAACGGCTAGCCCACCCCTGCTTTATTTTATATTGAGAGACATCAAAGGCCTTCCATGGAATGTTCTTCTCCAAAGAAGTTTAAAAGTAGGCTGTTCATTCCCTACTGGGTTACGCCCATCATTCCCAGCAGAGGAAAGGTCATATGCATTGGGCAATCCATTGCCATGGGAGAGCCATGTAAAGTTCCCAATGCCAGGCCTATCTCTCCCTGGCTTCTATGCCGAGAGAAGATCCTCGTGTATTTCGCAGATGGCTTCCCGCAGAGGGGGTAGTTTGGTATATGGGTGAAAGCTAAAAATGGAAAAAGTGGCACCACATCTCCACTGATGAATGAGTAGTGAAGTATCCCAAAGAAAGAATATGCAAGAACTCTAGCAAATACTTGTCTCATTGCATCAGAATAGATCAGGGCACTGAGAGCAGAAAATTTTGGAGATAAAAGAAAAGAAAAAAAGGGACTTAGAAATGGAGCGGGTAGGTAGATGAGATAAATGTATGGCAGGGAGCATGAACTGCGAAATGTTTGTATCACAAGTCAAGATACACCCGGGTGAATTTTCCATGGAAAATTCAAACAACCAAGCAGACAGAATGATTTGATTATTTTGATGTTAGCCAGCCTAACTCTGTCATCAGCTACTCCAGCATTGGCAAAAAATGGGCACATAAGTGGAGCAGCCAAAATGGCAGGGATGGATGGAAGCTGTGTGTGGATCAATAAGAGGGCCACACACTCACCAATGCTCTCTATTCTGCTGTTGCTGCTGAATCTCTAACCCATCAAAACCAGAGAAAAGTGCTGTTCATTCCTCAAGGAGATCAAACTGTCAAGTGAAGATAGGTTACTTCCAACCCCTTCCATTCTGAAAGGTATAGAGAGTCATCTTAATTGGTGTCAATGTGTTTTCTGCTTATAGGTTTTCCTTTTCTTGCATTAAGGTCTCAGACACCACCACTATCCAAAGGTTTACAGAGTGTTTGATGCATCAAATGAGATCTGAATGTCAAGGGAATGATCCATTTTAAGCAAAGGAGATATGGCAGTCAGCACATAGCCATGGAGACCACTATTTTTATCATACTGAGCCATCCAGAACCTGACAGCCTAATAGAGCAAGGTAATGATCTGTTAATAGCAAACCTGAAATGCCAGCATGGAGATGAGAACTAAGTGACATTTTACAGGAGAGACACCACCCCCCAGGACACAGCATATACAGTAAATCAAAGACCTTCTTGTGTTGTCATATTTACACTAAGAAGGCTACATGGATGTAGTTCACAATCAATGTTCCCACCATCACCACTTCCAGTGGATTCCTTGGACAATTTGTGCTTTTCATCTCTAAAACTCTGGGCTCCTTAGGTTTAGAAGTCCAGATTTTCAGAAGAGACTACTTCTACCAAGGGATAAAGCAAGAGTCCCTTTCAGTTTTAATGTCTAACTGCTATACAATAACTTAGGCCTTACGTATTAAAGGAACAGAAGACAAGAGGTAATTGATCCTATTCTCAGATGGAGGTAGACAGCTATTACATAGTAGAAGCAGAGATGACTATTTTTGCCACTCAATGACCCCCTTGAGCATTTCTTAATACTTCCTTGCCCAATTTTTACAGTAAATGAACAAGAAGTGCAGCAGCCATGACCAGTCACACATGATAACCAGGGATCAGACACTTCAAGGATAAGATCCTGTCACACTACCACATGAGCAACCTAGACCAGCAGAGGTGCTAGCTAGGCTTGAAGGGAATTCAGAATGGGAGGAAGGGATGAAAAACAATGAGTATTGCAACCTTGACATCGTCTTCTATAGCACAGACTATATTTTAACCTACTTACCTTGCTCTTTTAAGTTTTTTAATACCAAGAAGTTATCCAAAATCCTAAAGGTCGATTCTCAAAATCTGTTCGACAAAGAAAGCAGATCTAAACAGGATATAGCTGATGCTGTGTGTTTGAGACACTCTTATAGACTCAAGCATTCAGTTCTGCTGTTGCTGAGAATATTGGCAGCTGACAATCTCAACTGAGTTGCTCTATTCATTTGACCTTAACCAAAGAGAGCCTTCTTGCCCGTGTCATGACTTCCTTCTGGAGCCAGCCCAGATGCACGGGCTTATTCAATGTAGCAGTACAAAATTCAGCTCCTTTGTTTTAATTTGGGTCAAATTTGTAGGGTCCTTTTGTCCTCAGTTTCCTATGGGATGGACTAGAGCCTTGGTTTTATCTTCATCATAGTCCAGTTCCTCTTTGTGCTCAATCCCACTTCCTTCACAACCCCACAAATATCATTCCAAGGGCACTTGATTCCCTAAACAATACATCATAACAATTTCCTTCATGCAAATTTATGACTCCAAGTCTGATCTGTGACACAAAGATCTGATTGCTATGTGATTCTAGAAACTTCCCATCTAATTTACTTCTTAAATTGCTTATACTTAGAAATATTTTGAAAAGATTAATTTTACTATAATAAGACCATCACCCCATCAGTCAGACCCAGGTTCAAAGTCAGCAATTATATTAACATACTGAACTGCCCACATGACCTAATGAAAAAGCTGATCCTTATATACCTGACTTGTTGGCTTCTAGCACATCTACTCCCTCCCCACCTTTTATCCCTCTTTCCTCTCATATCATCCAGTCACTTAAATCACTGGGGAGTTTAAAACACAGGAGAATGATCTCCTTCCTGTGTGAAGAGAACACTGTTCCCAGAACTCTGTTGTTTAAATAATGTTACATGCTATTTAAAAGAGTAAAATGATTCACTGAACCAGTCTTACAGACTTAAAACTCAGCAGCAGAGAAAAACTTCACAGTTCCGAGTAGAAGAGATAAGAAAAGGCAAATTTTTAATGAACTATTTCATGACCATAAAGTGACCATAAGCATATATCTTTGGTCAATATTCATAAGAAATATTACTGCCATGATCACTTCTTGAATTCCTGGAACTCTACTTCATTCTTTTCTTCCCTTTATTCTGACCACCACATCTAATTTTAGCAAGTCTGTTGATTCTATTTCCCACAGTAAATACAGGCATCCCTCAGTGTCTTTGGGAGACCCACTCCCCCGCTTAAAACTCCTCCATACATTCTCCTTTGCTGTTAAAATGAAATCACAGATCATCCTGGGTTCCAGTGCCCTGTATAATCTGGCCCCACCCAGATTATTACCTCTTCTTGACATCTCACGCTACTTACTCATAACCTTACAAATATGCTTAGTCTACTTAGGCTGCTGTAACAAAACACCATAAACTGGGTGGCTTATAAACAACAGAAATTTATTTCTCACAGTTCTGGAGGATGGAGAATTCTAGATCAAAGCACCAGCAGATTTGGTGTCTGGTGAGGGTCTGCTGCTGGTTCATGCACTGATGTTTTCTCACTGGGTTTTCATATTGTGAAGAACCTAGAGAGCTCTCTAGGGTTTCTATTATAAGGGCAATTTCCCATTCATGAGGCTTCTGCCCTCATGACCAAATCACGTTCCAAAAGCCCTACCTCCAAATACCCTCACATTGGGGATGAGTTTTCAACATATGAACTGAGGTCTGGGCATAAACATTTAGTCCATAGTAGCCACCAAACTTTCAAGTTGTACTCACTTTTTATACTCTCTTCCAGGAAAGTAGAGATGATCCACAAAATGAAAATCTGCTGAACCTTTTTGAAATCTTGTGTATATCTTTACCTTAACCAGGGAATTGTGTGTACATTAAGAAATCACCTTACTTACTAGGTTAAGTAAGAAAGGAAACTCGGGAATAGTAATGGAGGCAGTACTATAGCATAGAATCCCAACAAATATGTATTTGGTATTGGTTGGGAAAGATAATGAAAAATAAGCCCCCAGCCTTCCAGCCTCTTATTCCCCACTTGTTAGAGACTTAAGAACCACCACAACAAAGAGCATTTTATTGGACTAAAGTGCCAGCCAGTTAATGATTCTGCTCCCTCATTTACAAATTTAGATATTCTAGAGTTCTCATATTTAATGTCATTTTCCTGCTCCTAGAGCTATGTTAAAAACTACTCCGTTGACAAAATAGCAATGATGCCAGATGGAGGAAAAAAAAAATACCGAATGAGGCATGCATGGGTTTCTTCACACTTTCTAGGAAGTTCAGACTCCCTAGAAAGGAGTTTCAGGGGATTGAATTGCTTGACTGCCATTGTTGGATCTTTATATGTCCAACAGCTTTCAAAACAGAAGCTCTCTAGCCTTGTATTCAGGAACAAAATATGCATCGTTTACTTTCTGCGACTCTAATTGCTTTTTTACTGTTGATTGAAGTCAAAAGAAGGGCCATGCAATAGGGAAGATAAAAGAAAATGGGACACTCTTAGCTTGTAACTGCTTTGAACAATTCATTGGAGCTCCAACTGACTGTTAAGTGAAGCAAGTACCACAAGGATTTCAACACAATTCTGAATTTCAGTACAAGTAGATAGAAATCACTTGTGTGTGAGAGAGAGAAGATCCATAACACTGTACACATGGAGTTACTGTACCCAGACTCAACTTTAAAACACTCTTGGAAGAAATCACTCATTAAGATGGTGATATGGGGGGGGCTGGTGTTGTGACTCAGTGGTAGAGTGGTCACCTACCACAGGTGAGGCTCTGGGTTCAATCCTCAGCACCACATAAAAATAAATTAATAAAAATAAAGGCATCGTGTCCACCTACAACTAAAAAATATTAGTCACTAAGCCACCCCCTAGGACTCAGCAGCCTAGCCCTCATGCCCCCTTACTTCATGACACTGGGTTCTGACCCCCACCTTCTCCTGCAGCTGCCATGCCTTCTGCAGGCCATAGGTCTGCTCTCCAGACCCTCTACTCTTTTGACTCTTTTGTTGATGCAAACAAGGGTGATGACCTGCTTTCTGCTGGCTCTGAGGATTATATTAATATAAGAATTCAAAAGAGAAATGGCAGGAAAACCCTTACTACTGTCCGAGGAATCTCTAATGATGTCGATAAAAAGAAAGTAGTGAAGACACTTAAGAAGAAATGTCCTTCAATGAAACTGAGATCCAGAATAAGGAGAAGAAATTCAACTACAAAGTGACCACCCCAAGAACATAGGCCAGTTCCTGATAGAGACTGGATTGGGCAAGGACCATCAGCTGAAGGTTCATGGATTTTAAGTGTTTGTGGCTCACTGAAGCTTAAGTGAGGATTTCCTTGCAATGAGCAGTATCTCTCTTCTGTCCCTTGTCACAAGTTTTAAAACCTCACAGCTTGTAGAATGTAACCATTTGGAGTCCTCATTTAACTAGTATAACTAACTCCTTCATTCAATAAACTTAAAAAAGCCATGCAAAAAAAATACACATTAAAAAAGATTGTAATACAACTTTTCTCAAATACCTACTTCCTTTTTTTGTTTTGTTTAAATTTAGGGTGCTAAGTATTGAACACAGGACTTTGCACATACTAAGGCCCTAGGTTCTACCACTGAGTTGTACCCTGAACCCACTAATAATAATAATTGCTATAATTTGTAAAATTATAGGCATCGAAGTAAGGTACACACTTGCCAATTCTCTCCAACTCCTTTAATTTAGTACTACTAACATCATACTACTTGGCTATGGCTCTTAGCAAAAGCAGTTGGGATTATCAGTGGTCTAGAGGTGGGATCCAGGCACACGGACATTGGATAAGTTCAGGAAGAACACTACCAATGTCATCTTGCTAGAAAATGTATGATAGTAAAAAGCAGTATGGAGATTTCTCAAAAAACTAGGAATGGATCCACCATTTGACCCAGTTATCCCACTCCTCAGTATATATCCAAAGGATTTAACAGCAGAATGCTACAGTGTTGTAGGCACATCAGTGTTTATAGTAGCACAAATTCACAATAATAAGCTATGGAACCAACTTAGGTGCCCTTCAACAGATGAATGGACAAAGAAAATGTGGTATTTATACACGATGGAGTATTACTCAGCCATAAAGAAAAATGTCATGACTTTATGACATTTGCTGTGGAGATTAAGATACTAAGTGAAATCTGCCAGTCCCCCCCCCCCCCGCAAAAAAGAAGCTAACTCACAATAAAAGGAAGGAGAGGATGAATAAAAGTTCAGTGGATCAGAATAAAAGGAATAAAGGAAAGGGTAGGGGGATAGGAAAAAGAGAGCCAGTAGAATGGATCTGACATAACTTGCCTATAAACATATATGAATACACCACAGTGAATTTCACCATCATTTACATCCACAAGAATGGGGTCCTAATTAGGAAAAGACATAGCCCATATTTGTATAATTATATCAAAATGGAATCTACTGCCATGTATAATAAAAATAACCAATTAAAAAATCAAAAAGCAAGCAACTGTCATAGCTATGAAGAAAATGTGAAGGGGTTTTTATAGATGCCAAATGGCCCTGACTTCTTTGATGTTGAAGAAATCCTTGTCTGAGATGTAAGGACTATGACAAATATTAGTACTCTCCAAATAAAATTTAAATGTCTTAACAGGCAGACCAACCCATATACAAAGCCAGATGATGTGGTCATCAGAGTCCTATATTCCAAAAGGAAGGAATAGTATAAGATTGCTGTAGCTCTTAATACATGTCAACCTCCGAACTGAATCCCAGACAAACCATCAGTGACTAGCTTCATATCAAGTTGGAAATCACATTATTGTAGGAGGTCCAGCTATGAGGCCAGCCTTTCATTTGTGAGGAGCATATAAGAACTTCTCTTTTCAGGTTGGATTGGCCAGTGAGAAGACTGCTTTAGTCAGTTTATTCAGTATCAATTTCTAAACATCACTGTTTTGTGACAGAGAATGTTATGCTGTTTTACTAATTGCCTACTGTGGCTCAGGAGTTTTAAATGCCTCATGATTTATATTCTTATAATGACAGAGATCTGAATAGTTGACCTGTTGTTTAATCATCCTTCATAGGAAAACTTGTTTCAATTTTTTTCTTTTTCTTTCTCTCTTTTGGGTATTTGTTTTTGTTACAGTTTCTTTATGAACCACTTTGAGGTGCACAGTTGGATCCAAGTCCTGGTGGAGGCTTTATTGATTCTGCCTGTTGATTTAGTAAATAATTGTAAAAACAGCAAAATTCCATCTTTTCTATTTACTCATTCCAATCTCCTTTTTATTTGCAATATTTTGGAATCTATTTAACTGGTCATCTTAACTACGTAGTTGCCATCTATGAACTGAACTTCGACAACCTGTAGATTATTAACCAAAACTTACCCATACAAAATGTTTCTCTATGCCTCCCTTTCCCTCTTGACTGCTCTGGGCTAAGGAAAGTGGCAAAAATTCGCATCTGCCCTGGGCTATGTTACCTGGATGTTGTAAAAATCCTGTTAACTGCCAAACACAGTGGCATAGACCTATAATCCCAGTGACTCAGGAGTCTGAAGCAGGAGGATTCGAAGTTCAAGGTTAATCTCAGCAATTTAGTGAAGCCCTAAGAAACTTAATAAAACCGTGTCTCAAAATTAAAAGTAAAAGGGCTTAGGGATATAGCTAAGTTGTAAAATGCCCCTAAATTCTATCCTCAGGAATCCCCCCTCAAAAAAAAATTCAGTTTGCTAGATTAAAATTTAATTTCTAGTGCTTTGAAAACACTAGGCAATAAAGTGTCAATATAGTCCCAAACACTAGTCAATAAACTCCTGTCTCACTTCTCAGTATCCCTGACAATGTCATATCCTTAAGACTTGATAGACTGGTCCATGTTATTAGACCTTAAATATAGTAGTTCTGCCTAGGTGTGTAGCAGCACAAGACTGTTTATAGTAATGATAAAATGAACATGACTTCCTCTTCGGGAGACTGCCACACTCTAACAGACATTCTTTCTCCTCTCCTTATTATTTGCAAGGGTTGAGGATAATTTGGGGATATATTTTCTGTTATAAAATTATTTCTTGATAATTCAACTTTTATGCAATGTTCATTACTCACAATACTACATTAATTATAAGGAAAAAAGGAGAATGGCCAAGGAGCTCTTAGTATAATGGTTCCCACAGTAAACTTAGTCTTATTGAGGGTATTGTAACCTGATGCTATTCAATGTCCAACTTACATAACAGCTGTCTTTCAGAATCCGTGCCACTTAAAAACAACTTATGATTATAATTTGGCTTCCAAAAATATCTGCCTAAAAAAGGATGTGCTGATCACACTAACAGAATTATTTTACCTTTGTGAGAATTCTGTTTCTCTTTTTTAGTTAATGATTTGGCATTCTAACTTTCAACATCATTTTATAAAAACTCTGATTAATATGATCCTGCCACTGGCAAGTAGACCCACTCTCAGTACTGATTAAATGAGTTTTGAGAGTCTTAAAAGCAGAGAATCAATTTCTGTATTGTAGAAAATTCATCAAGGCAATGTCCTTTGAAGACTCATCTGAGAATCTAGCCTTCCTTCCCCAATATTTTTTCAGCATATGCTGTTTGTGTGTGTGTGTGTGTGTGTGTGTGTGTGTGTGTGTGTGTGCTGTATGCCGAACACTGTTCCTATACAAAATTGTAAGAGTTACCAAAGGTATTAGGAAAAAATTAAATAAGTATTTGCTGGGCCATATTTTTATAAAATTACCTTATATTTATTTATAACTCACAGGTAAATTTACATTAAGTTAAATAATTAGTTATTGGGAAACTTCTACATCTCTATCTTCTGGTAAATGTAAGGGAGCTTAAGAAATATAATAAAATATATATAATATAACATGCATGAAATAGGAGGATATCTAGCTTCTATAAGCTTATTAATTGAGAAGACACATGAAACCAGAAAATATGAAATATAAGAAAAAGTTAATATGCAGCTACTGTTAACATTCAGTATTAAGTTTCTCATGTAGCAATATTCATTGACCACTTACCACATGGGAGACAAATGTGGCCATGAACAAAACAAGATGATGTTACACTTATTGAAAGTTTATTTAAAAAGATCTTTAAAAGTGTCACAGCTAAGATTTCTTTGTACTGATTATATGAGAGCCTTTGCTAAATGCTTTATTGACAAAAATTACTCACTTATGTCTCACAAATTTAAATTGAGTCTCATATTTTTAAAATTGCATATGAAGGAAATGTGGATAGGCTGAATAATGGCTTCCTAAACATTCCAGTACGTTAATCCCCAGAACTTGTGAATATGTTACATGGTAAAATGGGACTTTGCAGATGTTCTTAAGGATTATGAGTTGGGGAGATTATCTTGCATTCTAGGTGGGCTCAGTGTAATCACAAGAGACTTTACAAGAGGCTGGTAGGAGGATCAAGATCAGTAATGAATGTGAAGTCAGAAATAGAAACTGGAGTGAATTGAGGCAAGGGGCATGAGCCAAGAAATGCAAGTAATCTCAAGAAGATGAATAGTGCAAGAAAACAGATTCTTCTCTAGAATGTCCCGAAAGAATATGCCCATGGACATCTTGATTTTAGCACAGTGAAACTAATTGCAGGCTTTTGTCCTCCAGAACTTTAAAATAATAAATCTGTGCTCTTTTAAACCACTCAGTTCATGTCAATTTTTATAGTAAGAATAGGAAACAAATTCAGAAGGGTAGAATTTTAAAGTTTTTCTTCTATTTATTTTGTTTTACTAGGAATTGAACCCAGGACACTTTTCCACTGAAATACATACTCACCTCTTTTTTATATTTTATTTTGAGATGGGATCTAAGTTGCTGAGGCTGACCTTGAATTTGAGATCTTCTTACATCAGCTTCTCAAATTGCTGCAATCATAAGCATGAGCCACCATACCTGGCTTCACTTATCAAATATTACTGAGCACTCAGTAGGTGCAATACTTCCCACTGACACATAACTTGTAATTTTGGAGATCCACAAATAAGACATAGTTCCCACCGTCAAGAAACTATTTCCTCTAGGCTTTATCATCAATTTATAAATACCTCTATGACTGTCTTTTACTCTATCTTATAGTTGTTTATGTGAATATCACTCCCAAGAAGGCAAGATCTTATGGGCACAGGCTAGGTCACATTCATTTTTTTAAGCATGGAATGCAATAAATGCATGTTTATGTGTGCACTTGTTATGGTTTGGATGTGAGGTGTCCCCAAAGGCTCATGTGTGAGCCATTGCAAGAAGGTTTAGAAGAGAAATGATTGGGTTATGAGAGCCTCAACACAATCAGTGAATTAATCCCCTGGTGGGAATTAACTGAGTGGTAACTGAAAGCAGGTAGGATGTGACTAGAAGAGGTGGGCATTGGAGGTATAGCTTTGGTGGTAATATTTTGTATTTGGTAAATGGAATCTCTCTGCCTCCTGATCATCATGTGAGCTGTTTCCCTCCACCACACTCTTCTGTCATGATGTTCTGCCTCACCTTAAGCCCTAAGGAATGGAACTGGCTGTCTAAGGACTGAGACCTCTTACTGTGAGCCCTCAAATAAACTTTTCCTCCTCTACAATTTTTCTGGTTGGGTCTTTTACTCACAACACATACACAAAAACAAACAAACAAACAAACAAACAAAAAAAACCTGTCTAAAACAGCACCTGATCAACTGAGTCAACCTAAAAGTGAGATAAAGTAAACCCATGCTACAAATCAACATTTTAAGTTGACAGAGAAAAAATGGTAGATTAGCTCCCCAAGAGTGAATTTAAAACAGCAGTTCTGCAGTAGCAAACTGAAGAAGGAAGACTGTGAGAAAATACTGCAGATATCTCAATGAGCTAGGAACCAAGTGAAAACCAAAAATATTTGTTTCTAGAATGGAAAGATAATTAACAAAAACAATGGTGATAGCAGTGTGCTGTGGCTCTGTTCAAGGTAAAACTCCCTTCCAATGAAATGAAAGACATACTTCCACTGAGATTTTTTTAAAAATCTGAACCTGTCCAACAAATTCATAATATAAGCAGAAAATAAAGTCAGAAATAATTACCTGAGTCAGTGCTGGAGAATGTCCTGGCACTATCCAATGGGGGGTAAAAATGAAATAGATAAAGTAGATAAGAAGCAACAACTTAAGACTTTTTGTTTGGGCTTCCTGAGAAGCAGACTATGGGATCCCTAAACCTTACCTTTATTATTCATATTTTGCTGCCTTTATTTTTCTCTTTCTTTTTTCCCCTGTCCTTGGTATAATTGTTTTTTTAATACTCAAGACCAGTTACTTTGGCTCTGCTCTTCATGAATCAGTAGTGCCCATGCTGTAAGTCAGTCTGGGCATAGAAGTGACACAAACTAGATGGATAGTCAATTGGTCTGCAGAGAAGAGAAAATCAAATGGAATTTCATTTGAAATTGACAGTCTGATTTCTGGGATAGGGAGTATGGCCAATGGGAAAGAGGGAAAACTAGGACAGATTAGGGTCAAGAGGAAATCTGAGATCCCTTGAGCTACAACCCTCAAGTTCAGAAGGAGCTAGAAGATAAACACATATCTCACACACATTCCCCCAGCATATGATAGAGGCTTTCAGAACTAAGAGTGTGACACAACTCAATTCAAAAACCTCAGCCAGAAGAAAAAATAACTCTAACAATTATTACTACATTTCATTATTACATAAACTGTTTGCTATTAACTAATTCCTAGTGTCTCCCTACATTTTTTATTTTGTCAGACTTCTATCTAATTTTATAGGTTTTGTCCATTAATTGGATCCTCTTTTATTACCTCTTTTCTTCTCTTCATCTCCATTCCATTCTCCTCTCCTTCATCCTTTTTATTATTCCCATTTTAACTTTTATCTCCCTACCCTCACTCACCCTTTTTGTTCTTTTTTCCTTTATTTCTTTATTTTTCATCCCATCATCTTATCATTAGTGCTTAGCCTTTTCAACCTATTCTAAAATATTTCTCCACCATATTTTCCTTGGTTAATAAAATCATAGAGATCATTGGTAATAAATTTTATAACATATGTTGATACATGGTTTTTTAGTAAATTACCATTGTTACTAGTGGTTGCTCCCTCTTTTCAAGGAGGTACTGAGGGTTGAAGGTAAGACTTTGATTGTGGTGATCCAATGTGTTAAAGCTAAGGTAAATCCTCAGCTCCAAACTTACTCTAAAGAGATAACTACTAAATAAATGACCCCACATAATTTAGAGGAATCCATATTTACAAATGCAAAAAAAAAAAAAATGTGGGACTTCGGAAGACAAGAAGAAACAGGCCAATAAAACACCTCTAAAAATCTACAACTTCCTAATCATGAATCTACTGTACTGATGTGGATGAAATTTCATAAAAAGAATTCAAAAAGTTGATTGTTAAAGTGATCAATTAACTAAAAGAAGATATAGGGAAAAAAGTAAGAGAGAAAATGCAGGACATGGAATAGCATGTCAATAAAGAAATAGAGATTCTGAAAAGAACCAAACAGAAATCCTGAAAATGAAGCACATAACAAATTAAATAAAAAATTTAGTTAAAAATTTTACCAATATATTAGAATATGTCAAAGACAGAATTTTAAGCCTTGTCTGTAAATAAAGCCCTGTCTCCAAATAAAATACAAAAAGGGGCTGGGGATATTGCTCAGTGGTTCAGTGTCCCTGAGTTCAATTCCCAGTACCCAAAAAAAAAAAAAAAGTACACTGTTTCATTTCTATGTGTTTATATAACCTCTTTATTGGTGATGTTTGTTGTTGTTGTTTCTTTATTGGTGATGTTTGTTGATGTTGTTGTTTGTTTGTTTTGTTTCATTTGTTTTTTTGGTATCTCAGATTGAACTTAGAGGCCACTCTACCACTATCCCTAGCCCTATTTTGTATTTTATTGAGAGACTGTGTCTCACTGAGTTGCTTAGTGCCTCACCATTTCTGAGGTTGGCTTTGAACTCATGATCCTCCTGTCTCAGCCTCCCAAACTGCTGGGATTACACAGGTGCACCACTGCGCCTGGCAAAACAATACACTTTTAAATGATGAATGGGTATTTGAATAAATTAGGGAAGAAATTTTTTTAAAATTCTTTGAATCAAGCAAGACTAGTGGTACAACAGAATCTCTGAGATACTATAAACGAGTTCCAGATATGCTTCTCACACTTGGCACCTCAAGCTTGATCCTCATTCAATGTGCATCCATTACATTTTGTTGTTGTAGTTGTTTGGTTTTCATTGTTGTTTTTGTTTTGGTTTGGTTGTCTTGGGGAAAAAACCCAGGGCCTCATGCATGTAAGGCAAGTATTCTACCACTGTGCTAAATCCCTAGCTACATCCATTGCATTTCTGATGACAACTATAATAATAGACTCCTGACTATGGAGTATTCTTAAATCACTTCATGTGGAAGAGGAAAGAGACCTAGTTTTTTATCCTGTCATATGAATTGTTTTGTGAACACTTAAAAGTACATGCTTAATAAATGTCTATATCCATGACAGAATTTAGTCTGAAACTTGCTAGTAGTATAACCTGTATTCAAAGTGGGGGACAAAGTACAACCTCCACCTATCTCACACTTACTGTTATCTGCCAAAAAGAATATTAAGGGCTATGTGTGTCCAAATAGGTCAAGGTTTGTTTACAACACTAGTTATTTTGAATAAAACACTTGTTAGAAATAAAGTTGAAGTATTTAGTTCCTATTTCCTTAAATCCTGATTATGAGAGACTATGTTTAGTAGTTTCAAATAATATCAGTTTTGGATGAAGAGCCAATATTTGCTGTTATTGTAGTAAGGAGCTTTACTTGTCAACAATTATATCATTTGTGATCAAAATTCAGTATACAAAATAGCATGAATTATTTTTGCTTTTTAAGAGTTTAGTAAAAATGAAGTTGCCTGAATTCATCCCTTGACCACACTCACATTTAAATTCTACAATCTGGCCTCATAGGAATGGGACATAAACTTAATGGAATAAAATGAGTTCTTGAACACTATCCCCAGGGACCTGTAAATTGCTTCTGTAGTAGGAAGAAAGTTCAAAGGTATTTTTTTAAAGTAAACATTTGTTTCCTCATTGCTATTCAATTATTAAAGGCCAAGGGTGTTCTTAGTATAGCTCTAATTTTGCAATAGTGCACAGGGAGAAAGGTGATCTCTAAAGCAAAGTCATACATAGTTGGAGTAATTCAAGTGCTCTCTCTCTCTCTCTCTCTCTCTCTCTCTCTCTTTCTCCCCACTGAAATAGACACTTCACAAAGAACTGTATTCTTCTTGCTTAATTGAGTGAACCTTCAAATTCAATGACCTTCAAAGTTATGCTTAGCTTTATGGATCAGGAAGATGTTTTGTTAAATATCCCAGAAGGTAAATACTTTTAGATTAATAAAATGAGACATTGTTTATCAACTTTTTGATTATCTAGGAAGATAATATGTGGAGAGTGGTGACAGTGATTGGGAGACTCCTGAGATTGGGATCCTTGATGACTTCATGACTGTGTCATGCTTGGTGACTGGCAAAGTTTCTATGCAAAGGTGTAGGATGTCCAGTTGCTCTGTATGGGGAGACTCTGTTGTGAGAGTTTTATAGGCTTTGATCTTATTCTCAAGGCACACAGCTCCTGGGAATTCTTTGCTAAGATAACCACAATGTTTTACAATCTGCCCGTGAATTAGTAATTTAAACAATGGACTTTCTTGAGAGCTGCACAATGCACCTAACATTGCACATTGCAACTGTAGATTGTAACTGAGGAAATAGCTGCATACCATTGCTAATTCTGTAACTTTCATGAATACAAAAAAATAATGCTTGCATAGTCTTTAATCAGATTAATGAGACATACATGATAAAGATTGCTGGTGTAATTATTTAGACCTGCTTCTCCATCAGAGAGCAGAGCTCCACCAAATCCCAGCTTTATCTTCAAGATCTGTGTGTGTGACTCTTTATTTCTTCCAATCTCCCATCACCCCTTGCTGTAACCTGCTAGTTTGGCTGCACTGGTGACAGCAGTTAGTGGCCCATACAGATCTGGACACAGGGGATCTTCTTCAATCTCAGATGAGGAGAGCTTCCCGTTTAGGCACATGCCCTGTGAGCTGAAAAAAAAGGCCTCTAAAGTAAGTAAGGTGTGGGAAAAGGCATTAAAAGTTGGGTGTAAAGCATGGGAAATATAGGATTGAAAGAGAAAGATCAAAGAGTTATATCAGAATAATCAAAGATACGCTTAAAAAGAAAGGTATTTCAGTTAGAAGGGCACGGCTTTTGCAGTTCATAGAATATATTACTGAGACATGTCTGTGGTTTCCTGAAAAAGAAACAGTGAATTTGGACTTATGGGATAAAATTGGCAAACATCTCCATGCTAGACTTAAAGCTGAAGGCCCGGATGAATTGCCTATACCTACTTTTACTTTATGGACTTTGGTTCGAGACTGCCTTAGTCCTACTTAAGATAGCATACCATGGCCAGTTCTTGCTGGCCTGAGCTTACTGGCCCTTACCTTGATGACCCCATTACAGATGATGAAAGGTTGCAGAAAGGTCTTATACAAACAGCACCTTCCCCTCCTCCACCAGAGCTTTCATCTTCTGATGATGAATAAGATTTAGAGGAAGGAATAGATCTGATTAGACATGCTCAAGGTGGAGGAGATAGAGATTCTGAAGAAAATTCTGAAGATGATATGGATAATAACAGGGAACTGATTCATGATTTTTCTAATTTGACTATGGCTATCTCTGCTCCAGTAATGCAGTCTAAACCCAAGATGAAACAAGATAAAGTATTTTAAACCACCACTATTCAAGACCTCTAATACAGCAAGGTCTTAGAGCAGCCAGAGAAGCTGGAGAAAATACTGGGGAATTTAAAAATGCATCCTGTTTTTGAAAGAGATGATCCAAACAATCCTGGCCAGAGACTGATATCATATGAACCCTTTCCTTTTTAAACCTTAAAGGAACTAAAAACTGAATGTTCTATGTATGGACCTACATCTCCATTTGTACATAGTTTATTAGAATCTCTTGCCAATGAAGCTTTACCATGATTGGCTTACATTTGCCAAGGTCTGTTTATCAGGGGGCGATTATCTGGTGTGGAAATCTAATTGAACTGAACTTTGCTTGGAATAGGCAGACAGAAATAGAGCTCATGGTATGAATATTACTTATGAAATGTTGACTGAAACTGGACAATTTTCTGATATAACTCTTCAATTAAATTTTGATATACAAGTCTATTTGCAAATAAATGTGGCTGCAAAAGAAAGTCTTGAAGAGAGTTACCAACTAAGAGAGAAAAAAGTACAGATATCAGTAAAATCAAGACAAGGTCCTGATGAGCCATATGCAGATTTTTTTGCAAAACTATATCAAGCTGTAAGCCCTGCGATTGGAGACCCAGATGCTGGCAATTTACTAGTTAAACAATTGGCTTTTGAAAATGCTAATAAGGCGTGCCAAGAGGCTATCAGTCCTTATAAAAAGAAAGATTACATTGGCCTCTGTGCTGATATTGGTAGTGCGTATGTTCAGGGATTGATCTTAGCTATGGCCTTACAGACAGCAGCCTTACAGAAAACCTGGAAGCCTTCTTTAAAAAGTAAATCTTTCAAAAAACTATGTTTCATTTGATGTGGGCATTATGCCAGAAACTGTAAAAAGTTTCAGGATCAAGACAATATTCATTCATCTCAACCAGGTCTCTGTCCTAGATGCCATCGTGGTAAACACTGGGCAAATGAATGCAATCACAAATGGATAAACAAGGACAATATTTGCCTCCCCAGAAGAGAAACAAAAGAAGGGGCCAGCCTTGGCCCCATCAAACAGTAGGGGCTCTATTGCTCACTCCAGAACAGATACAAAATCCAACCCTGCCCTTCGTCCAACCATTCAAGCCCTTGACAGGGAGACATCAGAAAGTGCAGGACTGGATGTCCATCCCACCACCAGATGCATATTAACACCAGAAATGGGACCTCAGGCTAGACCTACTGGCCTTTATGGCCCTTTGCCTTCTGGCACAGTAGGACTTTCACTAGGACACAGTAGTCTTACTATGAAGGGATTTCAAGTACTACCTGGAGTGATAGATTCGTATTTTATAGGAGAGGTAAAAGCCATGGCTCAAACTACTAATTCTATTGTTCAGATACTTCCAGAGAACAACATTGCTCAGATTCTTCTTCTGCCTTTACAAAACTGCAGGAAAAATTTTGTCACAAACACCTAGAGATGATAAAGGATTTGGCTCATCTCATAAAGCATACTGGGCACAATTAGTGAAGAAAGAATGCCCACAATTAGAGCTTAAAATAAATGAGAAATTTTTTCAAGGTATTATTTATACTGGTGCAGATGTTTCCGTTATTTCTATGTTACGTTGGCCTAAGCGTTGGTCTTTACATGAAGCTTCTACTAAATTAGAAGGTGTAGAACATATTTCTCAACCTGCACAAAGTGCTTACTATCTTAAATGGTAATATTCAGACGGAAATAAAGGACATTTTAAACCTTATGGCCTTGACAGTCTGCCAGTTAATTTATGGGGTTGTGACATCTTAAGTAGTATGAGACTTTTACTAATGAGTCCTAGATCTGTCTGTCGTCTCTTCTCAAATGCTTGATCAAGGATTTATTCCCACTAAAGTTTTAGATAAAAATCAACAAGAATGATATTTTCCAGTGTCACAGTCTCCTCAACAAGGACCATATGGATTGGGTTATAGTCCTGATGCTCCTTTTTGTTGGGGGCCTTGGTATCTTCTCCCACCCGACAGCGGCAAAAATTAATTGGTTATCGGAGGACCCTGTCTGGGTAGACCAATGACCCCTAACTGGGGAGAAGCTTTACGTAGCTCAAGTACTAGTCCAAGAGCAGCTTCAAGCTGGTCATATTGAACCTACTTTAAGTCCTTGGGAGACTCCAATATTTGTAATTAAGAAAAAATATGGAAGCTGGAGACTTTTACAAGATCTTAGAGCAATTAATAAAACCATAAAATTAATGGGTACTTTACAGCCTGGACTTCCTTCTCCCATGGCTATTTCAATTGATTACTGTCTGACTGTTATAGATTTAAAAGATTGTTTTTTCACTATACCTCTATATCTAGCTGATTGTAAGTATTTTGCATCTACCATTCCATCTATTAATTTTAAAGAACCAATGAAAAGATATTGTTGGATGGTTTTGCCACAAGGCATGGCTGATAGTCCTACTCTATGTCAAACTTTTGTGGCTCAAGCAATTGATCCTGTGTGTAAACAATATCCTGATGCATATATTATTTATTATATGGATGGTATAGTTTTAGCCCATCCTGATTAAAATGTATTGTTGCAAATTTATGCTTCTTTAGAGACTTCTCTTAAAAATAAGGGTCTATGCATAGCACCTGAGAAAGTGCAAACAACTTCTCCTTTTCAGTATTTAGGCAGTTTGATTGAAGGCCATACAATTCAACCACAAAACTTACAAATCAGAACTGATGTATTACATACTCTCAATGACTTTCAGAAGTTACTGGGAGATATTAATTGGCTCAGACCTAGTTTTAAATTATCTACTGCAGATTTGAGACCTTTATTTGCTACTTAATGTGGAGATCCCTCTCTGGCCTCTCCTCTACAGCTTACAGTGGAAGCTAAACCTGCCTTATCAAAAGTTGAAACTGCTATTAAAAATGCTCAACTTACTAGGGTTAATTTAAAAGAATATATACATATTATTACATTAGCTACTCCTCATACTCCTACAGGAGCTATATGGCAATCTTCAGGATTTATAGAATGACTTTATCTTGCTCACTGTCCTCAAAAACTTTAAATTTATTTCATGATCTAGTTGCTCCGCTTGTTATTAAAGACAGAAATAGAGTTTTTCAATTAGTGGGAGTTGAGCCTTCTCTTATTATGGTAGCTTTTTGAGCTCAACAACAATGCTGGCTTTGGCAAACTTCTCATAACTGGCAAATAGCTTTTGCTGATTTTCTTGGTCAGGTAGATAATCATTATCCTCAAAATAGACTTATTCAGTTTGCTGCAATAACTTCTTTTGTTTTTCAAAAAATTGTTTGTACTCAACCTATACCTAAAGCTTTAACTGTGTTTACTGATGGCTCCAGTTCAGGAAAAGCTGGTTAGCCTTGCTCATACTAAAGTGGTTCAGACTTCTTACAAATCTGCACAAAGAGCTGAGCTTCAAGCTCTCATTAATGCTTAATCTATTTTCCTAATAAGCCACTAGATATTTACAGTGCAATGTTTATACAGTGGGAGTTGCTTTGCATATTGAAACTGCTACAATTGGTCGAACTCAATCTGAAGAATTACTTCATTTATTCCTGACCCTACAAAAAACAATTCAAATGCATCAATATCTTTGCTTTATTGGGCACATTAGAGCTTATTCTAAACTTCCAGGTCCTTTGACAACAGGAAATGATAAAGCTGATTGTCTTACTGCAGTTTGTCAATTAACTCCTCATGACTATGCTCAAGTTTCTCATATTTTCCATCACCAAAATGCTTCTATCTTGTGAAAAAAATTTCATATTACTCAAAAATAAGCTTGTCAAATTGTTTGTCAATGTCCTCGTTGTGTAATGTATACTTCAGTTTTACCTACTGGAGTTACTCCTCGTGGCCTTTGCCCAAATCTATTATGACAAATGGATGTGACTCACATCCCTCAGTTTGGCAAACAATGTTATGTTCATGTTACTATTGACACTTACTCCTGTTTTATCGTTGCTGCTGCTCGAACAGGTAAAAATTCACATCAAGTAATTTCCCACTGTTTAGCTGCTTTTGCAGTGTTGGGACATTCACTACAAATTAAAACTGATAATGCTCCAGCCTATATGGTTCATCTTTTCAATAATCTTGAGATCAATATCATATTAAGCACCAAACTTATACTTTTGGTGTTTAATTTAAGGATTGTATACCTTACAATCCTCAAGGCCAGACAAAAACAAAAAGGGAGAAATAGGACCCCACAAAATTGTTTAAACCATGCTCTGTTTGTATTAAATTTTTTAAATTGTAATGCTGAGGGTCTCACTGCTGCTGAGAGATATAAGATTCATACAACAGCAGGCTCGACCCGTCTGGTCTGTTGGAAAGATTTACAAACAGGACTGCAGGCAGAATGGACCAGATCCAGTGATTATCTGGGGTAGAGATCATATTGTGTTTTTCAAAAAGCAACTCATCCCTCATCCCATTTGAGTACCTGAACATGCTATTCGTCATCTGCTGAGAGCCATTGCCAAGTAGGAATGATGCATGGCAATTTCTTTGTCAGCCTACTCCATGTTGCTTAGAGTAAGGACTCTCCATTGTGGAAATGGGCTTGCCATTGGACCCAGGTCATCTGCAGTGACATTGCATGTATGCTTGAGTAAGGTGACCTTGCTCAAGGACCAGGGTGGATCCAGGTTTAGGGCGGATCAGGTTTTAGGGAGTATCCTGCTCCTTGGGTATAGGGCAGTTCCAGGTTTAAGGTGTACCCTGCTTGGAATAGGGCGTATCCTGCTGCCTCAGGCACGCCCGCTCCTTGAGTTCCCCTTGAGTTGAGCAGGATTCAGAGAGTATTTGGGATTCAGAACGTGGATTTCCCCAGAACGTGTGTAGAGGCCTGTGTGAGTTCGGGAATAAAGAATTGCTGTTTGAATCTACAAGGCTGTGAGTGGCTCGTGATTATGTGCCCAGCCAGACTGCGGCATTTGGTGGCCTGTACAAGGAACGTCTGAAACTTGGAGGTAAGTGAAATTGCTCGCCCCTGAGGGAAGGCGAGAGAATGGGTGACCATTTCAAAAAACAATGTGTTCTTGTTTTGATTTATTTTGTTTTTATTTCAAGTTGCCTGTCCCTAGAACTTTCTCAGGCAAACTGGGGAAAATGGTTGACTCAAGGTTTGAAGTTGTTCGCCTCCGAGGAAGAGAAATTGTTAGAGGAAGGAGGCACCCCAGTAAGACCAAGAACAGTTAGGGCATATGTTGATACAATACAAAAATGTAGCCCATGGCTTTTTAAAGACGAGTTATTAAGTATATCAATGGAACCATCATGGTATCCTGTAGAAGGATTTTTCTTCAACAATAAAATCAAGTACTCTTTACTGACTAAGTTTCATAAGGTAATATATTTAAATATTATGTGTGTTTTCATAAATTGGTAAATAGAAAAAAGTTTAATATTGTTTGTGTCTGTGTCTTTGCTAAAACAAGGTTACTAAGAATTAAGATTCTATCATGTGTAATTTATATACAAAGAGTATAAGAAGTTTCAGTTGGGTTTTCAATTATAGTATTATAGTACCATAAAAAAATGAAAGTATTTCATCTTATTAAAGTGGAGTAATTTGTCTAAATCAGAAATTTTATAAGAGTTGTTTCAGAATGTGAATTTATAAAAAGGGTTAATGGCTAGAAAATAGATATTAAAAGATTCAAGATGTGGAAATATATTTTAATATGGAAGGTTAAAACAGAAAGAAATGTTTCTAGATGAGATAATCTGTGTTTTAAAGTAAAAAGTTGTAAAATGCCATTTAAAAAGATTTTGAGGAAACTAGACTTACTTTAAAAGCTTGAGAAAGGAAGAAAGAAGAAAAAGGTATTTTACATGGCAGATTGAGACAAAGCTTCTTAATGGAGTTAAAAAAAAAAAAGCCTTTGGTTGAAAGGCAACCATGTAAACTAACATTAAGCGATTTAAACAGAATCTAAGCCTCGTTTAAAAGAGTGAAGCTGTAGGTGGTGAAAAAGTACACTTAAAAGTACAGTATAAATGATAATTGGAAGGCTTTAAAAGGTTAAATTGAAGGTGGTTGAGATACCTTCATGGTGGAAAAAAGAAAAAAGAGATACAAAAAGATTCAAGATGTGGAAAT
Source organism: Spermophilus citellus (assembly GCF_964194105.1). Lineage (NCBI taxonomy): Eukaryota > Metazoa > Chordata > Mammalia > Rodentia > Sciuridae > Spermophilus > Spermophilus citellus. The sequence continues at coordinate 110,570,131 of NC_138192.1, read as the reverse complement.
ATATTTTAATATGGAAGGTTATAAGAAAAAGAAATGTTTTTAGATGAGATAATCTTTGTGTGATAAAGTAAAAAGTTGTAAAATGTGTAAGTACGTTGCAAAAGTCTTTAAAAGGTTAAATTGAAGGTGGTTAAGATGCCTTCATGACGGAGGAAAAAAAATAACCCATGAAAATGGGAAGATAATAGGATAAAAGATACTTAGATAAAAAAGATTAAAAATTTGAAGTGGAAAACTTTAAAAACAGAAGTACAGAAAGGTAAAAAAAAGAGAGAAGATGTAGAAAGATAAAAAAGATATAGGAATATAAAAAAGATGTAGAAAGACAAGAATTTTAAACCCACAAAATAGGAAACAAAAGAAAACTAGGAGAGAAAAAAGCAACTAAGGGTAAATATAAAAACCTTAGAAGAAAACTAGAAGATAGAAATAAGATATAAAATGGTTGAAAATGTCAAGTAAATGTATTTCAGATAAAAAAATACAAAAAGCTAAGACAACTATTAGATACAGACATTCAAGATAGAAAAAGGTAGAAGAGGGCTGGGGATGTGGCTCAACCGGTAGCGCGCTCAACTGGCATGCGTGCGGCCCGGGTTCGATCCTCAGCACCACATACCAACAAAGATGTTGTGTCCGCCGAGAACTAAAAAATAAATATTAAAAATTCTCTCTCTCTCTCTCTCTCTCTCTCTCTCTCTCTCTCTCTCCTCGCTCTCTCTTTAAAAAAAAAGGTAGAAGAGAGAAGTTTAAAGTCAAATATTGGATAAAATAGAAGAACAAGGAGATTATTAATAATTTTTTTTCAAAAAGCCCATCAACTTTAATTTCTGGTGGTACAGAAATTAGAAGTCTCAGATGAGGGTGTTAAAATTTATAGAAAAGAGCTAATTTACAAAACATTAAACTAGAAGGAAATTGGTTTAAAACCACATCAAAAAATTAAAAGGACTAAAGTAATTCTAAAAACTAAGACAAAATGCTTTTGGAAGACTTTAATTTAAAAGGATCTTTAAATTTCCAAAGGATGCATAATAGGATATTTTGGAACATCATCCCTAAAGAAAAATCAGTTAATGTTTTACTTAACAGGAATCCCATACAATCCACAGGGACAAAACATAGTTGAAAGAGCTCATCAAACTATTAAAATGTACTTATTAAAGCAAAATGAGGGAATTGGGAAGGGGTATATATCCCCCAAAGATAAACTTAAAATAACGCTTTTTACTCTAAACTTTTTTTTATTATTGATTGTTCAAAACATTACAAAGCTCATGATATATCATCTTTCATACATTTGACTCAATTGGGTTATGAACTCCGATTTTTACCCCAAATACAAATTGCAAAATCACATCGGTTACACACTCACATTTTTACCTAATGGCATATAAGTGACTGTTGTATTCTGCTACCTTTCCTATCCCCTACTATCCCCCCTCCCCTCCCCACCCATCATCCCTGTCTACCTCATCTGCTGTTGTTCAATTCTCTCCCTTGTTTCCCCCCCTTTCCCCTCACATCCTCTTCTATGTAATTTTGTGTAACATTGAGGGTCTCCTACCATTTCCATATGCTTTCCCTTCTCTCTCCCTTTCTCTCCCCCCACTCGTCTTTGTTTAATGTTAATCTTTTCCTCATGCTCTTCCTCCCTGTTCTGTTCTTAGTTGCTCTCTTTATATCAAAGAAGACATTTGGCATTTGTTTTTTAAGGATTGGCTAGCTTCGCTTAGCATAATCTGCTCTAATGCCATCCATTTCCCTGCAAATTCTATGATTTTGTCATTTTTTCTTGCTGCGTAGTACTCCAATTTGTATAGATGCCACATTTTTTTTATCCATTCATCTATTGAAGGGCATCTAGGTTGGTTCCACAGTCTAGCTATTGTGAATTGTGCTGCTATGAACATCGATGTGGCAGTATCCCTATAGTACGCTCTTTTAAGATCCTCAGGGAATAGTCCGAGGAGGGCGATAGCTGGGTCAAGTGGTGGATCCATTCCCAGCTTTCCCAGGTATCTCCATACTGCTTTCCAAATTGGCCTTACCAATTTGCAGTCCCACCAGCAGTGTACAAGTCTACCCTTTTCCCCACATCCTCGCCAACACTTATTGTTGTTTGACTTCATAATGGCTGCCAATCTTACTGGAGTGAGATGGTATCTTAGGGTGGTTTTGATTTGCATTTCTCTGACTGCTAGAGATGGTGAGCATTTTTTCATGTACTTGTTGATTGATTGTATATCCTCCTCTGTGAAGTGTCTGTTCAGGTCCTTGGCCCATTTGTTGATTGGGTTATTTGTTATCTTATTGTTTAATTTTTTGAGTTCTTTGTATACTCTGGATATTAGGGCTCTATCTGAAGTGTGAGGAGTAAAAATTTGTTCCCAGGATGTAGGCTCCCTATTTACCTCTCTTATTGTTTCTCTTGCTGAGAAAAAAAATTTTTAGTTTAAGTAAGTCCCTTTTGTTGATTCTTGTTATTAACTCTTGTGCTATGGGTGTCCTATTAAGGAATTTGGGGCCCGACCCCACAGTATGTAGATCGGAGCCAACTTTTTCTTCTATCAGACGCAGTGTCTCTGATTTGATATCTAGCTCCTTGATCCATGTTGAGTTAACTTTTGTGCATGGCAAGAGAAAGGGATTCAGTTTCATTTTGTTGCATATGGATTTCCAATTTTCCCAGCACCATTTGTTGAAGATGCTATCCTTCCTACATTGCATGCTTTTAGCCCCTTTATCAAATATAAGATAGTTGTAATTTTGTGGATTGGTTTCTGTTTCCTCTATTCTGTACCATTGGTCCACCTGCCTGTTTTGGTACCAGTACCATGCTCTTTTTGTTACTATTGCTTTGTAGTACAGTTTGAACTCTGGTATCGCTATACCTCCAGATTCACACTTCCTGCTTAGAATTGCTTTTGCTATTCTGGGTCTTTTATTTTTCCATATGAATTTCATGATTGCTTTATCTATTTCTACAAGAAATGCCATTGGGATTTTAATTGGCATCACATTAAACCTGTAGAGAACCTTGGGTAATATTGCCATTTTGATGATGTTAGTTCTGCCTATCCATGAACAGGGTACATTTTTCCATCTTCTAAGATCTTCTTCTATCTCTCTCTTTAGGGTTCTGTAGTTTTCATTGTATAAATCTTTCACCTCTTTTGTTAGGTTGATTCCCAAGTATTTTATTTTCTTTGAGGATATTGTGAATGGAGTGGTTTTCCTCATTTCCATTTCAGAAGTTTTGTTGCTGATATACAGGAATGCCTTTGATTTATGTGTGTTGATTTTATATCCTGCCACTTTGCTGTATTCATTTATTAACTCTAGCAGTTTCTTTGTAGACCCTTTTGGGTCTGTTAAATATATTATCATGTCATCCGCAAATAGCGATAATTTAAGTTCTTCTTTTCCTATATTTATGCCTTTAACTTCTTTTGTCTGTCTAATTGCTCTGGCTAGTGTTTCAAGAACTAAATTGAATAGAAGTGGTGATAGAGGGCATCCCTGTCTTGTTCCAGATTTTAGAGGGAATGCCTTCAGTTTTTCTCCATTTAGGATGATGCTAGCCTGAGGTTTAGCATATATAGCTTTTACAATGTTGAGAAGATGATTTGACTCAAATCCATAACAGCTGATATCCAGAACTCCAGCTTGGCTATTCTTACATCTGCAATAGTGATTAACCAGGATGCTTTTTTTCAATATCTATTTTATTATTGCATTTTCCCACATCATAAAGTTCTATTTTATTTTTGAGCTCATAGAGACCTAGGTTAATGTTTTTCTGATCGGTTTTATTTTTTGACTGTGGAGTTTTTAAACATTGCAATGGATATTTCACCTAGGTAAAGCTACAAGGCCTTTATTATTGTCTTATGTGTTGTACGTTTGTGTGCACATTTGTGTTTTGTGTTGTATGTCTGTGTGTGCGTATGTCCATATATCATATATGAAGTGCGCTCCTGAAAAAATGGATCCAAATTATTTTTTTTTATTCACGTGATTTAAATGGTTTAATTTAAATTAGGTAAACAGCTGTTAAGGACTGTTTTTAAAGGAGGTTAACAGATCTGTTTGTTTACATTCACCTTTCCTTTTCATTATATTTAATAATTCTGTTCAGGATAATGACTCTTTAGCATCATTGCCAGAATTCCCATCTCCATCCCAGTGCCGGTGAAGACTAAGATAAAACCAAACTACAGCTTCTATGATAGCTATCACAGTAAACTGTATAAACTGATGCATCAATGAATATAACTCAACAAGTAATGCTCAATCAAGGACTCGATTTACTTTGGGAGGATATGAACATATTGATAGACTGCTTACAGAACTTGCCTGGACTATGTATCACTTGTATACATTGTGAACTATCGTTTGGTGCAGCGAATTGTGGTAGTGCTGGCATATCTTTGCTGATGGTGTCACCAGTGATGCAATTTTTCCAAAGGAGCCGTCAATTGGCTTGGTGTCGTGGCATTTCTGTATCCTCCTCCCTTCTGCTAGTGATGGTCTAAAATTTGGGGGCCAACAGAGGTGAGGCAAAGAACCTCACCCCCCCACTGGCACCAAGGCCAAATTTGGGGACCAACAGAGGTGAGGCAAGAACCTCACTCCCCCCCCACTGGTGCATAGGCCTATCCACAAGTATGGCTGTATGCTGGACTGGTAGTCAGTGACGGGTATGATCCAATTGCAGTGGTATCAACCTAAGACAGGAGGCTGACGCCTAGAGGTCAGTTCTCCCATGACGGGTAAGAACCATATATTGAATTGGACAACCTACCAGGCATGGTCTTTAAGCCACATTGCTTGTTGTTTAATTAATCAGAAGGGGGATGGCTGAGAGCCATTGCCAAGTAGGAATGATGCATGGCAATTTCTTTGTCAGCCTTCTCCATGTTGCTTAGAGGAAGGACTCTCCATTGTGGAAATGGGCTTGCCATTGGACCCAGGTCATCTGCAGTGACATTGCATGTATGCTTGAGTAAGGTGACCTTGCTCAAGGACCAGGGTGGATCCGGGTTTAGGGCGGATCAGGTTTTAGGGAGTATCCTGCTCCTTGGGTTTAGGGCAGTTCCAGGTTTAAGGTGTACCCTGCTGGGAATAGGGCATATCCTGTTGCCTCAGGCACGCCCGCTCCTTGAGTTCCCCTTGAGTTGAGCAGGATTCAGAGAGTATTTGGGATTCAGAACGTGGATTTCCCCAGAACGTGTGTAGAGGCCTGTGTGAGTTCGGGAATAAAGAATTGCTGTTTGAATCTACAAGGCTGTGAGTGGCTCGTGATTCTGTGCCCAACCAGACTGCAGCAGTCATCTTCATGGAAATCCTCCAAACACAGTTTAAATGACTAAAACTGATGCCAAAAGTGTTGATTTTGATACCCACCAAGAATGAGGAAGCTGAGGAAAAAGAGGTAGAGAACTCAACGAACCCAGAAGGTAGACTTGCCAACATGGGAACATTTGAAGCATCTGACCCACCAGGCTGATCAGATGGTAATCCAACAGGGGAATATTAAAATTCCTGCCACCATGTTTATGGCCATGTTGGCTTTATTAAGCTATCAGGTAAGTATTTTTGTGGGGGAAATTACTGGACTTACTTTCCAGACCCACCTTTAATTCACCCAGCTGTGTGGACTGGAGAATCTGTACCTATATTTACCAATGACCCACACATGATGGGAGGATTTTCAGATATACATATTACTCCTGTCTATTCAGTTGGATTTAACTATACTGGATTCAGTGAGAACTTACCTATATGTTGTTCCCACAATGACAATCCTGGATGTTTAAGGGTGGTCCTAGAAAGTAAGTCAGCATATGGGGAAGCCAAGGTAACCAAAGTTACTGGCCCTTGGGATGTAACTAAATATATTCAAACAGTTATGAAAATGGGACTACCCAATGTTGTGACTGTGCTCCCTATGGAACACCCACCTTTACCTTATCTCCACTATAATATGTCCTAATCATACTATTACAGAATTGGGTGCATTTCCTAAATGGATAGATTGTGCCAACACTTGGCCAGTATGTCATTGTGATAGTAGAAGCAAACATGACTCCATTTTGTTTTATGACTTCATCCTGTAAAACAACCATGCCAAGTAGAAGGGTCATGACTGGGGCAAGATGTTCTTTTCCTTTTGCTATAGAAACCTTTAAGAACACGGAACTACCTCATGGGGCATTGTTTCTGTAACTAGGGTAATGGGGCTCTGTTTCTGTAACTGGGGTGACTGGGCTAACTGTGATTGGTTAGGCTTCCCACCACTTGACTGCATTCTCCTGCTTTTGTAACCTGGCTTGCTTTTATTGGCTGGACCCCCGAACCTTTGTGGTTTTAAGGCTTATAAGGAGCACCCTTCCAATTGTTTGGGACTGATCAGGGGAACAGCTTTATGTTCTGGTCAACCGCCACTGGTGTGCTTCAACAAAGGCTTGATTCAATTATACGTGAGTGGTCTGGAAGTCAGTTTATGAAACCCCGGGACAAGCTTTAACTATGACATCATAACATCTATGGCAGTAATTAATATATCTTGGATTGGTCTAATAAATTCGATGAAAGACATTTGTATCAAAAACTTATGATCCCTGGAGGATTTGTAAGTAATGTTTTAACCTCCAGAGATGGTGACATACCAAGTGATCTCTGGCGCTTGATAGCCACCTCAGATTTTGTTAACTTTACTGGCACTCCTTTATCTGATCATGTCAATAAGGATTGTAAAATGGTTCCTTGTTATGGCTTTCCAGCCTGTGTACAATCTCCTTATGTTTTAATTACTGGAATGCTATAGTAAACAGGATAAGAGAAAAACACCAACTAACTTGCTACAACTGCAACTTGATTAACTGTATTACTAGATGTAATAAGAGACAAGGCGTACTAATATTAAGATAACCTTCTTTTATTATGACTCCAGCTAATATTTCTGAGCCCTGGTATTCTGATACTGGATTTCAAGTTTTACAACAAATTAATGCTCAGTTGAAAAAACAACGCTGTGCTTTTGGCCTTATAGTAGTTGGAATAGTTGTTTTGATACCTATTTTAGTTTCTGGCATGACTGCTGCTACAACTTTATCCAATAGTATACATAATGCTCATTTTGTTAAGAATTTAGCACAAAATACTTCAAAAGCTTTGCAAAATCAAGCAAATATTGATAAGATAGAAGCAAACTTGAATGCTTTAGAAGCTACAGCTATTAATATTGGAAATAAACTTGCTACCCTTAAATTTAGACAAAACCTTTGTTGCCATGCTAATAATAGATATGTTTGTGCTATAGCAGCAAAAAATAATGCTTCTCTATGGGACTGGGAAAATGTTAAAAATCATCTATTGGGCATTTGGCAAGAAAATAATGATCTTATGGAATTATATCACCATATCCAGGACATTCAAGAAAGTCAGATTGATTCTATGGATCCCACGTGGCTTGCTAATCAAACACTTAATGATTTAAAAGGCTTTAATCCCTAGAATATATTTCACTTTGGTACATTTTTGGAATTATATGTTTGCTACTAATTCTCTTTTGTATTGTAACAATAGAATGCCTAATCTTCTGAAGAGAAATTAAATAACTTCAAGTCTTGATCCATTACTTCCATTTAAAAAATAAAAAAGGCAGAAATGTGGAGAGCAATGATAGTGACTGAGACAGCAGTGTCTGAGATTGGAGCCCCTGATGAGTTCATGGCTGTGGTATGTTTGGTGACTGGGAAAGTCATGAAAAGGTATAGAATGTCCAGTTGCTATGGCAGTGCTCTCCATGGGGAGACTCTGTTGTGAGAGTCTTATAGGCTTTCTAAGATAACCAACATGTTTCACCAGTTCCACTGCTCCTAAATCTGCCTGAGAATTAGTAATTTAAACAATGGACTTTCTTGAGAGCTGCACAATGCTCCCAACATTACACATTGCAACTGTAGATTAGAACTGAGGAAATAGCTGCATACTGTTGCTAACTCTGTAACTTTCATGAATACAAAGAATAATGCTTGCATAATCTTTAATCCGAATAATGAGACATATATAATAAAGATTTCTGGTGTAATTTTTTTTTAATCTGGTGGTGCTGGGGATTGAACTCAAGGCCTTCTGCATGCAAAGCAAACATTCTACCAACTGAGCTATATCCTCAGCCACTGGTGTAATTCTTTAGACCTGCTTCTCCATCAAAGAGAAGCGCTCCACCAGACCCCAGCTTTATCTTCAAGATCTGCATGTGTGACTCTTTATTTCTTCTGATCTCCCAGCATTCCTCACCAGAACCTGCTAGTTTGGCCAAGCTGGTTGCAACAGTAATATTGTGCTAGAATTTTCTTCAGCTGCAAAGGTGACATACTACAGATAGATAAACCATCTTTCATCCAGTTCTAGCTAAGGAAAAATTCACAATGCAAATATTACTTATTGCTTATTCCTTTTTTATATTAAAAGAAAATCACAAAATGTTGAACATCCCTAATTCAAAAATCTGAAGCACTTCAAAATTTTGTGAGATCAAAAAGATGTCACAGTAGAAAGATTTATATGACCTCATGTGACAGATCACAATCAAAATAAAGTTGCACTAAAAATATTGTATAAAATTACTTCAGGCTATGCTTTATAAAATGTATATGCAACAAAAAACAAATTTTTGTTTAGACTCAAATCCCACCTCCAAGATATCTCATTATATATATGCAAACATTCTAAAATCCAAAATCTGAAACACTTTTGGTCCCAAGCATTTTCAGTAAGAAATACTGAAACTAAATCTTCCTCCAAGTAGTTGAAGAAAATCTCTGGGATTTCATGTTGCAATCTTCTGCCTTGAAGATATATCTAGTGGGGCAAGAGGAGTTTGCCTTCAACCTGTAGATTCCACTCAGTCTGAAACAGGGATTTAAATAGACCTCAGGCAACCAGCCAGATTTCAGGAAGTTGGCACAACCTTGCATACTCAGTAAGTGCACAGTGCCTTTCCTTGGCTTCTGCAAGCTTTGGGAATATTTTTCTTCCCTGAGCCCTGTTACAACAGTGTTTAACACTTGGATCACAGCAGCAGCTCTGAAGAGATGTTCTTCACCCACCTTCTCTCTTTGTGCCAGAGATCAATATCAAAGTCTTACATTTTCTTTCCTTTTTTCTTCAACTATAAGAACCCTAAAGTTCCTGAGACCAGGAAGGCCTGGGCTTGGATATTCAGATAAGGGTGGGCTTCTTTCTCACTGATTTTTCCCAGAGCAATCATATCTTCCTCACCCCTTTGACACTTCCAAGTCCCAATCCCAAACTTAGATTATATATATAATCTGAAAATTCCATTTTGAAAAAGAGGCAGTTGAGGGGTAAGAAGCTTTATCTATCCTAAATGTGAGAAATTAAGAATAAAATGTATGAATGACAATATTTTACTAAGATCTTTAATAGGCAACTAGCCCAGGGTTCTCCTGATGTTATTTGATAGAGTCATTAGAGACCATTCACTCTAGTATAATGTCTCTGTACTTCACACACACACACACACACACACACACACACACACACACACACACTCTCGCTCACACCCAGTCTCTCTATTCTGCCCTCTTTACTCCCTTCTATCTTTTCCTCTCTGTTCCTTCATTTCCACTCTCCTTTTCAAGATCAAAGTGCAAATGTTGGGTAGTTTGCTTATGAATACATAAAGGACAACATCATTACTTATCAACACCTGTTCTAAACGTATTTGTTCTTGTCTTCTTCCACAAAAAATGTATCACAGGATAAAGAAACAAGTTTTATTTATTTCTGCCTATAACACCTGGAAGATTACTTGACAGATAGGTATTTATAGGCTCCCAATAAATATTTATTGATTGAATGAGTGAATGGGCAGATGAATGGAACAGAAAGTCCAGTAACATACGCAAATACATAGGGGAATGCAAATGATAGAGGTAACATTTGAATCAGTAGGAAAAAAATGGATTATTAAAATGGACTGAATGGTTATATTCTAGCCCTCAAGGATATTAATAGGTGGAACCTTTGAGAAGTGATCAAGTTATGAAAGAACAGTCTTCTAGAATGGAATTAGTGTCTTCATGAGAGATCCCAAAGAGATCCTTTAGTCATTTGGGTTTACAGAGAGAAGACTTCTATATGTAATGGATCCTCCCTCACCAGACACTTAATCTACTGCTTCCTTCTCTTTGGTCTTCCTAGCCTCCAGAATGGTGAGAAATGAATGTCTTATTTATAAGCTGCCTAGTCTACAATATTTTATTATGGAAACCCAAGTCGAGACATTTATTTTTTAAATGGCTCTCAAAACATGGTTAGCCTTTGGAAAAGAAAAAATATCTTCACATCAAAATAAGTTTCAGAGAGATTAAATATTTATATCAAAAAATGAATGTATAATATTTCTAATGTAAATCATGGGATAAATTATCTGTGGTCACAGTTTAGGGAATCTAATCCTATTTAGTCCCATAAACTGCTGCAGTTATTTGCCAATTAATAAAGTAGCAAGAGTAAGGAAAGAATCAGCAGATAAACAAAAACTTTATCGGAAATCGTGATAGCTGTTTGAACAGAATAACTGTCTCTTTCTCTTGGTTGATGAATGGATGGGTATGCAGATTAATTTCAGAGGGGAGAAAAAAGTTGAAGGAATTCACATAAGGTGGAGATAACCACAAAATGGATGATTTTAAAAAATAAATAAATGAATGAATAATGCTCTTGAATTGAAAATGTAATTCATGGTCCACTTATAAACTTTAGTTTCTAAACTGACCTTTAATTATAGAGTAATCTGACTAAATATTTTCTCCTTGATCAAGATGCCTATCACCATAGCTCAGTTGGAAGAGTGCCTGCTTGGCATGCACAAGGCCCTGGGTTCAATCCCAAGCACCAAAAAAAAAAAAAAAAAAATGCCTATCACCCAAGGAATGAAGCCTCCAGTCTAGGGTGGGGCATCAGCAGATACTTTCAGGTTTCTGTGAAAATTATTTCAAACTTTTCTACTCAAATAAAGATAAAAGGATTGTCAAATTGAGAACAAATACAGTTACTATGGCAAAGATATGCGTTCTTGGAGAAATTTTACTATTAAGGCTTATCTTACCCTGAATACAAATCATCTATATGGAGCCATAATTCTGTATTATGCAGACAAAATAGCCTAGCAATCATCCCTCTGACGTTGTCCAGGATCAATATAACAGAATTACAGATGCTTAGATCACTTTATTCTAAGACTGTAATGCACTTAAACTTACATAAAACCTTTACATTTGATAAGATCAGTTTTGCATAGTACAAGAGGACATATATTTTTTTAATGAACTTCATATGGAATGGTTATAAAGGACGGAGAAGCCCTGGAATGTATATTTTAAAGTCTTTTTTTTTTACTTTTAAGCAATGGTTTTTGTTTTAAAATGTGTATGATTAATACTCTGATCATATTCCATATAAGAAAACAACTTAGAATCAGATTCGTGTTTGAAGGTTGAGATTTAAACAAATTCATTCTTAATCCTGACAATTAGATTTACTGTGAAAAATATTTTGGCTAAAGATATTTAAATTTGCTTATTTCTTTTTTAAAGAAAAATATCCCCAAACATAAAACCAGTTTTGAAACTATTGACCTCAGTAAAGGAAAAGGAAATATTTCAGAAATCTGGAAAAACAAATGCCCAGTTTCAGGTTCTTGATCTCATTAAGGTGTTCTTCAAATCAAATATAAAATAATAATAAAACAGTCCATACTAATCATTCAGCTTTTTATACTTTTATATATAGACAGAGATGCTGGTGGCTAGGGTCAGAGAAGCTGGAGTTTGTGTCAGGCATGGAGAGGGCCACGTGGACCACGGTTTTCTAAAGGTAGCAGAGTTAAAGCATAAGCAGTCTCTTTTGTCAACACTTCCCCTAAATTGAAGGAATTGGGATACACACAAACAGGTCTTAAAAGTGCAAAATTGTGTGTTTTTGTATAATACCAAATAAGTACCATAAAATCAGACAGGGAAAGCTAAGTATGATTCAGGGTTTTATTTTATTTTTTTCTTTCACACTTTTAAAGGGTTAAAGATTTTTTTATATTTGATTGAAGGATTACAGGTAATTTTTTAAACAGATTTTTTCCTCCTTAGGATTTTCTTTGCCTTTATTCTCTAAACTCTACAATATAGGTATTTTTCATTGATGACAATAATAATTACCATTTATTGAGTACTTATTGTACTTTTATCATTATCCTAATTATTTGACCTCCATTATTTGAAAAAATCCTCCCAACAATATGATGCATTCTTCATTTACAGGAAAATAAGCAGAGGTTTAGATAATTTATGCTATACCTACAAAGTCCGTGTCTCCTAATAGCAGGCCTGTTCTAATCCACCTATATACAAAGCAGACTTCAGAAAGTTTAGGCTTCCAGACATATGGCAGATCTAGCTGAGTCCTGCCCTTGCCTGACCTTCCTTTGCTTTTTTGAAATTATGGGATAATCTCTTAACTTTGGCCCATTTATTGGTTCCATGTTCCTGAAATTCCCTGCTGTCTGACATGTGATCCCATGATACTGTCTTACTTATTTATAGCTAAGAGGTGTTTTGTTTTTTTTTTTTTTTTTGAAGCTTGCAAATATTTGGACAACCTCTCTGACCCTTCATGGTCTATAGTTTTATGCTCTCCCCTGAAGAATGAATGCTCCAATCCCCCAAAGGTGAAAAAAGTTAAAGTCTAACATTATTCAGTTACTTATACCAAATCAGAACATTTCGTCAGAATTATTACTCAGTTTTAGAATCTGGACAAATGAAATTCTTTTGTACTTTAACCTATTTTAATATTAGCTTTAAAAATCCCTGGTGTTGCTCATGAACTCTGGGTCAAAGAATACCACGGGCAGCATTTTCTTAAATGGTAATAAAGGGACTTTGACATTTTCTCTCTTGCTTTTTTCTAAAACTGAAGAATAAGCTATTGAGTGAAATTAAAAGTATAGATATTTAAAGCTAACACTGGTAACTCTTGCTCACACAGTGATCTGGAAATAATAAAAGGACTATCTAAATTGCCCTACAAAAATTTGGCCTAAATTATTGGAAACTAGAAGGAGCAATTGCCAAAAACACTTTTCAAATGAAAGATAGTGAACTAAATCAGAAGAGTCAAATTCTTTGGCTTTTGTTTGTTTCCCTGGCAACTTGGGCAGATCATGGTCTCGCCTTAGATTTAGGTAAGGAAACACAGTATTGATGTTACTATGCCCTAGGCTCCAACTGCTACCAAACTGGATGCTTTACATATTTTTGTCTTAGTTTAGCCTCACATCAACACTGTGAGATAGATACTATTAATATCTGCATGTTACAAATAAGGAAACAGACATGGAGAGAGTACTGAATTCCAAGAGAAGTTTTTTCATCCTCAGCCTAAGTCTGTTGAATGTTATATTCCATATTTTTTCCTGTATGCCATAAAAATAAAGTAGGAAAAAGGAACAAATCAAGAAACCTACCTTCTTATTCCTTCATTAATCACAACCTGTCTTGTATTTGTACGCCAGTTTTATTTTCATAACTATATTTCTAGTTCTTGAAAGCAGGAGTTTTAGCAAGGTACATTGCTGCATGCCTGTATTTCCTGTGACTTGGGAGACTGAGGCAGGAGGATTATAAATTTGAGGCCAGATTCAGCAATTTAACAAGACTTTTAGCAACTTTGCAACACCCTGTCTCAGAATAAAAAGTTAAAACAGGTGGCTCAATGGTAAAGCACCGTCGGGTTCAATCCCCAGAATCCCTCCACAAAAAAGAAAGAAAACAGGAATTTTATCTTGTACAATGTTGTACCCTTAACATTATGGAGAACTCCTTAAGTATGATTGAATACAAAAATGAATTAATAAATAAATTTTGCTCTCCTTTGCCATGGGGATTCTTTATCTCCTACCACATCAAATCTAAATTTCTTGGTTTGATTTCAGTTTTCATAAAAATACAGGCCAGAAATAATTGGCTGCAAATCCATGTGTGGTACCATTTACAAGCACCAATAAAATTAATCCTCCCAATGACAATTGACAACTGATAAGTTACAGAGTCAGGAGTCAACCTCTCCAGTAATCTCATACCTAAATGTATACAGGAATGGTCTCATCAAGGGATTACCTATTGTTATGATTTGTTTCTGGAATGTTCCCCAAAAGCTCTTGGGTTGGGCTTGGTCCTTGATATAGACATGTTCTAAGGTGGGCATTTTCAAAAGTAATTGTGATGAACCCAGCCTAATTCCACTTTAAGATTGGGAGCCATCTCATCACAAAGTCATGAAAATTTAATTTCTGTTTTACTATAAATTACTGTGATTTCTAAACTTGCTTGGAATACCTGCCTGTGCCTGGCTTTCCCTGACCAGATAAAAACCCTCTATGAAAACTTAGTGTTGCCTCATAAATTCTGGTTTTCTCTAACCAGATAACAACCCTCTCTGAAACCTCAGGGGTGCCTCGTAAATTCTGGTATTGGGATCTAAATTTACTTCCTCACTTGAAATGTTGAACCATCATTTAGATCATTAACCTACTATCTATCTTTGTATTATGCTTGTCAAAATCCTGTTATCCTGTTTCAAGACAGCCCTCCCTTTTGCAAATTTTTGTGCTATAAAACCATGTTCCTAGAGAGCTGGGGTACTGTTCTCTAGCCAAGGTTTTTTGGAAGAGACAGTCCTGGCCAGAATTATAAGCTTGTTTGATTTGACTTAAAATTGGAGTTGATGGTCTTTTTTTTGGATGGTGGTTTAACGATTGGATCATGAGGGCTCTCACCTCACTAACCTATGAATGCATTGATGGGGCCATAGTTGAATGGACTATTGGGAGGTGATGGAAATTGAGAGATGGGGCTTAACTGAAGGAGGTGATTCACCTGGCCTATGCCCTGGAAGGGTGTATCTCATCCCTGGCCCCTTCCTCTTTCTCTCTCTGCTTCTTTTTTTTTTTTTTTTTAAACAATTTAGAGGTAAGCAGCTTTGCTCCATCATGAACTTCCACCATGATATTTCTGCCTTATCACCAACCTAAAAGAATTAGAGCTAGCTGACCATGGGCTGAAGCCTCTGATACTGTGATCCAAAATAAGTATTTCCTCCTTTAAGTTGGTCATCTCAGGTATTTGTCTCAATGACAAAGCTAACACACCTATACACTGAACTGCATTTCCAACTTTTAAACACGCACCTTCCAATTAGACTGTTTTCCTTGTCTTCCTTCCTTCTTCCTGATAAGCCTTCTTAAATTTGTTACACTTACTTCTAGTGTCCTGGTATTTCCCTCCTGTTACTCCCCCCAGTACTAGTGATTGAACCCAAGGCCTTGCACTTGCTAGGCAAGCACTCAACCACTGAGCTACATCCCTAGCCTCTTTTTTTTTTTCCTAGCCTTTTTCATTTTATTTTGATATGAGGTCTCACTTAGTTGTTCAGGCTGGTCTCAAACTTGCAATCCTTCTGCCTTAGCCTCCCATATGGATGAGTGTTTTAGTCAGCTTTTTCACTACTGTGATTGAAATACCTGACAAGAACAAATTTAGAGGAGGAAAGTATTTGGCACACACAGTTTCAGAGGTCTCAGTCCATAGACAGTCTACTCCATTGCTCTGGGCCCAAGTTGAGACAAAACACCGTGACAGAAGAATGTGGCAGAGGAAAGCAGCTCAGAGCATGGCCACCAGGAAGAAGAGAAAACACTCTCACTCACCAGGGAGAAAATATAAACCCCAAAGGCATGCCCCAAAGGGCACACCTCCTCTAGCCATAAGCATAAAGTTTCTACTCAGTTAATTCCCATTCACATATTAATATCCTGATCATATTAAGGCTCTCATAATCCAATCATTTCACCTCAAATCTTTCTTGCATTGTCTCATACCTATGCTTTTGGGGCACACCTCATATCTAAATGAAAATACTGAGATTGCTGCTTTATGTCCCCATGTCCAGCTCTCCTGTAAATTCTTTAAGATTCAGGTTAAGGTGCATCCATTGACTGATTACTCTGTCCTTCACTGACATTTCAGTTAATAAAACCATGCCTTAGCATCTGCTGAGGCCTGTAGTCACAGCTGCTCAGAATGCTGACAAAAGAGGATCACTTGAGCCCAGTAGTTTCTGGACAGGCTGGATAACACAGTAAAACTCTCCCCCGCCCATCCCCACCAAAAGTCATGCTTGTAGAACTCATTCCTGCCAAATTCCTGCAAAGTGAATATTTCATAACTCAAAGTGTTATGAAATATTTAGTGTTTTGCCTAAGTTTTCTGGATAGTTCCTTTAAACTTGCATATCATTTTAGCATAGACAATTCTTTATTCAGAAATGTATTTGTTTATACGTCCTTATTTCATAAGAGGAAAAACTAAATGTCGAGTGCACCATCTTAACCAAATGTGGTTAAATTAACCTTGCTAAGAAAAAAAACAAACCAGCATCAGGACATTCTGATATGGTATAGTGAAGGGGACACCACATTTGAGCATTGATTCTGCCACTAAGAAACTTAAAAAAAAAAAAAACCTAAGTTATTTATACAAACTATAAAATACTAGCCTCTTTTGAAGCTGTCAATGTTATAAGTGATAAAGAAAAAAAAGAAACTAAAAATGAGATTATAAAGGCAACTTGGAACTTCACCAAGTTAAAGGATACTAGAGGGACATGAAATAAAATATCTTGTGGGCACTGAGGATGTAACTCATTGTTAGAGTGCTTTCCAAGTATGCACAAGGCCCTGGAGTCCAAACCCAGCACCTAAAAAAAAAAAAAAAAAAAAAATCCTGGGTGGGATTCTGGATTGAATTTCATTGTCATGAAAGGATATTATTGGGATACCTGTTGAAATTGTGATACCTCTACTATGGATATTAAGAGCATTTCTTGCCAGGCACAGTGGTGTACAACTGTAATCCCAGAGGCTTGGGAGGGAGAGGCAGGAGGATCGTAAGTTTGAGGCCTGCCTTGGGAATTTAGCAAGACTGTATCCTACCATAAAATTTTAAAAAGGGCTGGGGATGTAACACAGTGGTGAAATACCCGTACGTTTGATCCCCAGGATTGCGGAGCATGGGGGACTTTTCTTTGGGGGCGTGACACATACAACTTATTTTCAAATAGTTCAGAAAAGAATGTGTATATATGGGGCAAAATGTTAGCAATTGAGAATCTGAGTAAAGGGCAAATGAGAGTTAGTTGTGCTATATTTGCATCTTTTCTCCACATGTGAAATGATTCCTAAATAATAAGTTAAAACAATAATTTGATGAAATATTGATAAACTGAAGCTAAGTTGCTCAAATAAACATTTAATTTTAAAAAAAGAAAAGCATATTTAAGAAGAGATAAATGGGAAAAATAACAATTGTATGTTAAAAGGAACATTCAAAGCTTATGATTCAAAGAGGTGAGGCAAGTATTTGAATCAGTTATCTCATGTTTTCATACTGGGAAAAGTTTATATATTATTTAAGTAAAGTATAAAATAGGTTAAAACACACAAATAAGGTTTCCTTATCTTTTATATAAATGCATATTATAATGAAACCTATCTCTACACAAATTACTTCCTCTGACATTAGAAAACTCTGTGTGTGTGTGTGTGTGTGAGAGAGAGAGAGAGAGAGAGAGAGAGAGAGAGAATGTGTGTTATTGAGGATTGAACTCAGGGTCTTGTACATGGTAGGCAAGTGCCCTATCACCAAGCTACATCCTCAGACACTTTTTAATTTTATTTTGAGACAAGGTCTCATTAAGTTGCCCAAGACTGACCTTGAACTTGGGATCCACTAGCCTCAGCCTTCTAAGTAGTGGGGATTATAGGCATGTACCACCACACCTAGAGTGGGAGTTCTTACATTACTCTATTTCCTAGGATGTTGAAGTAATTCCTACAGTCCCTAAAGAAAACTTGCCTATGTCATCTACCTGTGTAGGTACCCCTGGCCCTACTCTCAGATTTAAAACATGGCCTCCAACATCAGAAAATACTAAATCTCAAATATGGCCCCCACAGTTCTGCCTGGACACTACCTTAATAGATCTGAAAAATCTCCAATGGAGCCAAACATTTAAGTGGGAAAAAATTCTAGTTTTTGTCTATTTGATTATAGAAGGTCATTGTTAAGAGTGATCATTCCTGGAAAGAGTCTTGTAAGAATGCAAGGGAAGGAGAATACAAACAGCTAACATTATGTTATGTACTGAGCACTGTGCCATATACTTTACATTAAATATTACTTCCAGTGAACTTAGGGGAGATTGGTGGTTCTCACACTTTGGTGTGAGACACCTCTGAGGCTTGTTAACTATACAGAATCCTGTACTTCATCATCACATACTCTGAACAACAAATACTGTTACGGTAGTGATTCTCAATCACACTAAAGTGTTTGTATTATTTTTCCCAGAGTCTCAGCAAGACCATGCAGCAGAAGTATCCTATGGTATAATATGAAATATATTTGTTTTTTGTCCCTGGTTTCTGTCAGAGAAGACTTAAAATTCTTAGTGTTTTCAGAGTTATGGGAGGTGTCTTTAGGTTTTTCACTATGAGCCCCTGTTATAATACCTTGGTTTATACTAATGAGGAGACAGGGTGGGGCTCTACATAGCCCAGAATGAGACTGGTTACCAGGAAATACAAGTGATTGAAGGATTGATTAAAGAGTTGAAACTTTCTGCTCTGCCCATCATCCTCCAGAAAATGGTAGTGCAGTGGAGATTAAGATGTATAAAACAATGAAATTTGATGAGCCTCCTAGATGCCAAACATGTGGAAGTGTTGGGATGCCAGTGGGCTAGAGAGAATATGGAAGCTCTGTGTGTCCTCGTTAGGATGGTCTTAGGCCTGAGCCTAAGCAACTCCATTTTAAAAACTCCAGTTTGAAACCTGCAGTTTCACCAGGCACACCCACAGTGCCCTCCATAATGGCCACAAATAAGTTACTTCCCCTCACCATGATAAATAGAGTGAAGCCCCTAGTAGGCTGTCCTTGCCTGATAAGAGGGAAAGGTGAGAAGATCAGGGGGGAGACCACCAGACCAGATGTTTCTGACACCAGGGTAAATGATGTCACTGAGAAATCCTTGGTAGCTGATAAAGATTGAAAGGGGGGGGTCAAAAAACCCCAAAATTTAGTATAAATAATAGAGCAAATGAACAGCCGCCGAAACAAGGATGCACTCAAGCTGGAGAGCCTGATGAGGACCTGACCTCCCATCACTTGTCATCTTTTCCTGAGCCTCCGCGTGATCCTCACTGCTCTCAAACTCTACTGCCTCGTTTGAACCTTGGTAAGAGCTGAAACTTCTCCCTAAGACCCTCTCCTCAACAGGTTGTCCACTCTACGTCAGGAAAAGCCTGCCTTGGTTCCAGACCTGATCACCGAGGTCTGATTGAGTGTGCATCTGCTGGACATAAAGCCTAAGGCTTAAGACTTTTGAACTTAGCCTGCAGAGGAAATGTCTGTCATTAGCCTATCATGATTAAGTGTGTTTTGCAGTGCTTAGAATTAATCTAGAATTGTTTACTGTGAATTAATTAATCTAGAATTCTTTGCTGTGAATTATATCTATTTCAGTGCCTAGCATTAAGGATTGTCGTTTTCTTGATTAAGAACCTATAGAATGAAATTGTATTGAGTAATTTGAGTGAATAAAGGATTGAAAGGGACAGAAGCACGTGGACATTCTTTATTTCTCCCCCGACTGCATACGTCGCAATTTTGCCCCCTCAGGACACCTCTCTACCCCTGACCCCAAGGTAGAATAGAAGAAATAATAGGTAGAAAAGAGACACAGAGGTAGGACAAGGAAATTAATTTTAAAGTTCTACTACTTTCCAGGACTCTCACTCCCCAAGTCAGTCTTTTTCTGAGGCCTGTCACACCCATGTTTCTGGAAAATCTATAAATCTTGAAGTTAATCATAAATTTTCTCAGTTATAATAAACAACTTTGTGTGCTGTTAATTAGCCCACCAATTAATACACTAAGCAAAGAGAGAGAAGATATTTTAAGAAAGCTATAATTTAGGGGACTTACCAGTGTTATCTATGATTAGATAATGAAAACCATCTCAGCTTAAGGATCCTGAGAACTACCAGACTGATGTTACCCTCACATACCTTTCCAAACCCACCCCTCACCAAGTTTCCTTTAAAAAAGGAGTCTGGGACCCCCAAACTCATTTCTCACTCTCAAGATGACCCACATTTCTCCCTCAAATGTGTATTCTTTGCTTTGTCTCAAAAGACATCTCTCTCAACATAGCCCATGTTAGATGCAGGACAGGCTGAGTAAGCTGTCTGCAGGGCATGCCAAACAAAGTTAACTGCAGGGTGACCTGGCCACTCAAACCCTCTGTCTGGTTCTTTATCACCTGTTTGCTTCAAGCCCAAATGCCCAAGCCCCCGCTCAAGGCTGAGCACTTTGCGCCCCCCGCCCTACTCAAGGCTGAACACTCAGCCCGCCGCTCAAGGCCAAGAACTTAACCCCCTTGTCCCAATAAGGCAGCTTTCAGGCCCAGAGACCCTATTAGATTTGGGCTATAAAAACTCCCTCCTGCCGGGCCCCTCTTTCTCTTGATCTCTCTCTTGCTCTCTCTGTCTCTCTTGTGCTCTCTCTCTCTCTCTCTCTCTCTCTCTCTCTCTCTCTCTCTCTCTTTCTCTCTCTCCTTCTCTTTCTCTTTTCTCCTCTGTTGCACTACTGCAATAAAGATCTCTTGGTCACTCCGAGTGTTGTGGTCACTTTCCTTTCAGCCCATATTCTCCCTTTCATGTGTATCTGCTTTCCCAAATAAATCTGTCTGTGCCTCTACTGACACGTGCAAAATTCTTTTCTGTTACATATGTCAAGGACTCTGCTGGTACTGAGTTAAATTACCCCTCTCTCCTGGAACTCCTCAGGACACTTTTCTGGAGACACTTTTCTTTGGTGACACACCTACCCACCCCTTGTTCTGTACATCTTACCCAAATGGCTATTGCTTAGTAATATCTTTTATTATAATAAAGTGGTAAACACAAGTTTATTTCCTTGTATCTATGAACTATTTGACAAGATTATAGTGTGTGTGTGTGTGTGTGTGTGTGTGATGGGAACCCTGCTTCTAACTGGTGGTCAGAAACACAGGACACAACCCAGTGCTCCAGTTGGGTCCTGAAATGAAGGCACTCTTGTGAGATTGAGTCAACCTGCAGGATCTGACAGTGACAGAATTGAATTGAAGCAATTGGTGTGTGCTAGAGATTTCTCAGTAAGCAAGGAAACATGCCCACATAATTTTTTTGACCAGAAATGGTAGAGTGTGTTGAGGATAAGTAGAGAGAAAAAAAGCTTTTTTGAATTTTTTACAGATCATTTTTTGCCCCAAATGGGCAGGGTACTTGATCAGTTAACTATCACCTTGAAGGACCACGATTTTGGTTCTATGAAGCTAGTAAATACTTGGCACAATGTCAGGGTTGAGGTAGTGATGGAAGATTAGCAAGCCCAGAATTCTGGCTAGAGTGATGGGTTGATGATTCCCTGTTCTCCCCCTGTCAGCTAATACTATTCACATACTTCACGTGTTTAGAATTAAAACTTCGTTTTTAAATTCCTTCTTTATATCTAACATTAAGTTAGTTGTTGACTTATCCCTCCCACCTTCACCCACCCCTACTAGGGATGAAGCTCCAGGGCCTTGCATGTGCTGAACAGACATTCCGTCACTGAGCTACATCCCCACCCCCAAGTTGTTGATTTTTAAGAGAAAATGTTTTTTTCACTTCAGCCATTTCAGGCCCATGGTAACTGTCTTAAAAAGGGCCTCAATGTTCTGCTTCACTACCTTAGAAATCACTCTGAACATTCTTTATCCACACCTTGGGGATGGGGTTGTGGTTCAGCAGAACAACGCTCTCCTAGCACATGCAAGGCACTAGGTTCAATCCTCAGCACCACATAAAAGTAAATATAATAAAGGTATTGTGTCCAACTACAACTAAAAAACAAAACAAAAAACCTTCAGATACTTTCTATTACACACACACACACACACACACACACACACCTCAATAACTATGACATCATTGAGATGAAACATGAATTATTTAACAGTATTGATGACTTGAGTAGAAAGGAAATGGCAAGATATGAATTCAAATCAAGAACTACTGGAAAGTCAGGCATGGTGTTCCATGCTTATAAACCCACTATTTAGGATGCCTAGGCAGAAGCATATCAAGTTCAAGGCCAGCTGGGCAAAATCAGAAGTTGATCCTGTCTAAAAATTAGAAACAAAAAGGGCTGGGGATGTAGCTCAGTGGTAGGGCATCCCTGGGTTCATACCCAGTAACAGAAAAGCAAGCAAAAAACCTACTGGAGAATCGAATTAAAGTTGAATTTTTATTTGTATACTGAATCTATTTTCATTTTCCCCACGAATTAGCCATTAATTTTTGTAAGAAAAAAGTAATAACAGCTCGATTCTTTGAAAACAGTGTTTAAATAGTTGTCTATGTGAAGCAAATTAACTTCCACTATTACGAAGTACATTTCATGTACATTTTTGCAGTTCTGTGTTCAAGGGCTTTTGGAGACTCCTGTTTCGCCCAGCCCATCGGTTCGGGATCCTCCAGCCGCCCAAGGCCGGGAATGGGTGCTTGAGGCCCGGGAGAGCCCAGGGACAGGGCGGTGCTCCAAGGGCAGCTCGTTGCTGCCGGTGGCTCCGGAAGTGCGCGCGCCCAGCCTTTATCTGGGCGCCAGTGAGGTGTTGTGGAGCTCACTGGAATCGTGCAGTTGGCCGGTCCCGCGGAGAGTCCGCCCACCCGCAGTCCTGTCACGCCCTCCCTGCCGAGGGCGCAGAGGAACCGCCGAGCCGTGTCCGTCGCCCCTGTCGTCCGCCCCTTGCTGTCCCGCCATGGCCTCGCGCCTCCTCCTCGGGTCCCTGCGCGTTCTGGGCCGCTGCTGCTTGCCGCGCCCGCCGCCCGCCGTAAGGTGAGTGCTGCAGGGATGCGGGGCGGGGGCCACGCCGCCCTTCTCGGGGTCTTGGAGGGGATGGCATCCCCGGGCCGGCCCGCCGCGAGCCTGGGACGAGCGGATGGGCCTGGTCCCTGGCTCCCAGCGCGGGGCCGCCCCCTCCAACGAGCCGGGGAAGATTTCGCCAAATGCGCGTTCCGGAGCCCTGTCTCGCCCGGCTGGTCCCGCGGCCTGGGCGGGACCCGGAGCTGGAAAATGCAATTCGGATGCTCCGGCAGCCCCGCTGCGACCTTTGGCCTAGTTAGGACTGCAGCGTGTGACAGCCACCTGATAGCGAACTTGGGACCAGCGCTCAGCCTATGGCGACGCGGCGGAAAAAAGTGGCTAGGGCCAGTAATCCAACACAAATGACCTGGCGAACTCCCCATCAGACAAAGAATCAGCTTTAGATTTATTAGCAATCCGTCAACTAATTAAATACAGAGGGATTATTGAAGGAGCTTCTAAGTGGCTCAGTGACTATTAAGGTGGTGTTTTATAATAAGATCAAACGTTTCAGACACCGCCTGATGCATAAAATCCATTCATTGGATAAACAAACTGGAAGCACATAGGATTCATTATTTAATTAGGGTGAGAGGGCAGGTAAATGGTCTAATTACTACATTGTTTTGAAGTAAGGCACTCTGCTGCAAGACTTAATGCTTACTCTCGGGAGGTTCAGGAGGCCTCACCGAATTGGCCACTTTAGTATACACATACTTTTCTAATTTCAACCCCAGAACATCATACTAGAGTAACCCTGAAATTTTTGGTATCAGGTCTTCTTTATGCTCTTAAAATTATAGGACCCCAAAGATCAGTTCGCTATTTTAGTTGAAGTATGGGAAGAAAGTCTATCCTTACAAAGGGGATATTAGAAAAGGAAAGACTTGAGACACTCTTTCATTCATCAGACTGTAGTTTTAGTGTAACAGACTTCTTAAACTTATATGTGCATATAAATCACTCAGGGATCTTGTTAAAATACTCATTCTGATTCCATAGGTATGAAGTTAGGCCTAAGATTGTGTATTTATAACCAGCTTTCAGTTGTTGAGGGGTGCGATGGTGGAGATTATTTGCTTTTGAAAATGTAAATGAGGCCGAATTTACAGAGCCCAGTCTGGAAGGTTAGTAGTTTAGGGCCCTAGTAAAACAGAGCCTCTTTGAAATCGAAAGCAACCTCCTGAGAGCTGCTTTTCTACATATGTATATTCCTTGCCCTTTGTCTACTGTGCTTCCTTTTATAAAAGTTTGGAGGCCCTTGTGTCCCTGAAAATGTAATGTTTTGAACAACTAATAAGAAAAATAGTAAAAAAAAAAAAATGAAAATGAAGATTTAAGAAAGAAAAAGATCTCTTCTATCTTCTTGAGAGCCGGCTTTGAATAACCTGTGTTGCTCACCAGCCAACCAGTCTCCCAAGTTTTGTGGAGGGTTGTGAATGGTAAAGCCTCTTGCTCCTATTTTCAACAGGGGAGAAAAGGCCAATTTATTTGGTAAAGGATAAACTTGCTGCTAAGTGTTTTGATTTCTTCCCACTATGTAGTCTCTCTTGACCACCTGGGCTGACCTCAACATCTTTATTTTTTTCTTGGCATTTCTTTTGCTTTCATGTGTCCTAGTGTATTTTACTTGGAAAAGATTTCCTTAACATAATATAGGATATAAAAAATTAAGATCCAATTGAACTTGAATATAAATTGTCTTTACTATTATTTACAAATGATTCAGTGTTTTAATAAGGCAGGAAAGAAGAAAAAGAATATGTAGAAAGAAAATGTATAATATTTACTAAATTAAGAAAATAATTTAAGTTTCTTCATACCTTTCCCAGCCTTTCACTCTCCAAGCCAGTCTCACTTCAAGGCCTTTCACCCTCAAGTTTCTGGGAAATCATAAATCCTAAAGTTACTGTAAATTCACCCATTTATGAAAATTACCTTGTGCATTGTTCATTAGTCTACCAATAAATAGTTTACATAAAGACAGATAGGACATTTTAATAAATCTGACATTTTAATAAATCTATCATTTAGGAGACTTTCCAATATTATCTATGGGTCAGATAATGGAGACCACATCAGCCTGTCAGACTGATGTCACCCTCACATACCTTTCCTAACCCATCCCTCATCAAGTTTCCTTTAAAAGAAGACCTGGGAACCTGAAAACAGGTCTCTTGCTTTTAAGGTAGCACATATTCTCCCTTGAATGTGTTTTCTTTCCTTTCCTAAATAAGTCTTTATCCCTCTACTGACACTTGCTGAAATTCTTTTCCTTCAACACTGGCTCTGGGTCCAGCCCCACTCCCTCCTCCAAGAGCTCCTCCAGACCCTCTTCTAGAGGTATTTCTTCTTTTGTGACATGAGCTGGCTTATTTTTTCCCTAGAAGAATCCCAACTATGGATAATCTATATGGACACATATATACTTATAGTTTTATTTTTAGTGGCAAGAAATTGGAATCAATCATTTCAACTGGAGGGATAAAGTAAATTTTAGTTTACTCAATGCAACATGACAGTGGTCTGGAAGGACCTTTCATGTTCTGGTTTCCTTTTGTCTCTGCCTTTATATAAATATTTTCCACTCATTCCACTGTAGCCACACTTGGCCTTCTTGCTGTTCCTAGATTACACCAGACACAATCCAGATTGAAATAACCTAAATGTTAACACGCAAGACTGATTACTAATAGTATATTAAGCTGATTTACTGTAACTCTTAAAGATGATAATTAGGAAGGCCTTAGTCATATTTTAATGTCTAGTTAAAAGCTCTTTAAAAAAAACTTTAAGTCTACTTATCACAAGAAATAGTTCTTTTCTAGACAAATACTTTTAAAAAATTTAAAAAGCAGAGTCCCACTAAGGAAATTTAATAGGAAACAAAAACATGTTTGGATAATCTTTGAGTATATGATACAAGTTTTTTATATGTGAGCTGGAAAATGTTCAAAGGAATTCACAGATTTTCAAAATTTCTTCCAGAGGGGAAAAAACCTTAAAGAAGATTGAACTAAAGGAACTGTAAAGAGCAGTCTCATTTTAAGTTTGGTGGATGGGGTGGGGTGGGATGGGGTGGGAAGAGAGGGGAAGGATTAGTTCCTGAAGGTCTTGAATAATCCTATACAAATCCTTGCAGAAACTGGTGGGCATTTAATATACATTTGGTTTGGCTCTGCATTGTGGTAATAACATCACAGTTTATATCTTATGTACCAGCCATTTAAAATGATGGGATTCTGGATAAAATGTTAATTTTGGAGGGTTTGCATTATTTTAAACATTGCATATGGTGTGAAAACGGTATTATTATATTGTACTGTTTGCATTTTACATTATTTAATCTATGTATTTTGTGATAACACTATATTTTACCTGCGGTGAGTACCAGGTGTTATCCTCTTTAGAAATTTGGAAGTGGAGACTGAGTTGACTAATGATAAATTGCTTCTTAATTCCAGTGAGGTAGGGGACATCCTATGAAAAGTGGTGATGCTTTAAAGTGTCTCTAGGAAAGCTATGTTGTTCAGTAGCATTAATTTGGCTACGAAGAATAACAATTCATTCACTTTTTCTTAATGCATTTTTTTTTAAAGATGTTCTCATTCTGGAGGGGAGAAACGTTTGGAATCTCCTTCTGCTAAAAAATTAACAGATGTAGGAATTAGAAGAATCTTTTCTTCAGAGCACGACATTTTCCGGGAAAGTGTAAGGAAGTTTTTTCAAGAAGAAGTGGTTCCTCATCATTCAGAGTAAGCTCACCTACCTTCATGTTTCAATGTTATATAAAAGCACCAAATATGAAAATAACTATTTCCTAGAATGTTGTATATTGTGCAGAAAAAATAATGTCAGTGCTTTACTAACATTTTTATTGTTCTTTACCATAATCCTGTAATATCCTAGGATTCTTAAGTTTATACCTTTTTAAATGATTTGCGCTTTTTTTGTTTTGTTTTGTTTTTAAGATAGGTTCTCACTGTGTTGCCTAGGCTAGTCTCCTGAATCATGGAATCAAGTGATCCTCCCTTCTCACCCTCCTGAGAATCTGGGACTACATGAATGTGCCATCATACCTGGTTATCTTAATTTATTTTTTTTCTTCCCCACAGTGCTTAAGATAGAGCCCAGAGCCTTGCCCATGCTGGGTAAGTGCTCTGCCAATGAGCTACATTTTTTTTTTCTGTTGTACTGGGGATTGAACCCAGGGCCTCATATATTCTAGACAAGAGCTCTACCATGGGAGCTATATCCCCAGTCTTAAATGAATTTTAAAATGTATAACATACAGTTCAATAGTGAGAACATTCAAAAATTTGAAATTTACTCAAGAAAAGTATTTTTTGAAAACTATGGGTAAATAGCAGCAAACTGCTAGTCCATTTCACATTCTTTCTTTTTCTGTTTTATGAATGAACTAAAGGAAAGCTCAAAAGGCCAGTGGAGTACAAATCTTGGTAGCTGATCAGCCACTACCTCTGAGCTACATTTCCAGCCCTCTTTAAAACTTTTTTGAGATAGGATCTTGCTGAGTTGCTCAGGCTGGCTTTGACCTTGCAATTCTCCTGCCCTACTCCCTCCAGTCACTTGAATTACAGACATGTGCCACCATACCCAGGTTTTATATTAATACTTTCTTGGTTATAATGACCAAAATTAGCTAAACTCAGAAGCTGTGACTGGTCTGGTGAAAAGAAATCAGCTTTTTGAAGATAAAAGAAATAAAACATACTTAATTCTAAGAGGGTCTTCTTTTTTCTTTTTCTTTCTTTCTTTTTTTTTTTTTTTGGTACCAGGGATTGAATCCAATAGCACTTTACCACTGAGCCTCAGTACTATTTTTAATTTCCAAACAAGATCTTGCTAAATCGTTGCTGAGGGTAACATTAAATTTATAATCCTACTGCCTCAGCCTCTTGAGGATTACAGGTATGCACCACTATACCTGGCTTCTTTGCTGCTTTTCAATTTTGTTTCACAACTATTGTTGAGAATGCCTTGAAATAAAGATAATAGAGTTGACAAATTTTGAGTGGAGTACTCAAATAACCCATATCTTACTAACTGTATCTACCACTTAAAAAAACACAAAAATATTTTCACATTTTTTTCACTATTTCTGACTATCCATGGTTTCCTTACTATGCTATTTCCATTTTTAAAGAAGAAAAGTTAGGGATGGGCCTTTAGCAAGCTTGAGGCCCTCCAGTCGGGTGGGGGTGAGGGAGGAGATGGCACAGTCTTCTCAGAAATTTATTTGACAGATAGATCTATGCTGTAAGGTGCTTCTGCTTTCCTGTCATTCCAATTTAAATGTAATGAGGTGGTTTCCTCATGTCAGCTTTCATATGCTATAAATTCAGGAAAGATGCAGAGAATTGTCTTTACAAGACAGGTTAGGCAGATTCCCATGACTATATGGCATAACTAAGCTTGCACGATGCCAGCACCAACCAGCAAAACTGTACTCATGAATTTCAGTGGGTATATTTTATAGGTCGAATAAATAGTGAAGAAAGAAGGCAGAAAGTGCCAAATATGAAGAAATAAGGAAGAGAAAAAGAAGGAGAAATGATAAGTAGAGTCCAGTTACAAATAGAAGGGTATGATCAGTGTGCACAGTTAACCTTAAACCAAGGATGCATTCCTGCACAAAATTATTCAAAGTGTGGCCATTTAAATAATCTGAAAGAAATCTATCTGATTTTTAAATATTTAATTGCAGATGGGAGAAAGCTGGAGAAGTGCCCAGGGAACTCTGGGAAAAGGCTGGAAAACAAGGGCTGCTTGGAGTCAATATTGCAGAGCAGTATGGTGGTATTGGTGGTGACTTGTACTCCACAGCTATTGTTTGGGAAGAGCAGTAAGTATGGAGACATTTGAAGTTGAGTCATGTTTTGAATGTTCATTTTTTTCAAATGATAATAAAAAATGCTTTCTGATCTTCTGGGAAGATAGAAAATTTTTCAGTGTAAAATGTGAAAGATTATGGCACTTATACTATTCTGCATTTCTTTTTTGGGGGTGGGTGGGTGGAGCTGGTAGCAGGGATTGAACTCAGGGGCACTCAACCACTGAGCCACATCCCCAGTCCTATTTTATATTTCATTTAGAGACAGGGTCTCACTGAGTGGCTAAGTTCCTCACTAAGTTGCTGAGGCTGGCTTTGAACTCATCCTCCTGCCTCAGCCTCCCAAACTGCTGGGATTATAGGCATGTACCACTGTGCCTGGCTCCTGTGCATTTCTTAAATGTGGGAAATCAGAAAATCCTCTTTTATGTTGTTGAAATAGGTACTGTTGAAAGTTAAAGAGTTAATTTCTGGTTGGCTCATAGGGTTATTTTTTCCTTTTAAAAAGATATTTTAAAGAGAACAGCAGAATGGAAAATTATTATCAAATACACTAGAAGTCTAATATATAAGAACACAGGTTTCAGTTAAAATGGACAAAAGATTCGAAGGAACATCTTTATAAAAAAAATGAGTTAGGTTTTTTTTGTTTGTTTTTTGTTTTTGTTTTTGTTTTGTAGTTGTAGATGGACTTGTTTATTTTTATGTGGTGCTAAAGACTGAACCCAGTGACTCACACATGCAAAGCAAGTGCTCTGCCACTGAGCTACAACCCCAGCCCCAATTAGGCTTTTTTAAGTGGAAAAAGTTCATCCTTACTACCAACCAATTGTAAATTAAGTTAACCTGGAGGTATCATTATATATATTTACAAAATTTATGAAAATGAGAATTCTTATCACATAGTGTTGACAAGTGGTAAAAGTGGCATATTCATATACTACTGGTGACATTATAAGGGGATTAAAAAGGTAAATATATGTATAAAAAGTAAAAATGTTTTCACTCTGATTTAGAATGGCATTTGGGGGAATTTATCTGAAAAATAATTTAATAGGAAAAAATAGAAGCTACATTCAGAAATCATTATCATGTCAGATCATAATTGCCAAAATTTTGAAGCAATTTAAATCTGTAACAGTGAGATAATGAATAAGAAAATCATGGGACATAAATAATTTGGAATATTTCGCAGCTTTTTAAGATTATAATAAAAAACTAAGTTAAAAAGAGGATTTTTGTTATGTCATATAATTTAAGAAGAAAACAGCAAAGTAAAAAATTCATAGGGACTACATCTACATTAGGATATATCCAAAGATAATTTTCCATAATAAAAATAGTTGATGTGTTAGGGTTATACAATTGTAGGTTATCAGTAATTTATTTCTTAATTCTTTAAATAATTATTTATTGAGCCGTTAGAACACTGTTACTATTTTAGAACCAACAATAAAAAGAAGAATAAAAACAACATTCAGGAAGGTCATAGGTTTATGAGGAAACAGGCTGTTTGCACACAACCTACCACACAATCAAGGTCTTTAATACTGGGGCTGGGGATGTGGCTCAAGCGGTAGCAAGCTCGCCTGGCATGCGTGCGGCCCGGGTTCGATCCTCAGCACCACATACAAACAAAGATGTTGTGTCTGCCGAAAACTAAAAAAAATAAATATTGAAATTCTCTCTCTCTCTCTCTGTCTCCAAAAAAAAAAAAAAGATCTTTAATACTTTGTAGTTCCAATAGTCATTTTAATTGAAAATTAAAGACACTAAGAGTAGAACAAAATAACTATCTTATGTTTTTAATACTTTTTTTCTTTTAAAGAGCATATTCAAATTGTACAGGGCCAGGTTTTAGTCTTCATTCAGATATCGTCATGCCTTATATTGCCAACTATGGCTCAAAAGAACAGATTGAGCACTTCATCCCCCAGATGACAGCAGGCAAATGTATTGGTGCCATAGCAATGACAGAGCCTGGTGCTGGAAGGTAAGTCAACCTTCATTTGATTTTAAATTCTTGGAAGCAGTGCCCTAATAACAAACATTTTCTTAGTATGTTTGGCTCTCCATATTTGTCAGTTCTGCATCCATGAATTCAAATGACCTCAAATCAGAAATACTCAAAAAAAGAAAAAAATTGTGTCTGTACTGAACATGTACTTTTTTCTTGCTACTGAGATACATCTCCAGCCCTTTTTATTTTTTATTTTGAGACAGGATGTTGCTAAAAAAATTGTCCATGCTGGCCTCAAACTTGCAATCCTCCTGCTTCTGCCTCCTGAGTAGCTGGTATTACAGTAGCCCAGCAGAAAAGTCTTTACTTTAATAACTAAAATTTAAGGTAAATACTCAAAGAGAATACATTAGTTTCCTGTGGCTTCTGTAGCAAACTACCACCAAAGTTTATGACTTAAACAACAGAAATGGATTCTTTAAACAATTTGGAAGGCCCAAAATCCAAAATCAGTATCATTGGGCCCCAAATTAGTTATCAGGAGAGCCAAGCATCCTCCAGAGGGCATAGAGAAGAATTTACTCCTTGTGTTTCTATCTCCTGGTGGCTCCTGGTGTTCCTTGGCTTATTGCCTTTGTGATCACGTTGCTTTTTCCTTTTCTGTTTATGGAATCTTCCTCTCTCAGTCTTTCTCTCCTAAGGACGTTTGTGATTACATTTACAGGTCATCCAGATAATTCACTATAATCTTCCCATCTCAACATCCTTAAGTTATACTTTTCCATATAAAGCCACATTTATAGATTTTAGGGATTACAACCTGATATTTTAGGGGTCATTATTCATCCAAATATAGAGTTATAAAAAAGAAAATGTGTCCTGGAGTATAAAAATATAAAGACCACATAGAAGAAGAATCAGAAAAATTTCATAATATATGTGGACTATTTATTAATAATGCTAATCACTGTAGGTTTTTGAAACCTAAATTTCTAACAAGAGAGGATTGTTAGTTAAAAATCATGGTAAATTCACATGATGATATTCTATGTAGATAAAAAACCATTGGATATTATTATGTATGGTCCAATTTTACAAATATACATTTATAGGTGTGTCTAAATCTATGGAAAAATAATTGCAAGGTTGTATTTTTAAAATGTTCAGGAGATAAATTTATTTGTTAAATAAATTTTCTTTGGAATACTGTCTATATTTCTTCATATTTTAATTAAAATACTGTTTAGATTTTTAAAAAATTCTACTTTTAGAGCAAGTTTGTTACAAGAAACAGCATTTTAGATGTAGTCTTTTTTTTTTTTTTTTTTGGCAGTATTTGCGTTTGGGTATTGAATACCGGGTCTTATATATGCTAGGTCAGCACTTTACCACTGAGGTACAACCTCAGCTATTTTTTAATTTTAAAACAGAATCTCACTACATTGTGATCCTTCTGCCTCAGGGTTCCAAATAGCTAGGATTACAGGAGTGTGCCAGCACATCTGGTGAGAAATAGTATTTTTAATAGCTAAATTCTTGATGAGAAGAAGTAGAGGAAGGAACCAAAGTATGTAAAGGTAGGTAAAATATATTGTGATACATAATTTCAAGAGTGAGCCAATTTGTGGTTTTGAGCATTGTTGGGCTTTTATGTACTCTATGAAGTTTGGCTAATTTATTTAATTTTTGTTTTTTTGCTGTGCTGGGAATCAAACCCAGGGCCTTGATATGCTAGGCAAGTGCTCTACTACCGAGCCACATATCCAGCCCAAGGTTATTTAATCTTAATCATACATTCATTCATAGAACGACTAGAATATAATATATTAGACATGATTTTTTAGTTCAATTGTGTGAACATTTCTTATATTAAGATTTTTATAATGGCATATCCAGTTTGAATGATCACACTGTATATATACTTATATAATAGCATTTGTCTAATTTATTTTTTACCCACTGATGAATTTTTTTGTCTTTTCTTTCAATTACAGTGACTTACAAGGAGTAAGAACAAATGCCAAAAAGGATGGAAGTGATTGGATTCTCAATGGAAGCAAGGTGGGTAAAGAGGGACTTCTCTGACCCTTCTTTCCAGAGTCATGCCATGGGTAAAGATGTTATTATGTAAGGATTCACTTAGGAATTGTTTACTTAAGTATTTGTGAGGTGGAGAGAAATTTACAACTTATTTACATGACACAAGATCTATGGTAACCCATCTGTGTTCCATGCTGCATGTGTTCTTAAAGATACCTCAAAGGTGGTTTTAGCTTCCAAACAGCTCTTCTCAAAAACGAGAAAAGTGGGAAAGTTAGGTTTATATTACCCTAACATGGGACAGACAATAGCTGAACTTTATGAAAGACTGGGGAAAAAGCTTTCTGATAAATATCAAAAAGAGTTTGAAAGATACCAGATCATAGAATCCTTTTCAATCCTATGTACAGATTTAGAGAGCTCCTCTAAACAGGATCACAGATGGCTCAAGAGCAAACATATCTCTTAGAACCTAATATCGTTCAGGGAAAATGATACCTAGAATTATGTCTGGTATATACTTAGTATATATTTTTTGTTGACTGAGTATTAAGTGAAGAAAAAATATTCATTTTCTACACTGTTATAAGAAGTCTTGTTGAAAATATGTTCCAGGGTCTGTTGAAGGTGAGTTTTTCTGTGTTATTTTTGTTTGTTTGGTGCTGGGAGTTCCAGGGCCTCATACATGCTAAGTATGTCCTCTGGTACTGAGTTATGTCCCCAGCCCTATTTTCTTTACTAAAATTTTTTTTATTTCCAGTTAGTTTTAGTCTAATAATTTTTCCTTTCCTTTTTTTTTTTTTTTTGGTACTGGGAATCAAACCTCTGACTTCACACTTGCAGGGCAGGCATTCTGCCACTGAACTCCAGTGAGCTATATATCTCCAGCCCAGGCTGATACCTTTATATTTACAAAGTCAAATATAATCATAGCTCTGTCAAATTCCTAAAAGTTTCTAAATGATCTCAATTTCTGTACTTATATTATCAGAGACTGGTAACAATTGTGAACCAACATCAGACTGCAGACCAAATTTTGAGCAACCGAGTTCTAAGTAACATTCCATAATCAAGTTTTCTAATTACTATGCAGAAAAATAATACCTGTGCTATTAAATAAATTTGGAAAGTGTGCATAACTTCTCTTTGATATGCTGATATACATTATGAATCTCTAAAAATTGGATACAGTATGTTTTGTATCCTAGGAAATTTTCTTTTTATAGAATGTTAAGAATCACTGATTTATTCAAATATACTTTAAGAGATATTAGTCTAAATTATTCATGCTAAGGATAAGAAACAGGTGCTAATTTCAATATATAATCAGTTAATACCCTGCATACAGAAAGCTGTTTTGAAAGAAAAGTGGGGTATTTGGTCAAAAGTAGAATGGGAACCACATTTGTTGTGACTGGATTTCTAAGCAGGCCCAATCTGCTTGGTTACAGTCTTCTGTGGGAACCACTTAGGAAAGATACCACTGACTGTTTCAAAAACTGAATTAGGAATGGTAAAAAGGTAAAAAACAAGTAAAAGTGAAGAAATGAGTAAGCAGATACAGTACATCAGAACTAATATGCAGTCACTAAAATGTCAACACTGTTTTTTAAGTATATATAATTGTTATGTTAACATTAAGTGAATAAACAGAATGCACATATAGAATTTTAATAATAAGAAAAGAGATGAGAAAGGAAATTCCTAATGGTACTTATATTATGGACTCTGAATATTTTTCTTTCTTTATAACTACATCCTATCTATCTATATAGCATCTACAATGAGCTTATATTATACTATAAGCATTTGATTAAAAAAATTACATCTCTCATTACAAATAATGCCAGTCCTTTTTGAATTTTTGATTTTCATAATTAGGAAATTTTTAAAAAGGCCACCAACAAGAATTATCTTACAACTTTCTTAGGAAGGGAATGAGTCATGACGGAAATACTCATATAAGTTTAGGTGACTGTACAGATGGTTCAGAATCTATTCATCCTCTTCTGAAATTACTTCCAAAAATAACTTTTGGAAACTTCCCTTGATTTTACCAATCTGAGATCAGAGTATACAAGTGAATAGTTTCTGTCCTATGAACTGTTCCTTTTTTTCTATTCCATTGTTTATTTTTAGAATATTTTAGTTTTCAACTCCTGGATTCAAAACAAACAAAAAATTACTCAACTATGTCAACTACATCAAATGGTTACTATTATTGTAGAAAGATAGGAAAATTTGGAAACCTTTGATAGGAATAAGGAAGTGATGGAGCCACATTGTTGAAAACAACAGTTTTCCCATCATTTATAGAATCCTTTTGGAGAATGCATGTTTCAAAATATATTCAAAGGGCTGGGGATGTGGCTCAAGCTGTAGCGCGCTCGCCTGGCATGCATGCAGCCCGGGTTCGATCCTCAGCACCACATACAAAGATGTTGTGTCCGCCGAGAACTAAAAAATAAATATTAAAAAATTCTCTCTCCCTCTCTCTCTCTCTCTCTCTCTCTCTCTCTCTCTCTCTCTCTCTCTCTCTCTCTCCCACACACACACACACACACACTCTCTCTCTTAAAAAAAAAAAAAAATATATATATATATATATATATATATATATATATATATATTCAAAGAACATCTCTGAAGGCCTCCTATATGCCAAAATCTACTAGCTGAGGATAGACATATTAATAAGAAATGGCCAGGCGTCCTAGTAGGGAGGGATGAGTGTCTTTTATTTTTGTGTCACCAACAATCACACCACCACTGCCTTCATTTACTGTCATATAGATGAAAACAATATAATTTTCTCATTTCCCATTATTTGAATACATCAGCACTATGCATTTTAGAGCACAGATCTTATAAAGCCATGGACATTAATTGATAAGAATAAACATCACCATTCTATACCCCTAATATTTTGAAGAGAGAAATAAAAGCAGATCATTTGAGTAAGTATGATAAACACTTAAGATGCTAGGTAAATTGATGGTGCTATTAGAGCACTTAGCTAAGCTAAGGAATTTAGAAGACTTTTTGAAAGATATGATGCCTGAACTCAGTCCAAGATGAGTAGAATGCATCCTAGCTGAATTTATTCTGTAGCATCTTAGGAGATATACAAAGGTTCTTGAAGGTGATAGGATTAGGTTGCCCTTTAGAAAGATCCCTTTGGTCTTATGATGGATTATAGAACTACAGAGGGTTCAATTGTAGCAACTTGTGCAAGAAATGATAAGAACCAGAAAGAAGGTAATGATAACAGAAGTGAAAGGAGGGGAATAGATTTTAAAAGTTTTAAAACGGATTAGGAAGAATTGGATTCTGAGGGGCTGAGGTTGTAGCTTAGTGGTAAAGCACTGGGTTCTATCCTTAACACCACTTGAAAGCAAATGAAATAAAGATATTGTGCCCATCTACAACTTAAAAAAAAGAAAAAAGAACCGGGTGTCAAGTTAAATGTGAAGCAAGATGATAGCATGATTTATTGAAACATTCATTGAGATAGGGAAACAGGTTGACATTCAGGATTGGATAGGAATTTGGAATAGGAAGGCATGTGTTCTACCCAGGAGTCTTCAGGTGGAACTGTCCAAAAGCAGATAGGTATAAAGGTATAGATCCTATCAATAAATAAGTTTTAAATAAATATTTGGCTTCATTAGCATGTAGTGAATGACTAAAGTGAAGAAAGTGGCTGAGATGACCCAGGAAAGATGTAGAATGAGGAGATAATTATTAATATTTTCCCTGGTTATATTTTGTTTTCTGAATCAATATCTTTGAATAATCCCTCCTATTTAGTTATTTTTTCCTTAATGATTATCTCTTCCTTCTTTAGGCTATTTTTTAAAAAGTAGTCTATCTATTAAAAAAACATAAAAATTAGGCTTTTTCAAGAAGTGATAAATCTGGGAGTATAGATACTTAATAGTGTAATGCCAGTTAGAGCAGATTTCCTTTTCTAATGGGTGGCTTTCCTCTGAAATTCAGTGTATATCATTTTAATAGACAATCTGGTTTATTATAAAAAACACAATCTCTTCAAATTGTTGTTAATATTTATAATATTAAGAAAATGCAGGGGCTCCGTGATAGAGTACTCACCTAGCATGCCTGAAGCACTGGGTTTGATCCTCAGCACCACATAAATATAAAATAAAGATATTGTGTCCACCTCAAACTAAAAAATAAATATTAAAAAAAAGAAAATACATATGCTTCATTCTTTGAAGCATTGGATAATTTTTCCTCTGCTCTTTAACAATCTCATGTATGAATCAATCAACCCTGAATGTATTGATATGTAGAGAGAGGTATGAAGTATGTTCTGCTTGTTCTAGTCTTCTTGAATGTGCTCTCCCTCAATCATAACTTGAACATGGACCTCAATATTGCAGAGCATTGTAGTGTACTTGGGTTTTTACAGGTATTCATCACTAACGGCTGGCTAAGTGATGTTGTGATTGTAGTCGCAATCACAAATCGTGAAGCTCGCTCTCCGGCCCATGGCATTAGCCTTTTTCTGGTAGAAAATGGAATGAAAGGATTTATTAAAGGACGGAAGCTACATAAAATGGGATTAAAAGCCCAGGTAAGTCATGGTATAAATTTTATTCAGATAATAACTGAGGTTATTATCATTGAAAATAAGATATATAGAGAATTACATGTGGTACAATCACAACTGCCTATCTGAATTTCTAAAATGTTTTTCAAAAATGGTAGTGGAGATTCATTTTCAGTAATGCCACTGTATCTCTTTCTAGTATTCAGCAGTGGGAATGAATTAGGATATTTTGAAAATCTGATTTAGAAATGGCAAAATTAGAGCTGAACATGGTGGCACATGCCTGTAATCCTAGTTGCTCAGAAGGCTGAGGCAGGATTACAAGTTTGAGGCCAACCTGGGTAACTTGACAATACCCTGTCTCAAAATTTAAAAAACGAAGAAAAAAAGTACTGGGAGTATAGCTCAGTGGGCATGCACAAAACCCTGGATTCAGTCCCCAGATTTATTTTAAAAAAAAAAGGAAATGGAAAAATTAACTGCATGCTTTAATAAACCATCTGTATGAAAATTACTGAAGAAAATTATGAAGAACAGAAAATATTTTTCTATACACTACCAAAGAAAATGTTTTGCTTAATAAGTATTAGAAATTTCCACTTACACAGTTCCTAGAAAGCTGGACAGTATTAGAGCTTGAATGACAGGGCATTGCAGTGGGAAAACCATAAGTTTTAGAATTAGAAGGACCTGGATTTGAAATCCTTGTTTTACCCCTTACTACTTATGTTCATTAACCACTCCTACATGGCTTCTAATTTGGTTCTTTTTTTGTTTTGTTTTCCTTGAATGGAAATAATAAGTCTCTTCACTGGGTTATAATGAAACATAAATGAGCTCATTCACTAGTCAATTATATGGTCTTTTAGGATACTGCAGAACTGTTTTTTGAAGATGTCCGATTGCCAGCTAGTGCCTTACTTGGAGAAGAGAATAAAGGCTTCTACTATCTCATGCAAGAGCTTCCACAGGTCAGAAATGTTTGAAGAGTCCATCTATTGATTAGATATTGGACTGGAGTAAAATAATATAGAACTATATAAATTAATGTGTGTAAAACTTGTGGAAAAACAGTCATTTGCATATAAAGTTATAAAAGAGAAAGCATGAATGTTACAGGCGAGATAAATAAATAACTGAACTCAAAAATATCTAACTGAAGCTTATAAAGTGAATAGGGAAATTAGGTATTTCGTTCTGTGATGCCTTCTTGAAATGATTTCCACTCCTTAACTACAAGTTAAAAACTTATCTCTTTAAGGGAAAAAAAAAAAAGAACTTAGTTCTTTGTAAGGAAATGTCACTGAATACATTTGGCAGTTTTTAAATAACTGGAATCATAGGGAAAATGTGTTAAGTTCATACAGAAGAGTTTTGTCACAGAGAGTAAGTATCCATATCTGTGTTTTGGGAATGTGGCTGCCTAGTGATCATTGAGTCTCACATGTCAGCTTAAGGGGATACCTTTGCCTGTTGACTGCATGGCATGGGCTAAATTTGTAATTGGGAAAAAGAGGTAGGGATACTGGCACTTAAATAGAATATGAAAATCATTAGCATGATGAATTAAGCTGGTTAAAGTTGCTTGTACTAATAGATAGAATTTATGCTATACACTTTAAAATATTGATTTCCATGGATAAATTAAGTTATACAGTGCCCAGAGATCAAAAAATAAAAGTCAACTATGGAATTTCTTTACTCATGTGTATGTATATATGTGTACACACATATATATGTGTTTATATGTATGTGTATAAATATATAGATATGTGTATATATATATATATAAAAAATAAAGCCAATCATTCATAAAAATAAAGGATTTGCTCTAGAGCTTTGGAAAATTATTTTTAAGACATCAAAATAATCTCAAATCTCTGTGGGAGCCTTTTCTTATAAAGAGTTAAGAAATAAGTTAATCTTTAGCAGGTTGTTTATAGGATTTATTAGAATTGAAATTGTCTGAAAGTCATTTGTGTAATTACAATAATGTTTAAGACTTAATTTTGGGGTTATAGGAAAGGCTGTTAATTGCTGACTTGGCAATTTCAGCCTGTGAATTTATGTTTGAAGAAACCAGGAACTATGTTAAACAACGAAAAGCTTTTGGGAAAACGGTTGCACACATACAGGTAAGTTTATTGTTCTTGTTATGATTTAGCATTAGATGATATCATTTTACTCATCTGAGCATTCCAAATTTTGAACCATTTAGTTTCTTCCTAAATGAAGGAACAGTGTAAAGCAATGTGGTCATCAACATCCCACTAGCAAGAAAACTTGAGCTGGGATTCTACCTTTAAATTTTTTAAGTAAAATGATTTTGGCTGGAAGACTTTGTGGAGAGGTAGAGATGAAGCATGGTGGTGGTGTTTCATTACAAAGATAATGCTCAGTGTGGTTTAAGTCCTGCATAGCTCCTGATATCTTTATAGTCAACGTAAGTTATGTCTTCTCTCTCAAATATTTTCCTGTTTGTGAGACATGTAAAATATATTTGGTATATAAAATTGTAAGGTTTTACAATTTCAAAATCTTAAGATTTGTTAGATTTTTAATATGTACTCACAAATAGAAATATCTTCTTATTTATGAATAAAGTCAGTAGCTACCTCATAAGATTACTGTAGAGGATTCAGTGGGATATAATACACATATAGTGTGTAGAATATTGCCTGAAAAAACTAGCCCTCAATGAAGTTAGCTGTTACTTTTGCCCCTATGTAAAGCTTTGCTGTTTTGTTTCCATATAGGGGGCTTTTTTTTTTTTTAAATAAATCAATTTCTTGGTTTTGCTTCTGTTCCTGATGTGGACCTTCTGTATATCTTTCTGGGAACTATTTGCTACCTATGTAATCTTCAAGTTATATTTTTTCCATACTGAGAAAAATATTACATCTTATTTTATTAAAATGCTGGCCTAAAACAGTTGTTCAAATCTATACAAATGAGGCATACACGCAAATCAAAATTACAATTTAAAAAACAGCATGACTTGATTTAGATAAATTGTGATTTTCTTAGGAACAAGGCTGTTGTATTTTATATTCCCTTTCATTTATGGATCACTGATTTGCTTTTCTGTGGTTCCTTGATGACTGCACTCTCCCCTAGGGCATTTAGAAAGGTCAAGGATGGGCAGATGCATGTTGACTGAAGGTGTAACTTGTGCTATATCTTGGAGAGCAGTGTTGTTAAATGTTCTGTAAATCAGACATAGCTTTGTATTGCAACTAATTTTCTTATTCAAAATACAAATAATCTCATGAGAAGTACCGATTTATTGATTTATTTCTTTTTGTTTCACAAGTACACATTTACCCATTCCCTTGTAAGGTTGTGCTCAAATGTAATTCTATAGGTGTGACTCTGGAATACTCAAAACTCCTGGCAATATGAAGGAAGTTATACCACTTGGTATCAGTCTGCAGCTTTCTCCTGTGTACCCAAAGTAGAATCAGTATTATTATTCCTCTGAAATTCAACTCCCACAACTTTTCACATAAAAAATGTCTATTAAAACATTTTTACACAATTAGGCCTAAGTCATGTTATGCTAGCAGCAGCCTTCTGCACCTCCTATTTGATTGCAGCAAGAGGCTGTGTCATGCCTCCGACCCATCCCATCTGGATTTGTTTAAGTACACTCTGTGATTGTCACACATCCATGAAAGTGTTGAAGGGCATGTTTCTCAGAATGTGTCCCCATTGTTAAGCAATGTCTGACTGTATTTATTTGTTGCATTTTCATAGCAAAAAGGCAAGAAATAGTTTTAATCCCTGCTTTTCAAAACAAGTGTCATTTGTTACCTTCCCCAAAAGATAGTTCACTAAATTTTCAGTAGGTGGCAGTAGGATTCTGCTTCTACAGGTTCATTATTATTTTCTAGTAATATTATTTTCCAGTAAGTGTATATGTTCTGAGATATTCTGAGCTATGCTCTAATCTTCCCGTTTCTCTAAAATAAGTATCTTTGAATAGAATTTTCATATTTCCAGCTAGGAATATATGCAGAGAAGATGAATGACTAATACATCAATACATGTCTATATCTCCTATTCTATAGCTGAACACACTACAGTTGTAATTCAGCTGAAGTAGAAGATGATTACGTCTCCATATAATTGACTAAATGTTATTTTATGACCATATAACTATTGAGTTTCACTTATCTTTAATATCCTTGAATTTTGAACATTTGGGGCCTTTCTGAACTTTTGGGTACATGTCACAAAATTCACTTCCTTTTTAGAATAAAGAGCTACTATACTAAAGTAGCAGTAATTACAGGATTTTCATTTTTTAAAAAAGTCTGTACCTTCTTAGGTGATATCACAGCTCATGATTTTCTCTGGAATAGACAATACAGTAGTAAAATGTATGTAAAATAAAAAAAATGGCTACCTATATGCCAGACACTGTACTAAGTAAATTGTCTCATTTTTTTTTGCCTTCGCAACTGTACATTATTAATATTATCATCTTCATTTTGCAGATAGGGAACTTGAGGCAGAAAAAGGTTAAATAACTTGCCCCAAATTATGTAGCTATCTAATTCCCCAACCCACACTCTTTTTGATGCCCAAGGTTTAAAGTATATGGCTCTTTTAATTTTCCCTATTTCCTTCACCTACTGGTTGGCCAAATGAAAATGAAATGCCCTTTTTTTAACTAGAGCTCTTAGTCATTTCCTGTGTGGAACATGCTGTTGATGCTAAGGACACCAAATATTTGGGAAAGGAACAGGAGAGAGGGAAAGGTAACTTGTTTTTCTTCCACAAATCAAAAAGAATATCCTGTTCCTAAGTCCTTGAGTATATGATTAATTAACTATAAGATTAGGTGGTGAACATAATTTGTTTTATCTTAATTTAAGTCATAACATATGATGATAATACAACTAACAGTGTTCAAATGACTACTGGGCTAGAGAACTTTTCAAATGTGTCTTCTCATTCTAAAGTTCTAAGATATTTATCATGCAGAACTCTGAAAGACATTCTATCCAGTCTACTTAGTAACTTAAGAACTTTTTTTGACATGCTAGCTGCAGTATTACCTATTAGCAAATTTTAATGACAGATAAAGTTACTTCTGAGAACATGTTGATCCTTCAAAAAAACACCTGGCTAATGATACAGTTATGAACTGCCATTCATTAGGAAATAATTTCAGACAGCATGACTCATTGTCTACAGTGAAAAGCAAAGGACAGTTCTGTTTGGTAGCACCTAATTCAGTGCCAAGAATATGTAAATATTTAATCTCTTCATCTGTAGAGAGTAAAAGATG
Source organism: Spermophilus citellus (assembly GCF_964194105.1). NCBI lineage: Eukaryota > Metazoa > Chordata > Mammalia > Rodentia > Sciuridae > Spermophilus > Spermophilus citellus. The sequence continues at coordinate 110,527,303 of NC_138192.1, read as the reverse complement.
TACCCTAGAGGCATGAATTTTTTCAGAAATCTCTGGACCTCACCCAATGTACTGAAGCAAGAATTCTAAATGACTCCATCCTTGTCTGAAATTTAACTTAAGCGTCTAGAATCTCCCAGCATTTGCATAGGAACAAGTCTCACTTGAGAGAATAGGACTCAGAGGTCTTGATTATCTCATAATGTAAATAGTGCATAAATTTTCAAATGTGGCATCATGTAGGGGCAAGAATATTTTGAGACTTATTGTATTCCCTTTGCTTTCCAAATGAAATATCATAGATAATGTCCTTGAACTAAGCCAGGAGTGATCAGTTTGGGGGATTTTTGTGGAATATTTACTCATGTGTTTCCAATATATAGAGAAGATTATTTCCTCACTGTTGATGTCTTGTTCTAGCTTTAGTTTTCTATGAGCAAATTGGAATGTGAAGAGTGAATGGGAAACTTTGTTCTGATTTAAAGGTAGACATTTGACCTAATTAAATATTTAGTTAATAGAAATGGAGATAGAAAGAAATAGAATGGAGATAGAACTAGAGGGGAATCAAGTTTTGACACAGGCCAGCCTGTTGAGATAATTAAGGCAAGGATCGATGCAAAAGTTGTAAGTGTGTGGTGTCAGCCTTCTCATTGCTTGGTTTTGGAATCACTAGATGCCTGTTATACTCTGTCTTTCTAGAGTAGCATTAGGGATAAAACCAAGGAAAGACTATCAGTTGGGTTTTTGATCAGCACAGCAGTTCCATCTAAGAAGAAACTGTTCCTCAATGCTCCTACTTCACCTGGCATACCCATATCTTTCCTTGTCCTAGGTCATTATTATATGCTCATTCTTTGATTTTTCCGAAATGAAAAGTACCAAAATTGTCTCCACCACCAATAACACTGAAAGATTCAATTTTGTGTTTTGACAGTTTAGCCAGCAGTGTAAAAGCAGGCCCAGCATCCCATGAGAATTTAGCCCCACAATCCTCCTTTGAGAATTTAGTCATGGCTTTGGCCTTAGCAGTAGTATTTAGGTGGAATGCTTTTAATTTCTACTTTGAGTTTCACTGTATCACTTTTGTCATGAACTTCCACATATGTGCCTTCTATTAGCTGGAGTGAATTTCTTCGCAATGCCACAGCAGAATGATCAGAATTATTTCTATCCGGATTTCCACAAAGAAAACAGAGCCAGCTCACTGGCTGGGTCTCAGGCCTAAGAAGTCAGCTAGAATAGGATGTACTTTTGGAGGCAACCCAAAGTGGAATGTGCCAGTGTTTCAAGTCCTAGCCAGTTTCCTGAGAGTGGATGCCAGAGTGAACAGATTAAACTCAGAGTTCAAGATATGAGAACCAAAATCAAGAATTAAATGAAACCCGATTGAAGGGAGAATTGTCAGGAACCACTGAGGATGGTCTAAGTAGAACAATTTCCAACAGTACTATTGGTTATCCATGGTTAGCAGAGATAGGTACATAATATATTAACACTGACAATTTCAAACCATTCAGTTTAAGTTTGAGATGCTAGACAAACTCTTGAGAGGGATGGGAGGGAGTATGAGGAGAGGTGGGAGAGTTATGGGTTATTAGACTTTGATCTCTTGAGTGCTCTAATTATTACATTATTAATATTATAAATGGTTATTAATATAATATTTAGATGCTATTTATAAATATATAAAACACCCTGCCCTTCCCCATTGTTACCTTACTTTATTCCAAGACAGAGGCAGAATAGGGAAATGTGTATACTTAATTTCATTAATGGAGAGTAAATCTTCAAGGATTTAGTTTCTGGAGGAAAATCAACAGCTGTACCTAAAGGACTATACCACAAGATGGTGCTCACACATTAAAGTCATGCTGGTTGGTTTTCAAGCAGTTTTCTTTAATGGTCTACATTTTATAATCTAAAACATGAGATGTAATTTATGTATTTATCTTTGCATCTTTTAGTATATGTTTTCTTAGCATTAAAATATACTATATTTTGAATTTAAGGTGATTAATATATTTTTTAAAATAGTAAAACCAATAATTCCATTTTTTTTGTTTTGTTCTAAAAATCGTTTGCTATATGCTTTTTGAGATGCAGAGTCAAAATATGTACTTTTATATGCTCAATTTTTCTTTCATTTTCTTTAAATTCAAGACAGTGCAGCATAAACTAGCAGAATTAAAAACACACATATGTGTAACCAGATCTTTTGTGGACAGCTGTCTGAAGCTACATGAAACGAAACATCTGGATTCTGCCTCTGCTTCTATGGCGAAATATTGGTATGCATGCTGCAGTAATTAAAATGTGGTGCTTGCTCAGACTGTTATGGAATTTTGCCATTAAACTCAGCCTTGAGGGTATTAAGGAAGAAGGCTGTATAAATGAAAAATAGCAGTAGGAATCAACTTTTAAAACTGCTGAAACTTCCCATTAGGCCTATTTCTACTATGCTAAAAATTACTCAAGTTTGTTAATTCATAACTTTCTATTCAAAATAAAGTATTAAGAGACTGAAGTAGAATGACTAAGATTACTTCATTCAAGTAATAGTTTAATTTCAAATTATCTGACAAGTGACATACAGTGAGGCTGCAAGAGAAAAGCAAAACTTAGGAGTCTTGGAATTGATTCTCAGTTCTTCCATTTGGTAATTTTAACTAAGTTAATTTCACTTGGGATAGCTTCTTGTTATTTGCAAAATAAAATTCAGGATTTTTATAAAATATCTTTTTAAAATGCCTTTATAAAATGTCTTTTTCCTCCAAAGATGTCACTTCCTACCTGAAGATCACAATTCTGAATTTTAATAACTGTGAAATAAGTTTTTTAGGGTTTTGACTTTTCAGAAATAAACTGGGGATAAAAGTGAAAAACTAAAGGGTAGACTAGTAAAGTACATTTAAAGTACCTGGATAGGATTTTTCTGTTTTGGTTATTTTTCATATCTTAAAAAGAAGTATTGAATTATTAACTAATCAAAAGTTGTACATGTTTTATTAAAATGAAAGGGAAAAAAGTTTTACATGTAGAAAGATTTATAAGAATTTAAGATTAACAGTGATGTTAAAGATGAGTTAATTGAAAAACAACCCCTTTCAAGGCTTTTGTGTATGTTAAGATGCAAGAATATGGCTGGGGTTGTGGCTCAGAGGTAGAATGCTCACCTAGCATGTGCAGGGCCATGGATTCGATTTTCAGCACCACATAAAAATAAATAAATAAAATAAAGGTATTATGTACAACTACAACTAAAAAATAAATATTAAAAAAGGTGAAAGAATATATAATCTAAATTAGATTGTAGAAGTGAATTTGGTTTCCTCTTTTTGAAAACATTCTCACAGCTCATTAGTCCCAAAGTAGACTAGAAAAAATTCTTGTCATTCATTAACGTGGGTTCAGTTTAGTCATAAATAAAATAGGGGAAATATGTAGAATAGTGCCTTATATAATGATTCCTTAATAATAAAATTGTTGAATTGAAAAGTGTGGAATTACTAGGAACTTGCACTTTTAGGGAGACTTTTACATTTATAACAAGTTCCTTGACTAGAGGGAAAAGTAAAAAAATTTTAGTTACTTTTGGGAAAATAGAAATTTGCATAGGTGTTGACCTTGGTCTTTGAATCCAGCAGGTTTATAATGATATTTAACATTGAAGCAGAAAGAGCAAGTTATTATAGCCCAGCCAATATTTCCATTAAAATATTTGCCAAATAAAAAAAATTGAATCACAAATATTATTGCCCCAAGAGATTTGTCTGTTAATCATTATATTGTTAATGTATTTCTTAGGAACACAATCACCTGTCCTATGGCTTGAGTTAAAAATTATTCTAAATAGTAAAATGTGTCTATGTTTAACTTTACTTTGTATTTCCCACTATTGAAAAATAAGCAGGAACAAATTTTAAATAGCTTACATTTTTGTTTTAAGAGGCATAAAATTCCTACCGGTTATCTGATGGATTTTTATGATAGTTAAAATTGTTACTGGGTAGACTCAGTAGTAGTAGCTCTCTCTCACCTAGCTTGCTTGAGGCTCTGTGTTCCATCCCCAGCCATGTGCAACAAACAAAATTGTTATGGTAAGATCAGAAAATACTTTTTCCCAAGTTTATCATATTCATTTTTTCTCTCTTCCTCTCCCACCTTCTTCTCTACCTCCAGAAATAAAAATCCCCAAATAATTTTTTTTGGGGGGTGGTATGGAGATAGAATTCAGGGGCATTGACTAATGAGCCACATCCCCAACCCTATTTCGCATTTGATTTAGAGACTGAGTTGCTTAGCACCTCGAAGTTGCTGAGGTTGGCTTCGAACTCAAGATCCTTCTGCCTGAGCCTCCCGAGCTGCTGGGATTACAATTATGCCCCACCACGCCTGGTCCCAAATAATTTTTTAATGTTTCCTTTAAAACATTAAATGTACTTTTCTAGTCTGCCTTTTTAGTTTTTCACTTTTATCCCCAGTTTATTTCTGAAAAGTCAGAACCCTAAAAAACTTATTTCACAGTTATTAAAATTCAGAATTGTGATCTTCAGGGAGGAAGTGACTTTTTGGAGGAAAAAGACATTTTATAAAGGCAAAAAGAACTAGATAATTGAATAATGTAGATCATACAGAGCATCTGCATGAATCAGACTTAATTCAAGTCTTTCTTATATCATTTTAAGCCAAAAAATAGCCAAAACCTAATAATATGAGTTTTCCACATTTGTTTCTAACCTCAATAAAAACCCAGCCAGAAATAAAATTGTGGGTTGTATTTTTTATGTGAAAATTCTCTTTATTTCCTGTGTAATTTTTATCCTCTGTTCTGCTTGTCTAATGTTTCTATTTGAATTGCTTGAATAAGTGAGTGCATTTAAACAATTATAAATAATTCATTTCCTGATTATAAAGCACCTCATGGAAATCCCCTTCAAACCTTTCTGTTTTTATGTCGGTCATCTAGGGCATCTGACTTACAAAACAGCGTTGCTTATGAATGTGTACAGCTCCATGGAGGCTGGGGATACATGTGGGAGTACCCAATTGCAAAGTGAGTACATTTGCTCTGTTATTCTCCTCTTAATCACATGAATGAAAGAAAATTTTACTGTACTATTTGTACATAAAGTATAGAGGGAAAGAAGGTATGAAATCTTGGCATTTTTCAACTATCTAGGGAGATGTTCACTCAAATGGAAGCAGCTTTCTTTTATTGACTCACCATTAGGATCTTGATATTTTTAAAGAAAGTGAAGAGGTTAATATACTGAAGCTTGATACTTGTCTTTGAAGGAAATATATTACTTTTTAATTTATTTTAATTTGTTGTGCATCCATCGTGCTGGGGATCAAACCTTGCCCATGCCAGGCAAGCATTCTACCACTGAGCTACCCTCCCTGCTGCTTTTAAACAAACAAACAAATGCAGTACAAATAATTAACTTGCATACTGAAAGGATCTAAGATGTCATATTTTAGTCAGGTGTGGTGGCACACACCTGTAATCACAGCAACTTGGAAGTTGAGGCAGGAGGATCACAAGTTCAAATCCAGCCTCAGTGATTTAAGGAGACCCCTCCTCAAAATAAAGTCTGGGGATGTAATGCAGTGGTACATTTAACCTGGGTTAAATCCCAGTACAAAAAAAAAAAAAAAAAAAAAGATGTCATACCTTAATTAGTTGATTATTTATTTTGCTCTGCAAAATAAACCAAATGTATTTGACTTTTTTACAGATTGAATTTTTACCTCTTTAAATTAAAGGAGATAATATATATGTTTTTATTGTATTACATATGACTACTCTTAGCTTGAGACAGTATCATTTGTAAGTAGGCAGTATTTTATTCCAGATTTTTTCCCCTCTATCTCCATAATTTCTTTTCTTCATCCTGTGGTCTTCTACCTCTCATTACACTTATCATTATACTAGAAAATGTATTTTTCCTCTTATTAATGGTATTTTCAGTTCATAAAATTTTTCCAAGGAAGTTTTTGTTATATATATATACATATTCCAATATAGTTGTGAATATGAGAATAAGAATGCTTTGGGCTTCTAAAATTTTTTTCTAATTTTTATCTGAAGGGGGAAAATTATCCAACTGGTATTCAATCTGTCAGCCTAATGTTTTTTAATTTATCGTTTTGACAAGTATACTTGGAAACATTTGATATGCCTAGAATCATTGAGGAAAGGAAACATTTTATTAAGTTTCATTAAGTTAAGAACAGAAGCTTCAGCCTAGATAATGATTTGCTGGATTTTCTCTAGTCATTGGGCAGTTCAGAAAGCTTTGATTACTAAGTATATATAATTTGTAACTATTTATGGGAATTTAGCAATAACCAGAGGTTGGTTTTATTTTTTTGTCCTTGAGAATACAGGTGTAAAGTAGCTAACTTATTTCTCTTTCTCTTTTTGTAAATCTTGGATTTTGGTGTATTCTTTCAGAGAACTTCTTCAAATGTGCCTTAATGAAAAACAGATTTAAAAAAAATATATCTGTGTATAATTATGAAATCAGAAATAAGCTTTGAGTTATGCTAGTACAAACTTAATCATCATTGGAATTTTTACTGTGTATTTTTGTGTTTTACTCACATTATCCATCTATCTTAATTCATAATATTCAGAATGCTTAGAAAGTAAAATAATACTGGATGTTTATATATTTTTGCTTAACTGTGTTGTTACAACTGATGCTGGGAATGTAGACATGAAGTGGTTCAGTGTTTGTGTAGTTCAAGTTCTTAGAAACCCATATAAGGGGGACAGGAGTTAGCCATCTCTGTGGTTTAAGATTAGGGTGTATAAACCAGGGTGGTGCATACTTGAGTATCAGCAACTCAGGAGGCTGAGGGAAGAGGATCACAATCAGAGTTCATTCATTCAAGTCAGTAGCAAGAAAAACTGTAGTTTGATGTCCTTTTTAAAATCCCTGATTTTAACTTAAAAGACATTTCCGTAAGAAATAATAATTACCCTTCTTGGCCAGTTTATTAGTTCAGAGTGTCTGTATACCTAGATTGCTATGTTTTTTTCCCCAAAGACATAGGGAATCCTAATATCCCCTAATATCAAAAAAAAAAAATCCTGTTAGATCTGTTAGGCAACACATTAATATAGTATACAGGCTTCAGTTTAAGAAAAGAATATCCCACTTGTGTTTCTTTGTCCCCTAGATTAAGCTACATTATTTGTGTGTGTGTGTGTGTGTGTGTGTGTGAATGACTGAGTGTTGGTTTCACAGATAAAAGAAGTGTTTTGTTTTCCCTTGTTATTTGTTTTGTTGCTGTCATTGTTTTTAATAACTAGTTTTCAGCATGTGGGTTTATTTCAGTCTTATTCATTAGGCTTGCGTCCATGAGAAGTGAGGTTTAAGCTTGGGCAAGTGTTTGAAGATTTCTTTGTCAGGCTAGGAAAGAGCAGCCTGAGATGGAGAGCCTGGTTGCAGTATGGTTAAACATTTCTTCTGCTGCCTTTCTCTGTTAATTTTAGTTGATGACTAAATTTAATTAGTAACCTATAAAAGGTATACTGATCTCTGTTGTTACATACTCTGTTGGAACTTCTTTCGTGTGAAAAAAAAACACAGTGCCTAACTCAGTCCAAAAGTGCTGAAAAGCATTGGGAGTGTTGAAGTAGGCTAAAATGCCAGGAAGGTCCTTGAAATGCAAGTGTTTGATTTTGTGGGGAAACCCAAAGCTTGTCCAGAAAAAAAAAAATGCATTTGAAAACATAAATGTCTCTAACTTTTAAAACTTTTACTAGAAAGTACTGAGATTGTAAAATTCCTTTGTAACGTGGTAAGTCACATCAGTATTTGCTGAGTGCCTACTTGTTTACAAGGTAATATGAATATAGAACAGCACAAGTCCAATATTGGTCATGCTCCTAGATAAATGCAGATTGATTGATTGATTGATTGATTGATTTTTAATTTTTTTGTAGTTGTAGATGGATAATACACCTTTATTTTATTTGCTTATTTTTATGAGGTACTAAGGATCGAACTCAGTGCCTCACACATGCTAGGCAGGTGTTCTACTACTGAGCTACAACTCCTGCCCAAGAAATGCAGATTTAATTTGTCTTAAAAATTAAATAATTTTAAAAAATATAGATTTTATATATGAGAAAAAAATGCCTTTCAATGTCTACTAGGAAAGTTCAGAGCTCAACAACTAGCCCCACCTGGACCAATGACAGTATTGTGACATAATAAAAAAGATATTTTCCATAGAGGCAGGATACCTCATTCTCAATCCAGTCTGCCAATTTTCTGTTATGTGACCACTAAATGGTAACCACTAATTAGTAAATGTATTAACTTCTCTGAATCTCACTTACCTTACCTATAAAACAATAATGTTTATCTCCCTAAGCCCAGAACCAAGAGGTTAAATTGAAATGAGAAAAGGTAAAAATAGCTATACACTGGCATGGTAGCTATCATGGCCATCAAAAGTGAACTCCTGACTGTGTGTGTGACAGTCTCACAGTAGACTCAGACACTTAGTACTTGAACTCCACACATCTGTGACTGTTAATCATTTCCAAAAATAAGTTCCTTGTTATCTTTGTGGTAAGTAATATTTTCTAGAGCATCAATTATATTCCCAGTGGTGGTACTGGGAAAGTAATTTCTCAGTTTTTGTCTTTATAAGCAGTGAGTTTCAATTTCCTAGAGAAACATTAAAGATAACAATAAATTAAGATATTCTATGCAATTCTAAATTTAAAACAGACTTTTCAGAATGCTATTATGTATGTATTGAATTTTACAAAATTAAATCAGATGAAATATAAATGTTACTTTGAATTTATAATCTCATAAAGCAAACTAAAACAAAGCTACATAAATTATCAATATCTTAGTAGTTGTTTATTTTTTTATATCTTTATTTTATTTTTATGTGGTGCTGAGGATAGAACCCATGCCTCACACATGCCAGGTGATCCCTCTACCTTTGAACCACAACCCTAGCCTTCTTAGTAGGTTTTTTAATATGCCAATTTAGTATGAATACTGTACTAAAAAAGCATGAATAACTGTTATTGCTTAGATTTCACTAAATGAATAATATTTTCCTGGCAAGATGAAATTTAGAGTTTCTAATATATTTTATTCACATAAATTCAACCATCTTCTAATTTATCCAGAGCTTATGTGGATGCCCGTGTTCAGCCAATCTATGGTGGTACCAATGAAATAATGAGGGAGCTGATTGCAAGAGATATCGTCAGTGACAAGTAGACATCTGCCCACATCCTGGAATCCTATTACAGCTAATCTTGTTTTAAATCTACTCAAGATAAAATGAAACCTGGAAGGAGGGGAAATGCTAAATATGTTTTTTATGTGCCTTCTGTATAGAGAAAGAAATCAAATATAAATACAACATTAATAGTGGAAGGAGAAATATCTGAATCCAAAGAGTAAAATTCTCCTGTGAAGGTTTTACTTTTAAGTTTTTATATTGTTAAAGGTCAAAATTTTTCTGACTCTAGAAGCCTTAATATTTCATTTATCTCTATAATTTTTAAAAGCATAAATTGCTTAAATCCCTAAAATTGAGGCAGAATTAATTTATATATGATATACTACTTTAAAAGCATTAATATTACTTCACAGTACATGGACTTTTAAAGGGAAAAATAAATCTAACTTAGACTATGAAGACATTTCAGCTACCTTTGCTCCAGATTCCCTGGAATATTGGTTCCTACCATGCTACCATCAAGTTCTTTTTGAGCAACCCTTCTTGGAAACAGATCATCACATTGTACCCTATAAATATGTCCAGTCATTGTGTATCAATTAAAAATAAAGTGAAACTTTAAAAAGAAAACAAACTTTGTGTAGAATGTCTCTTGGAAAGCCCTTAGTGAGGAGCTGCTATGGTTAAAGCAGGAAGCCCTCCTACCTCCTGCCTTGACATTCCTGGGACTCACCTGAAGGCTGTTGCCTAACCGGGACCACCGAATGCTCTTAGTTCTCTTATCTACTGATGCCTGGACTTTCAGTAGACTTCCATTTCAGTTTATAATAGGACACAGACTTCCTCATATTTACATTTCAAGATACTGGTAAGTATCAAAACAGTAGCTTTTATTTTGTAAGAATATAATTTATTGATTGATTTAACAAATACTTTGTATCTTCTATAAACCAGGCTGTTAAAAATATAACAGCAAACAAACTGGTAGTAATAAATCATGCAGGAAAGAAAAAAAAAACAAGACTATCAAATTAGATTAATTATAATAAAAGAAAGTTAGCATTAAAAATAAAGTAAGGAAATCACACTTGATTTGAGAGTGAAAAGTAACTTATAAAAATTAAACCATTAATTTGTAAACTGCTAACATCATTTAAGTAATTGTTCTTTGCATATACTGGTGAATCAGTGAATAAACCATTTTAAAATGTAAATAGATGTACTCTTGTTCAACTTAAAAAACTTAAAGTTATATTACCATTACAATGGGGTAGAGCAGAGAGAAGAGATAGATTTCTTCAAAGTATATAGCTTTGATTTTTCTTTTTAGCAGACATTCGCTAACCATGTTAGGTTCTTTCTCATATGCATTAATTACCATGCAAAATGGGTTAAAATAAGTTTTTATTAAGTGTTACATTATATGAAGTTTTTACCTCCTTCTTAGAATCAATAAGTGATAAAAGGATTTGACTAGACCTTACCCCCACCCCCATCCCCACCACAGTCCCTTTTTTTTCCATTCCCAATCTTATGGAAACTAGATTTTAGGAATATATCATCTGTAAATAAAATAGAATAGGAAAAGCCTGTAGAGGTGGACAGATCTGGGCTTGAATGATGACTCTACTATTTAGGATCCATTCATTGGACCTTGGACAACTTCTTAGCATTTCTTCAGGTGCAAATTATTCATTCAAGCCATTATAAGGAAAATACTTTAGTGTTGTGGTTTAAAAGGATTACAGACTAGTCACAACAGTTCAAATGTTAGCTGTAGTGGCTAGGGTTTCAAGGGCCTGATTCTAGAGCTTAGAACTGTCTGCAATTTCCCTAAATCCACTTCTTTCTAGTTTTCTTTGCAAATTGGTCTAAAGGACACTGAAGAAGATCTTCATTATGAGATGTTGGACTATTCTGTCCCTGCATCCTTCAGCACAATGTCATAAATTAGGGGAGAGATGTACTATGATTGACAGCCTCATCAGGAGTGCAGGGACAGGGAAAGCAGTTACTAAAGCAGAGAATGTAATTATCAAAAGAAAGGGAACAAAAAAGTCTGCCAAGCAGACCTAAATAATCTTTCCCTCCTTCCTTCTCTCTCCCTCTCTTACACAGTTATTATAAGTTCTGTTTATTCTTATATATCACAAAATGAATGGATATCCAATTATGTTTTCTAAAAGTAATCTGAGATTTTTTTCTTTCTTTTAAATTGTTAGTTTTCTTTACCTTACCACCTTCAGTCTTTTATACCCTCAAAAGAAGCATGTGTTGAATCATGGACTTAAAAACTAAAAGAAGTGCTGGGTCGGTGGCACAGGCCTGTAATCCCAGCAGCTCTGGAGGCTGAGGCAGGAGGATCTTGTGTTCAAAGCCAGCCTCAGCAAAAGCAAGGCACTAAGCAACTCAGTGAGACCCTGTCTCTAAATAAAATACTAAATAGGGATGGGAATATGGCTCAGTGGTCAAATGCCCCTGAGTTCCATCCCTGGCACACCACCCCCCACCAAAAAAAAAAAAAAAAAAACCTACAAAAAAAAAGGAGGAATTCAGAATATACTTCTTAACTTTTCATTTTATTTTCATTTCTTAAATAGCTAATCTTTGTGTATTGCTTGTGTGGTTGTCCCCTCAGGAGAAAATTTTATCATCTACATCTCATGCTGTGATGAGGAATCAAGAAACAGTAAATAATAATAATGTTCAAAAGAACAGGCTGGATTGACACAGCAAGAAAGCAAACTATGTAAATGTTAATGAGAATTTAAAGGCCTAGTCATTGGGGTTTGGGCTGAGAATTTAGGGTCATAATTATCACTTTAAAATTATTATTGCCCTTTATTTCTTTGATGCTGTCATTGAAGACTGCCTTGACTTGTTATTTTAAATTCTAACTCTGCAAATCTTTCTAATCTAGTAATTTTAGTTGTTTATTGCTCAAAGTATAAGATTTCTAGGAGACTTTTCATGTCAGTATTATTTTTGGCACACATAGCATTTGCTTATTTGGACCAGCATTGGAAAGATCTGATGTTGTGATTGAAACCAACTGTAAGCCTGTGTCAGCTACTTTACAATAAATGTTGAAAAGAAGTTGTATTCTATTTTTTAAAACCTTATTTTCAAGAAAAAGTTATGGGAAAAATTCCAAACATACTGAAAATTAGAGTATAATATAGTGAACCTCTAACCTCCTCCCACCCCCTTTTTCTCAAGTATTTTGAAGCAATTCCCAGACTTGATACTGTTCATTACACATGTGTTTCAAAATATGTATCTAACTGATCAATATTTTTTACATAGACACCAGGCTATTATCATATTTCAAAGATTTAAATTTAACATATAATGCCAAGTTCACATTAAATTTTCCTTGGGTTATATAAAAAACTTTTTTCTCTGTAGTTAATTTGTTCAAATCAAGAAAAATCTAAAGAAGATCCACAAATTGCATTTGGTAGTGTTGTCTCCCAAATCTAATCTTCCCTTTTTTCCTTCTCTTTTTAAATTTTCAAAAAACAGATCACATATTTTTTTTCCATTTTTGGTATACACACAGTAAAGTTTTTTTTTGTTTTATTCTTAGAATTTTAGCATGTATAGGTTTCTGCAGCAATAACCAAAATCAGGATGCAGAACAGTTATATCACCCCAGAAAATTCCCTTTATAGTCACATCTTCTCACACTTTAACCCCTGACACCAACCAATCTAAACTTTGGTATTATAGTTTTGAGTTGGTAATATAAATGGAATCATGCAGTAGGTTACATTTTGAAAATATCTTCTTTCTCTTAGAAAAATGCACTTAAGATTTACCCATTTTGTATGAATCAATAGCTTGGTGCTAAGTGGTATTCCACTGTATGGATGTACCACAGTTTGTTAATTTAATCACCTGCTTAAGGAAATTTCGGTTAAAGTCAAATCTTAACTTCTTGCCAAGGTTAAATATCAGGGAGGGTAACTGTTGAATCACATGGTAAATAAATGTTTAACTTAGAAGAAAGTGCCCAGCTGTTTTTCCAGAATGTCTCTATCACTTTCCCTCCCTGCCATCAGAGTTTCTGTTGCTTATAATCTTCTCCAGCATTTGTATTATTATTTTAGCCATTCTGAAAGATATGTAGTGATATCTCATGGTTTTAATTTGCATTTCCCTAACGTCTAATGATGTTGAACCACTTTTCATGTGCTTATCTTTCACATGTATCCATTTGTGAATTGTCTGTTCAGGTCTTTTGTCCATTTTATAAAACGTTGGGCTGCATGTTTTCTTAACATTGAACTTTGGGAGTTCTTTATATGTTCTGATACTTTCAAGTGTTTGACAAAGCCAGCTTGACAGATTGATCTAGTTAAAAGGAAAACAAAAACAAAAATCATTGGGGCCTGTATTTTTACTTTTCAACATAAAATTCCTATATTATATTTATACTTACATATTGAATTGTAGAGCCATTGTAAATTATGTTGATTTTTAATTATGGCTAATAGTTATTGCCAAGATAATTGTTGTTTCTTGATTTTGTATCTTGTATTTTGCTAAATGTACATATCAATTCTAGGAGTTACTTTATAGACCCTTTGGTATAGTCTGGATAGATAATGTCATCCATGAATAGGAACAGTTTTCTTTCTACATAACCTGTATGCCTTTCATTTCTTTTTTCTCTTTTTTTGTGCCCTCCCCACTTTGTTTTGGTTTTATTGTACAGATTAGAACTTCCACTACAATGTTGAACAGGAATGATGAGAATGAACATTTTTGTTCCTGATCTTAACAGGAAGATGTTGGAGGCTTTTTTTTTTTCACATTATATGTTATTTTTTAAGACTTTTGCTTTTTTTTTTTTTCAATAGTAGCCCTTAATCAGATTGAGGAGGTTCCATTCTAGTCCTAATTTTATGTGAATTTTTAACATTAATGGATATTGAGTCTGTCAAATACTTTTTTCTACATGTAGTTTTTCTCTTTTGACCTATTAGTATAACAGATGTCATAGTCTGTTCTTGCTGGTATAACAAAATGTCACAAACTGGGTAATTTATAAATAATAGAAATTTATTTCTCCCAGTTCTGGAGTCTGGTAAGTCTAAGATCAAGGTGCTAGAAGGTTCAGTGTCTGGTAAAGAACGAGTCTGTGATTCTAAGAGGTGCCTTGAAGGCTGTGTCCTCAGAATGAACAGTGTTCTCTCATGGCAGAACGGCAGAAGAACAAAATGGAGCTATCTAGTCCCTCCATACCTTTGTAAAGGCACTAATCCCATCACAAGGAAGGGTAGAGCCCTTATATTTCCTAAAAGTTTTACCTCTTAATACTGTTGTATTGAGGAATAAGTTTCAACTTGAATTTGGGGAAAGAAAACATTCAAACCAGAGCTCTGGAGTATATTCCTTGACATTTAAGTATTAAACCAAATTTGCATCCTTGGTATTAGCCCCATGTAGTCATTATTTTTTGTCTTCTTTATATATTATTTGGATTGATTTGGTAATAGTTTACTGAGAATTTTTGTGTGGGTTCTTAAGGAACATGAAATTATAATTTTCTTGAACTTTCTTTTCTTGTACTGTCTGGTTTTATCAGGGTAACACTGACTTCATAGAGTTGAGGATTATTTTCCATATAGTTGATTTGTTGGGGGGAAAAAAAGAAAAAGAAATGGTCATTTATTTTGTAAAATATTCACCATTATTGATTTGCCTTATTGATCTCTCATGGTGGTTTCTATTATGCTTCTACTCTCCATGTTTCCGGTAAAATGATAGATCTAAAGGCTTAATTAGATTCAGACTCAATATTTTTGCCCAGATAACTTAATAAGCAGTACAGTGAATATTATATTACATCAGATTATGAGACACATATCTAGTTTTCTCACTTTTAGTGAATCTGAAATTGATCAGTGGATCTCAGGATTCGTGTGATACCTCCTTCAAATTTCCTATCAAGATATTACCTAACAGTTTAACATTCATCAATAATTATTGACAAGATATATTATTTCATTAGGAGTTGCAGAAGATGCTTTTCTTATTTTTTTTTTTACTCACTATACATTTACTAACTTTCATCAAATTTTTTGGTTAGTCTGTATGTCCATTCAGCCACATTGAATCAGAAGCTGAGATGAGACACAGAAGTCTCAAGGTTTTTTGAAAGGTAGTACCTGTGAAAGTTGAACAGGGAAGGAAATCATGTTAAGCAAGGCAAATAGGACCTCTGTCATGAAGTTTTCTTGACAGTTTTGCCTGGCCCGGTGGAAAGTTGTAAAGATGGCTCATTTCAGCCCCTCAGTGGGCAGAAATGGCCAGCTATTGGTTCCTGTCAAATACTTTTTTGTGCTCGGTCATTGCCCTAGGACTATCTAGGAGATGGTGACCTTGGCTTACAAGTTAATGTTTTCTCATACAAGAAACCGAAAAACCCAAGTCAAATTTGCTTAAACATTGAAAGAAAGACTCACAAAACTGGAAAGTTCAAAGATAGGGCAGATTCAAAGATGGTTGGCTGAGCAGCTTAACTTTGTCACCAACTATTCACTTTATCAGATGCTCTTTACTCCTCCATTCTGTCCTTTATAGTATAGGCCTAATTCTGAAACTGACTCCTCTTATGGTCATAATATGGGCTTTATTTTTTGTATGTGGGGTGAGATGCCCTTCTGCCCAGTATTTTGGGTGTAAGCACTGAAATTCACAAGGGACTGGTTTTGGTCCGATGCCTATCTCTGATCTAGTGATTGTTTCAAGGGAAATAGAGTATATGAATTTACTTGAACCTCTTAGGGTCCTCTTTGGGACATGGAGATAAGATTCACTCAAAGCATTTGAGCTGAGTGGAGGGTTAGATATCAGCAGGAAAATATTAGGAAAGAGAAATTATAAGAATAGAAACCAAATAGCAATAACAAATACCTACTATAGCAACTACAAACTATATTTTGGTTGTTGGGATCAGGACTGTATTGTCATATATAGTCTCATTTGTTGAAGACCATTTAAAGTTCTTTTGACATGATTTTATAGTAGAAAGTCTTGATACCTATGTATAAGTCTTCTTTCTGCCAACGTAAGTACATCATTTCCTGGTACCCTTCTAATTGGGAAGAGTAATGAGACTGGCCATTACCAATGGGTTGTGGAAGGAAGTGAGGTTTGTGTCTTATCCCATGGAAGCAATTGTAGAGGTGCTATGGAGGTGACATAAGATATGTATATGATGGAGTGTAGATCCAACATATGGAAGACCGTTATTCTAGAATATTGCCTGAACCTGCAGCAGACTGTGTGAGGTATAAATAAATTTTTTTGTGCATTAATTCACTGATTTGGGGGCTGTTACTGTATCATAACCTGGCCCATTATTACTGGTATAACTTTTCATATACTATCACACATGGTACACAATCAAGTAAATATAACTGGTGTTATACAGTTATCCATCAGTATGCGTGGGGGATTAGTTTCAGGACCCCCACAGATACCAAAATCTACAGATATTATGTGGCATAATTTTTGCATATAGACTATGTACCTTCTCCTGTATACTTTAAATCATCTCTATATTACTAATAATTCATAATACATTTTAAATACATTTATAGTTGTATACTGTATTGCTTAAAGAATAACAAGAAAACGTGTGCATGTTCAGGGCAAATGCAGTTTCTCTCCTTTTTCCTTTTGGAATTTGTATGTTCCTTGGTTGAATCCCAGGATGCTGAACCCACAGAGCACTAACTGTATGTATAACACATTCAATGAGCGTAAGAAATTGTCATGATGTTCATATTTCATATGAAGTGAATGAGAATGTTAGATACACTTCAATTGTAGTGATTTCTGACCAGTACTTCAGGATATGCGTGTTTAAAGACCTATGAGACTAATGTTGTGAAAACAATACTTTCATCATTTCATTTGTGTAAAATCTTTAATTATTCCATTATTACCTACCAAATATAAGCTTTACATTCTTTAGTTAACCTTGCATCATAGCCTTTCATATTTTGTTCCAAATATAATTTTCCAGATTTGTGCACCATTGTTCTTTTTTATTACATCAATATGTTTGGCTTTCTTGACACATAAGGACATAGCCACAGAACCTGAAAAGGGGTCTATAGAACCAAAAATATCTTCTTAGCCTTTTTTGTGTGTGGGGTGGTGGTGTTGTTTGTTTTTATTTTTGACCCTCTCTGCTCCTAAACCTTGTTACATCTAGCTGACTCTGGTTTCAGACATTTTGCCTTGGAAACAGGTGTACAGCATTGTCTACCCAAGATCTATTTTTCCTTTCTTCCAAACTAATGATTCTTATATTATTGGAGGTGATAATGTATTTGGTTTTGACTGCATTTCCTAGTCTCCCTTGAAATGACATATAACCACATGAGAAAGTTGTAGAATAGTTAAGAGGACTTCAGGAGAGACCCCTTAAAGGCTTTGTTGTCTTCTGCTCTTTTTCCTGCTTGATGTCTGGGAAGAGATAATGATGGATGGAGATCTAGTAGCTATGTAGGGCTGTGAGATTACTTTGAGACTAGAATTTGGGTAGAAGAGAATAATAGAAAGGAGCCCAGGTTCCTGATGACTTTGTACTGCCATTGTATCAGCTCTGGGATGCTTTCCTCTAGAGTTACATGGGCTGGGGATGTGACTTAGTGATACTAATACTTGCCTAGCATGCATGAGACCCTGGGTTCAATGTCAGCATGACCAAAAAATAGAATATTTTTAGTGCATTTCATTGATATCTTAAGATATAACACTATTTACATATTATTGAGATAATCAAAAACACTACCTATCAACTCATACAGTGCTTTATTATTGCATGAACTACGGGTCATTCTTACTTCAGAAATGTTAAAACGTTATAAAATGTCATAAAAGTGAGAATGAATTTACAAGATAATTTATTTTTTTAAACCATTGTTATTTGGGGTTTCTTATACATGACACACAGCCTAACAGTATTCTAACAATAAACTAGCTTTTAATTTTTCTGTATACATTTTGGACTAGAAACTTCTAGAGGTTTCCAAGTCTACCTTCATTTATCAAGGAGACCTTGCTTTAAAAATCAACTTTATTGAAGTAGAATCCACATATAATAACATGTACTAAAATATAGGTTTTGATGAGTATTGACAAATGCATGTACCTATTTGACTTCCACCATTGTCAAGGTGCAAAATATTTTTATTACCTCTCAAACCAATCCCAGCCAATTCTCCCCAGCCACACCTTAAGAACTACTGGTCTGTTTTCTATCATTACAGTTTAGATTTGTCTTTCTAGAGTCTTATATAAATGGGATCATATAATATTTACATTCTTTTAAGTTTGGTTTCTTTCATTCAGCATCCTGTTTAAGACTGATCTCTGTTGTTTTATATCTCAATAGTTTGTTTCTTTTTGGAATATATGGATATTTCACAATTTACACTTTCACAGATGATGGATCTTGAGAGTTGTCTCTTGTTATGTCTTTTGTGAATAAGGTGCTGTGGCTACTTTATGCACAGAGTCATGTTTTTATTCCTTTATAGTCATATGACAGTTCTGTCCTCCTTTGTACCTAGCCCTGATTAAAATAATCCTAAAACTATTGCTACTTACCCCTACCTCTTTTCTGCTTGTCTATAAATACTGGCTAAAGCTAAATCTATCCTGAGAAGGAATTACCACTTTTAGCTCTACTGATTCTCCTAATTCATTTTCTAAACCTGATCATAAAAACAAAGAAATATACTAGAATATGACCATGAAAGATAGTTATCCTGAGCACAGAAATATAGAAATATAAATAGTAAAAGCTCCTAAAGTAGCTTTCTATTCTCTAAGAGGTAGTGGGGAAAGAACTCTTGCTTTGGAGTCAGTCAGATCTGCCTTTAATTCCAAGATTGGCCATTTATTAGTGAAACTATCTGGGTACACTATCTTCACTGAAGTTCATTTTTTTCCACCTGGAAAATGAATATAACACTGCAGAATGTGAGAATTAAGGAATTCGTCCTTTCAACCTGTATTTGTAGAGAATCCTGTTTTACGCTCTGGGGAAACAGCAAAAAGTTAACCTTGTGGAGCTTATTTAAATCCTAGAGTATGGAAAAAACAAGTAAAAATCAAAATCTGTTATGTTAGATGGTGATAAAGAGCTATGGAGAAAAAGCAGGAAGGATAGAAAGGTTGTATTTGTAACCCCTTCTTGGCTGAGTTGCTTGAAGCCAGCGATAGATCTTTCTCCCCTATCTCTAGCATTTATCACAGTGTCAGCTGTATCTTAAGTGCTGCACCAATGTTTCCTGAAGGAAAGGAATGACTGAATAAAGTTGAGAAGTTTATCTCATGAAATCACTGTAATACTGCTTAGCTGGACACTTTCACATATTTCCAGACAGGTACTAATTATGTCAGCAGGAATGATGCCCTTCTGTTCTCCTTGTTCTTAATGGATCTTTCTTATCACTGTTAAATTTTCTTGGAAATCAGAATTATTTTAATGTAGCTTCTAAATAATAATATAACCTCACTTTTAAAAAAATATATGCTTTTTTCAGGCTCTTGCTGAGTTATTGAATTTGACAAATGATTTAATATGACAATTTTTATAACAAGGAGTTTTGATATTCTAGAGTCTGGAAAACTGACATGCATTATAGTTTACATCTTAAAATCATGCTTTAGAGCAGTATTTGGAGTCAATATACAGTGTGCTTAATATGTAGTTAAATTGTATAAAAAGAAGCCCACAAAACCCAGTAGCGGAGACATCTCATATAAAATATAGCAGGACTTACAGATGATTGGGATTTTTCTTGTGTTTTTCAACATATTTACATATATTCTTTTGTTAATCATTCCCCATTCTTATTAAAGTATCATAAATTGAATATAAAGGAGTAGGAAAATTTTTCATATTGTTACCTTGATAGATTTAAGACGTGCAGAATTTGATAGACTAGAATAAAAAAGAATTAACCCAGAGTATTGGAAACAACCTCCCTCTTGTGGTATTTGATGAAAAAATTAGATAATATATGCAAAAATGCTTTACAAATCATTATTTGTATTATTGTAAAGCTTACTACCTGTGTCTCCAGGAGGGTGGGACTTTGTTTCACTGATACATTTCCATTACCCATGACAAAATATATGTGTTCAACGAACATTTGGTGAATATATAAATATTTTGTTTGGGTAATGAATAATTATTTCACAGAAGAAAATTGTACATCAGATGAATTTGAGGTTCTACAATTCCTGCAGGTTAAATCTGAATTCCTGTCTTTCAATATTAAACCAATCTGGGACTAGGGTTATAGCTCAGTGTTAAAGCTCTTAACTCATAAATGTGAGGCACTGAGTTCAATCCTCAGTACCACATAAAAATAAAGGTATTGTGTCCATCTACAACTAATAAAAATAAAAATAAAAAACCCGAATCTAGTTGGCAGTGTTCTTTTCTACCCCAATAATGTGAAAAATATTACCTTCGTTCAAGCTACTCAAAAACAAATTCTCCATGGCTATTGATGCCTTCCTTGAATTTCTGCCTGAAACCTTTAAAATACCCAACTCAAATCCAAAATCTTCCTTTGAACTATTTTAACATATGCTTGACTTCTCTGCTATTATTCTCTCCTCCCTCCCTCCCTCCCTCCCTCCCTCTCTCTTAATTTTTTCATTTCAGTCCCTAAGGGACTATAGCAGCCCTTTAAATATGGTAAGTACCCAGCATATATTCGTGGATATATTTTTCACAACACACTATTAGTTCACAACTTTTAATCCAACGAGGGTAAATCATTTTCCTGAATCTTCCCTTGTCCCATAATAAGGTACAATTGTTGTTTTGAGTAGTTAAAAAAAAGTATTCTCTCCGTTAAATCCGGTTTGTCAAAACAATTTTTCACTAATATCACAATGTACTAGAAAGATCAGAAACATGCATTCCGACTTGCAATTCTAGTACTGTTTTAGGGGATGTCTTTGTTGTAACTAATTTCTTGACTCTCTTACTCCGATCCAATTAATAAGGTCCAATTAATAATAATAATTGTCATTCTGGATCTAAAATTCGAGTTCCCTCCACTCCCTAAGTCATTCCAGCGAAAGTAAGATGCTTAGGAAATCCTGGAATCCATCGTCCAAATAGCTATAGTTTCAAGAAAAAAAGTGCCTGGGTGTAGTTTAGTGGTGAGAGGAGCGCTGAGCCAGGTGCAAGTCTCCTAGGGATGTTTTTGGGCGTCTCTGGCCACTATCTTCACATAAAACTCAGTTTATTTATCTAACTGCGCTACTGCAGAGCGGACTTACTCCAGTTTTGTAGAGACCAAAAAAAAAAAAAAAAAAAAAAAAAAAAAAAAAAAAAAGGAAAAGAAAAAAGAAAAGCGTGCTCTCGCGGCTCCTGTTTTTGTTTTGTAAAAAAAAAAAAAAAAAAAAAAAACCAGACACCGACCCAGTGTGTATCCAATGCACATTGGTCATCAATTTCAGGGGCTCTAAGAGGTCGTACAAAATTATGACTGGTTTTGAGCAAGCAGCTAATTATGCAAATACGGCAGATGTATAGAGACCTACAGATTTGACAGCTGGGCGAAAGCTCCATTACAACTGGCTCCTGGTGCGGCGTGGGTGGGAGACCCGGGCGCCAGGAGCCTGGGCGGCCCCGGGGCGGGCGGCAAGACTAGAAGCAGCCTGACTTTCCCCCGTGCGTTGTTTTTCCTGTCACGGAGGTACAGAAACAGCAGTGCAGAGGCGGGAAGTCTCCCTGCCGTATTTTTGTTGTTGTTTCTCCTGGCTGGCACTGGGAAGCAGAAGCCGCCAGGAACACGCTTGTAGGGATCTGCGGCGCCTCAGCTGCCCTGCAGCAGAGTTCGGCCGTCGCGCTCCGGCCACTTCCAGAACGCTCCAAACAGCTTCCGCAGGCCCCGCCCGCTGCCGGGGTTTCCCCGCCGCCCGCTCTCATTTGCATGGCGCTGCCCCTCCCCCTCTGCCATTGGCCGGCACCGGGCTCCGCCCCCACACCGCTGCAGGGTTCCGTCTCCCGAGCCGCCTGGAGCTGCGGGCAGCGGGCGGACTGTTAAACCGCGGCGGCGGCGGCGGCCGGGGCGGGAGCAGAGCGCGCTCTGGAGACGAGTCAGCGGCGCCCCGGGTGGGGGGGAGGCGGGCGGGCAGCTAGAGATCACCTCGGCAGCCCCCACCACGGCCGAACCGAAGGTGCGGCGGCGGAGGGGAGCCAGGGCGCCCCAGCAGGCGAGTGGCCGGCGTCTCAGCGGCGGGCTGAGGGGGGTGGGTCTCCTCGGCTGGGGACGGCGGCAGCGCGGGGAGGGGAGAGCGGAGAAGACCGCTGGGTGGACTCGCGGGCTGGGCCCCCGATCGGCAGCCTCTCGTCCCCCGAATCCTCTGGGTTGTTAGGCTCTGGGCCCCGGCACAACATCGTGCGCTAGGACAGGGGTCGGACCACAGCCAAATTTAAACGGCTAAACCTAACAGCCTTGGCAGGAGCTGAAGGGAGGGAGGGTAGGTAGGGGTGGAGGGCGGGCCTAGAGGCGGGTCACGTGTGGGAGGGGCGGGGCTTGACAAGCCTCTCTTTTGTTTTGACTGGCGCGTGCGCAGAAGTAAGAACACGTGGTCTCTTGGGCCCGCCCCTTGCCTCTGAGGCCGCGCCTCATTCCTTGCGGGTGTAGTAGTAGCTGGTTTGGGGGGAGCTGAGAGGCACAGCTGTATTAGATGTGACTGCTGTTTAGTTTATTTCGTACCTTATTTTAGGCATATGTTGGTTTGACCTTTAGGATTATTTGGGATGGAGCGGAATCTACAGGTTATTGAGGGACGGTGTTTCCTAGTTTGTGTCACTGGGTGTGTTGAGGAAAGGACCGGTGTTCCTGGAAAAATTGAGTGTGGTGTTTGTAGCAAGAAGTACAGGGCTTTATGTTTTGGTCGTTTCAGAAACCACAGGAAAGGAAGAGGCCGGTTTTACTGCCAAGAGAGCAGACATTGGATAGATGTTACTATGGGAGAATTAGTGTTTAATTCTTTCCCTGCCTGCTCTGCCCTTCGAAGGAGGAGTTCAGGGACATACCCCCACCCGCAACTGTGGGAAGCGTATTCTGTTTTGATTTTCCAAACTTAGGAACAGTCATGTGCTTTCGAGATACGCTCTTCGTCTTTCTTTAACCTTTGCTTAAAACTTCGTGCTGAGTTTGGGTTAGTAGAAAGCAAAACTTTTTAAAATACTGGGTAGGACAGATTAGTTATCAACAAAACCTAAGTGAAGTATGTTTTTGAATACTGCATACTGGGCGTGTTTTGACTAGGAAAAAACAGCCTTGGTAATAATTCAAAATTGGAGAAAAACCCGGTGTTATGGAAAGCAGATTGTTTGAGAAAGAGGCGTAGCAGTGAGTAGTTTCTACCCTTTCCACTTCTTAAACTAGCCATTTCCTTGGGCAAGTTACAACCTTTCTCATCTCAAATCTGTTTCCTCTTGTAAATCCTTTCATAATGTGATTGCTCTCCCAAGAGATTGTTGTGAAGATCAAATGCCTGTGTGGGTTTGTAATCTTTACCGATACTACAAATACTGAAATTGCCAAGTAATAATGGCTTTATAACAAAAATTGTTTTTTTAAACAGCCAGCCAGCTTTTTAAAAGTCAGCATTTGGAGGAATAGAAACAAAAATTATGAAATAGGTTAAACTTCATTTAAAAAAAATCTGTTGTAACTCTTATCCTTGATTCTCCTTCATTTTCCACTTACTCAGATCAGTGTCAGGGTCTGCCACTATTTCCTCATGGTTTAATCTGCATAGACTGTCATTACTAATCCTGCCTTTTTGGAGTTTTTTTGTTTTTTAAATGTGAAATTCTTCTTAATCCAGGCAAATTCTGTCATATCGACTTACACATTTTAATTTTGTTTGGTAATATGTGCCTTTTTAATAACAATTATTTTGTTGAATCTTATTGTAAAATAAGTTGAAAACTAGAGAGTGCAAATAAATAAAAGTTTGTATTTTTTTCTAACACTTTTAAAGCATATATGTGTGTTTTTCCTGAAACAGGGATCATACAGTATTTTCTTAATTTTAGCTCAAACATTCACAAGTCATTTAATATTCTTGGAAAAAATATTTTAATATCTGCTTAACATCTCATAACTATCATATTTTAAGTTCTTTCTCTTGGCAGATGTTTGGGATGTTTTGCTAATATAAATTACAAAGAATAGACATAAATCTTTGGGAATTTCCCCCCTAGTTTTGTAGAAGAGAATTACTGAGTCAGACAGTCTTTTTTTTTTGTTGTTGTTGTTGTTCTTATTTTTAAGACTCTTGTAACATAACCAAATTACTTTCCAGAATGTTGTATAGATGTACACTTACAGTGGTATGAGCATGCCTCTTATTACATCTTTGTTTATCACCCAGTATTAGCTTTAAAAGGAAAAGCCTTTCTTTAATTTTCATTTAAATCTTTTCTCTTTTCACTTATGTCAGTGTGGGATATCTATTTTATTTCATAACTTATAAGGTGTTTGAGAAAAAAAGGTATTTCATATTGGACATGCTGCAAATCACTGTGGATGCACAATATATACCAAATTGGCTATTAATATTTACCTTTAATTTATGAAAGGTCAAGAAGTTGTTTGCTTTTTTGACTTACTCAATTTAAGAGTACATTGTTAATAATATGATACTTGACTGATTGATTTGAGTTCCTTCAGGTGGGGCCTCACTGATCTCAGTGTGATTTAATAGATAATCACAGTTATCTATTAAAAGGTCTAGTAGCTTCTCATTGTCCAATTGCTGTATTCAAGTGCTTTATCCAGTTTTGCTGCCATTTAACATAACTGGGATTATTTCTTTTCATTTACTCATTTGTCTGTCTTCTATGGAACTAAAGATTTCACTCTGAGCATTCTAGTTTATTCTGTAGCCTTTGGTTTGGCAAAAAGGATGCCTAGTGTCTAAAGTTTCCTGTTTTATTATTCAGATTATTGACAGTCCACCTGTTTTTATATGTTGCATCCTTTACTGCTATTGATTTGCCACAAAAATCTTATATGTAGTGTGTAGTCCTGTTTTCATGATCTTTCATGTATTCAGTTATTTCTTGTTCATGTTCTTTAAATTTGTATTGTATCAGATGTTAGTCCAAGGAGGCAAGAAGCTGCTATCTTCAGGTTTGGACTTGTATTTAGGATTGTTTATTGATTGGGTTCATCAAGTTATAAACAGCAAGGAATGGAGCTGCTTACAATACAAGTGACAGCTAGTGGGGAATTAGCAAGCAGTTATTGACTTTAAAGCACATCATTTTTATCTCTGCCTAAAGTTATTATTGCTTTGCAGTATTATAATGGAACATTGTACATAATAATGATCCTGTGACATAAATACAATCCTATATTACTTTGTTAAATTTAGAAAGGTAAGGAAGGTATATCATTTCCAAAAGATTTCTACTGTTCTTTAAAATGGCATCTTGAGTGGATGTTTCAATGAAGTATGCTATACTTTAATTGTGTAGGATAAATAAATACCCAGAAAATGTTAATAAAAATGGTAATATTCTTTCCCATAGACAACCTGTAATGAAAATTGAAGATAATTTATAATGGAGATTTTTTTAATATTTGATGTTACTTTTAGGTTCATAGAAACATTTCTGTATGGTTGTGGAAATTCATTCATTTATAATATTTAAGCTTTGATAAAATTAAAGTTGTTTATGAACTTTTTAAAATTTGTAATATTGAGGCTTTTTCCAGCCCTATAAGATCAAGAATTCTCAAGTATGTTATTTTTTCGTAATTAAAGTAATGTACTTGGTAGTAGGTTATTAATCAGTGTTTGCCACCTGAAATTAAATTGAAGCCCAGATGTATTAACTGAGCAAATGTGATAGTGTACTTTTAGATGTAAATTCCTGCAACCAAATTGATGTATACAGAAAAGTACACTTCATTTATATTCCTATGAGTCATGCACTTGTAACTGAATGGTAATAATTCTGCTTGAAGTATGATCTGTTTGATGTGCTATGTGGCCACCCAAGTGGCTTTATCTTTAATTAAATTCCTTTAGTCTTCAAAGAGAATTCCTTTTTAGGCATAGTTTTCAAAGTGGAAGAAGTTTTTGCTTATAAACATAATTGAATACAAAGTACACTGTACCCTGGTCATGCCAATTACTGCAGTGCTTTTGGCTATAAATTGAGAATTCTCCTTATAAGGCACAAAGAAATTTTGAAAAAACACCATATATGTTTTTTTTTTTTTTGAGAAATAAAACGGTACCATTGTGAACTCATTCTCCTTTTGTTGTTTTAATTGTATTTTTCATTTTTATATAATGTTAGAAAATTTGAGTTCCCTTATATTTTAATTTAAAAAGTACATTCATATTTTGATAAAAAGATTTGTATTTTCCCTCATCTTTTTTTTTCCTGTTATTATGGGTAAGCTATTTATCACATTTAAGTCTTAAGTGTGAAAGTAATTTAAGATAGGACTCTACTTCAAAATGCTGCTGGTGATCTTTGATGTTTTTTAGCTTGCAGGTGAATGTGTTTTCCATGTGATTTTTTTTATTCTAGTTTTGCTTTTATACATGGAAATGCACTGTGTTTATCAAGATTACAACAAGAAGGGTAACTTTAATGTTCTGGGGTAGATTTGGATAGAATATTTTCCATGGACTGTATATGCATCCTAGAGTATAAATCACAATAAAAATTTGGAGGAGTATTTTAGGGGTGGCAAATCAGATTTGGTCTTTAATATTCATTCTTCATAGAAAAGTGATTTCCACCTATATTATCAGTTTTAATGCTGAAGGTAGAAGGACTAGATTAACACATTTAAAATTTTTCTTTTACAAATATTTCAAAAATTATTTGGAATATGTGACCTATATGGTAACTAGTCAAGGCTTGATTACTAAAGTGTCTGAACCAACTCAATAATTGTTTTTTGTTAATTATCTCACTATGTACATACTGGTTTTGAGATATGATAGTTTTTTACTCTTCATGATGTCCAGTGGATTAAATTGTGTTTAATTAATGCTAAACTCATAAAATATGAGTGATTTTTGAATCCTAAAAATATAGATTAAGCCACTTCTGGAAACATTCTAGAGACAAGAGCAAGGCCTTTTATTTTTAGTAGTACAATTTCAGAACAATTAATTGCTTCCTTAATTCACAATGAATGCTGTTTAAATGAAATTATAGACTGATAATTAGAATTCATGGCATTATATTCAACAGTATAATTCAGCTCATTGTTCTTACTGGATTTATTTGATTATGCTAACAAAATTTAATCAAAAAGAAAGAAAAAATTTTTTGATTCTTTGTAGTATAAAATATTTTTATTATTTAAAATTATAAACTTTGATTTCTCTTACTAAAATTCTCTTCAATTGGTGCTTTTTATGAGACTTCTAAGAAATTTTGGTGTGGGTTGAGAACATACTGAAATTAGGGTTGTCTCCCAAAGGATTATTTATTACTTGGTGGATTATGTGTAATGGTTTTATGGCAGATTTTTTTTTTCTACCCACAAAATTTCTGGACCTCCAAGGTGCTAAGGATTTTTTTTTCTAATTTAAAGTGAAATGTAAGTTGAAATTTTTGTTGTAAAATCATAATAGTGAAATTCATATCTAGAAATATAATTGGTTTTTGGATTATCAAATACTGTTGCCTGTTGACAGTTAATCAAGGCTTTCTAGTAAGCTTGCTTTGAAAGATTACTGATATAGTTTCTTGCAGTTTAGCTTAAATCTGTTAGCTTGATAATTTAGTTGTGTTCAAAATTTTTATGTATGTTTATGAACAATAAGAGTTTAATTTTTCCAGTTTTTTTTCTGTTTTAGGTTCATTCAAGTTCTCTTGTCATTTGACTAACTCCTTTAGAAATGGTACTTATTGTACCTGAATTTCCTGGGAGTACATGAAATAAATAATCATCAAAGATGATGGTGGTTGCAGACATCATGGCACACACACAGGGAGCTGAGGCTGCAGGATTACAAATTCAAGGCTAGCATGGGCAACTTAGTATGACCCTATCTCAAAATAATAACAAGGGCTATGGATGTAGCTCAGTGGTAGACTTTACTTGGGTTTAACCCAGTGCGTCCACCCTCCCCCAAAAGATTATACAAACCAGAGTGTAGCATTTTAGTAGCTACACATGCTTAAATTTAGCTAGGATCTAAATAACCCTCAACATACAATTATGAGCACAATTAGAAACTGAATATTAATAAAGATCACAAAACTTATCAGAAAGCTCTTTTAGAATGTGTCTTTTGACCATGGAAAGTTTTGTTGATTCTACCTTAAAATATTTTCCAAATTCATTCATTTTTTTCTTTATTTCAGCTAGTCTAAGTCGCTAGTACCATCTCTCTCTTATTTGTATTACTTCAATACCTGCCTAACTGGTCTCTCTGCTTCCAGTCTTGTTCCATTACAATTTTTTTTTCTTTACAGAATATCCAGAGTAATTTTTAAAAAGTCACGTCATACCAAATTCCCTCATATAAATCTCTAGTAGCTTTTCTTTGACTTATATAAAATGTTTCTAAACAGATATAGTCTTTTTCGTCTCTGCTGTTATTTCCTATTACTCTCTCTGGTTCCTTATGTTCCACAAACACACCGAGTTTATTCCTGTCTTAAAGCTTTCTATTATTTTTTTTCATTGGAAGGGATATATCACAAATCATGTTATATTGTTACTGTCATTTTAGAGAAGATGTTAACCAGAGGGAGGCCTGCCTTCTACAAATCTAAACTTACCCCTACCCCAAAGTAATCATGTACAATACTTTAATTTTCATAAAGCACTTATGAAACCCTGTTTACTTGGTATTTCCTTATTTACTCATTCTGTAGCTACCATTTGCTTGAATGCTAAGCTCTGTGAGGGTAGAAACCTTATTTGTCACATTCACTGCTCTTGTTCTAGTATTTAGGGTAGTCACATGTTGCTCAAAAATATGTATTAACTGATGCATGGTTTTAGATTGAATATATGTTAAATGAAGATTTAGAATCTAGCTTCTGCCAACAATAGATAAAATTATTTAAATATTATGACTTAACGTTGCTTTTTTTCACTTAAAAATTAACTGGCTTATCTACATAGTTTGTGCATTTTTATTTTTAAAAAGATGAAATAGTTTTTCAGCTGTCATTTATAAGTACTTCTTTATAAATAATATGTTGTGGTATGGATAGTTCTAATACCTCAGATTAAAAACAGATGGCTTTATTTGTAGCTAGTTATTTTCATTGCCTTTTAAAAATTTGGCCTCTGAAATACTGAAGGCACATTTCAGTGCTGTGGAAGAATTGTAATCATATGGAATACAGCTTATGGAACTAATGGATATCATCTTGAGGTGAACTTACAGAATTACTCACTATTTTATGCTTTTCAAATTAGTATTCCTTGTATATTCTGCCTCTTACGAGTTGTCCTTTATGTGTATAAATGAAATAATACTCAGTTAAGAATAAGTGCGATTTAAACTGTAGTAGTCAAAACCATTATTCAGTTTATCTGAATCATGCACTCAGTGATTTTTAGTAGTATATACATTTAATTTCCACTAACTCCTGAATGTATACCTTCTGTAAATATATGCCAAAGGCTTTAAACTTCTGTTTGAAATAATTCAAAAGTTTATTTACCATTTGATTTTGAGGAAGTTCAAATTATTGATTTTTTTTCTTTTGTAAATAATGTTTTTTGTGTCGTATCCAAAAAATCTTTGCCTAACTCAAAATTACAAACATTTTCTTCTTTTTTTTCCCCCTGTAAGTTTTATAGTTTTGGGTTTTACATATAGGCTCATGATTCATTCTGATGGAGCTGATGATTTTCATACAAAGTAAAAAGTATGTGTTAAGGTTTATTTTAGTTTATTTTATTCTATTTTGTATATGGATGCCTATATTTCAGAACTATTTGTTAAAAAGAGAGAGAAGTCTTTCTACACTGCATTATAAAATTTTAAAAAATCACTTGACCATACATATGTGGCCTTTGGACAGTGCAACACTGTCCTTTAGTATAAGTTGTTAGATAGTGTGAATCCTTCAGTTTTGTTCTTGTTCAGAATTGTTTTGGTTATTCTGTTTCCTTTGACTTTTTATATTAATCTTTGAAGTAACATATTGATACAGCAGGAAATTCTGCCAAAATTTAATTGAGAGTTTTTAATCTCACAGATTAGTTTGTAGAGAATTAATACCATAACAATATTGAACAGACTAATCCATAAATACAATGTGTTGTTTCATGTCTTTAGGGCACCTCAGTATTTTTCATTGGTGTTTTGAATTTTTCAGTATATAGATAATTCACACCTTTTGTTAGATTTATGTCTGAAATTTGTTTGTTTGTTTGTTTGTTTTGTTAATGCTGGGGATTGAACCTAGGGACTCATGCATACTAAACTCTACCACTGAACTACACCCCCATTCCTTGTTTGAGGTATTAGGATTATTATTGTTTGGGAAGATTATGGAATTATTAATGTTTTTAAAGTTTGTATTTCTAGTTTCTCATTTTCAGTATATAGAAATATAAATGATTTTGTATGTTGATCTTCGGTTTCTTATTAAGCTCATTAGTTCTAGGCTTGTTTTTGTTTTTTTATTTTTTATTTTCCTTATGATGTTATCTATGAGTAGAGACAGTTTACTTATTTTCTAATCTGTATGCCTTTTATTTCTTTTGTTGCCCTATTGCACTTATTAGGACCTCTAGTGTAACATTGAATATGAATTTTGAGAACATACACTTTGCTTCATTCCTAATCTTAGGGAAAAATAATCCATTCTTTTACTATTTAATTATAATCTGAATCACAGACTTCTTCTTCCTTTTTTTTTTCCCGTGGTGCTGTTTTTTTAACCCAAGGCCTGTGTATGCTAGCCAAGCACTCCAAGTACTCTACCACTAACTATATCTTCAACTCTGTGTATGTGCTTTTTACCGGGTTAAGGAATTCCTCTCTTCTTGATTGATTGAGTTCCCCCCTCCCCCACCAAGGAATGGATATTGAAGTCTAATGCTTTTTATCTATTTTTTATTTATTTCTTATTTTGGAGAGACTGGTTCTTTATTTCAAAAAGACACTTGTCAATATTCAGTATCAAAACAGTTGCACTGTTATTTCTCTTTCTCCCTACAGGCCCCAAAGAGACCACAACAAAGAAGAGTACATTTTAAGCCAATAAGCTGCAGGATGTACACCTAACAGACCTTACAGAAACTTCACCTAGAAGTGGGGATTGGGTTGAGAAAGAAACTGAAAGATCAGCACACTGCCAGCCCAGACTATAGACTCTCATAGCCAGATGGGGTGGCTACGTGCCCCAACCCCCAAAGATGCAAAGTTTCAAAATAATATAAAATTTAAAAAGTTTTGAACATAAGCTATTCGAGATTCTCCAGCACTGACTGATACAAAGCACAATGAGATGGCACTTTTAGATAGAGCAGCTTCAGACCCAGAAAAGGGTGATGAGATGAGTTTTATGTGGCTAAATCAGTGGCAAAAACATAGTTTTCTTTTTTTTTTTTTTCAAGGAGGCAGGAGAGCAATTAAGTGGTCACCACAAAATTAAGGGGCCCATGATCCATTCTGTGAACACTTGGGAAGCTGATAGAGATAGAGAAAAAGTTTGGTCTTGGGGCTAAGAATATGGTTCAGTGGTAGAGCATTAGCTGAACATGCAGGAGGCCCTGGGTTCAATCTCCAGCACCACAAAAAACCAAAAAGTCTCAGAGGTCTCACCATGTTAATTTGGTCATTTCTATTTTTTTTTTTAAAGAGAGTGAAAGAGGGGGAGAGAGAGAGAGAGAGAACTTTAATATTTATTTTTTAGTTATCGGCGGACACAACATCTTTGTTTGTATGTGGTGCGAGGATCGAACCCGGGCCGCAAGCATGCCAGGCGAGTGCGCTACTGCTTGAGCCACATCCCCAGCCCCAAATTTGGTCATTTCTGATAAAAAAAAAAAAAAAAGAATAAAGTTGTCTAAAGATACCTTAAAGCTAAAAAAACCTGAATAGCAAGGTTTTTGTTTTTTGGCTAACTCCTTGGAATCACCTTTCTGGTTTGGCTGGTATTTTGCACAGAGCAGTGAGGTTTCCCATAGTAAACTCTTTGGCTCTATTTGGCTTTCAGTAAGGCAGGTCCATTCCTCTTTTCCTCCTCTATGGAGAGAGCAATAGGGATTAGGCTGGAAAGTTACCTTCCAAAAGTGAGAAGGGAATTAGATTGCTGCTTCAGAGCTATGAAATTATTTGGAATGTTTTACAAGTGGTTACTGTAACAGGTAATCACAAAATGTGTACATCACAACAAACTTTTAAAGACACTTTTGCCTTGTGCTCACATCCCCTTAAATGCTGTTCCCAAAAGTGCTCAGCCTCTAGCCCAACTGGAATCTCTGGGAAGAAGCAGAGACAGTTTGGTGAAAAATACAAGGGGTTGTGGGTAAAGGGGTGTTGAAAGGAGAAAGCAGCCTTCCAGTTAAAAGATCAGCCTTCAGTTTCAAGGGCAGCTTCAGTTAGAGTCAGGGTCAGAGGGAGGAGCAGCAGCAGGGTGGGACTGGGGAGCTTAACCTCTCATTCAGGTTGAACAGAGTCTGGTCCAGCATGTTTTGTGTTGGGAGGTGCTCCTCTTTAGTGCATTTCAGCTAATCTTCCAAATCATCAATTGTCTTTTCCAGTTAGGCTACCGATCTCTGCAAATTCAGCACGGGTCTCTGCCTCCTTGAATTATCAGTGAGAATCTTTATTTCTTCCTCGTATTTGTCTTTTATTAAGAGTAGTTTTCTTCAGCAACATTCAGACACTTCAGGTTCTGTTCCATCAGTCTGATCTGCTCGTCCATCTCAACAACGGGACTGTGCCAGCTCAGCTTGTTCCTCTGTGCATTCTAAGTGATCACTAACTTGGGAGCCACCTCTTCATATTTCCTATCTGCTTCTTCTGCAATGTGCTTAGCTTCTTTGAGTTGATTTCTTGGAGTTCCATTTTTTCTTCATCTTTTAGGGCCTGGTTTTCAGTAACCTTCATACCTCGCTCGCTCACATCAGCAGCCTTTTCTGCTTCCTCCAGCCTTTGCAGGGCAGTAGCTAGGCATTCTTGAGCGTGGTCCCCTCCTCTTGAACCCGTTGGATCCTGCAGTTCAAGGAGCATACCTCAGCCTCAGCCTGTTTGTTCCTGGGCCCGCCTTTGTCCCTCAACTTCCCATTGGAGGCACTCAGCCCTCTCTTCTGCATCATCTGATTGCTGCTGCAGAACCTGGATCTTGCGCTTCACCACCTCCATGGTGGTGGTCCTGGCCATGTTTCCACCCAGCCCCTTCTCCATATCTGCCTTCTGCCTTCTCTGTCTAACGCTTTTTTATGCATCTATTGAGATCATGTATTTTTAATTTTTTTTTAATAAGGTGAATTCCAGTGATGATTTAAAAAGCTCTACTTAGTTTTGAAATATTATCCTTTTTATATATTGCTATGTTTATACATTTATTTAAAAATAGTAATTAGAATTAGTAAATTCTGAAACATTTTAATAATTCAGTCAACAAATTCATGAATTACTGTGTACCAGACATTATTCTAGAATGCTGAACAAAACTGTCCTTAAATTATATTCCTTTGTGCAATATAATACAATGTAAGGTAGTGATGCTGCTAGAAGAGAATGTACTAGAAGAGAATGGAGAGTCATGAAGTGAGGGGTTCAAGTTATTTTAAATATATTGATCAGGGAAAGACTTTAATCAGATGACCTTAGAGCAGAAACATGAATGAAGCGAGGGAGGTAGCCATCTTATTTGTAGAAAAATAATAATTATTTCAGGCTGAGAGGATAGCAGGCATAGTCACTGAGTCAGAGGGTTGTATTTCAAGATTAGCACAAAGGCCAGTGTTTCTGGAGTTTTATATAGTAATCCATGGAGAGAATTGTAGAAGATGATGTAGTCAGAAACCTAATACTCTTAAAACTTTGTAGGCCATGGTAAGCATAACTTTGGATTTTATTCTTAGTGGCAACTACTCATTTATTCACCAGACATTTATTGAGTACCTGATATACATCAGATATTTGTTTATATTGGGGATACAGTAGTTCTTAAAATAGTAAAAGATCTAAGCCTTCCGAGAGCTTGTGTTACTGAAAAGTATATATAATATGAAGGTAACCAGAAGTGATAGTTTCAAATATTCAATTGGGAAACATTGTTATATACAGTGATTATGAATCTAAACAATTGGAATAAATCCACTTACGTTTTATGCTCAATACATGAAGGAGACATACCTATTTTCATGGGCTTCTTTTGATTGCAAATTATAGAGACTTATTGCAGACTAGGATTTATTTATTTTTTTTAAATAAGGATACACGTAGGAATAGGGTATAAAAGGACTTCATAGAAATCATAGAATTGGGGCTGTGATATGTAGGGGCCTTTCAGAGTCTAGAACCTAAAATTTTACATTGATAAACAAGTGAATTGGTTATCTGTTGCTATGTAACAATATCAAAATTTAGTGGCTTAAAACATTTATAGTTTTTGGGATTTGTGAATCTAGACTTAGCTGGGTGCCTCTGGTTCAGTCTTTCTGACCAGGTTGCAATCAAGGTGTTGGCAGGAGCAGCAGTCATCTCAGGGCTTGACTGGGGAAGGATCTACTTCTCAGATAGCTTACATGGCTGTTGGCCAGAGAGATATCATTTCTTTGTCATATGTATCTTTACAGCTCAGAGAATGGCAGCTAGCTTCCTTGAGTGAGAAAAGGTAATAAGATGGAAGCCACAGTTTCTTTGTAACCTAATCTCTTGAAGTCACATCCCATCATTACTATTGTATTCACTCATTAGAAGTGAGTCACTAAATTCAGTCCATACTAGAGGGGATTACACAAAGGCATGAATACCAGAAGGTGGGGATTAGGGTCATTTTGGAAGCTGCTTATCATATCAATTAAGCCGTGTGTGTGTGTGTGTGTGTGTGTGTGTGTGTGTGTGTGTGTGTGTGTAAGCATATATATATATATACACACACACCACATATATAATTTTATTCTAATTCTCTACCATAAATGGGCCTTAGCCACACTTAATCTTTTTAAAAATTTGTTTATTCTAATTTGTTATACATGATAACAGAATGCATTTCAATTCATAGTACACATATAGAGCACAATTTTTCATGTCTCTAGTTGTACACAAAGTGGAGTCACACCATTTGTGTTTTTATATGTGTACTTAAGGTAATGATGTCATTCCACCATCTTTCTTACTCCCATGCTCGTTCCCTTTCTCTTTTCCCCTTTGCCCTATCTAAAGTTCCTCCATTCCTCCCATGCCCCCCCATCCCCATTATGGATCAGAATCCTCATATTAGGGAAAACATTCAGCATTTGTTTTTTTGGGATTGGCTTCCTTCACTTAGGATAATATTCTCCAACTCCATCCATTTACCTGCAAATGCCATGATTTTATTCTCTTGATGCTGAATAATATTCCATTGGCCACACTTAATCTTGCATTCCTTTTCCCTCTCTTTTTGCTGTCATCTGTATTTCTTAACAATCTATGTATCCTTTTTCTATTTCTTATTTTTAGTTTTTTCTAAGTGGTATTTTCACATTTGAAACATTTTTGTTAGGTGGTTAGATAACAGGAGCTCTTGCTTTGTTAACAATGTATATTTCTCACATTACTTTTGTAATTGAGTAAATGTTTAGTGACTATTTGGATGTCATCATCTGTGAAGTGCTTTCTTGCCCTATCCTTTACCCCATTTGTAGTTCTTTATATATCCTGGTAATTGATATTTTGTCTGTTGTATATGTTGTAGATATCTTCTTTTAGTCTGTTACTTGCTTGACCTTGTTTGTGATGTGTCTTTTTTTTTAATTAACAGAAATTTTTCTTTCTTGGTCATTTGTGATAGTTTTATAAAATAATAAAAATTAAATATAATGAAAGCTAGTATCTGGAGACACACCATATGAGAGTGTAGTAATAGATTATCTTTTGTGTTGAAACAAAAATTTTGGAGTATCATAGTTCCAAAGCATTAGCTATCTTTAAAAACTATGATTGCTAATAATGTAAAAAATTTTTCCTAATAGCCTTCATAATTTTTAATGATACTATGTCACCTTTTTCTTTGAATCAGAAAATATGGTCTCAACTCTTCCTTTTGATAAAATCCAGTAAAAGTTATTTAATGAGAGGATTAATCATTAGTGATCATCTGGCACAATAACCAGTATTTTCCAGGCAAGAATAATGCCTTCTACAATGATAACTGATGAGTATTATTTGTGAAGTGGGTAAAAATATTAGATACATTTTCAGGAATAATTTATAGATTTGTGTAGATTATATGAGTTCTGACTATCACATTTTTTTGTTTCCACATTTTTATATTATTTTTAATAGCTATGAATTTATATATTTTTATTTGAAGTTTGGTTCACTTAGGTCTTATGAACAAATTATTTAGTACATTTTAATTGTCATTATTACTGTTCAGGTTGTGAAGATTAAGAAATGGAGGTTTAGAGCAATTTATTTTACTTCATAAAAAAAGTAAAATTGATGCTTTTTGTCAAAATTATAGGACTGAATCACATTTTTAAGTATGATGAGATTCTGAGTTGGAATTTTTTTCTTTGACTCTTACTAAACCTTGTCAAAAAATTGAATTCTGAAATGTAATCATATCCACAAGTACTTGTTGAACACTTGTTGTGAAAATGCAATTTTTTTTTTTTTTGTAGTACAGTGCTGTGGGATGATACATGGCCTCGCATATGCTAGACAAGTGCTCTACCACCAAACTACACCCCTAACCTGATATTGTACAACTTTAATTGGAATTTTAGATATTAGGCCCCCAGTCACAGTGAATAATAGCTAATCCTTGTGATAATGTTGGAAGTTGGGAAATAAAGGACCTTGATTCTATTCACATTTTAATCAGAAACATCAAGAAAATGTTGCCCTTGGAAAAGTATAAGCATAAAACTTTTTTTCTAGATATTTGATCATTATTTTTACATTATTTTAGGTTTCCAGTAATTATCTGCAGGGATCGCCATGACCCCAGCTCTGAGGGAAGCAACAGCAAAGGGTATCTGCTTTTCATCTTTGCCAAGTAACATGGAGTCTGACAAGATGCTATGCATGGAAGGTCCAAGAACTGTAGATGAAAAGCTAAAAGGAGACACTTTCTCTCAGATGCTGGGATTTCCAACTCCTGAACCTACTCTTAACACTAATTTTGTGAATTTAAAACATTTTGGCTCCCCCCAGCCTTCAAAACATTATCAGACAGTTCTTTTAATGAGTTCTAATTCTACATTAAATAAATACAATGAGAATTATAAACAAAAGAAATCAGGGGAGCCCAACTGCAATAAGCTGAAAAACATACTGTGTAATGGCAGCAACATTCAGCTCAGTAAAATCTGCCATTCTCATTCTGAAGAATTCATCAAAAAGGAACCTCTATCAGATACCACAAGCCAGGGCATGAAAGATATACAAATTATTTTGGATTCAAATCTAACCAAAGACACTACTATAGATAAAGTACAACTGCAAAAGTGTAAATGGTACCAAAAGAATGCACTTCTGGATAAAGTTACTGATGCTGAAATTAAAAAGGGTTTATTGCACTGCGTTCAAAAGAAAATTGGACCTGGCTACTCAAATGTGCCTATTAATTCCTCAGCTGCTGAGAAAGAGGAGGAAGTGAATGCTCGTTTACTCCACTGTGTAAGCAAACAGAAAATTTTACTTAGCCAGGCTAGAAGAACTCAGAAACATTTGCAGATGCTCCTGGCAAAGCATGTTGTTAAGCACTATGGTGACCAAATGAAATTTTCTATGAAACATCAACTGCCCAAAATGAATCTCTCTCATGAATCTACCACAGTTTTGGATAACAGTTTACCCAAATGCACTGAAATTAAGCCAGAAGTCAGCATGTTGACTGCAGAGAATAAATTGTGGGATGATACAAAAAATGGCTTTGCTCGGTGTACAGCTGCAGAAATCCAAAGATTTGCATTGTCTGCTACAGGGCTGTTGTCTCATGTTGAAGAGGGTCTGGATTCTGATGCAACTGATAGCAGCTCTGATGACGATTTGGATGAATATACCATTAGAAAAAATGTGGCAGTGTAAGTGCAAAATTATTATTAGACCTTTTTTTCTGTTCTGTGTATGGCAGCAGTTGTCTTGGTTTCAAGATATGTTAAAAGGAAATAGGCTTTCTAAAATCTTCATGCCATAATCTGTAATTCAAAAAACTTTGGTGAATTTTTAAAATGCTCTATTTGTTAAGCTATTGTGTGTGAGTCAGATCTGTGGAGGATTGGTTTCAGAACCTTCTGCAGATACCACACTCCAGGAATGCTCAAGTTCCTTATTTAAAAATGGTACAGTATATGTACCTATATACAGCCTGCTGTATACTTTAAATCATTTGTAGATTACATATAATCTACAATGTAAATGTCATATAAATAGTTGTCATATGCTTTGTTTAGGCCATAATGACAAGGGAAAAAGTGTACATACTCAGTACAGATGCAATTTTGTTTCTATATTTCCAATGTGATTGGTTGAATTGGCAAAAGTAGAACCTATACATAGGGAGGTCTGACTGCACATACAATTTAAAAATAAATTACTCAACTATTCTATCTAGAAAAAATAATATAATTAGTTAATATAATATAGTTAGTAATAATATAATTAGTTATATGTAAGCATTCTTTTTATTCTCAAATATAATAAGGCGTAAACTTTGCTTAAGTGATCTAGCCAATATAAATAGCTAAAACAAACAAAAGTCAAGTCTGTACATAGAGAACCTTCATTGACTGTTATCAGTTGAGAGTACTTGAAATTGACCTGCTATTTTTTTAAACTATATTTTCATAGCTTTCAGCTTTGTTCTTTACCAACTAAATCAGTATTTGCTAGACTAAGAAAATGAAAACCAAATTATAATGTCAACTGTAAGATACCTATTGAATATTTACTATATGCTTGACACTAGAGATTAAGTTGTAGACAAAAATATTCACAGTATCTTTCCTCCTGAGTTTTTACATGAAACAAAACTATCTAGATTTTCTTTTAAATGCAGCCCCAAAATACCTTTAATTGTAACACCATGATAACATTTCAGAACAGCTGTAATAGAAATTTAAATTTCTTTGTCTATGGTATCCAATAGGCACTTGCCTTGTGTTGGTATTGAGTTCTTGAAATTTGACCAGTGATCCTGAAGGATTGAATTTTGAATATTATTTGACAATTTAAATTTAAATAGCCAGATAGAACATAGTTGTTATTGTTATTATTTGGTACCTGGGATTGAACCCAGAGGTGCTTAACCACTCAACATTCCCAGCTCTTTTTTAACTTTTTATTTTGACACAGGATCACACTAAGTTGTTTAGGGCCTCACTAAATGGCTGACACTGACCTCCAACATGATCCTTCTGCCTCAGCCTCCCAAGTTGCTGAGATTACAGGCAAGTGCCACTATGCCCAGCAGAACATAGCTTTTAATCTAGCTTTCAGGGAATCTGTTGATGCCACCAAATTGACGTGAATTACTGTGTGTATATGTGGCTTTTGGATGTAGAAAGTCCATCACTTTTTTACATTCCCAAAAGTGAATGAAACTCATAGAATTAGAAGGCACTTTTTTACTAATAAGTATAAAGCAAGTTGTTTTTTTTTTTTTTTTTTTTTTTTTTTTTTTTTTTTTAAAGAGAGAGTGAAAGAGGAGAGAGAGAGAGAGAGAGAGAGAGATTTTTTAATATTTATTATTTTTTAGTTCTCGGCGGACACAACATCTTTGTTGGTATGTGGTGCTGAGGATCGAACCCGGGCCGCACGCATGCGAGGCGAGCGCGCTACCGCTTGAGCCACATCCCCAGCCCCTAAAGCAAGTTTTTATAATGAGAAAAGTACATAAAGCAAAGTGAGCATTTTAGTCTTTTGGTGTTCTGATATCATTGTGATGGAAATTTGCTTGAATGTAGGAGCCAATAATGTTATTGAGCACAGGTTATTCTTTTGGCTGACATTGTGCTTAGTTATCTATGATATCTCAGTTCTTTCAACAACCCTGGGAAGTAATTGTTGTTATCCTGATTTCACTTAAGAAATAAATTCGGCATGGTTAAATAATTTTCTCAAGGCCCAAAATCCAAATAAGTTGGTAGAGCCAGAATTTTGTCCATTTATGGGTGACTTTAAATCCATGTGTGTTTCTTTATACCATGCTGCTCTCTCAGCATTATATCATTGATTCTTACAGCTACAAGAATTTTTAGGCTCATGAGTTGAAAGAAGGCTAAAAATTTGCTAATTTTATACTTAAAATACTTTTAAAATAATTTAGTTTAATAAAATTTAGTAGGTTAATATAAATATTTATCTTTTTATTGTTTAGAAGAGCTAAAAGCAAATTTACCTCCTTTAACTAGAAATAGAATTAAGAAAATTATATCTTCCCAAACTATTTCAACCTGTGATGCTATTTCTGTTAGTATTCTCTTTCATTTTGTTACAGCACTGCCATATAGTTTATCATCAAATCATGTTTTTATATGGTTTATAAATGTATCTTAATAACACAACCCCTATTAAGGGTAGAAATCAAATTTTTTACTTTTCGTTATTATTTATACTCCAAGCATAGTGATTGGTTTGTCAACATTTTGTTTTAAAAAAGACTTACTTTTACTCCTTAAATTTAGTGAGAGAACACTGAGTTCAGAATATAAAACATACATAAATGAGGAAATCCAATTATTGAAATATGTTTTAAAGAAAATATCAAACAATACATATTCTACCTTTATTTATCCTTTGGTACCAGGGATTGAGTTCAGGGGCACACAACCACTGAGCCACATCCCCAGCCCTTTTTTGTATTTTATTTAGAGACAGGGTCTCACCGAGTTGCTTACCGCCTGGCTTTTGCTCAGGCCACTTTGAACTCCCGATCCTCCTGCCTCAGCCTCCCAAGCCACTGGAATTATAGGCCTGCGCCACCGCGCCCAACATATTCTACTTTTCTTGTCTACTCTGCCATTTCTTTTGTTTTTGAGGAAAAGTGAAGTAAAGTAGCCTTTAAAAAAATTGGATCCTGATCTGGAAAATTTACTTCTCATACTTTATTTTTTCCCATTATCAACTGGAGAAGTTTTGAGAACTCTGAAATAGAGTCAATAAGAAATTTCATAATAACTTACAGCCTCTTAAGTTATTGACCTTTTAATATTATGATGAGTTGATTATTAAAGCTCATATCTATATTTCAGTAAGTCAAAGACTTTGTTCTAAAGTCAAACTCATCTAATAGATTTTTTATTTAACTAATACTAAATTCATAAAACTCTTTGAATTTTCTAATTTGATAATTGTTTAGTTTTTTGTTTTTGCTACTCAAAATCTGTCCCAACATTTATTTATTTCATATACCTTACCATATATTTTTTTTGAATATTTTTACTTACAATAATAGGTATCTTGTGAGAAAGATTGTTTTTAAGTATTTAATTAATTTTGAAGTTGATTGAATTTGACAGCAAATAACAGGACTTTAATCATTTCTTTTGATGCAAGTATTAAAATAGTATCTGTTTTATTTAAATTGGAGTTAATCAGTTTAACTTCAGGTTGCTAAATTCATTTTTAATTTATAACATCATGTTAAGTTTATTTTTTCTTATTGTTAATTTTTACATTTCTGGGAACTCATTTTTCAAATATAGATGAATATTTTTAAAACAAGGTTTGGAATTAAACCTTAAACATAAAATTAGAGTAAAAAGATTCATTTTACCTTCTGTTTTTCTTTGGCTTTATAGTCCTGATAGGAAAAAACAGTTTCCTTCACTTTAATCAGGAAATTACCTGTGAAGGAGTGTACTTGTTTGCTTTTTGTTTGTTCTTTTTCTTTTCTTGTTTTGCGGGGGTGTGGGGGGTATTGGATAGCACTTATATATTGCCATTACCATTTTTGTTTTAAGTATACATTTTATTTGCCACTTTTACTTTCCCTCCTAAGATGGAAGCAGTAGATAAATTCATAATGATACTACTTGATAGACTTTAAAAATAACTTCTGATTGAGAGGCTAGTGTGCATTAAAATTTAAAAAAAAAGTTGATCTAAATTTTTAAGTGAGTACTAACACAGTTAAATTTTCATTATTTTACTGTATATAAAGACTTTCCAACTTAAAATCATAAGATCCCAAGTGGTAAATAACAAAGTTGACTTCAACTTAATTTTAAGCAATTTGACAGCAAGTGTCAGTTTTATATTGTTGTATATGCACTCCTTAGAATTTCTTCTGTTTAGTAATTGTTTGGTATTGATTGAGTGAGTGAATGAATGTTTCTGTATTTGTTTATATAGCTGTATAGCAAAAATTGAAGTTGGAGATTTATGTAGTTTCTCTATATGGCCCTAATAATAACACTGCATGGTAGCTGCAACTTTCCCTAGTTTACAGTTGGCCCTCTGTATTCATGGATTCTGTATCCATAGGGTCAATCAACTACAGGTTGAAAATATTAAGGAAAAAAATTGCATCTATATTGAACATGTACAGATATTTCTCATGACATTTTTTTCTAAATAATACAGTCTAATAACTGTTTACATGGCATTGACATTGTAGTTAGGTATCATAAATAATCTAGAGATGATTTAATATATGGGGATGTGCATAGGTTATATGTAAATACGATGCCATTTTATATAGGAGACTTGAGTGTCCTTGGATTTTGATGTCTGTGAGAGTCCTAGAACTAATCGCCTGTGGATTCCAAGAGATGACTATGCTTTTTCTTTCATTCTAGAGTTGGTTTATCTTTACCTAATGTTACTTCCCCGCCTTTCTTTGACTCTGATACCAAACTGGCCATAAAAATTATCTCGTACATCATAGACCTTGCATGAAAATGTGTTCAGTGAATGAATGACTAAAATATGCCCAAATATAGACATTTTAAATTATGACTTTAATATTTAACATTTGCAATTTGAAAATATTGATAAAAAAAATCTATTATATTTACCT
Source organism: Spermophilus citellus (assembly GCF_964194105.1). Classification (NCBI taxonomy): domain Eukaryota; kingdom Metazoa; phylum Chordata; class Mammalia; order Rodentia; family Sciuridae; genus Spermophilus; species Spermophilus citellus. Next base: position 110,483,874 of record NC_138192.1, on the reverse strand, counting down.
TCAAAACTTACATTATATTATTATTGTATACCTTCTATTTTTCTTTGTGTTTTTAGTCCTGATAGGAAAAACAATTTCCTTCACTTTAATCAGGAAATTACCTGTGAAGGAGTGTACTTGTTTGCTTTTTTGTTTGTTCATTTTCTTTCCTAGTTTTGGGGAAGGGGGTATTACATTGCCATTACTATTTTTGTTTTAAGTATACATTTTATTTGCCCCTTTTACTTTTCCTCCTAAGATGGAGGCAATAGGTAAATTCATAATGAGACTACTTGATAGACTTTAAAAATAACTTCTGATAGGCTAGTGTGCATTAAAAGTTTAAAAAAAAAGTTGATTTCAGAAAGGATGATGGGGATTTAATTTTTGTGGGTTTGCAATATGAATGGAATCTTTCCCTCTGTTTTTACTTTCTGAATAAGTGAAGAGCTCAGGTTTTGGAAATAATTGTGTTATAATTATGATCCTAAGTAAGGTTACTCTTAACTTTCTGATTCAGGTTCCTCCTCTTTGGGCTATGCTAAAGAGTTCTGGAGATAATTAGGTGAAATATTAAATATAAGATAATAATAAGACATTGATAAGACAGCCAATGAAGAGTGTATTATCAAACAATTTACTACTGAGAAAGCTTATCTGGCGCTTAATATCGCTGGGAGAAACTTGGGGAGCTAGTGTAAATAAGGAGCAGGGATAGTTTTATACCAGTTATCACCAGTTATTGATTGTAGGTGCTCTTGGTAGCATCAGTTTCCTGACACTTCTGTTCTGCTACTTGGGTGGGGTTGGCAAAGCAGTGTCCAACAACAACAAAAAAGAAGCCCTCAATCAGAGTAATGCAGGTGCTGGCATTGGGTTTAGGCTTGTGTTTACTGGTTAAATTTGAGGTGACATGGTTGGGTCACTGGCAAGAGCCTATTACAATTATTTCTTATTTGCTTAGTAAATTCTCAGAATTCTGGTATTTCTTTTCTTTAGGGGAATAATGATCAGTTGCTTTCTTCTAGAGTATGTATTTGTAGAAACTTGCAGATTTTGATATAGGAATGTTTTGATTCTCCAAATTTGTAGAAAAGGAAGAAATATGTCTCCTTGTGTATTCCAGGAATCCTGTCAATGTCTTCCAAATCCCATAATTGAACTACCTCAAAGATTGGGTTCGAAATACCTCATCATTTCCCCAAATGATCTCCATATATTAAAATTTTCTTTGATTTTTTTAAGTTTAGGTATATAATTTGGTACACTTGATAAATTATTTTTTAACAGTTTAAGGCACTGACAAAGAAAGGAGACTGTTTATGTTTAGTTGTTGATGTTTTCTGAGAGCTGTTGGGTGACATCAGGCTGAAAGACAGGAAAGAACAAGCAACATTTTGTAGATCCACAGAAATGAATATTCAGGTTTGTTACTGATTTCCTGTTTTGGCTAAAGGAAAGGAAAAACAAAGAACAACAACAAAACTAAATAGCCAGGTGATCTAGTATTTCCTTTTGGGGTAAATAGACCAATAACATTCCATGAATACATTGCAAACCAGAGAATTCTTGTATTTATATAATGCAAAGTTTAGAAATTGTTTTTATAGTCATGATGTTTTTTGTTCTATATACTTCTGTAATAGATAAGTTTGATTTTATTTGTTTTACTTGCAAGGAGAACAGTGAAAAGGTTTAATAAAATGCCATGCTAGAGAATTTTCAATATTATTTGAACGAAGAAACTTCCTTTTTTGGGAGGAGAAGCAGAAGGGAAGAACTTCAGAACTATTTGGGAAATGGATTAACAGCTAAAAAATGATATACTGTGGCATGTGGACATCTTTGAGGAAAGTAATATTTCAATTAAAATAAACTCATTTGTTTTTAAAAAGGCATTTTTTCCAGGTAATTTTGTGATCTTAGTCAATGTTTACTAGATTTGCTTGATGTTATAAAGTTAGTGAATAACAGAGCTGGAATTTCAGCCTAAGTCTTCCATCTCCAGGTTTTTAGGATATATTACTATAACTAAATATTTTAGCTTGCTTGCTTAGGCTGAAGTTATTGACCAAAGCATTTTCAACATCGAATCCAAACCAAAGCCCAAAAAGTATTAATTTCTTTCAACTGGCAAAGAAAAATGAAGGTATTATTATAAAGTGGGAATTTTTTACTAAAAAAGTATGTCATTGTTTGTGTGTATATATATATGAATTTCTTCAAACTTTGCTCTAAATCCCAGCCTACTCAACACATTTGAAGATGACCAAATCAAGTAATTGTTTTGATTGCCTTGATTTTCACATGATGAGAGAGGTGAATAAATTCATCTTTTTGGAACATGTCTTAAAAAACTCCATAGTTGATTATAATACACCTAATTTTCCTTGAGATTGCTATATAATATGTATTACTTAAAAGCTCTGTATACCTTCAGTTTTAAAATATAAACCAACCACCTTCTTAGAAGAAACAAAATGATAGTTATGTCCTGTATTGGAAAATGTATTGGTAAATCCATTTTGGAGTGGTTATACAAGTTATAATTTTATTTCTTAGGAAGAAATGATGACCCTTGTTTTCATAGTTTTTACAAAAGAGCACAGATCAGGAGAGAGCTGTCAGCTATCTAGATGGCATAGGAGATACAAGCCTTCATCCCACCCACCACAAAAAAATATACAAAATAGTCATCTATACATGAATGAAAATAGCTTTGGGAGGACTCAGGGATCTAAGTAAGAACCTGTAGCAACATGATAGAGGGAAAACAAAAAAGCAGAAACTTCACAGAAAGAATAGCTGAAGAGATTGGCATACCTGAGACATCTGGAGAGAGAGAAACTAAGAATAAAACCAGGGGCTGTTCTTATCAAGCATGTGGTAAGTGCCACTGTAGTCACCAGTAGCCTTTCCTGCAGACTACAGCACCATATTTTACCACTAGGATAATTAACAGCCATCATCATTGGAGATCCTCTGGGAGGGAGATGTTGTTCTTCCCTGCCCAACAAGAAGATGGAGCTACTCTTGTGGCCACATCAGGATTAGATCTGCCACTGTCCCAACCCCATGCATGCTTTTTACTCTGGAACTTTAACAGCTCCTCATATGCCCAAATACTAGACTCTGGCTCTGTGGCTGCTCTACCTATCTCCACATTCCATATTTTGGGCTTATAGCTGTGCCATGTGTACCCTTGCCTCAAACACTAGAGTCACTGATGTTGCATGCTAGCCCCACCATAAGCTTTGGAGCCTAGGTTGCTCTGTGTTCACCTGTGCTACAGAGATCAGCTTTGTTGCCACCCTGTGAGCTCCTGTGTCTCTGACATCTGAGCCACCATTAAAGTGTACACTTCAGTACATCTGTAGCTCCTTGTGTGACTGTACTTCAGAAACCAACACCACTGTCACTGTGAGTACCCTGGGCCCTGGAGCTGTGCTTTCTTTGTGCTCCAGATATTGATTTTGCTACCACAGTGAGTAGGCCTGTGATCCAGTCCTCAGAGTCGCTGTAGTTCTCCAGGTACTGATGCTCCAGATCCCAGTTCCCTGGCTGTTCCACAGCAGTCATATCTTGTACACTGTTACCACTGGAACTGTGGGCGTGCTTGCACCCCAGACATAGATGCCACCTAGGTCCCAGACCCTGACCTCTACACAGGCTCATGTTCTGTTCCCTAGCTCTGTGGCTACAGCACAGATATCACATCAGACGTTGTTGTAAACACTAGTGCAAATATGCCTACAAGCTATACCCAGATCCAAGAGGGACCTCATTCGTTCTGACCTCCCAGGTGAAAAATATCCCTGCAACCACTGAAACCCATGTGTAGAGTAGAAGAGGTACTAGGTGTTGTGGCATATACCTGTAATCAAAGAGACTTGGGAGGTTGAAGCAGGAGCATGGGAAGTTTGAGGCCAGCCTTGGCAACTTAGTGAAACCCTGCCTCAAAATAAGGAAGGCTGGAGATGTAGCACAGTAGTAAAGGCCCCTGGGTTCAATTTTCAATACCAGGAAAAAAAAAAGGAAGAGATGACTGCTCCTTCAGATATACAGGTATCAATACAATGAGAAACATGTAAAAACCGAAAAAACATTATACCACTAAAGGAACACAATAATTTTCCAGTAACTGACCCCAAATGAGAAAATGTATGAATTGCTTGACATAGAATTCAAAATAGTTGTTTTAAGGAAGCTCAGCAAACTACAAGAGAATGCAGTCAACTCAACAAAATCAAGAAAATGATACGTGAATGAAACAAGAGAAGAATCAAATAATTCTGGAGCTGAAAAATTCAGTGGGGAAAAAGGAAAAAAATGCAAGAGAGCATCATCAGCAGAACTGATCAAGCAGAAGAAAGAATCTATGAACTCAATGATAGATTATTTGAAGAAAATTCAGTTTTAGGAGAAAGAAAAGGAATAAAGCCTTCAGGATTTATGGGACATGCTCAGTGGAGCAAAATTCACATTATAAGAAGAGAGAAGGAGTAGAAAGTGTTTTAAGGAAATTGTGACTGAAAACTTTTCAAATCTGGGGAACGACTACACGTATAGAAAGATCAAAGGTCTCCAATCATATTCAAAGAAAACTACACCAAAACATAATCTTGCTCTTAAAAATCACAGACTTACACTTGTAAGCAGCAGGAGAAAATTCTTCACATAAATGCCAGGTGACTTTTCATCAAATATCTCAGCAAATTTTCAGGTCAGGGGTGTAATAAATTAAGAATACTTTACCTAACAAAGCTGTCTGTAAAATGGAGAGAGAAGACTTTCTCAGGCAAACAAAAACTGAAAATTCATCACCACTAGACCTGTTTTACAAGAAATGGTAAAGAGAGTCTTTAAACTGAATGAAAAGAATGCTAATTAGCAATATGAAACTATAAATTTGCTAGTAAAAGTAAGTAGTTAATGCAGAATACTCTAATACTGTAATGTTGATATGTAAGTCACTGAAATCTTTAGTATGAAGATTAAAAAATTATCAAAATATTAGCTACAGCAATTGCTGTAGAGTATATGATAAAAAGATGTAAATTGTGACATCAAAAACATGCAGTGGGGGTAATAAAAAATGTAGTTTTGTATCCAGTTGAACTTATTGTATGGTTTGGATATGATTTGAGTGTGTCTACCAGTTCTTATGTTGCAAGCTTGGTTCCCAGTATGGTGATAAGGGATGGAGAGCTTTAAGAAGTGGCGGCTAGTAGAGGGGTTAAGTTGGTTCTCATGATACCTAGGGTGGTTATACAAGAGCAAGAGTTGATGGACCATCACTTGTCTCTTGGCTTCCTGTCTCATCATATGATTTCTCCCTCCTACCATGATGCTATCTGGCTTGATAATGGGATAAAGCCAGGGTGCCCTACTAGAGGCCAAGTTGAGGTGCCTCCCAACTTTGGACTTTTAAAAGTTTCCAAAACTGTGAGCCAAATAAACTTTTTTTTCCTATACAAAAGGCTATCCTCATATATTTCATTATAGCAATAGTGTGGACTAGTGCAGTTGTTATCAGTTTAAAATAGACCATAATTATGAGATGTCTTTTTGTAAGTCTAATGGTAACCGCAAAGCAAAAACCTAAAGTAGATACACAAAAGATAAAGACAAAATAATAAAAAATCACACACTACAGAAAATCATCAGATCACAAGGAAAGACAGCAAGAGAAGAAAGGAACAAAGGATGTGTGCTCATCCTTAGACCAGAATAAAAAATGGCAGTAACAAATCTATACTCATCAAGAACTACCTTGAATGTAAATGAATTAAATTCTCCAACCAAAAGATGTGCAGTTTCTGAAAGGATTAAAAATAAAACAAGAAGCAAGAGTTACTTCAGCTTTAAAGACACATTGTAGACTGAAAGTGAAGGAATGAAAAATGGCATTTCATACAGATGACAACTGGAAGAGAACAGAGGAACTCTCTTTACATCAAAATAAATATACTTAAAGAAAAAACTCCAAAAAGAAAGAACAAAAAGTTATATATTGGTAAATGGTCCAGTTTATCAGGAGAATATAAGATTGTAAATATATTTTTACCAACATCAGAGTAAATTTACAAACCAAATATCAATAGATCTGATGAGTGAAATAAACTGTAATACAACAGTAACAGGGGACTTCAATACCCCACTTTCAGCAACAGATAGAATTTCATATATATATATATATATATATATATATATATATATATATATATATATTTTTTTTTGTGCTGGGGGATGAACACAAGAGTCTTAACACATTCCCAACCCTTTTCCTTTTTTATTTCGAGATAGGGTCTTGCTAAGTTGATTAACAGAATGAAGGACAAAAACCATATTATGTCAGTAGATGCAAAAAAGCATTTAACAAGATTCAACTTTCTTTCTTGATTAAAAAATATTGTTAATTAATTAAACATAGAAGGAATATACCTCAGCATAATAAATACCATATACGAGAAATTCACAGCGAACATCCTACTCAATGGAAAAACTTGAGAAACTTTTCCTCTAAGATGAGGAAACCTCTATCTTATTCTGTTCAGGTTGCTATAAGAAAATACGTGGAACTGGGGATTTTTTTTTTTTTTTGAGTTTAAACCCCTTTTTTTTTGTTTGTTCACAACATTACAAAGCTCTTGACATATCATATTTCAAACATTAGAATCAAGTGGGTTATGAACTCCCATTTTTACCCCAAATACAGATTGCAGAATCACATCGGTTACACATCCACATTTTTACATACTGCCATATTAGTGACTGTTGTATTCTGCTACCTTTCCTATCCTCTACTATCCCCCCTCCCCTCCCCTCCCATCTTCTCTCTCTACCCCATCTACTGTAATTCATTTCCCTCCGTGTTTGTTATCCCATTCCCCTCACAACCTCTTATAGGAAATGGATGGCACTAGAGCAGATTATGCTCAGTGAAGCTAGCCAATCCCTAAAAAACAAATACCAAATGTCTTCTTTGATATAATGAGAGCAACTAAGAACAGAGCAGGGAGGAAGAGCAGAAAGAAAAGATTAACAAACAGAGACATGAGGTGGGAGGGAAAGGGAGAAAAAAAGGGAAATTGCATGGAAATGGAGGGAGACCCTCATTGGGACTGGGGAATTTTCAAGAGACTTTCCATTTATGTTTCTGGAGGCTGGGAAGTCCAAGATCAAGTCAATAGCAAATTGTGTGGCTGGTGAGATGGTGTTCTTTGCTTTTTCGATTGGTGCTTTCTAGATGGATCCTCACATCCTGGAAGGGGTGATCAAGCTCTGTTATGTCCCCTTTATAAAGACCTTAATCATGTGATTATCTCCAACCATTTAATCCATTAAATTCTCCCATTGAATCCACATCTTAAGACCACCAAATTGGGGATTAGGTATCAATATATGATTTTTGAGGGGACACAAACTATATAGCACCTACCCTTTCCAAATTAGTCAATATAGTACTGGAATTCTTACCCAGAGCAATTAGAGAAGTAAAAAGACATTCGTGTGGGAAAGAAAGACTAAATTCTTTCATGTTTTGAAATGACATGATTTTACTTAAAACTGTTAGGAATGATAACTTCAGTGAAGTTGCCAGGTACAAAATTAACATAAAAATCAGTATTATTTCTATACACTACAACTAAATTATCTGAAAAAGTAATAAGAAATTTCCATTCATAATAGCATCATAACAAATAAAATACTTAGGATTAAATTCAGCCAAGGTGATGAAAAATCTGTACACTGAAAACTATAAAACATTGATGAAAACTTTGAGGACAATATTGAGGAATACTGATGAAATCTTTGAGGAAAATAAATGGAGAGAGATGCTGTGTTCATTGATCAGAAGAATTAGTAAAATTGTCCACACTACCCAAAGCTCTCGATAGATTCAATGCAGTCCTTATAATTCCAATAACATTTTTCACAGAAATAGAAAAAGAAATCCTATGGATATGTAGCTCAGTGTTCAAGTGCTTATCTAGCATGTGTGCCACCCTGTGTTTGGTCCCAGCATTGCAAAACAAAAAAAGAAAAATCTTAAAAAGTTGTATTCAACTGTGCGCTTGCGCGCCGGCACACACACACACACACACACCCACACACACACACATCTAAATAGAAAAAGCAGTCTTCAGCAAAAAGAACAAAGCTGGAGGTACTACCTGATATCAAAATATATTGTAAAGGTAAAATAACCAGATCAGCATGGTACTGTCATTTCAAACAAACATGTATCTATCAGACAGAATAGAGAGCCTAGGAATAAACCCGTGCATTTATGCCCAATAAATGCATTGGGAGAATTGTATATCTACATGCAGAAGACTGAAATAGGATCCTTATATTACCCCATATCCTAAAATCAACTCAAAATGGATTAAAGACTTGGAACATAAGACCTGAAACTGTAAAAGTCCTAGAAGAAAACAGAAAAAGCTCCTTGACACTGGTGTTAGCAAAGAGTTTCTGGATATGGCCTTAAATGCACAGGCAACAAAAGCAAAAACACAGATGTAATTGAAACTGTACAGCAGAAGAAACAATCATCTGTGAATAGCCTTCAGAATGGGAAAAAATATTTGTAAACCATACATCTGATAAGAGGTTAATGTCTTCCATGTATGTAGAAGTCACACCACTCAATAGCAAACCACCTGGTTAAAAAAGTGGGTAAAGGACTTGAATATCGACTTTTCTCTAAAAAAGACATGCAAATAGTCAGTGGACAAATTAAAAAATAATATCACTAGTCATTAGGAAAATGCCTATTAAAACCACAATAAGATGCTGTCCCAACTAAAGAGAAACTCTCAATATCGTAAAAAAAGACCGAAAAAACAAATGAGAATTCTGTAGACTATCTTCCTGTGTTTCAGAAAGTTGCTGGTTTATTGGTTTCAAGAATTGCTGTGTATTCAATGATGTAAGATCTGAGGAGGCTGCAAATTCAGATGAGTAAACATTGAAGACATTTTCTTGTGTTAGATAAGAAACTGGTGGCATTAGCTCAGTGGTAGGGCAATTGCCTAGCATGTGCAAGGCCCAGAGTTCTGTTCCCAGTAATGAAAAAAAAAATGGTGAAATGGCTATCTCTACATGATATTAATTTTTATTAAACTGGTCTCTGGGCTGGGTCTGTGGCTCAGCAGTAGCGCACTTGCCTGGCATGTGTGAGGCACTAGGTTTGATTCTTAGCACCACATATAAATAAGTAAAATAAAGGTCTATCAACAACTAGTATATATGGAGAGAGAGAGAGAGAGAGAGAGACTGACTCTATTAAAACAGTCTTCAAGGTCTCACATCAAAGAAAAAAGCATGAGCCCCATGATATGAAACTTTAAAAGACGACTAGCTTAATTTAGGTGTATACACCTTTGGAAACAATGTTTTAAAGCTCTGTGGGTTTTGCATTACTTGGCACTATTTTCACTAAGTCCAGCTATTTTTTGTATAACATGAGGTTATTCTGGAATGCATATACTGTATGGCGTTATAGCAAAAGTGTCTCTACTTGATTCTGTCTTAGTGGTTGTTGGCCTTTTTGAGTACCAGGGGTAGTTTTAATCATTTTTTGTTCTCTTTCATTTCAGGGCCAGTTATAGTGTTTGGCAAAGCCACTACTAAAACTATTGTGTGCCTTAGAAAAGGGTGTTCCTCTGAGCAGTTTTAGATTTGTAATTCCAGGAATTAGAGTATACTCTTGATAGATTTTAGCCCAGCTTTCCCCCTCAAAGAGGCCCTTATGCAATGTTTAGTTTAGAAAACACTGCATGGTCACGGACTTCCTGAACAAAAAAGACGTGTGTGTTTGTGTGTGTGTGTGTGTGTGTGCGCGCGCACACACACACATGCACATATGCACAAAATGTTTATTGAAGTGTTCCTTTAGCAAATATTCTTTTAATTTATTTAAAAATTAACTTACAGTTGTCAGTGTTTGATGTTATGCAATAATTTTATAACAACAGGTAAGACTGTTTAACAGACCATTAAGTTTCAAACACCTTTCTATGAAAACATGAAAGGCAATCACTAGAGATTATGAAAATATTCCCAAATATCTCCTTTTTGTCTTTATTTTCCTTTGGTTTAGGCCAGGGATAAGAGATGAGATGAATGGTAGAATAGTTTGCATGTCTGATGTGTGAATTCTTTTATGCTGATACTGAGAATTTCAGATTTCAGTTTAGGCAGTTGACTGTAGATTCTGTCACATTTCTAGGCCAAATTGTATAAATATATCAAATTGTATTGTTTCTTTTCATTTATACTTCCTTTTAAGAACCCATTTTAAGTTCTCAAATTTCCCTTAAACATACTAAACATTATTCTTTAATTTAGTTTATTTTTATGCTGGAATTCCTAGATTTCCTAGCTGTGTTTTTTAAAAATTTATTTTATTTTATGTTTTGGTACTGGGGATTGAACCCAGGGATGCTTTACTACTAAGCTACATCACTAGCTGTTTTTAGTTTTTGAAACAGGGTCTTGCTAAGCTGCAAAGGCTGTCCTCAAGTTTGCAATCCACCTGCTTCAGCTTCCCAAGTCACAGGGATTACAGGCATGTGCCACCACATCTGACCTTAATTTACTTTTTACTTTTGTTTTTTATTTGGTTCATGAGTATCTATGTATGTGTTCAACTGGATAGGAGAATGTTAAAAGTTATTAACATATGTCAGTAAGACTTATATTCCATTAATGGCAGCAATTTAAATGAGAAATTGTTAACCTAAATGATCCTAGTGATGTGAAGTATTATTGAAAGAGATGCTTATTAAGGTATATGCTAAGCTGTCATAGAAAGGAAATCTTGATATAAATAAATAGAATTTATTTTTTTTCTCAGCTGTTAAGAATTAGATATGCTTCACAGGGTTCAACAGGGACCTATTGGCTTTGCTGTTCCTTAGAATGATGCCCTCACCTGTTTTTGAAACAGATTCACTGGTGCATCATCTCATTTCCAAACCCAGTTATTTTGAAGGGTACATTCAATCAGTTTTAAGGGCAAGACCTAGAAGTTACACACATTATTTTGGCTCACAACTTATTGTTGAGGACTTTGTCGCATAGGCATTCTTAACTGCAAATAAGGCTCTAGCCATGCTGCCAAGGGCTTGCCCCAAACTCAGTGGATTCTGTTAACAAAAAGTAAAGTATGGCAGGGGGGTCAGGAGTGGGGGGAGGGGGAAAAGTAGTGTTGAGTTATCTTCTTTGGCCACTGACATACAAATATCCATTTACTCCTTTTTTATACATGGAATATACCAACCACTCAAGAATGAAAACGCAAAATTACATTCAGTGGGTGCAATAGGCCTTTCTAGATCAAGTCCATATGTGGTTCATCATGATGAAATTACCTATAAACTAATAGATATGTTTTCTAACCCTCATGACCTTTTGCTTCTTATATGATTGAGTAGAGATAAGAAAGCTACAATAAAAACTCTCATTGGGGAAAGAGAAGAATAGGAATACATGTGATAGTTTGTGGTTTTTACAACGGAAGACTTAATGATCTGACAGTAAAGTAAGGTCTTAGACCCTAATTTTGTTTTTTGAGGAAGCTCCCTGGTCCTTTGTCCTGCATAATCTTCCAACTTGTTCTTTGGAAATTATTCTTTATCTGTTATCCTTTGTGACTATATCTGAAATTGTTATTACAGTGAATCTTTATTGGATGCTGTACTACATTCTCAGCCTGATTCCTGTTGGTACACATTTGTCTCCCAGGGAGAGTCTATATTAGTTTCATAGTTTTTGCTAATGGAGTTCCTTCAGAAATGTGTTTCTACTCTTCTCTCTGTAATTAGTTATATGTGAAAATATCACAATCAAAATCTCATTTGGTCAAGTCTACAGACTGTTAATTTGAAGGTTATTTTTTTCAAACCATCTAACTTTTCTTCAATTAAATGGCAACCTTAGTATAATGGCTACTGTGTACTTGCTTGAACACAGCTTAATAAAAGCAAGGTGAAATTGATTAAGTTGAACAGCAAGTAATTTAACAACCTGCCCAAACAAAATTATCACCATCTAAGGAAAGACCACAAAATCCACACATTCAACATTCATATTTATAGCGTGTTTGTGTGTGTGTATGTATATAGGACCAATCACTAGATACTTTTTTGCATATATGTGCATATATTTGTTTATATACATAGATATAAAATATATTTTTTACTTACACATGTATACATGTATATAAGATTTCCAACTACTAGACTTGCAAAGAAGCAAGAGGAAAAATCATCAATAGAAACAGAACTGGAATGATAGAGATGATGAATAATTGGCAAAGACTTATCTATTGTAACCATGTTTACGGACTTAAAAGGAAAACATGAACATAATGAGAAATCAAAGATACATTAAAGAGCCATTAAACTTTCAGGGGTGAAAACACAATATCCAAAATTAAAACTACTTTTTCAGTTTAACTGGAAAATAGACACTCATAAGAAATGGCCAATAAATAAAAATTATTGCTGACTTGTCATTAGACGTTATGTAAGCCAAAAAACAATTGAGTGATATAAAGTGCTGAAAGAAAAAAAAATGACCTCTATTTGTTTACCCGTTGAAGTGATGTTTTTGAAAAAAGGCAAAATGGCATTTCCAAAAAACTAAAAGCTGAGAAAAGTTGTCAGTATATGTGCACTAAAGAAAATTGAAAAGATGATCTTCAGGGTGAAGGAAAAATCATACTTAGTCAAAATCAAACTTAGATCTGTACAAAGAAGAAATTGTATGTGTGTCTGAAGTATAAAATTAAACCAGACATTTCAAAATAACTATCAAGAGGAAATCAGAAAAGAAACCATAAAATGTCTGCGCTCAATGATAATTAAAACATGCTATGCTATTTTTAAAAATATCATAGCATGTTTTAATATAATATACTAAATTACTAAAGTTGTGATAGGAAAAGTTTTGGCTATAAATGCTTATACTAGAAACAAAATAAAATCTATGATTTATTTTTCCTACTTAAGAAGCTATAGAATCTATAGCAAATGAAACTAAATGCAAATAAAAGGTGAAAATGGTACAGAGTAGAAAATCAATGAATAATAAAATAGAAAAGCAATGGAAAAAATCAGGGAAACTCATAAACAGTTCTTTGAAAAGGTTAATAAGCCAGGTATGATGGCATACTCCTGTAATCCCAGCAACTGGGGAGGCTGAGGCAGGAGGATCACAAATTTGAGGCCAGCCTAAGCAGTTTAGCAAAACCTTGTCTCAGAATAAAAAATAAAATAAGAGCTGGAGATATAGTTCAGTGGTAAAGTGTCCCTGGAGTCCCCAATACCAAAAGAAAAAAAAAACATACAGCATTAATAGAATAATCAAGGGATATTATAAACAGCTATGTGGCAATAAATTCAACTGTTTGTACCAAATAGGCTAATGACTTAAAAACACAAGTTACCAAAACTGACAGAAGGAGAAATAGAAAATACCATATAACTTATATCATTCAGAGAAATAGAATTCATAATTAAATTTTTTTTCTACAGAGAAATTTCAGACCCAAATGGCTTTACTTACTAATTTTATTGAAATTTAAGAAAAAAAATAACTCCAATCCTTTGAACTCTAAAAAACAGGAGGAGGAAGCACTTCCGGACTCTTTTAATGAAGCCAAAATTAGTCTGATTCCAAAACTATACAAAAATTTTAAAGAAGAAACAGTAGATCTATATCTCCTTGACTACAACCAGAAAAAAATCCTTAATGAAATATCAGTCAAGTCTAAGAAAATATAAAAATACATCATGACCACACAATTTAAACCAGGAAGCAAGGTTGTCTTAATATTCAAAAATCAAATAAAAGGGAAAAGCAATATGTGATAATTTCTATAGATACTAAAAAAGTGACAAAAATCAAACCAAGTTATGAGAATTGATGACAAACCAGAACTGAACACTTCTTTAATCTGTTGCACATTGACAATCCACAGCTAACATATTTAATAACAAAAGTTTAATGTCAAGAAGAATGTTCATTCAAATGACTTGATATTAGCATTATACTAAACACTACAAGGAAACTATTAAAACTCATAAGTGAATTTAGCAGGGCCATAGTATATAAGGTAAACATATAAAAATCAACTTTATTTCTGTGTACTAATATTCAAACAATTTATGGATGTTATATATTAAAATAATATGAAATACAAAGATAATTGTGTGTGTGTGCGTGTGTGTGTGTGTGTGTGTGTATTACTAGATATTGAACCCAGAGTACTCTACCTCCTGAGCTATGTCCTCAACCCTTTTTTATTTTTTATTTTGAGACAAGGTCTTGCTAAATTGTTGAGGCCGGCCTCCAACTTGTGATCCTCTGCCTTAGCTCCCCAAGTCACTTAGATTGTAGGCATGTTTCCCTTCCTTGGAGAGGTTAATTTTTAAAAGTGTATAAAACATAACTGAGGCAAACTAACTGTATTAATACACAGAGAAATATACCATACCCACTTATTAGAAGACCGTGGTATTAAGATGTATCTCCACCAATAGATGTATAGATTCAATGCAATCCTAATAAAAATGCTAGGGTTTTTTTTGTTTGTTTGATTTTTATTAGAAGTTGACAAGCTCATTTCTGCCTTTGAATGGTCAAAACAGTATTAAGAAAAAACAAAGATGGAAAATTTATATTTCTGGATTTTAAGAATTAATCTGAACTATAATAATAGTGTGGTATCCACCTAAGTTATTGACAGATAGGTAGGTGATAGATATCCCAAGGATTGTGTGTGTATGAGCACGTGTGTGTATATTGCAAATATAATTTTCAGAAATAGTCTTCTGACCAACAATGGTGTTAACCTATTGAAGGAGAGTAGGTAGACAGAGTTATCAAAGGATAATAAGTTCTTCTCAAACAATGGTTCAGAAACTGGATATCCTATCTAAAAAGTCAAATCTGCACCCTTAATTTTGCAGCCTACACAGAAGTTAACTTGAATTGGATTATAGATCTCAAAGTCAAAACTTTAAAACTTCTTGAAATTTTAGAAACTTGAGAAAATCCTTATGACTTTGTGTTAGGCACAATTTACTAGCCACAAAATAAAATTTGATAAATTGGGTTACATCAAAATTAGAATCACTTGCTTCTCAAAAGACACTGTTACAAAAAATGTAAACAACTATAGACTGGGACAAAGTTTCCAATACATATAGTCTGATACAGGACTTGTATCAATAATAATAAGAAAACTCAATTAAATGTGGGCAGAATAATTGCATAGGAATATTATCAAAGGAAACTATAATCCCATTGTGGGCGGGGTTGTGGCTCAGTGGTGGAGTGCTCACCTAGCACGTGCGAGGCTCTGGATTTGATCCTCAGCACCACATAAAAATAAATAAATAATAGTATTGTATTAAACTACAACTAAAAAAAATAAATATAAATAAAAATACATATAAAAAAGAAATCATAATCCCTTGAGAAGCAAAGATGCATATGAAAAGATACTCTACATCAGGGATTGGAAAACTATTACCCATTCCCTGTTTTTAATAAGTTTTATTGGAACACAACCACACACACTCATTTACTATCATTGAAGCTGTTCTCATGCTATAGGGGAAGAGTTGAGTAATTGTTACAGAGACCCTAAGGCCCACAAAGCCTAAAATAGTTACTATCCGCCTCTTTACAGAAAAAGTTTGCCAACCCCTGATCTAAAGGATCTTAATTCCATGGAAGTTTGGCCCATTTTTTTTTTCAGGATGAAGTTTTACTTTTATTGGAATTGTCATTTTTCACAACTGGATTTTCTCTCTTGATTTTCAGTCATATTTTGAACATTCATTGTATTAATGAGTTAGCAAAATCTGTTAAAGGAAAAATTAATTTATATATTTGTCTGTTTAATTCTTGGTAATCTAAGCTGTGGTATTGGAAAGCTTTGCCTTATTCTGAGGTATCACACTTTAAGGTCAAAACAGATGTAGGTTCAAGATGTTAATAAGTATTTAATACCAAAAAAAAAATGGTACTCAAAACTACTTTACCAGCTTGTACTTATTTCCTTCAGCAAGTTAAGTGGTGACTACAAGCAAGCAAGGATGGGGATTGAAGGCATATGCTACATTTTGGGGAACTGTGTGGTCTCTCACTTCCCGTGTCTACTCACAGATGTCTTTGCCCCGATCTTTACTAGAGGTAGGAATCCCACCATATGGTCAGCATGTGGAGGTTTGTGATCAGTTCAGCATGGTCCAGAGACATGCAAAAGTCAATGTTCATAGTGATCTGGCAGGCCAATCTTTATATGCTAATTGGGGTGTCTGGATATTCTGGATATACCTCAAATCTTATAAGTTTGCTGTTCCATCAGCTACGTTGTGATTAGTTACGCTGCAAGTTATGTTACACTGGTTATGTAAGTTGCTACATAAAACATGTTTTAACTTTAGGGTACACCAAGTGTTAATCTGTTTTGAGTAAGTTAGCTACATACTTACCTGTTATATGTTTACAACCTTATTTTTAAGAAAATCATTTTCAAGCAAGGGAATATTTTTGGTGGGAGAATTTGTTTACTATTCTTAAGCGTTAATGAACATATCTTATTCACTCCTATTTAAATGTGGGATAAATTATCTTCTATAGAAACTTCATTTCAGCTTGATTTGTTAGTATAATGTGTGAACATAAAATTTAGTTTTGTAATATAATTTCAGCATGAGAATATCTTTACCAGAAGTACAATAAGGAGAAAAAAACCAAGCCAAAATTTTTTTTTTCCTGAGTTGCTGAAATTATAGGTGTGCCACTGCCCAGCTACACTGATTGGTTTTGAAGGTCCTCAAGTAGATTGAAAATGACAGTGCCACTTTTGCTTACAGCCTGTGGATCATTACTAGTCACATGGTTGCTACCTAAATGCAGGAAAGTATAGAAAATACAGGGTAGCACATGAAATATTTGGAAATGAAATTTGTTAAATGCATTTTTAAACTAATAAACTTTATTTTTAGAGCCGTTTTAATTCACCCAGAATTGAGTGAAAAGTTCAGTTCCTACATACCACTATGCCTGGCAGGAACAAAATTTAGTGAAAGAATGTATAAAATTATTTCTGATTTCCCCATGTTTACTTCCACACCATACTTCTGCAAGTCCTGCCAACTTTAAAATGAACCTTTAATCCATCCTCTTGTTTTTGTCTCCATTCCTTATCCCAGTCCAAACCATATTCATATTCAGTGTTTTGGTTGCAATAGATATACTGAGTCACAACTTATCTTCCTAATTGCAGTGGTTTAACATAGTAGATGTTTATGGTGGCTTACATAAAGCCCAGTGAGGTTTGGGTTATGATCCTCCTCTTACTATACAATGATAATATGTTCTTAGAGCTCTATACCACCTAGCTATACTACCTACACTAGTGACTTTTTAAAGTTTGTATTTATTTTTTTTGGTGCTGGGAACTAAACCTAGGGGTATTTACCACTGATCTCTTTCCAACCCCCTTTTTATTCTTTATATTGAGGCAGGATTTTGCTAAGTTGCTGAGGTTCTTGCTAAAGTGCTCAGGCTGGCCTCAAACTTGTGATCCTTCCACATGAGCCTCCTGAGTTGCTGAAATTACAGGTGTGTGCCACTGCCCAGCTGCATTGATTGGTTTCACATGGTTGCTACCTAAGTGCAGGGAAGTATAGAAAATACAGGATAGCACATGAAATATTTGGAAATAAAATTCAACCACAATCAGATGATTAGTTACATTTTAGTTTTCTCATTTCCTCTCATGTCCCACTATAATTCTTTGTCCACCTAGTAGCCAGAATGCTTGGGAAAAAATTTTGTTACTGGTTTGCCAATATTTTCCAGTTTGCATTAAAATCTAAATACTTTACTGTCACATGGGCAAGGTATTGCATGGTATAACCCTTGCTTCTTCTCTAAATTTCATAATTGGTGTTACTAAATATTATTTTTGAATAGTAAATTTTAAATAGGCATTCTCTTTCATTTTTTCTATATTTATGAAAATGTGATTTTTTAGTGTCAACTTATAAAATCACAGTAATAACTTTAAATTGATTAATAATACCAATAAAATTCTAAGAGTTATGGTATTTTCAGTCACATTATATACAATAAGAATATTTTTAAGTAATCTTCTGGAAATACCTATATAATGTCCTATTATAATTGATAAATTCTTATAGCAAAGTTGCAATAATTGCTTCTGTTTGTCCGACAGCAGCAATTAAAATAAATGGTTTCTTCAATCCCCAGCACTGCAAAAAAAAAAAAAAATTAAAAAAAAATAAATAAATGCTTTCTCTGGTTAAACTTTATATGAAAGACATTTCCTTATAGTTAAGTGCATTTTTAAACTAATAAGCTTTATTTTTTATTTTTATTTTTTAAAAATATTTGTTGATTGACCTTTATTTATTTATTTAGATGTGGTGCTGAGACTCAAACCCAGTGCCTCTCACATGCCAGGCAAGTGTGCTGCTGCTGAGCCATAACCCCAGCCCAGTAAACTTTATTTTTAGAGCAGTTATAATTCACAGCAGAATTGAGTGAAAAGTTCAGTTCCTAGATACCTGTGGTCCCCACAAATGCCCAACATCCTCCATTATCAACATCTCACACCAGAGTGCATTATACATATTATAATTTATGAACCTGTATTGGCACATAATTATCTCTCAAAGTCCATAATTAACATTATGATTCACTTTTGGTATTATACATTTTTATGCAAGTGTTTTGTACAGTTCATGTATTGCAATTAAGTAGTTATTGCCTTTTGGTTATATCTTCTTTGTCATATTTTTCTTTGGCAGTCTGTATCTCTTAATTCAGACATACACACATATATCACTTATAATTCCAAATAATTATTTTCTAAACTGAGAATGGTGACCCACACCTGTAATTCCAGCAAGTTGTGAGGCTAAGACAGGAGGATTGCAGGTTTGAGGCTAGCCTCAGCAATTTATTGGGACCCTGTTTCAAAATAAAAAATAAAAAGGGCTGGGGATGTAGCATGGCAAAGTGCCCCGGGTCAAAAACCAGTACCAAATAACAACAACAACAATAAAACGTTTAAGAAATGAACCAAATAATTGTGGAATAGTTTGGAATATTTTCCTGAAATTTTTAAATTTATTTTTCAGAAGTAATTGAACATAATTCCTTTATTTTATTTATTTTTATGTGGTGCTGAGGATCGAACCCAGGGCCTCATACATGCTAAATGAGCACTCTACTGCAGAGCCACAACCCCAGCCCCTCATGAAATAATTTTTAATATCATAAACTATAGGTTAGAACAGTGCCCTGTCACACACACACACACACACAAAAAAAAAAAAAAAAAAAAAACAACTTAGGAGGAGCTAGTATGCAATCTTTATTTTTAAATATGTGTGTAAGAATAGCTCTATATTAATTTTGTGTAGTCTCTAGGTTGCAAATCTTGGGAACCAGATTTTTAACAAGCTGTTTAATAAATGTCTTAAGACTTGTAATTAGCATGTTTATTTGAAATGTAGCAGAGCATTTATATATTTGATAATTTTTGTCAATTGATTTAAGTAATTAGTTAATAGTGATGCCTGTTTTAGCAAATGAAAATTACATATAGTTAAATTGAGTATTCTATAGTTTGCTGCATGGATTTAAATCTAGTTCTAATGGCTTGTCCAATATTTGACATCTTCTTACATATAAAAACCTTGTGTAACAGATTTTACCTGGCATTGATAGTATCATCCATTTTCCTTTTCTTTGCTGGCCAACCCTATTTAAATCCTTTTTGGTGATCAAGTATTACATTGCAGCGGGATCATCCTACTCTTGAGTATATAATATTGAATAAAAACAAGTATTCATAGAATGGAAAGGTAAGGAAATTAAATCTTTTTCTTTGATAAGAAGTCAATCTGCCAGTCTCCCTTCATGTAATTGGATGTTTTGTAAAGGAAATTAGATTTTATGAGAGGAATAAAGGAAGTTATTAAGTGTCTCTGTGAAACTTGACTGCTTTTGTGCTTTGAGTAACAGTGTGTGTCTTTGTTCACAGTAACTGTAGTACTGAATGGAAGTGGCTTGTAGACAGAGCAAGAGTTGGCAGCAGATGGACTTGGCTTCAAGCCCAGATTTCAGAGTTAGAATACAAAATTCAACAACTTACAGACGTTCACAGGCAAATCCGTGCCTCCAAGGTATTGTTTGTGTTTTTCCATTTTTGGTTAAAAAATGTTACTGTTTTAATTTTTACTCATTTCATTACACAAAATAAGCTTTACAAAGTTTTCTAAGTGTAACTAGTTTATGTAAATATTTTTGATACATTAATTAGTATAAATTAAACCTAGATTTGTGAAGCTTTTGCATGCAGTAATATCATTTATAATACTTTCTTAGCAATAGAGAACTTCTTTCTTGAATTCTAGTTAATAGAAATGATATACTTTTTTTCAAAATTTTTTATTATGGCAAAAAGCACCTATCAGAATTTACTATCTTAATCATTTTTCTGTGTATAGTTTAGTGGCATTAACTACATTAATAATAATAGGTATCAATTTCCACAAGTTTTTTCATCTTTTAAAACTAAGACTCTATACCCATTAAATAACAACTATCCATTTCTCCCTTTTCTACTCCTGGCAACCATGTGTGTCTTGTTTTGGCTATTCAGAGTACCTCACAAATGTGGAATCATTAAAGTATTTGCCTTTTTTTCCACTGGCTTATTTCCCTTTAGCATAATGTTTGCAAGTCTCATTGTCATTGTAGCATATGTTAGGAATGTTTTTCTTTTTAAATCTTGAATAATATTCCATTTTGAGTATATACATTTTACTTATCCATTCATCCACTGATGGACACTTGTGTTGCTTCCACATTTTAATTACTGTAAGTATGCTACAAACATGGGTAAAAGTATCTCTTTAAAGCCCTGTTTTCCGCTATTCAGAATTGCTGAATCTGCAGTAATTCTATTTTTAATTTTTTGCAGAACCACTATGCAGTTTTCCAGAGTGCCTATATCAGTATATGTTGCTACCAACAGTGCACATTGGTTCCAGTTTCTCCAAATCATCACCAACATTTATTTTCTATTTTTTTTTGGTGTATTTTGTTTTTAATACTAGATATCATAAAGGATGTGAGGTGATATCCCATTATAGTTTTGGTTTTCATTTTACTAATTATAAATGATGTTTACATTTTTATATGCTTATTGGCCCTTTGTATATATTCTTTAGAGAACAATTTAAGCCCTTTGGCCATTTTGAATGGGATTGTTCACTTTTAGTTGCTGAGTTTTACAGGTTCTATAGATATATTTTGTCTATTAATTGCCTATCCAATAAGTGATTTGCAAATATTTTCTCCCATTTTGTGGTTGTCTTTGTACTCTGTTTTTTTGTTTGTTTTGGGGCTATTTTTTTTCCCTGTGCTGGAAATTGAACCCAGGGGTACGTTACCACTGAACTATATGCCTAGTCCTTTTTATTATTTTGAGACAGAGTCCTGCTGAGTTGCTTAGGGCCTCACTAAATTGCTGAGGATGGCCTCAAACTCCCAATTCTCCTGCCTCTGACTTCAGTGTTGCTGGGATTACAGGCTTGAACCATCATGCCCACCCAATCTGTCGTATCACTCTGTTGATATACTCTTGATGCCCAAATTTGTAAGTTTTAAAATCAAGTCCAGTTTGTCCATTTTTTTTCTATTTTTACTGTGGCTTTGGTGCCCTGTCTAATAAATTATTACCAAATCCAATGTCATGAAGATTTTCCTGTTTTCTTCTAGGAGTTTTATAGTTTTAGGTCTTATACTATGGTCTTTAATCCACTTTCAGTTAGTTTTTATATGTGGTGTTAGGTAAGGATCCAACTTCATTCTTTTTTTTTTTTTTTGAGAGAGAGAGAGAGAGAGAGAGAGAGAATTTTAATATTTATTTTTTAGTTTTCGGCAAACACACATCTTTGTTTGTATGTGGTGCTGAGGATGGAATCCGGGCTGCATGCATGCCAGGCGAGCACGCTACTGTTTGAGCCACATCCCCAGCTTCCAACTTCATTCTTTTGTGTGTGAATATCCAGTTTTCCCAGAACCACTGGATGAAAACAGTTCTTTCCCCATTGAAGGATCTTGGTATCTTTGTCAAAAATTATTTTTCTCTATATGCAAATATACAGTTGTGAGTTCCCTGTTATTTCCCTTTGGTCTACATCTCTGCCTTTATGCCACTACTACACTGTTTTGATTGGCATAGTAGTTTTTGAAATCAGGAAATGTGAATCTTTTATCTTTGTTCTTTTTTAATATTTTATTGGCTATTGGTCTTTTGGGATTCTATGTGAATTTTAGGATTTTTTTCCTTGTAAAAATGCTGTAGGAGTTTTATAAGGATTATATTGAATCTATTGATCACATTGGATAATATTAATATCTTAAAATATTGTCTTTTGGATTATGAAAATGAGATGTATTTCAATTTCTAATTTCTTTCAGTAATGCTTTGCAGTTTTCCTTGTATAAGTATTTTACCTCTTTGGTTAAAAATTGTTATTTTCTTATTATTTTATTCTTTTTAATACTATTGTAAATAGAGTTTTATAATTTTCTTTTCAGATTGTTTATTGTTAGTATATAGAAATGTAACTAACTTTTATTTGTTAACTTTTTAGGCTTCTATTTTGCTGAATTAATTTATGAATTCTGACAGTTTTTTTGTGGAATTTTTAGGATTTTCTACATCATCTGAAAACTGATAATTTTACTTCTTTATTTACAATTTTGATGACATTTATTTCTTGTTCAATTACCCTAACTAGAACATCTAGTACTATGTTGAATAGAGGTGGTATTCATTTTTCCTTAATTGTGAAGCAGTAAAGCCATCAAGTTCAGAGCTTTTCTTTGTTAGGAGATTTTTGATTACTCTCTCAGTCTTCTTCCTAGTTATAAGTTGATTTAAAGTGAAATCAACTGGTTACTGTTTTCCTTGTTACAATTCCTTTATTTGTTTTTTGTTTTTTAAAGAGATTTGTTTATTTTTTTAATGGGCCTTTATTTTGTTCATTTATTTATACACAGTGCTGAGAATTGGACCCAGTGCCTCACATATGCCAGGCAAGACCTCTACCACTGAGTCACAACCCCAGCTCTACAATTCTTTTATTTGTAAAGTTAGGTTGTTATTTCAGATTTTTGTTCTTTTTTAAAAAATGTGTTTACTGCTATAAATTTCCCCCTTAGCACTACTCACGCTGTATTCCATAAGTTTGGTGTGTTGCATTTTCATTTTCATTCATCTCTAAGTATTTTCTATTTTCCCTTGTGATTTTTTTCTTTGATCAACTGGTTGTTTAAGTGTATATTGTATATATTCTACAAAATTTTTGAATTTTCTAGTTTTACTTCTATTATTTTGATTTCTAGTTGGAAAATATACTTTTTTTTTGTAGTTGGACACAATAACTTTATTTTATTTATTTATTTTTATGTGGTGTTGAGGATCGAACCCAGGGCCTTGCACGTGGGAGGAGAGTGCTATACTGCTGAGCCATAACCCCAACCCCTGAAAAATATACTTCTAATGATATCTTTCTTTTCAACATATGGTCTGTCCTGGAAAATGTCCCGTATTTAATAGAGAAGAACCTATATGCTGTTGTTGGGTAGAGTTCTATATAAGTCTGTTAAATTCAGTTGCCTTATTGTATTGTTTAAGTACTGTGTGGACTTAATTCTGTCCTTTATTAAGAAGTGGGTAATAGAAATCTCTGTTAGCATAGAACTTTTGATTCTCCCTTCAATTCTGTTAGTTCTTATTTCATACATTTTGATAGTCTATTATTAATTGTATAAATGTTTATAATTGTTATATCTTATTATATTGTATTTTATTAATATATTATGCCCTTTATATCTTATTTTTTAACTTAGTCTATTTTGGCAGATATTAGTATAGCCATCCCTTCTCTTTCTTGGTTACTATTTGCATACATATTCCTGAAGTATTCCATTTAATAGTTTCAGACCATGGTTGAATGTAGGTAACTAAAATTGCTAAAAGCAAAACCAAAGATAAGTGGAGACTACTATATAGAATTCTTAGTGCAAAGATTTTTTTGTTGTTTCTTTGTTTTAGCACTTTGAATATTTTGCTCCACTGCTTTCTTGCTTACGGTTTCTGCTAATAATCTGTTGATGATATTACTGATAATCCCTTATAAGTTGCTTCTTTCTTGTTGCTTTCAGGATTCCTTTGTGTGTGTGTGTGTGTGTGTGTGTGTGTGTGTGTGTGTGTGTTTCACTAGTTTGATAATAATTTACTTCTGTGTGGATCTCTTTGATTTCATCTTACTTAGAGCTTGTTAGGAGCCTTGGGTATTCATGTCTTTCTTCAAATTTGGGAAGTTTTTTTTTAATTGGTTAATTTATTTGTTCTAATTTCTTATATGACAGCAGAATGCATTTCAATTCATAGTACACAAATGGAGCACAATTTTTCATGTCTCTGTATACAAAGTAGAGTCACACCATTCGTGTCTTCATACATGTACTTAGGGTAATGGTATCCATCTCTTTCCACAATCTTTCCTACCCCCATATTCCCTAGCTTCCTCTCCTTCCCCTTTGCCCTATCCAAAGTTCCTCCTTTTCTCCCGTGCCCTACTAGCCCCCTTAAGGATCAGCATCCACTTATCAGAGAAAACATTTGGCCTTTCATTTTTGGTCTTGGCTTACTTCACTTAGCATCATATTCTCCAACTCCATCCATTTACCTGCAAATGCCATGATTTTATTTTTTTTTAATGCCGAGTAATATTCTATTATGTGTATATACCATAGTTTCTTTATCCATTCATCTACTGAAGGATGTCTAGGTTCCATAATTTAGCTATTGTGAATGGTGCTGCTATAAACATTAATGTGGCTGTGTCACTATAGTATGATGATTTTAAGTTCTCTGGGTGTATGCTGAGGAGTGTGATAGCTGGGTCAAATGATAGTTCCATCCCAGGATTTCTAAGGAATCTCCATACTGCTTTCCATTTGATTGCACCAATTTTCACTCCCACCCACCAATGTTCAAGAGTGTGCCTTTTCCCCCTACATCTTCACCAACACTTATTGTTGCTGGTATTTTTAATAACTGCCATTCTGACTGGAATGAAATGAAATCTTAGAGTAATTTTGATTTGCATTTCTCTAATTGCTAAAAATATTATTACTTTGACTATTCCGGATCTTTGATTTTTCCAAATGAATTTCATAATTTCTTTTTCTATTTTTATGAGGAATGTCATTGGGTTTTTGATTGGAATGGTATTAAATCTGTGTAGTCCTTTGGTAGTATGGTCATTTTGACAATATTAATTCTGCCTATCCAAGAACAGGGGAGATCTTTCCATTTTCTAAGTTCATCTTTAATTTCTTTATTAGAGTGTTTTGTAGTTTTTAATTGTAGAGGTCTTTCATCTCTTTGGTTAGGTTTTTTTTCTTTTTTTTGAGGCTATTGTGAATGGGGTAGTTTTTCTAATTTCTCTTTTGGAGGATTCATCACTGCTGTATAGAAATGCATTTGATTTATGGGTGTTGATTTTATATCCTGCTATTTTGCTGAATTAATTTATTAGTTCTAGAGGTTTTCTGGTGGAACTTTTCAGGTCCTGTAAGTATAGAATCATTTCATTGGCAAATAGTGAAATAGTTTTGAGTTCTTCTTTTCCTATTCCTATCCCTTTAATTTCTTTCATTTGTCTAATTTTTCTGGCTAGAGTTTCAAGGACTGTGTTAAATGGAAGTGGTGAAAGAGGGCATCCCTGTCTTGTTCCAGTTTTTAGAGGGAATGCTTTCAATTTTTCTTCATTTAGAATGGTGTTGGCCTGCCGTTTAGCATACATTGCTTTTACAGTGTTGAGATATGTTCCTATTATCCCTAGTTTTTCTAGTGTTTTGAAAATGAAGAGGTGCTGTATTTTGATGAACGCTTTTTCTGCATTTATTGAGATGATTGCATAATTCTTATATTTACATCTATTATGTGATGGATTACATTTATTGATTTTCATATGTTGAACCAACTTTGCATCCCTGGGATGAACCCCACTCAATCGTGGTACACTATCTTTTTAATATGTTTTGTATGCGATTTGCCAGAATTTTATTGAGAATTTTTGCATCTATGTTCATTAGAGATATTGATCTCAAGTATTCTTTCCTTGATGTGCCTTTGTCTGATTTTGGAATCAGGATGATATCAGCCTCATAGAATGAATTTGGAAGTGTTCCTTCTTTTTCTATTTCATGGAATAATTTGAGGAGTATTGGTATTATTTCTTCTTTGAAGGTCTTTTAGAACTCAGCTGTGATTTTATCTGGTCCTGGGCTTTTCTTGGTTGGTAGGTATTTGATGGTGTCTTCTATTTCATTGCTTGAAATTGATCTGTTTAACCTGTGTATATTGTCCTGATTCACTTTGGTTAATCACATGACTCTAGAAATTTGTCAATGTGTTTGATATTTTCTATTTATTGGAGTACAAATTTTCAAAATAGTTTTTAATTTTCTTCTGTATTTCTGTAGTGTCCGTTGTGATATTTCCTTTTTTAATCATGGATTTTAGTAATTTGAGTTTTCTGTTTCCTTCTCTTCATACCTTTCCCCAATCTCCTCCACACCCCACTGTGATGCCCCAGGAAACCTCAGATATATTTTCTGTAAGTATAAACCATATTTGTATTTTTTGTAGTTTTTTATAACTACTGGACTCATAGCACACATTATTTTGTTTGAAAATGGCATAACATTTTGGGATTCATAATTTTGTATGCATTAATATTTTATTCCTTAGTGTATAGTATTTTATTTTATGGATATTTATAAATTTGTTAGTTTATCGACTCATTAGCATTTGGGTTGTTTACAGTTTTGAGCAAACTTCTGGTTTGTGATGGCCTTTGGCTCTTATACGTATAGATTATCTCCTCTTTTTTATTTATTGTGAGATTATCACTAAGAATTGTGCTTCTTTGCAGGAATCCCATTTAGCTTCTTTGTAGCTAGATATACCTAGCTGGAAGGTGTATCTTAACCTAGCATACAATGAGTAAATGCTAGTAAATAAATATTTTTATAAGTTTTTGCATAGCCATACATTTTATTTTCCTTGATAAAATAAAGGTAGAATTGTTGGGTCATAGAAAGTAGGTTTAAATCTTTAAGAAAACTACAAAACTGTTTTTGAAAGTGACTATAATGCTCTACAGTGTTGCCAATAAGGTATGAATATTTCCTTTCACACATGGCACTATTAGTCTTACATTTTGTCATCTTGATGAAAGTATAATGGTATCTCTTTGGTTTCATTGATTTTATTTTATTTTCTGATGACTAATGGTGGAGAGGATTTTCTAACACCATTCATTTACTGTTTTTTGGGGAATATTTGTTTAAACCTTTTGCTCATCTTTTAACTGAGTTGTAATCCACTTATTATAGTCATCAGAGTACTTTGTATATTATGAACACATCATTTGTCAGACATATATTTTCTTCTACCATATGGTTTCCCTTTCCATTTCCTTAATTGTGTCTTTCAATAGGCAAATTTCTTAATTTTGATGCAATCCAGTCTGTCAGTTATTTTGTTTTATTTTTTGTGTTGTGTCCTTTCTAAGACACAAAGATAACAAAGGTAGGAAATATTTTTCTTTATGTTTTTTCCTAAAGTATCTTAAAAGCTTTGGCTTTTATTCTAGTTCCATGGTTAGTTTGAATTAATTTTAATGTATGTTTAGAGTTAGGAGAACCTAAGTACATCCCAACAGAAGAATTTCTGATTGATTTTCTAAACTGATATCTGGGTGATTCAACACCATTCCATAAAAATACCATGTTGCCCATTTTACTAACTTTTTATCTTTGTAAAAAATCAATTGGCCCTCTCTCTCTCTCTCTCTCTCTCTCTCTCTCTCTCTCTCTCTCTCTCATATATATATATGTTTGTTTCTGTATGTTTTATTTTTTTCTGTTGATTTTTTTTACCTACCTTCCCATCTCCATGTCAAAATTACACTGCCTTGACAGTTTTATAATGAACTTTGATAGTAGACAGTGTAAGCTCTCCAACTTTGTTCTTTTTCAAAATAATTTCAGTGATTAGATCTTTTATTTCCATAGAAGTTTAGTATTAACTTGTTATTTTATATAAAGCTTTCTTTTGGTATTTTATTTCAGATTATATTCAATGTGTAGAGAATTTACATTTTGTCAGTATGGGATATTGGAGTCAAATGAATATGTATTATTTCCATTTATTTAGATCTTTAATTTTTTCTTAGCAATTTTTGGGGGTTTTAAGTATAAAGGTTTTTCCTTTTCTTTTTCTTTCTTTCTTTTTTTTTAACTTTGCTAGTCTTCATTACCTGATTATAAAAGTAGAGTTGATTTCTGAATGTTGGTCGAGTATCCTGTGATCTTTCTAGATTCTTGTTAGAACTGGTGGCCTTTATATAAGTTACTTAAAGTTTCTCACTCTAAGAAAACTCATGACTATGTATTGTATGAGTAAGATAATGATATCTGTGTTTTTTTAAAAATTTCTTTTTCTTCCTTTGTTTCATAGGCTAGGAACTTTGGTTTAATTCTAAGTAGAAATTGTCTTTTAACTATCTCTGTCTTTGTCTTTCTCCATTTTATTTATTCAGTGTCTAATAGATAATCATGTTCAATATTCTATCTACCTTGATCTTAACATTACTTTTTTTTTTTTTTTTTTGTACTGGCGATTATGGTCTAGCATATGTTTGGCAATTCTGCCACTGAGCTATATATCCCCATCTCTTTATAAATTTTGACATAACATCTTATTGTGTCATTCAAGCTGGCCTCAATTTTGTAGCCCTTTTGCCTCAGCCTCTGAGTAGCTGAGATTATAGTCATTTACCACCATACCCAGCTTAATATATTACTTTTGGTGATGATATAACAACAGTAAGCTATTATGGAATGTCTAAAATACACAATGAACTATTTTAAGCAATTTATATGTATTATTTCATTTAAAATTTACAAGACCTTAATTATTGGTAAGCATGAAATTCATTTTTACAAATAAGGGTATTAGGAATAAAGAGAAAGTACAGGGCTGGGGATGTGGCTCAAGTGGTGGCGCGCTCGCCTGGCATGCCTGCGGCCCGGGTTCGATCCTCAGCACCACATACCAACAAAGATGTTGTGTCCGCCGAGAACTAAAAAATAAATATTAAAAAAAAATTCTCTCTCACTCTCTCTCCTCTCTCACTCTCTCTAAAAAAAAAAAAAAAAAAAAAAAAAAAAAAAAAAAAAGTACATTACCAGAGGTCAAAAATCTTAAAATAAGTTATAGTGTTTTCCTTATATGATAAATAGCTATAATATAAGGGAGAAAATAAACATAACAAGTATGATTATAGTGCTATGGGACTTATGATGAAGGAAAAGTCCTGGAGATGCACTTGAATGTTTGGTTGAAGAATTAATTAATCAGATTATATTTAAAGTATTTCTCTAGGATTATAATTCAGTATAGAATATATATTTCTTTGGGCTCGGGAAATAGCTCAGTGGTAAAGCACCTGCCTAGCATGCATGAGGCCCTGAGTTCAATCCCCATCACCACATAAAAAGCAAACAACAATAATAAAAAAATGATATTAAAAAAATATATTTTTTTTCATTTCAATAATGTCATGATAACATAGTATATGATACATCAGTGAAGAAAGGGTGTGGGAGGGAATTGTTTTCTAGCATTCTAGTATGTAATCAAGATGAAAACAGAGTAATGTATAATAGTAACTCTGGAGGTAAATATTAAGATAATAGAAAATTACCAGAAAGATTTTATGTGGGGACAGAGATAAAAGCCACATATTCTCAAAGACCACTTCAAGCTTTGAGCCTAATGATCACTTAGAATGTATGTTTTTGAAGAATAAGATGACCCTTGTGGTGCCTTTTCAAATCATATACTTGTGACAATTACCAAAATTCTTCCCCCACCTCTGCCCTGCACAAACACATACATAGACATAGGAAAATATTGGTCATTGGTTATGTTTTCAGTATCCCCCAAGTGATTAGAATTTTAATCCTTCTCTTCCCTTAGTTATTGATCTGCAATTTCCTAAAAAGGCTTAATTTATAGGAAATTTGACAAAATGAACCTTTTCACAGATTGACAGTTTTTATTGGACATTTATGTTGAGATATTTTAAAAGAGTTGGAAATATAAGATTAGAGAAATTAGATCTCTAACAAGATATAGATTTGGAATTATTTCAGTAGTGATGGCAATTAAATCAAATGTTATGTTAAAAAATTTTTAAATAAGATTTATTCTTTTCTCTTTTCTTTTTATTTTCTTCCCTCTCTCCTTCACTCTTTCCCTTCTTTCCTTTCACAAATAGTCAGACATCTAATATGTGCTTAGGATACACAGTGGTAAATAAAAACTTGCAGAGTTATTACATTTTTAGGGACTTCAGTTTAATGGGGATTAAAATTAAGCACATCATGACACATAAATAAATGCCATATTAATTCCATCAGGGAAATTTTAACATGGTATTTTCCTAGCTTAAAAATACATTGCTTCCCTAAAATTATAGGCTGCTTGATACTTGACGTATTGAAAATTATAGGCTGCTTTTGAAATAGTTTTCCCATAGAAATAATAATATGAAGAGTTCTCATGTAATCCCATAAAGTCCTGTTTAACTATTGCTAAATATCTCTTTGTAACTTTGTTTTTGTGGGCAGATTCTTTCGACGTGGTGATATAGGAGACATGCTGAAGATAATGTTATTATATTGATGGGAATTAGACTGAAAGAAAAAGCTGAAAAGAAAAGGAATCAGTCTTTGAACAATATGATTAGTCCATCCACACCTAGGGTCTGCACATGAACAAAGACTAATACATTTTAGGCTATATCATGAGTTTATATTCTGATAAGGGAGAGAGAACATGTAAACCATTAGATGCAATATGACGTATTATGTCCAGGAATACATGTTTTTAATAAGATGTAGAACTAACAGACTACTTAGTAAGGGTCAGAGAAAACATGAAGAGAAATAAGTGATATCTCAATATGCATTGGAGGATAAATAGTACTTTACTTGATGAACTGATATAAGTAGAGAGAGACATTCCTTTAAGATTTGAAGGCATAAAACAATACAATTTCAGGAATGGCAATACAGTATTCAAAGGAACTAAAATTGTGAGTCATACAGGAATGGGAGAGAAAGCTAGGAAAGTATGATTATGTAATGCCTCATAGGACATGATTGCGATGTCTGCAGGAAGATGAATAGAAGTATAGACATAAAATTTCATACTTAGGGCCTATTCAGTTTGAAGGAGCCACGTTCAAGAAGTTTCCTGATGGGAGTTGGGAATGGGGGTGCACTCCTGTAATCCCAGTGACTCAGGAGGTTGAGGCAGGAGGGTCCCAAGTTCAAGGCCAACCTCAGCAACTTAGCAAGATCTTTATATAGCAATATAGCAAGACACTGTTTCAAAATAAAAAATAAAGGATATAAGCCAGTAGTGGTATAGTGCTCCTAGGTTCAATCCCCAGCACCAAAAAAAAAAAAAAAAAAAAAAGTTACCCGATGGAAATTTTTTCATCTATTTTTTAAATTTTTGAATTTGTTTTAATTAGTTATACATGACAGTAAAATGCATTTATACACTTTGATATACATAAATTGGGTATAATTTCTAATTTTTCTGATTGTACATGCTACAGAATCACATCAGTCATACAGTCATGAAATTTTATATTAAATTTAATATACTTACTTTTTTCCTCACTCATTCTTTTCAGGATCCTTCAGTTATAGTGATTTTCTAATCCTTTGAAGATCACCAGATAATCTTTCTGTTGTAGGGACAGACAAGTGAAGGCACCAAAGATGACAGGAAACAGTTTTATTTGGCTGCAGCCAGGTTCAGAGGGCTCAGCTTTTGCTGTAATCAATCAATCCCCTGAACCCTGAGTTTAGGTAGTTTCAGAGTTTTATACCCAGCATGTAAGGGAAGGGGCTCAGAAGTTCACAGTCTGCAAAAGTTCACATAAAAGCAGCTTTTTCGTTCACTGTTTTGGGCAACACCTGAGAAGGGGAGAGCTTCTTCTCCCCTTTCTTTCCTTTCCCTACCAGCTGTTACCATGGAGCCCAATTGGTATCTTCTCTTATCTTAAAAATGTAGACATCTCTGTGAAGCCCAGCTCAAGGCCAGAGGCTTTGTTTACATATTTCTACAAACTACTATACTGGATACATTTGTGAAAAACTAGTAAGGAGGTGTCTAGCACCTGGAGTGCTGATATTTTCCCAGCCAAGTAAAACAGGGCAACAGTTTATCTACATGGAACTCTTTTGTAGAGACTCTTTTGCTGACAGTCCCAAAATCAGCCATGGTGAAGATTTCTGGAGAAGCCCAGTTAAGACTTTTCTGTGGAGAAAGGGGGTATCACTACATTTCCTCTTGATCATTTTCTTTAGTGGATATAATATCACATTCATTTTTAAAAAATATTTATTTTATTTCTTAGTTTTAGGTGGACATATATCTTTATTTAACATTTATGTGGTTCTGAGGATTGAACCCAGTGCCTCATATATGCTAGGCGAGCACTCTACCACTGAGCCACAACCCCAGCCCTCACATTCATTTTTATAGTAAATACAATTCTAAGAATAAATCAAGCATAAAACAACTTGGAATTTTCCAAGAATATGAGTTCCCAGTTAAATTGATGACTGAGTTTTATATTTTAATCTAGAAAGTCTGATTCATAATCCTTTCACTTGAGAAAAGATTTTTGTGTGTGTGTGGTGCTGGAGATTGAATTCATACCCTTTTGCATATGAGGCAAGTACTCTACCAACTGAGAGAAAGGATATTTTAATATTCTATATATCCTAGCAATACTAGGTAATTGGTGTTTAAATTTTTAAAAAAGCTTGATTATATGTTTTTATAATGCCTATAAATGATTTTAAGGAAAGAAATCTAAACTTCCCAGTGATAATTGATATGACCTTATGTTTCTCTCTATTTAGGTTAGAGTTGTACCTAGCCCTTTGTTCTCTTAAAAATAGTATAACAAGGGCTGGGTTGAGCACTTGCTGAGCACATGTGAGGCAATGGATTTGATTCTCACCACCACATATAAATAAATAAAATAAAGGTCTATCAAAAACTAAAAAAAAATTTTTTTTTAAATAGTATTATGAGGACTGGAGGTGTACTTTGGTGATAGAGAACTTGCCTCGCATGGACTAGGTCCTGGATTTGATTCCCAATTCAACAACAACAACAACAAAAATAACATTATGTTTATTTTTTAGAAAATACCAAACAAATATGCTATTGGAACACAATATTTGTTTTATTTTCATAGTTTCTCTTTACATTTCTTAGGAATTAATTATGATGTTTAATTTTTTTATTTACAGTTTAGTTGACCTATTATGCTACATAGGGAAAACAATAGTTTCTTTATTCTTATAGCTTCTTGAGTTACTGTAAAAAAATTAATTGAAAAATGGCTCTCACATTGTGTATTTTGGTGATTTAAAATTTTTCATTTAAATGTTTGCTTGAAATTAGCTTTGGTGGCTTTATGTGAATAAAAAAGATGTTCATGAGGCTATTGTTTATTTTTCCACACAGGGTTTCTCTCCTCTCTCTCTCTTTCCATGTGATATAGAGGATCAAACTTAGGAGTGCTCTTCTGCTGAGCTATATCCTCCAGCCCTTTTAATTTTTCTAAATTTTGAGACAGGTTCTCTCTTAATTGCTGACGTTGATATTGACTTGAGATTCTCCTGCCTTGTCCTCCTGGGTCTCTGGATTTATAGGCCTGACACATAGTGTTTTCTCTTTGAGGACTTTGGGGGTGTTGGGCAGTGGCCAGTGGAAGGCCTAGCATTATTATCAGGAACTATTGTCTTTTCTAGAACAGTTGATTTGCTTTAATCTTACACTAGAGTTTTTACTTCTCTGTTATTATAAGTAACTCGTTTTCTAAAAAGATTCCAGATCTTTGTTATTTATCTTATATCTATCATTAGATATTCTTCTAGTATCTAGACTAATCTAGTATCAAGAAATAAAGTATTCTTTACCTAATTTTTTTGAGTCTTGAACCCAGGGCACTCTACCACTGCATTCCATCTCCAGCACTTTTTCATTTTTTTGAGACAGGGTCTCACTATGTTGCTGAGGTTGTCCTTGAACTTGTGATCCTTCTTCCTTAGCCTCCTGCATAGATGGGATTACTACAACTGATTTCTTTTCCTAAGTTTTTAGGAACAGACTCTTAATTCTCTATATTGTCCCCAAAAGATTTACTCTTTATCCCTTTCTATGTTCTTGGATCATCATGGCCAACAACATGTGGTGGATCATCATGGACCTCTCATTTTTCACATGCTAAGTTTTGTCTAGGGCAATATTTTAAGGGGAAAAATAGATAGAGGTGAATATGTCTCCCTAATTGCATTTTAAAAACATCATTCTTATTGCGCTAATTTTAGGAGCTCTTCTTCTTATATAAAGATATGTTCTGAAGGTTTGGAAACTGGGCTTTTGAAATTCAGAATAGACTTTTCCATAGAAGTAATACAGTAAGTATGGCAATTATGAAATAAATCTGATATGAAATAGAATGGCCCGTAATATAAACTACAATCAAACAAAAGGGAATTGTAATTAAATTGATATGATAATAAAAACTTGTACTGCTTTTGCATGTAGGTGCTTATGGAAAACCTTGTGAGAAACTGAGAAAAATTTTAAATGAATACTTTTAGGAGCTTTTGAGATTGATGATACTGTATCTATTGTATCTAGGTCCTGGATTTGATTCCCAACAAATTTGAGGAAACATATTCAAAAGAAGTTCTTGATGGTCATAGTTTTGAATTCCAAGAAAATAGTCATTGAGATCAATGATTAGATCTCCTTTGTTGAAAAGTTGACATACAGTCACTATATTACTTTTTAAAAAGTAATGCGTTTGCTATTTTTACCAAACATCAATTGTAATGTGTTACTACAGAATAATAAATACTACAGGTATTTAGATCCCCCCTCTTTCCTTCAGTTCCTTACAGTTCAGCAATATGGAAAACAATAATGACAAACACCACAGGACAGTTTTAGGACAGTTAAGGAAATCTACATAAGGGGTATTTAGGTAATATTTCTGTAGCAGTATCAAATTCCTTCAGTGTGATAATGCTATTATAATAATAAAGTAAAATGTCCTTGTTCTTATGTGATCCATGCTGACATATTTCGGAATAAAGTATCAAGACACCAGCGAACTTACTTTCAAGTGGTTCAGAATAATAAGTGTGCATAAAGCAAAGGTGGCAAGATGTTGATTAAAAAAATACATACAAGTTGAAAGACTGAGTATTTATTATTAACATAGCTACCCTGTAAACAGCAAGAACTCCAATTGGACTTTTTCTCCATGGTGCATTCCAGCTCCCTGGGTTTATAGGACTGAAACAGTGTTTTCTCTGTGAGGACCTTGGGGGTGTTGGGAAGTGGCCAGTGGGAGGCTTAGCATTATTATTAGGAATTATTGTCTTATAATTAAAAACCTAATAAGCTTCTCTAGGATAATTGAAGCTGTATGTGTTAAATTAATTGCATACATTTTATTTTATTTGAATGCTCCTTGGATATCTCATACTTGAAGACTTTTAAGCTGATTGTGGGTTTTTTAATGCATTTAAATTTTTTTTAATTTATTCTTTTTAGATATACATGACAGTAGAGAGTATTTTGATGTACATACATGGAATATAACTTATTTTAATTAGGATCCCATTCTTATGGTTGTTTTTAGTTATATATGACAACAGAATCCATTTTGATATAATTACACAAGCATAGAATATATCTTATTCTAGTTAGAGTCCCATTCTTATGGATGTACATGGTGATGGGATTCACTGTGTTGTTTTCATATAAGTACTTGGGAAAACTATGTCAGATTCATTCCACTGTCTTTCCTTTTCTTATCCCCTCATCTCTTCCCTCTATTCCCCATTGTTTAATCTATTGCACTTCTTTTCTTCCCCTCACTCCCAACCCTTTAATGTGGGTTCACTTCCACCTATCAGAGAAAACATTCAGCCTTTGGTTTTTTTTGGAACTGGCTTACTTCACTTAGCATGTTCATCTCCAGATCCATCAATTTGCTGGCAAATGTCATAAAGTCATCCTTTATGGTTGAGTAATACTCCATTATGTATATATACCACATTTTCTTTTTTAAAAATTTTTTTGTTTTAATTTGTTTTTACATATGACAAACAGTAGACTGCATTACTTCATATTACACATATAGAGCACAATTTTTCATGTCTCTGGTTGTATACAAAGTATATTCACACCATTCGTGTTTTCCTACATGTACTTTGGGTAATGATGTCCACTTCATTCCGCCATCATTTCTAACCCCATGGCCCCTCCCTTCCCCTTTCACCCCTTTGCCCTATCTAGAGTTTGTCTATTCCTCCCATGCTCCCGCTCCCTACCCCAGTATGAATCAGCCTCCTTATATCAGAGAAAACATTCTGCATTTGGTTTTTGGGGATTGGCTAACTTCACTTAGCATTGGCTAACTTCTCCCACTTCATCCATTTACCTGCAAATGCCATGATTTTATTCTCTTTTATTGCTGAGTAATATTCCATTGTGTATATATACCACATTTTTAATCCATTCATCTACTAAAGGGCATCTAGGTTGGTTCCACAATTTAGCTATTGATACCACATTTTCTTTATCCATTCATCTAATGAAGGGCAACTAGGTTGGTTCCATAGCTTAGCTATTGTGAATTGAGCTGCTATAAATATTGTAGCTGTGTCACAGTAGTATGCTGATTTTACCTTTTTTTGAGATAACTTGGACAAATGTGGTTCCATTCCATGTTTTTTGAGGAATTTCCATACTGCTTTCCAGAGTGGTTGTACCAATTTGTAGTCCCACTAGCAATGTGTGAGTGTATCCATTTCCCCACATCCTTGCCAATATTTAGTTACTTGTAGTCTTGATAACTGCCATTCTGATTGGACTGAAATGGAATCTCAGTGTAGTTTTAATTTGCATTTCTCTAATTCCTAGATATGTTGAACATTTTTTCATATATTAATCGATTGTATTTCTTCTTATGTGAATTGTCTATTCAATTCCTTTGCCCATTTATTGATTAGATTATTTAGTTTTTCTTTTGGTGTTAAGTTTTTGAGTTCTTTATATATCCTGGAAATTAATGCTCTGAGGAATTGCACACAGTTTAAATAAGCCAATTTTTTAAAGAGTTAAGCTGTGTTTTCAAGTGTATGTTTTGTGATTCTCAAGGGATAATATATTGTTTAGTTTCATGTGTGCTGTAGTATTAAAGGTGATTTTAGTAATCAGTTTGTTTCAATTTCAACTCTTTTCCTTGCTCTTTGTCTAGGGAATAGTGATCCTAGAAGAATGTCAGCTTCCAAAAGACATTTTGAAAAAACAAATACAATTTGCTGACCAAGCAGCTTCATTAAATACTACAGGGAATCCTCAGGTTCCCCAAGGGAATCAAGATCCTTTACCAGAACAGGATTTTGAGATGTCACCAAGCAGCCCTACCCTACTTCTTCGAAACATAGAAAAACAGGTAAAATCAAAATAAAGCATCCATGGTATGAAATAACTTTCACCAATTTTATAAATTACTCAAATAAATATTATTATATATGTGTCTGCCTGGGATATGGATTACTAAAATTTGACTATTTGCTGGGTGCAGTGATGCGTGTTTCTAATCCTTATGATTCAGAAAGCTGAGGCAGGGGGATTATAAATTCAAAGCCAGACTCAGCAACTTAGTAAGACGCTTAGCAACTTAACCAGATCTTTCTAAAAAATTAAAGACTGGGGATATAGCTCAGTGTTAAAGCATCCCTAGTTTCAATCCTTAGTACCACAAAAATTGATTAGTCAATTTAATAAATAAATAAAACTAGCAAATTTACATTACACCCAATCAAAATATTTACTCTATGACTTGTCTTTATTTTAATATTGATATTCTTTAAATTATTTAGATTTTAATCATTCATCTATTCTAGGGCTTGGAAAATCCTTTTTCTAAAAAAATTGCTTATTACTAGACTTTTTTCAGTTGAAAAGAACAGGGATATTTGTTACAAGTAGTTGGTAAATCTGAAAAGTTGACCAAATTTATTGTTCAGGAATTTAGTGAAAGGTAATATTGGAATATGAATGTCTTTACTTATGAGTGTCTTTATAAAGAATGATTATTCAAATGGAAAGTCAGAAAAGCCTCTAACAAATTACTCTTGATTCCAAAGCTTTCTCTGGTATCTAAATTCTATTGTAGATGACTTCAGAAGTTTGATTATTCTGACATATCTACCTTATATCTATCCTTTGCAACTGGACAGATCTGTCAGAGCATAATCATTCTTTTTTTTTTTTTTTTTTTTTTTTATCTTTGTTGGTATGTGGTGCTGAGGATTGAACCCGGGCCGCACGCATGCCAGGCGAGCGCGCTACCGCTTGAGCCACATCCCCAGCCCCGCATAATCATTCTTAACCACTGCTACATGTTACACTGTTCCTCTAGGAAATAATATGGATTCATATCTGCCTACATCTAATTTTCCTGTTTTTTTTTAACATACACTGTGAAATACTTTAGTGATTGGTTCCTAGTAAACCAAAATACAATATATATTTTCCCATATATTTCCCCTATTTTTTAGGTCTGTAATTGCCTACAGTTTTCCTTAGTTGAAATATATAATCAAACCACTTAGCTGGGCATGGTGGCGCATGCCTGTAATCCGCGGCTTGTGAGGCTAAGGCAGGAGGATAGTGAGTTCAAAGCCAGCCTCAACAACTTAGTAAGGCCCTAAGCAACTCAGTGAGACCCTGTCTCTAAATAAAAATATATAAAAGGAGTGGGGATGTTGCTCAGTGGGTAAGCACCCTGGGTTCAATCCTCAGTACTGAAACAAACAAATAAAAAATAACAACAAAAAAACCACTTTTATAAATATTTTGTAATTCAGAAGGCTATTTAGTAATTTATCTGATATTAATTTGGAATGCCTGAAATTTGGATCCCACCTCCATTTTTTAACACCTTCATGATACTTCTTCAAACTACTTAATCTTTCTTTCCTATAATTTCATCATCTATATTTGGTATTAAGAGTGATATCAGTAGTTCTAATATCTACTTAGAAGATTAATTTTAAAGATTAGAACTATTCTAAATTTGTTGCCTAGTGTAGTATCTGGCATATAGTGGACAATAAAGTATATCTATCATTTTTTATTATTAATGGGGTTGTCTCAAGGAAGATATATAGATATTATTAGCTGGTTTCAAATGTTCTAGAGGATGGGATTGGTAGATAAAGGAATTGTACTAAAAAGGATATGGAAAACAATGAGTAATTAAAAATGTAAATCATCTGGGCTCATTGGTACATGCCTGTAATCTCAGCTACTCAGGGGACTGAGGAGGATCACAAGTTCGAGATTGGCTTGGGTAATTTAGTGAGACCCTGTCTCAAAATAAAAAATAAAAAGGGCTTGGTATGTAGCTTAGTTGTAGAAAGCCCATGGATTTAATCCCCAATACTGCCAAAGGGGGAAAAAAGTAAAAAAAAAAATCATTGTAGCATAAATCATCTTCCTAGATTAAGGGATTTCTTAAAATATAAACAATTACAGGGCTGGGGTGGTAGCTCAGTGGTAGAGCACTTGCCTTGCACGCATAATGCACTGGGTTCAATCCTCAACACCACATAAAATAAATGAATAAAATCAATAAAGATATTGTATCCACCTACAACTTAAAAAAAAATAAACAATTACATGTTTGATGGGAAGTTTAAGTATTGAATAGGAATATAGACCTGGGAGTTAACTCACATCCCTTGCTTAACACTATTAAAGGATTGACTGTTTTCTTGCAGAGTGCACAGTTAACTGAAATCATCAACAGTTTGATTGCCCCTCTCAACTTGTCTCCAACTTCATCACCACTCTCCTCTAAATCCTGCAGCCATAAATGTCTGGCTAATGGCATTTCTAGGAGGTAGGTATCAGTGTGATAATTATGCTTCTAAATTTGGTTTTACACATTTAATTTTATTTTGATTATGTTGATCCAAAAGTATTATAGCTATATTTTAAGGACTACTAGAGTGTAATTAGTAGACCATAGATACAGTTTTAGATAACAACAAACTAATATAATTAAGATAAATATAAACTTTGGAATGAGAGAGAAATGTTTCTAGAAAATCATATGTTTCTAAAAAAGCTTGCCAGTGATAACATTTGCTATAGAAGTTTTGTCTTATTTTCCATATCTTCCATTTTGTACCTTTTGTATTCTTAAGCACCACGCTACTTTTGTAGTACATATTGAGGAAATAAAGATCATACATATAGGTTGGGCATAGAAGATTGGAAGATACGGACAAATTTCGGCTTAAATTTTTGTCAATTTTTTATATCTTAACTTCTGTAAAGTGATTTTTTCTGAATGTAATTAACAAAATAATTTTATAATCATTATCAACTTATTTTTATGTTTCATGAGCAAAAATATATATCTATGAAATCCTTTCTTAAGAAGAGCATTTGTCCTATTTTATTTTATTTACTTTTCTTTTTGAATTTTCCTTCTAAAGATGCAAGTAGAAGGCACATTAATGGAATATCATTTGTGTACACTAATTTTTTTCAAATAAAATTCTAATATTATTTAAATTTTATCTAATTTAATTACCATAGAGGAATAAGTATGATTTTATATTAGCAAATATTCTATTAATAATTGTATGATTTATTATTTTAAAAACTTTTGACCCCCTCCCCTGCGGTAGACTCCTTATGTTCCCCCATACTGCAGCCAGACCAGGGATCCCAGGGCTGCCACTGTGAGTCAAGGAGAAGGAGAGTCCAAGGCCGCAAGGTCTAGTGTAGAGTGTGTGCTGATCAATGAGCGGAGGCTTAGATGAGCCCATACTGACTTGAAAGAGATGAGAGAGCGAGATAGTGAGATAGCCAGAGCTAGAGCGAGTGTGAGACAGAGAGAGAGAGAGAATGCCAAAGAGAGAAAGAGACAGACATAGACAGAGGCATACCCATACCACGGATTGCAGAGAGAAAATGGAAGGCTCTTTTCCTGGGTTCCAGAAGCTGCTTCCATGAGGATGCCCTTCAGCCCCTGGTTCCAGGTGAAGAAGGGGGATCCCACCCTGTTTGCCAGGGATGGGGAAAGGTCAGGTTAGAAAACCCATGTCTGTCTGCTACAATGCCAGGCGAAAAATGAAGACGGCTTGGGGGAGGCCAAGGAGCAAGCATTCCCCTATTCCCCCCTGACTAGGTGGACCAAGTCCCTGCACTGCTGACTGAGTGACTAAGACGGTGGTGACCTCTTCTGGATTTTCCTGGAGGGGTAGAAATGTATGGAGACCTCAGACTTCTGGTTTGCTTTGAGTGGATTCAGGCAGATGAACTTTAAGGATACAAAAACTTGAGAGTAGCCAAAGTGATCTACAAGAGGTACATTGAAAACAACAGCATTGTCTCCAAGCAACTGAAACCTGCCACCAAGACCTACATAAGAGATGATATCAAGAAGCAACAAATTGACTCCATCATGTTGACTAGGCGCAGAATGAGATCCATTTGGTGATGGAGGAAAAATGCCTACCACATGTTTTCTAATATATACCTTGAATATGTGAGGAGTCAGGGAGAGAACACAGCTTACTTGAGTAATGCTGAACTCAGGAGTCTAAAGGTCTTGCATGGCTACCTCCCTACCTTGAACAAAGAAAGGAAATGGACTTGTGCTGACTTCAAGTGCAAACTTTCTCCCAGTATGATTGGATTGTGAAACAAAATTCTGAGGTCCACAGTGATTGTGCGGTCCACAGAACTGTCTGAAAATGGATGCAGGTCCCTGAAGAGGAGTGATCCTATCAATCCATACCACATGGGTTCTGGCTGTGTCTTTGTACTGTACAAGCCACCAGCACTAATGACAGTGAGATATCCAGTGATGTGCTAACATATGATTCCATGTCCTTGAAGGACAGTAGCGTAGAATGGAATCCCTCTTTATCCCGTGAATTGTAAGAAACAGATCCAGAGAGAAATGCTTTATAGTGCCAAGGCCAATGGCCAAGTGTCCCTACTTCATTTCCCAAGAACCCACTGCCTGCCCAAGGAGATGATGCCCACTATCTTTGTGGTCCAGTTCATCTGGAGGCTGGAGAAGCTGAAGTTGGAGCTGGAGAACTTGGCAGATCATAAGGACGAAGAGAAGGAGGCGCTGAGCTCGCGGGAGCGGGTTCCAGGCAGGTACAAGGAAGACTGTCAGACGATTACAGATGATCACCTCTCCAGAGTCCTCAAGACTCCTGGCTGCCAGTCACCCAGCTTGGGCTACTACAGCCCATGCTCCTGCTTCCTAGACCACCACCATCATCAGTACCACTTCCTCCTTCCATCCAGGGGCAAGCTCCCTTTCCCACCTCCTGTGGCTGCTTATACACTGGTCAGAAGCTAGGACTTCACAACAAAACAGACTATCACTACTTAAGACACCATGACATCCCTAAGATCAAGGAGGAGATAGAGGAGGGGGAGACACTGAAGGTAACACTGCTTCTGCCCTGGGGGCACCGTATATTACTAGTACTCGAAATGTAAGAGCCACCCCAAGGCTCCAGAGTCCATGCCCAGGGAGCAGTTTTGTGGCAACAGAGACAGTACCTTGCCCAAATGAACCAGGACAAGGCACAGAGCTGGGGCTTGGCCCTGACAGCCAGGGGAGGAGGGGCCCCTAGCAGAGCTAGGGCCCTGCAGCTTCCTAGGGAGGAAGGAGACAGGTTGCAGGATGTCTGGTGGTAGATGCTGAAGAGTGGTAGAGCAAGCCCAAGCCACATAGTGCCCATGTTGCCCTATATTGAGGGCTCAAGCTTCCCTTGATTTTTGAAGGCGGTTTATGTATAAATATAATTTATGCCTTTTTACTACAGTCTTGTACTCAATGACTTTTGTCATGGTTGTACTTATACTGTAAATTATGCAGCTGAGCATGGTGGCGGATGCCTATAATCCCAGTGGCTCAAGAGACTGAGACAGGAAGATTGAGGGTTCAAAGCCAGCCTCAGCAACAGTGAGGCACTAAGCAACTCAGTGAGACCCTGATTCTAAATAAAATCTAAACAGGGCTGCGGATATGGCTCAGAGGTTGAGTGTCCCTGAGTTCAATTGGGGTACTGGGGTACTAGGATACCAAAAAAATTTAAATATATAGTGATATATATATATATATATATATATATATATATATATATATATATATATATATTGTGATATATATATTAGATATATAGTGATATGCATTATAAAGAATTCATTTAAGGAAAGTTACTTAGTATAATAATTGTTGTATAAGAGATGTAGCCTTTATTAAAATTTTATATTTTTCAAAAACAAAATTTTTTGATAGAGCATTAAATGAAGAAATTACCTTGGTAAAAATCAGGCTAAGTAGGCTTTACAGTCTTTATAGGTGGGTATAAACCAAATCTTAAAATTTTAAAAATGCCACTACTTGATTTTTATTTCTAGTATTTTTTTTCTTTGTGGTACTGAGGATTGAACCCAGGGTTTGTGCATGTTAGGCAAGAACTCTACCATTAAGCTAAACCCTCAGCCTGGTTATTTTGAAAGACTGACTTTCAATACTTATATGGTTTTATTTTTGTTGGGCTATTTATTTGTTTTTTATTGTTTGTTTTTCTCTTTTTCATTTTTTGTTGATTTTATATTCATCCTTGCATCACTGAGTATTTA
Organism: Spermophilus citellus; assembly: GCF_964194105.1. NCBI lineage: Eukaryota > Metazoa > Chordata > Mammalia > Rodentia > Sciuridae > Spermophilus > Spermophilus citellus. The sequence continues at coordinate 110,439,857 of NC_138192.1, read as the reverse complement.
CTTTGAAAGTAAATATTCTTACATGTTATATAGGGCAACTATGATAGGGTCGTTTGTAAGAATTCTAATTAGAAGAGTCATAATGTAGATAAGTGAATTACAAGTTGAGTCATAAAAAGGAATATGAATATTGTGATTTGAGGCTAAGATCTTTATATGTTTTGTTTACCCAATCAGGTACTTCTCTATTACATATGTGAATACTTGTGCATGTGTAATTATGTGTATTTTCTTTTTATGTTATGTGTTACACATCCTTGGATTCAACCAACCCTAATCAAAAGTATTCATAAAAGTATTCATCTGCACTGAACCTGTACAAATCATTTTTTATGTCATTATTCCCTAAAATATATTTACCCGACCATTTACATAGTTTTTATATTAATATAATATAGAGTTGATTTAAAGTATATGGGAAGATATACATAGGTTCTATATGAATACTACATCATATTATATAAGGGACTTAAATGTCTGTGAATTTTGATGTCTACAGGGGTCAGAGTCATTCCCCAATGATTCCAAGGAATAACTGAACTTCCCTATAATTTTGGTCATTCATTCACAAAAAAATGTATTAATTATTTGATATATATACCATGTAGCCAAAGTTGTAGAGCTATAAATATGAAGAATACAAAGTCTGCATTTATTATTAACTCAGTCTTATGGGTAAAACACATAACACTTAAAATATCATGTAATAATAGAAATCTGTACAGTTATTTGAATATTTGATAATAGCTGTCACAGTTGTAAAAGATAACTCATAAAAATTCATAAATTCAAATGAAAGAAATGTAAAATTAGCTGTGCTTAAAACTAAATCATATATGTTCAATTGGGTCTCTTAGAGTTCAAAGTGGTTTGTTGATAAAATCTCATAATTGCCTGTAAATGGTGGTAACTGCCTTTTCCCTGATGTCAGTTAGTTGTTCCTGTAAACTCATTGAATAATTTACTTTTGAGAGTTTCAAACTCTATGAAAATGTTTTGTTTGGTAGACTTATAGGCAGATAAAAATTTTGTTCGTTAAATTTTGAAGTGTGCTAATATGTAAATGTTTGACAGTATTTTTTAACAATAAACACTTTTTCAATCTGCTACCTATATAATATGCATTTAAAACTATCTCTTCATATTTGTTGCCAAAATCATATTTTCCTTGAAATTCATTAAAATGTTTCATAAAGAGTTCACTACTTATGATAATATATACTAACATCTATAAATCTGTTTTACCTGGAACATAGAAACTGATATATATTGTAGTTAAAAGGGTAAGAAACGGAAAGGAAAGTAAAACATTTTGAAGAAAATGTGGTTTGTTGTGTCATGCCAGAGAGGTACTGAGAAATGTCTATTTGTTTTGTCAGTTATGAGTTAAGACCTTAGAGTAATTCAGTAGTATAGTGGAGAAAGAGATACGAGTGGGTTAATAGCCTGTAATCCCAGTGATTCAGGAGGCTGAGTCGGGGGATCACAAGTTTGAGGGCAGTCTTAGTAACTTCTGAAACATTGTGTCAAAATAAAAAGGGCTGGGGATGTAGCTATGTAGCTCATTAGTAAAGCGCTCCTGGGTTCAATCCCTAACACCACCACCACCACCACCACCACCACCACCACACACACACACACACACACACACACACACACACACACACACGTTACTAATAAGGTTAATAAGAGAATAGAGATGATGTACAGATGGGGAGTCAAAATTATATTTCAAGATTGTTGGCTGTAAAGGCTATGATAAAATGGACATACACAAACTTTAAGCATCTTTATTGAAAGAATCTACATGTCAGAAATATTGAAAAACATACTTGCTCACAAAGTTATGAAGGAGAAAATATACTTGTTCTTTTTCAATACTAGGGATTGAATCCAGGTCCTTACTCATGCTAGGCAGGTCATCTACCACTGAGCTACTCCCCTTATCCAATATACTTGTTCTTTAAGAATATCATGAAAGAGCTATAGATGATGTTGAAGCAGTTATTTGTGAAATGATTATAGTCAAGCGGGAAAAGGAGCTTAAGGAGTCAGTTGAAGATTTGGATAGACATTCACAAATAAAATGTGCCTTCTGCCTCCTTCCTCTCTCTCCCTTCCTCCTACAATTCAGGAAACCAAACACAGGTTTCTAATTAGGATTATTGATAAGAAAATTAAAAAGTTCAGTACAGCTACCCCTAGAAATAGAGGAAATGGGATAAAGCACAGGTAAATGAAACATTTAAAAGCAACCAGTGTTGGGAGAAAGACTTGATCTTAATTGAAGTCATATTTACTTTTATAATATATATTTGTTTTATGTGATCTTAAAAATCATATTGTACCCAAATATTTATATTCTTTGTTCTAAAACATTTATTAGGTCTTAAACCACATTTGACAATAATGCTGTTTATTCTAACCCAACTTCTACAATTATATATTATCTTAAAATGTATATTAAAATGCAGTGTGACACTAAATAGATCATTTGCCAGGAATTCAAATTTAGGTTTTTCTTACAGATATTGTAAGATAGCATTTGATTTTGTGAGGAGTAAATGAGAAAGCATATATCAGGCACATAAGAAAGAGTCTAATGTTAGCCATTGATATTTTTATATTGATAATTCAGGCTCATTGCCACAACCATATTCTCAAGGACAATTGAAGTAAATAGTTATATGTCTATAAAATAATTCACTTAACAAATTATATTGATAATTCAGGCTCATTGCCACAACCACATTCTCAAGGACAATTGAAGTAAATAGTTATATGTCTATAAAATAATTCACTTAACAAATACAATAGTAAGCCAGGCTTTGGATTGTGCACTGGTATATGATGTTGAACGAAAGAGATGTGGTCTCTATCCTGGTGCTATAAGGTCTAGTTGTGGAAAAAATGATACTATTTGTTTTAGTTTGTTTCTTTGCCACTGTGACCAAAGACCTGAAAAGAACAATTTTAAGGAGGATAAGTTTATTAGGGGCTTATAATTTCAGACGTCTCAGTTCATAGACAGTTGGCTCCATTCCTCAGGCCTGAAGAGGCATCATAGCAGAAGTGCATGTCAGAGGAAAGCAACTGGGGACATGGTACCATGAAGCAGAGAGAGCAGCTCCACTCTCCAGAGACAAAATATATGCCCCCAATGACCCACATCCTCCAGCCATACTCTACCCAATTACAGTTACCACTTAGTTAGTCTCTATCAGGGTATTAATGTACTAATTAAGTTAAGGTTCTCATAGCTCAATCATTTCACCTCTAAACTTTCTTGTATTGTCTTATACATGAGTCTTTGGGAGACACCTCATACCTAAACCATTACACTATCTAAATAATCACACAAGCCATGTGAGTTGGTGCATGCCTGTGAACATAAGAGGATCACAAATTTGAGGCCAGCTTTGTCAACTTAACAAGACCATGTCTCAAAATAAAGAGGATTGGTGATGTAGCTCAGAGATAGATCCCCTCTAGGTTCAATCCCCAGTGCTATAAATAAATAAATACTCACATAAATAATTGTTTAATTTTAAACCCTGATCACATGCTATAAAGAAAGTTTTCATTGTTAAGAATATAACTTCTAAAATAAATCACAGTTCAATCCCAACTTAGCCAATTATTAGCATTCTAATCTTGCACAATTGTCTGAATCACAGAAAGAGAACAATCTTTGAATGGTTGTAAGGGCCAGATAAGATTTAAAAAAATGTGGCCAGGCATAGCACATGATTATAATAGTGATTCTGGAGGCTGAGGCAAGAGAATTGCAAGTTCAAGCGAGCCTTAGCAACTTAGTAAAAACATGTCTCAAAAAAAAAAAAAAAAAAAAAAAGGACTGGGGATGTATTTATTTCAGTGATAAATTGCCCTGGGTTCAATCCCCAGTACCAAAACAAGATAAAATAGAAGTGATTTTATTTTGTGAATGTTTTATTTGTTTATTATCTGTCTTTCTGGACTCAAATGTAATAACCTTTATGAGAGTGGGGATTTTTTTGTTCTAACACATTAAACTATTATTTATATTGGCACCCGAAACAGTAACAGACACATTACGTACATGAACAAATATTAAATGAATATCTGTGTTAGTCATCTTTCTATCACTATAACAAAATACCTGAGGTAATCAACTATAAAAAGAAGAGTTTTATTTTGGCTCACTGTTTTGGCATTCCAATCTCTGATCAGTTGTTCCCCTTGGTTTTGGGTCTGTAGCAAGGCAGTATATCTGGTAGGAGCATATGGAGGATCAAAGTAGTTTACTTCATCAGAAGTCAGGGAACAGAGAGGAAGAAGGGGGCAGGGTCTCACAGTTCCCTTTGAGGAATACCTACAATGCCTAAAGGACCTCTCAGTAGGTCCCACCTCTTAAAGGTTCTACCACCTCCCACTTGTGCCACCTTGGGGATTAAGCCTTTAATACATGGATTTGGGGGAACTTCTAAGATCCAAGCTGTAGTAATGTATTGTGTTATGTCTTGCAGATAATTGGAATTCATAAAAAATATTTTGTACTTACTTGTTTTTACTCACTGATGATCAGATTGTTATTTTAGTCATCATTCTAATAACTGCCTCCTGCAGTTTTGCTTCCCTTCATTTAATTTACCCTGGATTAGAAAATCCAATAACCAAAGTGGTAGAAATACCTATATAGTAATAAAAGACTTTTACATTGAGAAAGCACTTTAAAAATAACAGGAGTGAATTTTCATGTATGGACTTATCAAGATCTCTTTTGGTTATTTATTTGTAATTTTAGCCATTTTCTGTGTATTTGAATTGGCAGATAAGTAACATCATAAGTCAAATGTTTTAGTTTTAATAAAGCACATTCATTCTAACTTTATATCACATTATAGGATTTGTATATATTATTAGACGAAATTTAAAGTTGGGTACTGATTCTGTATGCTAATTTTCTGGACCATCTAGAACTTATTATTTGGTATAATTAAAAAAATACTTAAGGTCTTTTTGTAATATACTGTTTATCTGTTCTCTCACTGTCTTTGAAATAATTTCACCTAGTTAATCATTTTCTGTAGTTACTGTTTGCATACTTGTTATTCATTAATTCCTAAGCCTCCCATCTCCTTTTTAGTGGCAGTACCTAGCAGAAAAATGTTATAGACTTGTTTTTTTTTAAGTTTTATTAATCTTGGCAGCAGATTTTGTAATGAGTCACTAGACACTGAGCAACTAAAATTGAGTTTTCAAACAAATGAGGCATTACATTCTATCAGCATAGAGATAGTTATTCTGACATGAAGATAAAATATTGTAAATGAATCCTTGTTTACCCCATGGGGCATTAGCTCTTAGAAAGTGAATTTCTACTTGAAATAATGTCTGGATTTTTGTTGTTTTTGTCTTAATGAGTCCCAGAATGTGCTATGAAATTAAATTCCAATGAATCATTGCCATACTATTTATTTTCACTAATGGTAATTATCTCACATGAAATGCAACCAGTCTAATTGGATATCATAATAGAAAAACTACAGTTAAACTGTCAGACTAATCACATATAAAGCGATTCTTTTACCCTTAGAATAGTTTTAATAGTCACTTCTCAATTATTAAAACAAACGGTTTTGCTGGGAATATATTCCAATGTTTTCAATGTAATTTGGATTCCTATGAATGACATTAATTATTATATTAGCTCAATATATGACATCAGTAGGGAAATGAAACTTCCCTGGCTGTGTTTTTAAAGTAATGCCGGTAGTAATTTTATTTTTGGTAAAATTCTTACTTTCCCGTCTTAGCTCTAATAATGTATGTTTAAAACATAATATTATTTGTGGGAAATGTTTTAATAAATTGTGGTTCAACCACTGAATGTAATATCATGTAACTGTTAACAAATTATGTGGATAGAATATATGTAATCAAATGGGAACATGTAACTGTTAACAAATTATGTGGATAGAATATATGTAATCAAATGGGAACATGTTTAGTTTGGAATATTAAGTAGGAAAATTCAGGTCCCAATATTATAGTACAATGTGATTGAAAGGAAAGCGGGTGAGCAAGAAATGAAAGACAGAAATCAGGTAGAGATACGAGTTTATTTGTCAGAGCTGACAAATAAAGGCACATCTCTCCATAGATGGAAAAAGGCAAAACATGGTTGGGGTTTGAGACTTTTATGGGCCAGGATCAAGGGATCAGAGCTGGGTAGATCCTAACACTGGTGGTTAAGGGTGGGGTTGGTATGAGGGAGTGGTGACAGGCCTTTGAGGGGGGAGGGGGAAGGGGAGAATGCAGGCAGTGAAGGGTTGGGTTGGTATGAGGGAGTGGTGAGCCCTTCTCACCACTTGGGCAGGAAAGGGAAATTTTTCTTAAAATGGCAGCTGTCCCTTAAGATGGCCGCCAGATGCTAAGCAAGGACCTTACAATGATTTCTTAGAAATATATTTGAAGGATACAAATTAAGATTTTAAATCAAGCTTCTGCTAAGAAGGTAGGATTTTGAAAAATACTTTAGCTTTTATTTTTTCCCAATTTTTTATATTTCCAAATTTTCCTTAAAATGAAAAATTTTAATTATTCTGGAAATGACCCAAATCAAATAGAAATGTCTGACATACTGAGTTTCAATTCTCATGTAGAAAAATATGGCTATCATAGTTGCTTCCTGATTTCTTTGCCTTTTAAAAGTGCCACTTGAAGATAAGAGATAGAGGTGAGAATGCAAGTAGCACTGTAATAATCAGTTTCTTTTTCTCTCTAGTTTTTATTATGGAAATATTTAGACAAATATAAAGCATAGTAAAATTAATCCACCTATTCCCAGATTTAACAATTCTCAAGATTTTGCAAACTCTTTTCAGTGATTTCTCTTCCTGACATGGCTTTTTTCACCCTAGGAATCTTGTAAAGCAAATTTTAGTGATTATTGTTGTAACTGTGAAGAGTTTTGGATATTCATTTGATGAGCTTTTTTAAAAACATCTACTACTTTATTATCACATTTAATACCATTTATCATAATTTGTTTACTATCATGTAATGCTCTAGCCACATTTAATTTTCTATAATTGTCCTCAGAATCATCTTTTATCTTTAATTTATTAGAATCCAAACAAAATACATAAATTATGTTGGTTATTATGTCTCTTCACTCTTTTTTATTCTCAGTAACTATTTTTAAAATGCCCTAGAGATCCTGATACAAAAAAAGAGTATATTTTTAAAGTAATACTTTTTGTTTTATTATAAAAATAGCATGTTTTTTTCCTATGAAAACTGGAAAATTTGAAATTACTAAGAAGAAATCATTTATATTGCTTAGGGTATATTTATGTCACCTTTTTTAGATATTATTTTCATAGTTGAGATGTATTAATAGTTTTATATCTTAGTGGACATTATATCTTAAACATAACATTCTTTCAATTTTAGTGATTATTAAGGCATAAACTTAAGTTTTTAGAGCCTATCTTATTTATTTATTATTTATTTTTATTTTTTGGTACTGGGGATTAAACACAGGGACACTTAACCAATAAGACACATCTTCAGCCATTTTTTTAAAATTATTTTTTAAATTTTGAGACAGTGTCTTGCCAAACTGCTTAGGGTGGTTCCTAAGTGATTGAAGCTGGCCTTGAACTTGCTCTCTTCCTGCCTCAGCTTCCAAATTGATGGAATTACAGGCGGGTCTGTACTGTATCTAATGTAGAATGTATTTTTACAATGTACTTCAGTACTTTCTTATTGCTGAAGTTGAAGAGACATATTTTGGAGAAAGGGGTGTAGTTCCCTTACTTTAATATCAGAGTGGAGAAATGGTTCAGGCCCTATTTTCTCTCTACTAGGTAATGGATATCTGAATCTTGATCTTTTGGTCATTTGAGAGGGTTTATTTTTGTCGGTTGGAAGGCAAGTCAGGTCCTTGTTTTATATTTGCTTTTTAAAGATTGTTTACTGCCGTCCTGAATGCCATTTGGATATCAGAGTATGTGATGTGTTCATATCAAGGGAAAAAGTGGTAGTAAATTCAACTATTGGAAGGATTTGGGGCAGTAGGAAAGTGGGGAAAATTTGCTATCTACTTAAGCTACTATAGGTTGAAACACATTGAATTCATGAAAGAATTCCAAATAATTAAAAAATTAGGACTTTAAATAGAGATCCCAAGGCATTCAAAATCTGATTCTTAGGTGTGCATGTTTATGGATGTATTAATTTCCTAGGGATGCTATAAAAAATTACTACCAACTATATGGCTTAAAATAGCATTCTTTTATAGTTCTAGAGGCTGGAAGTTAAAAATCAAGGTATCAGGCCAGTACCTGATGCTCCCTGTGAAGTTTCTAGGGAAGAATCCTTTCTTACCTCTTCCTAGCTTCTGTTAGTTGCAGGAAGCCCTTGCCTTTTGCTTCTGGAATATAAACACATAATTCCAAACTCTGCCTCTCCCTGTCTCCCTGTTTCTGTGTGATTGGATTTAGGGATTCATGACATTCAGTGTGTCTTCATCTTAACTAATAATATAGGTGAAGACTCTATTTATAACTTAAGTTCTGATTATGGAGGTTTAGGTAGAACTGAACATTAGGGAGACATTATTCAACGCAATGCAGCAAGTGTGGGTGTCTGCATATATTTAGGGGGTGGAATTTGAAGGTTATCATAATCTCTTTGAGAAGGCACATTCCATTTCTCTTTGCTAATGTTTATTTCTGCTTTTTCCTAAGTGTGTTTAATATGTAAACCGTGTTAATATGGGTGAAATGTTAAAAAAAAAACACTGGGTTAACACAACACTTTTAAATTTTGTGTTGAATATTATTTTCTGCACTTCCTTAAACTTAATTTCCTTGGATACACAGTGTATTTTAAGGCAAAGAGCTGCATATATGGGTCATATAGGGGTAGGAAAGGAGGAATGAGATTTGTTATTGTAGTATGTTCTTATATTGGCCTGTCTTCCATAGCTCTTAAAATAGTCATTGTTCTGGTACATGAGGGTAATACGTTATGACCTTCTTACCTTGAGTACTGTCTTTTCAGGATATCTTAAGGATACTGGTGGTTTAGACTGTTATGGTTCTTATTTTTCTGTGAATGATAGTGAACATTGAATGTGGCTTAATACATGTCTTAGTGTCCAAAATTCCAAAGGCATTTTTTATCATATATTGTTAAATCAAATATTTCAAAGCAGTCATCTACAATGATGTAATATTTCTGATTGCTCTGGAAATGCATCCTTACAAAATGAGCATTAAAGCATTAAAAATGGAATATGTAACCTTCTTTCTCAATAATAGGGTTCTGTGTTTTCTAGACATTCAAAATAAGAAAAAATAACTATAAATTGCCTATTTAATTATTTTGCCTTCTCCTTCCTGGCTGCTTTTATCTTCTCTTAGAATTTACCTTAGCTAAGGAAGCAAGTAGACAGATGTGTACCAGTGGATTTTCATGTTCCTCTAAAATGTTTCCTTTTTTTAATTAAAAAAAGTTATCCACCCTAAAGAAACAATATATAAAAATACAAGAACTTGTATACATGCTTTATGAAAAAATTTTCCAAGTTTTAATTTAGTAAAAATATATAAAGAACCCAACATGGTGGCACATGCCTGTAATCCTAGTGACTCCAGAGGCAATAAGATAAGGCAAGAGGATGAAACAGGAGAATCACAAGTTCGAGGCCAATTTACCAAGACCCTGTCTCAAAAAAAGTAGAAAGGGCTAGGAATGGAGTTAAGTGGTAGCATGCCCTGGGTTCCCCTGCCCTGGGCTCCCCTGCCCCTACCCTCCCCCAAAAAAAATTTATGAGGAAATTTCGGAGAGTATATAAAATACTGTGAAAAATAATCTTTAAGGATTATCTGTTATTTATACTGAGACATAAAAGAAGTAACTTCATGAACTCTTTGCTATGCTTTATGCTTCTAGCATTTTAAATTTGTAACTAGGCTCAAAATCTTTAAGGTTTATCCCAATCCTTCTGAAAATACAACTTGTCTTAGGTGAAATATTATTAAATACTTGAATAATTTGCCATGAATAATTTTAGATAGCTTTCATGTAGTTTATTTTTAAAAATAGATTAGACTGTTTCTCCACATCCATCTGCCATTAACAGCACCATCAAGATTGTACCAAGAAGTTAGCTACTATATGTCCCCATATTCTCATATCCTTAGGTTGTTTTAGTTATTAAAATTTTAAGTACATAATATTTGTAGAACATTCATCTTTGTAGTGATTTATCAAAAACATTTGGGAAATTATTAATTGACTTATTCCTAGACCTTAGATTCCTAATCAGAGTACAGGAATACATTGAAGGGGTCATGGATATTTTTCAATTGTAGAGCAGTTTTTTAGTATATGCAAGGCCTTGTGACCCATTCCTACCACCACCAAAAAACAAAGTAAAACAAAATTTCACATGATTTTACTATAGCTGTCTGTTGTCATCCATAAATATCTTAATTGCTAAGATTTCTAGAATTATAATAACTCATAATTTCAGAAGGTCTTTAAATAAATATCAGATGGATGAAACTGTGTTAATAAAATGGTAACACATAACTTTATGATTTGATAAAGCTTTTCATCATTTTGTTTTTAAAAATTAAAAAATATTTTAAGCTTGATTCTCATGTCTTGCTCTTTTACAAATCAAAACATAAATTGATGACACATAATATATCATCATATTTTACTATCAAAAACTAACTTTGGTAAACCAAAGAGTAGGGATTTAGAATGGAATTCAAGGCACTATAATACATTATCTTTTTTTATATATATAAACATGTTTCTTACCTTTTTAAAATCTCTCTTGTAGCCTTCTGTTTACAGCTTTATTTGGCTTTTAGGCTAAAATATTCAATATTCAAATACCAAACTAATTGGTATAGGATGTATTATGCATGTACTATAATTACAAACTTGACAACATATCATGTGCATTTTTCCATTCATTCAATGTGTAATTATTGAGCATCTGCAGTATGCAAGGCACAGTATCAAGAACTTAATATACAGGAGTAAACAAAATAGACATAACCTTTGTACTATCCAAGAATCTAGAGAGAAAATAGACATTAATCAGATAATCATAGAAATAAAAATAAAATTACCACCATGAAAAATGATATGAAGGAAAGGTTGATAGTGCTCACATCTCAGAGATCATAAGATCTGACCTGGTCTTTGAAAGGATACTATTCACAGGTTGAAAGACTTCCCTGAGGAACTGACTGGAAATGTGCCAAATTATTATTAGAAATTATGGAGGTAAAGGAAGATAAGTTCCAGGAAGCAGAAATAATATATACATAGGTCTTGTACTATAGAGAATGTTAGTATTTTAAATGAAAGGGGATAATGTGATTGGAACATGTTGCAAGGAGGCATGTGATACAGGATGGGGAAAGAGAGCATACTATAGCAGGGGTGAGATCTATTAGGGCCTTTTAAAATATAAGTCTTTCAGGGGCAGTGGGAATAGGAAAATTTTTAAGCAGTGTGGGAGTTGGGAAGAGAAGTGTATGCCAGGATCAAGTTAGTTTTAAGAAAAACTGGAATAGGAGGGTTCTAGGTGAGGGGAGACCAAGCAGCATAGCTTGGATTAGGAAGTTAGCAGTGGAAATCTTCAATTATTTAATTCATTTTCAAAGAATTTATGTCATGTGCCTACATCACAAAAGATGGAGGCTATCACTTGGGAAATTTTATTCTTTAGCTTCCAGATAGAAAGATAAAGGTGGGGAGTGGGGGCAACTTATTGTCTTACTAGATACTACTCCACTTGTAATCTTGCTATTTTAAAAAAGTCCATTTATATGTCCATTATTATTGATAATTGTTTTCATAATGATTATATGACAACATTTGGCTATACCATTATATCCTCAGATTTTGGGGTTTCATAGTTAAACCTCAAACTCAGTGGGAATACTAAGTCTTCTCCATTACTAAAATGTTCTTTCCTCCTGTTTCTTCTCCTTTTTTCCATTTTAAAAGAATGTTGTGTGATGATGCTGTCTTTTTTTTATTAGAGTGTTATATTTATACATAGTAGTTGTGTTCATCTTGACAAATTCATATATGCATGGAACTTGATTTCATTTCACATCTGAATTGTGTTGCTATAAACATTAAGGTGGCTATATTGCTAGAGTATGCTGATTTTAGTTCTTTTGGATAAATACCAAAGAGTGAGTGAGTTGGATCATTTGGTGGTTCCATTCCAGTTTTATCAGCAGTCTCTATATTGCTTTCCAAAATGGTTGTACTAGTTTGTAGACTCACCAGCAATGTACAAATGTACTTTTCCCCCAACATCCTTGCCAGCATTTATTATTATTTGTGTGGTTGATAATTGGCCTTGTAACTAGAGTGAGATGAAATCATACTGTAGTTTTGATTTGCATTTCCCTGATTGTTAGAGGTGTTAACATTTTTCCATATAATTTTGGCCATTTTTATTTCTTCTTTCGAGAAATGCCTGTTTAGTTCTTTTACCCACTTATTCATTGGATGATTGTTGGCTTTTTTTTCCTGGTGTTAAGTTTGTTTGAGTTCTTTATATATTCTGGATATTAATTCACTGTCAGAGAAGGAACTGGCAAAGATTTTCTCCCATTCTGTAGGCTCCCTCTTCATTCTCTTAATCATTTCCTTTGCTGTGAAGAGTTTTTTTTATTTTTTTATTTTTTATTTTTTTTGTTTTAACCTTTTTTATTCAAATGTATTAATTATAGTACATGCAAATGTATTAACTACATATTCATTTGTTGTGCAATTATCACTACTGTTTCCAAAAGTTTTCATCACCCCAAACGGAAACTTTTTTTTTTTATTGGATGTTCACAACATTACAAAGCTCTTGACAAATCATATTTCATACATTAGAATCAAGTGGGTTATGAACTCCCATTTTTACCCCAAATACAGATTGCAGAATCACATCGGTTACACATCACATTTTTACATACTGCTATATTAGTGACTGTTGTATTCTGCTACCTTTCCTATCCTCTACTATCCCCCCTCCTCTCCCCTCCCGTCTTCTCTCTCTACCCCATCTACTGTAATTCATTTCCCTCCATGCTTGTTGTTATACAAAATTACATATAAGAGGTTATGAGGGGAAAGAGTTTTTTTTTAAATATTACAACATCCACTTATTGATTCTTGAGGTTTAGGGGTCTTGTTGAGGAAGTCAGTGCCAGCACCAGTATGATGAAGTGCTGACCCTTTATTTCCTTCTAGCAGTTGCAATATTTATGGTATAATTCTTAAGTGTGGGATCCATTTTGTTTTGACTTATGTGGAGGGTGAGAGATAGGGATCCAGTTTCATTCTTCTACATGTGGTGCTCCAGTTTAGTCAGTACAATGCGTTTAAAAGACTATCTTTTCTCAAACAAATATTTTTTGGCACCTTTGTCAGGTATCAGACATTGTATGTATGTGGGTTTGTCTATATGTCTTCTATTCTGTTCCATTGGTCTTCATGCCTATTTTGATGCTGATATCATGATGTTTTTGTTAGTATAGCTCTGTAGTATAATTTCAGATCAGGTATTGTGATGCCTCCTGTATCACTCATCATAGTATTGCTTTGGCTATTCTGGGTCTCTTATTCTTCCAAATTAACTTAAGGATAGATTTTTCTAAGTCTATGAAGAATGTTATTGTTCTTTTAACGGTGATTGCATTGAATGGTGTATATTGCTTTTGATGTATGTGTATGGCCATTTTGACAATATTAATTCAGCATACCTATGAACATAGGAAGTCTTTCCATCTTCTAAGGTCTTCTGCAATTTTTATTTTCAATTTTCTGTAATTTTTATTGCAGAGATCTTTTGCTTCCTTGTTTATATTATTTCCTAAGTATTATACTGTAATGTATTTATTTATTTATTGAGATTATTGTGAATGGGATGGTTTTCTGATTTCTTCTTTAGCAGCATCACTATTGAAGTATAGGAAAACAGATTTGTGTGCCTTGATCTTGTATCTTGTTCCTATGCTGAATTCATTTATCAGATCTAGAAGTCTTCTGGTGGAGGTTTTTAGGTCTTCTAAATATAAGATGATGTCATCAGCAAACAGATAGTTTGCTTTCTTTTTTTTCCTATTTATATCCCTTTAATTTATTTCTCTTGCCTGATTTCTCTGGATAGAACTATATTAAATAGAAGTGGTAAGAGTAGACATCCTTGCCTTGTTTCTGATTTTAGAGGAAATGCTTTCAATTTTTCTCTATTCAGTATGACATTGGTTTTGGTTTTGTCATAGATTGCCTCTATAATGTTGAAGTAATTTCCTTTTATCCCTAGCTTCTCTAGCATTTTTAATATGAATGGGTGTTGGATTTTATCAAAGGCCTTTTCTGCATCTGTGAGATGATCACATGATTCTTATCTTAATTCTGTTTGAATGGTGAATTAGATTTGTTGATTTTCATATGTTGAACCAACCTTTCATCCCAGGCATGAAACCAACTTGGTCATGCTATTTTATTTTCTTGATGAGTTTTTGAATGTGGTTTGCTAATATTTTATTAAGAATTTTTGTATTAGGGATATTGATGTTATTAGGTATATTGCTCTGTAGTTTCCTTTCCTTGATGTTTCTTTGTCTGGTTTTGGTGACAGGGTTATACTGGTTTCATAGAATGTATTTGGAAGTGTTCCTTCTCTTGCAGTTTCATGGAATAATTTGAGAAAGACCAGTGTTCTTTCTTTTTTAAAGGTCTGGTGAACTCAGTTGAGAATCCTTCTGGTCCTGGGCTTTTCTTTGTTGGAAGGTATTTAATTGCTGTTTCAATTTCATTACCTGATATTGCTGTACTAGATTTTCTATATCTTATTCTGTGTATGTCTACTAGGTTCAATTTGGGCATATTGTGTCTAAAAATTTGTGTCTTCTAAATTTTGCAGTTTATTGGGATATAAAATTTCAATGTAATTTCTAGCGATCCTCTAGAATTCAGAAGTGTCTATAGTAATCTCTCCTTTTTCATCTTTAAGTTTGTTGATTTAGGTCTTCTTTCTCTTTTCTTTTGGTTAGTTTGGCTAAGGGTTTATCAATCTTAATTTTCTTTTTCAAAGAACAAACTCTTCATTGCATTGATCCTGTATGTTGTTTTTATTTTTTATTCTCAATTTCATTAATTTGGTCTCTGATTTTATTTGGAATTAGTTTGTTCTTTTTCTAAGTCCTCGAGGTTCAGCATAAACTTGTTTATTTGGGGTTTCTCTTTTTTATAATGGGGGCAGTCAATGCTATAAATTTTCCTTAGAACTGATTTCATGGGCTGGGGTTGTGGCTCAGTGGTAAAGCATGTGTGAGACACTGGGTTCAATTCTCAGCACTGCATATAAATAAATAAAAATTTCATTGACAACTAAAAATAAAAATAAAAAATAATAAAGAACTGTTTTCATATTGTCCCCAAAATTTTAATATTATATATCTGTTCTCATTTGTTTCAAAGAATTTGATTTCTTCTCTCATTTCTTATTTAATACATTCTTCATTTGAAAGAGTATTGTTCAATCTTCATGTGTTTTTGTAGTTTGTATTATTTTTCTTGCTGTTGATTTCAAGTTTCATTCCATTATGATCTAAAAGTGTGCATGGGATTATATCAGGATTTTTTGTTTTGTTTTTGTATTTGCTAGGACTTACATTGTGACCTAGAATATGGTCTGTTTTGGAAGGGTTTCCATGAACTGCTGAGAAGAAGGTAAATTCAGCTGTTTTGGGGGTGAAATATTCTGTGTATGTCTACTAGGTCCATTTGATTTATAGCATTATTTAGGTTGGGAATATCTATACTGATTTTTAAGTTTTGATGACCTATCTGTTGGTGATAAGGGTGTATTGAAATCACCCAGTATTTTATTGGGATTTATTGGAGATTTAATGTCAAGGAGTATATTATTTTTAATGTAATTGTGTGCACTGATATTTGGGCCATATATATTTACTATTATTATATGTTCTTGTTGGATTGTTCCCTTTACCAGGATGTAGAGGTACATTTTGTCTCTTCTGATTCATTAAAAAATATTTTTTTAGTTGTAGATGGACACAATATATATTATTTATTTGTTTATTTATGTGGTGCTAAGGATTGAAAGCAGTGCTTCACATGTAGGCACGGTATTGCTGTGCTACAGCCCCCGCCCATGTGATTCATCTTTGCTTGAAATCTTCTTTGTCATATGAGACAGCTACTCCTGTAACCTAGGAGATGGGTCTCTTGTCAACAGCATATAGTTGGATCTCATGTTTTCATCTGTTCTTCTGTTTGAGTCAGCTTTCTTGCTGCTGTGAGCAAAAGACCTGAAAAGAAATATTAAAGTAGGAAAAGTTTATTTGGCGGCTCCTGGTTTCAGAGGTTCCAGTTCATAGATGGCTGACTCCATTGCTCTGTACTAGGCGGGAGATAGAACATTGCAGAAGAGTGAGGTAAAGGACATGGTACCAGGAAGCAGAATGAGAGAGACAGAGAGAGTGAGAGAGCTCTGGAAGCTCAGCTGACAAAATATATACTCCAAAGGCTTGACCCCCAATGACCCAACTGCTCTAGCCACACCCTGCTTGCTTATATTTATCACCCAGTTAATCCATACCAGGGGATTAATTTACTAATGAGAGTAAGATGCTCATAACCCTCTCACACATGAGCTTTTGGGGACACCTTATATCTAAACCATAACATCTGCTAATCTATGTCTTTGAATTTGGGGGTTGAGACCATTTATAATCAGTGTTAATGTGGATATGTGTTTCTGTTTTCCAGCCATTTTGATTTTTTGCTATTTTTAAATCTGCCTTAATTCTCATAATTGAATTATTCTTCTGTTGATCTTCTTATATTTAGCAGCTTTGGGATTTGTTTTTGGGTTCCTCTGTGTAAACTTTATCTTTGAGTATTATTTGTAGTGTGCTGTCTTGGTAGTCATAAAGTCTTTAATTTTATCCTTGTCATGGGAAGTTTTATTTCTTCCTTGAATTTGAAAGAGAGCTTTTCTAGGTACAACAATTTTGGTTGGCAATTATTTTCTTTTAGAGCTTGGAATATCTCATTCTAGGTCCTCCTTGCTTTTAGTGTGTGCATTGAGAAGTCAGAACTGAACCTCCTTGGTTTGCCTCTAAATATGACCTGATGTTTCTCTTTTGCAGTTTTTAATGTTCTTTCCTTATTTTATGTTAGACATTTAATTATGATGTGTCTTGGGGAGCTTCTTGTCTGATCTGGTCTGTTTGGGGTGTTGTATGCCTTCTGTATGTGGATATCTTATTTCATTTTGATATGGTGAAAGTTTTCTGTTACTGTCTCATTGAAATGTTCTTAATGCCTTTAGCTTGTGTCTCTATAATCTCTTCTATCTTAGTGATTCTCAGTCACTATGGTTTAGGCACAATCTGTAGGTTGCAATGTGACTGCTGGCTTCTTCTATTCTGTGATCCCCATTTGTCTATGCTTGATGCCACACGGTGTTTATAGACAGTCCCTGGGCACCTGCTGTCATTTTCTGGGCCAGAGATCTCAGTTTCTGCAAACTCTCCAGGAAACCTGGGCAATGTTTGGTTGGTTTCTGTTTATTAAGAATAATAAACTTAATCTTAATAAACAGATTATTATCTTTCTGTTTATTAATAATTATTAATCTTTCTGTTTATTAAGATTAATACCCCTCTATAATCCACAGTTTCCCCCAACCAAAAAAAGAAAAAAAAATTTCCTAACTTTCTGTCTGTACTTCTGCTCTACTCGGTGGCCATGGCCACCAACCAAGCTGGTACATCTTTAAAGTGTTATTTCTTCTGTTTGAAGTTTCTGTTTATCTATAGTTTCTTTTACAGCTCAATTATAAGTTTCAGTGAGTTTTCTTTGTTACCTATCTTGCTGAGAAGCAGTCATCTAGCTTTATAAGTCTGGTGCTAAGGAACTGTTATGAAGTTATGTCCTCTAATCTGCCATCTTCTTTCCCCATGATGGTGTCTTAAGTTGATTTACCAATTATATCTTTGTTATAAATTCCCATTTTCTTAATACTTAATTACCTAGATATTTTATTATCTCCTGAGGAAAAACCATTAGATTACAGTCAAGTGAAATGGCTTGTATTGTCTTCCACAGAATTTTATCAGGATTTTCCTCTCATTTTGCTTTTTAATATGGTTCATTGATCTCTATTTTAGTGTAAAGTTCTGTGTAAAGTAAATGAATTTATCAGTGATTTGCAATAACTATTACAACAACCTCCACCCATTATTTATGAAAGTACCAGATTAGCTTTGGTAGTAGTTTATGTATCAAATTAAGTTTGGTGAAAATAATGTAGTTTGTACATTATTAGTCAAAGAAACAGATTTCACATTTCAATTTTGGTATATTTCCTATTTACTTGGGAAGAATAAAATTTTATGACCTGTTGCAAGAATCCTTACTAATTAGAATTTAAGGATGAATTATATTCTTAAAGAAAATGAATAAAACTAAATTTTTTCCTCTGTTAATTTATCAACTATCTATTTTTTTTTTTTTTTTGTATTGGGGATTGAACCAAAGTCACTTTACCACACTTAGCTACACTCCCAGGTTTTTTTATTTTGAGACACAGTCTTCCTAAATTGCCCATGCTGGCCTTGAATTTGTGACCCTCATGACTCAGCCTCGAGAGTCACTGGGATTATAGCTGTGTGCTACTTCACCAGCAGTATTTTAGAAAATTTAAAATATTACAGTTAGAGACACAAATGACAAACTTTCCATTTATCTTTAAACAAGCCTGTGAGCCTCAAGCCAGTTCAGAATCTGTATCCTTTCATTCAATAGAGAAATAAAGTCTCTTTTGGAGCTGAGCCTTCTCGTGGAAGGAAGAAACTAGGGTCTCATTAACAGTTAAAGAGTTGAGGGGTTTTTTTCTGATTTGTTATACATGATAGCAGAATGCAATTCATTTGATATTACACATATAGAGCACAATTTTTCAAGACACTGATTATACACAAAGTATTTTCACACCATTCATGTCTTATATATGTACTTAGGGTAATGATGTCTAACTCATTCCACCATCATTCCTACTCCTTTGCCCCCTCCCTCCCTTTGCCCTATCTAAAGTTCCTTTATTCTTGTTATATCCACCCCCCCCACACACACACACCATTATGCATCTGCGTCCTCACACCAAAGAAAACAATTTGCCTTTGGTTTTTGGGGATTGGCTTGTTTCATTTTGCATTATATTCCTCAGCTTCATTCATTTACCTGAAAAATGCCATGATTTTATTCTCTTTTAATGCTGATTAATGTTCCATTGTGTGTATATACCAAAGTTTCCCAATCCGTTCATCTACTGAATGGCATCTAGGTTGGTTCCATAATTTAGCTATTGTGAATTGTGCTATTCCAAACATTGATATGGCTGTGTCCCTGTAGTATGCTATTTTTTAAGTCTTTTGGTAATAAACTTAGGAATGGGATAGCTGGGTCAAATGGTGGTTCCATTCCAAGTTTTCCAAGGAATCTCCATACTGCTTTCCAGATTGGCTACACCAATTTGCAGTCCCACCAGCAAGTATGAGTGTGCCTTTTTTCCCACATCATCGCCAACACTTATTGATGTTTATATTCTTAATAGCTGCCATTCTAATTGGAGTGAGATGAAATCTCAGAGTTGTTTTTGATTTTCATTTCTCTAATTGCTAGAGATGTTGAACATTTTTTTTTCATATGTTTGTTGATCAATTGTATTGTCTTCCTCAGAATTTTTTCAGGATTTTCTTCTCATTTTGATTTTTAATGGGGTTCATTGACCTCTTTTTAGTGTAAAGTTCTATGTAAAGTAAATGAATTTATCAGTGATTTGCAATAACGATTATAATAACCTCCAAGAAGGGTCTGTTCAGTTCCTTGGCCAATTTGTTGATTGGGTTATTTGTTCTTTTGGTATTAAGGTTTTTGAGTGCTTTATATATCCTAGAGATTAGTGCTCTATCTGATGTGCTTGTGGTAAAGATTTACCACATTGTGTAAGCTCTCAAGATTTACCACATTGTATAGGCTCTCTATTCACCTCAGTGATTGTTTCTTTTGCTGAGAAGAAGCTTTTTAGTTTGAATCCATCCCATTTATTGATTCTTGGTTTTAATTCTTGCGCTACAGGAGTTTTATTAAGAAAGTTGGATCCTAATCTGACATGATGGAGATTTGGACCTACTTTTTCTTTCATTAGGCGCAAGGTCTTTGGTTTAATTCTTGGGTTCTTGATCTACTTGGAGTTGTTATGTGCATGGGGAGAGATAGAGGTTTAATTTCATTTTGTTATATGTAGATTTCCAGTTTTCTCTGCACCATTTGTTGAAGAGGCTATCTTTTCTCCAGTGTACATTTTTGGCACCTTTATCTAATATAAGATAACTGAAGTTATGTGGGTTAGACTCTGTTCTCTATTCTGTACCATTGGTCTACAGGTCTATTTTGGTGCCAGTATCATACTGTTTTAGTTACTATCGCTCTGTAGTATAGTTTTATGTCTGCAATAATAATGCTACCAGCTTCATTCTTCTTGCTAAGGATTGCTTTGGCCATTCTAGGTCTCTTATTTTTCCCACTGAATATCATGATTGCTTTTTCTATTTCTATAAGGAATGTCATTGGGATTTTGATTGGGATTGCATTAAATCTGTATAGTGCTTTTGGTAGGATGGTCATTTTGACAAAATTAATTCTGCCTATCCAAGAACAAGGTAGATCTTTACATCTTCTAAGGTCTTCTTTAATTTCTTTATTTAGCATGTTGTAGTTTTCATTGTAGAGGTCTTTCACCTCTTTTGTTAAATTTATTCCCAAGTATTGTATTTTTTTATACCTTTGTTTTATTCATTTATTCTTATATGTTGCTGAGGATTGAACCCAGTGCCTCACACATGCCAGATGAGGTGCGCTACCACTGAGCTATAGCCCCAGCCCTATATTTTTTTTTTCCTGAGGCTATTATAAATAGGGTGATTTTCCTAGTTTCACTTTCAGCAGATTTGTCACTGATGTACAGAAATGCCTTTGATTTATGGGTGTTGATTTTATATCCAGCTACTTTGCTGAATTCATTTGTTAGTTCTAGGAGATTTCTGGTGGAATGTTTGGGTCTTCTAGGTATAGAATTCATTTCATTGGCAAATGGTGATGATTTGAGTTCTTTTTTTTTTTTTTTTCCCTATCCATGTCCCTTTAATTTCTTTCATCCATCTAACTGCTCTGGCTAGAGTTTCAAGAACTATGTTAAATAGAAGTGGTGACAGAGGGCATCTCTGTTTTGGTCCCGTTTTTAGAGAGAATGCTTTCAATTTTTCCCCATTTAGAATGATATTGGCCTGGGGCTTAGAATAGGTAGCCTTCACAATGTTGAGGTATGTTCCTGTTATCAGTAGTTTTTCAAACGTTTTGAGCATGGAAGGGATGCTGTATTTTATCAAATGCTTTCTTAGCATCTATTGAGATGATTCATATGGTTTTTATATTTAAGTCTATTGATATGATGATTTACATTTATTGATTTCTGTATGTTGAACCAACTTTTCATTCCTGAGATGAACCCTACTTGATTGTGATGCACTATCTTTTTGATATGTTTTTGTATTCGATTTGCTAGAATTTTATTGAGAATTTTTGCGTCTATATTTATTACAGATATTGGTCTGAAGTTTTCTTTCTTTGATGTGTCTTTGTCTCGTTTTGGAATCAGGGTGATATTGGCCTCATAGAATGTGTTTGGAAGTGTTCCCTCTTTTTCTATTTCATGAAATAGTTTGAGAAGTATTGGTGTTAGTTCTCCTTTAAAGGTCTTTTAGAACTCAGTTGTGTATCCATCTGGTCCTGGGCTTTTCTTGGTTGGCAGACTTCTGATGGTGTCCTCTATTTCCTTGCTTGAAATTGATTTGTTTAAATTGTGTATATCATCCTAATTTAGTTTAGGCATATCATATGCCTCTAGAAATTTGTTGATGTCTTCAATATTTTCTATCTTATTGGCGTACAAATTTTCATCATGGATGTTAATTATTTCAGTTTTCTAGAAGGAAGAGTTGGTTTTTTACATCTCAGGCTCCCAGAATGAAAGCTCTTAACACTTTTAATTTCTCTTAGACACTACCAGAATAAGGCTTAAGGAGTCTTTGTATTGAGATGGAGGCAAAAGGACAGTCACGGTAGATAGTGAATGATTGGGTCAGGAAAATTGGGGCTGATTCAGAAGGAAACAAAATGCTAATACCTCTAGGACACTTCCCCTCCTCTGGGACCTGTTGCCAGTATCACCTGCTTCCAGGGAATTGTTTAAGCAAGATAAGAGGAGGAGGGGACATGAGAAGAAAGGAACTCTAAAACCTATAAAATGTGCAGGGCACCCAGACTCCCTGGGACACCAGCTCTGGAATCCCTCCTCTTCAGGAGTCTTCCCCCACCATCTTTTTTTTTTTTTTAATTTTTAAATATTTATTTTTTTAATTGTAGTTGGACACAATACTTATTTTTATGTAGTGCTGAGGATCTAATCCAGGGCCTCTCCCATGCTAGGCAAGTGCTCTACCACTGAGCCAACACCCCTCCCCCCCCAATCCTGTAAATGAATCTTTTTGAGCTTGCCTCAGGTGTTTAATCTTCAACAATGGGGATTGGACAGATCTGATTTTCAAGACTGGTTTCAATGTGTTTCTGCCTAAAGGTGTTTCTTACTTGTTAGAGAAAGAAACTATTTTGCTGCATCTACCCCAGCCTTCCTAAATCTTAATTCTCCTACCTTCATCACCTCTAATAACTGCTACTTAATGAAATGTGTCTTCTTCCTGTCCTTGATTCATTTCTTTGCCAGCTTCCTGGCATCTTCAGTACCTAACTTCATATTGGCTATCATCTTTGCCCACATTTGTTGTGATAGCCCAGTTCTGTGGCTGGTTCTCAATAACAGACACTTAGTAATGATAACCTTAAAGCTTTTCAATAACAAAGCATATTTTATATATATATTTCTCTTTTTAAAATAGCATTAGTATATGAGATTGGATCTATTAATTTGAGAGTAGCATTATATCCTAAGCCTTTTTTAGCAAGTTACATAATACAGTATCTTTTGAAAGTTTTATTGCTACTATGGTACTTACTATGCTTGCTGTTCAAAAGCCAATAATTGAGAGCCAAATGATCAAGAATGATCTTGGAAAGAATCAGGTTTATTCAAGAGCTGGCACCTTGGAAGATGGAAGGAGGCTATTGTCCTTAAAACTACCTCTTCAGGACCTAAAGGACAAAAAGGGCTTTTCTGGGGAGGGAAAAGGAGGTACCTAAGATAAAGGGCTAGAAGGCTGTGTGCTGAGTGGGGTCTTAGTCATCCAGGGTGTGTATGTCCTGTTTTCTTCTTTTCCAGAATGTGGCAGTGGACCTCACCTCTTGGAGCTAGTTCCTATAATTCTTTTTAGGCAGATGTATTACTTTTCTGCAGGTTGGCCTCACAACAATTTACATGCTAGGAGAGCCATTATATACTGTGTTGTTTACTTGGCGTACTGGGTTTTGTAAATCTAAAGAAATTTAGCAGTTAACATTAAGCATTTGTGTGGCTTCTCTTTAGACTTTGAATGCTGGGAAAAAGGGAGGGGACATAATACTTAGTGCAAAAGAATTAGGGAGTAAGGGAAGGACTAAGGGAAGGAAAGAGATAGTAATTCTGCCAAGGGCTACTCCCAAAGGAGTGGTCACTGGAGACTTGAGTGGTTTAGGAGTAAAACAGTTTTCATTGGCTCTTTCTCCTCTACTGGCTAATACTATATACTCAGCTATGTCTATTGAATTATAATCACCAACATCTAAATTTAATTATTCTTTTTTGTTTCAGTAACATAAACCATGCAGGCACCCTTATTTCTGGTTTCCCATTACTACGTAAAACGTTTTTGAATTTTATTATTTACCCATAATCTAATAGAATATTTTATACCAATCATAAATTATTCAAAACAAGTAATACTACTATAGAAAAACCATGTCTTATGTTTACCCTCTACCAATTCTACTTGAACCAAATAGCATTTTTAGAATTTATATGTTGATTAGCAGGATCACATATAGCAGGTTAATATTAGGATATTAAATTTATTAGCTTTAGTGTACATAAAAAAGAAATTGTCACCTTGTAGTACCCAAAAGGCTTACTTTATATGTAATGTACTAGTTTGAATGAAGTTAAATACCTAAATGTTAATTAATATTAAAAAGTAATTATGAAGTTAATATGCTTATTTTCATGGTAACTTGCATGATCATTTCATTCTTCTTCTTTTTTTTTTTTTTTTTTTTTTTTTGGTTCTGGAGATGGAACTGAGGAGTGTTATATCTCTGAGCTACATCCCCAACCCTTTTTATTTTATTATTTGAGACAGGGTCTTGCCAAGTTGGCAAGGCTGTCCTTAAATTTGTGATCTTCTTGCCTCAGCCTCTCAAGTTGCTGGGATTACAGGTGTGAGCCATTGTGCCTGACCTGTATCATCAGAATTTTTTAAGAATTCCTAAAATATAGTAGGATTACAGCTGTGTTTCAGGATTCACTGAAATGGTATACAGTGCTTATTTCAGAGCCACTAATGATGCAGCAATGAGAATTTAGCAGGTTTTAAGCCTTTAATCCTATGTAATTTTTTGTTTCACTAACATAAACCATGAAGGCACCCTTATTTCTGGTTTCCCATTACTATGTAAAACGTTTTTGAATTTTGTCATTTACCCATAGTCTAATAGAATATTTTATATCAATCATAAATTATTCAAAACAAGTAATACTGCTATAGAAAAAAAACATGTCTTATGTTTACCCTCTACCAATTCTACTTGAACCAAATAGCATTTTTAGAATATATATGTTGATTAGCAGGATCCCATATAGCAGATTCACATATAGAACATATAAAAATATTTTTTATGTAAATAGTTAAAGCTCTGTACAATGTGTGGATTATTGATGTATAACAAGCATTGATATAATACTATAGAACTTGTATTTTCTAACTTTGGCAGTATTTGTTTTGCAGGAGAAGATAGAAGTAGAAATTATTTTTACAACTTGAATATGTAAAATTGCCCAATTGATATAATTTTTTTCACTATTACTACAAAATTGGCTAAAATTAATGCTCTTCTATCATAATGGACCAAGACAATTTACATTTAGTTTTCTTTGTCTTTTTGTTTGTTTTGTTTTATTTCCCTTCTTACTACCCACCCCCTCCAATTATTTCATGACATTTCAGTGCTTCAGAGAATTTAGATGAGCTCTCTTCCTCCAGTAGCTGGTTACTTAATCAGAAGCACAGTAAGAAAAGGAGAAAAGACAGGACAAGATTGAAATCTCCATCCTTGGCTATCATGAGTACAGCAGCCCGAACAAGGCCACTTCAGAGTTTCCACAAACGAAAACTCTACAGATTGAGCCCCACTTTTTATTGGACTCCACAGGTAAGGCCACCTTTGGGGGAAAAAAAAAACATGAACAAAGATTTCAACTGTCAAGTATATTTCACCCACAAGGGGATGTGGATTGTACATAGTTATTTAAAATAATAACATGTAGAAAACTTATAAATGGCGTAATAGATATTGATAATATGAGTGGTAATTGTTTAAACATAGCAGTATACTCTGAAATTTCTCACATCTCTAGGTTTTGTCATTGTTGTTATTTTAGTGTTGGGGATTGTACCCCAGTGCCTCATACATGTGCCCTGCCTGTCACTGAGCTGTACCCCAGCCCACCCACCCTCCAATCCTGGATGCCCCTGAATTTAGTTTTTGTGATATTTGGAAATTACCTAAGGGTGCTTTACCACTGAGCTACATTCCCAGTCCTGTTAATTTATTTATTTTGAGACAGGGTCTTTCTAGGTTGTCAGAGACCACCTTAAACTTCTGATCCTCCTGACTCAGCCTCCTCAGTAGCCAGGATTATATGCCTGTTACAGTTAGGCCCAGATCCTGACCCCTGCCCCTGTTAAAAAAACAAAACAAAACAAAACAAAAAAAAAAAACTCTGTTTTTATTTTGCTCAAACTAACTTGAAAGAAAATTAAAATGTATTTGGTAAGTGCAGTATGAAAAGAGAAATGTACTTACATATTCATCTTAGGAAAATTTGTTCAGATAAAGAAAAGAGCATATCTGTGAGTTACTTTGGCAGAAATGATATTGATCTCCTTTTTAGGATTGGTATTTGTTAATCCTGGTGACCATTTTTTTTCCTTCCTCTGGAAAGTTAGCACTAGAATTTTAGATTTTCATGTTTATACTTTATGTAATAAAAATTGCTTTATTAAAAGTATTCATTTGAAAAATCACATCTTTTTATCTGTAAAAAAAAATGATGAAGCAGTTCATTTAGTGCTCCTCTAACTAGGCTATCAGGGACAAAATAAGCTGTCTCTAGTTCTTGTGGTGTGACCTGCTTTCTTTCCCCTACTCTTTCAGATTTATTCCCTCTCTTCCACTATCCCTATCTTCCTTCCTTTCACCATTGCTCTCTTCCTTTTTATTTTTTGGTCTTGGGGATAGAACTTAGAGCCTTGTGCATGCTAGGCATAGATTTCTTAATAACATATCAAAGAAAGAAATTCTCCTTGATGCTATTATTTAGTATTAGTTCTGATTATTATTTCATTAACTATTTTAAATATATTTGCATAACAATAAAGATGTGCCATTTCATTAGGAATGAATTTTAAGCTTTGTTTTACTAAGCTCCAATTATAAATAGGAATGTGGATTCAGAAAAATTGATTTTATTAAAAGACATCTTTTTTACCATTAGTAAATGAGATAATATCAGACTCTACCAACCTGAAAATATTTTTAAATAATTGTTTTATTTCAAGTTTTTGCATATTAAATCATATTATTTAATATTTTTATATAAAGTTGCTGCAAACAACAGATAAGTAACATTTTTGAAATGTGATTTTTGTGATTTGATAGTCATAAATAGAATTGTCTAAAATACTTTACCCATAAATATACTATTATATTCTGACTGGAAGAAAGCTGCATAAATAATTTAGGTGGTTTGCCAGAGGTCATTAAAATAATTAATGTGTGCTATGATCATGTAAAATATTGGCCTGGGAAAGTGTGATCAATTTTAAAACTATAAGCAAACAAAAGCAGAAACAAGTTGTAGGTTATTTATTTTTCCTAGCAGCATACATAGTTTACTGCATTCCTATCACTATGCTGAGTTTTAATCATCAAATGTATTTAACTATGAGGTACTATTAATCCCACCTTCACATGCAAAAATTTAGGTTCAGGAAAATTAAGTAACTTACACGTAAAGTCACACAGCTAGCAAGCAATTAAATCTGACTTCAAAGCCCATGTTCTTACCCATTATATTGGTAAGAACAAAGATAAGGCTAGACTTTGTATGCCTGAAATCAGTAAGAGATAGTAGACTTTTTTTCCCCTTGAAGTACCAGGGATGAAACCCAAGTGTGCCCTACCAATGAGTTATATCCCCAACCCTTTTATGAATTTATTTTAAGACAGGATCTCACTAAATTGCCAAGGCTGGCCTCAAACTAGCAATCCTGCTTCCTTAGCTTCCTGAGTCACTGGGATTACAGGTGTGTGCAACCATGCCTGGTAAGATAATATGTTTGGAGGTTTATCTGGTTAGAGGTATCAAGATATATATTAAAAAGTTGGACTTTGAAAGATGAGCAGAGTTTTGAAAGGGTATGTAGGAAAGAAAATGCCTAAGTGGAACACAAATGAAAAATCTGATAGAGAATAGCAAGTGTTCCTACCCCTAGCATATCCCCCAAATTGCCAGACCAATAATTATTTACCTTTAGACACTTAAAATTTAAATATCATTTCTCTCAAGAAGCTTCCTTGATATCCCCAGTATAGGATATATACAGTTAATACCCTGTTTTAACCTCATTGTGTTGGACTTTGTGTCTTTATTGGTGAATCCACAGGGCCTTGAATAGTACCTGTCTGATAGTATGTGCTCAATAAATAATTGTTTAATACATAAAATTATTTATTGGAACATAAGAAGATTTCAAAGAACAATGGAGAGTAGGAACTCTTGCTTTGTGTGTTTCCTAGATTTGCCTACTTCAAGGATCTAGAACAGTGATATCCAGGAGAACTTTCTATAATGATTGCAATGTTCTATATACATTTATGCTGGCCAGTATGGTATCTGCTAGATACATGTTGTTATCAGCACATGAAACATGAGTCATGCAATTAAGGAACTGACTTATTTACGTACTTATTTATTGTACCAGGGATTGAACTCAGAGGCATTTGACCAATGAGCCACATTCCCAGCCCTATTTTGTATTTTATTTAGAGACATGGTCTCACTGAGTTGCTTACATTCTGAGCCACTAGGATTACGGTGTGCCATGGTGCCCTACTTCATTTTTTTTTTTTTTTTTTTTTGGTGGTGCCAGGCATTGAACCCAGGGCCTTAGCACATGGAAGGCAAGCACCACTGAGCTATATCCCCAGCTCTCTATTTATTTTTATTAATTAAATTTACATAACCACATGTGGTTAATGGTTATCCAACTGGACAACACGGGACTAGACTCAGATTTACCCTGACAACAACTGATGTATCTAGCATTTATACCTTGTTTTCTAATACCATTCCCCACTAAAAGGAACCAGAGAATTTTGGAGAAATGACTGATCTCTAGGGGGCAAAAAGGATTAAGA
Source organism: Spermophilus citellus (assembly GCF_964194105.1). Taxonomy (NCBI): domain Eukaryota; kingdom Metazoa; phylum Chordata; class Mammalia; order Rodentia; family Sciuridae; genus Spermophilus; species Spermophilus citellus. The sequence continues at coordinate 110,411,045 of NC_138192.1, read as the reverse complement.
TTAGCCTGGCACATCTTAATGTTATCAGAAAGCAAGAAGGTATTCAAAACAAAATGATGGAGGCATGTTGAAAGAACACAGGAGCTAGGTTGAAGAGGTTCCTCCTGGCCAAACCTCGGACTATTTGCACTTCAAAATAATTAAGGGTAGTATTGAAAAAAGAGGAACTGAGAGTTCATATTAATAAGATATAGATAGGAAAGCTGACTAGATTAATGGAGAAAATTGAGGAATTTCTATATGTAGGATACTGATAATATATGGAATGAGTGATAAAATTAGAGAACCATTTTGCAATTGTCATAGTAAAGACTGAGCAAGAATCATCAATGGAAAATAAATAAGGAGTTTGATGAGCAACAAGATATTTGCATGGGGCTGAGGTTGTGGCTCAGCAGTAGAGTGCTCACCTAGCACATGCAAGGCCCAGGGTTTGATCCTCAGCACCACATAAAAATAAATAAATAAAATAAAGGTACTGTGTCCAACTACAATTAAAAAATATTTTTTAAAAAAGGTATTTGCATGGTCCTACAGTACACCCTACCCCAGTTTCCAGCGGACTCATAACAACTTTATTATAGAAAACAAGCTGGGTATAAGGGGCACTCCTGCAATCCCAGCAACCAGGGAGGCTGAAGCAGGAGGATTGCAGCCTGGACCACAAAAAAACAAAAACCCCAAAACAACAACTTTAAAAGGGTAGGGGATGTTGCTCAGAGGTAGACAGCCCCTGGGTTTAATCCCCAGAAGCACACACAAAGAACTTGACAATACTTTGCATTATCAAAGTTGTCTATGAGAAAGATTCAATATCATGCTGGGATTAGAAACTTCAGTTTAATTATGAGATAATATCAAATGAAGCCAAAATCAGAAACATCAAGGAACCAGGAGAAGGGAGAGCATGATGGAGACCAGGCAGAGATACACATGAGAGAGTTTATTTGTCAGAGCTGACAAATAAAGGCACATCCCTCCATAGTGGAGAGGGGCAACACAGGCTTGAGTTCTGGGGCTTTTATGGGGCAGGCTCAGAGATTAGAGCCTGGTGGGTCCCAATGTGGGTGATTAAGGGTAGGGCTTGTATGAGGGAATGGTAATACACCCTTGGGCAGGAAAATAATGGGTGTTACTTAGGATGGCTGCCCAGATGCTAAACAAGGATCTTACATAACTGGCTGGACTGGACACATTGGCACATGCCTATAATGTAAGCAACTAGGAAGACTGAGATAAGACTGCAAATTTGAGGCTATCTTGGAATACTTAGCAAAACAATGTCTTACAATTTAAAAAATGGGGGGGACATGAGCTGGGACTACAGCTCAGTGTTAGAGTGCCCCTGGGTTTAATCTCCAGGACCACAAAAAAAAAAAAAAAAAAAAAAAAAGAGAAAGAAAAAGAAAACTGGTATTTCAAAAATGTCAATGGCATGAAAGCCAAGAGAGGCCAAATAATTGTTCTAAATTGAAAGATAGATGAAAAAGATAGAGTATAACTGAATTAATTTATGATTCAGAGCAGAATTACTTTGGGGGGAAAATAAATTCTTGAGAATTGTGAAATTGATGGATTAGACAAAAATAGCTAGGTTGAATTTCCTATGAATTAATGAATGTGATAACTTTTGCAGTTATATAAGAAAATATACCTTTCCAGGAATTATCCATTGAAATATTAAGGGTTAAAGTGGCTACCTCACCTATTATATATAATAAAATAACTTGTCTTTAATGCATCTAGAATGATATTAACTATGTGTCATACATGGGAGAACTGAGAAAATAACCATTTAAATAATTTTCTATAGAAATTAACTCTCCAGTAGAATCCTGGTTGAGAAAAAGGCAATGGAGAGAGGTGGAAGTCTTCTGGTAGTAGATAGGAGATAGTAGTTGGGACTGATCATCACTGCTGTTTCTACAGCTAAGGGAAAATTGTGTAAATTTTAAAAACTTATATTAAAGACATTTATAGAACTCCTGGTTTCACCTCTAATTTGTAAAGAAATTAGAATTCATCACTCCTACCCTTAGAGAAAGAAAAAGGTGAACAAATTGAAAATCAGTGCCTTTACATGGGCCAATCAGAAAATTGAGATTGCAAGACAAACTGCTTCCCTGAAATATGGAGAGACAGGAAAATCAAGAACAAGGCCAGGGCCAGGGCCAGGACTGTGGCTCAGTGGTTGAGCACTTGCCTTGCATACCTGAGACACTGGGTTCTATCCTTGGCACCACATACAAAAAATAAATAAATGAAATAAAGATACTGTATGTGTGTGTGTATATGTGTGTATATATGTGTGTGTGTGTGTGTGTGTGTGTGTGTGTGTGTGTGTGTGTGTGTATATATATATATATATATATATATATATATATAGAACAGGGCCAAGAGTTAACAACTATATAAATCAACGGTAGGAACACTGAAATGATAGTTTCAACAAATTGCTTGAGGCTGAATATTGATTCGATTGAGTCTGAGAAACTCCTGGGAACAGCAGTCTCAGGTGGGCTCCAACCCTTTCATGAACTTTACCTCTATACATCCTACTAGGTTCTCCCAATAAAAAGCCAAGAAACACCTCTGGTGGCTCTAGCATGGAAGAGAAGAGTAGCCACTGTAAAGTAAGTCTAGGACATTCTCTCATTTTCAGGGAAAAAGCCTTTATCAGAGCCTTCTGGTACTTGGAGGAAGAACATTTCTTATACTCCTACTCTTATATCCTCCTAAGGATATACTTATATCCTTCTCTCACTTCAGAGAAATAAAAGCAGAAAATAAACATTTATTAAGGTTACAGCTCAGGGACCCAGACAAATTAAAAGGCTGAGATTTAATCTTAAGATTAAAGAATGATTCCCTTCCCCCACACTATACTTCCACACCAGCAGCACTCCAGTACAATAACTGTGGATTACAACTATAAGGTATATACTCCCTAAGGAGGAGTACTTAATGAAGTAAGAAGTGAAAAAGGAGAAAAAAAAAACAAGGATCCTAGAGGAATTTGAAATCTCTGGTACCTATAGCAACAGCTAACATTAAATACAGCCCAACTCTTAGATTAACTTCAGTTATGAAGTTAATGAAGGTTTATTTACTTCAGTTTCCTTTACATGACATATTATGTCCCTCTTCCAACAAAAATTCACAAGTCATGCTGAGAAAAACACACTCTGAAGAGTCAAAGCAATTATTAGAATCAAATTCAAATATGACAAATATGTTGGAATTGTCAGACATAAAATCTTAAATACTTATGATTAAGATGTTACAGGCTTTAATAAATAAAGTAGAAAACATGCAAGAATAGATGGGTAATATAAGCAGAGAGATGGAAACTCTTAAAAGTAATCAAAAGTTAATGCTACAGAGCTGGGGTTGTGGCTCAGTGGCAGAGCGCTTGACTAGCACGTGTGAGGCACTGGGTTCAATCCTTAGCATCACATAAAAATAAATAAATAAAAATAAAAGCATTGTGTCCATCTACAAATAAAAAAATATTTTTAAAAAAGTTAGAAAAACTAACCTAAATCAGACATGCTTTTAATGGGCTTATCAAGTGGTCTAGACATGGCCAAGGAAATATTAGTATACTTAGATTGCTCAGTAGAAACTTCACAATGTGAAATGCAAAGAAGAAAACCAGAACATTACATCTAAGAATTTTGAGATAATTTCAGATGGTAAATTGGGTGAAATACCATAAAGGAAAAGAATAAAACAGAACAAGTATTTGAAATAAAAATGTATGAGGGCTGGGGATATAGCTCAGTTGGTAGAGTGCTTGCCTCACATGCACAAGGCCCTGGGTTCAGTTCCCAACACCCCCCCCCAAAAAAAAAGAAAGAAAAAAGTTGATGAAAATTTTCCAGAATCAATGACAAGCACCAAACCACACATAAGAAATTCAATCAGAAGAATGTAACAGAAAAAAAAAAAAGGTATACTTAGACGCAACACATTCAAACGGTAGAAAGCAAAAACCAGGAGAAAAATTTGAAAAGAGCTAAGAAAAAGACTTTACTTATGAAGAGTATGAATAAGACTTAATTCCAACTTCTTGTCAGAAATTATATAAGCAGAATGAGGAGGGAATGAAATACTTACAATGTTGAAAGATGGAAACAAAAATAATTGTTTTCTCCCAAAAGGTACATGTATGCCCCGACTCATGGTAACTTAGGAGTGTATCTTATAGATTGAACTGTGTCCCTAAGAATTCTTATGTTGAAGTCCTAAGCCTTAGCACCTCAGAATGTGACCTAATATGAATAGTTTTTGCAGAGGTAATAGATGAGGTGCTCATGGTAGGCTCTAAAGCCAATATATCTGGTGTTCTTATAAAAAGGCTGAAGTTGGATACAGATAAATATTTACAGAGTAAACATCATATAAAGATGAAAGCAAGTCAGAATGATGCTTCCACAAAGTAAAGAACACCAAAAATTGGCAGTAAACACCAGAAGTTAGGAGAGAGACATGAAACAGATTCTTCTTTGTCTTCAAAAGGAATCAACTCTGATGAAACCTTAACTATGATACAGTAGATTTTTATTATTTAAGCTACTCAGTGATTACAGAAGAGCTAGCACATTGTTACAGTGAACTTTGTCAGTAGAGTCTTTGTACTTGTAGTTAAGTGAAGGATCTTAATAAAGATAATTTAGGATTTAGGATGAGCCTTAAATCTAGTGATTCATGTGTTTATAAAAGAAAGGAAGGACAGATTGATACACAGAGAAGAAGGCTATGTGAAAATTAAGACAAAATAGAGTTATGCTACCACAAATCAGAAAATACCAGGAGCCACAGAAGCTGAATGAAGCAAGGAAGGATTCTCCCATATAACCTTCAAAGGGGATATTCTGACAACATTTCAATTGTAGGCACATGGTGTCTAAAACTGTGAGAGAATCAATTTCTGTTGCATTAAGACACTCAATTGATGGAAGTTCGCTATAGTAGTTCTAGGAAACTAATAACAGTTTGGTACCAGGAATTTAGGGTGCTGCTGTAACAAATACCTAAAATTGTGGAAGTGGCTTTGGAATTGGATAATGGGTAGAGAATGAAAGAATTTTACGGTGCACAGTAGGAAAGGCCTAGCTTCTTCTGAGAGCTCAGAAGGAAGGGAGAAGGATGAAAGACAAAACTGCTATCATTTTGGAGAAACTATGTATTTATTGGCAGGAACAGAATGTTACTAGACATTTGAATGTTAAAGGCACCTTTGTGAGATTTCAGAAGGAATTGGGGAACATATTATTGGAAACTGGAGGAATGGTGACTGTTGTTTTGACGTTGCTTACAGTAAAATATGAGAGAAAAGGGATAATTGAGTAAGGAACTGGTAAGTAAAAAGGAGCCAGAACATCATGAGTTGGAAAATTCTCAGTCTACTATAAAAAAAAATGATATAAAATGCTCTGGGAGAAACCAGAGCATGGACAAACATTTGCTGGAGATATGGGGAGTATAACTATTGTCCTATCAAGCATCTCAGCAGAAGCTAGGAATAGAGATAAGGTTAGCCATAGAACACTCTTGTCTAATGAAATGGATCCCCTTGATATATGTGGTATCCTACAAGGTTTTTGGAGCATTTATACCAGCAGAAATATTATCAGCTTAGACTGAAAGAGACAGAGATTAAATGAAAGATTTTCAGACCTCTAAATTTTTGTAGACAGGAAATGGACTGATAGAAATACTCAGTTTCAAATTACCCTTCAAGAAAAAAGAAGGCAAATCATAGGCCTAAATGTGAAAGAAAAGCAGTAAAGCTTCTAGAAGAAAACAGGTGAAGATCTTGCTAAGTTGCCCGGACTAGCTTCAAACTTGCAAACCTCCTGCTCTAGCCTCCCAAGTTACTGGGATTACAGGCATGCACCACCACACTTGGCTCAATAATTTTTTTATTTTAAACTTTTTTAAATTGATGAATTATAATTATACATAATAGTGGGATTCATTGTGACATATTTATACATGCACGTAACATAATTTGGTCAATATCATTCCCTAATACCTCTCTTTTTCTTTCCCTCCTCCCCCCACTCCTCTCCTTCCTCCATTCTACTGGTTTCCTTTCTATTTTCATGAGATTTGTTCCACTCCCCCCACCACCCGGCCCTTTCTCTGTAGTTTCCACACATGAGAGTAAATGTATGACCTTTGGCTTTCAAAGTCACTTTGTTTTGCTTAACATAATGTTAAGCAAACATAATATTCTCAAGTTCCATCCATTTTTCTGCAAATGACATAATTCTTTATGACTGAAAAAAAACTCCGTTGTGTATATATACCACGCTTTTAAAAATCCATTCATCTGTTGATAGACACCTAGGCTGCTTCCCTTATGTGGCTATTATGAATAGTGCTGCTATATACATGTGTACGCATATATGATATTTTATTCTGACTTTAATTCTTTTGGATAAATAACAAGGAATGGTAGAGCTGAGTCATATGGTGGTTCTATTCCCATTTTTTTGAGAAACCTCCATAGTGTTTATACTAATTTACCTTCCCACCAACATTGTGTAAGTGTTCCTTTTCTCCTACATCTTCCCAGCATTTATTATTATTTGTATCTTTAATGATTACTATTCTAACTGGAGTGAGATGAAATCTCAGTGTAGTTTTGATTTGTATTTCTCTGATGGCTCAAGATGTAATTTTTCATATATTTGTTGGCCTTTGTATTTCTTCTTTTGAGAAGTGTCTGTTTAGCTCATGTGCCCTTTTATTGATTGTATGGTTCACTTTTATGGTGTTAAGTTTTCTTGAGTTCTTTTTATATTCTGGATATTAATCCTCTCTTGGAAGAATAGCTGGCAAACATTTTTTTCCATTCTGTAGACTCTTCTTCCATGTTTTTGTTTCCTTTCTCTGCAGAAGCTTTTAAATTTGATGTAATCCTATTTATTAATTATTGGTATTATTTCCTCAGTTTTAGGATTCCCATTGAGTCATTGCCTGAGTCTGTATGGTGGAGTATTAACTCTACGTTTTCTTCTAGCAATTGTAAAATTTTGGTCTAATACCTTGATCCACTTTGAGTTGACTTTGTATAGGGTGCAAGATAGAGATCTAGTTTCATTATCCTACATACAGATACTCAGTTTTCCCAGCACCATTTATTAAAAACACTGTCTTTTCTCCAATGTACCTTTTTGATGCCTTTGTCAAGGATTAAATGACTGTATCTGTGCAAGTTTCTAAGACTGGAAAACTTTAGTTCTTCTCTTCTAGTTGAATCACATCTTTTGTTATCCATTTACCCTACTGGGACACTTTATTCTTAGAGAACCTATTTTTGGTAATGTTGCTTGATCTACATAAAGCATAAATGTATCTTTAGGTCTGAGAAAATGTATGGCAGACATAGATAAGAGGCAAAAATATTTTCTGGAATAATACTTTAATATAATTCTTAAAATGTAAATATAGCTAATAGATTCCTTAATGTAAAATTTCACTCACAATTAAGAATTAAGGGGAAAAGGCTGGGCAAGGTAGTGCATGTCTATAATCCCAGCAACTTGAGAGGCTGAGTCAGGAGGATTGAAAGTTCTAGGCCAGGCTTAGTAATTTAGTAAGACAATGTCTCAAAAAATAAAAAGGACTGGGGATGTGGCTCAGTGGTAAAGCAACTCTGGGTTCAATCCCCAGTACCAAAAGAAATTAAGGAAAAGAATGTTTCTCTGACTGTAATATGCTTTTTTAGATCCTTTTTGATACTCTGATTTCCCAATGACCATGCAATCTTAAACCCTATACTATTGGCATCTCAGCCTTAGATGACAGGAGCCACCCTGATTAACTCCTGGCAAAGGGAGTTCTCTGTCCCAGTGGAAAAGAACAGGCTTCTAGAATCCAAGGTAAGAATTCCCAATACAGTTTTCAATAAAAGTAGGATGTGATTAGGCATACAAATAGCTTATAGAAGATGCTAACTGCAAAAAATAATTCTATTTAATTAGGCCAGTGGATTTATTATATTGTAAGAGTATAGTTTATAAACCTAAGTGTCAGGAAATTTATTCAGTTATATTAGAGATTATTTTTTATGAACTAGACATGGCGAGCTCTTAATTACCTTCCTCTATATTGGTGGGTAGTAATAATGGCAATCTCTTTCCCTATTCATATTTGCAGCCTCTAAGCAAAAATTATAAATCACTGCAATACATATATCAGGAATATGATATAGTCATAATTTTTTTTAAAAAAATTTGTAGTTATAGATGGACAGAATGCCTTTATTTATTTTTATGTGGTGCTAAGGATCAAACCCCAGTGCCTAACACATGCTAGACCAGTTCTCTGCTACTGAGCTACAGCCTCAGCCCCCAGTCATAATTTTTAAATGAATGGAATTTTACTTTCAGGATCCTCACTTGTTTTTTATCATTCCCTTTCCCATGGTGTTTCCCTCTGCCCTGATATCCAGTGTTCTTATGTAAGCTTCCTACTTACCTATGATTTTCTTTAAGACCTTCAACTTATTATTTTTTTTCCTTTTCTTCTCTTTGTTTATATACAAACATCATTAACTTTTTTTTATTAACTTGTTCTGTTATTAAGTGAACTTTTAAATCTCTGGTAAACTATTTACCAATAATACTGTCACTCTGAAGAATACTCTTTGCATTTTAAGAAGATAATCTGGTACAAATATGGAATTAAATTTTAAAAAAGCCATGTAAAGACCATATAATGCTGGTTGGGAAACTTAATGCAGGAAGATTGTTTTCATTGTTCATAAATTTTATTTATATTACTTTTTTTTCTTCTTGATATTGGGGGTTGAACCCAAAAGCACTATACCACTGAGCTAAATCTCTAGCCCATTTTATTGTTTAAGATAGAGCCTTGCTAAGTTGCTTAGGGTCTTGCCAAGTTGCTGAGACTGGCCTCAGTGTTGCGATACTGCCGAGCCTGGGTGGTGCACACCTGTACTCCCAGTGGCTGAGGAGGCTGAGGCAGGAGGATTGCAAGTTCAAAGCCAGCCTCAGCAACGGTAAGGTGCTAAGGAACTCAGTAAGACCCTGTCTCTAAATAATACAAATAGTGCTGGGGATGTGTCTCAGTGGTTGAGTGCCCCTGAATTCAATCCCTGGTACAAAACAAAAACAAAAACAAAAAAAGTTGCTGTCTTCCTGCCTCAACTTCCTGTGTTCATAAATTTTAGCATGTAATCCAATCCATAAGCCATTTCATATATATTTATGAAAACAGTTGTAGTAGTCCTAACATATTTATAAAATGAAGTAAAGTTTAGAATTAAGAATGAATTGCCTTTATAAAATAAGCAGAACTATTCCTATATTAATTTCTATTCACTTGTGTTTTTTTATGTCTTCTATGACAAATTTGAAAAAAATATTGTTTCTAGGTCAGTAGTCAATTTCATCATTATTATAAAGATTAGTAAATCATACTGATGGGTGGTGTAATAAAGTGATCCAATTGTATAAATTAAGATGTACATAATTAAAATTCCATTTTAAGGTTTTTATTTCCTTTTTAGACAGTATAATTTAGGTTTGTAAACTTTGTTTATATAAATGCAGACTACTTTTTTAAGCAAATAATACAAGAATTTTAAAGAAAAGTAATGGTCTTACAGAAACTTAAGTTGCTGGTGGGAAAATAAGGCACAAATTTAGGCAAATTAAATTTCAATAATAAAGTCCCAGATAAGCTTTTCTACCTTGAGGGCAGGAAGAAGAAAAATCTGAACCAAGGTAAAAAATAATGACACTGAAATAGAAAATAGGTTAAGTACATGGTCGGAGAGTTGCTTGATTAAATGAAGAAAAGGAGAGGATTTAAGGTCACTTAGGTTATATTCTTAAAATACTGGAAAGCCAATTCTTCCTTGTCTATGCCACATCTTCTTCAGGCTCCACCTATTGGAGCATCTATTTTAGACAGCAGGAAGCAACCAAGAGTATTCCCTCACTGCAAGAGATCTATACTCCAGGAACTTTTATGGGCTAGTGAGAACAATTTATAGTATATACTATACTGTTTCTTTGAGAAAATATCCTTTATGTAATTGTGGACCAATCTGGAAGGCACCAAATTAAAAAGGGTCTAAATGGCATTTTCCTATAGGTAGGCAGCACATTTTAGTAGTTGCATGTGTGAGTTCTAGAATATATATTGGATTGTAATCTCATTTCTACTTCTTAATAATAATGTGTAATATTGTGCAAACTACTTACTGCCTTATTTTCTTTACCTATGAAAATGGAGCCATCTTCATATGACTACTACATTCAGCTAGAGAGTCAGCTCAGTTGGAAGAAGCTGGCCTCACTCAGCTAGTAGGTGATACTGGTTGTTGGCTGGGACAACTTAGTTCTCTTCCTTATAATCTCTGATGCTGCATGAACTAAAATGGCTTCCTTCCATGACACTTCAGGACAGTGCTCCAAGATGTCAAGAAGGAAGTTAAAAACCTCTTGAAGTCTAGACTCCAGAGCTCAAACATCATTTCCACTGCGTTCTGTAGGGCAAGCAAGACACTTAATCAGCCTATTTAAAGTTGATGTAGAAAAAGAAGACATCACCCCTAGAAGGGAGTTGCCCCAAAGAGGCATAAATTCAGAGATGGGAGGAATTTGTACCCATTGCCATTAAGCATTCTTCCACTTAGGTTCTGTTTTGAGGTACATGGGTTACCCCAGATTAAGATATTAGCTGAATCAAACAATGGGAATGAAAAAAACATATAAGACTACCATGTTGGGGCTGGGGAAGTGGCTCAAGCGGTAGTGCACTCGCCTGGCACGCGTGCGGCCCGGGTTCGATCCTCAGCACCACATACAAACAAAGATGTTGTGTCCGCCGATAACTAAAAAATAAATATTAAAAATTCTCTCTCTCTCACTCTCTCTTAAAAAAAAAAGACTACCATGTAGAGTTGTACTGATATTAAATTAAGAGAATACATCTGAAAGGTACACAGCCCATGCCTGGCATATAAGCCCTCATTCAATATGAATGATGATGGTGGTGATTTAATTATTAGAACAGCATTGGGGAATCAGTGAAGATGGGTCTTGGTGTTAAAAGTATTATTTTTTAAATTTTGACATTGTGCCTTTGAACAAGATAATTTGCAGTGGAAGAGACTGAAGAAATAGGAATCAGTTTCTCTAAAAGCTATTATAATAGACTAGATGTAAAATTAGAGTAGTAGTAGAATGAAAAGGACTGACGTAAATAAACATTTTGAAGAAGAAATAACTAATCCTAATTGATTTGACATGGTTAAAGGAAACTTTCTGAAGAGAAGAGGTAGAGAAGAAAGGCACAGTAAATCTCAGGGTATTGCTAAGTTCCTTTGGTAAAATGTTCCAGTCAAGTCCTATTAGTGTCACTTATGTCAGGGAGTCAGAACAGTAGAATGTGAATCAAATCTAGCTGTAAACTTCATCATCTAATATACAATTCTATAAACTCTATTGTGGTAGATGAGTGAAAAATTTTGCCTATCTTTCAGAACACAAATAAACCCTAAGTCACAGGCTTGAAAATTGTGTGGTCTCTTAGTTATATGTATTTTCTTTATAACCCCTTCTTTAGGTGAAGTTTTAATTGGAATAATTTGTAGTAGATTTCAGCTTACTGGAAGTTCCATTTGAGAAAGATTTTGATGTCAGGGTTTGGGGGAAGGGAGTAGTATGATTAATTACAATGTTTATTACAAATAAGTAAAAGACTTGGGGGTGACATAATGTTAACACATGTTAAAAGTATGAGTTTTATTAAATTAAAATTATGAAGTCACTTTATAAAGGAATAAGTGAACACAGTGCTTCATCACTTGCACATGCAATTTGGGAGTTACTTAGCAAATGGGAATAATGTGGGGCTGTGTATGTGTGTGTGTGTGTCTCTATGTCTGGGTCTGTATTTTACTGAGAATCAAACTCAGGACCTTGAATGTGCTAAGCAAGTACTCTATCACTAAGCTATAGTCCCAACCTAAATGGGAGTAATCCTTACTAGTTTACATACTTAATATTTTTTAAAATATTTATTTTTTAGGTGTAGATGGACACAACACAATGCCTTTATTTTTACGTGGTGCCGAGGATCGAACCCGGGTCCCACCCATGCTAGGCAAGCGCTCTACCCCTGAACCACAATCCCAGCCCCCTTCTTAATATTTTTACCCCTAAACTCTGTTTAAGCATTAAATTTTGTAGTGTCTTTGTTCACTTGAACGTTTTAGAAAAAAAGTCTCAAAGTTAATTCAGTTATTTTGTTTAACCATTTAAAATATTTCTAAGCAATGAAACATTTGATTCATTTTGTTATTAGAAGTTTTAATTTCTCCTCTTATTTATTTATTTATTTATTTTTGGTAGCCCACTACAGATTTTTTAATTGTTTCTGGCCTGCACTGTTAGTTACACTCTTCTTTTGTCTTCCCTATAGAAAGTCTATGTACATAAGGAATGTGCATATGTAAAAAATCTTCCTCAGATTTCTTTGAAATTAAAATTGTGTTGTCCTTTTCATTACCACAGTTAAGTCCTTTTGAAAGACGAAATATTTTAATTACCTAAAACATGACAACCAGTACCATGTCAGAATGCTGACTTTTTTTTTTTTTTTTTTTTTTTTTTTTGGTACCAGGGTTTGAACTCAGGGGCACTCAAGCACTGAGCCACCTCCCCAGCCCTATTTTGTATTTTATTAAGAGACAGGGACTCACTGAGTTGCTTAGAATCTCACTTTTTGCTGAGGCCTGCTTTGAACTCATGATCCTCCTGCCTCAGCCTTACAAGCTGCTGGGATTACAGGTGTGAGTCACCACGCCTGGCCTAGAATGTTGAATTTTAACAACAGAATATCTTCAGAAAAAACACATTACAAATCTTTTAGTGTAGTATTCCATTCTTATAAGGAAAGACTTTGACTGTTCTGCTGTGATTCTATTGCCGTGATGCTGTTGTGCTCTGCCAATTATAATCCACAGTATTGCTGATAAATCTTAAGAGAGTAATTTTTCAGCTTTATTGCTCTGATAGTATAGTTCTTAGCAGGGTTTTATGGTTACTTCTGAGCTCATTGCCTGTACAATATCAACTTTTCCCTTCCTTAAAAACAGAACCCAAATTATACTCAGAGTGGCAATGGGTTCTGCTAAAAATATACACCTTTCCATAGATGACCAGGGAAGAGAAAAGGACAGTGTTAAATCTTTACATTTGAAAAGTTATGTAAAATAAAATAAGTCAAACAAAATAGGTAGCATATGTAAGATGAATCAAAAAGAAATAGAGGGCTAGGAGTGTAGCATGTATGAGGCCCTGAGTTCCATCCCACATTCCATCCTCCTTGCACATTGCGAGATCCTGGTTTCGATCCTCAGCACCACATAAAAAAATAAATAAATAATTAAAGGTTAAAAAAATAATAAAATAAAAAAACTGTATAGGACAATGCAAAAGGTCAAACGTGTATGTCATAATTGAAAAGGAGGATGAGAGAAGAACAAGAAGGAAAAAAAGAATAGCTGTTATAAGGTTGTGGGGAGGGAATTAATGTAACATTCTCAAAGAAAAATGATGAAAGGTGCTAACTTACCAAATACCAAATATTATTTTAAGGCAAAGGTAATTTTTTTTTCTGTTTGCAGTCTCTTTTTTTAAATCCATGCATTATAATTATACATAATCATGGAATTTGTTGTTACCTGTTTGTATATACACATAATACACAATATAATTTGGTCTGGTTTGTTCTTAGCACCTCTCCTCTCCTTCCCTTTCTCTGTCCCTCTGATCTGCTTCCTCTATTCTGCTGTTCTCCCTTCTGTTTTTAAGGGATTCCGCAGCACAACATTTTTTAGGAAAAGACAATCTCTTAAGTTAACTGTGCTGGGACAGTTAATTATTCCATATGAGGAAAAGTTCAGTGGATTTCTATCCCACATATGCAATAATATCATCCATAGGTGGAATGTAGAATTAAATATGAAAGGAAACATTAAAAGGTATTTTACTAAGTAATGCAGAATACATTATGACCTCAGGGTAAAATATGCTTATAAATTTATAAAGTTGCAAAACTAACTTCATTAAAATGATAAACTTTTATTCAAAAAACAAAGTGAAAATCCAGCAACCATGTGGGAGAAGATATTTCTCACATACAGCCATCGTAGAATTCATAGAATATAAAGAACTACTTAAAGAAGAAAATGTCAAACATTTAAATATGAACAAAAGATTTGAACATACTATTTCATAAAATAAGAATTCTATCAATACACAATTTTAAAAAGTGGCCACCTCATTGGTGACTTGCAAATTAAGACAATAAAGTACTGTTTTATAACCACCAGACTGGAAATTTTTTTTAAATAAATTAATATCAAGTTTGGTTGGATGTAGGATAATGGGAATGCCTATGCAGTTAAGCTGTGGGAGAGTAACTAGCATAAGCACATTGGCAAATTGTTTGGCATTTTCTAGTAAAATTGAAGATAGCTGTGTTATAATTTAGGGCTATGCTTTTAGAAAGATTATCTAAAAAATATCCTAGAACATTGTGTGATTTGGCTCATCAGTGTCCAGAGGTAGCACTGTTATGATAACTACAAACTAGACACAATCCAATAGTTTATCCATAATAAAATTGATAAATAATTACATATATTAATGTTACAGTTCTGTATCACAATGTATACAAAGCATGCAGCAAACATGGATGAATTCAATTTATATAAGTTAAAAAACAAGTGACAATAAATTTAATGCAGTTAAGGATAAACAAATATAAAATTAAGATATAAAAAACAAGTTGAGTGGGTTACAAATTAGATTATGGTTACTAACCTCTTTTAAAATGAAGGGGTTTGCAGTTAAGGCCTTTGGAACGCAGGCAGTGTTCTGTTCATCTGTTTAGAATTACATATGATAACCTTATTTATTACATTGTGCATTTAAGGTGTTGGGGTTGGTACTAGAGGTTTAATCCAGGGATGCTTTACCACTGAGCTACATCCCCAGCCCTCTTCATTTTTTCTTTTGAAACAGGGTCTCACTAAGTTGCTTAAAGCCTCTCTAAATTGCTGAGGCTGGCCTCAAACTTGTGATCCTCCTGTTTTAGCCTCCCAAGTCACTGGGATTATAGGAGTACACCACTGTGCCTGGCTGTACATTTCTTTATCTTTTCTTTTCTTTTTCTTTTTTTTTTTTTTTTTTTTTTTTGGTACCAGGGATTGAACTCAGGAGCACTTGGCCACTGAGCCACATTCCCAGCCCTATTTTTTTATTTTATTTAGAGACAGGGTCTCACTGAGTTGCTTAGCACCTTGCCTTTGTTGAGGCTGGCTTTGAACTCACAATCCTCCTGCCTCAGCCGAACTGAGGGATTATAGGTGTGTGCCACCATGCCCAGCTCATTTAAATCTTAAATAACTTTATGTTCTTGTATACAGTTAATCATTCTAAAAGCTTAAAGTTCTCTAGATAAAAATTGCTTAAGACTTTTGAAAGCATGACTTTTTATTTAAATAATTAATGTGATTCAAAATGAAATATTTGAAAATATGTAAGTCTTCCCCTCCTTGTTCTGCTGCCCAACCCCTAGCACAGTAACTAGTGTTATTAAATATCTTTCTAGACAATTTGTATACATATATAAGTGGATTTGTGCCCACATTTTAACAACTATTATTAGCACACTATGTAAATTGTTCTCTTTCACACAGTTAATAGTACATCTTTTTTAATATTTATTTTTTTAATTATAGTTAGACACAATAACTTTATTTATTTTTATGTGGTGCTGAGTATTGAACCCAGGGCCTCACACATGCTAGGTGTGTGTTCTACCTATGAACCACAACCCCTGCCCCAATGGTACATCTTTTTTTTTTTTTTTTTTTTTTTTTTAGAGAGAGAGAGAGAGAGAGAGAGACAGAGAGAGAGAGAGAATTGTAACAAATAAACAAACCTTTATGCTGCACAATGAATTTGTTCCGATTTCTATAACAAACTGAATGTAATTAAATCTAGTATATAACTTCCATGGCAGTTACCAAGTAAACTATGGTTTCATGTATTGCTAGTTAAGTGACTCAAAGAGGGGAGATTTTTTAATACTTACATAGCTATAATACTTACATAGCTATATATTCATTGTTAACATTGTTTCTTGCTTGCTTCAGAATTTAAGGATGATCTTTTTCCTGCTCATTTCAAGGAAAAAAATATAGTGAAAAATAATAAACTTTTGAATATTTTTTATGGAAAACTGGAAAAACATTTATACTTTGAGAAGTTCAGATATTTACTGTAAAAAATGAACAGCTTATATGCACTATCTGTTGTGGTTTGGATATGAAGTGTCCTCAAGAAGCTCCTGTATTAATGTAGGTGTAACAAATTATTAGAGCTATGTAACCTAGTCAGTAGGTTAATCCATTTGATGGATCAATAAATATGAATGGATTACTGGGTGGTCATTGTAAGTAGCTGGGGTGTGGCTAAATTAAATGGATCACTGGGGTATATGCGTTGGGGATTATATATTTTGTTCCTGGTTCCTTCTCTCCCCCCACCCCCGAGTCCTGAGAGATAAGCAGCTTTCCTTTGCTATGCCCTTCTGCTCTGATGTTCTGTCTCATCTGAGGCACAGAGAAATGAAGTCTGCTGACCATGGACCAAGACCTCTGAAACTGTGAGCCTAAAATAAACTTTTCCTCCCTGAGTTGTTCTTGTCAGGTAATTTGGTCTATGCAATTTTTCTTGGCTGGAATATTTAAATGCAAGAGCTCCTCCAAGACAAGAAGTCACATTCATTCCTATCCAAATCCCTTTCTCTTCTACGGAAATAAGTTTTTCCTTTAATTGTTCATAACTGTTATGGTGGTAGATCCAAGTGATGAAAACATGGATGGCCTCTTGGTAACTAGGTGTCTTTGCCAACTTTTCAACACAAAACTTTTGAGGCATATTACTTTTTATGAACTCTTCAAAATGCTCCTCAAAGTAAGCACCAGTTTCCAATAATAAACCACATTAGTCATTCTTACCTCATTGTCATTCTCTTTCATAAACTTACAAACAGGTTATTGCCTTGCTATTGAAAAGGTTATTTGTATGATATTGGGAAGTGATATTTCTTTGCTATTCTTCCAAGTTCACCTCCTGCATGTCATACAACATAACCTCTAGTTCTTTATTTATCAAAGTACTCTAGCCACTGAAGTGAAACAGCTTCATTAAAACCATCAAGGAGGGCTGGGGGTGTAGCTCAGTGGTAAGAGTGCTTGCCTAGCATGTGTGAGGTGCTGGGTTCAATCCTCAGCACCACATAAAAATAAATAAAGGTCTAAAAAAAGATAGTTGCATAATTTTTAAAAAATCTTTAAAAAAACACGAATGAAAGCTCCAGTTTATTGTACTCCGAAAGACATTATTCTTTCATTAAACCATATTTTCATCTTTGTTCTTGTCAGATACCAGGATATTGGGTCCTTCCAATTTTAGGTCATGTGGAGTAATTTTGCCACAAATCTCCATGTCAACATTTTTAAGCAACATACTTCAGTGTTCTTATCTCTTATCCAGATAAGAGAATTATAAAATTCAGTATCAATATATTCTAAATTCTTAATGTTAAGGTTTTTTGTTTTTGTTTTACTTAGCACATAATTTTAGAATGCTAAAGAGAAACTGATAGGTGTAACTGTAGGTGTAACAAATTATTAGAGCTGTAACCTAGTCAGTAGGTTAATAAACTTGCCATGAAATAGTGCCATTGCAATAAATGACCAATGAAATGGAAGTATGAGATATGGTCTGTTAATGGTTGTTGGTGAATTTCTCTGTAGAAATACTTGCTTTTGCTTAAATACTCAAAATAGCAATACATTGGGTTCAAAACTTCATGTGAAAGCAAGAAGACCAATTCTCTTGGTTAGGCCACTATAATAAAGTCCATTTCTACTCTGAATATTATACATAATCTTCTCAAGTCATAAGGTTTTAATGGGTTGGATGGCATCTTCAAATAATATCTTCCAGGACACATTGTTCTATGATCAATGGGTACTGTGTTAGACTGGCACAAAAAATGAAAGTGACGAAGTGTCCACCTGAAATTTTGTTCAAAAGCAATTTGTGGGCTGACTTTACTTAACAGATGACTTCCCATTGTGATAATCTTTGAATGCTGTTCTTGGACAAAATTATTAACACCTTCCCAAGCGTACCTAATTTCTTAGTCTTCTATTAGGGTTTCCTTATCTGTAAGCCTTGAGTTCTTGGGTCTTCCCATTGATTATTCTTGTTAGGACCCATTTTTTCCCGCAAGTCTGGTGGCAAAAGTCATATGGGTCATTTTCTGCAGCTAACATTGAAGCTGAATAGAGGCACCATTGGTTGGACTGTTACATAGTTCTCTGAAGTTGTTTCCCCTGAGATTGGCACTTTTCAGAATTTTGAATGGACTCCATGGTGGACTGCTGCCATATTGTTGTTCTGGCTTATGATCCAGATGAATTCTCCCATGATCAATTCTTCTCTCTTAACCTGCAGGTAAAGTTTGTTGTTTCCCCCATGTGGTAGTTTGGGCATTATGATCCACATAATAGTTTTATTTTTTTTAATTTTGTTTAGTTGTAGATGGACACAATATCTTTATTTATTTATATGTGGTGCTGAGGATGGAACCCAGTGCCTCACACATACAAAGCAAGCTCTCTACCATTGAGCCACAACCCCAGCCCCCACATAATAGTTTTGTTTAATTAGTACTAGGGATTGAACTCATAGTTGCTCTACTACTGAGCTACATCCCAAGCCCTTTTATAGTTTTTATTTATTTTTTTGTTAAAATTTTGAGACAGGGTTTTGCTCAATTACCAATCTATCAAGCACAACTGTCAATTTACTGGTTTGTACTATGCCATTCTTGTTTTCCAAGGAAAGCTTTAATTGTTCTTTCACTCTTCACAGTTTTTTTTTAAATCTTTATTTTATTTATTTACTTTTATGTGGTGCTAAGGATTGAACCCAGGGCCTTGAACATGCTAAGCAAGTACTCTACCACTGAGCCACATCCCCAGCCCCTCTTTGCAGTTTTCTGTTATGCATTAACAGACCTTGTTTTAAAAGCACTTGCTTTTAAAGTGTGATAGCTACAATGAAATTCCAGTAGTCTGTGGGGTTACAGGTAGGGTTTGCTGTTCATCCCATTTTGAATTAGAACTAGTGGATGTTTTAAAATTACTGCTGTTTTAAAATTTCCTCCATCTATAACTATTTCTGTATATTAGAAAACCAGTTCTTTTTTTAAGTTTGGCACTAGGACGGTTACCTATAACTGCAACCTTCCACTGTGGCTATTACTACTGTCAGACCTTGGTGAAGCAGTGGCAGTATGCCAAAATTCATCTTAAACTATTATCAGAAGACATGCTTCTTTCTTTCAAGGAACTAAGTGGTGAGGAGACAGCTCCTGCCCGAAGATGCCAGCAACCAGGCTGCCATGGCAGGAGGAGCACCTCCTAACAGTAGGGGGCATCCTGCTGCTGCAGGTGTACTGGCAGCAACCTGCTACAGCCACTAGGAACTGTATACTGCTTTATTGACACTACCCCAGTACCACCCTAGGCACCTGCCACACCCAGATGATTACTTTTGCCTATTTTTAAAGAGTTATTTTGTTGTTGAGTTCTTTATATATTCTCAATATTCAACCCTTATCAAATACGTGATCTGCAAATATTTTCTTCCCTTCTGTAGGCTGTCCTTATACTCTTGAGTAAATTGATGCTCAAAATTTAAAAAGATTCTGACAAACTCCAACTCATCTATTTTTTTCTTTTTTCCCCCTATATAATTGGTGTTATATCAGACTCCATTGACAATACCAAGATAGTAAAGATTTCTTGTAAAATATGTATGGTTTTAACTCTTTAATTTAGGTCATGGATTCATTTTTATTTTATGTGTGGTGTGCGGTAGGAATTCATTCCTTTGCTTTCTCACTGTGAACAGCCAATTGTCCTAGCACAGTTTTTTCTTCTCCAATGAATGGTTTTGATGCCCCTATCAAAATCAATTTTGGGCTTATTTCTTATGCCCTCAGTTCTATTTCATTGTTCTGTGTCTACTCAGATGCCTATAGTACACTGTTTTTTATTACTGTAGGTATGTTTTGAAATCTGGAAATATGAGACTTTCATTATGGTGTTTCTTTTTAAATGTTACATTTCTTTTTAGTTTTTATTGGATCTTTTAGTTATACATGACAGTAGAATCCATTTTGACATAATGATGAAAGCATGGAGTATATCTTGTTCTAATTCACTCCCCAGTACCTCTCCTTCCCTTTTGCCCCTGTCCTCTGCTCTCTTCTCTCTATTCTACTGATCTTTCTGCCACTTACCCATAGTTATTTTTTAAATTAATTTCTTGAGGATGTGTACACAGTGGTGATTCACTGTGGCACATTCATATATGTACATAGGAATTTGTCAGATTCATTCCACTGGCTTTCCTTTTCCCATTCCCACTCCCTACCCTTCATTCTCCTCTGTTCCACTGAATTTTTATTTTTTTCTTTGTTTTATCTCCCCACTCCTTATTGTGGATTAGCTTCTATAAATCAGATAAAATATTTGAACTTTGGTTTACCAGCAAATGTCATAAAGTCATTCGTCTTTATGACTAACACTTCATTGTGTATATATAACACTTTATTTTGTGTGTGTGTGTATACATATATAAACACTTCATTGTGTATTCAGTTCATCTGTTAAAGGGCATGTAAGTTGGTTCCACAGCTTAGATAGTAAGAATTATGCTGCTATAAACATTGATATGCCTGCATTACTACATTGATATACTGCATTACTATAGTATGCTGATTTTAAATTCGTTAGATACATACCAGTAAAAATGGTGATTCCATTCCTTTTTTTTTTTTTTAAGGAATATCCATACTGCTTTCCAGAGTGGTTGCACCAATTTATCATCTCACTAGTATATGAATGTACCTTTTGCCCCATAGCTTCATCAACATTATTGTTACTTGTATTCTTCAAAATTGCCGTTCTGACTGGAGTAAGATGAAATCTCAGTGTTATTTTATTTGCATTCCTCTAATTGCTAGAGATGTTGAACGTTTTTTCAAATAATTATCAACCTTTTGTATTTTTTTGAGAAGTGTCCATTTAGTTCCTTTGCCCATTTATTGATTGGGTTCTTTATTTTTTTGTGTGTGTTTTCAGTTTTCTCTGCATCCTGGATATTACTGTCCTACCTGGGGAGCAGGTGGCAAAGATTTTTCTCCCATTCTCTAGGTTCTCTCTTCACACTCCGTAGTTGTTTCCTTTGTTGTGAAGCTTTTTAATTTGATGCCATTCCATTTATTGATTTTTTCAGTTTTGCTTCTTGTATTTTAGGAGTCTTAGGGAAATCAGTTCCTGAGCCAACATGGAGTGTTGGGCCTACATTTTCTTCTAGCAGATGCAGGGTTTCTGATCTAATTCCTAGGAATTTGATCTACTTTGAGTTGTTTTGTACATAGTGAGAGACGGGTTAAATTTTATTTTATTACATATGGATTTCAAGTTGCAGCATCATTGTCAAAAAGGCTATCTTTTCTCTGGTTTTGCACGTTAGTATAAATGTATTTATGTGGATTTGTCTCCCTGTCTTCTATTCTGTTCCATTGGTCTTCATTCCTGTTTTGGTGCTGATATCATGCTGTTTTTGTTACTGTAACTCTGTAGTGTAATTTTTTGGTCTTGTAATGTGATGCCTCCTGCTTCACTTTTCTTGCTGAGGATTGTTTTGACTATTCTCGGTCTTCTTTTCCCAAATGAATTTCATGACTTGCCTTTTCTATTTCCATGAAGAACATATTGAAATTTTGATGGGAGCTGCATTGAATCTGTATAGGGCTTTTGGTAGTACAGACATTTTAACAATATTAATCTGTCTATCCAAGAACATGGGAGAAATTTCTTCTAAGTTCTTCAATTTTTTTCTTTAGAGTTCTATAGTTACTTCACCTCTTTTGTTAGACTTATTCCCAAGTATTTTATTATTTTTTGAAGCTATTGTGAATGGGAGTTTTCCTAATTTCTTTTTCAGCAACCTTTACCTTTATCATTGGAGTATAGGAATGCAATTGAGTAATGGGTGTTGATTTTGTGTCCTTCCTGCTCCTTTGCTGAATTTTAAGTTTTCTGATTTTTTTTTTTTGTCTTCTAAATATAGGAGCATGTCATCAAAAACAGATAGTTTGAGCTCCTTTTTCTATTTGTATTACTTTAATTTTTCTTTTCTTGCCTAACTGCTCTGGCTATAGTTTCAAGAACTATGTTGAATAGGAGTGGGGAAAGTGGGCATCCCTGTCTTGTTCATATTTTTAGAGGAAATGCTTTGTTTTTCTCCTTTCAGAATATGTTGGCATTGGGTTTGTCATATATTACCTTTAAATTATGGAGGTATCTGCCTTCTATCTCTAGTTTTCCTAATGTTTTAAACATGAATGGATGCTGTATTTTGTCAAATGTTTTTTCTACATTTATTGAGATAATTGTGTACTCCATGTCTTTAAGTCTATTTATGTGGTGAGTCACATTTATTTATTTCCATATGTTGAACTAGCCTTGTATTCCTGGGGTGAAATCCACTGGTGGTATACTGTCTTTTTAATGTGTTTTTGTAGGCAGTTTGCAGTATCTTGAGAATTTTTTGCATATATGTTTATCAAGAATATTTGCTTAAGTTTTCTTTCCTTGATGTGTCTTTGTCTGGTTTTGGTAAGAGGGTGATACTGGCTATATAGAATGTTTGGAAGAGCTCACTCCTTTTCTATTTCATGACATGATTACAGGATTGATATTAGTTCTTCCTTAATAGTCATGGAAATTTGGCTGAGAATGCATCTGGTCCTGCACTTTTCTTCACTGGTAGGCTTTTGATGGTGTCTTCACTTTTGCTACTTGAAATGGATCTGTTTTAAGTTTTCTATTTCTTAGGTTAGGTCATATATCTCTAGGAATTTGTCCATGTCTTAAAAGATTTTCTAGGTTATTTAAGTATTAATTTTCAAACTAATTTCTGATCATCCTATGGATTTCAGTATCCTTTTTCATCGTGGATTTTAATAATTTGAGGTTTTTCCCTCTTTCTTTTGGTTGTTTTTGTGTGTGTGTGGTGGGGGGGGGGGTTCATACATTCCCTGTATCATGTTAAGTTCATTTTAATGTTTGTGAGTATATCTGTTGGAAAAAGTCCCAGAAGCTTAAGTGCTAGGACAGAGTTTGTACACATTTTTTTCTTTTTTTTTTTTTTTGCCAAATTACATTGCCATCAATAATATATTAAAGTGCCTGTTTCCATGTCTTTATAACACAGTAAATTTATTAAAGTTTTGAACTTTTAAAGAAAAGTTTAATAGTTGCAAAACATGTTGTTAAAGTATAGTTCAGTTAACATTAATCAGATTATCTTCCTATATAGAACTGTTGAAAAACTGTTTACTATTTGATTATATCCTCTATCCCTTTTCCTGCTGTGTAATTGTTAAATTTTTCTTATTCACTTGTTGAGAAGTGCTTCATATAGCACAGGAAAATTATATTATTACTATGTACTTTTCTCATTTTTATTACTTTTCTTGTTTGTCTTTTGTCCTCAATGATTTTTCCATATAGAAATTTAATTTATATGTGTTTGAATTTATCTATCTTTATTATGGCATCCACATTTTGAGTCAGTTCAAAATTTTTTCATTAGTTATAAAATAATTCAGTATTGTTTTTTATTTATTTCTACTAAATGTTATTTTATTTCCCAGTATTATTTGTTCAGGAGAATTTTTGAGGAACTAACATGTTTCTGTAGTTCCCCAGTACCAGAAAAAATATCTTGAAATTCATGAAATATTGGAGGAGAAGATAAACAGAATTCTGGGGAAATGAACTTATTTAAACAGGATAGTCCTAGATCTTTTTGGGATAACTGACATTAAATATATGAGTAAAACCTAGCAATCAAAGGAAGATCAAACAAAATAGTGGACCTTGGTGGAAATATAATTAAAAGAACAGAAAATAACTCCCAGAACAGCCTAGTGTATTAAAGAAGCAAACATAAAACAAAAAAAATATGCCTTTATAAATTAAAAATAAATTTCCTAGAATTAAACTTTAGAAGTGGAAATTTCCCAGTACAGAGAAAAATTATACATATTTCCCAAACTTTTAAAAATCCTAATTGATTAAAGATGACAATACAACAATTATCACCAAAACTGAAAAATTATACTGAACCTATGGATGGAATGAAACTATTATTTTTAATTGAAATAATTTCATAGAAAACCCAGTCAAATAAAAAATTGTTAGAACACTATTCTGCCAAATAACCAGTTAAAAAGATAGCATAAAACAAGGTATGTTCCCAAAAGGAGATTGTCAGAACCATCAGAGAGTACATAAATCTTCCATGGAAACAAATTTAAAGCTTTTACTAGGTTATAAAATGTCTTAAAAGTAGGTGATGTTCAACCTCTTGAATTAAGTTAACCTCAAAATTTCAACTAGATATTTTGAAACTTCCAAGATTTTCACTGGCTTAATTATAAACAAATAGACCCAGAATGAGATTTTCAGAATAATTCTCTCTCTCTCTCTCTCTCATATATATATATATTCAATGTCTTCAATAATAAAACATATAAATAAAAAGTGGAGATAAAATACATTATAATTATTGCCAGTGGAGATAAAAGGGAATATTAAGGGAATGAGGATTAACCATTGTGTCACAATTAATTCATCTGCTCTTGGACACTGGGTTGTTGTTACTTTAAGGGCTATTATGAATAAAGCTGGTATTAATGTTCTTGTATACAACTTTGTGTCATTGTTTTTGAATAGTATCATTTTACATTACCATGAGCAATACATGAGAGTCCCAGTTTTTCCTCATCTTTGCTAAAACACAGTATTATCAATTCTTTTAATTTTAGCCACTTGTATCATGTGAATGTTTACTTTGGGCTTAATGCCTTTTTCTCTTTTTAATGTGAAAATTTAGAAAAAAATTTTAAATATAAGCATATAATGCTTTAATTTCCATTTTGTGCATTTTATCACCCCTAAAACTATGAAATGTTTTCCAGTTCAAAATATTTATGATTTCTTCACAATTTCTTCTTTAATCCTGAATTGAGAATTGTGTTTAATTTCCAAATATTTTTCCAAACACCTATTGTTGATTTCTAATTTAATTGTTTTGTAATTCATAAAATCCTCTATGATTTCATTTCTTTTAGATTTGTTGAGATTAGTTTTATATAGCATATAGTCTATTTAGGTGAATATAGTCTGCTGTTTGGTATAGTTTTCTGTGTTAATTAGGTTCACTTTGTTGGTAGTAATGACCATGACTTTATTATATCCTTATTGATCTGGTACATCTTTTCAGAACTTCTAAGAATGGACTTCTTTTTTCTTTCAGTTAAAGGAAGCTCATTTAGTTACCTGCAACCTGAACAGATGCTGTCTCATTCCTTTCTCTTTTTTTTTTTTTTTTTTTTTGGTGCTGGGTATCAAACTCAGGGCTTGGTGTATGCAAGGCAAGCACTCTACCAACTGAGCTGTATCCCAGCCCTTTCTTCCTGTTTTATGTCACTTTTCTATTTTTTTCTTTTGGAATAGAAGTATCTATTCTCTGAATGTCCCACTGTTAAATTTTGGAAGCACATAACTTGCTGGTTTCACAGGTTCACAGCTGGAGAGGAATTTGGATCAGGATGAACTGTAACTTGAATCTCACCCATTTTTTATTTTGATAATATTTAGATGAGACTTTTTCAATTGATGCTAAATGAGTTAAGATTTGGAGGAGTAGGCTGGGCGTAGTGATGCACACCTATATTCCCAGAGGTCAGGAGACTGAGGCAGCAGGATTGTTGAGTTCAAAGCCAGCCTCAGCAACTTAGTGAGGTCCTAGGAAACTCAGCAAGAACCTGTCTCTAAATAAAACGGAAAAATGACCTAGGCACATGGGCTAGTGGTTAAGCGCCCCTTGGTTCAATATCTCGTACCAAAAGGAAAAAAAAAATATCCAGAGGACTGTTGGGATGGAATTATTTTTCACATGAAAGGAAAATGAATTGGGAGAGGGGGCAGGTGGAGAGCTCTTTACTGAATGTGTTTCCCCCAAATTCACAATTGGGAACCTAATCCTCAATAGGGTGATAGTATTTGAAGGTGGAACCTTTGGGAGGTCCTTAAATCATTAGAGTGACACCTCAGGAATGAGATTAATACACTTCTAAAATGGGCTGCACTTTGCCCCCACTTCTTCCATGTGACATGCCAGAGAGAATATAGCCATCTGGAAATGAAAAAGCAGACCTTCACCAGACAAAGGATTTGCCAAGACTGTGATCTAGGAATTTCCAGCTCTGTGAGAATAAAATTTGTAAACCATCTACTTATAAATGTGTTTTTAAGGAAACACTTTTAAGCATGAAGTGAAAACACAGAGAAGGCAGCTAGAGTAAAAAAGGCATTATCTTGAAATGGTGGCAACAGTTAAGACCTGCCAAAGAAAAGAAAAAAGGCCAACATAGAATTTTATGACCGTGAAAATATCATTAAAAAGTGATTATGTATGTTTCTGAAAAATAAAAACAAAAAATTTGCTGATAGCAAATCCACAATAGCAAAAGTGAAAAGGAAGTAGAGAATTGAAGGAAGTAGCTAACAGCAGTGAAAAAGGATAAATACATAAAACATGTTGATGGTAAAAACAATAATGGTAATATATTATGGGGTTGTAAAGATGTGTACAATTAAAATGCCTAATGATGATAACACAAAAGGAGAGCAAATGAATTTCTAATGTCCCAATGTTTTCAGGGAAATGGTAAAAGGAATAATTTATATTCTACTGTGAAACTAATAGGTTAAGAATACATATTGAAATATCTAGGCAAAACACTAAAAGAAAAGTGAATAGTGAATTCATAAATACAGGTTAATAGAGGAGGGAAATATATTTGTTTAATCCTAAAGAAAGCAAGATGTAAGAATCAATGAAATATAAAACATACAAACAATATAGAAAGTCAATGAGCCCCATTATAGACCCTTTGGAAAAGTAAATAAACTTGATAAAAACCCTACTGAAATTCCTGAAAAACCATCCATGTTTGACACTTAATAATACATTAATGCAATTTACCACATTAATAGGTTAAGAGAGAAAAGCCATGTAGTCATTTTGAATGGTTCAGAAAAAGCACAATTAAATTCAATACTAATATATATATTTAGGGCTGGGGCTATAGCTCAGTGGCAGAGCGCTTGCCTAGCATGTGTGAGAAACTGGGTTTGATCCTCAGCACCACAATAAAAATAAATGAATAAAATAAAGGTATTGTGTTCATATACAACTACAAAAATATTAAGAATATATATTTTTATATATATATTGAAAGTTCTTTTGGCCAGCCAGGAATATATTCTCATAAAGAACATTATCAAAGTTCTGTAGTCCACATCACTATTAATTTTGATAAATGAATATTCCTGTTATAATCAGAAGTAAAATATCTTCTTTGATCATTACTCTTC
Source organism: Spermophilus citellus (assembly GCF_964194105.1). Classification (NCBI taxonomy): domain Eukaryota; kingdom Metazoa; phylum Chordata; class Mammalia; order Rodentia; family Sciuridae; genus Spermophilus; species Spermophilus citellus. The sequence goes on along the minus strand of NC_138192.1, from coordinate 110,383,381 downwards.
ATTAATGAACTGGCTAGCCCATCTGGTATGATTGGAATCCCCCGAATAATAAAAGTATTAGGATTGAATGAAAGAAATTAAGCTGTTATATATAACATGTTTTAATAACAGGAGACTAAAAGAAGTTATAAATATATTAATAGAATAAAGCGTAACACAGTTGTGGAATGTTTAATATAAAAATCCATTGTATTTTGAAAACCATTTTGTAGTTGAAACAGTAAATATTGAAATTAGGAAAAAAACATTTTTAAGGCTTTTACAGAAGACAATTACAGAGTTTGAAAGAAAATAAATAGGACCTAAATGAGTGAAGATAAATGCAAATTGTGGATTCTTTTCTCTTTATGGAGATAAGATGGGAGAAAGGCCCATTTTCATGGACATTGCTTTTCATTTTGACAAGCAGAAAAAGGGTTGGTCACACCTTACCAGATTAATGGCTTCATTTGCTTCTCTCACTTATTCTATGTCATTTTAAAGCTTTCTCCCAGGTGACTTTAGCACAACTTTCTTTTGTTAGTTATTCAGATATTGTATTATAATTGTTAACTATCTAGCATGTAGTTTTGAAGCAAAATCTTCTCAATTACTTATTTCCTTATAGACTCTGCCTTCAAAAGAAACATTTTTAAACACTACACAAATGTCTTGCCTACAATCAACTTCAGCTTGGAGTAACTGTGAACATAATTCAAAATCTCAGATATTAAGAGAGCATGTTTCAGAGTTAGATTCTTCTTTCCATTCTGTTCTATCATTACCATCAGGTAAGCCTCCTTATAAACATTTTGTAAGTATCTCTGAATATTTCCTATGATAAAATCTAATCTAATATGGGGAAAGATAAAATTTTATCCATTATTTAGTCATTAAAACTAAACAATTCTCATATAGGAATTTAATCTAGTCACATGAGGAGTTAATGTCCTGTGAAAATTGATAAATTCCATATAAACCAATTTACTTTGGGTCAATAATTAGCTTTTAATCTTCTTTGGTAATTTTTGAGCATTTTATTGGTAATATGGCTGTTGTTAAAATGTTTCTCAGTACTAATCTAGTATTTTTCTAATTTGCTATTTTAATGGAGTTTTCCCTATCATTACTTAATATTCATTACATAATACCATAACATAATATTCCTCCATTTATAACTTACATTGAATTTCTTCAAGTCGCATGAAAACTGTCCATCCACAGGTCTACTTTTGAACCTTAGGTAGATCTATAATCTATGATATATATATATATATCTGTATCCTTAAGGTGGTTTTAGATTTTCATTTCTTAAAATTTTTCTGGAACCTCCCTGGTTTTGTCTATATTGTATCTAAAGTAAATATTTCATGCCAAAAGGAAACATTTCTTACATTTGTTATCTCAGGTTCTTCTCTTTATTGGGGAATTTATCAACTGGGCTTTGTTTCCTTTTAAATTTGTGAAAATAACCATCTGTTAAGTTTTCAAAATCTGCTTAAAATCTGAAAACATTACTTTTTATAATTTGCTCTTTATACACATTTCCTTGCCCTTATCCATATTAAAGTGGCATTTTAGCTATGCCATTCTTTAAAATAAGTTCCCAACAGGAATTATTTTAGTCCATCTTTGAGAAAACCTTTATAGTAGGAAAAAATAGTATAACAATAGCAACGCAGCTAACATTTGGTTTTAGCATACACTGGGCCCTGTGTATATTACGCATATTACATTTTGTTGCTTTATTCTCACAACCCTGTGAGAATAAATACTACCATCCTTTTCATCTTACAGGTGAGAAAATTAAGCTTAAATATGCATCTATCACTATGCAGCTAGCAAATGATGGAACTAGTTCATCTGAGATAGTCATTCTCCAGAACCATGCTCCTAATCACTGCTCTTTACTCTTTTATTAGCAAGTTCACTTACTTCTCTGTTGAAATAACTTTGAAAGCTAGTTAAAATATCCTTCGGGTCTATAAAAAATTCCAGACTAATATAAGATTAGTTTCCTTACCAATTTACTAGGTAGGGTTATTCATTCGTCCCTGCACTCATGAGTATAAATACAAATAAATCCATCAGGGAACTTTTATTCTAGTTAAAGACAACTGAAATGTAAAGTAGTACTAAGAAAGGTACATAGGTACTAGGGATCTTCTCAGGTTAAATCATGTTTTCCCACAATTCAGTGGTAGAATAGGTGATATTTTCTTTCTAGATAGTTATGTTTAGGCAACTGGAAAGTACCAGAACCCTGAAATATGTAAGGAGCATTGTAAGTGGAAACATTTATATATTCTCATTTTTGTCATCTGTCGTTTGGGACAAATTCCATGACATTTGTGAACAATTGTTTTGTTGTTTTTGCATCTTTTTATATTTGAGGAAGAGATACACCTTCTCTTCGTTTAAAATCCAGAAACTTCCTGGGTCTATCATAATTTATAACAAGTTTTCTTAAAAATGAAAGTTTTGCTTCTTTCAGTATCAAAACTTTCATCAACTGCTTTATGAACTATTTTTTATTTGCATCTCAGGGAAAAGTTTACAGTCTCTCTAAATAATAGAAACATGAATAGCTTTGAAAGATGGTTTTTACATTCTTTTACAATTTAATTTTAGGAAGACAGTTTATCAGTAGGTTTTAATCTTTGTAAACGTATGTTCATTTAATACTAGTAGACTAAGGGAATGTGAAGTTTGATGTTTTCATAAAAGGTTACATCTGAATTATAGCAATGTTCTCCCAAGTAACTAAAAACTATGATCTCTTTTGGAATCCTCATTATTTCAATTACGGTTTATGGGGTTGAGAAGGAATTGATTCTGTCAGCCAGGTTTTGCTATAGATTTTCTTAAAGACATTTTGGGTGCATTTGTTTTCATTACCTATGAGCAATATTTATTAATACTAATAAATGCTATATTTCTTACCTACTATTTTAGGAAGTTCACAAATATATCCCAATCAATAATTTCTAAAATATACCTTGAAAGGATTTTGCCACTTCTGATAGTTCTCATTTTTCAATTTTTGTATATTTTTCTAAATGCATGTGCTATTAACTAGTCATAAAGAGTGGTGTTCACTGAAAGTACTTTATTTTTCCAGATGTGCCTCTTCATTTTCATTTTGAAACATTATTTAAAAAGACTGAAATAAAAGGAGATCTTGCTGAAAATAAAACTGTGGGCGACTGTATCATGTCACCATCACCTGGTATGTCATATTTACAAATCTTGTACTTTCTATTCCTTTTTACCTCCTTATGCCTGTTATTTTTGCAGCCTAATAAAATTTAACAAAAGAATGAATGTAAATCCTTAATTTTTAATATTCACTTTTCACAAATCACACAAACAAAAAGAAAATACATAGCAGCTATATAGCATGTCTGGAGGTACCCTGGGTTTCATTCCCAGCACCAGAAAAGGAAGAAAAGGAAAAATACATAAGAATCATTGAACAAGAAATGTGTGATAACTATTAAATGAAAATTATGAATTATTAATAATTTAAATAAAAATAGTTAACCAGCATTCCTATATGGTAAAACTAACAAGCATTTCAGTTCTCTTTATTACTTCCTGTTTAAAAATGCAATGTAACCTGACATTCTAATTGATTTGATTAACTTAAAATAATCCCACAATTCACTGGGTAGAATAAGCAGCGCAAAGTATAAAAGGAATTGCTGGAAATTTTCAGAAAATCTCTACTGCAACCACATATAAAGGCATGCCAAAAAAAAAAGCCTATAATAACTAATTAGCATAGATTTTATTTTGCTTATAATTATGAAAACAAATTCATAAGGCAGACAACATAGTTTGTATTTTATGTTCAGGATATCAATGGGAAAATGGAGAACCATTCAGTAAACAGTATATTAGTCTTTGATTAAATATTTTTTACACATTATTTTCACTTGAATCAGAATAAATTTTAATTCATATGAAGAATTTTTAATAAGATTAAAATTACATAAAAATACTTAAATTATACTCAGAGCTGGGGTTGTGACTCAGTGTTATAGCATGCTTGCCTAGCATGCGTGAGGCACTGGGGTCGATTCTCAGCACCACATACAAATAAATAAAATAAAGGTCCATCAACTATATATATATATAAAATAATTATTTCATTTGAGTGCTCCAAAATGGTGTGAAGGTTTTAGCTATGCTTGGAAGCAATTACAAGAAAGTCTGCAAAGTTAAAATCTTAATTTACCTCAGTTTGTATGACTTTTGATATTATCTGCAGATGAAATAATTATCTACCTCAAAAACTCAAGAGCCAAATGGATGCCAAATTCCAAATTAATGGAGTTTTACTATTAAAATCAGCAGCTTTTATAAATACCAATAACTAGATAGAATATGTAAAGGAATAAAGTATTCTAAGCATGTGACAATGAAAATATACCTCTGACTAAACTTAAGAAGCTACATAAATAAAAGGGTTAGAGGATTTTCCTATATGGAAATATCCCATTCTTACTGAAAGACAATGCTATAAACTTAAGGTGTCAATTTTCCCAAAATTAACTTATACACAGAATGTAATTCTAATCAGAACCACAAGGGTATTCTTTTTGAATAAAAGTTATTCTGAACTTTATCTCAGAAAACGTTGAAGAACAGCCAATAAAATTCTTTTAAAGGGGCTGGGGTGGTGGCTCGGTGGAAGAGTGCTTGCCTTGCATGCATGAAGCACTGGGTTCGATCCTCAGCATTACATAAAAATCAAATAGATTATGTCAACCTAAAACTGAAAAAATATTTAAAAAAAGATTAAATGGAGAATGTGTCAGATATCACAATGTATAATAAAGTTCTAATCATTAAAATTTGTTGATATTAATGAAAGCCAGATCAAATGAACTAAATAAAAAAAGTCTACAGACAGACCCAAAGGTTGAATGTATGATAAAAAGTGGTATTTTCCTATCAGTGTGAAAAGGGTGGCTCAGTTAATTGAATATTGACCAAAACAAATTCCTATGATGCATTCTTTGTATGGCAGCACTGGTTGAAGAACTTTGTATTAGTTAATTCTTTTAATCCATGGGGTAGGTGTTATTATCCTTAAATATCCTGTCCCAAATCACAGTTGAGTAGTGGCAGAGCTGAAACTCAAACCCAATCATTCTGGCTCAAAGTCCATGCTCTATTTAAACAACCAACTCTCACACATAATCTGTGGCATCAAATAACTCATTAGATGAGATTGATACCTCATACAGCACATCAAGTTTAGATGAACATTGAAAATACATTTGAGATGGATTAAATGTTAAAAATGATGTCTTTTTCAAGAATCAGAAGAAAAACTAGGTATGTTTAGTGATAACTGTAACAGTAATGAAAATGACAATAGCCAACATCTACTGAAAACTTTTGTCAAGTCACTGAATGTTTACTTTTTGTCCATGATATTGATACTACAGTAAAAACAGCACTCTCAGATAACAATAAGAATTGACACAAGCCTTTTGGGAAGCACTGTGAGATGCATTAGAAAGTCTTTAAACTATATATATTTTAAGTTGAGTGTGCGGGGGAAAAAAAGAAAAAATGTCCTTTTTACTTTTATACCTGCTCAAAATAAGTATTTACTGAACTTAATGTCAACTTTGTATTCTGAACAGTTATTCCATTTCCAAGAATGTGGTCTAATCCTAAATATGAAACCTTTATCCACAAATATATTTATCTGAGCATTTTTTTGTGATAATGAAAAACCAGCAACAACTTGAAGAATGATACAGTAGCCTGTATACTATAGTAGAATATGCAAACTTAAAAATATCTTAAAAGTTCATGTAAGGATGGAAATGTTACTAATCAAAAGAATATTTTAAAATAAATAGATGAAAATATTTTACTTCCATATTTCGTACAATTGTAACCATGCAAAAATGTTTATTCTTCCATCAACCAGTTGTGATATGTGGGCCTTGTTGGGGTTCTGAACAAACCAGATCTATACAGACATACATTCATGCTCTTTTAAAACAATTTGAAAAATAAGAACACTGATGGAGATATTAATGAATTATTGTTAGTTCTGTCATATGTAATAATGCAGTTTGTTAGAGATTCATGCTGACATATTTGATGAAATTATAGCAAAGAAGTTGTAGAGAGAGAGATGAAACAGGATTGGTAAAGCTAACATTTCTAAAGCTGAGTGAAGAGTACATGGGTATAATTCATTTTTCTAGTCTCCTTTTGTGTATGTTTAAAATTTTTCCACAATAAAAAGGGGGGAAAAACGCACCAAAGGCAAGGAACAATCGCCCACACTTAGAGAAAAAAGACTAAAGAAATACTGGAAAGTATAGGTTATGTTCAGGTACTTTTTCATGACATAATTCTGCTTATTGGGAACTATACATTTTTCAAAAAGGAAAACAAATATGTGGATATTTCAAGAATTTCCATAATAGCAATAATTCCATGATGATGATGACAGTAGTAACAACTGTATATCCAAAAACTATGGAATAACTAAAGGATAGTCTCTAATCAGAGGAATGTTAGGCAACCATTTGAAGAAATAAACAATAAGTAACAAGATAAAGCATAACATTATACATTATCCTAACTAAATTATGATTATGCAAAATGAAAGTGTATGATGTTAGAGATCATATGATTACAGTTCTTCTAAAGTTACTGTACTGTTTATCTGACTGAAATAAGGCACTGTAAATATTAGGCACAGAATTCACAGTAAATGTATTGACTGTGATGACAACATATCACATGTAATAAAAAAATTAGCGTAGAAATACACTTTTTGAATGCCTTGGTAATATTATACAAATCAATGAAGTATTCTTTTGTATATAAATCTTTCATTCCCTACCATTCCTACTCCAAATAATTAAGCATTAATTAGGCTTCATCCTATATATCTTTAAGTAGCTGCTCATTAATTTCTTTTACTATTAGTTATTTCTATAATATTAAGTAAAACTACAGAGTTCAACATTCCTTGAGCACCTCTTCTGTGCCAGGCAGATTATTAAAAGAATAAAAGGTGAATCACAGGAGATCAAAGAAATTATACTGCATCAGGGCTGGAAGTAGACATGAATAACTATTATAGTATGTGTTGAACGAATATGGCATCAATATTCTATATAAAAAAAAAGGAGGGCAGAGGGCTTAGCTCAGTGATAGAGCACTTGCTTAGCACATGCAAGACCCTGGATTCAATCTCCAGTACCACAAGGGGGAAAAATAGTGGGGGAGTAGATAGCTTAGCACAAGCCAAAACAGAGGTAAAAGGGAATAAGATAAAGAAAGGCAGGAAGGAACTCCCAAGACAAACGGTGATGCCAAGTGCCATCCTGGAATCTAGAAGGATGAAGTGTTCCAAATCAATGCTTCTCAAAAGTTAATGTGCAAACATATTCCTCGAAGGATACTGTTAGAATGCAGCTTCTGCACTTTAACAAGATCCCAAATGTCTAATGTTGGCCATACTGTGTAACAAGGCTTTAAATAATGGAAACCAGCATGCATCATAAAAACTTAGAACAGTGTGATATGTTACAAATAGCTTAGTATTCCTGCAGAGGAAATTGTGTGAAGGTAAACAGACAGATTTTTGTTTTTACTATATGGCACTGCTAACTTCAGGCAACAAGGACATATGCACAAGTCAAAGTACAGAGTTGAAAAGTAATACAATCAGTCTCATGAGGAAATATAACACAATCAGTTCAAGCGACTGTAGTTACCAGAATATTCAAGGATATGAAAGAAAAGAAAGACAGCAGAACCATTTAAGACATGAGACTTTAAAGAGACTGAACACAATGAGCGACTGGAATTTTCTACAAAGAACAAGTTATTATAGGGATAATTGGTAAAATTGATTAAGGTATATAAATTAGCTAGTGGTATTCATTTCTTGATTTTTGACAAATTTAGCTATATAAAATGATGTCTTTATTTTTGAGAAGTACACACTGATATATTAAGGGGTAAAGCAGCATCCATGTCAGAAACAATGAGTTCTAAGAGGTAAAGCAAATTATGATAAAATGTTAACATTTGGGCAATCTGGGTAAAGGATATATGGAAACACTGCACTAGTTCAGCTTTTTTTCTAAGTTTAACTATATCAAAATTAAATGTTATTAAAGTGGATAGAAGAAGAGAAACAATAGAACCCTAACCCACAATTAATCCAGAAACAGTTCAACCATCTTAACCCCTATTTCCTCCCATATGAACTGTCAGTAAACTTACAAACTTGTTTCAAATCTTCCTATCTGCATTTCAACCACATTCAGACCAACATAATTTCTTATCTGTACTGCTGAAACCAGCTCATTTTCATTTAGTTTCAATCACTTTAGACAGTGATCTTTTCAAAATGCAAATCTGAAATCCTCACCCGGGACTTTTAAGGGAATATTCTTCCCCTAAAGTGGTATTTACATAGGCTACTGGCTCCTGTTTTTTTTGCGGGGGTATTGAACTCAGAGGCACTTGACCACTGAGCCACACCTCCAGTCCTATTTTGTATTTGAGACAGGTTCTCACTGAGTTGCTCAGCAAGTCGTTTTTTGCTGAGGCTGGCTTTGAACTCACTATCTTCCTGTCTCAGCCTCCCAAGCTGCTGGGATTACAAGTGTGGTGCCACCACCAGGAAGCCTGGCTTTTTCTTCACCATACTTCCTTTAATACCTGCTGCTATTCAGCTCCCAGATTTGTCTTGCTCCCTTGGACATTTGCCCAAGCTATTTTCCTTCTTTCCCTTGCTGTCAGCTATTTCTGATAATATATGAAATCTCTTCATTTGTGAGTGAAAAGATAGCAAAAGGGTGAATTATCTTAGATTTGCTTAAAATACTCCACCAAAATGAAATTACAAGCTCCACAACTGAGCAACACTCCCAGCCCTCTAGTTACCCTTTTCTAGTGAGTGTAGGATTAATGCTGTTTATTATTCTGTTTAACTTTTTTATTTTTTTCTTTTTTGGATGGTGGAAAATCTTAAGAGGCCATCTTAAAATTCTGCCCACCATTTTTTTTCCCCTGGACTGTCATTGATTTACAATTAATTTGGGTATAGCAAATGGATTCCCCTTTCTTTGTGGTAATATTAACCCTTGTCTTGTAACTTTCAGGGTATTCTCACCTATGATATCCTGTTTGATTTTTATTTCCTGACAAGTGAGTTCTTTGAAACATTAGGGTTGATTCTAGAAACATTTTTAGTATCATTTCAAATATTATCTCCCCACACATTTTTCTCTCCTTTTAAACACTCTTTTTCTTCATATTCATCATTGTTCCTTTCAGTTGTAATTCCTTTTCTAGTCCCAATTTTTATTTTTGGCAGTGTCCATTGTTACTCAGCTCATTCAGTTCATATTTTGAGCAATTATATTTTACATTTGAGATCTCCCAAGAAGACTCTTCCTTATTTTTCCTTCACATTTGTTTTAAAGACCTGTTAATCTGTTTTCTGTGAATGTTCCAGTAATTATTTCCTGAGATGGTTTTTCCACTTGTAGATCTTTTTTTATGATGTTGGTATTCAAGACTTCAGTTTGTGAAATCATCTTTGAAACTGACATTCATTGTTAAAGGTTGTTTTTCCACTGTTATTGACGATAAGGGTAGGGATTTACACCTTACATTACTTCAGATTTATGAATGAGTGGGACATTTAAAAGTAGGACGCTAGGGTATGGCTTCTTTCTCCAGCTGTGTATCTTTGGGCCCAAAGCTCTGGTTGTTATCTGTTGAGATAGGTAATCTCATTTGGTAGCTTGGCTGACATGGATATTGGCATGTATTGACAATTATCAGCTGGTACAGCTAATTGTCCTGCTCTGTTTTTCTCTCCTCCAGGTCTACAGCACCTTTCGTATGGATCACATTTTTGTGGCAACACTTTCCTATGTGCTTCTGCCCTATAAATTCTGTTTTATTTAATAAGTTCCCCTTTCTGTTTACAATTGTGCCTATCTCCATGAACCTACATATACAAATTTTGTCTTATCATTTTTAGAATACTTTGTCATCAAGAAACTGGACTCCTTTACTAGGCTATGCCCTTTACTTCAGTCAGAGTTTCAGAACTGTAACTAATGTCTACGTAAAGGAGCCAATTTTGTTATCAAATCAATACTGAAAATAGTTTCAGATAGATAATACTAATGATGAAGCTAATATTTATTAAGCACCTATCATGCTAGATACTCATCTAATCTTCATAATCCTATAATCCCAAGATTTTATAGATGAGGATACTTAGGCACTAAGTGACTTAAAATTGTGCAGTTTTTTGTTTAAAGAAAGAAAGACTAGTGCTAGTCATTGTCCGAGATGAATAAAATCTAAAATCTGGCTTTTGAGGAATCCAAGACTGTTGTGACCCTGTTGAAACTTACTTGGTCTTGAATTATTTCTGGATTTAAGGTAAGCAACTTCAGGATTCAGATCCTATTTAGCCCAAATTTGCAGATCTGAACTAATCCATACTAATTTGGAAGACTTTGGGAACAGATCACCTTCCCTTTTCATCCATCCCCTTCAAAATAATGAAGCAAATACAGGAAGTTGGCTATTTCCTGAGGTTGTTTTTAAGAAATCCCATTTCAGGTATTTTTAGCGTAAGGGGTATCCATCTTGGTACTTAAGCATTACTAGTGGTTTTGAACTGATATTTTAAAATTCTGCATTGTTATAAGTACCAATTAACATGTCCATTATTTGTGTTAAACTAAAACTTCACATTTCCTTTCATTTGTTGTAGTACACAGTACTTCTCTGAATCAGTGGAGTAATGGATATTCACCTACATGTAAGCCTCAAATAAAGTCAGAGTCGTCTGCACAATTGTTTCAGGGAAGAAAGAAAAGACATTTGAGTGAAACAGCATTAGGTAAGTTAAAATGCGATATGACCATTAGGGTTAAATACTGAAAAGAAAATCCGCTTTTCCACAAAGTTTATAATTGTCTCATAGGAGTTTATAATTCAGAATTATCACTTAATTAACTAAAATATTTATCATCCCATGAACATATTCAATATTCACATAGTTAATTCAGATTTTGTAAATTGATTATTTACCCATTTTATGGCATTTTCCTTCCAGTGTTCCCTGACTAGTTCTCTTTCATCAGCTGCTGTATGGTTAGAATTTAGTCTCTAAGGGTTTTTTTGGACTCAAACTAGTTCAATAACAGGTCTTTTACAGAAATTTATTACTACTTCTAAATAGTAATTTCTCAAGATTTTGAGAAAGTTGTAAAGATTCAACTAAGGCACTCAACCACCTTATTCAGGTCTCCTTAGAGTCTTTATAGTTCCAGGATAATCAAGATATATCACTTGAAGCTGGAACTCTTCCAATAATACAAAATTGATTTGTTGTGGAGATACAGGAGAAGACAGTCATACCAGTCATTGTTAATGATAAAAAACAAAATTGACAAAATGTTTTAATAAGAAAATGTCTACATGATTGGTGTTTGTTCATGTTCCAGGGAACATAACCCTATATTTTTGTAAGTATTCCCCAGATGTAACATCTCAATAATGTACTTAACAAATTATAAACTACTTACATCCAAGATGTACTTAACGCATTAAATCCATTGTGTATAGTTACAGTTATCTCCAGTATCTTTAGAAATTGTACCAAAATAGACAACTCACTACTTGATAGTTACTACCTAATCAAGTACATTTTGGCATAAAATGAACAAATTCCCACTCATTGAGAACTTTTGTTATTCTCTATAGTGTCTCACTCTTAAGAACAACCAAGGATCATCAGGCTTTGGAAGAACTTTCGTACATGCACACCAAAACACGGGAATTTTTCTTACCTCTTAATAAGATACAAATTGACTGCTACTTTAGATCTCATTTTGAGTTTAATAGATACTTAGGGATGTAAGAACAAATGAAAGGATGTACTGCAAAGAAATTAAGACAACTCCAAAAGTAAAGGACATTTAGTCGAGTCTGTATAACAAGTCATATCATGAAAAATGAGTTATTCCAGATCACAAAAAAACTTGGAGAGTAATAACCAATTTTAATATGTGGCTCCATATTTGAAAAAACTAACCAGAGAGGATATATTTTAATGACTTGAGAATATAAATGTAGACTAGGTATTAGATTTTATATTATTTGGGAAATATCGTTGTATTTTTTAAAATTCACACTAGAATAAAATAGTACGTAAATGAATATATAAATTTCCTTATTAAGAATAAAAACAAAGGAACTTGAAAGATAATACGAATTAAAAATCAATTTCAAATCAATATCATTAGAGAAAAACTTTATCCATGAAACAAGAAAAGGAAGGTATAAAAAAGGAATACGAGAGTACTTTTAGAAATTAGTACTTTAATTGTAGGAATTTTTCAAAATAGTGTTTTTATAAGATCAAGGAAATCTCTCACAGAAAAGACAGATATTAAAAAAAATGAAAGGATAAGAAAATTCAGATCAGTCTTAACAATGTAGCCTCTGAGGAGTCACAAAAAAAAAGGAACTGGGTCATGAGAGCAGATGGAGTATTAAGTAATACGAACGTGCTGGAGAGAAAATGCCAAGGTGCCAGAAAATGGAAATACCTGTATCAAGACCAAGTGAGGCTCTTCTTTATAATTCCCCTTTTGTTTATTTTCAAAACATGAATTTTTTTAATCCATTGATAAACTATCAATTCACCTCTCACTGACTGGAGAAATAATTCTAATAATATCGGTCATGTTTAATCTATGACATTATGAATGGTTCTTTCTTTGGCAGGAGAAAAAAATAGATTAGAAGAATTTGCTTTTCAACGCACAGAACCAGGATCCCATTGTAATTTCACTACCATCTCTAATGTCAATGTTATATCAAGAACACAGAATTCATCAGCACAAGTAGGTTTTTACTATACCAAACTCTAAGACTGCTTTATATTATATTGTGTGCACGTAGAAATACTTAACAATGAGACCCATATTTTGAATAATTATAATGCATCAATAAAGAAAAAATAAAAAACTCCATATTATCAAATTCTTTTTAAAACTACTGTATAGATTTTTTAAATAAAACCAGCTGATTTAAAAATTTGGGTATTTTGCTAATTTATATCAGCCTTACTGGCACATTTCGAACTATCTTATTAGGAAATAATAAATTTGATAAATAAAACTTTTTTCTTACTTGGAAACAATTATTAATCTTCAGTTACAGATTCTTTTCTGTGTTAAAAACTAAATTTTATCATGACCATTTCTATTCTTTAGCATATGAAGCTACAAAGAACCTTGCTAATAATGTGAGTTCAGGACTTGTATTGTTCTGCCTTGTTTTTTGGCACAAGGCCCAGTAGAAGAAAAGTTAAAAAGGTGGGAAGTGTTAGAAATGAACAATTTGAAACTCGGGGACCAGAAACACATAAATGAAGACTATAATAATAATTTTTACTAAACGTTTCACCAAAACATACTTCATAACCTTTCCTAATAATAAGTATATATGTTTGTGCACATAAATATACAAATTACAAACCTGACAAAACAGTTTAGGCATACTTCCTTAACTGGTTTTCTTAACATTTTATAGTCACATTTGAGAACAATTAATTTACAAAAATTATTATGAAACTATTATTATTATTATGAAACTGATGAAAGAAATGTATCGCCAAAGGTTAACTAGGTATGTAAACCATTACCATAATTTTGTTTTGCAGAGTACAGCACGAAGGAGGTTAAGAAGTGAGAGCTCTTATGATATAGATAACATTGTGATTCCCATGTCTTTAGTAGCCCCAGCTAAGTTAGAGAAACTCCAATATAAGGAAATTATCACTCCAAGGTATGTATCCTTACATTCTTTCCTCTTCCTTTAATAAACTTCAATTCAGAGTGAAGTGGAAATCTTAACTGAGAGGAGAATGCTAGCCTACTTTCTGGCCTACTTGTATAGCCACAGAGGGAAAACGTTAAAGAAAGCTTTACATTACTCATGGTGAAGAAAAACTGCCAGAGTATCGCAACTTTACTTCTTAGTTTTTATTAAGAACTGAGAATTTCTATATTGATTTACTTCAGCATTCTAGTCATTTTTTTCATTCATTTGTATTTTGGTTCCTATTACGTACAATGGCACTAAAAGGCACTTTACTGATAGAAAAACTATAGCAACAAACAAATTTGCCTTAAGAAAAGAGATGTACACAAGTTTGCTAAGAGTTCAAAGAAAGCAACTACCTTTGTAATAATGTATTCACAACATGAGACAGTAATATCTGTCACAACAAAACTAAAATTTTGATTTGGCCAAGTTAACAATAAACACTTAAAAGATGCATGGGAAGGTCTGAGAAGACATACAGGGAGTTATGGTATTTACAACAAGGAGATTATAACAAAGGTAGACTGCCAAATGTGTAAGGCTTAGCCAGATAGGTTTTGCATAGATTGATAAAGGTAAGCTTAGAAAAGAACCAGACTGTGGAGGTCCCTGAATACTGTGTGCAGATCTGCTTCTATTGGCAGTCAGGTTAGCCCAATTTCTGGCAGTGATGAAAGCAGTTCCTAAAAGTATGAATATGGCACAGGAAGTAGACATAAAAAGACTAGAAATCAAAACATGAGCCAGGTGATAACCAATTAAGGCCTACCCATCTCTAGTTTAATTTCAGTTTATCTTAATTACTTTGAGGTATTAAGGCAAGTCTAGTATTCTAAGAGGTATTATGAGAATTCATATTTTAAAAGCCTGTTGAAATTTCCTACAAAAATTAGAAATATCATTTGTTCTGTGGCAACAATGTTTTTTCATTTGCAGTAGTGGGCTGGAACTAGCTGGTGGACCTGGCTATTAAATACAGAATTCTGTAAGTCGGTTATACTATTAGTAGCTGAAAAGGGGCCCTAAGCATTTTCTCATCAAAGAAATTGGCAGAAACGACAAATCAGTCTTTTTTCCCTTCTTCTCTTTGGTCAAGTTGTTTATCAGCATACCACTGACTTATTTTAAAATCAGTACATGTATGTAACATCCAACTATAGAGAAGAGGTTTCACTCACTGTAAAGGCAAAAGTAAAGACTCATCTTCCCTGTTGTTTTTTCTCATAATACAAATATTCTTTCTCTTAAAAAAACAACAACAAAGTATTAAGATAGAACCACATGAATTATGGAAATCCCAAGGAAAGAAATCATAATGTGCTTAAAAGAATAAATAGCTACATAGAGAAATTGATAAAAGCTATTTGAAACTGGTTTATATCTTCAACAGCTGGAGGATGGTTGTTCTTCAGCCTTTGGATGAATATAACTTAGGTGAAGAAGAGGTAAGCTACCTTTCATTTAATGAGATAATTATACCTTTTTATATTATGAAGCCTGTTTAATTTAACATTTAAGGAAATAAAGGAAAACATAAACCCTTGAACATCTGACTTTTTTTTCACTTACCAAGTTTTTTAAAAAAAAAATATTTCTGTGCAAATTTGACTTCAAAAAGATAATAATGTTTAAAGAAACAGAGGAAAAGTAAAACATGCTATTTATGTGTTGACATTGATATAGACATATTCCTCAACATTAATCTTGTTTCTTTTTTTTTAATAAAAAGACAGTGTCAATATTCACTCCTACAATTCCATTTTCAATATATTAGAACCAATTTACTTAAAAAAAAAAAATCTTTCTTTTATTTATTTATTTTGTATGTGGTGCTAAGGATCCAACCCAGTGCCTCATGCATGTGAGGCAAATGTTCAACCACTGAGCTACAACCCCAGCCCGAACCAATTTGCTTTTGAATTTGGAAAACTTTGGAATTTAATATGGTACATGTATCTTGTAATACCTAGCCTAAACAGTTCTTATAACATTAATCAAGTATTAGTAGTTCTGTAATCAAATGGGATAAACACTAAAAACAGCCTGATACCATTTCAGATCAGACTGGATTATATGAAAAATCTGTTTTTTCAGATTTTTGGATTATGGAATTATAGGTAAGGGTAAAATTACACTAGGACAAGTATAGGGAAAAATAATATATAACCAAACTAATGTCAACGTGATGGTCTTTAAAAGCAGTATTTTATAACAGATAATTGATTTCTATGAAATAACGGTATTTCTATGCCCTGTCATGTTTTTTAGCTACCCTACAACTTACCTTTAATGACCTTCCCTCTTGTAATGCATTCTATTTCAGAATGATCCTTGTCAAACCTAAATTCCTAAATATAACCAAATTGTCCAGGTTAGATTCCTAGATAAGGCATTAATTCTGACTTACAATCAGTTTTACTTTTCTTTGACATTGACATTTCCTTAGAACAATGTGTGCTCCATAAAGAACAATCGATATAAATCCAACTGAATGAATAAAACTCTTAGATTATTTCATGCAAGCTGTGGCTAATGGAAAGCATACCTATTTGCAATCCCAATAAATCTTCAAATGTGAACCAAGAGTAAAAAGATAAAAGTTTTGGACTCCCACCTTTCAGGAATTCGAAGCTAATCTCCTAACGTTCTCTTGACTGACACAAACTGCATTTTAGAGTCTGCTTGCTACTGTTCTCTAGATGAACCATTTGAAACCTGTTCAGAAAGTTTCCCATAAAAGCAAAATCTTGTTTGCTAATTCCAGATAGAAGATCTTTCTGATGAAGTCTTCTCCCTAAGACACAAAAAATATGAAGAGAGAGAGCAAGCCAGGTGGTCACTATGGGAACAAAGCAAATGGCACAGAAGAAACAGTAGGCAAGTATTTTAAACTTAAAACTCAAAAACATGGAAACCATGTGGAATGAACAAAAATTCTGCATGAATTTTGGGGGGGCCATTAAAAAAGAACACATAAGGATGTATGAGTGAATTGTGTACAAGTATATGTACTGGTGTGTCACTTCATGTACTGCTGTATTAAAAATATATTGGGCTAAGTACATGAGGATAAGATGAGTTTCTGTAATTTACTCTATTTCTCAGGTTTTCTATCAGTAAGAGGAATAGATTTAACTAGCAAATAATATAAAAATTATCTCTATATTTAAAGTAGGTCATTTTAATCTACTCTAACAGTGGACCTAACACTGGGGGATAGAATTAGATAGTCCATTTTAACATAACTATTTCCAAATTAGCAAGATTTAAAAGAAAAATTCAAAAATAACTGTCTTATCTAACAGGCAAATAGTCTAAAATACTTTTAAAAAACACAGACTAACCTTTGGGGAAGGAAAAATAAATAATAAACATAATTAATAATTATGTATTTGAAAGAATCCCTAGTGTTTTATATTTACATTGATTATTTTTAATATATCCCAAACTCATAAAAACAAGATCATGTTAAATATAGCAGTCACTTCAGTGAAGGGGCATCTCTCATTTAATTAATGCTATTAAAATACCTTTCTCAAGATATCCAGGCTTGCTATAAATCCGTGTTCAGAGTTCTCCTAATATAGATGACATTATGGAATTCTCATCCTTTCCCACATTCCAAAGGTATAACTTTCCAGAAATACAGAGGGAAAGATGAACTGAGACATTCATGGATGACATTATAATAATCATAGAATACCCTAAGAACTCAAAAGACTATAAGGATCAAGCAATTGCTCTTTCTTGTCTTCCGGAAAAAAAAAAAAAAAGAAAAAGAAAAAAAGAAAGAAAACCAAGTAATAAAACCTGTTATTATAAGTTGGCTAAATATTTAATAAATATGTAAATATGATTTGACTAAATATTTAAGCGTTTTAAACAGGAAAATAATAGCACCAGAAAGGTAACAGATGAATTTTTAAAATCTTTTGGGTGGCACTATGTAAAGCAAAGATACTGTGTCTAACTTAGTGATACCTTTGCCTCATAAAATGTTAAGATCTCAAGAAATTAATATTTTCTTGCTAGGGCTTACAGTAAAAATGTTGAAGGACAGGACTTTCTTTTGAAAGAATGCCCTAATGACTTCAGTAGCGGTCAGCAATGTGCTGCTGAAAGTCCTCCTGATCTTCCTTCAGAGCACCATGATCTCTATGCACATGGCTCACCCTTAAATGAAAATCAAGAAATCACAGTAAGTATGACTTTAATTGCCTCTTAACTTTTGTGTATGTAGAAATTGCTTATTGTAAATTGATTCATCACTACATATTGAATTCAGCATAGTTCATTCTAGAATAATAAGAATCAGATCTGTATTGCAACACTCTAGTCTGCCACTAACTATAATCCCTTTTTTTCTCTTCTGTCATTAGCAACTTCCACCTACCTACTTGTTAGGTAATGAAGATGTTTTCATTACAAAATAAATATGACTAATGGAGAATAGCACCTGCCATAGTAAATGTTAACTGCTATTTCTCTTCCTCCTCTTACAGTTTTTACTTGTCTCCCCATAGATCCAGTTCCTACCTTAAGGGGAGTGTTTTCTAACACTGCATCCATTTGTGCACTTTCTTCATAAATAGGTGTTGAAAAGGAAGAACCAGATCTAGAATGGAGAGTGGAGACTATATAACTCAGGGGGAAAAAAGTCAGTAGGTATCTTAATAACAGTGGGATGGAAATGAAGATAATAGAGAAACAGATTAAACTTAAAAGCACTTTGAAAGGGGTTTTCCTAAAATCCTCTTTAGGCTGAAAATGAAGACCAGTCCTCTGTGACAGCCATTTCCTCTTGACGACAGAAGCAAAGTGAAACAATGCCCCAAAGTCATTACATTTTCAGTACATCCCACTTTAAGAGATATTTAGGTCCAAATTTGCACTTTTGCTAAAAGAATAAGTTAGTATATATTTGACATTTACATATTACTTGACACATGAACTTATATATTACTTGACACATGAACTTAAACAAATTATTTGAAACTTAACTGAAAATGTTTTCCCTTTTAGTCTTTGTGGTGGGAACGACGGTCTTTTCCACTGAAGGATGAAGATACGGCAGCTTTATTATGCCAAGAGGATAAAAACAATCAGACTGAGGTGTCAAGCACAGCTTTCCATGCTGAAGTCATCTGTACCAGCGCACCAGAGAATGGCCACCACCCCAAAAAACAGCTAGGTGGAACAGAAGAGTATAAAGCCTTTGGTCTAGGAATTACTAATGTTAAAAAAAATAGGTGACAGGCAACAGGTGAAGAAAATGATGTAACTGAAGGGAAGTCAGGAGGGGAAAAAAAATAGCCCTGTTCTGGTCATACTTCCAGAATAACAGAATGTACTGCATGTATTTACCTTTCATGCTATTTATGGGGAACAGGCAAGATTGTTTCTTTACCTTCTTGAACCACAGAAGTAGCTAGCTTTTCACCTATAGACAAATGCTAGGCATCTGTGTTTATCATATAAATTACAAGCACCAAGATATTAACTGCTGCAATTTGATGTCAAATCACATTATTGGGTAATTTTTAACATCACAAACATACACACACTCACCCTTGCATTAAATGAGAGCTATTTTCTTTCCTATTCACATGGTAATTCACTAAAATTGCCTCAAAATATATTAATATACAAATATACATATAGAATGTGCGCGCACATGCGGGGTTTTCAAATTACACTGGTAGTGACCTACTCCACTTTAAACTGCATGTACCAACTTGCCCTATGAAATGTAAGCTGCAATAAATATAAAGCACGTGTTTCCTCTGATTAAAAAAAAAAATTTTTTTTTGAAAGTCTTGACTATGGAGAGGGAGTTATTTTTGTTTTTTAACATGTTTAACCAAGAGAAGTTATTTATGGAAATTCTTATCCCAGATAATAAAATACTCAATTTATTTAAAATCAATGATATCTGTTGGACTGACAGCAGGCTACTTTCTGTTATTCCTAACAGAATTGAGACAAGCAAATTAGTTATATATGGGCGCACTTTAAAATTATACATCTTTGAAAACACCAATTTAAAATGTGCAATAAACAGGAAAATCCTTCATTATAAAATTTAAACAATGGTTTAATTCTAGTCTAGAAAAACTGTTATATTTCTAACTTATTTGATCCTTCTTTGTCATAGCTTAGTCAAATGTCTATTCTGACTTGCATCCTAGATTGCGAATTATAACTTCTCAGACGCCAGTACTTCAATATTTGATACTGAGATTGCACATTTTGAGGCTATTCTACTATATTTTTTCCTATGTGAAACATGAGGACAATTTGTATGAATCACTTGGTCATGTAAAATGGTTATTCAAGTTATAACACTCATCTAACTGAAATCCTGACTATTTGGCCTAGACTATGAAATTTGACACAAAGTTTTTGTTTAGGAATGGAAATTATACTGGTCCCTATAAAAGGGGATAAAATTCAAATTCAATACTGACAAAACTTCCTTGTAGTTTCACTGTACATTTATTCTTAAAGAGAAAAAAAAAAAAAAAAAAAAAAAGCCTGACATACAAGTTGTCCTGGCAAAAAAAATTCAAATCTTTGTCTTGTCTGATATTATAATCTTCTATGTAAGTTTTTTAATTAAAGTTATTTCTATATGCCTTGCGTTGTATGATTTGATTAAATACTACCTATTTATGGCACAAACTTCTCCTAAGGCAAAGTACAACTTTTACCTTGTATAGGAAAAAAGCCTAAGTAAGTTCTATTACATGGATAGGTTATCAATGTTCTTATGTTTTGAAACTCATTTCTCAGAACTCCCAGCAGCATCAAGAAATTTTATGATACTGATCCTATTATTTTGTGCCATAATTATTACACTGAGAATATTTAGAAGAATAACGTAGCTGATACCTACTAATCTCTGTATAACTGGGAACAGTTATAAATACCGAGTTTATGGATTAACACTACCACATCATCTCTTGGCCTACTTGGTCTTTCTTAGAATAAAATATATATCCCTGGGGTAAAGATCTATAAACCCATATTATTATCAGTCATCTGAACTAATACGATAAAGACTGACTGGAAATGAGACAATTAAGTAAAAGAAGCTTCTTTTACCTAATCTATTTCCCAAAGGTTCTTGGGGCAGGGTGTGGCAGGGGGATTGAACAGATCAGAAAAACAATGTCATACTGGATCTTTCCATGATACCAGCCTATCACAGAGCTTTAATTTCATTTTTTAAACGGAACAAAATACCTGTCCTGCCATTTGTAGGAGTAATTCATAGGTTTAATAAGATTATACAAAAGTACTTTATAACCATGTTCCCATAAACTTACATTGCTATCTACTACTCTGTACTGAGTATCCTCTAAATTCTGGAAATAGTACTAGAAGCTTTCTATATATCAACAATTATCTCTTTTAATCTTCAACTCAACTCTGCTTGGTGGTTATTATAGTCAACATACAAATGAAATCAGAAGTGTGAAAAGGTTGGGTGATTTGCTGAGATCAAACAGCTAGAATGGCAGAGTCAGGATTCAACTCAATGAACACCCAAAGCTTTAGTTTTTAATCTATGGCGAGCTAATACAAAAGCATTATTTAATGTCCTTATGAAAGCTGAATGAGGTTAAGAAAACCAGGAATAGGAAAGAATCACAAAGAAAACACTCAATAAAAATCTATGCTTGCATTTTAGAACCCCTGGGTTTCATAAGACATTGTCTTTACAGTTTTTGATTAATCAAATCTAAGGTGATAAGTGAAAAATAAATGTTCAGATCCAAGACCACAGTATGCCATCCTGCCCAAGCTTGTATTTTTTAGCTCCACACTACTCATATTATCAAGCATATAAACAAATCACAAATGACGTGAAACAGGAAAAACGTAGGAAAAATGTAAGGGCTTCCTTTGCTTTTGGAAAACAGCTGGGAAACAATAGAACATTATTTTTAAAAACATGGAAAAAAATTTTTCATAGTAGCTAATGTCTATCCACCTTAGGCATTATGATACATTTCTTTTTTGTAACCTTAATACAGCCCATATTTTCACTCTTTATAAAAATCAATTCTATTAGAAACAGTTTTTTAACCACACTAACCTTTAAATTGGATCACTAAAGAATGTTGTATACATCAATTTCTAACCTCTTAGAACATTCTGCACAATAGATTTTAATCACTGGAATGAATAATTGCTCAGAAAAGCAGCACTGCCTCAACCTGGTATGATTTGGTAGTCAATATTCCTGTTTTCCAGTAAAAAGAAGGTTTCATGAACACAAACTCTGGATTCCTTATGATTTCATCGATCAAGAGACCGTTTCTGAGCAGCTTCTGAGCAAACATTTCTTAGTAAGTTGATCACAGATCTGGGGTCTTCACTCCTCATAATGGCACTGCCAGACACAATCATGTTAGCTCCTGCCTGGAAGAAGTAAACACTTAGGTTATGCCTTAAATAAAGAAGCAGAAGAACCTACAACAGAATTCTACCATTGCCTACCCCAGCACTTGGTCCAAAATCCACTTTCAGATAAGCAAACTTATGCAATCTAGTTCAATGATGTAAGAAGTTATGATATTCACAAGAATGTAAAATTATTTTTTAAATGTGAATGTAAATTTATTTTTAAATGTATCTTAAGAAATCACTCAACTTTTTTGTTAAATCAATTCTCAATAAGTTACACAATTGTCTTTGCTAATAGATAAAATTTTCAATCCTTTAATCTAAAATTCTATTAAGGTTTCTTCCTCAATATATACCAATGCCCCCAGAGATACTAAAGAAACAATCCTTGAATTATTTATATAAATTTTGGGAAATTCTGAAAGGACAATTACCATAAAAATGTTAAAATTATCCATATGACATCAGCAACATTGAATCTAAATGATTTCTCACTTTGTGTCAGAAATATTTCTACCCTAACATTCCAGAATGGTTTTAATAATCTAGAAGAGGTTTTCAAAATGATGGTTTAAGATGCAAAAGCAAAGAAATAAAAATACATTTTAAAAAACACAGTACGATGCCTCCAAATTTAGTTCTGAACTTCCCAGGATATGACATGAGAAGGGAAACTCAAATGTGTTATGTGATTCCTTGCTAGAAAGGGGAGGAGGGGGAGAACTACAAGCTGAGGAACATTTCACCAGTGTTACACTATCACTTTATGACAAAACATCACATCTCTAACAACATTCCTCACAGAAATAAGTTTTATAGGGTCACCACTTAGTATGTCTCTTCATTTGAGCAGGAGTAGCATAATAGCAAACAGTTGATACAAAGCAATTCCACAAGGGTCAAAACTTGATAGGTATGTATCAAGCATTGGGGAAAAAAACTAAACAAAATCTCCTACAGTGGCTACTGTAGGAGAATCTAGAAGTGCAGATACACAATACTACTGGATAAGAGTAGGCCTCACAAGCATTTACCACCTATAGTGCTACAGAAGGGATGCCATCCTCTCATGAAGGTGAGGCCCAACTAAGCAGGCTGGTTATCTAGATAAAACAAAACTAGAACTCTTCACCTCTATGTAGAGGACCAAGTGTGGACCAGGCCTAGATTTTTGTCAAAATGGTCCTAGTCTTTTTTAACAAGGAACAGATTACAAATATATCTAAGTTCTAAAAATTAACATAATAACTATGAAAATTAAATTTCTCTATTTTTCCCTTTAATGAGGTATCTTTTCTTTCCCTGTTTTAGAAAAATTTCTTAGTCCTAAGAACTTAATGGTCTTCCAAAGGGCTAGTATTCAATATATTCTTTTCTACAAAGAACTTTCTTTAGCATTACTGATATAACCAAAATTTACTTTAACAATTCGTCACTTTAAAAATTTACTTATTGGTCTTTAGTTTCTTAATTCTACATTTAAACAAATAAAAAGAAAGAGAAAAATACTTTCCTAAGGAACAAAGTCAATTTAGGAAATGTAGGGGAAATCTCTTTGGCCCATAAGACAGTGTCTTACAAATTTTATCTGACAAGAAATTGGTCTAGTCACAGTCAAGGAGCAGTCTCACCTCTGCACATTTATGGACAGTGTCAGGACCTACTCCACCATCGACCTCTATATCCAAAGATGGGAACTGGGTCCTCAACCAATGAACCTAGATATACATGAAGAAATAAGTGACTCCTAAAGTGGATATGGGGGGGAACCAAACAAAATCAAATAGTTATACTAGCCATTATAACTCCAAATCTCCAAATAATTGTATCAAAACATACTGGGCACACTTGTTCTTTAATGTACTGAAACAAATTAAGCTTTATCAAAGTGGGTTTTGTTCTGTTTACCAAATGGCATTCAATTTGCCATGTTTTTAGAGACATGTAAACAAGATAAAGACAAACCCTCTATATTCAAAGAAAACTTCCAAGGGATCTAAAGGTTAGAAGAGGACAGTTTTGAAAGAAAATTTCACTATAGGGATACATCAGCTCTGACTTTAAAACCTAAATCTACTTCAGTATTTGTCATCCTGTATTACAACAATCTGTAGGCACCAACGTCTCTTTTCCCTGTGATAGGATGACTTAATAGACAAGTCTTTCAATATATGTTTAGTGAAAGAACACATACAATAAAATTCTCATCCCAGAATCAAATATTTTTTTTTACCTTTGGCATCATATCTTCCATGAATTTCTGCCCTCCAAACCCAGGTTCCACTGTCATAACCAAGGCCATATCTATTTGATTAGCCCATGGTGCCAAATACTCAACTGTAGTTCCTGGTTTGATGGCAAGGCCAACCTATAACAGAGAAAAAATTGCTACATCACACTAATAATTATTTTACTTATTATTGTGCATATTGGGCATAGTATAAATACCATTTTTTTAAAAAAAGAATAATAAATGGAATACATAGATTACTTCATTTGTGGCTGTCAAAAGTAAATGGTTCTTGACATCAAATTGCAGTAATTTTCATAAAACATTAGTGGCATATGTAAATCCTATCTGATAAACAAGTCTCATTCTTAAAATCCTAGCTTTACAGCTGAAGCAGGTGCTTACATCAAGTCTTCTTTACCTGCCACTTCTTGCTTTCCATAAATCTGCCAAATCCTGAAAGGGAATAGTATAAAACATTACCATCAATAACTTCTTACCTTCATCCCATTTTCCCGGATGTCTTTAATCAAAGCCCCTGGGTTCTCAGTGGCCTCTAGATGAAAGGTGTATTGATTGGCTCCTGCTACAGCCATTGGCTTTACCCACTGTTCCGGCTTGGACACCATCATGTGCATGTCTAGAAAGAAAAGACACAGCTTCTAAATATTACTGGAAAGAAAATACCTGGCTCATACAGTTGAAATCAGTCTGTAGTCTTTGCCATTTTGAATGTAAACTCTCCTGGCATGACAGAGACTAAACAGCTATACTTCAAGGTAGTTTCCCTTTATCCTGAAGACAGGTTTGCTCAAATTCATTTGTGGAAAAAAAAAGAAAAAAATTCCAAAGCACATGCTGCTGTACATGAGTGCCACTCCAGAAACACAAACAAGTCACACTATCTGTGCAGCCTTGCTTTCTCTTAGAGAGCTAAATTTTGTGATTCCATTTATTCTTTCAACAAACTTAATAAACATTTCCTGCACCATTAACTATTCTAGGCCATAGGAATAGGGCAGAAAACAGGGTATTAGTGGCTGTTTCTCTACTATCATGGTAATTACATTTTTTAGCAGCAAAGAAAACCAATAAAATAAGTAAAATATAAACAAAGTTGGCAGTTAAATAAAGAAAGTGTGTCTGGGATCAAGGTTGTCCAGGGATGAGAAGATGAAGTCAGAGAAAGGAATGCAGTGAGGAAATACAGCACAGAGCTGGGCAGGCCCTCAGGTTTTATTCGAAACAAGAAGTGAAAAATACCACAGGATTTTATGTTAAGCAACAAGGTCCAACCAAGGAGGCCAGATGGACATAACCCAGGTGAGGAAGGAAGATGGCAGCAATTGAGGATTCTGGGTGTGTTCTGAAGGTACAGGCAACAAAAGGTATAATGGATTTACATGTAGTAGACAAAAGACAAGTTGAGATGGTACCAAGGATTTGGGCGTGAGCAACTAAGAGAACTGCTGTTAACTCAGTGGCAGAAGATTATGGGCCAGAACAGATTTCAAGTTGACCAGAAGTCTGATATTCAACCTCATTCTATAGCACGGGCATGGCCTTCTTAAGAGAACTTGCCTTAAAAAACAATAGTGGCTTGTGAGAAGGGGGGAGGCAGCTTAAAAGAGGCTGATCAAGAAACAAGCCTGTGAAGAATGATAGGTGGTAGTGAGGAGAGTTCTTTTATTTTGCTAGAGAAAGTACATTTCTGATATTTAAGTAAAAAATTCTAATATTCCAGAACTTAACTAAGAGTTAGTTCAAATAAAAGTTCAATAAAGCTCTGGAAAAAATGTTAGAAAAGGAGCACATGACTTAACTAATGAAGCCAAGATTAAAGTCTGCTATTTCTAAATGAGCAAAAGTAACTAAATTAGAACATATTTTAATAGGTAAAAATTTTTAAAAATGTATTCCTCTGTTGTGTCTTATTCTTTGCTATTACAAACAAGGAAAATTCAATCCAGCTTAAAATAACTAGTTTACTCATTCCTTAAATTACCAGACTGATTAGTCAACCTTACTGAATCTCTAGCACACAGTAACCATTAGCATCTCTCACTGGAGAATCTCCACAAGTTCAGGGAATCATAGTTCAGTGAATCTGCCTATAAAGAACATAAGACTGGCAGTTTTCAAACTTTCATCCACCAGGCTTCCTTTGTATTCTTAAAAAATACTGAAGACCCCTAAAAACCTATGTTGATATGGGTTGGACTTTTTTCTTTCTTCTTTTAGTTGTAGTTGGACACAATATCTTTATTCCATTCATTTAGTTTTATGTGGTGCTAAGGATCAAACCCAGGGCCCTGTGCATGCTAAGTGAGCGCTAGACCGCTGAGGAACAACCCCAGCCCAATATGGGCTAGATTTATAGATATGAAATGTATTAGAAATTCAAATTAATACATTTTAAAGTATCTACTTATTACTTTATTTAAAAAATTAATAAACTGAGTAGATACTCCTTATCCATGGCCTTACTTTCTGCAGCTTCATTTCTGAAGTTTTCTATAGTTAACTGTAGTCTAAAACTTATTAAATAGAAAATTCTATAAGTAAACAATTCCCAAGTTTTAAAATCACATAACTCACACCATCCTGCTCTGTGAATCATTTCTCTGTCCAGTGTATCCACACTGCACACACTATCTGCCCATTATTAGTCACTTAGTAACTGTCTTGGTGATGATTTGTACAGTATCACAGTGCCTGTGCTCAAGTGACCCATATTTTACTTAATGGACCCAAAGTGCAAGAGTAGTGATACCAGCAATTCAAATATGCCAAAGAAAAGCCACAAAGTGCTTCCTTTAAATATCATCTCACATTATCCAAGAACAGTAAATACAATAAGATATTTTGAAAGAGACCACAGTAATATAACTTTCATTATAGTATAAATGCTACAACTGTTAGATAGGTGAGGTGTAGTAAATCCATTTTCAACTTAAGATACTTTTACCTTTACAACACCCTGAGTGACACATAGCCCTATTGTAAATAAGGAGCATCTGCACTTGGAAACTGTCAAGCTCAGAGGAGTAAGAAACAAGTTTTCTAATTTTCTATCCAAGCTCTATCAGTGGCTGGCTATAAAACTGACAAGGTATTTTTTTTAAGGACAAGTTCACCTTATGAATTTTAAAGAAAATATCATAATATTCATGAAAAATGCACCTAGTTCAGATCATAACTCAAACTATGGCAGAAGTTGTTTTCCTTAAGAAAACCATCATAATTGAATATGCAACCACTACTTTATATGTATTTTCCACTCTGCCACACAAAAAGACATGTGCTCAGGGGTAAAAGTTATTAAAATCAATAATCTGTACTGTCTCACCAAGGATACTTACTGAAAACACACAGCAAAGAAGCATGAAGTTACTACTGGTATAATTCAATACCCCTCCATTGATTTGGGTTAAGCCACCAGCAAATTAAGTCACCACTGCTTTTGCACTATCAGTACAGAAAGTATCACATATTATGAAAATAGTTTTGATCTCACAGATGACCTGAAAAGATATTAAGGATTTCCATGGGTCCCGATACCACACTTGGGAGTCCTTTGATTTAGATAATAACAAGCACAGATTTCTAATCAATTCTTCTCAGATGCTTATTTGTACTCAAAACTAAGCATGAACAGTTAAGAACTTAAGAAGTTGCACATACAACCTGTGATCTAGTTCCTAAAATACATTCATGTATCAATCACCCAATAGTCAAGATCCAAGAATTAAACAACAAAAAAATGCTTAATATAAAAAACAAAGATCACAAGACCTAAACATTAAGATGTACAGAGTTCATTCACCTTTATTTTAGACCAAACTCTATAGTGATAAATTAGCAAGTTTATCAGCAAACAGCTAAGAAGAAAAAACAGAGGGCATATGGTGGTAGCAAGAACTGGAAAGAGGAAAGTCAATAACAGGAGAATATATAGACAGTAACGACACGTGACCCTAGGAACCCAAAAAAATGAAGAGAAAACAGTAAAAAAGTGTTTTTAAAATCCACACAAGAAAGCCAAAAGCAGAAAACTCTGGCTACCATAAAATGGGAGCAAACAATGCTATTTATTTTATCCACCTCTCATAACAACAAAAATTATTTGAATTCATAAAAAAACGAGCATTTGTGGTACCATAAATTGATTAAAAAAGTAATTTCAGAAAATTCAGAATCTTCAATTTGCATGAAATAAATGGCTTCTAGGCCGTCTATGAGTCAACTGACTCATAAATTCAGTCAATTATACTGAGTCCTAATCATGTATCTATGCTTCTTTAGGAAAACCACAGTAAATGAAGTAGATTCAATCTCTGCCCTCATGGGCTTTATAGTCTGGTTAAAGTAATCTCAGACCAGAGGAAATTATAAGAAAATCAACATGGTAGTAAATGTATAAAGGTCAATTTACCACAGGTGCTAAGAAAGGCCTCTCTGAGAAAATGACAAATGATCTGAGGCCCAAAGATGAGGCATTCAACCAAGTGAAGAGCTTTCTAAGCAGAGATTAGCAAATGCCAAGGCCCTGAGGCAGGAAAGAGTTTGGCTTGCTACTAAAGTCAGGCCAGTGAAGCCCCAACACAGGAAGAAGGGCTGGAGGGAAAGGGGGGGACGGGTACAGGATAAACTGGAAGCTAAAAAATCAATCATCCCCTTTTCTTTGATCTGAACAACATAATCCAACATCAGATGACATAACACTTACCAAAGAAAGGGTCCTGGCCTAGCTGCTTTCGGAGGCTTTCTACTACAGGGTGACCAAAGGTGATGTTGGGAACAAAATGCCTACAAGACAAACAAAATCTCATTCTGAAAATGTTTTCAATTCAGTTTTTATGTTTCTCTCAATATGAATTCTGATGGGGGTAGAAGGGACTGGCTGGGATTGCAATATTTTTAAATTTAATATCATCAACATGAAAGTTAAACTAATAGTAACTGGACAACTTTGTTTTGCAAAGCAACAGCTCCTAGATGTCTCAGAAATGTATAATGCCACATATATCTTCATAACAAATTAGAAGAATTTATAACCATAACAGGGAGAAATGGAAAAATGACTAAATAAAAAACCCAAAAGTTTATGACTTGCCCAAGTCACATACTAGTTCGCAAAGTTCAGGACACCGGCACATATTTCCTGAGTCATAGCTTTTCACAGAAATTTGTGGCTACTTCTAATGCAATTTCACTGGGCACTAAATGACAATTTAAATTTTCCTGAAGATAACCAGTAAAAAAAATTGATGTTTTTAATAATAACTACCTTTTAATGAGAGTTTACTACATGCCAGGCATTGTACCTTCATTTCACCTTCACAACAGCCTAACAAAATTGATACTACTATTATCCCCACTTGAAGAGAGCAGGATAAATAAAATCCTTCAGTCAATACTCTGTGGAGAAAGGATTCATATTAAGTGTCTGATATCAGACCCAAGGTACTTAACCTTTCACCTACCCCACTAACTCCTATTATTCTACTTGCTCACTTAAACATTTAGCAAAATCTTCTACATGCAAGTAATCATGCTGGGTGCATAAAATATTGTGCTTTATAAAGAAGTATGCTAGAATTCCTCCATACCCTAAGAGAGTTTACATTTTCAGCTCCCTTTACTTCCATGTCAGCCCATATGATTAGTTCTCATCAGTGACCCCTGAGTAGTGGTATAGGCTGAGCATCCCTAATCTGAAAATCCAAACTATTTCAAAACTGAGAACTTTTTGAGCATTGACTTGATGCCATAAATGGAAAATTCCACTCTTCATGTGAAAAGCTGCAATCAAAATGCAGGCAAACTAACAATACCAAGTAAAATTACTTTCAGAAGTGTGTAAGATGTACATAAAACATAAATGAATTTCATGTTTAGACTTGGGTCTCATTCCCAAAATAACTCCTTTTATTTACATGTAAATATGATAAGAAATCCAAGATATGGATAAGGGACTTTAGATAACGACTATTCAACATGTATTCCTTTCCTACTCTAACTTTACCTTTCTGATAACAAAGCCCTTTGGGCAGGAGAGCCTCAGAATGGAAGGAGGACACACACTCAATGTTACATGAGTGAGAAATAAGATATAATGTTACATTAATGAAATCTGGGTTTTCAGAACATTGAACAGTAACAAGCAAGCAATACATGATTATAGGTAAACTGACAAAAAAGTATTACACAACATTAAAAGAAGATCATAAGATTTAGAAATCAAGATTTGTAAAGATGAGAAAAGAAATGAAGCAAAGGTTTAAAATGAACCAAAGGAAGAATGAAGCAAGTTATGTTCAAAGAGGAGGTTAAAGGTGTTAATAAGTTAGGTATGAAAAACATAGGAGGTGGATTAAATCACATTAAGGGAGTCAAATGCCAAGCTCAGCTTTTCAGACTTCATCCCACTGAAAATACAAAGTAAGATTTTTAAAGCAAGAATACTAAATAACATTTGAATAATAAAGCAGAAAGAGGACTGAGCAACAAATTGCAAAAAGAAAGATAAAAGGTGTTGTTAAGTGGCAAGAACAGTAATGACAAGGTCAGGCAAAACTGACAGGATGTGTCAACTGATTAGATGTGAAGTGCTGGGGAGTAAAAGCAAAGAGAATAAAGGTTGACCAATGTAATTCTGCAATCTGTACACTCAGAAAAATGAGAAATTATATCCCATCTGATTCAAATGTATGATATGTCAAGATCATTGTACTGTCATGTGTAACTAATTAAAACAAATAAAAATAAATAAATTAATTAATTAAAAGGTTGAGCTTTTAAGTTTAGATGACAGAAACAATGAGTTTTGATACAAAACAAACTTACATATATTCCAGGCACAAGTTCTAAAAACTTCCCATATATTAAATCTTTAAAATCTCACAACAACCCTATGAGATAGGCACTACTATCTGTATTTTATAGACAAGCAAGAGGCCCAAAGTCACCCATTCAATGAGTGGCAAAGGTAGGAGTTCAACATAGGCTTACCTAAATTAGTATGTTCATCTGTCCCTACAATGACAACTAAGGGGAGAGTGGGGGAAGGTCAGGATTCAGGATGCACCTGAGGACAGATAAGGTGGATCAGGACAGATACTTTTCATTTACTGATATGTTGGCCCTAGTAGGCTGACTTCTAATATTCAGACAATTATTCTAGCGTTTGCCTAAGAGCAATTGCTGTCAGGATTACAGATAGATGAGGTGCTTAGGTTACTTAAACAAAAAATAAAGACCATAGAAAAAGTACAACTCAATACATATTTACTAGCAAACACAAGCATAACAACTATAACGACTGACCACCAAATTATGTGACCAATTTATGCTTCTGAAGATCAGTTTAATACACTGGGTTCACTAAGTATCCTGGAAGAATAAAATACACTTAATAGACTCAGAAGATATGAAAGGCTTGTGTCTAAGCCCTAACAAAACAAGGCTACAAATTCAAGCCTGAAGTCAGAATGTCCTGAATTTGCCTAGGTAACCACACAGAAGCATCTGATACAAATGATTTACAGCCTTTACTTCAAGCTTACTGACTCCAAAGGGGACTCAAGAATCTGAATTTCTCAAATGCCCCAAGAGTTCTTATCAGACCAGCATGGAAAAGACTAAATTATTTCACTCTCACAAACAGATATTTCATGAGAAAGTCTGATTTATTATTATCTCATTATGCCTTTTTTTTCCCTTTGAAAGTAGTTTCTGAACTAGTCTATAAAAAATAAAATGTAATAAAAGTATTTCTTCTTCCCAGAGACTTACTGGAATTAAACTATAACTGTAGTACAGAAATAAAATTATTTTCTCTCTCGTCATCTCTAGCTTTACTTACAAATTCTGTAATAAATTCTATTTCAGAAAAACAAGTTGTAGGTGGTAAGGAGGACTAAGGTTGATATAAAATGTACCCAGACCAATACCAGAAAACAAATTTTCTGTTAATCAGGAGTCACAAGCCAATGGGAGTTGGCAGATAACATCAAGGAGCAAAACAGAGCAGATGGGGATGAGAAGCAATGAACACCTGGACGGACTAAAGGTATTTAGCTCTAGCTAACTGTGACCTTGCCAGAGTGCACTCAGGGCTGGCAAATCTTCTATTCCACCCTCCCAAGATTAATGTGAAATCTCCCAATTTCAAATTTTGTTAATAGCTTATTTGCTCTGTTCTCATGCTTAGGATCAACACATTCCAGTCACTGCCCTGTCATGATGCATGTGCATTTTCCAAGGTATTTGTCCAGAGAATTAACCTGTTCTTTATTCCACACATAAGTATATAAGTGCCCCACCTTCCACAGTGATCTCCAAACTAGTGTCCAACTTTCTAGATCAAAATGTTTTAATCAGGAGAAAAACTGAGGGCCTGGGTGAGGGAGACTAGAAAACAAGCAAATACAAAGTGTGATGTTAGATGAGATTAAAAAAAAAGGGCCAGGGAACAGAGAAACAGAGGGCTGAGGATGTAGCTCAGTGGTAGAGCACTTACCTAGCACATGTGAGGCACTGGGTTCGATTCTCAACGGAAGGAAGGGAGGGAGGGAGGGGAAAGAAAGGGGCTATGTCCACCTACAACTAAAAAAATATTGGGGAAGAAAAAAAGAGAGAGAAACAAAGAGAAACTAGGAAGGGAAGGTTCTCACTGGCCATCTGCAAAAAGGGAGTCTACAACCCCACTTTCATAACCCTGGCCTAGGAGACACTGGAGCACATGACTTATGGGCACTGGCTGAACCTCCCTAAACAAATTTTCTCCACTATAAAAGACATACAACAGTTCTTACTTTTAAAGGTGTGTGAAGGTTAAAAGGAAAACTGCAAACTATATGCAGGTTTTATTTTTTCCAAACCAGTTTCCTTCTGCCTCAGCCTCTCCAGCCGTTGTGATCACAAGCGTGCAGCACTGCAGTGGCTGCAATAAAAATCTTCTATCCCAACACACCGTAAATTGCGTAACAGTGCAGACCAGAGAACTACAGATAATTCGGCAAAGGGAAGATAAAAGTTATTAAAATTCTGTCACAAACGTCTATGATCTTGAGGGCCTCTTACTGTTTTCTCTCCATTTCTTTCCTCATTCTGTAACCAATTTAAGAAACTTCTAGTCTGATTCCAAATAATATGTTATAACTACAGTGCTTAAAATTTACTTACAAAAAACTGACCTCACTGCAGAGCAGGGTGCCTGAAGAAAAAATAGATAGGAAAATCAGAATTCGAATAATGATACAACAGTTACAGAGAATTTACTATGCGTCAGGCACTGTAAACTTATATTTGCTCATTTTGTCTTCCAAACATACCTAAGCATAGGTTCTGTACGTATTCCCATGTTTTTCAAATAATGAAACTGAAGCTCAATGAGATTAAGTGGCTTGTCCAAGGTAATCCGAGAAGTGACAGAACTTGGGCAATTTCCCTTCAGGTGCCAAGCTCTTAATGGTTACACAAATATGTCTCCCCAGCTTTGCCACTAACTAGCTATATGAGCTTGGGCAAGTCATGCCTATCCCCTTGGGCCTCAGTTTCTCTACTGTACACGAAAGGGCCTGGAGATTTAAGGTCGCTTCCGGGTCCTAAGACCACACGTTACGTGGGGGGAGGGGAGGAGTTGAGGTTTGGGACTAGCCCGCAGCCCAGGATGCTGCGTCAGGTCAGTTCCAGCCAGGGCCTTCAAGCTTCCCACCCCATTCCCCACCTCAATACAGTGTTCAAAGTGAGGCGCCCTGGGTCGTACAGGGACACCGTGCACCCAACAGGCATTCAATACAGGTGCGCCGTCCCGCCCCCGCGCGGCAAGCCCGACCCGAGCCCCGAGGAGTTACCCGTCCATTACATCCAGGTGCAGATAATCTGCCCCAGAATCTAGCATCCGGAGGCACTCAGCCCCTAAATTGGCCAGGTCGCTGTTAAGGATGGACGGGCCAATCTTGCAGCCCGACGCCATGGTGCTGGTCCGTAGTGCTAGTTACCCCACGAGTCCCCGGCTACACGAAAGCGTCACCCCGATTGGGCGCGCAGCGGGGACCCCGCCCCTTCCCCCGTGCAGTCTTCCGGACTCTGCCGGAAGCAGTGCCCTGCGGGAAGGAAGTCCCGCCTCCAGCCCAGGGGCGGGGTCGGGGGCATAGGGGCGGGGCCTCCTGGGAGTCCTTTTTCTTTCTCCCTCTCTTGACGCTCTTACCTTTCGCGGTACTCAGGAGTTTCTTGAGCTTCCTCCACTTTTCTTTTTCTATATTTTATTCTCCTCGGCTCTTGACCTTACTTCTCATTTTGTTTCTCCATTATTTGCTTATGCGTTCCTTTCCTCCGCAGCTCCTGTGTTTGCCCTTTAAAAACAATAACCACCTTTCCCCTGTGCTTTCTCATTCCTAGAACTTTTCTCACAAGTGGAGCAATTCTGGCTGTGCCAGGCTTTAGCAGGGTTACCCGGCAAGTCACCTCTCCCTGCCTTGGGTTTCTCATCTGTAAAGACAGTACGCAGTGTTTAGAATTGTTGTGAGGATTAAATGAACAAGGCCAGGTGATGAGCCCAGCATGATGTCTGGTGCCCAGTACAAAATGATGTTATCATTAGTATCCACCTTTCCTGTCCCTCGCCCACCTTTGTTATTGTTGTTGTTGTTTTTCCCTCTCAGTAATACTCATTGACATAAGTGACACATTTGGTTACTGTTCAGACACAATACAGAAATGAATAAGTGTCCTGCTGCCAAATGTGTGAAGATCCTGGGTCCTCAAAAGAGATGGAATTAAAACCACGTGGGGGAAAATGGATTTAGCAAGAGCAATTCTAGGGAGTAAGGAGAGAGCACTTCGTAATTTGTATTAAAGATATAACTGATGTGTTAACTGGGCCCCCATGGTTTTTATGGATTGTCAGAGGATAATCAGGTCTATAACACCCCCACTGGGATATCTACCAGTCATTCCAGCAGGTCATAATCTGGGCAGTGAAGGCAAATTGGGGTACCTGACTCCAATGCTCTGGTTCTGCTTTGTTTGAAAGGATGGAAAGCTGGGGTAGAATAAAGCTGGAAGGGGTGGGGAAAGTGCCTAATTGGAAAGTAACCTCAGGCCAGACTGGAGGTTAAAGAGGGACAGCAAGACATTAACAAAGGCATACCCAGGGATCCAAAATGAACATTTTCCTGAATGAGCAAACGTTTTCTTCCTTATGGTGAGAAATAAAACTCAGGCATATTAAATGCTCTTAGATTTCTTTTTATTATATGTGCATATTCAAACACAGAAGTCAATATCTTTCATAAATATCTTTCATAAACATTTCAGTATTTATTCATATGCATTTTTCCATGCTCTTTGGTCATTCAATATTCACAACAGATTTCATAGTCATCTGAGGGAAGTTGGCTGTGTAGTCAATCCTTTGTTTTTACCTATAAAATGGCTAATAAAGGACTTTCATCCTGTGGTCACAGTGACAATTAAAAAATATTATGGAGGTACATAGATCTGTAATCCTAAATGATCCTAAAACAATATAAGTAAAATTGTCTTAAGCTTTTCCAAACACATCCTGCCCTTGTTTTTATTCTCCTGAGTGTCAAATCAAAGTTTGCTTTTGAAATGCTGCAGTTGAGACCCACTAAAGTAAATGAGGAAGTGGGGCATTTTACTCACTGCAAGACTCAAGGCCATGGAATTGGAAGTGTGAGGTCACAGGGCAACAGTATGACTTGATGTGATAGCAGCAATTCCAGAGACTGTGCTCTATTAAAGTGTATAACTTGAGGAAGGATATTTAATTCATATTTTGGATTGCCATTCTATTCATTTTTGGCCCTTTCTTTCCTATAGTTCTCTACCTATGCTCTATTTTCTCAAAAACTCTCAGAGCTGGGCAGCAGAGTGGAGAAAGTTCTTTCTTAAAGGAACAGATGCTAAAGAAGAGGAGATGTCATTCTGTCTAAGGTATTCTTGGAGGCTTGAAGTAGCAAACCAGCTACTCCCAATCTGTGCAACATACCCTAATCAGATCACCAATACTGCAGTCTCTACCCCCAGCAACACCATGTGCCCATTCATGCCTTTGACACTGTAGTTCTTAGTGTCTTGGGACATGCACCCAAGAACTAATTTCCTTTTCTGAAAAATCAAATAATTTATCTAATAGAATTATAGAAAGCAGCAAATACTGAAAAATGAAAGTAAAATGATTACTATAGAAAATTCAGTATCCAGGATTTGAACCAGTTAAATTGAATCTGCATATTATGTATCTATACCCACTGTTATGGATATACATGTTTATTCCAGGGTCTCTCAAATCTTATTTTCGGAGTAAGCAACCTTTTTGTTGTGTCCAAGTTTTTATACATGGGAAGTGGGTGCCTATATTTTTTTTTCCTCTGAATAAGACAAATATCAGTAAGTATCATAGCTTAAGAAATGATCTATTATTACCATACTGTATTTATCATATGTAATAATTAACTTTTAGTCAAGTAGTCAATAATATTTTGAACAATACAAAAGATTGTCAATTACCTTGAACTTTTTTCTTACCTTCCCCGACTGTTGTTTTTAAAAAATAGTTATTCCTTCAAACTCCAGGTGACAGTATTCCTGAGAATACTTCTCATGAGGGTCTTATGCACATACATATAGATACTTTAGCCATTACACTTAAACATTCAACACATTACATTAAACACATTTAAGGACACCTCCAATGGAACAGACGTACACATCGTCAAAAACCTCAGTAGTCCCAGTATGAAAACATTCCCACTCTGTAAGCCCCTGTTTCCCAGAATGGGAGGGTTTTTTCTTTCTTTTTTTTGCAAGGTATGACATGATTTAGCTTATTGAAAAAGTTTCTAACAGAATTCCATACACTTGAGTGAAAGAGTTGGACTAAAAGGCAGAAAGACCAGCAAAATCATGTTCAAAACAGCTCAATACATTTAAAATATATATATATGTAAATAAATAAAGATATTTAGGATGACTCCTTACTTTTTAAATATTTGATATACATAGAGAATTTGAGTCAAAAGTCAAGAAACTGGAACAAAGCACACACATATAGAAAGACTCACATAGCCCAGACAATTGTAATTACCAAACATAAGGCCTCTAATGCTAATTGAGCAGCATGATTTTTAGCAGGTAAAATATATCAGAATCAGAAAATCACTTATATGTCTACTTTTGCACTTGAGAATTAATTCAGCATTTTGTGTAAATAATGTGAAAATGTTATAAAACATAAAAGAGGCCATTTACCTCCTTGATTTTTCTGAATTTTGAGATTTTAAATTTATTCTTTTATCATTAACTCACAGATAGCTTTCATTCTCCTAATAAATGGGACCATAACCCCAAATTATATTTGAAACTGTAAATTATGATATAAACAGTGCCTATTTAATAAGCAAGTCTAACAGAAAAATAATTTTTCTTTATGACTAAGGTGGGTTTAGTAGGTTTCCTCTTTATATACATATACATTTCACAGTCAACAAAGTCAACATTTACGTATATAGAATGTATTTTAAATCTCAGTGTAATAAAAGTTTATGTTAAACTTTTACTTCAGGACTAGAAAATACACACACTCACCCAATCATACCAATTTAGGTATGCATATGGATTTTTATATGTGCAGTAGTTACGTAACAATTTTATAATGTAGACTGTTAAAATTACAAAAATCTATTTTGTATTCTTTGATGCCCAGCCCTTTAATAATCCACTAGATATTGGCCTCAAAGCTTTCCAAATTTCATACTTATCTTAAAGTAATTGAACTTCAAGTTAAAAGCCTAATTGTAAAATGTACAAGCTGAGTGTACAAGCTCAGTGTCTATGAAGAAATGGCTAACTTTATATATTTTTCCTCATAAACATAGATGTCCCAAGGATCATAAGAGTATTTTTACTATTGAAAAAAAAGTTATTTTACTGAACCAATTCTAACAACACTAACTTTAATGTATGAAAATATGCCCTGAAGGGCAGGCACAGGATACCACAGGGATGCCATAGGGGAAAGTAATCACATTTCCCAATAAATCCTAATCTTGGCATGGGTGTAGACAGGGCTAGAAGTGGGAATACTACCTCTTTTGATCTATTATATTTACATGTAGATTTTAGAATTATATAGCTGTTTATATTCTTAATTCAGAATGATAACTGATAATTTCCAAGTATTCTCTAATGTGATTATGAAATGGAATCATCTTATGGCATCAGCATTCTGATTTAAATGTGCACTGAAAATGACAGTTGAAAAATAAATTTTGAAAAGTCCACAGCTCTAAAAATAGTATTTTTTTCTTCTTCTAAATGGCGACATTGTTGACCAAAACAAAAATGGCTGCAGGCTTATTTGTTATTTATTCACCCCAAACTAATATTCTCTATATTGATTATTATCATGTAAATCACTACTTGTATAGCCACCTGATTTAATATTTTTGAAGCTATAAAAATAAACATTTGCGTGAGATGTATAATGGGAGCAACCTCAAAAAATTGCATTCTTTTCTTAGAATATATTATTTGTTAATATTCCTGTGAAAGCAGTGCTCTAATAGTATAGACTTTTAACTGCTCAAGGCTTCTTGAATCACAAAGTACAGTGAAATGGCTGTTTCCCCTTATTCTTCCCTGGTTTTTCTGGTCTTTACACAACTAAATCCTTTTAGCCTTTGATTTTCAAGATGTTTATGAAACCTACATAACTAGGTATATTAGCAGCAAAATCTACTCAGATTTGTGCTGCTCATTGGATGTAAAGTGCTGTTTTATAATTAATCTTTTTAATTAAAAGCAAAAGTATTCAACTTTCAGCAGAGTGATCCTCTCCCTGTCTTCTCTATACCTTCAATACTAACAAGATACAGAACTAAACATGAGACTCATCTAGGACTACATCTGTCTCCCCCAGCTCAGGAGTAAAAGTGAACTGGCTAGACAACAGGGGATTCTCCATGCCATTTTCCTCGCTGATGTGAAGCACAGTGTCTCCATGCTGTAGGAGGCTGGATGTCTCAAGGCCTGTGAAGTCATCAGGGTCTGAAAGCTGAGGAGAGAGGGGGCTGTGTGCTGCAGCACCTTGTGCTTCTGTGTCCTCCTTCTTTTCTCCTTCTTCAGTGGGGAGGGGTTCACTCTATGATCAAAAGGATCATAACATTGTGAACAAATAGGATGGATGTCAGAGAAGAATATCAAAATATGTCGTGCAGCTATAACTGGACAAGGAATCAGAAGGCTAGTCCTGGTTCTAGCCTTTGTTACTGGTAAGATCTTACATAGACCCCTTTAGCTTTCTAAGCTTCAGTTTTCTAACCTGTAAAATGAGCAGAATTTTTTGTCCTGCTTACCTTATTGACAGTGAAGATCAAATGAGATAATAAGTGTTAAAATATTTTTATATACCTATACAAAGGTATATAGTAACATTGCCCCTTAGTTTTCTTTAAATACCACATGAGAAGAATGTGATTCCTATAGGAATTTACTTGTAAAAATCAAAAGAAGAAAAAAAATGTCAAAATAAGAAAAATATCAAAATAATGAAGAGGAAGATCAAAAAAAAGTTCCTTTCATCTTACAGGAAACAGAAGGCTCTCAATGTAAAGTCTTCATCTAAATTATTAATTTTATTTATTTTTTCATTGACTATCCTTCAACTAGGTATCATACACCTGTTTTCAATGGTTATTTCAATTGCAAAATATTTTCTTTAGGTTTTTGTAATTAAGATTACAAAGACTTCTCTTGGTCTTTTATAGTTTGGATATGAGGTATCCCCCCAAATCTCCTGTGTTTATGTGGGAATGTTTGGAGGTGAAATGATTAGGTTGTAAGACATATAACCTAATTAGCCCATCCTATTGTGAATAGACTGAGTGGTAACGATAGGTAGGTGGGGCATAGCTGCAGCAGGTGGTCACTTGAGGTGTGCCCTGGAAGGGTTCATCTTCCCTGCAGCCCCATCCCCTCCCTGGCTGTCATCAGGGGAACAGCTTCTCTGCTGCAATGTTCTGCTTTATCTTGGGCCCAAAGCAATGTACTCTGCTGACTATGGACTGAGACCTGTGATACTGTGAGCCAAGATAAACTTTTCTTCCTCTAAGTTGTTCTTGCCAGATCTTTTGGTCATGATGACACAAAACTAAGTAGATATATTCCTAGCTATATACTTTACATAGATTTTCTATTTCATGATGGCAATACCATGTTTGGATAAAATGTTACAGACCCAGATATATATGGAATAAATTTGCTTATCCAAATGGTTCCTAGAAATAAGAATGTAGTGAGCAGTCCTTGCCTATTTCTTCAATGTCCTCACCTTGGGAGATAAGCTGTGGAGATCCGCAACAACTATGGCCGGGGAAGACGTGAGGACTGGTTTGTCCAATCCTTCTGGTTTCCTGCACAGGGCTGGGCTGCAGCCCTGTGGTTGACCTATGGCAGGAAGCGTGTCTGTCGGGGCAGCGGTTGGCTCTGGCTGAGACTCAATGAAGGTAACAGATCGTTTCTGATCCACTGTAAGTCAGAGGTGAGTTAGTAAATAGGGGAGAAATTGGTGGTTGATGCTTAGTAACTGGCATTAGCCAGTGTCTCCTGGATTTTCTTAATGAAGACATTGCTGGGTTATTAATAAATGAAGGCATATTTGATTGTTTTGTATGCTTTGACTTCAACTTATTACAAACAGTAGGAATTGGTTAGGAAAATCATTTTTAAATAAATGGCCTAAAACGAGATTTGCAAGGAGCATTAGTAAACTTGATTGGCCCCTCATAACAACTGTCAAAGGACTTAAAAGTCCCAGAATATTATTCTTCATAGCTTT
This sequence comes from Spermophilus citellus, assembly GCF_964194105.1. Classification (NCBI taxonomy): domain Eukaryota; kingdom Metazoa; phylum Chordata; class Mammalia; order Rodentia; family Sciuridae; genus Spermophilus; species Spermophilus citellus. Next base: position 110,341,967 of record NC_138192.1, on the reverse strand, counting down.
GTCTTCAGTAAGACAAATAATAATCCCAATTCCTGGCTCAAGTAGAAAAAAAAAACACCCTTTTTACTCAAATTTCAGAATATCAATGGTTTGGCTAGGACTCTTCCATTTCCTTAGGTTCATGGGGGTAGAATCAGGGTTAGGAAAGAATAAAAGGCATTAAATTTTTCTGGAGAATTTCTTCCCTTATCCTAACACCTCCCCACTGGCGTTTATCTGCATCTGCTCCATTTCTGCAGGCCTTTTCATCTCACTTGCATGACATCATTTCAATGGCACAGGCAGAAGGGACCCAGGAGGCCTCACCAGATGGCTTCGTCTTAGGTTGAATACTCCTGCGAGTGGTTGACAGCCGAGCCCCATGTCTGTTTTTGGGTTCAGTCTGAGTCTTCTGCCGTGACAGTAGGGGACGTCTTAGCTAAAGAGAACAGGCAGAATAAAACTGGCAAAGGAGTCCAGCTGCCTGCAGGGAAAGCCGCGCTCAGAGGATTCTGACTATAGCTTGTACTTTTATTTTCATGTTCCCCTGGACTCCTGTTCTTACATTTATAGCTGATAAAATTCTTTCTGCATATTTAACTGTAACTGTTTTCTTCTGGTATCCCTTTTAACCAATTCATTTCACAATTATTATTCCTTTAATGTTCCTAAGAATATTAATTGACATAATTTAAAATTGTAATTTTGAGAATTTCAATGGATATACAATGAACAATTATTACTTACTAACCAATCTTTATTCATCTAAAAGGTATAGTTGAACATATGCTAACTTTCAAGGAGGAGGTTCATTAAAAAAAAAAAAAAACTCAGATGCTGGCAAAATATCTTGTACCTGAATCAGTCAATTCTGGGAAGTTCCCTTTGAAGAAACAGTGCAGCTTCATTTCTATTTTTATTTAGAAAGTGATGTAAAATAACCCTACCTAAGGACATTTGTAAAGGTGATCTTTACTTCAATTTTGGTTTTAAATTAAATCATGAATCTTGAAATGAAAAAAGATTTTTTTCATCTTTGTTTCTCTGCAGAAACTGGCCTTAAATATTAAATCAACAGATCTTTCACTCTAAGTGAGATTGATTGTAAAGAAGATTTCTGGGTAGAGAACAAGCCCACTTAACTTTTCTAAGTAATCTTCTTTGTAAATAAGGAGATTCAGATCCGAAACAAAAGCTCAAAACTGTCTAAACACTTACCATGTTTTAAAGTTGCTCTGTACTGCTTATTTGATGTAAAGAGAAGGCAAAATATAATCTTAATATACATAGGCACTAAAATTCAAACAAAGCCTCCATTTCACAGGATGGTTCTTTTATTCTTTCAGGGTCTACTTACCTGCCTCAAACCCCTCTTCCTCCCCAGTGGCTGCTGAATGAGAAGGTTCTGCTGGCCAGGTTCACTCTGCACACTTGCCACCCTGTCAAGCATCAATAGTGTTAGTGTACCCTAGAGAGAAGGCAGAAGACCATCCTCTGGTGGGTGTTAGCCAAAACCACTTTTATGGAACAGTCACTTCAAAGATACCATTATCTTTGAAGGATGTTTGGGAAAGAGTCCCTGGGATGGGGGTTTTAAAGGTTTGGGTGGGAGGACAAGGCCTTGTAGCCCCAAGCTGCCAAAATTGAGATTCTGTTTTCAATCACTGATTCTATATCTGTCATTCAGCAAAATACTGGTTCAATCACACCCCTGGTTTGGAACCACCAAAAGGTTTATGATGTCGTATTCTAATCTCAATTTTTTTCCAAGGGGAAGGGAAAAGGTGGTGACAGACACACACAAACAACTCTATCAGATGGATGGGAACACCTTTTTAAAAATTCCAATTTAAATGAAAATAAGATGGACAAATATCAAACACATCAGACACAGAATCCATTTGGGTGAAGGGGCACATTCAACACATGTTTGCAGCCTGAAGTCTCTGTGACTACTGAGTAAATGAGTAGTCACATGGGTAGAAATTTCAATGTTTTAAAAAATGATTTTAGATTTAAAAGGCTGGCAAAGTAATTAAGCTGTCATTACAACTCAGAAGCTTTAATATTGAGTAGCTGCACTCAAATATACTGTGCAGTTTATAAAAGCAACAACCTGCTCCCCCCAAATTTACTGTGTATGTGTGTTCTTTCATAAGCAAAAAAAATGACTACTGGCAGTAGTTGCTATTTTAGTGTTTAGTGAAACTGAAAATATTAATATGGCCCATGGTTCTTTTTCATTCTGCATGCAAGTATCATAGGTATTTATAATGGGGGAGTGGTAAAAAAAGAAATACACTGTGCCCCAGACAACACTGTAATTCTGTGGATGATGCCAATGTGATTATTTGGTTAATGGGTAATTAATTTCTGCTTTGCCTTTGCAAAAGGAGAGTCATCTACAGATATTTTTTAGAGTAAATATATTCCACAGAGGAACCCAGAGTCAGCAACTGTCCAGAAAAAAAAGAAAGGTTCTGTCTATTTATTTCCATTTCTTAAAAAAAAAAAACAAAACACCAAGCTACTCAAATACCTAGTTGCAGTTTTAAGAAGAGAAACTGGTGGCAAGATGGGAAATCAGATATGTTTCCCTGTTGTATAACAACTGGGTAATTATCACATAGTTGACACAGTCACTCTGTCATTTTTAAAAAGTTTTAACTCATATTTTCACTAGAAGAAAATTGCTGATTTCCAAAAAGGATTTGTCAATGTTTTTATGGAATAAGAATATAATCACACCATTTAGAGTACACAACACAAACTTCTAAAACAAGTACCAAAAACAAGTGTTTTAAAACTTTTTTGTTCTCCTAAATATCAAGTTCAAAAGATCTATGTACATTATCATCATATATGTATCTGTATACACACATCTACATATACATATATGACCTTATAGCATGTATAAACTTTCTGTGAAGATGAAAAACTATCCCAGTGGACCAGTGTAATAAATTCTGATAATCCAGACTATGTTGCTGGCATGACTGAAATGACATCTCCTTATGATTATACATTATAACGTGTCTATTAAATTGAAAAGAGTAATTATCTATATGCACAAAAGTAGAATCAAGTTTCTCCCAATACCAAGCAAAGCTTCCATTGGAATGGATTCTTCATTGACATCTAAATGTTACCTCAGTTCCCTTGGCCATAAAGGGAGGCTGATACTTACCAACTACCTCCCATTAAGGTAGAGAAAAGAAGTTAGTTGATGTCAAATGGTTTGATCATGAAAAGAGATGTATATAGCATGCTTTCTTGTTTTACATTTGATGTTTGTAATGAGTTTATTGCTTCTAGAACACTACAAGGAAATTGGTAATACAATGTTTTGAAAATAGTTGGGCAGAGAAAATGAATTTGAGGCAGTCCACTTGTCTCATTTTTATTCAGTAATCTGAGATTGTGAGGAAAAAAATGGTGTAAGAAAAGAAAAATATGCGTTACTCAGGGAGTGTTAAATGTCAAAACATAATGGTAATTTCATGATGATTATTCTAAGGGAGGATCACAAGCACCAAAATCTTCTCTGTGGATAGAGAGGTTTATATCTAAGAAATGTATCAAGTTTAGCTTTAATAATTAGCTGTTCTAGGTAAATAATAAAGCATTTCATAATGGAATATATATATCAAAGATGAAATTTTAGAACCTGCCCCTGAAAATACATCCTAGCTGATAAATTTATGCTCCCTAGAAATATGATGCTAACATGTTTATATCTGGAACAAAAATGGGTGACTTAACTGTGAACAGTTAGGAGTCATTCATAATAAAGAGCCAAGAAATCCTGTTAAAAATGTAGTTTATGCAAAACACATTACTTTTTTGTAGTCTATATCAAACTGGAGTCACATATAAAAATTAGTTGCTCTCTGTATTATGTAATATTTCAGTTACCTGTAGGATTTGTGATGTATGACTATAAGATGTGTAATACTAAATCGAACCAACAAAAGAACAAGGTGTTTGCACTAAGAACCTTATACCCCATTTTCTTTTCAGTTTTTTCAAGCAGTTCCATCATAGTCCTCACATACTACAACTGTAATAATAAAATTTATTTTTCTCTTCAAGGAAGTACTATATTTTATTGGACGGTCTCAACGTTTTAAATATTATACTCTAATAGGCCATTGGGTCCTTATGAATAACTACAGTATCTATTTCATGTATCATAGTCATGAAAAGTTGAGATTACACCAAGATTTTTCAAAGTAGTGGGAGAAGTACTAAAAATTCTTATCTCATACAGAAAACTGATTTCTTGACATTTTTAATCTTGAGAATGAGAAATGGATGATTTCCATTTGTCTTGGCCAAATATGGTGAAACAAAAAGCAGAAGAAAACTTTCTAAACTGAAGTTAACATCTTATAATATGTTTAGAAGTAGATCATCCCTTGTTATTTTTGATTAGCTAAAACGTATCACCTCAGCAAGTCATATAATGGTGTAGATTTTAAAGAAGTAAATGCATTTGGGACTCAGCAGAACTAGGTGGTTCAAATTGTCAGCAAAAAACAAAACTTCTCATTCAAAATACAAGGAAGTAATTTACAAATAAAGAAAATTTATATACTATTAGGAAAACAATTCTAACACAAATAACTTCTTTTCCCCCATTTAAACATGATGGCCTGGGTTGTAGTATGTAAACATATATGTATACATAAGTTGGTTTCTTAAAATAAGGAATAGGCAAACAAGGGGACATTCAGTAAGGCAATAAAAATTCATCTCACTTGACTCAAATTGCAAAAAATGATAAAAGATGGAAGTATATTTCATTAGAAAAAAAACTTAAGTAGAAGCACTGAATGAGAACAGCACATGAAAAAATGAATGAGTATTTTTATTGCTTCTATCTGTGCCTTTGTCTTTAGTTTTAATAAGGTTATAGATGTCTGGAGGTTGAACATGAGACACACAGCATAGCCATTTACCCTGGGTGACTGCCTTGTGATGGCAATTCATAAATCCAGCACTGAAGGAGCCATAAGGCATTTTTAAAGAACAGGGAAAGAAACAGTAGACCAAATCCTACTTTGGATCGAACCAACAAAAGACCAAGGTGTTTGCAATAAGAACCAATAAAAATTATTGTTTAAAATTTTCTTAGCCTCCACAACATCCAGGAAAATATATTTTAAGTGCCACAGATTTTAGAAATTAGAGGCTGGAATAGAAAGGGGGGAAAATCTGGATTTTAAATATCTTATAAAAGAACCAATTCAGCAATGGCAAAGAACACATCTGTGTGTTACAACACACATTTTCTTAGCCATTAATTCTCAGCTACATAAAAAGTTGAAATATTTATTGTACTTTAAGAGGACTTGCCAAGGTTTTATGCTGTGAAAATGTAGATGACCATGAGATGGATTCTACTAGATAGGTTATCTTTATTTCACCTACACCATAGTCTTGTTCAAACTGAAGCCACATGCTTATTTTTCACTGTGATTAAAATTATCCTGACAAAATCAAATAACATAAAAATTTCTCTTTAAAATTAGATTTTTGCCTTTCTATATATCTCTTATCCTAAAAAGAAAATATGACCATGGTGTGTGTGTGTGTGTGTGTGTGTGTGTGTGTGTGTGTGTGTTTGGAGTGGGGGAGGGAGAGAACATCTATACTGAGTTTCTACACCTCTAAGAGCAACGCCCTCCAGAGAAGAATATTTTTTCCATGGAATATTGATTGCTTCAGTTTATGAATTTCCAAAGGAAATAATTTTTTATTCAAAGCACAGTGTTCCTAACAGGCTATTTCTTGGGATGAAGTTTTAAAGATAAACATGTTAACATAATTTAAAAAAATCTTAAATCTTCAATAGGTGTGCAAAATTGCTTATTAATTTCCACCTATTCATCCAGTTTTCTTGGTCTCTTCCTCATTTAGCCCACTCAGTTCAACTTGCCCATTTGCCTAAAACAAGTGTTCTTTCACAGGCCAATTCTCATGAAAATTTAATCAAAATGTTATTGGGGGTGAGGTGGGAAGAACAGGATTTATTATTTTTCCTTAGGCACAATTCCTGATGTTTCCTTGGGCCAGATTTTCCTTAGGAGTACTCTGAGTGTATTTTAGGTCCTGAGTACCAGAGTATGTGCTAACTGTAATTTACATGGTTAGTGCCTTACTTGAGGATTTTAAAACTATGGAGTAATAAAGCAGTCTCATGCCAAAAAATAAGAAAGTCTGGAAACCAAATATAAAAAGTATACTATTTTATAAACCCACCTCTTAGTAAATACCAAAAAGTTCCTCTCCTCCAAAGAGAACTTGGTGACATGATGGAGTTCAAGAGATACATTGCAGTATATGGCAAAGGTGGATGTGCTAACTGGTGGTGGAATGCCTCTGTGTTAATAGTATTATTTCAGAATCCAAAGTGAATGCCTCATCTTCCCATTTCTTAATGACAACAGCTGGGTCTAGGTGACTGACACCCAGAACTACAATACAACCATTATCAGAGCAACAGATAAACAACAGTTGATCTAAGACAGCCATCAAAATCCTGACCACCTTGACTAATTCAGCTATAGATAAAATTTATAGCTTTAGCTCCAAACCAGTTTCACCTAGCACAAACTTTGAGTTAATTCCCATTAACACTGGACCCAGGGCAGCCTGAATTGGTTTAGATAACTTCAGTCATTTGAACCTTGAGCCATCCAGAGAAGGCCAAATCATTTGGACAATTCATAAAAATAAACTCAGTCCCCTGCCTCCTCTCACTAACTCTAGACTGGTACTTATACTCAGCAAAAGGAGAATTTGGCCTAATTAGAAAAGTCTAGCCAAATGGAAGTCCAATTTAATACTTTCTACTCTCAGTAGGCCACTGAAATTATCTTCTAATCAAGTTTCTTTTGTCCAACATGCAATTTTAAGCATTAAGCAAAAGCGTTCTTTGAAAGCAATGGTTACACTGCTAGACTTGGTTCAGATGCTTCAGACACTGTAAACAATTAAGGAAAACTCTCTTAAGGATTGTTTTGTTTCTCAACTTCTTCTTTGTCCCCACAACTCTTGCTAATGGAATTAAGTTTGCACTCTGCAGCACTTCCACGTTTACCACCAATAAGAGACTGATCTATTAAGGCAGGGGCTCGCAAACACAAATGAATGTCATGAATCATGGATCCAGTTAATAATAATAATTAAAAAAAGACCCAATGATGGACTAAATTTCCCATTTTCAATTGCAAAAGAAAATGTGAAATCCAAACAAGGTGCAAGGAAAACAAAAGACAACCTTTCACAGGAATGGCCTCTCAACATTTCCTCATCTTTGTGATAAAGCAATAAACACGGGTATATTGTGCTCACTACATAATGTTTTACCTTGAGATGGAACAAAGACACTCTAAGGATGAACAAGAAGCATTACCCCTAATGAGGATTAGTTGAGAGGTGTAAATTAACAGCACAAGATTAGGAATGTTTGACGTGGTTTATCTGAGTGTTAAAGGTGCAGTCCCCTTCTCTGAGCTTTAAATGAATAGTTGAGATATATCATTTGCATGAGACTTCTCTTACCAGAAAATGTTTTGTGTCTGATATTTCATGGCAAGTTTAAAGTAATCTTTGTGCTAGAACAGACATTTTTTCATATGTGTAGTTTAAAGAAGCTACTATTTTAAATAGCTTGCCAAATAGCATTCATCAAAGAGAAGGAATTATATAAATTGTAGTAACATGATTATTCTTCTGATAGCATGGTTGTTTTCTTACCATCCATGGTATCAGCTAAAAGACCTGGCTCAATTTAATACAAGGACTTCTAGATGATGGGAAGTTGTATTAAAAGGCCTCTGAAAAGCAATTGTTAATTAATCTCAGTGTGAAAAGGAATGATTAGATGGGACAAATTTAACATTTGGCATTATCAAACTTTCTGTTTATGGGGTGGTGGTGCTGGGGATTGAACCCAGGGCCTCACATGTGCTAAGCACATATTCTACCACTGTACTACTGAGCTACACCTCTATCCCCTGACATATCAAACTTTTTAGACATTAAGGGGAGAAGCCCCATAGAAAATTCTGTAGATTTTTTTTTTTTTTTGGTAAGATTTTTTAGGCCATTCATGATTCAACTCTGAAGCTGAAAATGATGGAGGGTTTGCTACACCTTTGACTTCCAGGCTCGAGTGTTCATGAACAACAAAGGGCAAGGAATGGAAATAGGTATCAAGACTGGGAGAGAGGAGACAGAGAGACAGAGTTGACAGGGAACAGCTAGTTTCCCAGCACAGACACCAATAGACAGGTAGGCGTTAACACTGTACCTAGAGAGGCTGCCCTCAGCGGCCAGGCCCTGGGAGTCATCGAGGACATTAGGTTCACTGCAGGAGGGGTAGGGAGATGAAGCATTTAGGGAAAGAAAGTGCAAAAAGAAGAATAAAGAAAACAAAAAGAAAAAAGAAAGAGAAAAAGGCATGCAATTTTCTGTTTCCAGGAACCAAAAATAAATTTAACAGAACAAGGAAGGAAAAGGAGACAGTCAACCATTTCACCTTGTGCTGGGTTTGTCAAGACATAGGACTCAAGGCAATGGGGAAGGAAGGACTTTGGATGGATAGGACTCTCAGAGGAGTGGTCTGTTTATTGGTCAAGAGTTAAAATGAGCTCCAAACGGACAAATGAGCTCTGAAACGCATTGGAGAATGAATCTGTAGAAGATGATACTATTATTTCTTTGGTAACCATTTGGTTAGGTGGTTATTATTTTTAACCTATCTCAAGTACTTAGTGCTTTATTGACCGGGACCCTGCTTCTTGTGCAATCTATGATGAAACCACTTACCATAACTTGCCACAACCAAACTCTTGGAACCAATGCCATTAAGGAAAGCAAAGAACGATGTCAATTTTCCCTGCTGAGTTTTGCATTAAAAATATAAGTAAATGAATGGAAGGACGATATTTTGGAAAATTCACATTTACCTCCTTACTCTCCATCCTCTAATGACTGAATTGTAAATGCTAAAAGAAGAAACCTGTCAGGTTGGTGGAAAAATAATTAGTTTATTGATTTATTTGGATGTAGATAGACTGAGATTTGTGAAAAGAAAATGTGTTATACTTTGGTTTTCCTTTGTGCATCGCATTGAGCCATGAGGCACTCAAAACATACTTATGGAATTGGGTGGAATTAAACCATTTAGGAAACTGAAGTAGCCCCAAAGAATTGAGGTTTACTTGATTGTTAAAATAGTCTCTGTCCCCAGGAAGAGGCTAATTTTCTCTAATGTGCAGAGACAGTATTACCTTCACTAGTCTTCTGAAATATGATTCAAGTCCAAATGGATTAACTATTTTATCTTTTCTGAAGTTCTAGTATATTTATATACTAAAGAGATTTTCTCCCTGAAAACAATGTTTTTTGGGGAGGTGTACCAGGGATTGAGTTTAGGGGCACTTGACCACTGAACAACATCCCCAGTCCTATTTTGTATTTTATTTAGAGACAGGGCCTCACTGGCTTTGAACTTGAGATCCTCCTGCTTCAACCTCCTGAGCTGCTGGGATTACAGGCATGCGCCACTGTGTCCAGCCCTGGAAACAATTTAATCCATTAATAACTATGTAGAAAGGGAATTGATAATCTGGATTATTTTAGGTAAACAACATAAAAACCTTCTATTTTAAATTCCTTTTATTCTATGGTTTAAATAAAACAAATAAATTGCTAGCTTTATTCTTGCTATAACCTTGTACATTGTTACCAATTAAAAATAAACTAATATCTACTAATATTAAGTGCTTATGTGACTTCACATCTTTTTTTGGACACACTGTTGGGCTTTTTAAATATTTTTGGTTACAGATTTTAATTATAAAGTTTTTTTTCCAAAAGAAAACTAAAAACATTAGGCTAACAAATATTCAATGATAGGAACCTTTATATGTTGATATTTATAATAGTTAAAATACATATACAATATTATTTTCTTAAAAATATACAGTTTACTTGTTAGTCATCTTTGTCATTTCACCCTATTCTTCAATATTCTTCAAAGGTTAGCTTTATTTCACAAACTTTATTTCATCAGTGCAGTTTTTATGAACCATTTGTTAAAGGATTTGAGTACAGGATAATTATTCCTACATATATATTTTTTAATCTGATCATTATCATGAGCCTGACTTATTATTTTCAGTGTGTGAATGGTCATGAAAAATATGGTGGGTATTAAAAATAAACAACAAACTAACAAAAATCCCAGAAAGCCAATTCTTTGAAAGAATTCAATTACTGACACGAAAATATCATTTTTTTTTAAATATATAATGTTTGACTCTTATGTCAGATCATTTTCTATATTATACTTTTACTATATCTTAGAAGTTTTAAAACTTATGTTCTTAGATGGCAGATAACACAAAAAGGAAATGTTAAAAGGGTTTAGTCATGGAATCATAGAGCTATATATAGAGAAATTGCTTTAAAGATAATTTTGGCCAACCTCCTCATTTCACAGAGGGAAAAATTGTTAAATGACCTGTGCAAGGTCACACACAAGTGGCATAGGTCCCTTTCTGCTTGGTTAAACATCCCTACCTCCAGCTGAACCCTGATGACATATCAGAAGCCTAAACTTTACCAAATATACCAACCTGGTCCTAAGCTCTTGTCAATTCTCATTATTAGCTTAGTTAATGATGACTCTGAAATGTAAGAATGCCATTAGACCATCAGAAAGAAGACAATATATCTATTTATGGAAAAATATAAAGGAGAGACAATGCTTTGGTTAGAAATTAGGGTCCTTCTAGTAGCCTGGCCTAGAAAACCGCAAATTATTGCTTGCAGGTTTGTAGTTCAAAAATCCTTTGTTGAATGGTCTATCTGAAAACATAACTGTCTCTTGCTTCTCCTTCAGTCTTTGTAGAATAACATGAGTATATTTTCAGAATTTCTACCTTTGTCCCCAAGTGCCAAGTATAAGATAGCATAGCTCTTTACCTCTGGCTGGGTAACATGCCCACCTCAGCCTGAGGTGCAGACATGCTGGAGACATGGCTGGAGAATCGACGTCTTCCAGTGGCACTCAGGAGGTAAGCTTCCTGTTCACTTACCACACTGGGCATGCTTACAGAGTCGTCTGAAAGGGCAGAGGGACAGAGTGTTATAAAAACAGTGATACTAATCAAAAAACACCAACCACAGCTCTACTTAGATTCCATCTGTGGCTTGAGCATAATCCTAGGGCTGTCACTAAAACTAAATTATCATTGATTTCTTTATAAGGATGAAAAACTAAGACCCCAGGGCCCTATGACAGCTCTTCAGGTCCACATATCTCCCTCCCTCCCAACTAGAACAGTTTTCATAAAATAAATGTAAACTTCTTGTTTGTTTTACAAGTATATTATTTCTGAAAAGTTGACAGGCACTTGCAAATTAAAGATCTGAAAGCTAGAACTATATAAATTTTTAAGACATTCCAGGAATAGTTTAATAGGGAGTTTGTTATTGAATGAGTAAGTATATTACTTTGCCTTTTAAAAACTACTTTCAGTACATTATATGATTTCTCTCTTGTTTTGAGAAAGACTATTTCAGATATTTTTGGGAAAAATATTTGAGAAACTTTAAAGTTCAGAAATAAGTTCTTATTTTAACCAAAATTTTAAAATTTACATATGTAATCTTGTTTTCTCTATAAAAGCAGAAACTAATATATTCAAATCCAAATTAACTTTAGCACAGTATTTGTGACAAGCTGACTTTTCTAAGTGAGTTAATGTTTATTGCTGAACACTAAATATTCTTCAATAAGCATATTATGTTTGGGTGAATATATCTACTATGTAAGATTATTCAATACCATCTATTTAAAATAATCCATAGTAATATTTATTTTTTAAAATGTATTTTTTAGTTGTAGATGGACACAATACCTTCATCATATTTATTTATTTATTTTATGTAGTGCTGAGGATGGAACCCAGTGCCTCATACATGCTAAGCAAGAGCTCTACCACTGAGCCACAATCCCAGCCCTACATGATAATATTTCTAACTGAACTTATTTTGAAAAAAAAATTGAATATGAAAAGTGCTAGAAGTTTTAATTTGTTGTGTAATGACTGACTTGAAATTGATTCTTATTATAGAATGGCATTTCCTTTTTATATGTGTTCATAGACAAAGCTATACAAAACATGATAGAATACCTTGAGCTATTTCTACAAAGGCTGCTTCTAGATTCCACTGTCTACCCCTTATTTGAACTCATATCACTTAACACTTACTTCCCCATATTTGTTTGGTGATTAATCACATTTGGCCTTCCACTAAGCCTTTTGTTAACCGTTCTATGTTGTGAATGCCTATCATTTCCTCTGTAGGACTACATCTGACATCTTAGAGAGCAGAGAACATGTCTTTCTCATTCTTCCTTGTATTATGTCTGATAAGTGTTAAGTACAGGTTCAATGATTGGAAAAAATAGTTTAATTTTTAACAGGTAAATATCTGGCTCTCATACCCCTCTACCATATTAATTAACATATACCCACATCACAACCACACTTCACCATCTGTTAGCAACCTGCTTTCATCAGGATGACTATGATGTCTGAGAACAGAGATATTAGCAAAAAACTACAAGCTCTCAACCAATGATATTCCTAAGACCTTAGCCACCTTTGAGTATGGCATCTTCTCTACTTTTTATCTGTGGCTCCTTCCCACTGGCTAGTCATCTGCTTATTCACAAGGTTGCCTGCAAAGTAGATTTAATTCCAAAAAAGAAAGGTAGTATCATTTCCTATCATGAAAAAAAAACATGACTAATTCAAACATTAAAGACAAAATGGATTTTACTTTAAGTTCTCAACTATTACCAAGACTTAATGTTTATTTTGAACTGCTGATCCTTGTCTTTCTTCTCGTCTCTCTCTCTCTCTCTCTCGTATTGGGATTAGATACAGAGGTACTTTGCCACTGAGCTGCATCCACATCCCTTTGTATTTTTTATTTGGAGACATGGTTTCACTAAGTTGCTGAGACTGTCCTTGAACTTGCGATCCTCCTGCCTTGGCCTCCACAGTCACTAGGATTACAGGCATGTACCAATGTGCCTGGCACTCATTTTGTTTATTGGTCAATAATTTTCAATTTTCAATTTTCTTTAAGCAGAATTTGAGGTGAATTTCCATAAGCAGTCACCAGGGTAAGTTAGACACATTAACTGTACAGGTTGGATGCAGACAATATGATCATCCCTTTTTCCGACTAATATTTTATCTGACTAATCCAGAAATATTACTGATAAGTGTTTTGATGAGGCATTTCTTTTTTTTCCTGTTCTACGTACCCAACTATAGTGAGACACTGAAACACTCATTCATCTTAGTTAATTAAAATTCTAGCCTCAACTCCCAATTCCTCTATTTATTTAGTTCAGAGACGGGCTTTTTTGTTGTTTGGTATGAAGAGCCTAGGAGTGAGGATCTAGATTTTATTCTCAATCTTAAGGCACTGAAAGCACAATTGTGCATTTAGTATTATATCAAGGTGTCTCAAAACACAAGTGGAAAATAACCAAGGCCATTTAAATGACAGTGGCTTATAATGGAACCTCTAAATCTTACTTTTACTTCTTAAACCTACTCCTCTTCAGGATATATATGAAGTGTTTCTTGAGCAGATTCCTCTCATTTCATAACACTGCATCTTCAGCATAACATTCATTAGAAGCTCCTGGACTGACCTCATCACTGGACTAGTTATTCTTTGAACTCAAATTTGGGTAATCCTCCCTAAAGACAGCTGCCAGTTTTATTTTGACTGGCATAACCAGTTGGTTTCTTATGAATTCTAACACTCTGCCCACTTTCCTTGCTGAGTGGGGTCATGAAAGTGCTGGTTAGCCCTCTAAGCAAAATGTCCAGGAGAAAAAGAAACGTCACATTTCCACAATTTAAATGAGTTAGTAGAAAAGGCTGATATATGTAATCTGAAAAAAAAATTAAGGGGTCTTCTAAAGATTTACTTTTTGCCTGAATTCTTTCCAAATGACAGAGGCTATCAAGGAATTTATAGAAGAGCAGGAGTCAAAGAATCTGTCACAATTCCATTTTGAATCTTTTTTTTTGTGAGCATGACTGATGGGATCAGAACTCAAGATGGTGAAAGGTAGAACTTCTTTCCAAGCCCTCACTGACATGACCAAGCTATCTCCTGCCCAGATTCTTTGGAGTGACCTACTTTCTTCATCCTCCTCGTCAGTCCTACTCAGGGTATCCTGGGAAGCCTGCTGGGATGGCTCGCTGTCCTGCTCCCAGACAGTGCCCGTGCCCGTGTTAGAGCGGGACATGGTGGCCAGGCTCAGGCGGTAAGCAGAGGTGGAGGTGCCCACAGTACTGATGGATGTCTTCCCTTGGTAGGCTGGAGAATAGAGAGACCAAGGGAAATTCATGTGAGGCTCTGGAAAGAAAGGAAATGTTTGCTTCAAAGTTCTCCCTGACCAACAGTATCTTTTTAGTTAAACAGTATGTCTCAGACAATCCTTAGGACAAAGTAGCAAATGGAATTGTTAACAAAAACAAAAAAAAAAAAAAACACAGAAAAATCAATATTGGCCACTGATGCACTTACAATCTGATAGTTTGTTGGTGAGAACATGTACATCCCTAACAATGTAAAGTGTTTATGACATCGTTCCCCCTTTTGTTGCTTTTCTGTTTTATTTTACAAGGCTGGTAGGACACAAATTAATTTTGACCTGAATTGCTACCTCCAACTTGCCAATTTTTACTGAGACATATACATATATACCTTCTCTGACACAGCATATGGAAATAAAAATAAATCATAAATAAATGAACCCCATAATCCAAATCAGTACACATAATTGAGTGCAGTGCCATATGCCCATAGTTCCAGCTACTCAGGAGGCCAAGGCAGATTGACTGCAAGCTTGAGGCCCCCCGGGGCATCTCAGTGAGATTCAGTTTCAAAAAAAAATAAAAAGGGCTACAGATGTAGCTCATAGGTAGAATACTCCCGGGTTTAAGCCCTAGTACCACATATTCCACAAACACACACACACACACAAACAAAAATCAGAATATGTATCAAAACTTCATTCTCATTCTCCTTTCCTGGAACTTATTATACATAAAGTATCTCTCAGTTCTATCAGATTTAGATCAGATTCTTTATCAGTTTAAGCAGAATATTTGAATGGCAATGTGAAAGTTTCAATGAGTTTGCTTCTCAAAATTTTTGTCTTTAACATATTATCTGCAAACAACAAAAGCTTTAGAAAGAAACAAAAAACCCAAGCCCAACACATAATATTTTACTTATGGATAACAATTGCCCTCTAATGGCAGAGGTTTTTTTCCTTCCACATTAATCTGCTATTTATATAATAGTAAAAAGTAAAGAAAACAAAGTCAAAGAAAATCTTTTGAACAGTGTAAATGCCTCTTAGCCTGCCAACTCTAATTTACCTCTCCCCAATTTCATTTGGAAAAGTTAAAGGCTTTTCTGATTTAAAATCCCCTCCAAATTACCACTTTCTCTGCATATAAGTTGTTTAATCTCTATTGAATCTCAAATTCTCCTTATTCAAATGCACCTTGCATGTATTTGTGTGAATTAAAGGAAATAATATCTGTGAAACAATCTACCTGCTCAACAAATGTAAGTTCCCCCTTTCAAAAAGGAAACAAAAGAATTCAAACAGGGTTCCCACTAATTAAATATTCAAGAAAGAGCTAAACTACCAAAATGAAGATTTAAAAAATATTTAGAAAAGAATAAAACTACTCCTTTGGTATCCCTTTGATTTCTGTTTTCCTGTTCATGATGATCATCTGGTCAAATCTACTGTTACATCATGACAGGTAGCTTAGACATGGTTCCCAAAAAGAGGAGTGTCCAGGGCAGAGGGACTATTTGTAGGTCGTCAGCTCTATTTTTTTTTTTTTTTTTTTTAGAGAGAGAATGAGAGAGGAGAGAGGAGAGAGGAGAGAGGAGAGAGAGAGAGAGAGAGAGAGAGAGAGAGAGAGAGAGAGAATTTTTAATATTTATTTTTTAGTTCTCGGCGGACACAACATCTTTGTTGGTATGTGGTGCTGAGGATCGAACCCGGGCCGCACGCATGCCAGGCGAGCGCGCTACCGCTTGAGCCACATCCCCAGCCCTGTCAGCTCTATTTTTACAACAAATTCAAATTATCTCCACGCATACGTACCTGAACCACTGTGAACCGCTTCTTTTAGAATTTTTAGTTCACTATTGAACTCAGCAATGAGTGAACTCTTGCACAAAGGGCGTGGTATGAAGCGCCGCTCCAGCTGGTCAGCAATGTGTTGCCGAGCAGAAAGTTCTTCATGATTCTCTGCTGGTTGGGCCAGAAGCTAAAAGGAAGGCATTGAGTTCTCAGGGCATTAATTTCCCCATCTGAAAATTAAGCTAATTACTATACCTACTGCAAAGTTTAGTTGAGAGGAATAAAAAAGATAGTGCATATGAAGTCCTTAGAACAGTACTTCACAGAGGAAGTGCTTACTCTATACAGGAAGTGCCTACATTGCTTTGATTCTCTGCTTCTCTGCCTTCAAGAAACAGAAATAGGAAAAGGACAAGAGTAGATGTGTAGATGTGTACTAAATACCTTGGAGGAAAAGCATGCCTTAAATATCCCATCTTTTTTCATATGTTTAAAATAATTATCTCAGTCATGCCACAGACAATAGAACAACATTCTCCAGAGGATTCCATTAGACCCATTCTTTTTTTTTTTAAGGGGAGGGGGCTAATAAATGGGGAAAAGGTTAAGTTTTATAGTTTCTGATAATTGTGAAGGTACTTATAAAGTGAGATTTTACCATCTGGATACATTTTGGGGCTGTTTCCTCATCAAACATGGTATCAACGAGCCCTGCTAGCTGGCTACAGTACATACATCCCATATGCACTCCTGCCACAATCCTGACTTCCTGAAGAGCAGCACATTCACAGAGCTTGTCACTCCAGGAGAAGCACACACCACACCTTGCACTGGATGAAAGGGCGCAAGAGCACGAAAATGGGTATCCGGGTCCGCACAATGAAGTCGAGGAAGTCCCACAGGGCCAGGCCGCCCACCTTCCGCAGAGCCATCTCCTTCACCTGCAGGCTCAACCAGTACCACTGGCTTCCCAGCTGCCTCTCAAAGCAGACGAGAATCACCTTCAGAGCTTTACACCAGGAAAAGAGAAAAGTGAGGCTGAGGGCTGCTGCTTGAAGGAACCCTACCCTGAGCCTCTACCCTGGATGCGTCAGGAATGTTCCTGAATTTCTAAAATTCAATCATTTCCAAAGACTCAAAATGCATTCCTGAGTGAGTGTTCCTGACATCAAGGTGAAAAACTGTATAAAACAAATGTTTTGATGCTAATTAGAATACAAATATCTTTGTTAAATGCATTGAACTCCTATTTTGGAAAATACAAAGTAGTCCACACACTTGTGAATCCCTGGTTCTAATGACATTTCTATTCCATTTTGTGCTGGCCAATGTTGATTTTCTGCCCTTCTGCTTTCCACCTTCATCAGAATAACACAATACACAAGTTGTATAAAAGGGGCTCAAGAACACAGATGCTAGATGACTTGGATTTGAAAACTAGCTTGACTTTGTGTCTTTAGGCAAGTTACTTAAACTTTCTGGGTCTCAGTTTCTTCACTCCTAAAATAAGAATAACATTAACTTCTGAGAATTGTGGTAGGCATGTGAGATTTCACTGTGAATATTATAAAGCACCGAAAACACTGGTTGATGATTAATAAGTTTTCAAAATAAACATAAAAAAATTAAAATAGAGATGCAGTAGTCTGACCAAATAAACAAAGTAAAAACAAATCAAAACCCTTCATTAAAAAGGCAGAAAGTGGGGAGGACTGAAAAATACTTACTCATCAAGTGTTTTTATCATATTCTTGGCTTACATAGTAAGCCATTTCTCCATTAGACTCTGTGTGCTCCCCAACTTCATTTAGGGCTCTATGCCAGAGTTTGGACCTTATTTAAACCTGACTTGTTTTCATGCCTGGCATAACTGAGCATCTGTATGGATAGGTCCTGTGCACGTGCATATTTTTCCCCTTCTCTTTTTTCATCACATCCTTTTTTAATGCCGTCAAACATCCCACACACTCCAAATTCCAAAGCCCCATTTTTAATCAGTGTGTTCGCATTTGTCTGATATTCCCTGACAAGATCTGATTTGGTGATTTGAAAAATGTCAGGCAAGATTTTCTCAACTTTCTCCTTTTGAGATTTCCTATGTCAGTGCTTCTTATTCTCACTCCTACGGTAAGAGTGGTTTTTTCCCTTCCCTGAGGTCATTCAGGACCAAAGAGTGATTTTCTATTGTTCCATGGAAGAGAAACAAGTTAAAGGCATCGATAGTCTAGGGAAAAGTTGGAATTGAATCAAGAAGGGAACTGGGAAGCCTACGGGGAGAGAATAAGTGGGCTGGTAAAGATCACAATGGGAATTTAAAGATGACATTGAAAAGGAAAAAAAAATTGCTAGTAGGGGGCATAAGTACTGAAAGTCCAGCAGGTCTAACAGCACAGGCTAAGGACTGCCTAATTCCAAGGGCTCCAATCACATAGCTGACAGACCAACCCAGGAATTATACAGCCCAGTGTCCTTTTATACCAGGCTGTCTAGATCTGATAACGATTATCAAATCTCACAAGAGATCTTGTACTTAATGAACAAGAAGGAATCTTTCCTGAAGATACCTTTCTTTTTATAAGCTGTCTGTCCCAGTCAGCTTATAAAAACAACAAAGTAATTTAGGCATTGTAGATATGAAAATACTTTGTTTTGACATATGATTACTGAAGAAAACAAGATTTGCAAGGATGTTTCTTGTTTAAGTGGCTTCTTTAAATACTTTGAGGCAAGGTGGAGAGAGAGTGGGGGCAAAGCACCCACCCAGGTATGCTGCTTGGCTGGTGGACTCCGCCAGCCCTTCCCTGCGCAGATCCTTTCCTGCATCCCCAGGGGTGGAGCAGTGGGCAGGGGAGCTCTCCAACATGAAGTTCTTGCTCCTAGAAGTGCTGATGATCCGGGGTGGCAGAAGCACATTAATGACCGTCTGCAGCAGCAGCTGCACCTCAGGCTGCTCCAGCCATGGGCTATCTGAAGGGCAGAGTTTGGGAGAGGAAGCAAGCGTAAAGGAAAACAGTCACAAGGTAGACTTTCCACATTAGACATAGAAAAATTCAGTTCTTTTTCCAATTCCAAACTAGAACACCCTGGAAATTGGGTATTTCCTGCGAAGTACAGCTTCTCCCACGGACGGACACCAAGTTCCTGGCACCTGAGTATTCTCCATAGTTTTGGTACCCAAAGAAAAGCTTGCGTTCTTAGCCAAATCTCCTGTTTTCCATTTCAACCTTCTTTGTTTTCACAAATACTCATAATGAACTGACCTTACATTTGAGGTAAGCGTTTCCTAAAAGAAACCCCCCCCTAAGAAGGAAGAGTAATGAAAAAAATATCAAAATCGAATACAGTGGCAGAATTTCTGTAACCCCAGTGGTAGTATTATAAAGTCCATTCGCCTGTCAATTCTCATCATATTGAAATTTACTTCAACTAATACCATTTTTCATAACTGAATTGAAACAAGGTACTCCTGTTTTTTTGCTGTACTGAAATGATTTTAAATAGGACGTATCTTCTAAGAAGAAGAGCAGAGAAACTCTTGTTCCAGGGCAGCTAAACTGAAAAGAAAGAAAAATTCTTATTTCCTAAGGTAATCCTATTTAAACCCTTCAGATCAACTTCATGTGATGGCTTTCATGGGAAAAGGAAAAAAGAAGTAACAGCCTGATATACATAAGAAAACACAACCACATCGATAAATTTCCTTTAGTTAAATTAATCAGACCTTTGCTTCCAGATCCTACTGTGAGCACAAATGGGATGAGTAGATTTAAAAGCATCCCTTCCCTTCGCTCTTGATTGGTGAATGGGGAGATCACATGGCTTAAAGGAAAATCTTCTTTTAGTGCCTGTGCAGCAATAATAGAAAAAAAGATTAATTGACCACCATGCTCATTTATTATGTTTGTTTTCACACAGCATGATGGAGACGGTTACCCCCTGCTGACTTCTCCTGTAAACTATGAGTTCAATTGTCTTCTGTGCAGCACAGCAGATTCAACCAAAACTGATACTGTACCATTTGCTATATTCCTAAAAAACAGCAACATCTTGAATATTAAATGGAAAGTTATGACACTTAGGGTCAGATACAGAAATAACCCTGTATCCCCATTAATTTTTCTTCATGTTTCCACCAATAAATATTGTAGAGACAAAAGGAAGAAAATGAGAACTTGCCACTTGCTCCATTTGAGAATTATTAAAAATCCTCTGACCCCTGCCTAAGGCTTTCTCTGAGCCAGAAAGCAATGAGCAACACAGAGAGAAATAAATGATCTTTAGAAATGGGTTATTAAAATGTATCACATTAGGGATGTCATTGCTTCCCTTTAGCATGGTAACCACAGCTCTTAATAGTGTGCTATCATCTACCCATTCTTTGGATGACGACCATCACTTAGTGGTCAGATAATAGGTAAATAAGTTATCCATTTACATCACTTGCATCCTTTCCATTGATCATAGAGCTTTTCACTGGTTTATTGATCTTTAAAGTCGATTGACAGAATTAGGCAGGGGAATTGGGATTCTGCACTTTTTGCTTTGGAAATGATTATTTTAATTTTATAAAGTGGGGAAAATTTTTAAAAAGCACCTACAATATTCAACCCACAATCATTAAAGAAAATTAAGATATTCAAAGTCTAGTAATTTGAAAGAATTCTTTCTGAAAATACCTTAAAACCAGACTTTGAACACTACTGCCTGTTTTAATTAACAATTGTGAGCTGATTATCTGAAAGCCTTCATTTTGCATACATTTTAACTGTCCAAAGTGGTTTCTGAAGTTGTGGCAGGACTAAATGACTCTGCTATTTTTGAGATCTCAAGAAGAATTACAGAAGTACAACTTAGGGCCACGCTCAGGGCTGAAGCTCCAAATTTTTCAAAGTTTGGAGACGTACACACTTTGGTTTCACAGATTTTGCCCAGCCTTTGCAGAAAGAAAAAGAGAACACCATGATCCGGTGCCTCAAACAGCAACTTAATGAGCGTGACAAACAGGTAAGCAGTCACACCTGTATCTGCAATGCTACAAGCCGGACAACAGCTGTGCTGAAGGGCAGAGGTGGTGAGAGATAAGGGCTGAGATGAAGAAGGGGTAATCCATCAGCAACACTGGAAGGTCCTACCACTCCCATCACCTGAAATACAAACAGAGCACATGACCAGCCTTGACCATTGCAATTTCATGCAGCCATAGTAAAGGAGTCTCATTCAATAATAATAATAATAATAATAATAATAATAAATTGAAGGTTGGACATGTTACTTTCCATCTTTTCTTCCTCATTGCCTTTTTCTGAAGGCATGTAATGTCTGGAGTCAGTCAATCATTATGCTGGATTCAGCCAAGGTTTTGTAGAATGTTGTTTACAGCTAACTATGTAAATAATGAGAGATGAACCAAAAAGCTAGTCTAATCGGGAGATAGGACACTTGTGGATTCAAAGGAGTGCAATCAACATTCTTTGATGGAGCAAATACTGACAACAATGATGATGGCAACAGCTCTATTTGCACTAGGCATTACAACTACAGATTTATTGCCCAACTAGTTAAGCAGCAGATCCCATTCCATGAAATGCTCTAACATGGTTTCCATACATTGTACAAAACCTTGTCAGGACCAGACTCTAGATATTACGTAAATGATTAAAAATATTTTTTCTTTATATAAATTCTAGACTGGCCAACTCATATTGTCATTTTGTTCTTTAAAAAAAAAAGCCCTTTTGGCATTTTAAGGTCCCCACCCCAGACTACCTCAACCTCTAACAAATTGTGCAGTCTCCACCACCCCACTCTCCAACTGGCAGCCCTCAACTCTCAGCGCAACTTTAAGAGGTGAATTGTCAAAGTAGTGCATGGGAAGCAGCACGCCAAAATCCCATCTGCAGAGTGATGGGCCCCTGTATCTTCCCATGTACTACCTTGAAATGTACCTCACTATTTTCAGTGTCACCTGAGCCATCAGTTTTCATGGGTAGGTGGGGCACAAAGTGGTTGACCTGTAAATCTTCATTTCAGAGAAATCAATAGCAGAGTTAAACTGTGCAAAGTTTTATAAGATTGCCACTTGGCTACTCACCAGATTGACACAGACATTGATCAGTGACCTAAGGTGAGGCAGGAAGGATATGATTGGCTGCCTCTGAAGTGTCAAACAAACCCCTTCAATCAAATTGCTGGCAGGCTCCCACTCAACCTGTCGCCTGGAATACAATATAGGAGCCATTAGCGGCATGGCTCCCTTCTGGAGACAGTCTGAAATAAGTGAATGACACAGTGATTCTGACGCCATCTAATACAGGACATGTGTCTGAGATGACAAAGTGCTTCACACGGGATGAAGTTTACCCATGTTGTTCCAAAAGTACAGAGCACACTGGGAGAGAAAGAAGATACTGAAAATGCAGCAGAGGCACTCCTGCCCCATCGACTAATGAGACAAAATCTATTGAAGAAAAAACAGAGATGATGAATGGGTTGCATTTTAAGATCCCTGTTATAGGCTTTGAGGAGGGTCCTTAGGAAACCCATCACATGGGTTACTCACTTCCACCAGAACATTTCCGAAATCTGTTTATCAGACTACACTTAATCTCATCAGTCTTTATACTAGATTTCTCCTAACTAGAATTAAATGGCTTAACTCTTGTCAAAAAGATCACGCTAGAAGAAAACAGCCTATTTTAGAAATGTTCTTATTGGCCTCCCAAGAAATGATATTTTTGGCTCTTTTCTATAATAGTATGAGTGGTGGTACACATAACCAGTTAGATGACCATGGATTTTCTGTAATATAAATCAATCCAGTCTGTAAATTGTTCCAGTAATGATAGATTCTTTACTTTGACTTCAAAATAACAGGTCGAGCTTTGCTGATAGCAACACTACTTCCATATATTTTCTTGGAAATACTTTCTAAGCTTATATTTCCTACCAAAATGGAATCTCTGCAAAGACACAATGAAGATATAGTCATAAATGAGGATAATTGACATCCCTAATGCTGAGTGCCCAAGTAACCCACAGGCCAGGTTCAGTTAATATTTCTTGTGTTGAACTGTGTCACCTAAATAAATAAAATCCGAGCTAAGTTCATATACATCATGCCTCCCAAAAAATTGCCTGCAACTTGGCCAAGTCTATGCATTAATCCAGATATCTACTTTTGGGAAATATGATGTTATAATGGTATTTGTCACTATGTGACAAATGGGCCAGTTTACAGATATATTTAACATCTTTGGATATCTAATTTTTAAGAAAAAATATATTTTAATATACACTCATAAGACAGTTATAAATCTTCTATCAGTCGTTTGCTAATAGACACAGATGCTCCATTGGGACCACTAAAGAAGTAGTGCTTTAAGAATAGGCATTTATTGCCATGCCACCAAAAAAAAATTACCTTGAAATTGAATCTAGACATTCATCACTATGGTATAAAAAGTGTAAAAACAAGCCATCAATTATTAGCATGAAATCATTGAATTTGCTGTTGTTTCCTTCGATGCCTCCTGATGGGAGCATAAAAGGTCACAGGCTAATACGTGGAATAAGTTCTGACAAAGTTAATAAGTGCTATAAATTCTTGGACAAGAAGTAGACTAATTTAGGGTTAGTTTAAAAGAAAGAAGAAACTCCCAACAGCCCAAATTTGAAATTTCTAAGTTAGTGGGAACACCAGCATTTATCAATTAAACTATCTTTGCACTGTGACTACAGTAGCCAAATTGGTTTCATATCACAGAGGCACCAACTAATAGGAAAGGTACCCCTGGATACTTTTCAGGATACTTAACAGAAGCCAAGTGGTAATGGTGTTCATGTAGAACTACACTGAATTAGTATTTATTATCAACACTGTAGCTTTTTAGGTGCTCTTTGGCTGATCATTACAATACTTGTCACATTCTTAAGTTGGTACCTAAATATGTTAACTAACTACACTAAATAGAGTACTTTGGACATCAAATTAATTTTTATTCTCTTTTTAGTTATTACTTGTAAGGCATACTCTGTCTTATTTCAAAAGGGAAGAAGCATACTAATTGAATTTCTAATGTGCATCAGATAAGGAAGATGATAGCTAAGAAATGGGTAGAGTTTTAAAAATGAACACATATGTTTTAAAGAAAATATCACTTCCTCAAAAAGAATACTTCTACTTTGGCACTCAGTCCTGATTAGTGAGGCACATACACCAACAGAACACTTTCAAGTCGTTCATTTTACTCCAGATTGACCTACTATCTTAAAAAAATACAAATTCTAACTTTGAGGTTTATAGTATAGACAGCTGATGTGGAGTTCCCTTACCTCAAAGTTGGCATCTTATGAATTTTGTTGAACATTCTATCCAATCTCTTTAGAATGAGGATAAGGGCTGGTCTCACTGCCTCAGCTGTCCAGTCGGTAATGGGTAGCATCTCCATGATGTAGCGCCGAAGCCCACGGCTTTCCATCGTCTGGGTGTCATAGGGTGCCAACTTCAGAAGGGAATGTGCAATTTCTGCCAACCTAAAATGATTGTTTTAAAAGAGTAAGCATAAAATTCTTTAAAAAGAATTTTCTCACACAGCCTCATGCTAATTTCCTCCTGTCAATACATCAACTCCCTGACAATAACCTGCACATGCATAGTAAGAGAATCATATTTTATACATATGTGTGTGTTCATATATACATATATGCTATATGCATATAAAAGAAAGCCTTTTTTGTGGTGCTAGGATTGAACCCAAGGCCTCATGCATACTAGGGAAATGTTCTACCTCTGACAGCCTGAGAGCCTACATTTTAATGAATAATAAAATAACATTGAATATTGAAGTAAGCTTCATGGTTTCAATACTTTCTCACTGAGCCTAGTCAAGATCAAAGTTACCCTGTAGAAGGTGGTATTGATTTATGTTACAGTCCAAGCAGTTCTTTGAGCTCTATTTTCACTTCTGTCCTTTAGAGCCTCCTCCTCTCTGTGTTGTATCTGGAAGCTCCTGCTCTGCCCAGTTATGCAGGTGGTTGGCCCAGTTAGAATCTATGAATAGCTTTAGTTTCTGTTGTCTATACTTCTCAGATTTTCCAGCTTGGTTTCACACAGGAACTATCAGAGGGAATGTTGTGCTTTCCCAGATCGGTCCAGGTTCTCAGTTGCCAGATCAAGTGTCTGTGTCCTAAGTGTAGTATTTTCTGCAGGGGAATTGGACAACAAGACTTTGTGGGCAAATGTGGTTTCTGGTAAATGTCATATTTGGTTAAATAATTAATCTTCAACACTAGATATGAATTGCCAATGTCCAAGTAATAAAAATCTATGATATACATAGTTTAAAAGCCAATTTAATTTAATTTTATATGAAGGAGAAAGTATTTTAAATCTTATTTTGTTTCACCATCAAATAATTTTAAGGTAATTATTTTTTAATTTATTAGATGTTATATTGCATTGTGGTTATTTTTTTCTCTTAGTCCTTTAACCTTAGAAATACCTATTGAAATATGTATGGATAAATGATGTGATCCTTGTGATTTACTTCAGACCAGTCTGAGATGAAGGGAAGGGGGAGCGATTGGAGACCATTATTGAATCTGGGTGATAGGTACCCAAGAGAATTTGCTATATAACCTTTCTAATGTTCAAGATTTTTTAAAATAAAAATATACAGATTTCTTGGTGGATTCTTCGGAGATCCTTGTTCATTAGATATTGGATGAGGCCTGAGAAACTATATTTTTTCAGTTTTCCTTTTAAATCATATTTTTTAAGTAAGAGGTGTCAGCCAGAGGCCAAACATGTGGAACCTCACTGCCTAAGTGACTATTAAGGTCTCTCTTCCAACACTGAGATTCCATGAATCTAGGGAGATTATCGTTAGAGCCTCTCCAAGGCAAACTTGCTTTAAAAAATAGCAAAGCTTATTTCATATTTTCCTATATCTCAAACTCCCTCATCTTTCAGTGTCAGTCCTAAACAGGCTTAGTGTATGGCTGGTCTCAACACACCATTCACATGTGCAGTATTGGATGATGTCAGACCTCTAGGTTCCTCTTCCCATGAGAATTTCCCTGTTCTGTACTCTATTTCCAGAAGTTCCTTTATCTGCCTGGCTAGACATATTTTGATTCAAGCTGAAGATACATATAATGAATGACAGTGGCTTAACATATTACACTTTCTAAATAAATTGGTTTTCAGATGAATTTTTAGGATCTTAATAAATAATAGACTTCTCAGTCACTGTACTAGGTATATTTTTAAAAGTCTAAGCCTTTTATAAAAATCAAGCTCAAACCATACAACATAGACAGAAGATAATTCCATGAATGGGTATACATTGCCTCTTTCTGCAGTGATCTTCCTGTCTCAGCCTCCTGAGTTGCTGGGATTACAGGGGTGTGCCACTGCACCACGCTCTTTTTTGCTACCTTGTAATTTATTTTTGGAGTAATTAGCTACACAAATAGTCTGGATTTTGATGACCGAATCTCTATGGTATCATCTAATCTATCCTACTATATTTAACTCCATAGCTAGTTAAATCTAGGTCTAGTCTTTTTGATTTTCTGACAAGAGTACCTCACAGGTGGTGTGTATTTCCTTGAGTAGATACATGATTCTAGTTGTCACTACTGTTACCAGTGATCACTGCACAGGTCTATTAGTACTATCGGGTACAACATCAATATGGATGCTCTTTCTTTTCCCACATATTTAACTATAGTATTTTAATAAAGAGAAATGTTGACCCCACCAAAGGACAGGAGAGACAGGATAAATGCTGGAAAGGATGTGTGGTGTAAGAGTTCTCCAGGTTCTCAGCTTGGAGAATCACAGCCAAGCCACTGCCTCTCTAATTTCTGGAACACTGTACAACTTCTTAATCAAACTAGCTCCATGGAGGCAAGAATTTACTACTGTACAAGGTAACTTATTTCATCTTTGGCATCCCATACTGTAAGAAGCTCTCATGGTTAGGTCTCCACATTTCCTCTAATTTCTTTCTACTAGGTTTAATTCTGGAAGCATAAAATCAACCTATCTTCTTCAAGGCAATCCTTCATTAAAAGGAAATGGTTACAGTCTCCTCATCTCCAATGTCTTCTCTCTAAACAGAATGTTCACATTTTTCTGGACATCATGTGTGAATTTAGGTGTTCTAAAGAAATAATTTTAAACAGCTAACACATCCATTTATTTTTCTATTTTCCCTAAGTGAACCATGATGAATATTTTTCTTGAATTCTCAGATTGTGTGATAGATGAGTATATCAATACACACTTATTTCTTTTCCCTGTGATTTTACAGATAGCAATAAGAAATGCTGGAGAAATGATCAGCCTGTCTACTTTAAGCTTGAGAACAACACTTAGAGCTGAATTTGAGTCATTTTATGGGTTACTACCCGAATTCCCTTAATCCCTGGAGTTATAACAAAATGAATTTGCTATGGAGCATAAAATAAAATTTCCTTTTCATATAGTCTTTGCTGTATTACCTCATGAATAATCTCTTGATTAAAAAAAATGTTCCTGTGATCTTTTCCCAGTAAGAACACAAGAGACCTTCCTATTGGAGGGAGAGGGAAATAGGATGAGAGGGAAAGAGGGAAGGAGAGAGAGGAAGACAATTGCAGATCCCACTATCCTACTGCTTTAGCAGCTTTGGGTAGGGCAAATGAGACCC
Organism: Spermophilus citellus; assembly: GCF_964194105.1. Lineage (NCBI taxonomy): Eukaryota > Metazoa > Chordata > Mammalia > Rodentia > Sciuridae > Spermophilus > Spermophilus citellus. Next base: position 110,314,064 of record NC_138192.1, on the reverse strand, counting down.
CCCAAAAAAATTCCTCTAGGGAAGAGATTCTATCTAATCAAGCATATTTTCTGTGAGAATCCTATAATCAACCATGTATTTTGTAAATGCAGCTTATGGGTTGGTTCCCCACTATTTCTTAGCTCTTTGGTGCAATTCAAATTTTTCCTACAAATATGTCCTGAATCTTGTATCATCCCATTTCTCCCTCCATTTTTCAAATCAGATTTTCCCTTTAAGTGATATCCATTCTTATGCCTTGAAATATCACTCATGATTCTTAAACTTTTATTTAGTTTGACTTCTCCATATTTCTGTGTGCTTGGTTTATGAAAGGAAACCTTAATTATATCCTTTGCTTGGTAAAGGGTTAAAACATTTGGATTTGTGCCTCCTTAGCAACAGATAATATTTCTGTTCTGCCAGAGAACATGCAGGCCTGTCTTTATCAAAGCTTATTGTGAAATATTGCATTAATAGAAGACATGTAGTCTAACTCTTACCTGCGCAGGAAAACTTTTGCCCTCTTACAGATCCAGGCCATGAAATAATTATGTTCTTAAATGACATTCTCCTGGCTCCAGATAGGTTGCTCTTGCCTACTAAATTGTGACATTATGTCAACTTTCTAAACATCTAGCCATGTGGATGTTGTTGAGGACATCATTCATCATAACACTCTCTTTCTTCCTAATGAACAGTAACCAGAAGATATTTCTTGTTCTTTGTTATTTTAATATAGTATTATTTCACCAAACAAATGGTTATCTCATTTCACCAATAACTGGTAATTATTGACATGATAATTTTGTAATTGATAATTTTTCGCTCACTATTTTGATAATCCCAAAGCTCAAATTCATGCATGATTCATAACCATAATATCTAATAAAATTTCAGTTTATTTCCTGTGCTAATCTCACAGACACAATTATTTTCTTCCTCATTTTTTAGATTGCTCTGACACTCTGATTTATACATTCTATCATTAATTTTCTAAGTTGCTTCAAATTTTTTATAAAAGGATAAACACATAAATATATGCATGTGATTATATACATGAAAAACTATATTATAGTTAGTTTTATGCCTCCTATATTAGACTGTGATAATCTTGGGGACCAGGGCTTTATTTTATTTTATGTATATTTAATTGTAGATGGCCACAATAACTTTATTTAGTTTTTATGTGGTACTAGGATCCACCTCAGTACCTCACACGTGCATGGCAGGCACTCTACCACTGAGCCCCAGCCACAGCCCCTAGTGCTTTATTTTATATTCCCAGGATTTATCATTCTTATTAGTGTTAGTAATTATTATTGTATCATTCTTATTAGCATTAGTATTTATTGTATTATAGGTCTGTGCCAGGCACTGAGCTAGCTCATTTAACATTTAACAGGTGTTGGCCTCTAGAGGGAGCCTGAGGCCTCTCTGACTCCAGCTGTACCCTCCCTCTAAATGCTTCATACACTGATCAAATTATAGGGCAGTTCTGCCCCCACTCCCCACCCATCATAAGCACACCACATCCATCTTTTAGGAATCTTTCACAAAATGGGCTGTTGGTAGTAGTTAGTGATTTTCTGACTCTGGGAATGTGATGTTTTTCTCTTCACAGAATTACTGAGGTCAGCTAGCGATCATAAGTAGGATAAGTAGGGGAGGGGCTGAATAGGGCCCTTGGAGGCTATGGCAACAGAAGCTTGGCCCTCTGCCCTCCTCCTCCTCACTTTCTCTGCAGCTTCCTGTCTAGGAGCTAGACTTGTCAGTGTATGTAAGTTCTTCCCTATCCCTGCACAGTGGGGAGTGTGAACCTGTGTGAAACCCTGGAGTTCACCCAGCATTACTAGGTGTGTGCCTGGAAGAGAAAGAGCCTGTGTTCACTGTACATTTCTGGCCACTCATTTCCCTCCACTTAGTGCTTCCTAAATTTTTTTTCAAAAGATCATTTTAAGACAAAGGATAAAATAAAGTCAATCAGAAAATTGGTTTTTTTTTTTCCCCAAATTGCCATTTTGTTTCTAGGATATAGAAATAACAGACTATAACTCTATTTTTTATAGATACACTGAAAGCTTCCAAGTAAATCTTTTGTTATCCCTGAAATTTTTTTTCAAGGAACTTTTATAACCCTTTATAAATGGTTACAAATCTGAATAGATGTTCTTCTGGAAATCATTGTCTTTTAAGAACCTAAAAATACAAACATATCCTTCATCATGATTAACAAGTGAGGTGGCATCTCCACAGGAAGAAGGAAATATGAGTGCACAGGGATATAATTCTGAGGTCTTTTCCTGAAACACCAGGAATAAAAATTCAAAATGATGACGGATTTCACCCAGTTCCAAATTTTTACCGGTGAGGCACTGGTTTTGAGTCATTGAAGACTATCACACACAATGACTACAAAAGGGATTTCAGGCCCAGGCTAAGTGTGGCTGAGAGTAATAATAGTTCACTTCCCTACAGAGCTCATCACTATATCCTTAGATAATGTAGGGTGAGAACAAATCTTCTGCAGGAAGCAGTGGTGCATTTTTCATATAAAATTACAGAGAGAAAACATTGAATTATTGCCAAAAATTAGAATCTGGGCAATAAATAGCACATGGAACAAGGCTATTTTCTGAATGATAATCAGGTTATGAAGTTTTTCTTTCACTTTCATATATTAAGGAACAAATCTGTGAACTCTGCCATCTTCTTTTAATATTTTCTCTCTGTCCATCCTGATACTTTTTTATTTTTGTGGTACTGGAGACTGAACCCAGGATGTTCTACCACTGAGCGATGTTCCCACCCTCCCACGATTATTTTCCCCCTTATTTTGAGACAGGTCTGCCTAAATTGTCCAGGCTGGCCTAGAACTTGCAATCCTCCTGCCTCAGTCTCCTAAATCCCTGGGATTATAGGCCTTGACCACAGGCCTGGCTTGAGATTCTTTTTGATAGCTATAATGTACACTTTACCAGAAGGCTCAGTATGATATGTATTCAAGTCACAGGCAACGAATCATTTAAAATATCTCTAATTTTATCCTAGAGGATAAAAATCCCCATTTCTTAGCCCATCACACATATCTGATTGCATCCACACATTCTGTGGACAGAGTACACATGGACAGAAAGCACACACATGGTCCAAGCCACATCCACATTCAAGGGGCAGGGAAAGCTGGTACAGTACCTCATATGGGACTTCACATCCAGCAGCTCCAGTGCAGTGACCCGTGGCTCTCCAGCCAGGTTTTGCAAGATCTTCAGCCTTGGTCCACAGTGCTTATAGAATTCTGTGCAAATATTCAGCAGGGATTCCCGGGGTCTTCTGAACTCTTCCCGAGCAATTCGTTCATCCAGTTCCTCTCTAGGAAGACCCTGACCTTCCTCCAATAAATGAAGGTTTTCCCTGGAAAATTATAAAAGATTAATGAGGGGGTTGAAAACATGGGTATGTGACAACTATGAGAGGAGAGTAATCATCACACTGAAAAAAACATAAAATTCCTATTGAATTCAGGAATTAGTAGGGTAAGATCCAGGAGAACCTCATGTGAAGAATAAGAAAGTTATCAGCTTGGAAGAGATCAAATTGCTTTACATTAGCCACTTCTGAGCATTTACACAGAACCAGAATCCCATGCCTCAATTCAATGAATCTAATGGAACTGTAAATCAGATCCAAAGGCAATTATCTCAACATGTCAGAACTTAATGAAATTAGATCCAGTTTTTGGTACCTGATAAAGTGCAGTTTGGCTCCTTGCTCCTGGTACCTGGAAGTTGAAAAACAGTCTGCATAACTATCAGAACAAGAACACAGTCCCTTGGCTGAGGCTCCATATATACTTTTTCATGTAAGATTAAAAAGGAAGACATATATTTTGATAAGTTCATAAATACACATATAGAATCCTAAAATAAGAAATATTTTTTCTTTCATTCGGCTACTGCATGTACTGTAGTTATAGGTGCTATGAAAGCTGTTTTATTGCCATATAATTTGAATAAAGAAAAATATATTAAAAATGCAAACTCATGGAATATAACCAAAGGAAAGAAATTTTGAAAACTTTAAAGTCTAAGGAATAATTTTAACACCATGTGCTCTGTTTCAGTTGATCAGAGGGAGAAGTGTGGCTGACTTCCTTCAATTCTGGAGACTTACTGCTTACTGATTGATTGATCAGAAATTTGAGAGGATCTCTTTTTCTGCATTCACAATTTATCTAGTAGTCAAACCTAAGCCAATATGCCTACAGAAGCCCCTGTATATCACTTAAACTCTTTTTCCTTAATGTAAGAGATTAACACATGGGTTAAGCACCATACCAGACAATGTATAATTGGTTTTAATTTATTTTTGTCTTATTTTTAATATGAATATATATGATGAACAGGGAATTAACTTTACATAAATAATGACACCCTTAAAAATATGCTTCAGAAAGAGTGGGAATCAGTTTCTTTTCACAATCTCCCTGTTAACTACTCCATACTAGAGAACGAGACCTTTCTTTTAAGCTGATTTTACTGTGCACTATCCTAAATCTTGCTAGGAGAAGGAGGCACACTTTTTGTGTGTTTTGGAGGGATTTATATGTTAATACAGAATGAAGCAGGTCAAGTATTAACTAGTACAGCCAGTGTCTAAGTTATACCAAAACATGAAAGGAGATTAAGTGAACAACCTTGAAAGCATCATTTAAGGACATGAGTCAAAGTCCGGATGAAATGTCTGCAGAAGATCTGCCCCAGGAATGAGCCACCTCCGATTATCATTGTTTCATTAGCCTTTTGTTGGAGGCAAATGGAAAAGCACTGGAATAATTCAAAGATAGCCCAGGAAGTAGAGATAAAATACCCAGTGCATAATCATGCAGACAAAACCAACACAAATGTCAATTTATGAAGGTGCTTTGGGTTTCTCTTTGACAATTTTGAAAGAAGCCTTGGTATTTTCTTGTAACTCTAAATGCTCACATTTTTTTTTTCTTTTCCTTGGTGTTTTTCAAAATCAATATTGACTATTTCCAAGATTCCTTTCATTCTCAACAACTGAAATTCAGGATTTATAAAATTGAGAGATCGTAGAAAACTAGAACACAGTGAATTACCTGGTGTTCACTCCAGAAGACATGGTATGGTTGGCTGTGGTGGTTCCCTTGTGACCTTGATCACACCTGCTCATCTGTGGGGCTGTCATGGGCCTGCAACAACAATTGCCAGAACATCAGAAGTGGAAACAGTTAGAAAGTTACTAAAGATATGTAAGTTTTAGACTCTTAAAAAGACAGGCTGTCTGGTTTTGAGCTTTTCTGTAGCACATTTTCTGTCTGTACCAAGAGGCACTTAAGACAATGTTGATTCCATGGACTATGAGCACACCATGATTTAAGTTCTACTTCTTGGTTCTGAATAATAAACCATGACTCTTCAAATAAGATTTGTGATCAAACCCCTAAGTCTGTACTGATCAAGTCTGAGTTTAGAACTTGTTCTTCACTTCTACAGGTGCCAATCAATGAGTAAAAAGCAAGGATGTACATACCTCTTTATGTACCTTTTATCTTTTTTCACCCTCATCTACACCATAACTAATCACTCTACTTTTCTGAGAAATCACCAAAGAATGAAATAATCCTCCTAGTGAAAATTATACCTAAGGCTATTCAGGAAAGTGAATAAATCTGTATTTATTTTAAGTCAGTATTTTCCATGATTAGTAATAAATCATTTATTTTTATATCTTCAGGGTTTACTTGAAATATTAGGTAAAATGTGCTTCCACTTTTGTATCTGAGACACAGAAGGGATGAAGTAGTTTTTCAAAGCAATTCCTTTTATAAAATCTGTAAGGCTTGCTTCTATGTTGTTCATATTTTGTATGCTAAGTATGACTACTAAATTTTAAATAATCACACTCCATCTCTTCCCATGTCATGTGTAAGTGGAATTAAAGATAGCCCCAAGACTTTTGCTGCCAAGTGTTACTCCAGCAATCATGTTACCTTATACGGCAAAAGGGGAGATTATCTGAATCTAATCACACCACAGCCCTTTAAAAATGGAGGTTTTCTCTGGTTGTGGGCAGAGATTGAAAGCATGAGAATGATTCAAGCACTACTGCTGTCTGGAAGATGGAAGGGGACAATGTGAGAGAAATGCAAATACCTTTTCAATGCAGAGTGAGGAACCTGGCTGACAGCCAGCAAGGAAGTGGGACCTCAGACCAGAGCTGCATGAACCTGAATTCTGCCAAAACTGCAAATGAGTTTGGCAGTGGATTTCCCACCCAGTTCCCTCAGATAAGGGTTCAGTTAACCAATGCCTTAATTTCTACTTTGCAAAACCCTGAGCAGAGAACCTATTTGATGTTGCCTGGATCTCTGACGTGCAGGACTGCAAGATAATAAATGGGTTTTGTTTTTAAGCCTCTAAGTCTATGGTAATGTACTATACAATAATAGAAAATGGATACACTTACATTATATTTACCATACATAATACCTATATAAACTGTCAAATTCTTTTTTCATGAGATAAAGAGAGCATAGAAATGAAAGGGAATTCTCATTTTCTTTTTGTAAAAAAAGTCAATTTTGTGGTACACACTACCAACTAATGAGACTAGTCTTCTACTCTACAAAAAGAATATTGAATGTACTAGAATGTGTATCATTTGAGGTGCCAGGACTTCATCCATAACTCTTCATGGGATTTTGGGTAAGTCAATTGTGGATAAGTTAGTTGGCTTATCCTTATAAAGGGAATAGAAAGGAAGAAAGGACCAACATTATGTAATATGAGGAGAAATAGCTAAAGTGGCATTTAGGGAAAATTGACTACTTATCTCTCATCTGTTGCAGGAAGAGGCTGGTAGATGGGCACAGAGAAAGAGTGTAAAGTTCTGTGTATCTCTTTAGGATGTTCTTCCCAGGACTTTCATGAAACTACCAGCAAAGCATCGGGACTATTTGTCATTGGAAGATAACTTGTCCCAGTTTCTGGTTCACTGCTTTCATTTACTCATTTTAGGTCCATGTGAGCATGTCAGGATGATCATCTATCCTAGGTTTTGGGGCTATATTCTGCCTGCCCAGATTAGCAGTGTGGCTCATGATTAGAAGTCAGATATATGGAAGTTCATGAACAACAGTATTTATCCAAATGACTTAAGAACCCTGTGAAGCCACAAAGAGCTGAGTCATTAACTGTAAAAAAGAAAAAAAAAAGATAGGTATCTGTAAACAAACACTGAGTTCTAGAGATTTTTACCCACAACATTTTCTTCTTCATAATTTCAATGGGTACATATGGTTGAAGGCTGTGGATATTTCTGCCAATTGGATTACCTGGTGAGGACTTCCACACTGTACAAAAGTGCTTGTAAGGATGTTGCAAGAGCAGCTGTGGCAGCAATCTCCTCTCGGGCAGCAGGTACTGTCTCCACCTGTGATGTCTGCCTCTTTAGCTTTTGTAGGTAACATGGAACTAAAGCTTCCAAGACCATCAGCATCTGAAGACTGTAAGCAACAGAAAGAAAACCAAGTCACATTTAACAATCTACTTTTGGGGATTGTGTCATATTTAGGAGCATGGAAAAAGGTTCTAGAGAGATGAAGAATTCTAAGCCTCCTTCTTATCCCACCCAAATGCAGAGTAGTTAAAGCTGTAAGGAAGCATGTGATCTGGTTGGGGGGGAATTAGCCATTTATTAAAATTGTTGAAAAGATAGCATAATGATCACTGGTGGAGCTCCACAGTCCATTCTGAGAAACAGGCCTCAGAATCCTCAATGATTCTTCTATTTAGGAACTTGCTGAGAGTGATTTTCCAGCTGAAACAATTTTAGAGACAGTATACAACCTTTTTCTAGGAGGCTGGCTTCCTTCAAAAAAATATATGTATATGTACATATATATATATATATACATGTATATATGTATATGCATATATGTGTTTATAAGTATATATACGTATACATATATACATACATATACATACATACGTATATATGTATACGTTTATACATATATATACGTATATATACATATATACATATATATATATTTAAATAGTTGATGGACCTTTCTTTTATTCATTTATTCATGTGCAGTGCTGAGAATCGAACCCAGTGCCTCACACATGCTAGGCAAACGCTCTACCACTAGGCTACAACCCCATCCCTAGGAGGCTGGCTTTTTAAAGCTTTGTGCGATTTTATAATAAGAGTCTGGCAACTGCCCCGGGAGTATGGTCTGTTAATGCCTACTTAGTAGAGTGAGTGGACACTGCTCCTGTGTAGGGCCCACTCAGTGAAGAACTGGGGTGTCAGAAATGTCATCTCAGAGGGGAGGTGGAAAGTAATTATGTAAGGCAGATTTTCCCTCTAAACCTGTAAGTGCACAACATTAACATAAATCTTTTTGGAACATTCCCCCAGTGGAGCTTAAATTTGTTAAGCTGTGGGTTCTAGAATACAATATGGACTGGTTGATATTCTAGAGAACCCCAAATCAGACTTTGGTCCATTTTCCTTCCTACATATATCAGTGAGTTTCTGCTATGATATTAATCAATTTTGAGTACTGGTTTCTGATTGTATAACTGTGCCTAAAATAAGTGCTCTTGATACAGGAAATGGAAATGTTCAGAAAATTGATGGATATGAAATCAGAGCTAAGAGACTGAGCCATACCTCTTTGACAACTTAAAAAGGGAGACGAGAAGTCAGCTATGCTTCCTATGTTAAGAAGCACCTTGTTGCAGATTAATTGCCTTACTCGAAAAGCTGATCAAAAAATTTTTTTAATTATTGAAGGAGTCAGAAGTTAAGATTGCCTGGTACTTTTGTAAGTACCAGGTTGCTAGAGAAAAGGAAGCTTATTCAGTCATCCAGACTGTGCAACACTTTTCTCCAGGTATTTGTCAGTTTGTAGAGAGCACTTGTACACTGAAGATGGAGTGAAATCGACATGACCACTTTGGAAGTCTTTCTGGTAGAATCTACTAAAGCTAAACATACACATTCTCCATAACCTAGCAAAGAATTTCAACCTACAGAAATGCACACTGGACACATGTATGTGTAAAGATACATAAAAAAAGTTCACTGCAGCATCATTCATAATAGCTTCAAACTAGATCTAAGACAAAATCTGTTGGCAAAGAGAAGAAATGAATGAATTTTACCACAGACCACACAATGGAATATTATAGGTGAATGAGAACGAATAAAATGTAGTTACATATAATTATATAGATTAATAATATTGAATAACAGAAGTCAGATATTAAAAAGTACCTCCTATAATATTTCACCTAAATGGAGTTCAAAAAGAGGCAAAGCTGATTTAGATTTACCATGGAAATGGGGATAGTGGTGTCTCTGATACATTAAAACAAAAAACGAAACTGAACTCAAGGGCACTTTAACAATAGGGATTAAAGATGAGCTACATCCCCAGACCTTTTTATTTTTGAGACAGGGCCTTGAAAAGTGTTGAAGCTGGCCTCTAACTTGTGATCCTCCCGTCTCAGCCTTCCAAGGTGGGATTATACGCATGTGCCCCTTCACTCAGCCCTATCTGATATTTTTTTGATCTGAGTTGTATTTACATAGATGTAATAACTTTATGAACATTTATTCAACTGCAAAATTATGATTTTTAAAACTTTGACATGAATGTTACACCTGTATAAAATACACTTATGTAAGCACAATTTAACCACAAGAAGGATCTGGTGTTACAAATACAGAAAATTTATAAGAATATCCCAGGGAATAGCTAGTTAAGAAATCTTGACTTCACCAGGGACCCAGAGCCTTTGTTCAACCTGAGCCAAATGGGAAATTAGGAGGATCAATTTATTAACCAATCTTAATATCTAATATTGGGCTTTGGTCATTAACTCACAATAAGGGAGTTTGACTGTGAACTTTAATACCTTTTGATTTCAATGTGTTTGAATTTTAACTTAAAAGAGAATTTCAGGTCTCACTGGGAATTTGGTAATGAGAGAACTTTTTAGTCAAATTTGTCAGTTCTCTATGTCACTAGCATTTTAATATTAGAGAAATGTTATGCATTTCATTATTGTAGTGTCTTCATGTAATCTCAATGCATAACCTCTAAAGCATACCCTTAACAATGTACTTGGACACACAACAGCAAACGGAGTAGGAAATACATTTTTACATTCAGATGTAGAGCAGATTTGGAATTCATGTGGGATATTGATCCACCCTGGACCCTTTCTAGAGCTGATAAAATAGCAGGAACACGGGAGCAGGTCCATCATGGGGAACTGCAGATTTCTGTCCCGAGGCCACAGCCACACTCCTCCCTGACCATAGGCAGAAGTTTAATTCCTATTGTTAAAGATGATAAAAGTCTGGGAATATTGAAGGGGAAAGTAAAGAGAGGTCAATTCATACACATTCTGGCCCCTCTTGGCCCTTTATCCCTTCTGTTCTGGGGGGAGAAGAAAAGGCTTGCCTAAGATGACAATGGATAAAGATATTCTGAGCATAGTCAACTTGGCTCTTTCTTTCTCCTTGGAGAGCCTGTCCACACAGAAGGACTTTATTGGGATGACTCTTTTTTTTTTTTTTTGGTAACAGGGATCAAACCTCGGGTTGCTTTACCGATGAGCCACATCCGCAGCCACTGGGATTACAGTCATAACTGGCGGGATGACTCACTTTTCATGTGAGTCCTCTGCCTTCTTGCACTTGGCAAAATGGAAGAGGAGATTTATATTCTTGCCCTTTGTGTGACAGGTGTTCTTATTGCTCCTTGAAAGGAGTTTTCATAAATGGTTTAAAAGTCTGCTATGAAATTTTGTTTGCTACTAATTTGTATTACATGAAAGGAAAATATTTTCTAACAAGACTAAACATCTTAGCCTCAGCACTAATTCTAAATGAAGGGATTTCAAATTAATGAGGATTTATAATATTTTCCAGAAACTTTGCTATGACAAGTTTCCTAAATTTAGTTTTCAGAACATTACTTGCCAGGATGTTACAGAATGAAAAACCAAAATATAAGCTTTGTAGTCAATAAATTTTATTTCCTTTGCTATACTTAGTTATTATGAGGCACAGAATAAAGGGCTGCATTTACCTTCTGAATGATTCAGGAGCATACGCCACCACAGTGACACAGAGCTTAATGGCTTCACTGATAGAGAAGGTCAGATCTTCATTTCCATAGCAGAAATCTAAGGGGAGAAGGAATCAGTGCACACAGTCAGAACAGATTCCACCGTGGATAATGAAATTGACCCCTCTTAACTTTGTCTTTTCAGCTTTATTTTGTAGCCTTTTGTTTGTTCTATTTTATTTCTATGCTATGAAAACTATTAATTTCTTCATCTAAAGGGAATGAAATTCTGTTTTCTACTTTTGAATAAGTGAATGAAAAAATTAAGTTTTTTTTGCGGGGGGAGTGTAGTTTTAATCATCTCATCTACTTAAAAGTCACTGAATGCATTTGAAAGATAAGAAACGTGAAGCTTTATCTTTGAATTATGTTGAATTCTACATGTTGTAGTATAATAAAAGGCCATTTGGAGGATTATTTACTTAGAATTACTCAAGAGAATGCAACCTTCTGAAAATTGCAGTCTTAGATCAGTAGTCTATTGAACATCATTTTAGTGTGATTTTCATGTTGCTCTTTAGGAGCCACAAGAAATTTAAGAAAAACAGGAGATGAAAAAAATTCTACTCATTCTATGTGTACCACTGTTCCATTTATTTTAATTGTTTAAGTTCTATATATGTGTGTATATGTATATGTACATACACACACACACATAAATAATTAAAATGAGAAAAAAAATGCCAAGGGGATTTTGCATTACCTAATGACTTGAGAGGCTTCTCAGCTTTGACCAGCTCTAGGATGTCTAATATGTCAGTGGTCTCTCCTTCCAGGGACTGTAGCAAGTCAAATAGGCACTGAGCCGACACACCTTTGTTGGGCCCATTATTGGCAGCATCCTGTATAAGGACATACAATTTTAGTTCACTGACTCCCACCTCAGTACTAATGTAGTTGACCAGGGGTTCAAACTTCATAAACACTATCAGTAATAACAATTATAATATCTACCTGAAATTCAGCTTAGATAATTCTGTATCCAACAATGCTGGAGCATGATTTTGGAGTGGTACACCTGAATTTTAGGGAATCTATTAAATACTAATCTAATACAAAGGATAAGGTTGTGAAAACTTGTAAAAATACAGCAATATATGAACTTCTGGAAAAGTTCTTGCCAAGTCACCTGTGGTATTAAGAGGGTAGAACTAAGAAAATTTCCATAATTGGTTGAATACTTGAAATAAATTTGAGGAACAGAGGCTTATTTTAAACCAAGTTCAAAGGTTTTGTTTAATAATATATCTTCAAAATAGAGATACTTGCCATTTCATATGTATTTAAAATTAATTTGATCCATTCATTAAAACAATAAAATCCTTCTTAAGTCCCTAAGTGCCAGAAAGCATTCTGTACACTGAGGTTATAGCAAAACAAAATCAAAACACAGAAATAAAACCAAAGTACAACTAAAAACAAATGAGCAAATGGAAAACAGACAAAGTTCTTGTTCTCATGGAGCTTAACTTCTAATGGTGGGGAGAGGGAGAGATACATGTTAATGAAACAAACTGACCATGGCCAGACCATGTGTGAAAATAGAGCTGACTCACAACCTGCAGCACACTGCCCAAGAAACCAAACCAAGATACTTCTAAAAAAACCTTCCTAGGAAGCTAGCCTGATTTAAGTCAGGTTTATAGGAAGTCAGACCACTAACTCTACTGGAAACCAAACAATAAGTCCTGCAACAGTTTTTCTCAAATGACTTGAACTTGATTAAAATTGGTGACTTCCCTAATTTTTGTTTTTACTTTCAGAGAAAGCTAAACATGCAGCCTACCTGTAGCTTCTCCCCTCAGGCACAACTGAAGCTCCCTTCCTTTCCACTATAAAGCTTTCCCTCCTCTGCCTGCCCTGGGGTCTCTGCAGCACACAAGTGATGGTGGCTGACTCCCTTGCCTCTGCAAGCTCTGAATAGATAACCTTTGCTTTTGTCAAGTGCTTGGTCTTCATTTATTCTCACAGAGCTTACTCACAGGAAACTCCAAGAGAGGGGCCACACTAGCAAACAGCTGGAGCACAAAGGGCTTGCGGTGCAGAATGTAGAACTGGTGGCAGGCAAATTCGATGGCTTGACGTAACTGGGGATTGCTTTCATAGTCAGAGTATACCTGTGGGAAAATGTCACAGAGTTACAAAGTGCCTTCTAAAAGTATCAAAGTCGTGTTTGATTTTAAAATTTTGCATAGTTATGGGAAACAGAAAAATGACTAATTTCATAAGCTAGTGGAAGGTGTATAAAATGGCATAATACTGTCTGAAATTTGATATATATATATATCAAAAATCTAAATATAATTATCCCCTGGAAGTTTATGACTAGAAGTTTTTCTCAAGGAAAGAATTGGGCAAATGTACAAAGATGTCTGTCAAAGAATGTTTGTTGCAAGATTGTAACAGTGGAAAACTTGAAAAAAGTCACTCATAAATGCTGATTGGTTAAGTGATTTATTGTACAATGTGACTGGTGTTATTAAGCTAAATGAAGCTACATGAAAAAAAGTCCATGGTATTTTGTTGAATAAAAAAAAAGGTTACAAACTTGAATATATAATACAACTTCTGTTTTTAAAAAGTGTGTGTGTGTGTGCACGTGCAAGTGTACAAATATGTGTAGGAGAGAGTGCCCGATTTTCAACAAGTGTAAACAACATGTCTCTGGGAAGGAGGACTGTAGGTGATCTCTATTTTCTGTTTAAACTTTTTAACTTCTGAACATAATTGCTTTCGGTAATCAGTAAAATAGTTATCAAAATAGAGAAAATTGCCACTATTTAAAGAAAAGGCAGACAGTCCTGTGATAAAGGTAAATTTCTTGCCCCCATAGGTTGAGCAAATTCTTCTTTGCACAAGCATGTATTATTTTCATAACTTTTATTGAAACTTCCCTAAAAGTAGACCATCAACCGCAGGCCCTCCCTGAATTTTCTTAAGTGCTCCTAAATATAGCCAGATATATATCAAATGCTAGTAAACAGACATTGTTCCTGCTACATTCACCTCCTCTAATACCATCAAACCAAATTTAGCAGTAATAGAAATTTCTGGGCAGATAGAGGCCAGAGGATCTCTTGGGAGAAACAACAACTGAACCCTTGCCATACATTTGACTCAACATCGATTCTCTGCCTAGGGCATAAGAACCACCTGGGGGCCTTGTTAAAAACACCATTACTGAACCCTGACCCCCAAAGTTTCTAATTCAGTAGCCCTGAGATGGGCTCAAGGAAGTGCATTTCTAGCAAGTTCCCAGGTGATGTTGATACTGCTGGTTCAGAAACCACACTTTGAGAACCACTGGGCAAGAAGAAATGAGAAGGCACCTACTAACCCTGGGGATCTCAGGACAAAGTGGGATATTGTGAACACTCAGAATTTTATTTGGGGGCGGGATTTCATTTGGTGCCGTTTACTGTAAGGAAAGAAGACAATCCTATCATTAAAAAGTTTCTGTATAGATCTGGAACTGCTAGATACGGGTAGTCCATGGGCTACTTTTCTGATTAGGAGAGGGGATTCCGGGCACCTGCAGCATGGTGGGGAGAATCCACTGGTAGCCACTGAGAGAGAAGAGGTGATTGAAGTGCACGGCGGTGTTGATGACGGTGGCAGCGTACTGCCTGAGCAGGGCACTGTCTTCTGGGTGAAGGATCAGAGCGCCGTTGAAAACGTTGAGGAAAAGCATGATTTCATCTCCCCAGGGGAATTCGCTTGGCATGCCCAGGAACATCTCTTCCAGGAGCTGGATCCACAAGCTTTTCTGAAGTGTGTCAAGGCCAAACAGTTCCTTCCCAGCTGTGAGAAGGTGAAACAGCAGAGACGAGACGGAATCAGTACCACACCAATCCCATCAGCAAAAGCAGGGGATCAAACGCCAGGGTGCTGCTGTTTCCCGTTTGTTCCTCTGGGGTGAGATCTCCTGCTAAAAGGCTTTTCCAGCACAGAGTTGCTGGCATTAGGATGAGGCTTCCTAGCTCTCAAAAGACTTTTATCAGCACCACTTGGATTGAAGTCTGTGGGCAAGCCAGGGCAGCGTTCTGCTGCTCAATAAGCTGAAGCTTTGAGAAAATGTAAGCTATTCTAGCTAGAAAATGACAGGGCTGGGATTAGTGCTTGGCCTTCGAATCACTCCTCAGGCTGGAGCTCTTTCCCACTATTGCTCTGTCCCTTCTGCAGGAGGACAGTGACGCACAGGGATGCTAATTCAAGTAAATGGTACCAAATTAATAACAGTAACAGAGTTGGGTTCCAAACTGCATCTCTTTCTGTTTCTCTGTCTCTCACTTTGGATTTGATTTGATTAAAATGCACACATCTTAAATGTAGAGTTCAATGAGTTTCAAAGTATGCACATGTAACCAATACCCAATCAATATATAGACAATTTTCATCATCTCCAAAAGTTGCCTCATGCCCTTTCCAGAAAGTCCAGAGGCAACCACTGTTCTGACTTCTGTCACCCCAGGTTAGTTTTGTCTTCTTCTGAAGTTCATATACATACCTACATTTTCTGTAGGGACTCCCCTCCCTACCCCCATCCTCACCTTGCTCCCTCACCATTCACTTTGAGTACTACTCTCCAAGATTGGTGCTTGGAATGGCAGCACCAGCCTGCCTAGTGGGGCAAGTTTGGGCCCCATCCTAGAACTCATTCGTAGGTGAAGGGTGGGGCTCAGCAATGTGAGTTTTAACAAGTCATCCTGGTGATTCTGATGCACACTCAGGTCTGAGAACCACGGGTTCCCCTAACTGTCTGCTCATAAAGCTGCTCTTCAAGTGGGGACAAAACAAGGGTGTGAGGAAAGCCCTAGAGAGGAGAGGCTTTGTCCTGTCTGATACCTTGAGGATCACTGAAGAGTGAGAATTCGGCATCTATAGCACTCCGAGGGAATGAGGGCAGGCGGAGGAGGTCTTCCTGAAGCATGGAGACGTGGGACTGTTTGTGGGCTGTGGGGATCTTCTGCGTGAGGGAGATGAGAAACAACACCCGCCCCACCTCCTCCAGCTTCCTGGTGAACACCTAACAGAAAACAAAAGCAGGATAGGAACTTCTGAGTTGCAGAGTACAGAAACTGGAGCAAAATTCTCAATAACAAGTCGGGTTAACAAAATGAAAAAGGGAAAAGCAGAATAAGGGAGAAAGGCTTTTTTTTCCTGATCATACAGAAAGCAAACAATACTTAGTTGACTCTCAGTCTCTGCTTCCATCTGCTCTGAAGAAGGAAGAGTTTCTTGTGGAGTTTGCAGTCTGGAGGAGCAGAAGGCAGCATTGTCAAGAGAGTTCAGTATTCCCCAAAAGCCTATTTGTCTGGGGGGTCATAATGTGGATGATCTTCTTTTACTGGGTCAGTTTCAATTGCTTCTACAATTTCCATCAGTGCCTGAAACTGTTTACTGGCAGTTCTGGATTTGTCTCTTAAAAAAAAAGATTGAAATGGAACCAAGAAAAACCTATCTTGAGGAAAAAGTTCATGGGCCCTAATTGGTGACCTTTGGCCCTGAGCCTAGGTGGCATGCCCAAGCACATGGGACTCTTGGTCCCTTCCCTTACCTCCATTTCTCTTGATGATCAAGTGAGCAGCCAGATGCTTATAAATAATAAGCAGCTGTTGAGGGACTTCTGAGCTAGAAACATAGGAATCCATATTGTCATCTCTCTGGGGAATTTAAAAGCCTTAAGATTCCAACTTAGAGTATACAAATAGGGTCTCATTTCATGGCACTCTTTTGAAATACGTTTTTGAAAGATTTCCTTAAACATGGTAAATACATGCAAGCAAAGCACCATTATTAATTATGCTTTTATTTATTGTTGATTATCCTCCGTCAAATTAGAGTCTAGGATCATTTTGGTAAAATTGTTTTAGAAGTTGTTCTAAAACATTTCATTTTTGCCCAACACCTTACACCTTGCAACACATTTAGTATTTTCTTTCTTTCAAAAGTAATTTAGGTAGTTAACAGTAGCTATTTTGCTTAAAATGACTTAAGTTGTCTAAATCTATTCCATTCTCATTTAGTTCTTGACATGGCAGAAAATAAAATTGAAATAATCAAGTATCCTGAAATTCTTGTTTAGATATTTTATTTTAAAAAAAGGGTAATACATAGACAATATTAAAATTGTATTGACTTTAGAATTGTGTACTAAAGCCATACTTTGCATGAAGAATGGAGAGTTTCCTTAAGGTCAAAGTCTGATTTGAGGCTACATATGTAAATATTATTCTGATCTTCAATCTTAAACCTAAAGACAACTACTTGATTTTGTCTCTTCCTGTTTTAAGAAATAATAGTAAGGTCAGATCCTTGGTCAGTAGCAGAGCTGAATGGAATACAATCTCTAGTCCTTAGTTCAATGCTTTTTTTTCAGGATAACAATATTGACCCCTTTTACTTTTTTTCTAGCTGGTGGAAACTTCTGATACTGATCTAGAGGCTACAGTATATGTACTTCTAATCCTGTTTCACAAAAATGTGAAATGAATATCACACTTATAAATCAATGGGTAAAAGAATCAGGATTTCTATAGCTTACATTCAATAATTCATTACGGCATTACTCTATGTGATTTGTTCTTAATGCCTATTCACCATCCAATCTATAAAACATAACACTATTTTGGGGGACAATCTATTAAACAAGGTCACTCATCCATTCTTTCCAGAGAGGATCACAATGGAATCACAGAAGCTCTGGGTGGGCAACATATTTACAGATGATCGGTTCTAATGACACCACGACATAGGATAGAACTGAGTGGTCAGATACCTGTTTCTGAATGAGCTCCTGTCCCTTCTCTGGACGCATGTGTACGAGGTTCAGCTGTGGAGATACTGACCTCCGGAAGGGATAAATATCTCGAACATAGGTCTGTGTGGATTACACAAAGAGAGAGAGAGAGAAAATTCAAATGGTTAAATTTTACTCGTTTCCTTTTTACCCAAAGGTCAGAAAAAAAGTTCATTTGTTTTCTAACAGTTTTGATTCTTCATAATTTTATGCTTTCAAACTCCTGCTTTGGAAAGCTTCAACCCATCCAGGTGGGGTGCTCTTTCCAGGCACTGGGTGCTATGTCAGGGGCAAAGCTAGGAGGCAACATACTAGACGACACTCTGAAAGGAGAAGGTAACCTTAACGTAAAACCAGGGGTCATCCTGAGGGCCCTAAGGCTCATTAGATCAGGTCACCATGGCCCTGTTTAACATAGAAAAAGAACCAGAATGGCCTTAAAAATCCCAGTAGACACACACAGTTTTTATATGGGCAATTTAATTTTTCACTTTGACATACTTATGATGAATAACCACATGCTCTCCTGGCCTGACTCCATCAATGATTACAACTGCCCTGAGGCAGATACTATCATCAACTTCACTTTACAAAAGACACTGAAGGGCAAAAAGGTAAATCAACCCTTTCAAAGTCACGTATACCCAAGAGGCCATGCTCTGCCCCTCTAAACAACCAGGTCCCCCTCACTGCCAGCTGTGCCTAGGAAAGGTGCTTTGAACCTTTGGCATAAACATGTGCATCATTACTGCAGTATCACCTTATTGTAGTGGATAAGATTCCATCGCTTATCCATCAGGAAATAATGTGTGGACTGGGATTCAGGGATGTTGAAAAACTCCAGACACTCCTAGAACAATAGCAACAAATTTTAATATATGTTTACCAGGAACATATTGTTTGCTAGTTAATAAGGTAGAAGACACAAGTATTGGAAGAACAAGATAACTTCTTACAAGGATTTTAAAATATTTTCATATATTATATATATATATATATGTATATATATTCATGGTTATATAAAAATGACGCAATAAAGACTAATCATGTAATATGAACTGTCTGCTCTCACAGTGCTCAAAGATGTCCCGTTATAATTCAGACCAAGTGATGAACTGTGGGGACACAGTGGCACCTACTGGTCTCAATATCAAGGAAAAAACATGTTTGGTAAGACTATTAAGGAAAATACAAAGTATAATACATTGAACACTTATTACATATCATATACAATGCTTTCCATGTAGATAACTTATATAACCTGAACTAGAATCCTAGTATTGTTGAAAAAGAAACTGTGGCTAGAGAGGCCCTATTATTTGATTTGGGTCATGCTGGCCCTGGTGGAGCAAGGTTTGAACTTGCAGTTTGATTCATTACCATTCAACATGTGCATACAAATGGAATGGTTGTTGAATTTTGCTTCACTAGACCTTAGAAAATCTCTGGAGATGTCTGGGTAAAGCCTGAAGGAGAAGGAATGACCCCTTCCACTGAAATAAAATATACAAGTCTGGCAAAGATGAGTTTTTAGGAGGCTTTTCTACTTACATCTGGATCCAGAGTCGTGTTCTAGAAAATTAGATTACTGAAAGTTTGAAGTTCAAACAGGGAATTACTGTACTAGTTTACTTACTACTTTATCTTAAGAACCTTGCAGGCAAGTGTAGCTATTGATTATATTTCTTTTCAGGAGAATCACTGCCATAAATACTAGAAAATACTTTCTTGGTCCACCTGATTTATTCTAAGGTATATATTTTATTTAGAGACAGGGTCTGACTGAGTTGCTTAGTGCCTGGCTTTTGCTGAGGCTGGCTTTGAACTCGAGATCCTCCTGCCTCAGCCTCCCCAGCTGCTTGGATTACAGGTGTGTGCTACCACGCTCAGCTTGTTTCACCAATAATTTCTAATGGTAATAAGTCAAGACTGTATACAGATTCAACTGGGTGCCACAAAAGGGATCTCTGGCCTGATCATTAGCCAACAGCTAAAGGTTACCCCAGTGCCATCAGTTGGCAAGACCAGGTCACCTTCAGAATGACCACAAGTGATGCTAGGAAGCTCCTAAGGTGGAATTCACAGAATTCCAGGGAAGTGGGGAGCAACATCAGAGTTCATGCTGCTGCTACAACCAAGACAGGACTCTCCTGACTTGGCCTACTTCAATGCAAAGCTAAAAAATGTCAGTGAAAACTGGGGAAAATGACATAAGTACTTAATAGTGGGGCAGATTCTCAAAGAGTAAAGAATAGCGCACATTCCTTTGGAGACAGAAAAATGCCATTTATTTCTAAAATGGGTGTTTATAGATGTGACCATGGACATTGTGCATAAAAATCATTTTGTCAAAGGTCATTCCTACCTTCAACAGGGCTTCAAACTGAGTGTCTTCATGGACTGGTAACTGGGTTGGAATGTCACACTCATTTTGTCCATGAACTACCAATGTTTTGGTACCTACAGACAATAAAAATCACAATAAATGGACCCCACTACAGGAAAGTTTGTATTTAAAGCAGAAAGCCTTAAAATATCATCAAGTTGATTCTTAATTTATGGTTAGTGAGTGCTTTTTTAAATATTTTTATTCTTTTCACAATATATTTTTTTTTTGAGAGAGAGAGAGAGAGAATTTTTAATATTTATTTTTTAGTTCTGGGCGGACACAACATCTTTGCTTGTATGTGGTGCTGAGGATTGAACCTGGGCCGCACGCATGCTAGGCCAGCGCACTACCGCTTGAGCCACATCCCCAGCCCGTTAGTGAGTGCTTAATATGAGTATTGTACTAATTGTACTCCTTTATTCATATCTGAATGTGTATTTTAAATATGTTCACTTCTTAAACAATGATAGCTACCATTTATGGAGTTCCCAATACTTTTGCCCACTTAATTGTATTTAAATCCCCCAGCAAACTCATGACATGATCTTCATCTTACAAATTAGAAATATGAGAGAAACTGAGAAATTTTTTATTGTTGTTGTTACCAGGGATTGAACCCAGGGGCACTTAACTTCTGAGCCGCATTTCCCACCCTTTTTAATATTTTATTTAGAGAAAGGGTCTCACTGAGTTGCTTAGGGCCTCACTAAATGGCTGAGGTTGGCTTTGAACTCACAATCCTCCTGTCTCAGTCTCCCAAGCAGCTAGGATTACAGGCATCCACCACCATGCCTGGCTAGAGAGAAATTTAATAATATATCCAAAGACATATATTTATTTAGTGGGAGAGTCAAAATTCAAACCTTAAGCACTGCAACAAGTAATACACTCCTGTATTTTAAATGAGATAACCTGGCAATGACAGTTGAAAAAATATAAACAAAGATATTAGCAAAACCAAAACAAGTTCCTGAAATGTAGTTTAAATGCACATTTTCTGTACTCTGCTTTAGCTGGTTAAAACATGTTATTTTGGGTTAGGAATAGAGCTCAGTTGGCAGAGTCCTTGCCTCACATGCACAAGGCCCTGGGTTCAATCCCCAGCACCACCCTACCACCACACACACACATGAAAAAACTGTTTATTTTACTTCATTTATTAATCATACAACTTTGTGAATATTATAATATACCTTGATTTTTAACAAGTTGTTCTAAAGTATATGAGTGACAAAATGAATTTGTTTACTATAACAAAAACTGATCACATTTTTGGATACTCTACAGAACACACAAATATTCAACTGTTTATTGAATGCTTCCCATGGATCAGGTATGGCAGCAAGTATTTTATATACTTAAACTCATTGATTTCTTGTGATTGTGAAGTATGAATTATATTCCTATTTTGCACACAGGGAAAGAAAGCCCTTTCAAAAATGATGTTCTTTTCACAGCTGATACTAATTGTGTGACTGATAAACAGCAGTGCTGACTTAACACAGGCTTCTCTGCTGCCAGAACCTATGTTCTCATCTCTGAATATCTTTGTCTTTCTCTTTATTTCTATTAAAATGACCAATTCTTTTATTTTTATCGTCACTGAACAAGGATAAAGGCTTGGTAAAATCTTTATCTTAAGGACAAACGAGCTGTGTGAAGTGAAAAGGAACTGTATCTAGAGTTCATATCACACTTGATGTTCTTTTGTAATTCTCCCTCTTCCTGCTTTTCCCTTTTCCAATCTTTCATAAAGCCATCTCTCATTGAGTTTACAAAGGACTGGGGTCCCTGCCATGCAGACAACATCATTCTCCTTGCAGTGCCAAAAATTCACTCAAAAAGGCTTTCAGTTCAGCTTTCCTCTGCGAGAGACTTCCATACATCTTTAACCTTGGCAGTCCTTCAAGGACTGATTCACGAGGATCTCAGTTCTGATGTGTCCCTTTTCATCCGGCAACTGCTCATTTTTTAAAGTGTCTATTGTTTTTTCTCTGATTGGATTAAACAAAAATTCTTTGATGCACTCCGTTCTAGGGGTTAGAACTCTGAAAATTTTCTCATGAATGAAGGAGCATCCATGGTCTTTCAAAGGGCTATTCATAATTTTTTTTTTTTTTTTTTACCTGGCATTGAAGCAGTCACCAGGAGCTTTACTTCACACTGTTCCTTCTTCATTGTCTGCTTGAGGTCCTTGAAGAAAAGGCCCTCCACGTACCCAACCACCTCCCACAGGAAAGTCAGAGTGGCTGAAATGGCATCCATTCCCCATTCACAAGGGGTTCGCACGAAGTACATGATCAATCCCACCTGAAATCAGAACAAGCGACAAAGCCACAGTGATCCTGAGCTCACATTCTCATTTCCTTGGCTCTTCTTTTCTAAAGTTGGATCTTCTCCTGTGACTTCAATTTCTTTGTTCAAATGCTTCTCTAACACTTTCAATGGCACTGAGAAGGGGGAATTGGAAAATTGACAAACAGGCTTCCATATATTTTTATGTGTCATTAAAATGACCAATTCTTAAGAAGAAGGCATAAAAGTCATTCTTACAGACACCGTATCTCCTAGTATTCTCAGGTACAGAAGCCATCCAAAATTCATCTGTATGATGTTTACCCACACACCAGCTGCAGCAAATAGTCTAATAGTCTGAACCTAAGAATGCCCTGCTTTGCCAAATCAGCAAATTCTAAAGTTTTATTTGTGTGTCCTCTAACATGTTGAAAAAATGTGTCATTTTGGGTATTGTAAAGCTGACATTTAAAATGTCTTCTAAATCTACTTTTTAGTAGGAAGTAGAATATTTAACATTCTATAAAATGAGGAGTGACTATAATTGGAATATTTGATGTAATAACTCTTGACTACCTTTCAATAGTACACAACGAAATCAGAAAAGAATAATGTAAAATTTTCCCCTGTGGGTTTAGCCATTGTTTCTTGAAAAATTCAGCAGTCCTGGGAAACTTTTCTATTATATTGAAATAATAAGGGTCACTAAACTCATCTGCTTTGATGGTTCTGAATGCTAATGCTTTAATGAGGGTCAAACATCACCTCTAGCAGAAATCTATAAAAGATGGAAACGGGATGGGCTTAAAGTGTCTCGATTAGTCAGAAGTGTGTCTTCCTTAAAACTGATATGCATTTCCGATTCTGTGTGTCTTACATGCTATCAGAGCATTCAGGTGCCAGATATCTGAGATGGTGCCATGGGCCTTCTTTGTGTACAGTAGTAGATTGGTGACTGAGATGGCATACAAGCTCAAGAACTGGTTCATGCTTATTAAGGATTTTGAGACGTATTCAAAAACATCTTACAACTATCAAGGTACCACACTCATGCAAAAGTCTTCACATTCCCACAGTTACTCTTGCCCCACATTAAAGTTGCCAGGTCAAGTCAAACAGTGGATTTAAGAGTCTAGAAGTGATGAGTCAGTGTTGCCAACATCCCCACCATCTACACCTCTGACAGCAATTAGAAAAAAGGAATATCTCATAAGGGTTATTTTAAAAAATTTGATTCTTCCCTTTACTGTTTTTTTCTTTCTGAATACAAGCCCCTTCTCCTTGTCCACCCAAAGCAGACATCTGCCTGGGATTTGGGGAAAGAGTAGAGTCTGGACAGAAATGCAGAGATAGGAAGGTATATTCATGCAAAATAAGATTTTTAAGATTTAAAGCAAGGTCCAAATATGGCCATTCCTTTTCTCTATTAGCTTATCTGTTACCTGGGAGGACTTACGTTCACCTCTAAGGCTCACTTGAGATAGACAGAAGGAGAATATAGTAGAAGAAAAATTAAATGCTCATCTACTTGCTGCAGAATTAAAAGATGGAGGAGAGTAATGGTCTAGCCAAGTATTTCCCTATCCGGTGACCTGGTAATGTGTGTGGGCAAGTGAAGGTAACATTCAAAGGGCTCTTGCCTCCAGTCTCTGGGTTTCCATTCCATACCAACCTGGACACAATGTAAACTTGGCAGGGCACATACTTACACTGAGGGAGGCCCTGACATTTGTCTTTGCTAATCTATCTTTTCTTTTTTGTGTGACATAGCCAGGACCCCAAAACAGTGGACCCCTGACTGGAGAGTTTTCCAAATGGCTGCAGTAGCTGAACAGGACACTCTAGCTGGTGGACTTCCTATGCTTGAGCCAGACTCATGGGCATTTACAGCACCAGCCAGAGTTGAGGTGAGATTGAGACTTCCAGAAAATACCACTGGGAGCAGACAGGCCTCATGTTTCCAGAGTCAAGGGCTTCCGTTTTTGCCAACCTGGCATCTAGCCACCAGTCAGACAAAGAACATTATCTCACAAGTATAGCAGCCAGAGGAAACACAGGGATAGACCGTGAAGAAAGGTCTTTTTTCCTCCCCCACTCCACATGGTTCTTACAAACAAAAGCAGTGGGAAGAAGGAGGCTTCCTAGAGAATAAGCATTTTATCCAAGAAAGACTGAACACTATCCAAAAGTGCAGTTCATATTTTTGTATCAGTCTGAACTTATAACGAGATTGGACACTTATTTATATTTTTTTTCCCCCTTGCCAACAGGCAAGTGGGCACTCCGGAAGACTAAATTAGTCACAGACAAGAGAAAGGAATTACAAATATTCTCTGCCCATGGGAGTTGTAGTGTGAGTTAAATTTGTCACCCTGCTATGGATTCATATGCATATACATATGGACAAGTATTTCCCTGACGATAGTGAGGAAGAAGGAAAGGAGTTCTCCCGACAGAGACGTTAATTTGGCTTTCTGTCTGCCTGAATTAAGGTGTAGTTTCAAAGAATAGTCATCATGTCTCAGTCCCCATATTCATGTGAAGAAACTGGTAAGACCTGAAGTGTCAGGAAGCAGTTTTCAGATGAGGTTTAAGCATAGACAGCTGTCATGGAAAAATCCACTTACAAATATTTTCTACCTAGGGAAATACTTGCTCGTGTGTGTGTGTGTGTGTGTGTGTGTGTGTGTGTGTGTGTGTACAGGCATACACTTTAAATGGCAATACAGGAAAAGGTAATGAATGGCTAAAAATGACATGAACGGAAATAAGGAAGTCGCATAATGCTAAAGAAAGAGTGGGAAAGCACGTTTGTGGAGTATCCACCAGGTGTCAAAACTGTGGCAGGCAGGGTCTTCCTCTACTAAGAGTGGTGGACTCCGCTTACTAAGACTCACCTGTCTCTCAATTAATGAAAAATTATGTTTTAAAAACCCTGAGACTTTTATCTCATGTTCCTGCTTCTTACTTGGAAATCAACATAATCTATTGACTACTGACACTCACCAAGTAGTTGAATAGGATATGAGATGTCTGAGCAGGAAAGTCTCCAATGTTTAAGAGAAGTTTGCGCAGCATGTACATTAATTCATCCTGAAAAGAGAGCATAATTTTAATGTCTTGTTCAGGTGCCATGCTGTAGGAAACAAAATTAATTTTTTGAAAATTGGGGGAGATTTTTAACTTTTTGCTCAGACTTTAAATGCTCAACATTTTAATATAGTTTATGTGATGCACATGTATACTTATAGTACATGTGATACTCAGTATTTAACTAATCTTAGTATTTATCTAACACCTTTCTTCTAGGAGCTGACATAAATATCAAGGACATCTGTGTTGTTGTTTTTTTTTAAATAAAACTTTACACTGTATCTACAGGTCATGGGTAAACCTTTAGAGCTGTATATTTAGTTAACTATCTGCCATGGCATGCCCTCCAAGGTGTGGTGGGAATGTAAGGAAGACCTATGTTGAGAAACCATTAAACAAACCAAGTTTACTAAACTTTTGAACTTCATAATTCTGTTTCCTAAGTTTTGAGTTAACAAGAAGAGTGAGGCCAAGAGAGGATAACTGGGCCATAACTAACTTATTTTCAGAAACTAAACCTAATATTCAAATGAACATAGTCATAATGTAGAAACAAATAATTCTTAATTATCAGTATATTTTTTCATTGCTCAGCAAACTGTTTTTACATAATTTTCTTATAGGGTGGTCTGGCAAATTAGCTTTTTGACTAAAGAAGAGTGCTCACCTATTCTAATAATCCCACCTGTACCACAGACTCAACAAATGTATCCAATATTAACAACATTATACTAAATTTAGTCTTCGTTCAAAATATTGAAAGTCTTTCAGATTTAGGGTTATCACTAGTAACATACTTAAACACGCAGATGTCAAGTAACAAATTTGAAAGAAAACAGCAAAATTTAATATTGCTCATCATCATTATTTTAAAAAGTACTCTTTGGCTATGTATGAGAGGACATTGATGTTGCATGCACAGCACTATACAGAGTCTTTAACTTGCTTTTTACAGTATTCACATTCATAACTACACTGTAAAGGAAGAGGAATTTACTTGTCTATTGCTGATTGTCAGTTTTTCCAGAAAATGTCGAAGAACAGTTGATGGATCTTCAATTAGACAATTCCATAAGACTTGTTGGGCCACAGCACTCACTTTAAAAGAGGAAAAAGAAAATTGAACATTTGTCTTAAATGGAGATAAATCTATTACACACTATTCAAACAATTAACCAAGCTTAAATTAGTTTCTCCATTTTGCCTTAGAAAGATTCTCTAAACTCTTTTTCTTTTGAAAGGTGAATATTCGTTCTTTTTCTTGTTCTCACTGAACATTTTCACATGTAAAGAAAAGTTAAGAAAAAAGAGTAAGATGGTCTTTAAGTATTAGCATTGCAAAGAATAACTTTGTGAACACACGCAGTTGTCTGTGTTGTGGAAACCGCAATAATATGAGCAGTGGTAAGTCTTTATTAAAGTCATATTTCATTGCTTATGACATAAATTCCTAAAGTAATTATTTAGTGTTGGAAAATATATTTGGTTAAAGTGCACATGAATTACAGATGGTCTTTTAAAGTCTACATGGATGCTTTAAATAATATCTCTTTGGGTAAGTTAAAGTAGTTAAGCCAGTACTAATTGGGTTCCCGTTACTGATGAGAGACTCTTAAAAATAATCAGTCCTCATGAGAAATGATGTGCTCCTACTTTGGAAAAGGTAGTCAGGCTAAGATTACCTGCAAGCATCCAGACTAAGAAAGCCAGTGGGCAAAGGGATCAGTCTAAATAGCATTCCCAATTCCACTCGTTTTCTAAACTAGGTGTATAGAATTTAGCATAAATTTATCCTTCAGTCTATATTTTCAACACACATTACCAATTATTGCTTCAGAAATTAACCATCCAACTGAAATTCAGAGCCTTATAAATCAATAATATGAATAAGAAATACATAAATACTAAGCTTTACTATTCATGTATCCCATAAATAATTTTGAAAGGTGTCGATTTTTGTTAGGTTTGAAATTGGTTGCAAAAATATCTTTACAATACTTTTTATTCTCATTATTCTAATAAGGCAGTTTGATGCTTAAAACCTGGAAAACACAGAATACCACAAAGGGAAAAATAAAAATGGGAAGACCACCAATCATAATAATAGCTATGAACAGTCTGGAGGATGTCCTTTTATATATAGGAAATACATACTTAACATATATGTTGAAACATTATATAGGAAACATTGTTTCATACTCAATTTTTTAATTTAGCAATATGAAGAACAGTTTTTATGTTAATATTCTAGAATATGATTTTTTATGTGTACAGAATACTCTCAATTGGTGTAAAAAGATTAATTTAATTGCCTGTGGTATAGCACATTTAAATTCTTTCCAGACTTTTTTTTATATAATGTTCAGTGTCCTTTATAAACTTTTATATAGTCTCCGTTTTTGCTTTATGAAATTGCTAGAAACCAATTTTTTACACTTTTAAGTTTTTGATCCACATAATGAAACCCCATTCTAGAAAGCTTGCACCAAATTTTATGCTTGAACACCAAGTTTTGAGGATGCCCTTTTTCCTGCCTCTTCACCAACTGGGGTATTTTAAGGAAATCTTTGCCAACTTTGTAACTGACATATAAGCTTTCACTGTTGTTTTAAACAGCTGTTTACAGGTGTTAATGGCCAATAAACTGTTCATATCCTTTGCCCATTTTTCTACAGGGGTTTTTAAAATTGATACTGAGTTTTAACTTTATTCTTAATTCAAAAATTTAAGAATATTAACCTTTTGTCTATTACAAATATAACTCATCTTTACCCCGTTTTTCATTTCATTTTGAAATTAGGAAAGATGTTTTTTGTAGTGTCAAATGAATAGCTAAAATTTCTAAGATGGACACAGTAACTGTTTCATTTCTACTTGACCAAGTTAAGTGTTGTTTTGTTTTTTGGTCATAGATAACCTTCTTGGACCTTACTACTTCTTTGTCAATGCTATTTATTGGTTATACAAGTATGGGAGGAGGAGGTCATAAATTGATGAGATATGGAAGTTTATAGCATGGCAGACTAACCTATTCCTGTCGCAAAAGTGACAGTGTTGGTATTCTAAGCCACAAATCTGTAGTTATAATAAATGCATAAAACCATTCAACATGTGTTCAGTGGGTAACATGTTCAAGAGGAATCTACTGTTCTCCATCAGATGAACCCTTAAGCCCATGACGGAAGGTGTGACGGGTCAAACTGTACCTGCTACTCCGTCCTCCCGCACCTCACCGTCCTCCATGAGATGAACGATGGGCAGCACTGCTGCACAGATGCATGCAGGGAACACGGCCTGTGGGGGCTGTGGCACATGGTGGTTTGGTGTGTGTTCCGTGGTGTGCTCCTCATCTGGAGGGGGAGACAAAATCAGGGTGCTTTCCCCAGTGATGTAATTCTAATACAACAACATTTCAGTTCAGTTCAAGTCTTACCGACTTAGTGGTATAATCCACAGCAATGATGAAATATCATTATTTTTAAAAAATTAGATTTACATAGAGTGTCTCCTCATGTTAAATAACAAAACCAACCCACTTCACAAATGCTGTCTTTTTTCTTGTTTTATGGAGAAAGAAGCATGGACATTCTGGGTAGATCAGCTCATATCATGAACTCAAAGATCACATTTTAAGTGGAGACTAAGTCGTTTTTCACAGATGCAACTGGAAGTGGTAAGTATGAATACGGAATAGCAGAAAACATATACACATGTTCCAGGTGAGAATAACAGCCCACTCATATTCATGTTCTTATGTTCACTGATAAATATGATTAATAATAAATTTGAACAATTATTTCATATGGGAATACAATGAGTTTAGATTTAATAGTCAAGGAATGTAGGAAAGACATTTTACAGCTCAATAAAAAACCTAATTTTATTATTAATACAAAGTAAGTCATTTTTCTAGAGTGCTTAAAGAACAGGGAGTCTTTGATTCTCATATTTCAGTGTATGTAGTTATTTGGGATTTTAGAGGTCTTATGAAGGACTGGAGGGTAAGAGACTTACTTAGTTGCTCTCAGTCCTGGTTTCACCCTAGATGTATATGAAAATCTTTAAACAGTATATGGACAGATACACTGGGTAGGCACTTAAGGAATAATAATAAAGATTCTCCAAATCTACCACAAAAGCAATAAGAACATTGGAAAATACAGTCAAAATAAACGTTCTCAGAACTTTAAAAATTAACCAAAATCTGAGAACAATTTAAGGAGTGTTTGTTAGAAATCAAAAAGCAGAATCTTTATATGATTGCTAGTGTTTCTGCTTTTTTAACTTTCTCTCTTCACTCTGCCTTTCTTTGGCTTCTTGGTAGCCTTGGAAATTAGTAGCTGCATATCCATGGCAGATGTAAATACCAGCAGCCTAACAGCCTCTAGGGGTATAGCAGGTTTGGAGCTCCCAAAAACCTTGTCACTAGAGAAATGTCACAACTTGAACTATTTAGCCACTATTTGGAAAATCCCCACGCAGAGCGCTTGTCTTTATTTGACTTGGCTCAATGCTTGCTTAGTGCAAATGATTTATACCCAGGTCATTGGCCAAAAAGAATTAGCAAACAACTGTCTCACATTACAGCTGGCTGAGGTGCTTATATCAGCTGGGGCAAGCAGGAATCTGCAGAAAAAACATAAAGGAAAATCTGGAGAATGTAGGTCTCTGACACATTCTTGGTATCTAGATGGCTGCATGCATGTGCAAGGGTGTGCTCTCGCTCATGAAAGACCTAAATTCCTAACCTTTCGCTTCTGGCTGACCTTGAGGCTCTGCCCAAGCATAAAGTGAAACAGTGAGGGCCAAGGCAGAGTCTTAAACTACTGGAACAGGAAGGTGACTCAGTACATCTATAGAGCCCTCCAGCAAAGGCTAGGAGACTCTTCAGTACATGGCATTTAAGAAAAAGCTCTGTCTAATCATTACCTGATCACTAATTTAACTTAAGAGATTTAGGTGATCATACTCAAGAAAGTATGCAGATTTTTAACAGTCCAGAACAGTCAGTAACCAAACAAATAATAACACAACTTCTAGCAATAACACACCCCAATTTGGAAAGAGGATGTCTGATTTTCAAAGCTGCCACATGATACAACTTAAATTTTCCATTTTTTGATAAAAAATTATGAGGCATGCAAAAAAAATCAAGAAAATACTGCCCATAGAGAAATAAAAGCAGTCAATAGAAACTGTCTTTAAGGAAGCTTAGATTTGGGACTCAACTAGACAAAGATATTCTATCAGTAGTTGTATTTTCTATTTTAATACTTTATAAATGTTACATAAAACATGACAGCTATAATACAAAATAACAATAAAAATAAATCTGTCTTTTGCATGCCATATCTTTTACATGTAAAATGGCAAATATAAATCTTATTTTATCCATAATTACATTAAGTAAAAATGGACAAAATATTCCTATCAAGAAACAGAATGAGCGGTAAAAATAAAAAGTGAAAAAGAACTTGAGAGTATTATGTTAAGTGAAATAAGCCAAACTTGGAAAGTCAAGGGTTGGATGTTTACTCTCACAGGTAGAAGATAGAGAGGAAAAAAAGTGAGGGGGGATCTCATGAAAATGTAAGTGAAAGGGAGCCCAAGGTAAGGATAGAAAGGGAGGGAAAGAAGTTGACCAAATTATGTTACATGTATTTATATGTGGGTTTATACATATGAATATCTCACAATGAATCCTACTGTTATATATAATTATAAGGTACCAACAAAATCAATTTAAAAAAAACAAACATGACTCAAATATATAGTGTTTTTAGAGTCATAGAGTTTCAGAGACACAAATAAGACGGAAGAAAGATGGAAAAAGATATGCCATGTGGACAATAGTTAAGAGAAAGCTGGAATGTCTATATTATTATCAAATTTAATTTTAATATAAAAAATTTTACTGGAGGCAAAGGAAGACATGTTATAACTATAAAAAAAATCAACCTATTGGGAAAACAATTTTACATGCATTTGTAACAACAAGAGAGCCCCAAAACTTAAGAAGTAAAAACTGACAGAATTAAAGGGAGAAATAGATAATTCAATAGTAATCAATACAAACTTCACTATCCCACTTTCAGTAATGTTTAGAACAACTAGACAGACTTCATCAAGGGAACAGAGGACTTGAACAACATTATAAACCAACTAAACCTAACATACATAAGCAATAATAATGAAACATTTTTCTGAAACATAGTTCAGAATGCATGCAATCACACACAAGCCTCAATGAGTTTATTTTTTTTAAAGAGACGAGAGACAGAGAGAGAGAGAGAGAGAGAGAGAGAGAGAGATAATTTTTTTAATATTTATTTTTTAGTTCTCGGCGGACACATCTTTGTTTGTATGTGGTGCTGAGGATCAAACCCGGGCCGCATGCATGCCAGGTGAGCGCACTACCGCTTGAGCCACATCACCAGCCCCTCAATGAGTTTAAAAAGGTGAAGTAATATGTTTTCTGACCCTAAGAGATTAAATTATATATCAATAACTGTATAAGAACTTGGAAATTTACAAATATATAAAAATCAAACAGTTAATTCCAAATAACCAAGGTCAGATATTGAATCACATCATAAAATACTATTCCTTGAAAAGGATCAATAAAATTGACAAATCTTTAGGTAGACTGAGAAAGAGAAAAGAAAAAAAGACCCAAATTGCTAAAACTGAGGAAAAAGAGGGCACACATCACTACCAATCATAATTATCAATATAATAAGGATTGCAAAGAAATATTAAGGACAAGTATACATAAATAAATTAGAGAATGTAGATTAAATACACAAGTCTCTAGGAAGGCATAACCTAAAGAAGTTGACTAGGGAAGAAATAGAAAATTTGAATAGATTTATATCAAAGAGATTGCTATAGTAATAAAAAAAAAACTTTCCACAAAGGAAAGCCAAGACCCAGGTAACTTTATTGGACAATTCCACCAAATACTGAACAGATATTTAACACTAATTCTTCACAAAACTTCTAAAAATTAGAAGAGAAGGAAACACTTCTTAAATCAGTCTAATAAGTCAGTATTGCTTTGTACTGAAACTAGATAATGACATCACAAGAAATGAAAAACAGATCAGTATCCCTTATGTGTACAGATGAGAAAATCTTCAACAAGCTATTAGTAAACTGAACCTAGAACTATATAAGATTATATACTATGACCAAATGAGATTTATCTCAGAAATGCAAGGAAGGATAAACATACAAAAAGCAACAAATATATCTTAATAGAATGAAAAAAAAAACCTCATGAGAATTTCAATAAGTACAAAAAAGCCTTTGATAAAACCCAACACTTTTCATAATAAAAAAGAAAATACAAAACTAGGAAATGAAGGGCACTTCCTCAACATTATAAAGGCCATTTATTAAAAACCCACAGATTTTTTTAAAATAAAAAAATCCACTAACACTAACTGGATTAAGTTAGTGAATACTTAATAGTAAAAGACTGAATGCTTTCCCCCTAAGATCAGACACAAGGCAAAAATATCTGATCTCACCTCTCCTATACAAACAATACTGGATGTTTAGCCAGTAAAGAAGTAAATTATCTTTATTTGCAGATGATGTAATTTCGTGCATAAAAAAAGCCTAAGGAATCCACAAGAAACTATTAGAAGTAATAAACTATTTCATAGAGGCTGCAGGAATCAAGATATAATATACAAAAATCAACTGTATTTTTAAAAGACTTTTTAGTTATAGATAGACACAATATCTTTATTTTATTTATTTTTATGTGGTGCTGAGGATCAAACCTAGTGCCTCATGCATGAGAGGCAAGCTACAACCCCAGCCCTCAACTGTATTTTTATGCATGGGGAATAAAAACTCAAAAGTGAAATTAGAAGAATAACTTATTTTTTTGGGGGGGAGGTGGGTACTGGAGATTGAACTCAGGGCCACTTAGCCACTGAGCCACATACCCAGCCCTATTTTGTATTTTATTTAGAGACAAGGTCTCACTGAGTAGCTTAGTGCCTTGCTTTTGCTGAGGCTGGCTTTGAACTTGCAATCCTCTTGTCTCAGCCTCCGTTGCTGCTGGGATTACAGGTGTGCGCCACCATACCTGGCAGGAGAACACTTTTAAATAAACTAGCATCAAAAATAATAAAATACTTAGGAATAAATTCAATGAAAGAAGTACAAGACTTGTACACTGAAAGCTACACACATTGTTGAAATAGGACCTAAATGAATGAAAAAGTATACGTGTTCATTGATCAGAAGACTTAATAAATCCCACAGTGATCTACAGATACAATGCAATGAGATCTCATGTGTCTTTTTAAAGAAGTCGACAAAATAATCCTCCAATTCACATAAAAGTGCCAAGAGACCAAGATTAGCTAACATAATTTTGAAGAAGAAAAACATAGTTGAAGAACTCACATTTTCCTTAAAAAAATCTTACTATAAAGTTACAGTAATCAAGACTTATGTATGCTAATGACACAAAGTATGCTACTGACACAAAGATTGAAGTATGGATCAATAGAATAGAAAGATCAGAAATAAACCATTACATTTGTGTTCAATTGATTTTTTACATTAATCCAAAAAAATTAATGAAGAAAAAGAATATTTTCAATAAATGGTACTCAGACAACTAGATATCTACATGCAAAAGAATGAAGTTGAATTCTAATATCATAATTAAAGCATTAACTCAAAATTGACTGGACTCCTAAATATAAGTGCTAAAGCCATACAACTCTTGGGAAAAAAACATAGGAACAGATTTTTGTTATCTTGGGCTACACAGTTGTTTCTTATTTATGACACTAAAAGTACAAGTGACAAATTTTATATATATTCACATATATGACTTAAATAAAATTACAATCTTCCATGTTTCAAACTTGCCATTAAGAAAGTAAAAAGCCAAACCATAGAATGGAGGAAAATATTTGTGAACCATTTATCTGACAAATGGCCTGTCTCCAAAATATATAAATAATTCTTATCACTCAACAATGAAATTAACCAATTAAAAATGGGCAAATAACAGTCTGGATACTTTGTTTTACATCTACATACTTATTTCATGAATTGAAATAAATGCTTTCTCATTTGTATTTCATGTAATTGTAATTATATCTTTTACATTAAATGATATGCAAATTTAATACATAAAAAGTAATAAAGAAAATACAGACAAAAGATTCAAATGGACATTTTTCTAGAGAAGGTATATGAATAGTCAATGAGCACATGAAAAGATAATTTGCATTAGCATAATGCAAATCAAAATCATAATGAGATAGCCATTTCACATCCAAAGGCATGGCTAAAACTAAAACAGACAATAAGGAGTATGGGAAAAGATGTGGAGCAATTGGAACCCTCACACTTTTTGATGGGAATGTAAAATGGTACAGACACATTGGAAATACTTTGGCAATTTTCCTCATAAAAACTTCCACATGTCTGTTCCTAAGAGCCTAATTCATAGTAGACAAAATGGAAACAAACCCATGTGCCCAGAAACTGATGGGTAGACAAATAAGGATTACGTCAGTGTGATAGAAAATTATTTGGGAATAAATAAGAATAGAAAGTTGATACATGCTACAATATGGATGAACCTTGAAAATATTATGCCAAATGAAAAAAATCCAGTCACAAAAGAACATATATCATACAATTCAATTTATATGAAATGTGTAAAATGGGCAAATCCATAGAAATAAAAAGCAGATTAGTTCTTGCTGGGTTCAGGGAAGCAGTGACTGCTAATGGGTATGGGGTTTCTTTTGATATGAGAAAGATATTTGAAAATTAAGATAGTGAGTGTTGCATATTCTGTGGATATACTAAAAACTACAGCACTGTATACATCAGAGATGAATCTTAGGATACATGAATTATTTCTTATTAAAAGTGTTATGAAAATACAGATATGTCTTGGGCCCCATCTCCATAAGTTGTGAATAACTAGCATCAGTCATTTTTCAAAATTCCCTAGGACTGTGTAGCAAAAGTATGAGAATGACTGCTCTATTTGTTCCATTTCTGTATATATATTTTTGCTGACTTCATAAATCAGTGATGATATCTATATAACCATATAGCAGTTAGCCAGTTGTTCATCATTAGAGAAGTATAGTTTTTATGTTTTGGGAGCTGACGGACATCAGTCTGCCTCCCACCCCTCCCATATCAAGAATCAGACTTCATTACAGGAATTTCATGATATTTAGTCTTAATTTGATTGTTAAGTTACTCCAGAACAACGGCCTACACTGGAGTCATTGAAAGAGGGTTTAAAAGTACCAGATACATGGGTCCTACCTTCAGAGATTGTAATTGTGATAGGTCTGGACATTTTAAAAAAGCTTCCCAGTAATGTGTAGCCAGGGAAGAAAACCATTTACTGCCTAGAATAATGTCTTCAGGACTGTCAGCAATATGGTTACATGTAATGTAATTAAAAGAGGTCAACTTAAAAATGAGAATTCCTGGTGAAATCAACATTTTTTTTGTTTAAGGATTCCACTCTGGTTTTTCTTTTTTAACCTCAAATCATCAAATAAGTTCTTTAATGAGGACAGTGTAAAAGTAATAAGGTGATGTTAACTGGAAAAAGATTCAAAACATGTGAGCCATGAGGAATAAAGAAGGCATTTGCGAGAGGACATACCTTCTGCGCTGACAGCTGAACGCACCGACCAGACCGACCCCCGGCGGAAGGAGTAATTCCTGTGGGAGGTGCTCGAGGTGCACGAGGGGCTCACCGACAGTCGGCGGGATGCCAGATTGGTGACTTCTTCTACTGGCAAACAAAATGGGGCATGTGAACTTTACAACTCAATTTATCATCATCACAGATACAGTTATGCTTATACCACAAGTATACACTGCTCTCAGACCACAGGGCTTAAATCACTTAGAATGACTAGGAAACAACGACTCTACAAAAGACAGACAAAAGTTCCTCCTAAAGTTTTCCAGGAAGTCAGAACACAGAATCACTGAAATTAAAATGATTCATAAATCATTTTTTTTTAATGTCAACTGACAAATTGTCTACCTGTGTGAAGGCTGGAAATAGTTATTGGATTACTCTATTTTCAATGATGAAAGAGTGGTTGCATTTACTTTAATAAGCATTCTGAATTTAGCCAGAATCTAGAATCACAACCAAGCCTTCATCCAAGATCTGACGGGTTCCCTCATCACAGCTAATGTTTTCCCTGGGAAATGGGCCAACTCTAGACTTTAGAAAGCAACAACTTCTTTCTTTGGATATTGTCAGAAAGTGATAGAGGTGGAGGGGGCATATCACCTCATATCACACAAGGTCATTAATTTCTATTTAAAAACAAGTCCTTTCCCTGTGACTCAGCCCCCAAAGAAGTCCCGGGTGCAGAGGGCACCTTCTTCTTCTGGCTCTGAGTTGGGTGTGCAGGTGGGCTCATAGCAAGCCTCCTGGGTGATGGGGATGGCAGTAATGAGGCTGGCTTCTCGACCTAGGCGTTTCTTCTCTTCCTCCTGCTGCAAGTTCTTTAAGATATGTTCTGCTCTTTGATGAGAGCGAGAGACAGCCCGGGCAGAAAAGGATTTCTGTGGAGACATGAGAGCAGGTTTATTTAGTAGGAACTCTTCCTGCAAGGTCAGAGTCATAAAGAATGACCTAATAAATTACACACATGTGGTAGTTTGACCTCAGGAAATGTTAGGGCCTTTATTATTTAGTTTTATGGAGATTTATTTGTTTTTCTACCAATTTTCTAAGTTATGTATGACTGAGCATTTTTTAACTCGATTAGAATAGTTATTGAAGAATATCTGTAATTTCTGAAAATAATCTTATTTAACTTTTAGGATTTTTGGTGATATCAGTGATTCACTTTTTAAACATTAACACTAAATAAAATTTGGTACACATATTTTTGAACTGGCTTTAAATGAAGGATATTCATTACATAAGGTTAATAAAATAGAAAGTTGAAACCATGGAAAGGAGGAGGAAGGAGATACATCTCTCATATAAACCAGTTAGTATGTGACTTATTCCATTTTTGTAACCAAGTATTTATTACACTTTAAATGACATTTGTAGATAAACACAGTGGCACAATGTACATATTTAAATTGTAGAAATACAATTACTGAGTTTAGGAGAGTTGATAGTGTGACTATGGTTGAATATAAAATTTGATCTGTGTCTACTAGTACCAAAGGCATAAAGGAAAAATAAAAAAAAAATAGGACAAATTCACTCTTCAACAGGTGAATTTCACTTTGCAAAATGGCTATTCTATTTATGCCTTTCTTTTGCTGAGACAAATTCCAAGAGCTCTGGAGACAGTGGTCTCAGTGCAGGGAAATGATCCTGGAATTCTTCACAACCAATAGGAAGCAATCTCTATGTACAACAGCAACTGCACATCTCTTTGTTGGCCTATAGTAACATAAGCTTCTAGAGTCTGATAAGAGATCTTGATAACTCTTCTAAAGGTCGGCATGCATAGAAACCTTATTTGCTGCATATTAACATAAGACAAAAGGTTTACTATGACGAATGGCACAATAGCAGTTAAAAAGCATTTGATTGGACAATTCATTTTCAGGACTAGGTGGTTAAGCTGGCTTATTATATAGCAAAAGGTAAGAATTGTGGAGGGAGAGAAAGGGCTGGTTACAGAGGCAGGGGACTTTGTTTCAAACATATTGTAAAGTCGGGAGAGAGTTGGTTGGCTCAAGGGAATCCACTGCCTGTATGGGAGAAAAGTCAAGAATCTAAGGCTGGTGGTTCAGATGTTGTAATTACCACACATATGAGAAAAGAAACAGATGTGCCTTTCTCTTTAGCACTGGATCACGGGATATGAAGATATTGTACGTGAAAAAACTAAAATAAAACAGGCAAATTGCAATGGGTGAAGAGTTCAAACAATTCTCCAAGAAAACTGCAAATGCCTTACAAAGTCTGCATATGATATGCAAAATGTTCAACTTAACTTCAATATTCAACTAACTTTTTCAAAAGGGTGTGAATTAAAAAACCAATAACTATTTTTTGCCACTTGAGGTGTCAATTAAAAAAAACACACACATTACTTGGAATAGAAAAGATGTTTTTCTTAAGGAAAAATGTGTAAGGTAAAATGGCATAACATTTTTTTGGATATTTTGTTAGATGTATTGAAAGTCTTTAACATGTATATATAATTGCCATAAATTTGATGGGAATTTATTCAAGGAAAGATGATAGATTTGTGCAAAGAGATGAGTTCTTCTATTTTTGCTATGTTTTCCAAATCTTTTACATAATTCATAATTTGGAAAAGTAAGTAAAGCAGGCATATTTTAAGAATTGACTTTATCAATAGCCTCATATTCTTGGGTTTTGTGTGCGAATAGCTGTGTTCTTGACTTAGCTGTTAATAGGTTACATTTTACACAGCTGTGATATGGAAGAGCAGCATAAGACCTGAGGTCTGAGTGATATATGTGGTGATGATATTGATGACCCGCAAAATAAGAAGCAAAAGAGGAAGTGGGAGTTCCCAACTCTCTTCTTTTTCTTACTCTTGCAGGGTCAGTATTTTTAACCTTCAGGTATTTCACATCTTATAGGTTAAATTAGTACGTTTGCTGTATAATAGCAGCAAAGTGCTTCCATTGGTCAAGAAATCCATGCCTAATGCTTTTAATAATTTTATAAGATGGCTGAAGCTTTTATAAAACAAAATTATGTTGACTGGAACGTATGCAAATGACCACTACTAGGTGTTAGTTTCTTCTGTCACAGAAATGAACAACTCTATGAATGTTATTACATTCTTTTAACAAGAACAAAGGAGTTATCTCACATTTATTGTTTTTCTCTTTTACATGTACTCCAGGCAGCTCGGAGATATGGGGGCAAAGAGCTTGATACTCACAGACTGATCTTCATTAATGGGGTCCTGGACACTCCCACTGCACTGAGGGACCCATGGAGGGTCAAACATTGGGACAGATGGCATTCCAAGCACTGGGGAGGGCAGGGTGAAGTTGATACTGGGAGGCGGGATCTGTTAGTTGATAACAGAAGAATGAGGTGAGCAAGATAAAATATGAGCCTGGAACGAGTCTGAAGTATAATTAAGACATAATCCATTTTAATAGGTGTCAAGGACCTACGTGACTCCTCACAGAATAGGCAAGAAACAAAGAGAAGAGCTGTCTGAAAAGCTTTTTTTTGCTGGAGGACACACCATGAACCTCTCTGGGCCTCAGTTTACTCATCAATAAAATGAAAGAGTTTCAACTAAATGACATTTAGTTGTGTTAACTATCTTCCTCCAAAGGTAGACAGATATATAGATAGACAAGATATACACACATGTATACTTTTAACAGCAAAATGCATAGAAGATTACAATCCACTTATATGTGCTTACCTCTGGGGATGTTAGTATGCTATTGAGGTTTATAGAAACTTGATTCTCTATTTTACATTCTTCTGTATTTCAATTTTTCTTTTAGCAACAAGAACTCATTCATGTGTGAGTTATGTTTACTTATATAATTAGAAAAACAAAAGACAAGGTTTTCCTTCACTAGGCATTGTAGCTCCGACGTTCTTGGATTTAAACAAATCTTGGGTGAGTTTTGCTGATCAAATTCTCATGTGGGAAGTATCTCTCACCTTAAAAATCTGCTGTGCTCCCTCCTCCATCCGGGGCCAAACCTGATAGCGAAACCTCCAGAGCGTGTGGAATTTGAGGACAGCATTCAGTCTCTGCACAGTCTCTGGGTGGTGGAACTCTGACATCAACATGTCAGACACAGCTTCAGGAACCTTCACAGCACACAGCAGGAACATGGCAGCTAGAGACAGTTAATGATTTGTCAGCTATACATTTTTAAGTTTTGCTTGATTTCTGGGGTTGGGAAAAAGTGGTAGCTGCTTAGATCTTCTGAAAATGACTCCTGAACTCAGATCCAAGCCACCAGCACTGGCCAAAACCACTAGAAACCAAACATCACTCTGATTCACCTATAATCATCCAAAATCTGTTGCAAAAGCAGCAACAGCATGACATTTCAGTAGAATAACTTATGCTAAGCAAGGCTTCCTTTGGCTCACAGAGAAAAGAGAATGCCAGAGGAAGCCTATGAAAAAACAAATCACACATCAAAATACACTATTTATGAAGTGGCTAGAGTCATCCCACGGTAACCCAAGAACATTACATAAGATCCAATGAAAACCACTTCTGTATCATCAGTTGTATTTTAAAAATACACATTGCAGATTCTATTAGAAACTTCTACCTTTCTTAGAGATAGAAGAGATGGAGAAGCAAAAAGATTTCATGGATCATAATACTTCCATCTTATTTTTTAATTTTGGGAAAAGTTAAATATCAATAAGAGAAAGGTCAGGTGCTAATGAACAATGAGACTGATAAATATGCTAAAGCACAGATAAAGGGTCAGAGGCAATCATTAAAAACATATAAGAGGTTGTCAGGGGAAAGGGGGGAAAAACAAGGGAGAGAACTGAACAACAACAGATGAGGTAGAGAGGGATGATGGGAGGGGAGGGGAGGGGGGATAGTAGGGGATAGGAAAGGCAGCAGAATACAACAGTCACTAATCTGGCATTATGTAAAAATGTGAATGTGTAACTGATGTGATTCTGCAATTTGTATTTGGAGTAAAAATGGGAGTTCATAACTCACTTGAATCAAATGTATGAAAGGTGATATGTCATGAGCTTTGTAATGTTTTGAACAACCAATAAAAAAAACCATATTCTAGAATCTCTCTTCTTTTCTCCCCAGAGCCTCAAAACACGCTCAGACAGTCTTGGTAGAAGACCTGGAGCGGGGCCTTAGTCCTGACGCTTTTCTACTTTGTGATCTTGGGCAAGCCTTTTAGATTCTGTTAGCTTCCATTTCCTCACTGATAAACTGAAGGATGATGACACCTGACTTCAAATTTGTTGTTAAAATAAATCAAAGAATGTATGAGAAAGTGCTTTGTAAAGTGAATGGTGTCACACAGTTCTAAAGTACATTTCATCTTTCCGTGACAATATGGTAAAATGGGAAGGGTATTTACAATGTGCCATCAGATCTGGGTTGGATTTTCTGGCTAATTCAGAACTGTGCAGATTGGATAAGTTCC
The DNA here is from genome assembly GCF_964194105.1 of Spermophilus citellus. NCBI lineage: Eukaryota > Metazoa > Chordata > Mammalia > Rodentia > Sciuridae > Spermophilus > Spermophilus citellus. Next base: position 110,272,172 of record NC_138192.1, on the reverse strand, counting down.
TTCAACTCTCTGACTTGAGTTTGCTCATCTACAGAATGGTCTATCAGTAACACGTTGTCTGTGTAATATAGTTCTATAACAACTGTCAGTTATTGTGATCCTTGGTTTATTAATATCCTTTTTATTCCTAGCCTACCAGCTGCCTAAGTCTCCACTCTTTCTTCTTTTTTTAACTTCCCTTTAAAAATATACTCTATACTGCTTTAATTTTTAAACATCACGCTCACTCTTTAAATCACTATAAGGCTCTAATCTCTTTACAACAGTAGTTTCCTTATAATGCTTACTGATTATCAGATCCATTGGTATTTTTTTTTACCGAATGTTTTTACCCTTAACACCTTTGAAACAATCTACTTGAGACTTACTCTCTTTTATTTCCATGGCTTGAAATCATTAATTTTTTACTTTTCGTATCCCTTTTCCTGGGTCCCCATCTGCTGCCATTATTTCAGCTGTCACCTACATCAACTTGTTCCCAAGTTTATCTCTGGTTTCAGCTTTTCTCTTTTTGGGGGAGTGGGGGTTACTAGGGATTGAGCTCAGGGGCACTCAGCCACTGAGCCACATCGCCACCCCTATTTTGTATTTTATTTAGAGACGGGGTCTCACTGAGTTGCTTAGTGCCTCACTTTTGCTGAGGCTGGCTTTCAACTCGTTATCCTCCTGCCTCAGCCTCCTGAGCTGCTGGGATTACAGGAGTGTGCCACAATGCCCAACTGGCTTTTCTCTTTACTTCTTCCAGGTCATGTCTCCCAACTCTATGTCACACACTACCCTCACCTAAAAAAAAAAAAAAAAAAAAAAAAAAAGAAAAGAAAAGAAAAAGAAAAAGAAAAAAAAGAAAGAAAAAAAAAGAGAAAAATCTCTATTTCTAAAACCAAACTATTCTGCTCATTGCGGCCATATTAAACTTGGTAATAATTCAGTCTCTAATGCACATTTTCTTTTTGGCTCAGAGCCCATGAGTAATTTCTCATATAGCAATTTTAGAAAGTCCACAACCCTAACTCTGCCATCCAGGGTCTGTGGCAATCCAAGTTCCACTCACCTCTCTAATTTTATGGATAGGTGGTCTCTCTGGAAAGCTACTCTAGTGGTCAAATCAGTCTCCAGTCTTTCCAAGTAAGCCCAGTTTATTTCCACACCAACACCATTTTCCCTGCTTGGCTAACTTTTAGTCATTCTGAAAGCCTGGTCCACCTTTATATTTTCCCTTGGAGTCTCCATGACTGTCCTGATTTCGGAAAGAATGCCTTCTGTAGCTCTCCGAGAGAAGCAAAAACTTGAGCTTTAATGTAAACAAATATATTTTTTGAAGATATTTGTTTAGTGTAGTATAAAAGAACAAAAGGCTAGAACCTAAAATTTTACCTACAGGTCTTGATTAAATAAATTATGGTATATCTATTCAGTCAATGGAATCTTCTGTAGCCATTAAAAAGAGTTGAGGTAATACTATAAAATAATTTTAAAATGCTCTCCAAATATCAATGAAAAACTGCAAAGCACAAAAGCTTTTATAATATCCTTGTGTGGAAACAAAAACCTGCAATATATACATAAAACACACACACACATATACACACACACACACACACGCATAATGTACCCTAGAGGAATTCCTGAGAAACTTAATTGTTGCCTCTGAAGAAAGGAACAAGTGGTCATGGGAAAGAGGGTGACACTTTTAACTTCATAAATTTTTGTAATACTTGAATTTTTACCATGTGCATTTTGCAATCAACATAACTATGAATAAATAAAGGAATTTGTATAAAAGGGGGGAAATGAAGAGCCTACATTTTGTATCTACCAGATATGTTTTGGACAAATCAGTTAAATTTCGTGAATTTATTTTGACATTGTAATTTGGACATAGAAAATTACTTTCATGAGATCTGATAAAGTTAATGTTAGTGATGCACTTTCAGTCTAGGAAATAACATAAAAAGAATTTTATCTTTTAGAAAATATAGTGAAAATATAGGTTTGGGAGGGAAATTATCTCTCTAATTTCTTAATACTGCTGGAGTTTGGATGGTGCATGTCTCCTAAAGATCTATGTGTTGCTCCCCAGGGTGGTGCTACTGGGAGGTACAGGGTGAGTTGGGGCCTACTGAGAGGTCCTTTGGTCTTTGGGGGCATACTTTTGAAAAGGACTGTGAGTCTCTGTCTTTTTCTCCCTTTTGCTTCATGGTTATGAGGTGAGCAGTTCTGCTCTGCTATGTGCTCCCCACCATTTCCGTCTTGTACCATCATGGACTGGAACCTCTAAAGCCATTAACCAAATAAACCTTTTCTCTTCATAGGTTGGTTATCTCAGGTATTTTGTTAATAGTTTTGGAAAGCTGATTAACACCTATTCTGAGAGAAATCTACTGTTCTTGTGCAAATCACATAGTGATTTTGGAAAAGAGCACTCAAAACCTGGGTCTTATTTCCTATAGCACACAACTATGTTTACAGTTCTAGCAATTGCCACCAACCTAATCTAGAGGCAAAAATTAGATGAATTCCCCTCTCTCTTATTTCAACAGTATGGCAGTGGCTGCAGGAGTGGGGTCCCAGGTGGTCTTTCTTTACCTGCTGCCCCTGCCATGTGCTCATCCATGCTGAGCAGGAGCTCCCAGGCTGCTGGCTGGATATCACCATACATCTCCTCTGTCAGAATTGGAGCTGCCTTGATTAAAAGAGATAAAGGAGCAGGCGACAAGCTCATCACCTGGGAAAGATGGAAATCATGTTTTAAAATCTTTTAGGACATTGATTACTGTCTTCTTCCTTATGAGTAACTTCCCCTCTCGGATTTCCTTAAATGACCTGAAAATACTTTCTGAAAAGGGAGCATATTTAGTTGGCATGGTGTATGAGCTTTATACTTTTCAGTTGAAGAAAATTAGAAGGGTAAAAGAAAACCTCCCTCACTAATCTTGTAATGCTTTCATCACAAAATCAGCTTTACAACCACCCAAGCATAAACTGTAGAACACATACAACTCCACAAGAAAAGACAAATACCAGCCAATGTATATTTGTCTTAAAAGTCCTGGTTGACTTCTAAAGACTTGCGTATTTCCTTCCTGTTGGTAGATTTCTGCTGAAAACCATAAGCAAACAGTAACTTCTGAAGGAGTCCTTAGAAAGCTATTTTTCTAAGCCAGCGTGAGCTTCAATGGCCTTTTCCTTTGAAGCAGTATACACTGTGGTTATAACCCCAGGTCCATCCACAAAACATATTTAATCCATTATTTCAGATAATATAGGCAGTAAATTTAAGTTCTGGAAAAGTCATAATTTTAAATATATTCCAGAAAAACATGAAAAATTTGTTTTTTTCCCTGCAGAAAGGTACAATTTAGAGTTTAGCTTACAATAGCAACATAATAGTGTTATGATTAGAAGGTAAATATAGTATTTTATTTAATTCATGAAATAATCTTTTGGGATGGGTCTAGTGTTATACTCCCCACTTTATAGATGAAGAGACTGACCAAGGAAAATTAAATAACCTGTGCAGAGTCCCAGAGCTACAGCAGCAGACACGGGATCCAGACTGTCTCATTCTGAAACCTATGGGTGTGACCACCATGCACTGATGAGAAATCAGCTCCACTGGAGTGGGCAGACTGGGGAAAGATGTGGCTCCAGCTAAACCCCTCTGGCTTTGTCTGTGAATCTGGATGCCTAGTAAGAAGGATTTTCCCCTAGCACACTTGGTGGCACTTTTCTCACCAGTTAAGGAGTCCTTTATGTCAGCATGGTGCCAACTTATATTGTGTTTCCCAAATGCTTGTAAACAGGCTATCTGGAACTTCTTCCCTATTAATGCTCCATGGATGTTTTTGATCCAGGTGCCAGTACCTGAAGTCTGATGTATTTCAGCATCCCAGAATCCTTTTTTCCTTCCAGGTTGGCATCTGAAGCTCTCTTCTTCAGAGAAGGTGTCCTCAGGCATGACTTATCTGAGCACTGAAAAGAAGATGTGAAATGTAATGAAGGTGCTGTGATTTCTCAAACACCAACAGTGCTTAATTTCCCCCCAATCCTTCAAACAATCATCTTCTAATGGAAGGTCTGGTTTAATGCTTTTTAGTGGGCCCATGTCTTGTTAAATTTAGAAAAGAAGTTAATTTTGCAATGAAAAGGGAGCTTAGAGATATTTAGTACATTTTAGGAAACTGGAATCCAGACAGGTGGAGTAACTTGATCAAGTTATAAAGCTAATTATTAGCAGAATAAGGAAAGGAAAAATATCTTCTGATTTCCATTTCAGGGTTAATTATATTCCATCAGCTGGTTAAAAATACAAATCTTTTAAACTATTGAGTCAGATAAAATCCACTCTGTTCAACAGTTCCTTTATAGGGTTGCAAGGTACATTTTGAAACATTTCAACTCATAAAAAAAGAAAGAAAATATTTCATAGAGAAGTGTTAGGACATTAAAGGTCAAAGAGAGGGGTTATCAAGTGTTATGGGTTGGATATGAGGTGTTCCCCCAAAGCTTCTGTATAGTAAGAATATTTAGAGGTGGAATGATTGAATTATGGAAGTGGTGACCTAATCAGTCTATCCTACTTTAAATGGAGTAACTGGGTGGGAATTGTAGGAAGGTGGGGCTTGGTTGTAGGAGGTAGATCACTGAGGGTGTGCCCTAGAAGAGTTCTTGGGGCCCCTTCCCCCTTTTTCTTTCTATCTCCTGGCCTTCATGAGTGGAGCAGCACCTCACCACAGTGCCATGATGTTCTGCCTCACCTTGGTTCCAGAGCAAAGGAGTGAGTCAACCATGGACTAAACAAACAAAAATAAACTTTTCCCTCTGTAAGTATTTTGCTCACATCAATGAAAAGCTAAGACATCAAGGAAGTATGAGCTTATAGCAGCCATCATCTAGGTCTCAGTTGTATAGGTAAAATGGTTTCTTTTTTAAGTACTCATCTGCAGGAGGCAGCAGCTCTTCTTTCAAAATGTCCCCTCAACCTGGGTTCAGAAAAGCTCGACTCATCTGCATAAGCACAGATGAGACAATTGCTTCCTCTGACTCCATAACTGCCAACCAATGGAGTGAACTGAGCAGCTGGGGACAGGCCCTTGTTTATTTATCCTGAGTTCTGATTCCTCCTAGTTTTGCACTCCAGGCAGTGAAAAGAGGGAGTCCTTTTTCTTGTACAGACTAAAGCTCATTTGTTTTTCCAGTGCCATGTCAATGAAACACTTTCTCCCTCAATGCCAAGGGAAAAAAACAGAACTTCGGAAAGATTTTTAAACAGAGCTTCACAGTGTTATAGATGGAGATATTTTGAAAGAAAAGGCAAATCTAAAAGTATGGGCATGTTCCAAGAAAGTCTTTTGAAACTCTGACATAAAGACTCAAGACAATGAATCTGCTATTTGGCTTAGTATGGAACCAACTTTTTAAATGAACCTACTTGGAAACAAGGGATCAGAGCTCTTATGTTTTCTAAAGACAAAAAAAAAAAAAAAAAAAAACATGGAGGTGCATACTTGGGAGCACATATAACTTGGGGAAAGAAGCATTGCATTGCTGGTCCCCACCCCTCCCCGTGAATGTAAAAGCCATATTCAGCGTAAATAGCATGCTTATTTTACGTAACTTGAAAACTGTTCCAAAATCACACATAGCAATAGTTTTCCATATAAATAAATGTGTTTTGATATCCTTTAAAAAAGAGGTAGGATATTTAAAAATCAGTATTTCCCTGTTTTAATTCTTTCTACTTTTAAAACAATACACTTACATTATAGAATATCTGGAAAAGGCAGAAAAACTATGAAGAAGCAAAAAAATCCCCCAAATTGTGAACTCAATGATAGTCATTATTTTATTCTTTGTTTTCCCCTCAATGCACCTTAGCAAAACTGTGATGATGCTTTGAATGTGGCACAACAATTTTAAACAATTCACTTCACTATGATTTTATAAATATTTTCCAGGTAGTTATAATTATTTTAAAATATGATTTCTGTATTTTACAAATATTTTGACCTGTTGTCCTTTAGTTGGACATTTTGCCTTTTTCAGGGATACTTATGAATAGTTCTCCTTGATTTTAACCAAATACCCAGCTTAGGGAGAAAAAGAAAAAGGATGAGCATTAGTCCCTATATGTTGGGAAATGCAGGGTTGTGTTTAATTCTGCCTACCAAGTCAGAAGATATAAGTCCAGCACCTCATAGATCACATATTTAATGTCCTTTATTGGCTCTATTTCTCCTTCTGTTTCTGGTTTCATAAGAGTCAGCTAGATCCTTTCAAAAAAACTCCTTAATTATTTGAATAAGTTCAAAGAGGTTTCTGCTTCTTGCAACAGAGTATTGGCTACAGAGAAATAATGCTTAGTTATTTTAAATAAAATATTAATTCACTTAATAATTCAAGATTATTTTTTTGTGTTAACCATATGTCAGGAATGGGGTCAACTTCTGGAGATAGGTTGGGGAGCAAATCATCATGAGGTTTGCACTCTTGGAGACTGTCTTTCTAAGGAGAGACCAAAAGCAAACAAGCAAGCAAATAAAAGGGCCATGATAAGTAAAAAAAGGAGATACGTACCATGAAGCATGGTTCACCCAGGAAATAACAAGGCATTTAAAATTCGGGAATGCTGAAATCAGCCTACTGGGCTCTCCTAGAAAGGCATTTCCCTATATTTCTGGGAAAAGCACCATGCCAAATGAAGGGCAAACTCTGTGCTTCACATATGTTGGACATGTGAGTTACGGATGTTATGTTGGGCAATCATAAGGCCAAGGAATCAAGACCCACAGCCTGGTCTCAGACTCACAACAGTGTTGTCTACAGCTTTTGAAAAACATTGTTTCTGAAAGACAGCAGTGGACCTCTTTCTATTTGCATTGGTTTTATAAAACTTACCCACATTCAGTCCTTTCTATTTTTGGACATGTATTACCATCCTCCTACCCTTCTTTTTGGTTGAAAGGAAAAAAATTGTTTTATCTACTCCTTTTTATCATCAGCAATCACTAATTGAACCTTTATTTAGAACATAGCATTGGACAAGGTACAGACGGGAAACCATAGAATTCCTTGGTGAGGAAAATATATACATATAGCATGATAGTTTATATACATAAAAAATAACCTTCAAGTTTGGAAGTGCACTAAAATAAACTCACAGAACATACTGCGAGTCCCCAAGTGCTGGAATGTAGATTAGCAGATTGATCAGAGTGAGATGGGTTGCAAAATGTACTGGCTGTCACAAATACATTCTGCCATAAAAACCAATTAAAGAACAAACAGGAATGAAGTACCAATTGCTCACAGTCAATTCTAATCAGACTGTTGCTTTTACTCTTGATTTATTGCCTTTTTCTGTTTTCATTTTGGATCTGGAAATGTGGCATTGTTCATTTGTGTGACAGATTCAGAAGAGGCAAATGGAAAACATCACGAGAGGAAAAAGATGCTTGAGCAGGAAGCGAGCATTTTGGAAATAAAATGTTTGCCACAGAAGATTCAGAATGTTCTTTCAGCTCTCTACCTGAATGACTAACTTCAATGTGATGAGGGTACATTTCTTTGGCTTAGATTTCCTAGCTGTAAGTCACAGAAGGTTCATAAGACTTTTCTGCTGCTTCACACCAGTGTCATGGGTGAGCAGAGGTGAAGGGCTCTCATGAGCTTTGCTAGACTATAATTTCACTCACTCATTCAATATTTATTGTTTCTCTGCTGTTAGTGAGTTCTTTGTTAGTGACACATAGGATATAAAAATTGTAAAACATCCTCAGTTCTCAAAGAGTTTCTAACTAAGTGACAGAGGGTGCTTGTTATTACTCATAGGGTGGAATATGAGCCTTCTCCTCGCCTACATGCTCTAGTTCCTATCTGCCTTACCATGTACTGCAGTCCTTTGTGTTTGCCTCTTCTCACTAGTTGGAAAATTCTGTGTTCAATTAACATTCATGCACCCTTTAGTTAAAGGTCACTTGTCACTTTATTGGAGAGGTTAGCCTCAATAAGCTGTTAGTGCAGTATGCCTGTCTATCGCATTGATGGCTGTTGCAATTTTATATCAATCTGGGAGGCTTATTTGATTAATGTCTGTCTCTCAGACATTTGTCCCTTTTGCTCATTATTATACCAGCACAAAGTATGGGGCTTAGCATGGCCCACAGGTTCTTAAAAACTTAGTTGTGTAGATAAATGGAGAGATGGATGAATACATAGAGGAATGAATGAATGAACAAATGAAGAATAAGAATATAATAAGTAAAATACCATTATGATTTAGATGAAAAAAGAAGGAAGGAAAATAACATTTATTGTCCACCTGTAATATGTCCTGTGCTTAACACTTGGGGAATCAGAAAAGGTTTCAGGGATGTGATGGTACTTAAATTGGGTCCCTAAAAACGTTTGTGTCTGACAATATATAGATTAGAGATGAAATTATAGTTTGAGCAAAGAAGTGGCAGCAAAAATTTCAGAGGGTGTATGGAGAACAATTAACATTAATTTAGGCTCATGTATTTTTGCAATTTCCAACATATACTGTTTCCTCTTAAAGCTAAGGGAGTTTATATATGAAGAGAGAACTTACATAAATTAAAATAGATTTTCTTTAAATGTGATGTAATTTGTGTTTGAAATATAGACTGTATATTAAAATACATGTATACACGTATACATGCATACACACAAACATATACATAATTTTTACTTTTATGCCATTATTTAGAAGTTCATACAGTTCATTGTAACTCACAGTTGGTCTTTTCTCCAATTTCATTCTCCCTATAATTTGTATAATATGAATAACATGAGATATGGTCTAGTTTAAAAGCCCTGACTTTGACTGCAAATTAGTACACCATGCTTCATACCATGCTTCAGTCTAAATTGACCAAATTACCATATCTAGAACTCTAGCAATAACAGCTAACCATGGACCTAAAAGCAAGGGAATTAGAAAGAAAACAATTGATCTTTCTACCTGGTCCTACTTTGTTCATGTTGATATATGCTTAGTTGTGTAGATAAATGGAGAGATGGAAAGCAGTATGGAGATTCCTCAAAAAATCAGGAATGGAACCACCATATGACCTAGCTGTCTCATTCCCTGGTACTTATTTAAAAGAATTAAAATCAGAATACTATGGTGAAACACATCAACCTTTATAGCAATGCAACTCACAATAGTCAAGATATGGAACCAACCAGGTGCCCGTCATTAGATGAATGGATTAAGAAAATGTGGTATATACAGAATTGAGCTTTACTCAGCCATTAAGAAGAATGAAATTATGGCATTTGCTGGTAAACAAATGGAAGTGGAGACTATCATGCTAAGTAAAATAAACCAGACTCAGAAAGTCAAGGGTCCAATGTTTTCTCTCATATGCGGAAACTAAAGCAAAATAAGGAGAAAAGCAAGGGTTGGGAGTTGGAAATCTTAAAGACAGAGGGAAGATCAGTAGAGCAGAAGGAGAGGGGGAGAGAAGGGGATGGAAAGCGGGGGGGAAATGCAGAATAAATTCAACAAAATTACACTATGTGCATGTATAAATATTCCACAGGGAAATTCACTTTAATGTATAACTATAAAGCACCAATTTAAAAATATATAAATGAATGGAAGGAAGAGTAGAAAAAGAAGAATGGGGAGAAATGAGGGAAGGGAAAGGGGGCATTGGGGACTGAAATGGAGTAAATTAAATTCCGTGCATGTATAATTGTCAAAATGAACCCAACTATTATATGCAACTATAATGCACCAATAAATGCAAAAAAATTTAAAAAAGTTCTGACTTTAGTATTCCATATTTCTAAGTTAAAGTTTAGCTGAATATGTTTTTTTAGATATGAATTGTGGACAATCTCATCTTTCTGAGACTCAATTTTTTCACCTATAAAATGAAGAGAAAAATACCTCTTGCATAAAAGCACTTTGTCAATGATGTGTGTGTGTAAATATATGTATATATATATACACTTCTTTTGCCCTCATATATATATTTAGAAAAAAATATTAAATAAGCATGTCCCAGAAGCTAATACTGCATTCTTATGTGATACATACTTTTTTTTTTCTTTAGGATCTCTTGTACTAGTCAAAAGTTCTTCAGTGATCACATATTGTTTTTATATTTTAAAAGTTATAATTTAAAAATCCCTTTGTGATGCTAAAGCATTACAAATTGCTGCAGAACTCAACCACATTTTTGTTTTTATTATCTGTGATCTCTAGTTATTTGATGTATATATAATTGCCCAATTCCAGTCCAAACCTGGCTTGTGAATCCCTTAGTAGAAAGAGCCTTTGCTCCTACTTACATTTTTTTTTAAATATTTGGCCTAATAGTGTGCCAACAGCAGGTGCATAATGAATGCTTGTTGAAATGAATAGGTGTTATAGAAAAATCTCTTAGCAAAACCACTTGGGAAAAGCAGCTGCAGGGGCAGCCACAGCATTCAAGTTAAGCATCTTGGCTACCATGCCTGGTCAGGGCAGGTGGGCAACTCAAGGCTTTGCTGGCAGGAGCACTGCAGCCCTGGTTACTGTCTTCATCTTCTGCCAGCTCAGCTGCTCAGGGTTGTCAGGAGCGTGCAGCTGAATGCCTGGAAAATGTCATAGTTTCTTGAAGGAATTTCCTTTAGGCTGATCTGACCTAGATTATTCTGTTATTTTTCTGTGAACAGTTGGGCCATTTAGGGCTTATTTCATAATACATAATTGCATTAGCTTCCTATTGTGGCTGTAACAAATTACCACAAGCTTTGTGGCTTAAAACACAGATTTATTATCTTGCAGTTCTGGTTGTCAGAAGTCTGAATGGGAGTGGAAGGATAGCATTCCTTCTGGAGGCCCCAGGGATGCTCCATTTCCTTGTCTTTTCCAGCTTCTAGAGGTGCTGGTTTTCTTTGGCTCGTGGCCTGCATCATGCTGACCTCTGCTTCTGCCATCTCATCTCCTTCTCTGCCTCTGAATCCCTTAGGCTTTTCTTCACTTATAAGGCCTTACGATTACATTGAGCCCACCTGCATAATGCAGGATAATTTCCCCTAGGTAAAATCCCTAATCATACCTGTGAAGTCTCTTTTCATATAGGGTGACATATTCACAGGTTCCAGGGAGTAATCCAAACATCTTTGTGGAGGAAGCATTATTCTGCCTGCCACAAAAACTTACTTATCACCACAAACATTGTGAATTCATATTTATTCACAAAGATTAGGCAAAACCTGGGGAAGAGTCCATGTTTACTTGTGAACATGAAGACAAAGCATTTGTTTTGCACTTATGGTCTACCTTTGTGCAAAAGCACAGAGAACTGTAGGCTGGTTTGTACAACGGCAGTTTCCTGAAAATTTTTATTGCTGGGGAAGATTGTTAGGATACAGTTTTCCCTGTCTTGTTATATTAGCAGTAATGTGATCATTCACTCACCTCTTTCTGTTTCTTGCCCCGCAGAGCCACATTGCTGGTGTTGCTGCTCTCCCTCAGGGAGTCTAAGCTGTCTCCGTACAGCAGCTTAATGGCCCTGACCAGCCGGGCACAGGAGCGGCTGTGGTGCAGATAGCAGTGTGGATGACAGTAGTCCACATGCGTGCAGATGAAACTCTGTTGATTGCATAGCAAGATCATGACCTGGAACACAAACACCCCTGAGACTCAACCAGGCAACCAGGGTAAGGACAAACTGAACGTCTATGTGTTGTGAAAAATGGCAAGTCAGAATGTCAACTTCTCATAATGGGTCTTGAAATTACAGTGATTCAGTAATTCCCAGAGAGCAAAAGAGTTATGAGTCTTTGTCCATCTTGGCATTTGCACTTTCTTCATAAATGCTTGATAAAAGGATTTTTTTTTTTTGGAAACAAGAATTAACAGATGTTCAAAATTCAATTATTGTGAAGCGTATGGTTTCTAAACACTTTTAAATGGAAATTCGGAACTAAAAAAGACTCCACACATCACCCTGGTCCCCAGCTCTTATGTCATGGTAGGAGCCAGCTGAAAGAGCACACACTGGTAAAAAGTTTAGTCCCAGAGGATCTGGCTGGCCTTTGATAGCTGTGGGATGCTTTTAACTCCCACATCTGCATCTTCCACTCTGACTGAAAACCTTGAACTAGAACTTGAACCCCACTCTAGAGCCTCATTTCTTCTCCCTTCTAAATGATTTCTCCCCGCCCTCTGGCTATTAGTCCATCCTCGCTTAATTTTGCTTAGATCCTTACATTTCCTAGAATTCCCCACAGAGATTCCAGAAGCAAACTCAGTTGATTTAAAGGATATGGCTATTTTAAGATCAGAAATAAAGGACCTAGAAATTGTAATCATTTTTTTAAGTTCTGGAGATAGAACCTAAGGCCTTGGACATGTTAAGCACATGTTCTACCACTGAGCTATACCCTCAACTCTGAGTTTGTAACTTTTCGTGCGTGTGTGTGAGAGTGTCTGTGTGTGTGTGTGTGTGTGTGTGTGTGTGTGTGTATTGCTAGGGATCAAACCCAAGATCTTTCATCTGCTAGACAAGTGATCTACCACTGAGCTACATCCCTAACTTGTAAGTCTGTAACTTTTTAAGCATCCTTGCTAAAAAGGCGGTAGCCTACCCAGAACCTTAAGGTTAGTCAAATGTACATAGAATAATCTTCTGAATATTTCTAATTTTCATCAAACTAGTTCCTGCCTAGCTTATTAGGGACTGTGTGCCAAACTGAATGAAGAAAACAAATCAAGTCTATATGGATGAGTCCAATCAAACCTGCCAAAGCAGGAGTACCACACATTTCCTTAGGAACAAGGCTCCTTACTTATTCTGAAACAAAGAGAAGCAAAAACAATCAACTCCATATTCCCGTCAAACTCAGCTAACAATAGCCCATACCCTCTCATAATTTTCAACAAAAGTAGGGGTGTCTTTGAAGAACATCTTGCTCTATCAAGATTCTTTATTCTGGTATGAGGCAAGGCACACTTAAGAGCTATAAGGGCTCCCCTGTAACTCCTAAATCTGGTTGATCAAGAGAAACACCAAGAATGCTTAGTGAAAAAGCAAATAAAGCAAATAAACACACAAGTGAACATATTACTAGACTTTGCCTCAAGAAAATATGCTTTGGTAGTTCTGAAATTAGAGGTGATCTAGAAATCTAAAATTTAAAATTCTGCCCAGTGATATCACTTTGACAGATATTTCTGTAAAGATCTCCAGTGATCCACACCTTCTGGTATGTAGGCCTTTGTAAAGCCTTCTCTCACTGAGGAAGTGTTGTCCTAGTGTCTTGCTTTCAACCAGTAGAACACAGCAAAGGTGATAGGGTTCCTTTTCTGACCAGGTTGAATAAGACTGTGACTTCTCTCTTGTCAGTAGATATCTTTGATGAAGCAAGTTGTCATGTTATATGGGCCCACATAGTAAGGAAATGAGGGTGGCCTCTCACCAACAGTTGACTGGATACTGAAGGATCCTGCCCATCAGGTCTCAAGGAACTGTAATTTTGCTACAATCATGTGAGTCTAGAAGCAAATTCTTTCTCAATCCAGTCATCAAATAACACCCCAGTCCTGGCCAATACTTTAAATGCAGACATGTGAGAGATCTTGAAATGGAGACACAGCTAAGTTGGGCCAGGATTCCTGATCCACAAAAATGGTAAGATAATATGGACTGTTTTAAGCCACAAGTTTGTGGTAATCTGTTATGCAGCAATAGAAAATGAGTATGTTCCCCTTCCACCAAAATTAAGTAGCTTATAGTTACTATTGAACAATAAGGCCACATATAATTCTATACATACACACATGCACATTATGTACACTCTCTCTCTCACACACACACACACACACACACACACACGGCTGAATGCATAAGATAGTGAAAGAGTTGGGACATGAAGGGTATGATGTGGGGAGAAAGGACATTCACCGAATGAGAACAATGTGAACATATGCCGCATTTCTCCTTGGGATATTTCCTACTTCTTAGTTATGCATAAATAGCCAAGGAGGCTGGCAAAACTTTAAGCAATCACATATCACATGGCTGAGAGTAAAAAAAAAAAAGTCTAGAATTGTGAAAGGAGGGATAAATTGAGAGGCCAAGATCCTGTAGAGAAAGAAAGTACAAAGAATTCAGATTGAAACTGAGTGACTATTTTCCCTTCTAGGCATTTGCTGATTGAATAGCTAAGAATCCCAGCAGAATCACCTGAGAACTAGAGTGGTGATTTTGCAATTTCACTGTAATGGGGAAATGATGATTGGGGTTCCTGACCCCAAAAGAATGAAGAGCCCCCACTGGGAACCTTGGAAGACTTAAAACTAAAAAGTATGTGAGTGGGGTGATGAGGATGATCAGTGGCAGACCAGAAAACCAAGTCAAGTCAGCTTAGTTCCTGATTAGACTGAGACAATCTGCTTGCTTATTGTCTGCTAGAAGATAAGGAGAATCCTCTCTGGAGGGAGATAACATCATGTGGAGTATCCATAATTATTTTAAATTAATTAACTTAATATTTTAGAGAAATTTGGAGTTCACAGAAAAATTGAACAGAAAGTGCAGAGAGCTCCCATATATCTACTGTGCCTACACCTGTACAACCTCCCCCACTATCAACAACTTGCACCAGAGTGGAACACTTTCTACAAATAATTGAACCTACAGAAACGCAAAGTCCATCATTTACATTAGGGTTTGCTCCGAGTGCCATACACTCTATGGGTTTTGCCAAATGTATTATAATATGTATCCACCTCTGTGCCTCTACAATTTTTAATTTCCATGTCTAGCTAGTTAATAAAATGACTAGGCATATTAAGGAACAGAGCAAGAAAAGTAACAGTAGATTCATATATTGGAATTATCAGCCATAAACTTAAATATGTGTGGACAACTATGAATAAACCACATTGGAAATTTTTTTAAAAATTTAACTACATGATAATGAAAACATGATATACCAAACCTTGTATGAAACAGCTAAAGTGCCTAAAGAACATTTGTATCCTTAAATTAATGAATTAGCAAAGTGGTTGCAAATTACAAACACAGGTCAAGAAGTTAAGGAAAGAAGAATAAACTCAAAGAAAGTGGAAAAAAGCAATAAAAGTAATAGCAGGAGTTAATAAAATAAGAAATCCAATATTTCCAAAGTGAGAAAACCAAAATCTGGTTCTTTGAAAAGACTAATAAAATTCAAAGACTAACAAAATCTTCTATCAACACTGATCAGAAAATGAGAGAAGAAAACCTACCAGAATCAGAAATGTAAAGGTACAGTACTGTATATGCTATAAATTTTAAATGACCTAAAAGAATATTATAAACAACTATCTTTCCTGATAATAAATGTCAATATTCAGTTAGGTGAAGAAAATATTTAGGTAAAAATATCAATTTACCTGGATTGCTTGTGGAAGAAATAGAAATATTACATAAATTGAATCTATAATTTAAAAACTCTTCTACAAAGTAATTTTTTAGATCTAGAAGGCTTCCCCAATGATTTCTTCCAAATATTTAAAACAATAAATAGCACCGGCTTTACACCAACACTTCCAGAGTGCTTATGTGTAGAAAACCACACAGAAAACTAAAGAACCTTATTAAAGGATATATATATATATATATATATATATATATATATATATATATGAGGTCTTAAGCAAATATTAAGGGATATTTAAGAGGTCTTAAGCAAATGCAGGGACATACATTAATGGAGTGAGAGACTATTTTAGATATTGGAAAGTTCAATAACATAAGATTTCAATTCCTCAATCTTAATTGATCTATCTACTAAATGAAGGCTGCTTTAGAAGTTTTTAAAATGGAAATTGATAAGGTAATTTTAAATGGAAACACTCTAGCTAAGAATAGCCCAAACCATTCTGAAGAAGAACAAAGTTGGAGGACTATGTAAGTAATTGTATAAATGTTTGTATAAGCAAAATGAACCAGACACAACAGACAAGAGAGTATATGATTACATTTATGTGCATTTTAAGAACACACAAAACTAGTCACTGATGTTAGAAGGCTGAATGATGGTTTCTGTGAGGAGGTAGTGGTGATTGATGGAGGAACTATGTACGGTTTCTAAGGTATTGATAATGTTCTTCTCAACTTGGTAGTGGTTATACAGGTGTATTTATTTGTGAAAACATATTGAGCTATATGCATAAGCTTTATAAGCTTTCCAAAATGCAGGTTATATTTTACTAAATTAAAAAAAAATCTGCCTTAGAGATTTTCAAATTCAACAATTTCTGGGGACTACATCCATAGTGAATGCACAGCACTGTATAATAGGAGGAGTATATGTACTAGCTAGCACTTATCTGATCCTTCCATAAAGTTAGATGAAAATCATAGTTGAGAGTTGCAGTGCCCATCTATGAAAAACAATGATGCTGCACGTACCCTGCTAATCTTAATTCTGAGGATCTACTTCTTTACCTTTCTCTTTACTTCTTGCTTCATGCCCGGCTCAAATCTTGAACTCCAGCTTTTGCTCATGGTTTTCTTGGAATCCTGTCCTGCCTGTGCCCTCTGGATATTCCTTTGAGGTGTCATCTTATCTTATTAGAATCTCCTTTTCTTTGCTACAATTTGATCTAATACAGACCAAGACTGACACCACAATCTGGCTCTCCCATTCCTGGTAATCTCTGACCACGATGCCTTGCCTGTGTCGCTCAGGTTGCCTTGATCACCAACCTGGACACAGTTTTTCCCTCACAGTTTTTCCTAATTTATGATGACCCACAAGCCAGCCATAACAAAAGTTATGGTCTTAGTTAAACTTCAAATGAATACAATCCAGCAGAATACCATATTGAGAGAGTCAGATAAAATATAAACCTTTACCTTCTCTGGGAGGCTAAGTTGGGTTGATGGTTTTGGTAAAATATTTTGTCTTCTCTCCATGGGTCTCCCCAAGGCCAAAAGAAATCAATCCCAGGGCTCTTTCTGAGTTTACATAATCTTCCTACTTACGTGAAGCCAGGACATGTTCCTGTGGTAGTTCTCCTCTGTGCCAGCAGTGCTCATTCCCTCTGGCTCAATGCTGGGCTCACTTGCACTCCAAGGACTCCCTTCTTCAAAAGAAAACACCAAGAAAGGTCTCAGCATTCAGTCTCCCTGGAGAGCATGTTGGTGTGGTACAGTTGTCCATGCTTTTGAATCCTAGGGCAGACTACCATGGCCCAGTGGGTTAGGGCATAGGACTTTGTTGGAAGAATATTAATAGGAGCTGTTACTTTCAACCACCAGCTGAACTGGCAATTTCAAAGACATTGATGATCTCTTTAATGGTGGCTTCCATTCTGAGAGATGGGAGCAGAGAGAAAAAGAGTCAAGTCCTTGAATTGCTGAGATAAGCCAGTTACAGGTTGAGTGTGTCCAAATCCACTCCAGAATGACCAGGCCTTACAGGTGTAGTTACACAGGGACACCATCTGGTCTGCAGTGGCCTGGCAGAGTGCTGCTGCCTCCACTGTGGTTGTGACTGCAGCTCCTGCTACTGCTCTAGCAACTGGGCTTTGCCATCAGAGCTATTCAAAGATGAGTGGGTGCCCTAGAAAAACTAAGGGAATTTGAAAGCAATGATGTCCAATTATGGACCACCCTGGCTTCCTCTCTATGACAAAGTATAAAGAAGCTATCTCTTTGGAAATCACTACTTAGTATTTTACATGCAAAGCTTTGCCCTCAAATCTAAAAGCTTTTATGAATCTTTCTGATGACCAAACAATGTCCCCAGCCTGGCTGCTTTGACTCGACTGGCCAGAATAAGTAGATCAATTCACACAATTAATTTCAATAATCCCCCCCAAACTAAGTGATAAGGATGTTATAGTTCAGCCCTGTAACAACAGAAGTCACAAAGATTTTTTTTCTATTGTCTCCTTGAAAAATAGGCTGAATCTTAAGTGACGCATAAATTAGCTATTTTCAAAGGTTAGGGTGGGTGGATGTAAAAACATTTCCTAATTTAAACTTTCTTTGATTAGATACACTCAGTTTCTATTTCAGCGGATTCTATCAATCATTTATCTATATGTATTGCTGACCTGAAACTAGATCTGAATGGCAAAGAGAATGTGCTTCAATATTTACCTAATCATGCTGGGCAGGTTATCCTCATTCCTACTTAAGCATTTTCTTGTCTATTAACAGATGCTAATCAGGGTCCATATTTTGGACTAATACATTTTGGAATCTGGAATCTCTTTAGATCCTACAGTCCCTGTACACCCTGCTCCTCTATGTTACCTAGGTCAGTGAGAGTGTCCCTGTCACTGATCTAGGTGACAATCTACAACACCACCAGTGTTTTGTATATAGAACTCATTCTCATAATTTAACACATTTTACAACCATCCCCTGATTTACCTTAAAAACATCCCTGCAGAGTAGGCAAGGAGTGAGTAGAATTAATTCCCATTGGATAGTTGAAGAAGACAAGTCCCTGTGAAGTTAAGTGACTGACTAAGAATCCCAAATTATCAGATCTAGATTTTCTATCCTTTCTGATTTAAAAAAAAAAAAAAACCTGTTAACTAGAAACTTCAAAATATAGAGGGCCTTTAGGTAACTGTTCCTGTGGGAATTCTACATTTGATTTTGAAGGTCCTATCAGAAGGATGGATACACTGACATCTGGATTTGTAAAACTGCCTTTGTCACTGAATGTCTTTTCCATCCCTATTGCTCAAAATGGGGTCCTAGAATCATCAGCGTCAACTTCAGCAGGAAGCTTGTTAAAAACAGAGAATCTCAGACCCCCGCCCCATCTGCTGAATCAGAACCTGCACTTTAATAAGACATCCAGGTGACCTTTGTGCTCCCTAAGGTTTGAGCAGCCTGCTGGAGGGGCAGAAGACTTTTAGACAGAAGGAGTTGTCTAGCCTGTGGCTTTGCTTTTCATCTATTTGTGTGTAAGAAAACGGACTTCAGCTGTTTCAGGACTTGGGTCCTGTCTTCCTACCCCCCACGTCCCTGCACACCCCGCTCCTCTATGTTACCTAGGTCAGTGACAGTGTCCCTGCTCTGGGACAGCTGCAGCTCCTCAGCCTCAGACTCTGAGTCCTGACGTGATAACTTGCTGCTCTTTAAGCTGCCGACTCGGCGAATGCTGGACAAGGAACCCCCCTTCTTCACTTGGAAACTGCGGGTTCCTTTAATCTGGAGCAGGCGAGAACCTCCTATCCTGATCTTCCTGCTGGGAACTGTATTAAAAGAATAAAATAGGGCTTTCCCCCCCTTAGTTTTCCCCAGCCAATATTAGATCCAAACTCTCCCCAACCTGTTCCTGATCAGCCTCCTCTCTGTTGCCTGGACAAGCAGCATTTCTGGGTAGGAAGCTTCTCCTGGACCCCCAGGCACCAGGCTCTGTCAGGCAGGCAGGAGGCTGGGGCCACCAGGAAGTGTCTTTCTTGGTCACAAAGGGCTGGGAACAACCTACAGTCTTTCTGGCCCAGGGTTCACAAGCATGAGTGTGTCTTGAAGCAACATCATCTAGGACTGTTAGTACATTTACAGTGCATCATGACTTGATTCACTAGAACCACAAACCATTCGTTTTTGTTTTTCTTTTGAAATGGGACTTACAGAATTCTGTGAAGTGCCACCCTTTCTTTTTGGAATACCTCATTAAGAGAAAACAAAAAAACAAAAACGAGAGGCACTCCTCTTTCCAACAATCAGCCCTGGGTTCTGCCCTGCTCCTCAGCAAAGGCGCTCGGGATCTATTAGCATAGGGGTGCTTCGGGTGAGCATGCATGTGACATGGGTCCATTTTCAATGCATCTAGTGATTTCATAGCATCCTCCTCTCAATCAAAAGGCTGGTGAGATGTGAGTCCAAATGTTGCAAGGCCTTGAGCCAACCTTACAGTTTATGTGTACCAAGAAGGCATGCATTATTCATCTTTAGTGTTCTGGAAGAAATAGTCATCAGTGGGAGAAATAAAAGGGTAAAAGAAAATACATTCAAACTTGAAACCTAGTATTTTAAAAATCAAAAGTATCCTTAGTTTCCATAGTCATATACATACCTCCTTCCTTTTTTTATTTTTATTTTTGAAGATTTGCTGTTGTCAATATTGATTTTATAAAAGTAGGATAAAAAAAGTTTTAAAAGTTAAAAATTCATTATCAGGAAGGGGCCAGTTTTATAAGCTTACCTTCTTAAGGCAGGAACAATATTTCTTACTAATTATTTAAGGCATCATTATTAATGTTTTTTGAAGCATCATTATTGACATTTTTTGAAGCTCCAATCAGGAAGTTTACATTTTAGTTTCAGGTTTCTCACCCAAAGGAGTGTTAACATGTGACTAATAGAATTTGTATAATTTTTTAAATATTAGTTAAATGTATACTTTCAATGCCACATAAAGGAACCCAGAAGATTTCCTGATGAACAACGTGAATGTTTCATATCCAGTTTACTCTTAAGATTAAGAAAGACTAAAATTGTCACCACTCAGCTAGTAAAAGCTTCATGGAGCTCCCTGAATGAAACTGGAGAGAATTTCACATCTGGAAGGAATCTCTCGCAACACTGCTGGATAAATTCCATAAAAACTATAGACCATAATGCTGTATTTTAATTATAGCACAACTCACACAACAGTATTTTTCAGTATTATTTTTAGGCTTAATTGAGACTTTATGATGCATTTGAAATATGTTTGAAACAGAATGTAATTATCACTCTTATGATTGCTAGAGCAATTTCATGTCTCTGCAGATTGAGAAGTAGAGAAAAAGATTAAAATGATAATTTTTTGGTTTTAACAGAAGCACATACTAACATTCTTTGCCTGATTTTATGATACTTTTCAGCCAATGAATGAGGCCAAATAATTTCAAATTAATGTCATCTGAAAGAGATTTAATGTTGAGAGTTTGTTCTAACACTGAAGATAATTGGAGACATCCTGTAACACTAAAAAATTAGGGTTCAGAATTATGATGTTGGCTATTTACAAGGGACACAGCAGTTAGAATCCAGATTTGGTTTTATACATGAAAAATGTCAGCTGAGATTGTTCCGCATTGAATTTTAGCCTTTATCTCCATGACAACAAGAACTTGTATGAAAGCGAAACAAATTCATCTAAACTGGATAACATAATCCTTTACCCATTTCTCTCACCCCACACTGTATTCATTAGCCAAACCTGCTTTCTCTGTGCTTCAAAAATATCATAGATTTTTGAAAGCTCCATCACATCTTCCCTGGATTAATGTAACTAAAACTGCTTTACCTTTCCCCCACTCCCATAGGTCTCTTCTTATGTAAAATACATAAATTAAAAATACATACCTTATATCACCTTTATGGTCAAACATGCTAACAATATTCTAACACATTTAAAATAGAATTAAAGTTCTATCCATATCTACCAGAGCCTATTTACCCTTTGCCTAACACCCCGACTCAATCTCCTACGACACTTTTCCCCAACTCATTCTTTTGTAACCATGGTGGTCTTTTTCCCCTTCTTCAAATGCTCCAAGTTCATTCCTGCATCACAACCTTGTCCTTGTGGTTGCCTCTGTTCAGAACACTCTTTCCTCAGCACTTGGCTTTTTGATGCATGCAGGTCTCTCTGCTCAATGTCAATTTTGATGGACTACTCTATGTCCTTCCTACTCCATGTCACAAAACCTGGTCCTAATTTACTTTTCTTCAGATAGTTTTTTCTCCACTAGAAAATCTAGTATTTCATGGTATTCAGTGTTACATAAATAACTGTTGTCAACTATTAAACAATATAAATAAAAATATGTGGAAAATTTTTTGATCATTGCTGTATTCTGAGAATCTGTAACAGTTCCTAGCTCAGTGGATAGGTGTTGCATGATGAGACTAGTCTTGGTGTCAGTATTGGGAATACTAGTCTTAGTTCATCTTTGGAATATGGGGAAAATGATTTGTCAGACTCTGCATGGACATTTTGGCAGATATTTTCAGTTCTAAGGATTAGTTCACATTTGTTCTTCCTTGGTAAAATCTGAATTGTCTTCAGGTTGTTTATTTCAGGAGTTGACTTTTTTTTAAAAAATAAAAACAGATGGTGTGAAAAAAATTTTAAATGTTTTAATAATCATAGTTCGCAGAGCCCGATGTCATCATTTTTATGTTGGCTCCCATAACTGATATCAGCTTGTTAAATGGCTTAGGGAATATATAGAAATCTTTGAGAAGATGTTTTCTCACTGATTAAGGACATTTTCCATAAAATATGTTCTTGTTTTATTTATAGTTTCTGTTTTCTGTTAATTCATTAAACAACTTCCATATAATAACATAGCCATTCTGTGAGGAGAAAAAATATGAAGCATTTCAGTGTTTGAAAATTAAAGGCAATTTACATAACTAATAATCATGAAATTAAAATGGCCTTAAAATTAATCATATTTCATTTTTTAATGATGCAGAATTTACTTTGTTCAAATTTAACTATGTCAGTATTTGAAATTTTTATTTGACTACTTCAAATAATAATTAGCACTATAACTTTGGGGTCTTGCTTTTTAATTAAAATACCTTTGGATGTGTTTCAAAAACTGGGGGTTATCCCTCTGTTGAGTTGATATTTCTACATACTAAAGAATTGCTCAAGACTTGGCTTATCCTTCCTACAAATGACCTCTGTTCACCATAAATTGAACTTGAAATGTTCCATTTTTTTTCCTCAATGTATGTCCATTCCTTGCAGGATTTTAAATATTTTGGGTTTTTCTCTATATGGGAGCATTCCTTCTGAGAATCGTTCATTCATTAAGTTAATCAAATATTCATTGAACCATTGTCTATAGGACACTAGAAATATATCAATGCATAAACTCAGTATCGATTTTTGTAACAAGAGTATAGATGTTCTTTAAATTGAAATTCTTTATAAAAAGCACTGAAGGGAAATGAAATTTAAAAAACAGCAAAATCAAAGAGTGAAGTTGACAGTTCAGGGGGCTTTAGAGAATGAAATAAGACTTTGCAATCTTCAGTGCATAGTTAGGATTTTCTGTATGGGTTCTAATCTATGTGTTTATGACCGAAAAAAAAAAAAAACCCTAAAAAACCAGAATGGCAGCAGTTATTTATTGTGTATTTACTATCTGCCAGGAACTAAGTTTATGCTTTACTTATTTAAAACTATAAGCATCACACCACAGAAGGTGCTATTAGCCCAATATTATAGAAAAGAAAACTACAACTTAAAAGGTAAGTAACTTAGACAAGGTCCCACAGAAAGTTACTGTATTTCACCCATTTTAAGATGCACATCTTTCCACATTTTTAATATATTTGAAATTGGGATATGCCATACAACTGATATGAACACTACTACCAGCTGGCAGTAGTGATGTATTTGCTATTGCTTACATCCATGTGAACATCTAAAACATCAGCGGCCAAATGTACAGATGGATACCAATTTATTTTAGTTCAAGGAGCTAAGTGGTAGCAAGGATTGAAAGAGGGGTGAAGTATTAAATTGGGGGTGTTTAGCAACAATCTTGAAGAGGGATTGAAAGTAGGCTAGCTTAATGCCAGTGCAAAGTTGGCTTAAATAACTAGCACAAATAGCTTTACTTCTTTTATGGAACTGTTTCAGAAATTATGTTATCACTAACATTCTGATGGCACAGAGGACATTATTCTACGGAAAAACATGGACACTGGCAACTCTGAGTTGAAAATGGTTTAGAAAAGCTTTAACTAGTCTAGGTTAGTTATGCTTTTATTTTTTGGCTGCACAAGAATGAACTATAATAATAAAACTCTGCATCTAGTTAAGTCTGAAAGTCCTCTCTCCATAAGAATAAAGCAAAAAGTTATAATATTGCAGAAGAATTGAATTGGAAGTATTTTTTCTCTCTTATTGGTAAATAAAATAATGGTTCATCTTAAATCTGACGGCATCGGCATCTTAGATTCAATGGAGAACTGCCAAGCTGGAGCTAGAATTCAGATCTCTCTGAATACAAGTCCGACTTCTGACTAGTATGGTTTCTACCTGGTTGAGTCTACAAACTCAGTGCTGTACAGAGCCAACAATTTGAACAAACAGATATAGTTTTAGACATTAGACCATGAGAAATCATGAACCTTGCAATAATCCTTGCTTTTCCATACCTTTCTTCTCTTCCACCCCTGTGTCTGATTTGAGGGTGTGGCTGCTGCTATGGAGAGAATCTTTTGAATCTTCATTTTCATCCAGGACCCCTGCGAAGCTGATCTTCCTTTCATATCTGTGCCGGTCCAACTCAGGATCCAGACGAAGTCTGCAGCTCTCCAAGTCCTGAAATGTCAGTGAGGAGCACGTGCGTGCTGGTATCTCCCAGCGCTGCATTGGTCTTGTGGCAAGCCTCCCTCGAATCCCACACAACTGCATTCAAACAACCAAATTCTTTTGTCTATTGCTAATTTTAGATTATGGCCATGAAAAACTATTTTCGAATTGGAAAATAAATAACATCTTCCTTAACTTGTAGCTTTCCTCTTCTTTCGTGTGTATGTTCCAAAAACAGACTTTGTCCCAAATCTAGAACTTACTTCCTTACCCTCTAATTCTTTGTCCATAGTTGTAGCTGCATCATTGGCATTTATCTATTTATGAATCACTCACTGAGTATGAATGTGTTAGACACTGCATGATAGATGAGAAATGGTTCTTTCCCTAAAGGAACTCAGAATTCTGAAAAAAGGAGGGGTAGGAAAGAACAGAAGTACTTTGAATTAGACAAAGGGAAGGGATGGGGGATGGGAATAGGAAAGACAGTGAAATAAATTGGACAGAATTTTCCTATGTTTATATATGAATACATGATGCATATAACTCCACATCATGTACAACCACAAGAATGGGAAGTCATACTCCATGTGTGTATGTCAAAATACATTCTACTTTCATGAATAACTAAAGTTGAACAAATAAAATTTTTAAAAAAATGTGAAGACATCAATGAAAAATTTCGAGACTGAGAGATAGAGCAGGGTCTTAGAAGTCAGACTTGGAGACTGTGGTTGGCAGAACAATGGCCCTCAAAGATGTCCACATCCTAATCCCTGGGATCTGAAAATGCGTTTCCTTACATGGCAACAGGGACTTTATTTATAGGTGTAATTAAGGTTAACATCTTAATATGGAAGATTATCCTGCATAAGCTAAATGTGCTCAATTTAATTTCAAGAATATTTAAAGGTAGAGGACCTTTCCAGGTTGTGGTCAAGGAAAAGTATCAGATGTTGTTTGCGGCTTTGAAGATGGAGGAAGGGGACACAAGTTAAGGAATGCAGGTGGCCTCTTTAAGATGGAAAAAAAAGTAAGGAAGGAGATTCTTCCTTAGTGCCCCAAATAGGAAGGCAAACTTACCAGTACCTTAAAGTTAGCCTAGCAAACTGACCTGCAGAACTAAGAAAATATGTTTGTACTGTTGTGAACAACTACATTTGTAGCAGTTTGTTATATCATAACCAAAAAAAATGACTATGGAAGTGATGTTCAAGTTAAATATTGTGGATTATGTACCGTTGCTTGTACTGGTGTGAGAAAGTCAATTTAGGTTTAAGAAACATCACATGTGAGTGCCAGAAGCTCAAAGCAGAATCATGCACTGGGGAATTTCTTACTCCCTTCTAGGAGGAACAAAGTAGAAGAGGAGCTCCAACTTTAGCAAAGCCAATGAACAGAATGATCCCATAACCTAAAGTAAGCAAGCCCTGGAGACTATAATCATTTAGTCGCATTTGGCCTACAAGATCCCAAATTAAAAATTTGACCTGTTTCGTGTTTAATTATTCATCTATAATAAGGAAGAATTGAAAATAGAAAATATAAAAATGCTGGCTTTATTTTGTTCAGTATTTTTCAAAAATTATACCATAACTATTCTTCAGGATGAAGTAGATACGATAAAAAAATATTTTTAAAAATCCAGTTTGCACAAGGTTAAAATCTCATGCTTTGATTGCCAACAAGATGAGATTTTAATCCCTACATGTTGTTCTAATGTTGTTTCTTCCTTTCCTTTTGTTTAAACAACAAGTTACACTTTGGTACTTAGAAAATTAGAGCATGACTAGGAAAATAAAGGAGCCAAATGGAATCTATTCTAACATTTTAAAAAATGTTCTAGGTGTAGAATTGCTTCCCAGAAATTAATCCCTTTTAGGAAAAATAGCCTAATCTACTTTCCACTTTGGTAATAATTCTATAGAAATTAGGGAAATTACTAAAGAATTTTTTTTTTTACAGAAACTCTTTATTGGCTCTGACTTATTAAGAGCTCATCCATGCATTTTATGGAAATTTTTTGTTTGAATTCCAAGTTTCTTTGTCATTGGTTATTGATTTTTATTAACTCAATTGGGAAAAATTTTAGTAGACCATTATCTTTATGAACAACATTCTCTGTTTTTTTAAAATATTCCTTTGTTCTCATTTGGATGACAACATTGAGAGAAAAATTTGTTCTCTTACATTATAAATATGCTGTGTTATTAATCTTGTAACAATGCTTCTTTTTCTATTTTTTGATATATATTTTTGATGGTTTATAAAAACAGTCAATAAAAATGCTAGCAGAAGTTGTTTTTTTGGGGGGGTGGGGGAGAAGCACACTAATTAAGTTATCTCTAGGGATCTACCTGAGAATAAAATTATTATTCATTATTATTTTACTATTCTGATATAAATTTTCTTTTCTTTTACTAGCCATAGCCTACCCATCCAGTGCCTTTTTGGATTTTTCCAACTTCTAGGAAATAATTACGGTTTAAAAAACTAATATTTTGTTCTAGTTATTATATTAAAAATTCTTTTGCTTTTTATTCTACTTCTTAGAACTTTTTCAAACAAATATTCACATGCAAATCTGACTCACACATTGGAAATCACCTTATGCATTCTATGAGAATGATTTTTTTTTCTTGGTAGAAAGTTTGTGTTTTTGATTCTTTCCTATCCCAAAGCCTCAAATTTCAGAATAATTTTAGCTTCTCATATGATTATTATACTACCTTATATTATTCTCTACATCAAGGTAAAGATTTTTAGTGCACTAAGAATGTTACTGTACTAGCAGTGTTTTGTTTAAAATTTAGCCTATTTCATTTTGGCTATAAATATGCTTAGTCTTTAAAATTACTATTCAGGACAGTTTCTTTAAAAAAAATATTTAGCCTGTAAAAAAGTGGGAAATCCTGTCATATGCAACAACATGGATGAACCTTGAGGACAATATGCTGAGTAAAATAAGCCAGTTACACAAAAACAAATACTTTATGGGGCTGGGGTTGTGGCTCAGCAGTAGAGTGCTATCCTGGCATGTTCAAGACTCTGGTTAGAGCCTCAGCACCACATAAAAATAAATAAAATAAAGATATTTTGTCCAACTACAACTAAAAAAATTTTTTAAAAATTACTATATAATTGCATTTATATGAAGTATCTAAAATAAGCAAATTTGGGGCTGGGGATGTGGCTCAAGCGGTAGTGCGCTCGCCTGGCATGAGTGGGGCACTGGGTTTGATGCTCAGCACCACATAAAAATAAAATAAAGATGCTGTGTCCACTGAAAACTAAAAAATAAATATTAAAAAATTATCTCTCTCTCTCTCTCTCTCTCTCTCTCTTTCTCTTTCTCTCAAAAAATAAAAATAAAATAAAATAAGCAAATTCATAGAATCAAAAAGTAGAATGGTGGTTGCTAGGAGCAGCAGGAAAGGGAAAACAGGGAGTGACTAATGATGAGTATAAAAATTCAGAGAGATAAATATGGAGCTGGGCATGGTGGTACACACCTGTAATCCCAGTGACTCAGGAGGTTGAAGCAGGAAGATCACAAGTTTGAAGCCAGCCTCAGCAATTAATAAGGTCCCAAACAATTTAGCAAGAGCTTGATTCAAAATAAAAAGTGCTAGGCATGTAGCTCAGTGGGCAAAGCACCCCTGGGTTCAATTCCCAATACGAGAGAGAGAGAGAGAGAGAGAGAGAGAGAGAGAGAGAGAGAGAGAGAGGGAGGGAGGGAATGTGCATTAAGAGATTTGCAGTACAACATTGTACTTACAATGCTTTTCATGCAAGGTGTTCTTGGCAAAAGTTTTTAAAAGGAAATGATTTCAAGAATTTTCATGTTGGTAAAACAGTTTTATGATACTCATTGATTTTTCTACAGTTAGAATGTGGCTTGAGTTTTCTTTGTTATCAAATATAATTAGATAGCTTAAAAATGGGGGAAAATCTTTCTCCTTTTATTTTTCAAAGAAGACATCCCAGCACAATGCACAAACCTGAACAATGAGAATGTTGATGTAATGACTAAAAGACTTCTGAGATCTAGTTAAAGGTGACAAAGAAGTAAAAATTTTCCTCTGGTGACCAAATGATTACAGATCCTGTCTTAGCTTCCTTTCTTGGCATATTCTGCAGATCTGCTGATTGGTTATATACTAATTTTTTTTAAAGATTTGATTGACTGATTAAAAGACTGAAATTTGTCATGATGATAAGAGGCATTAAATGATAGATTTAAAGGGTTAAAGGGAGAACAAAGTAACTGAGGCAAACTAGATTCTTACATATATTTTTATCACAATGGATCAAAATGGTGACCAATAAAAATCTGAAAACTTAAAATCAGATTTACTCCATGTTTTTGTAAAGAGTTTAGTATAATTAGGGGTTGA
This sequence comes from Spermophilus citellus, assembly GCF_964194105.1. Classification (NCBI taxonomy): domain Eukaryota; kingdom Metazoa; phylum Chordata; class Mammalia; order Rodentia; family Sciuridae; genus Spermophilus; species Spermophilus citellus. The sequence continues at coordinate 110,243,463 of NC_138192.1, read as the reverse complement.
ATAACACTACACAGGCCTACAGATCAGATATTTTGTTACACTCGACTGTAATTTAAATTAAGTACATATGTTGAGGGGCCTTGATTTGACTTCATAGAGTAGTCTCAATTTCATAGTGAAAAATTAGAAAGTTAAAGACCCAGGTTAAGATGAAGTTACATTAGGGCAGTAGGAGAAATTTACTTTTCCAATATTCAATTATACATTTTCACAGTTTAAGTGTGGGCCTGTTTCTGTTGAAAAAAAATACATTTTACTCACAAATATTTCCAACTTGAAAACACCCATGTTATGTTTAAGCATAAAAGGAAATAGACTTTTTAGAACATTGAAAAACCAAAAGGCCGAGATACAGCTCCATGATACTGGAACACTGATTCTTTTGCTCCAGAGTGGGGTGCTACCTAATTCATGCTGTGTTGGTTTAAAAAGCAGAAGTGGTGGCCGATTGTAAAATTTGCTTAAATAGAAATGCACAGATTGCTAGTATGACCATTTTTCTGGGACAATAGAATGTGCTTTGTGTAAAGGTTTTGGTGGGGAGACTGTCTGTCTCCTCACTCTGGCTGGATGCTGCCTATGATGCAAGAACCACTGGAGACTTGGTGTCCACTGTGGAACTAGAGGCCAGGTTGCCCTGAGACCACTCACTCTGTGAAAACTCCTGGAGCTTTTGCATACTATATGTATCCACAGTAAAACAATATTACTCTGTAATACATGGTATGTGAGTGTGTGTGTGTGTGTAATGTTTTCTATCCATGATCCATTAGAAATGGAACATGACAGGATATAAAAGTCAACATTCATAAATCAAATGCATTCCTATACATTGGTGATGTAGACACTGAAAGACAAATTAGGAAAACTACCCCATTCACAATAGCCTAACAAAAGAATAAAGTATTTGGGAATCAATCTAACAAAGAGGTGAAAGACCTCTACAATGAAAACTACAGAACATTTAAGAAAGAAATTAAAGAAGACTTTAGAAGATGGAAAGATCTCCCATGTTCTTGGATAGGCAGAATTAACATTGTCAAAATATCCATACTACCAAAAGCATTATAAAGATTTAATGCAATTCCTATGAAAATCTCAATGACATTCTTCATAGAAATAGAAAAAGCAATCACGAAATTCATTTGCAAAAGTAAGAGACACAGAATAGCCAAAGCATTCCCTAGCAAGAAAAATGAAGCAGGAGGCATCACAATACCAGACCTTAATGATACTACAGAGCCATAGTAACAAAAATGGCATGGTATTGGCAACAAAACAGATTCGAGGACCAGTGGTACAAAATAAAAGGCACAGAGACAAATCCACATAAATACAGTTATTTCACACCAAACAAAGGCATCAAAAACTATACACTGGAAAAAAGATAGCCTCTTCAACAAATGGTGCTGAGAAAACTGGAAATCTTTATGTAGCAAAATAAAATTATACCCCTATCTCTTACCCTGCAGAAAAAATAAACTCAAAGTGGATCAAGGACTTAGGCACTAGAACAGAGATCCTGCACCTAACAGAAGAAAAAGTGGGCCCAAATCTTCACCATGTTGGCTTAGGAATTGACTTTCTTAACTCCTAAAGTGCAAGAAGTAAAATCATGAATCAATAAATGGGATGGAATCAAACTAAAAACCTTCTTCACAGCAAAGAAAACAATAATGTGAAGATAGAAAACATCTTCACCAGACATACCTGAAATACAGCATTAATCTTCAGGATATATAAAGAACTCAAAAAAGTTAACATCCCCCCCAAAAAAAACCCAAATAATCCAATCAATAAATGGGCTAAGGAACTAAACAGACACTTCACAGAAGAAAAAATACAATCGATCAACAAATATACGAAAAAATGTTCAACATCTCTAGCAATTAGAGAAGTGCAAATCAAAACTACTCTAATATTCATCTCACTCCAGTCAGAATGGCAATTACAAAGAATACAAGCAACAATAAATGTTGGCGAGGATGTGGGGAAAAAGGTACACTCGTACATTGCAGGTGATACTGCAAATTGGTGCAACCACTCTGGAAAGCAGTATGAAGATTCCTCAGAAAACTTAGGATGGAACCACCATTTGACCCAGTTATCCCACTCCTCAATTTATACCCAAAGGACTTAAAATTAGCATACTATAGAGATGCAACCACATCAATGTTTATAGCAGCTCAATTCACAATAGCTAACCTATGGAATCAACCTAGGTGCCCTTCAACAGATGAATGGATAAAGAAAATGTGGTATATATACACAATAGAATATTACTCAGCCTTAAAGAAGAATGAAATGATGGCATTTTCCAGTAAACTGGAAAATATCATGCCAAGTGAAGTGAGCCAATCCCAAAGAACCAAAAGTCAAATGTTTTCTCTGATATGTGGATGCTAATTCACAATGCAGCAGGGAGGCTAGGGAAGAATAGAGGTACTTTGGATTAGACAGAGGGTCATGAAAGGAGGGGAGGGTGTATGGAGGTAGGAATGATAGTAGAATGAATCAGACACTATCACCCTGTGTGCATAATGATTATACAACTGGTAGCACTCTTCACTATGTACAACCAGAAGAATGAAAAGCTATACTTCTTTTATGTATGATCTGTTCAAATGCATTCTACTGTCATGTATAACTAATTAGAACAAATAAAAAACAATTTTCCAGAGTCAGGAAAAATAAAAAAGAAATGCTACATTAATAACAATATATGGGGATGTTTAGACACTAAACACTGAAGTCTTTCAACCCTTAATTTAAATGAAAATACTCATTAAAAGCACATTTCTATATAAACTTATAAATAGATGGTAGCAAAAATTTTTTTAAAAAAGAATCTTCCAGTGATTTCTGGAGAGTGTTGGCCATGACACTCCTCACAGTTAGCAAAGTAAGGGAACCTAAATGCTCTTAGATATTTCCAGCACAACTGATGGTGATCAACCATGGTGCTGTCTCTGCTGATCTCTAAGTCAACTTTGGTGTTATTATTTTAATAGAGAAGAGAACATTTATTTTTATATATGAAATTCCATGGCCAAATTTTTAAATTATGTGATGCATCTGGCCATTGGGAGTTTAAAGAAATTGTGAATATCAGAAAACTACCCATCCATCTGGCCTTTCCAGGTAGCCTGATTATTAATATACATGCTTTAACTTACCCCCAGTGGCTCAGTACGAGGTCTGGGCAGGCAAGAAAAGGTCTCTCTCAGGAAGGTGGTAATCTCCAGGAGAAGCTGACAAGCTGCCATCTTCAAGGCAAAGGGGCAGCCACATTTAGAGGGGTTCACAGTACCTAAGGAATGAAGGAGGTCTTCGATTAGAAGAGAAACCAATAACATATACAGACAGGCACGGTTTGATGGACCTAGGTACATGCATGCAAAATCAAATTTCATGAGACTGTTACCTATACAAGTTCAATCTACCAATTGCACATAATGTATGCATTGCATACACCTCTCTTCTTCATTTTGCAATTCTTTAAGGACTACTTCAGTATTAAAATATCAGACCATACTCTTATTTCTATTTAGATCAGATATCAGATTTTTTACTAAAATAGCACACAAGCAGAACTAAATTATTCATCTTAAAACCCTGTAGAGTGGGGCTGGGGTTGTGGCTCAGTGGTGGAGCACTTGCCTAGCACAAGTGAGGCACTGGGTTCATCCTCAGTACCACATTAAAAAAAAAAAAAAAAAGAAAGAAAGACACTATTGTGGTTAAATAAAAAAAAAAATTTAAAAATACCGTTTAGAGTAATAAAATATAACCCCAGTAAACCAGAAAATGTTTTTAAAAAAGAGAAATACAAAGTACTCATACATTCAATCAGATGTAGACTATGTAAATGGCAATGAACTAGACTGAGAACTACAACAATCCTGTCAGCTCATTTTATGAAAGGATGTTAGTCTTAATGTTCTGGGGTAGTGAAGTTGTTTCCGCTCTACTCCAGTTATGTATGTGCAACACAGACAAGAGAAAACACACTTACCAGGTCACCTATATCACATCATTATTACAAGGTAGTCTATTTTAGTAGACTACAGCTACTTTAGAAGTATGCCAAAGTTCTTTTTTGCTCTAAAGAACAGTGGATTTTAAGTTAGTAAGACATTGTATCCACCATACGCAAACTAATGGATTTTATCCACCATATGCCAAATAATGGCCATGGTGACACCACGGACACTATAAAAATTCTCTTCTCAGATATGTGTCACCACAAATCACACAGAAATGTACTAAGTAGTGTTCAGCATAAAGCCAAAAACTATGTAGTGTTCTGCCTCTTATGAAAGAAAATAAAGTTATCTATTTTGAGTGAATCAAGAAATCAGGAAATCTCAATATCATTACATGGCAATATACTAAAAATATCTCTAAAATGTATCCTGAATGTTAAGCTTTCTTAATTAGATAGCATATAGACTTCATGATTTCTGTTGACATAGATAGAAATCATGGTCTTCTGATGATATCTGGGATATTGCTTCTTGCTGAAAACCATTATTTGCTCTCCAGAGTTAATATGCAACTGGAAACTTTGCTTCTCATTAAGAATGGAAGAGATGAGCTCCTGTAGAACTTTCAAACTGAAATTTGCCTGCACTGTATTTAGCTTTTAAGTGCAAGATAAGCTAATCTCAAGATGACTTTAAACTAAATCACACATATCATTTTTATATTCAGTGGAGTATGGTTTTAAAAATGCCTAGATGTGCAAGACTGTTTAAAAAATAATTGAACACTTTCTGGATCTGTCCTATTCAGACTCTTCCTATCAGTTGGGTAAACAGTAAACCTAGTCTTAATCCACGATCTTTCATGATTGACATCTGAAATACTCTGTGGCAGTGATCAAGGATTGACTTCTACATGGCCTCAACAAAAAGCTGACATATGAGACAGAACATATTAGTAAATGATACTTTTGTGATCTAATGGAAATTTGAGTTCACTTTGGCATAAAAGGGTGCATCCATTTAGTGTTGCTTTAGCTCTCTCAGGGCTCTTGGGATCCCCAGGGCAGTTTGGGGGTGCCATTTGGATGGTTGGGTGTTACGTAAGGCCTTCTCTAGGTTTTGTGATTGCTGGATAGTCCTCAAGTCTTCCTTTGGGTTAAATTCAATTCCATGAATCATTCTAAGATAGACTCAATTATATCTGGGGTCAACTTTCATCATTAAGCTGAAATACTAGTGTGAAAATTTGGTATTTTGTGAACAGCTAAGTCTAGAAGATTTGCTAATTTGATAAGGTCTTAGAAGAGCAAATTAGAGGGAATTTTAAAAAAATCAGTAGTATGAAAGTGGAAAGGAATATCATAGAATTCTCTTTGATTATTGCTGTCCAAAGTTATACTTCTTTCACATCTCATGTCTACAGAAAGGCAATGGATTTGACATGAATTAACTAACAGCAGCCCTTAAAATATAACTAGGGAGCTTGAATTTCAAACCAGAAGGGAAGGTTAAAAGGACAGTGTGTCACAATCATCTCCATATAAAGACCCTAATTTTATAACCATAATTGGAATTTCATCTCCATAAAAGGCAGTGGCGCACATACACACAAGCTAGTATGGTATGGAGCACACATATGAACAAAATGTTGTTGGAGACTATGAACTGGAATTTCTTTGTCTCTACTCTTCTATGATGAATATAATAAACAAATACAGTACTGCAGAAATTCATAGCTTAAGCAAATTATTTTAGTATTTCAATTTCATGTCAAATACCATAATACAGTCTGATTAAGTATCTGAATATTTTAGTGATTTGGAAAGCATGTCCTGTTCAGTTCTATTTTATCACTTTCTTATTTCCAAAAGCAATAACAACACAAAAAATGACAAAATCTCATCTGGAACAGCAATTGTTTATAACTAGATTTTCTCAGAGAGGTTGAATACCAAGCTATGTTTAATAGCAGGAGTCAGAGACTAAACAGTAATGGGTTTTGCACATTGCCTACAGCTCTTTGCCCTTGTCTGTCTTCTCTTTCTGGTTTATGCCTTCTCTCTGTGTGGCTTAATGCACATGCTTAGGTCCATGCATAGGAGACAGGCGGAAAGGCGCAGTGCGGGGGACATGGGAAGGTGGCAAGAGGATGAGAGAAGAAAGAGAGATATTAAGAGCTCCTAAAGCAGAGGTTCTTACAAGCAGGGGTTCTTGTAGTAAAGGGAGTCTCCTTACTGTCATCTAAAAAGTCTTCCTCCTCATCCTCCTTTCTCAGTCTCCTCTTGGTCTCCTCGTCATAAATGAGGCCTAGCAGGTTGGCTGGGCTCTCACTCTCCCCATGACACAGCTCATTCAACCGGACGCCAATTGCCTGCCATGGGAAGAAAAGAATAAAACAGCACAAAGTATGTTAGACTCCAACATCGTCTCTCATGTTACAGAGGACATAATCAATCAACGAATGGGGATTATTTCCAGTATAAGCGTCTTTTGTAGGATGTAGTGTGCACCACTATATCTGCCAATAAAGAAACCGAGGTAGATAAGGCATTGACCTTATCTCTAGGATCATTTAGTATGAAGTCTTGTAGAAACTGGAATGACATTTTTGTGTACTAATAAAGAAGCTGTTTTTTTTTTTTTTCTCTGACAGCATATCCATTTCCTCAAAGGTCATTTATTTTACAGATCTATTTTTAGGGAATATACAGCTATTTTTACTGTGGTATAAAATGAGAAGGCACTGTTCCTCAGAGTGCTTCTGATTATGCTAGTTTATGAGAATATCAGTGTCATACTCATGAGTTTAGAAGTTGGCAAGAATTCTGGTACTGCAGTTTTATTTATATCTGCCGTTATGTATGTGCTTATTGGCTTTTATAGACTGTGTTCCCCCTTCCACAATACTCCATAAATTAGTAAAAAGTACTAGCTTCTCTTTTCGTAGAGTACCTAATGACTATAATAGAACCATGTCTTTTAATAACTGCACACATTGGACTGGGGTTGTGGCTCAGTGGCAGAGCGTATGCCTCAGCACCATATAAAAATAAATAAAAAAATAAAGATATTGTGTCCATGTATAACTAAAACAAATATTTAAAAAAATAACTGCACACATTGACAATATCAGCTTTTATGTTATATTAATAAAATCAATATCCTTGCTAACTGTTCTTCTGAATCACCATGCACTATTATATGATTTATCAAGAAGAGACAAAAACATTACCTCTATCTATTTCCTTCTACATCCCAACTCTATAGAATATGCAACAGTAAAAGAACCTGGGCTTAGGGAGGAGAGTCAGGGAAAAGGCTAAGCTGAGTACTGAACTTGAGGTTTGACCGTTTGGTTCTCTGTGTATTAGCAAGAACAAATTTCACCTAATTTTGTTCTTTCCTCCAATATCATACATTTTAAAAATAATTAGAAAATTTACTAAATACTGGGTATTCAAAGTATTAGACTCAACATTAGAAACTAACATTCAAACACTACTGGATATGCAAAGTATATCCAGAACTCTTTAAATAAAAACACAAATTTTTTGAATGTCTTAGAAAACTTGAAACAAATAGGTCTCCTTAAACTCTAAAATTACTTGACAAGCTACAAACCAAGAAGCATAAACCACATTAACAAGAAAGTAATATGAAAAGATATCATGGGATCCTGGGATTTTAGCTAACCTGGGAAGTTTTAAGTAAACAAAACAAAATATAAAAACAAAACCAACTAGTACTTCCATCTCAAAAGACCTTGTTCTGAGGATGAGACAGGCAATTATGAGGCTTCATCATAAGACTCAAAGGGGGAATTTATTGTATCAATCCTTCTGGGATATTGTAACTAAACAATTAAGTTAATCCACAGTTTATAAAGCAGAAAGCATTATGAAAAATAAATTTGGGCTAAATTTCAAATCAATTAGAGCTCTACACCTTATTTTTTCTTTCTTTCCTTTCTTCCTTCATGCATCAAATATTTATAGAGTGAGGTAATTTTTAAGGTATAAAATAGAACACTAAATTTGGTTAGCTGTTATAGTAGTATCTTTGTTTAATGTGCCCTAGTAGATTATACTTCCACATACAGCAGGGTTGCTTTTGGGAAAATAGGAAGGTTAGAGAGGTCAAGAGACTTGCAGACAGTTGCTCAGCAGACTGTGAAATGGGATTCAAACACAAGAGTGTCTATGTCTATATAATATTTTTTCCTCCATGACTTACAGTCTATTGAGGAGGTAATAAAATACTGAAATAATGCACTAGGAGACTGAAAACACTTAATTAGTTCAGAAGATAGGTTAAATTCATTCAAAGAGTCTTACTGCTGTAGACTCTGAGGAATTGGAGTTTTGATTGATGGAGACTGGAGAGTGAATATGTTCAGTTGCAGGGCCCTAAAAGATCCACATTCAGGGAAAGGCACCATGTATTCAGAGATTGATAGGTAGGTCACTTGGTTGAATCCCAATTTTATGAGAGGAAAGAAACAATGTGCAGAAAGAATAGAAAGGTAGGTTAGAACTAGGTAACCTGATCACTGTCTCAGGGACATTGCGATAGCTGCCCAGGAATGCAGAGATAAGACAAGCAGCCTGCTTTAAAAAAAAAAAATTATTTAATGACCTATTGTTATTAAACATATCTTAGGTACAAAGTCTTAAGACAAACATTAGGTGCATTAGCTCATTTGACTTTGTCATACATAATCTTGAGTGGTTTGAGCAAAGATTCTGCAGTGGGCAGTGATGCCAGATTAAGCAATGTTAAGATTTAAGCCACAGGAAAAGGAGGGCCAAGGCATTTTAAGCAGGTAGAAACATGTTCTGATTTGCCTTTTAGCCCAATCACTGCCAGAAAGTTTGGAGAATGACTTGAAGGGGGCATGTCTGGTGGCTGGGAGACCAGTATGAATGCTGTTTGGGAAAGGCTGTGCCTTGGGGAGATCACTTTACCAGCAGTGTATAGGATGGATTAGATGTGGGAAGACTGAGGAGGAGACCAAATGGGAAAATGATTTAATCATCCAGACGGGATGTAATGAAGATCTCACCTATGCAATTCAGTGAATGGGAGAGATAGGATCAATAGGGGATGGAGGTTTGCAATATGTTCAAAGATTGTCATGTAAGATGATTGTGGTACTATTAATAAGAACACAAAGCTCAAGGATGGATTCTGGCAGGATGTGTTCATTTGGATAGAAGAGTTTTATTTAGGTAAAAGTGATTTTCTGGGTATCAAGTGAATGCCCCTGAAATGCAGTTGGCAATGAAAGAAAAAAACATCTAAAAAGAGCTAGGGTGCTATGGATAGAAAAGTCTGTGCTACTGGCACACAGGAAATAGCTGGAAACACAGGAATAATGAACCTTGGAGGAAATAATTCAGGAAGAAATTACAAGAGATCCTGAGTATTATCTGCATTTACGGAGAGGGAGGAGGCAGAGGACCGGGGAGAAGACAGAGGATGGGGCACTGAGAGGCCAGGAGACTCTGGAGCACAGTGGTTATGGAAGACAAAAGGAAGGAAAAGGTCAAGGCAGTCAGCTGAGTCAACAGCTGCAAAAATGTTAGAAGGCATTAATCATGAAAGTATTTATTTGGAAAGTCCTTTGGTTAAAACCCTACAAATCAGAACCCCTCATATGTTTAGCACTTACTTGATTTCCCCTTCTTGTGGGAAGCCCATAGGATTAGAAATTGGAACTGCTTTTTTCAGAGATACCACTTAAAACAGACCCAGAATGAGGTAGGTAATAAACGGGGGTCACCGCATCTCTGTGCATTGAAGAAATGGGTCTGTTTTATGCAAAACCCACTTTTGTCCTCAAATCCACAATAATTGTGGGAATGAAAATTGCTCACACTTTTAGAAAACAAAAAGGATAAAAGACAAAGACATCTTATCAGTGGAGGACTAAAATGGGTAACTGTTGTATCAGAAAGTTTTTTAATACTACTTTAGAAAGAACATAAAAAGTATATCCTAAAGGGAAAATAAAGTTAAAAATCTGACAACTGGTCTAATTATCTATCTTAGTGACCCCAAATCTCATTGTTTATTTTAGAAGATCCCAAATTAGGTCTATCTCAGACCAGGGAGTCATCCCTGATTTCATTAATGTTCTTGTATCTGTAGAATGACAAATGGGAATGATTCAGAATTCCAATAGACTGGCTACATGGAGCAACAAGCTCATTTGCCTGGGAGATTTTTGCAGTACTGGAGGAGGTGGATTGGAAGGGCAGCATGGAGAGCAGCTTTGTAATTTTTTTAACAGAATTTGCCTCCTCTGTTATGGACCTTTTCTACCTAAATGAGATGAAAACAAACCAATTGTATTTGTCATTTTACTAAATTAATAAAACATGAAGAAATATTAGGATTACAATAACATCACTATAAACATAGTGATTATCAATGGAAGAGTTTTAAGTGATGGTCTACAACCTGTTGAAATTAAAGGTAATTGTGCTTGGTAATGGTTAACTGTTCTTCTTATTAAATCAATATTTTCATTGAGTTGGTAAGTATATGTTATCTATGTTTTTAGTTAAGCATAATTTTATATATGCATATATAAATATATGATATATATTTATTATATATAATATATATTGTATATTTATTGCATATATAACATATAAATATATATGATTTTATATATACATACTTGCATTAAAAGAACTATTTTGGGAATCTGTTGCAGGGACAATACTATTTTCAGGGATAATACTATTTCTGGGGTTTTTGGGGGGTACCAAGGATTGAACTCAAGGGCACTTGACCACTGAGCCACATTCCCAGCCCTATTTTGTATTTTATTTAGAGACAGGGTCTCACTGAGTTGTTTAGTACCTCGCTGAGGCTGGCTTTGAACTCATGTTCCTCCTGCATCTGCCTCCCAAACTGCTGGGATTACAGGCATGAGCCACCATGCCAGGCTATGCTATTTAGTACTATTAATAAAGAAGGGAAAAATCTATTTAGGGAATGCTCTTGAATTAAAGTAGCAGTGATATTAGGAATTTTTAATTGCTTGTCTTATTTTGCCTGAAAAAAAATTAAAAGAGTCAAAATACCCCTCCCCTTAAAAGAATTGTACAATTGAAGAAAAATATGTCTCCAATTTCCCAGAGAGAAGGTGTGTTCAGAATTACCTGGTTCTTTGTGGAAAAAGGAAGACAACTTTTCACCAGTGGAGTGCTGAATCATTTTTAGTGTGATATTGGATACAAAATAATGGGTGTAGGGGAGAAGAACAACCCTTCATCTGCTCTCTGCCACTTGTGAACTCAATTTTACATCTGATTGTTTTATTTTAAGAGTAAAAAGTTTGGTGTCTCCCAGGAAATGTCATTCTGATTTTAGTATGGTCATGAAACAGCACCCACAAAGCTGGGTCATTAGAAATATCACTCACTGTTTTAATGACAGAAATATAAATCTGAAAGAGATAAACTGCATTTTGCATGCATGTTTAGTGGGAAAGTTTGGGTTATAACTTGATCATCATCTTGTCAGAGGAGAGTGTAGGTTGTAACAATCAAGATGAGGGAGTCCTGAGATTGGGGGTGAGAGGTTCCTGTACAATTGGTTAGAAGAACCTAGAGCCAAAAGACAATGGACCCTCCAATTACCTGCCCTTTCTTTCCTATAATCTTACTTACGCACTTCTTCCTCTAGCATCTTATCATAGTGACTAACCCTCATGTAAACATGCTTTACAAATTATTTTAAGGTACCACCCTTGAAGAATGTGCTTAGGGCCAGCCACCCTCCCCACTCTCCACCCACACCCTAGTTTTGTTTCATCTCTCAATGCCAATGTTTTGTCCACTGTGACATTCGTTCTAAGATTTCTTGTTATCATAGCTATTTTATAAGCAAATTTAGGGGAAATTCCTATTTTCTATGAAAAGAGATGTATTAGAACTTTGCACATAAGCCAAGGGAAACCTTCAAAGAGAGGAGATAAAATATCCATCCTCACAAGGAAATATTAAGGCACTGGAGTGATAATCGATGCCGTTATTCAGGATATCAAAGGATAGGCTGGAACATTGGTGACAAGTGTCAAGAAGGGCTGAAGTGTGATCTAGCCATGGTGAAGAAAAGAACAGCATTCCAAATGAGCAGAGCCCTGTGGCAGAGTCGGATGAGAAATTTTTTTACCTATATTCTAAGAAAGACAGTGGTAAAGGTATATCATTTGTTAATTAAGTATTTAGTTTCACAGATAAAATAGTCTCAGGTGTATCATGAGAATATCTTGCCTTCTCTCAGATATTTGTGGCAAATACCCAACTTTTGGATATGAACTTCCCTAATCAGGTTTGATTAGAATTCCTAATGAATATTCATTTCTTTTTATTCACTTATACACATATGTAGGTACATGAGTAACTATAATATGTAGTTATTTCTGAAGGCTTTCGGGTAACTAAGGGATGGCATATAAACAAAAAAGAAAATTCTGTTAAAAAACTGGGATAAAAAAAAAAACATGTCCTGGGAAAACATAAATTAGAATAGAAAGCCAAAATGGGATGTAAGCATTAACTATTACAACAATAATTTTCACAAAGATGATTCTTGATGAATATAGCAATTGAAAGCAAAATTTTGGAATCCAGAGTGGGAGATGGAATACCAGTCCCTCCTTGTACCAAATATGCAAACTCTGGCAAATAGCTTGACATATGTTAACTTCAGTTTTGATGATTTAGTAATCTCTCACCTCATAGATTTATTTATTGGAAAGATTAAATGAGCGGTTCATTTCCCCACTAAGTGTTTCATTCAGTGCCTGGTATATAACAATGAATTGTCTTCAAAACCAAACACAATCAAAAACTCCACTCAAGTACTTTATGTTTGACAGAAGAAAATTCAAAGCTCACGTCTCCCCACTGGTAGAAGAGCTTGGCAGCATTCCACTGCAGCTTCTGGTTCCGCTTGTTGCCCACGATGGGGGACCGTCCCCGGGAAAGGCCCTTCTTAGTAATGTTCACATGGTGCCCTTTCATCCACTCTGGCCAGTTGCCTCTGTTACAGCGATGAACAAAACGGGCACATTCCAGGAACAAGGCTGCTCGGGCCACCACAGGGGCTTCCTGAGTAGGGTTGACGAGGAAATAATAATGTATGGTTAATAACCAATACCTTTAATTTAACTTATAAAAAGAATAATGTGGGATTAATAAACAGTATCTCTATGTTGACAATATTTCTGTGAATTTAGTTTATTTTAGCTTCCATGTTTGGATTTAGCTTGGCCATATTACCCAAGTGATGTCAGCACAGTCATGGAAAATCTGAAAAATGTAACCACAAAGGCAAATCTTAGAAATTAGACTTTATAAGCAGGTTTCTATGCTTTATTCCTTCTGAGGAATCTCAAGTAATTACATGCTTCCATTTTGCATTTCAAGGGCAATTGGGATTTGAATGTAATAGGGAGTTTTTTATGTTTTTAAATATGAAACATTATAAATATAAAATCTTTTTTTAAAAAAACCTAAAATCTTAACATGAAGGAAACACTTATTACATTTCTAGAACTAGTCTATTTCAATCAAGGGTGTTGTGATGCTGTACCATTGACAATCTTTTATCTATGACCATTCATACATTTCAAGGGGGTAAAACTGCTTACTGCACATTTTGTTGAGTTACTCTTTTTTTTTTATTTTGTCATTGAATAAGAGATCAAATTCTGTCTAATAGGCCTGGTTTCAATGGAAAATGTTTGACAAAGAGAGAATTATTTTTTGGTAAATGAAAAAGCAGAACATTTCTTCATGAAAATAAAATTATGCACCATCTTGTCATGTCAAGATATGGTTGAAAAAATAAAAGAAGATACACTTTGTTGTTGATACCCAGAAACTGGTGTGAAAATGAGATGCTCTATTGAATATTTAAAATATTTTAAAAATCTTTTACATGTGACATGTCCCATAGCTTAACAGGTCATAAGAAAAATATACATGAAATATTAATGTGTATTTTGAATTGTGCCAGTTTTGAAATATATATTACAATATTAGCCATTAACTCAGGATTATTTAATAACTATGGGTTACTCAGAAATGTCATATTTTCAAATCGAAGCCATAGTATTCTTAACAATACATTGATCCATGAGGTTAAATAGGGGTTAATATGTAGAGAGAGTCATGTAGCAGTTAACTTTCTTTTATAAATTATAATATATAACAACCCTATGATGTAGAAATAATATCTTTGCTTTAAGATTTTAAAAACAAGGTATAATTTCCCACTTTCACATAGCTGGGAAGAGGTGCACACAGGATCTTTTTGTAATTTTTTTTTAGTTATACATGGACATAATACATTTATTTTGTTTGTTTATTTTTATGTGGTGCTGAGGATTGAACCCAGTGCCTCACATGTGCAAGGCAAGTGCCACTGAGCCCCCAACTCCAGTCTGCACACAGGATCTTTGATGCCCAGATCTATACTAGTTCCATTTTGGTATCTAAATTGTCTCAACTTATACTCATATAAATCTTAGTAAAAGATGATTTTTAGAATGTCAATTGACATTATTTTATTTTATTTATTTTTTGAAATTAATTTAAAATGGGACATTGGTACCATGTGATATTATTTTTTAAAACAAATATATGATTGTATCCTTTCCCAATTCCAAATCTATTACAAGATCCATCTACCTCAATTATATAATGACTAAAGATGTGATTGGTTTCTTTCTTTCTATTCCCATCTCAAGCGCTCTATAACCCAGTCATATCAAAGTAGTTGTAGTCTCCCAAATAGAGACCACATATACCTTTTCTTATGTTGTTTCCCTGAACTTGCAGAACTTTAAACTCCTTTTCCACCTGGAAAATTCCCACTTTTAAGATTCAGGTTAGGTACCTCCTCTGAGAAGCTTTCTTTATTCCCATGCCCTTTCAGGCAGAGTTGGTTGCTTCATGGTTTTGAGGACCACAGTATTTCAAACACTAGACAACTCAAGTAATTTTTTTTACTTTAGCCCCTAGTTAGTATTTATTTTACTAAACATGTCAGATATGCTTGTCTGTGTCTGGAAAAGCCTGGAACATCTGTCTTTAAAAACGAATGCCAGTCTGGAGGGCAAGGCAAGCAATGTAATTTATTTTTAGCCTGTCACATTGTGACACATTCTCAATATAAAGTGATGTGAATTCAATGCTTAATGACAGGGAGACAGAAATAACATCGCTTGAGTAGCATTATGTCATGAACTTTGCCTCCTCAGGATTAAAAGGGGTGAAACTATTCTAGATCAGAACTGAGGGGTCAAAGATCTTTCCATTGCCCCTAACCATGATATGGCAGCTTTGAGGATGAACGGTGGATGAACCACTCAAATCATGGTATGTGAGGCTGTTTAGGAAGCTCAAGGCATTTTATGAATGAAAAGCAATTTAAATTCTTTGCTCTCCAAAACTTCTCATGATAAAACTCAGATGTTATCAGTATATAGTTATTGGCCCTGGGAATTCTAAATTATAAATGGACTTGAGATGAATATGAAAAGAATTCCCATTAACTGTACAGCATAATATTAAGGGAAAGGTTGGCTATTTTCTGATGAATTTGACCCATGTAAAGTACCAAACTCAGTATTATTTGGAAATGTCACTGTAATATGGAAAGATGACAGGAAGTCATTCAAACATTGTCCCTTTATAATAATTCTCATGAACCTGGGGGCTGATAGCAGTCTTGGAGTTCCATATTCAAGATGGCAGTACATTATACCAATTTCTGGGGAATAGAACTGTGCATTTTATTGTCCAGAAAACTAATAGATATTGAGGCACAGAGTCAAGGTCACTACTCTGCATCCTAATGGAAGACACTTAGCATTTAGCAACAAGAACAGACTCACACTGCATGTGCAACAGCATTTAAAGCATTCTAGTGTGAGCAGGCCTAGGGTGAATTTTTTTTTTTTTAATTTTTAGTTCCTTTCAGAGTGTAGTTTAGAAAGTACTGATTTTAGGGGCAGGGTAATGAGTTACTTTGGGCAAAGAATTCTTTGAAGACATGAGGGAAAATCAGTTTCCTTCTTCTGAGGAAGTTTACCTCTCAAGGCTCAGTGCAATCTGAAGTAAAAGCAAAAAAGGGAGGCATGGCATAATGGATAAGGATCGACTCATACTATGGGCAAAACCAAGCATCACTGGAGAAAAAATGAATCAGAAGAATGCTGCATGCTGCAAATAACCATAGAATGTCAGAGACACCATTATAAGTGAATAGCTAAACAAAAATGGACACCATTGACATGTCACAGAAAATGTGCCGGTGGTCCTAAAAGAAAAATAGGTATATGAAAATGTCTCTTTCTTAACTTGTCTGCCTATATCACTTTTTTAGGCACTAGTTAGTGAGACAGAATTGCTTCCTTTCCATTCCATCATAACTTCATAGTTTATAGAAAAGCAAGAATAAACTAGAAAGACAAAGATATTAGGTTGAACCGTATGGAATTTCCAAATACAAAGGACAAAAGTAACAATGGATGCCAACCAAGAATTTTGTATCCAGCAAAATTAAGCTTCAGGTACAACAACAAAATAAAAATCTTTCATGATAAACAAAAGTTAAAAGAATTTGCAGCCAGAAAACCAGCATTGCAAAGCATCTTGAGCAAAACACTACACGAGGAAGAAATGAAAAACAATAACCAAAACCAACAGTGGGAAGTACCTCAGTAAAGACAGAGGGTGGGGGGAAAGCTAATCATGGAGAAACAAACTAAATTTTAAAAAAAGATAAATAATCAAACATGGCTGGAAGTACAAACCATATATCAATAGTAACTCTAAACGTTAATGTCTTAAACTCTCCAATAAAGCGATATAGGCTGGTAACATGGATTAAAAAAACAAATCCAACAATATTCTGCCTCCAGGAGACATATCTGATTGGAAAAGACATACACAGGCTGAGGGTGAAAGGTTGGGAAAAAATATACCATGCACACGGTCCTTGTAAGCAATCAGGGGTGGCCATCCTCATATCGAATAAAATCGACTTCAAGACTAAGTTAATCAAAAGGGATAAGGAAGGACATTATATACTGTTAAAAGGAACCATTCACCAACAAGACATAACAATTATCAATATTTATGCACTAAATAATGGTGCTGCGACGTTCATAAAACAAACTCTCCTCAAGTTCAAGAATCAAATAGACCACAACACAATAATTATGGGTGACTTCAACACACCTCTCTCACCATTGGACAGATCCTCCAAACAAAAGTTGAATAAAGAAACTATAGAACTCAATACCACAATCAATAACCTAGACTTAACTGACATATATAGAATATATCAACCATCATCAAGTGGATATACTTTTTTCTCAGCAGCACATGGATCCTTCTCAAAAATAGACCATATATTATGCCATAGGGCAACCCTCAGTAAATATAAAGGGGTGGAGATAATACCTTGCATTTTATCTGATCATAATGGAATGAAACTGGAAATCAATGATAAAAGAAGGAAGGAAAAATCCTACATCACATGGAAAATGAACAAAATGTTATTGAATGATCAATGGGTTACAGAAGACATAAAGGAGGAAATCAAAAAATTCTTAGAGATAAATGAAAATACAGACAAAACATATCGGAATCTATGGGACACAATGAAAGCAGTTTTAAGAGGGAAATTCATCGCCTGGAGGTCATTCCTCAAAAAAAGAAAATCCAACAAATAAATGAGCCCACACTTCATCTCAAAGCCCTAGAAAAGGAAGAGCAAAACAACAGCAAATTTAGCAGAAGGCAGGAAATAATTAAAATCAGAGCGGAAATCAATGAAATTGAAACAAAAGAAACTATTGAAAAAATTGACAAAACTAAAAGTTGGTTCTTCAAAAAAATAAATAAGATCGACAGACCCTTAGCCATGCTAACGAAGAGAAGAAGAGAGAGAACTCAAATTACTAACATACAGGATGAAAAAGGCAATATCACAACAGATACTACAGAAATACAGAAGATAATTAGGAATTATTTTGAAAACCTATATTCCAATAAAATAGAAGATAGTGAAGACATTGATAAATTTCTTAAGTCATACGATTTGCCCAGACTGAGTCAGGAGGATACACACAATTTGAACAGACCAATATCAATGGATGAAATAGAAGAAGCAATCAAAAGACTACCAACCAAGAAAAGCCCAGGACCGGATGGGTATACAGTGGAGTTTTACAAAACCTTTAAAGAAGAATTAATACCAATACTTTTCAAGTTATTTCAGAAAATAAAAAAGAGGGAGCTCTTCCAAATTCATTCTATGAGGCCAACATCACCCTGATTCCGAAACCAGACAAAGACACCTTAAAGAAAGAAAACTACAGACCAATATCTCTAATGAACCTAGATGCAAAAATCCTCAATAAAATTCCGGCGAATCGGATACAAAAACACATCAAAAAAATTGTGCACCATGATCAAGTAGGATTCATCCCTGGGATGCAAGGATGGTTAAATATACGGAAATCAATAAATGTTATTCACCACATCAATAGACTTAAAGATAAGAACCATATGATCATCTCGATAGACGCAGAAAAAGCATTCGACAAAGTACAGCATCCCTTTATGTTCAAAACTCTAGAAAAACTAGGTATAAGCCTCAGGCTAGCATCATTCTGAATGGAGAAAAATTGAAGGCATTCCCTCTAAAATCTGGAACAAGACAGGGATGCCCTCTATCACCACTTCTATTCAATATAGTTCTCGAAACACTGGCCAGAGCAATTAGACGAAAGAAATTAAAGGCATAAAAATAGGAAAAGAAGAACTCAAATTATCACTATTTGCGGAAGACATGATTCTATACCTAGAAGACCCATAAGGGTCTACAAAGAAACTACTAGAACTAATAAATGAATTCAGCAAAGTGGCAGGATATAAAATCAACAGGCATAAATCAAAGGCATTTCTGTATATCAGCAACAAAACTTCTGAAATGGAAATGAGGAAAAACACCCTATTCATAATATCCTCAAAAAAACTAAAATACTTGGGAATCAACCTAACAAAGGAGGTGAAAGATTTATACAATGAAAACTACAGAACCCTAAAGAGAAAAATAGAAGAAGATCTTAGAAGATGGAAAAATATACCCTGTTCATGGATAGGCAGAACTAACATCATCAAAATGGCGATATTACCAAAAGTTCTCTATAGGTTTAATGCAATGCCAATCAAAATCCCAACGGCATTTCTTGTAGAAATAGATAAAGCAATCATGAAATTCATATGGAAAAATAAAAGACTCAGAATAGCAAAAGCAACTCTAAGCAGGAAGTGTGAATCAGGGAGCAGAGCGATACCAGATTTCAAACTATATTACAGAGCAATAGTAACAAAAACAGCATGGTACTGGTACCAAAACAAGCGGGTGGACCAATGGTATAGAATAGAGGACACAGAGACTAATCCACACAGTTACAACTATCTTATATTTGATAAAGGGGCTAAAAGCATGCAATGGAGGAAGGATAGCATCTTCAACAAATGGTGCTGGGAAAACTGGAAATCCATATGCAACAAAATGAAACTGAATCCCCTTATCTCGCCATGCACAAGAGTTAACTCAAAATGGATCAAGGAGCTTGATATCAAATCAGAGACTCTGCGTCTGAAAGAAGAAAAAGTTGGCTCCGATCTACATATTGTTGGGTCGGGCTCCAAATTCCTTAATAGGACACCCATAGCACAAGAGTTAATAACAAGAATCAACAAAAGGGACTTACTTAAACTAAAAATTTTTTTCTCATCAAGAGAAACAATAAGAGAGGTAAATAGGGAGCCTACATCATGGGAACAAATTTTTACTCCTCACACTTCAGATAGAGCCCTAATATCCAGAGTATACAAAGAACTCAAAAAATTAAACAATAAGATAACAAATAACCCAATCAACAAATGGGCCAAGGACCTGAACAGACACTTCTCAGAGGAGGACATACAATCAATCAACAAGTACATGAAAAAATGCTCACCATCTCTAGCAGTCAGAGAAATGCAAATCAAAACCACCCTAAGATACCATCTCACTCCAGTAAGATTGGCAGCCACTATGAAGTCAAACAACAACAAGTGCTGGCGAGGATCTGGGGAAAAGGGTACTCTTGTACATTGTTGGTGGGACTGCAAATTGGTGCGGCCAATTTGGAAAGCAGTTTGGAGATTCCTGGGAAAGCTGGGAATGGAACCACCATTTGACCCAGCTATTGCCCTTCCTGGACTATTTCCTGAAGATCTTAAAAGAACGTACTACAGGGATACTGCCACATCGATGTTCATAGCAGCACAATTCACAATAGCTAGACTGTGGAACCAACCCAAATGCCCTTCAATAGATGAATGGATAAAAAAAATGTGGCATTTATACACAATGGAGTATTATGCAGCACTAAAAAATGACAAAATCATGGAATTTGCAGGGAAATGGATGGCATTAGAGCAGATTATGCTAAGTGAAGCTAGCCAATCTCTAAAAAACAAATGCCAAATGTCTTCTTTGATATAATGAGAGCAACTAAGAACAGAGCAGGGAGGAAGAGCAGGAAGAAAAGATTAACATTAAACAGAGACATGAGGTGGGAGGGAAAGGGAGAGAAAAGGGAAATTGCATGGAAATGGAAGGAGACCCTCATTGTTATACAAAATTACATATAAGAGGTTGTGAGGGGAATGGGGAAAAAAAACAAGGAGTGAAAAGACTGAACATGTAAACAATGGCTATTCCATTTTATATGGGGAAAATGTCGATAAAAGCTGTATGTATTGTGGTTTATTTCCAAAAAACAAACAAACAACAAAAAAAACCCAAAGGACAAAAGTAGTCAAACACCAGCAGTTTCATATGGTTTACCCCATCTTATGTAAGGTGTTCTCTGCAATAGTTACAGTTGTCTAGTTAAAATTACAAGAATTTATGAGAATGTCGTTAATGCAGTCTGTATTTCTCTAATATTCTGCACCTAAAACACTTTGAGCATCCATCTACTTTCCTTGACTTCCTTTGCCATTTCCCCATGAATTGTATAAGATTGTTATGTATATTGAATGTTTCCTTTATGAAAGTGAAGCAGAGAATTGGGATACTAATCTAAGCAGCTGTGCTTTCTTTTGCCTGGGGACCTAGAAAATATTGTTAGCAAGATACTATGGTTAATTGAAGGTTATAATTGCAATGCATTCCTTACCCTGGGGGACTATATCTAAGCTTATTATGTGAGAAGAAACCTTGACTGATCCCGAAAACTCATATAACACTGGACAGGAACTAACTGTTTTTAAGGACTAAATATTTTATGACCATCCCTGGGGAATTACATATTTTTTATTGCCTTACAATAAAATAAAAAGGGCTAGCTGGTACAAGATATCTGTTTATTTAAAGCCAATGGGAATAAGCAGTTATTGTGGGTCTCGGTATGTATTGGGACCTTCTTTGCTAGAGGGCATGTGCTTCTGAGTCAGTATTTATTACTTGGCTTGTATTGAATTCTCTGCTTGACTAAGATCATTAACTAACAGGCACATAAGCCAAGGGACTGCCCTGTCCCTGCTCATATCTACAGTAGCTATGTGCAGACGGGAGGCAGGCATTATTGTTTAGCCCATGATCTGGATGGCTAGTCATTTTAACACCTACTCAGATCATGGTAATATTTTGAATATTTTAAAAACGAAATGAGGTCTTCTATTTCTGAAAATATAATAGATTAGGTGCAAAGATGAACTTCTTTGTGTTTAAAACACTTTAAAAATACTGAATAAAATATTCAAAAAATTCTTTATTTTGATTTTTGCTTTGTTTCTAGAGCGATGTACAACAACTTTGAAGAATAAAAAGTACAAGAAAGTGCAATTCTGGGATGCGGGTGGAAATGAGCTAGCATAGAGATTTTGTCCTAAGGGTTTCTGTTGACCATACTGAGACAAGAGCATGGGTGTTTAATGGGCCACAAGCTAAATATCTAGGCCCAAACATGTGGGAGGTGAGGTCAAAAATTCCTGTGCAAAGCTACGACCTCAGGTAGGAGCCCTCTCAGAAGATGGATGAGAAAAAAATATACCCTCCACAGAAGCTGTCTTACCTGACTAAGCTTGACTCTGAATAGAGCATAAGAGAGGGAGAGAGAGAGGAGAAAAAAAAGAGGGGAAAGCGTTTATGGAAAACTTCTAATCAAAATCTCACATTCTCATACAAGTTTGAAGCAAGAACAGGCACTACTTCCATCCTCCTCCACCTGTCCCCCCAACCAATAATTTAAAAATGATGGTAAAGTCACTTGGGAAGATGGATAAAAGAGATTCCTTGGCCCCGTCTGCACAGATTCTGATCCAGTAAATCTGTTGCAGGACCTGAACAATTGCATTTCTAACAGGCTTACAGTTAATGCTGTTGTTGCTGGTCCATTGACTAATACTGCTCTTAATACAGACAATAAGGAATTCCCACAGATAAAATTCCAAGGAGCAACCTCAGATTAACAAGACAAAAGAAAACAATCCACTATGAACAAGAGTCAGGAGACAAACTATGCGAAGTCAAATTTACAAAGAATGCAGTGATTGGAATCTGCATGTGTTAAGTACATTTAAAGATTAATGTGAATATCAAAAATATGCTGGAGGAATTAAGATGATCAAAGTTGACCAAAGTTAACTTTAAAACAAAAATAAAACAGAATTTTAACAAATAAAAAAATGTACTGTACTTGGAATTTAAAACTCAACAGAGAGACTAAAACACAGATTAGATCAGGTTTTTCTAACATCAATACTATTGATCATTTGGGTCAGATCATTATTTTGTGTGGGTGGTATATTATGTTTTATGAGATGTTTATCAGAGCTTTTGGCATCTACCCACTAGATGGCAGTAGCCATGTATAGGTTATGAGAGCCCCAAATTCCTCCAGACATTGCTAAATTCTGCCTGGTGGGCACATTGCCCTTGGAAACATGGGATCAGACACAGTTGAGAAGAGAAAAAGTGAAGTGGAAGAGATATCTGAGGAAATTACCCAGGATAGTAGTATAGAGACAGAAGAAAATATGAAAGAGAAGGTATAAAAAATGGAAGAAATTAAGATCTATCATATATTTTCAATTTCTAGAAGAGAATACACATAATACACCAAATAGATGATTTAGAAGTCTAATGAACCACAAATTTTAAAAATGCTAGAAACATTGCAGTGAAACTGTAAAATATGAGCAATAAGAAAAAGATCTTAAAGATTACTAGAGCAGGGTAAGTACATGATCTATAAAGGAATGGTAATTAAGCCAGAAAAGAATAGTATCTTTGTCAGTCTATAAATACAATTCAAGCAAAAAGATCTTCAAGTTGGGATCAAAATCAAGACACGTCAGACAACTGTAGCTGAGAGAGTTACAATTGATCACTAAAGACTGTTCTAATAGGTATACTTTGGAAGGAAATTGGTCTTACAGAGAACATCTGGGAAGCAAGGAGAAATAGTAAACAAAATGTATATTAAATTTTTGGAATTATTTTCCTACAAGTCAATAAAATAATATCTAATGTATGAATGTCAAAAATAAGATAGAACTAAATCTTAAAAACAGTTGGAGTTAGAACTCTCCTAGTTTTTGAGAGAAGAGTGGAAAATTCATTAATTTTAGACTGCATTTAGTTAAATATGTATATAGCTTCTTAAAAAGATTTATCTGTGGACTCCATGCAATTCTGAGAACAAATTTAAGAATTATTTTATAGAATCTGACAAGCTAATTATAAAATTAACATGGAAAAGCAAAGAGCCAAGAATAGCTTACAGGTTGTTATCTTTAAAGTTCTAAGTATAAAGTAGATATTCAGAATAGATGTGGAATGTAATAGTACAAAACCTGGAACCACACCCATACTTGTTTGAAACCTTGTCATAAGAGGGTACTGCACATCAGAGAAGAATACATAAACTAGTCAATGTATTGTGCTAGGGTAATTGTTTTTCCATATGAAAAAGAAAAAAAATGAATTCCTACCTCATACCATTTATATAGTACATTACAGTTAAAGACTTCAGTGTAAAGATAAATTTTAAGATTTTTAGAGGAACATAGGAATACTTTATTACTTTGGGAATTCCCATAAAGAAAAATTTGAATGAATTAAAATATCTTAAATTAAAAAATCTTCTCTTGATTAAAATGTTCCACAAAGAACAAACAAGAAAAGCCACAAACTGGAAGATGAAGCCATGTAAAGAGCAAAAAATAAATTAGTATTGACACTTATCCATATTCTTAAAACTAACAACAAATGACAAATAATTCTCCTTTGAAAGAAGGAACTAAAGACATAAATGGACTCTTCCTTAAAAGTGAAAACAGTAATGATAAGCATACCCAGGAAAAGATTCCTCAAACTTCAGACCGAAATATAAAGTTTTTTACTTTAATCCACTAGATTGGTAAAAATAAAAATGCTGAACAATATAAATGTCAACAATAAAACAGAGAAACGTGAACTTCAATTACACTGTTGGCACCTGCATGGAATTTCTGCAATTACTTTGGGATCGTAGAGCAAAAATTATGAATCAATAATTTCACTTATGTGTGTATTTAGAAAACTATCATGAATTAAGGCCCAAGTGCAATATTTATGGAGGTATTGAAAATGGACAATTTGTAAAAAAAATAAAAATGTCTCTAACAGAATGGATATGTAAATTGTGATATGTTCAAACAAATACTATTCATTAGTAAAAAATAATATACTAATACTCACTGTCTCAATAAGATCAATGCTGAACAAAAAATAATTGTATGACTTCATATAAATGAATTTCAAAATCAGGATAAACAAAGCAAAACAAAATAATATAGTCTTTGGACACATATTCATGTAGTAAAATACACAGAAAAGGTTAAAACAAAGTTCCAAAGAGCATTGTATTCTGGGAGGTAAGGGTTTTTCATTAGTAAGGAAATATAGGGACTTTAAGAAAATAAGGAGTTCTAGGGCTGGGGAGGTGACTCAAGCGGTAATGCACTCGCCTGGCATGCGCGGGGTGCTGGGTTTGAGCCTCAGCACCACATAAAAATAAAGATTTTGTGTCCACCCAAAACTAAAAAATAATAATAAAAAAAAGAAAATAAGGAGTTCTATTTTTTATATTTTCCTTGTATAATTATTGACATTTTCATACTCATGTAATTGCTACTAAGCAAATTGAAATTATTATTAGTACTACTCATGATAAGAAATTACCAAAAACTAGAAATAACTGTATGTGTTACAAATTCAAATGGATACATAAGGACAGAATACTTAAATATAAAGCAAACAGAAGTTCCTTTCATTTGAACTGTTTACTTTTTCTTGTATTTTTGTACTTATAGATTATATAAGCCTAGAGGTGAAATTAGACCTTTTAAAAGCATCTATATCTTTTTTTAAAAAAATGCCTTAATATTTGCAACTGATAATTCATATTACTGAGAAAGATTATGAGGAAGAGCTGTGTTGGACTTAATAGTAAACCAATTATCCTTAAACTTAGTAATCATATCAATAACAATAAAATCATTATTTAAAACAAACAAAACCATTCAGATTGGTCAAACTTTAAGCACTGAAGTTTCCAGTACTACTTTCATCTACTAATACTTTTAAATTCTGAAGAACACTGCACTCTTTTAAAAATCACATTTTAATTATATGATTAAGGAAATAAAACTATAAAAGTATTCAAACAAAAATTAGGTCATAATGCAAAAATTGTATTTAAGCTACACTTAAAAATAAGAGTGACAAGACAAAATTAACAAAAGAGAGGTGGGAGATAAGTTGGACTGGACTATGATGATTAACAGGACGTATTTGGTGCTTCCTTCCCCACTTAAATTCTATTTGAAGAACTAGCAGAATAGTAACTATGTCTATATTATCTATTTATCTACACATCTGTATCTATACCCTCATCTGCTTATCTCTACATATTTTCTATGTGTACATCTATATATATTTCTACATTCATATCAATCTATATTACACATATATGAGTACAACTATAAATGTACTGGGAAGCCTAAAGCATACTCAGAAACTGAGGCATTCCTGAAAGACAGGAAGCAGAGGGACCAGATATTAGGGGAAATCAAAGAGAGAGGAAACAAAAGTAAGAATACATTTTAGCAGGAGAATTTTATGAAACTTAAAATAACCCTGAGGAATTTCTAATTCAGATCAATAGGTCCAAGCTATAGTGTCACAGCTGTACAAATGAAGTTTGATTCAAGCACATAGGACATATGGCTACGTTTTCCTTTCTCTTGCTTGCTTGTCAGAATTTACCAGTGACCTTACTTTCTTCGATTTTTCATAGCTGGGAAACTAATCCCAAGTGTTCCCTCACTTAAAAATCATATCCTAACTTGATCTTTTTGCTTTCATACCAATAAATAAGATAATGAACATGAAATTTTTTTATAAATTGTCAAGTACAGTGAAAATGTTACTATTATTAACCTCTACCACTGCCTCCACCAACTGCCACCATCATCACCACCATCACTACCATCATCATCATTTACACCTTTTATTCAATTAGCCAGTTCTATGGAGTTTTCTCTTATTGCCTGAGAGTGGAGCTTCTTTAAACTTTGATTGATTCTGACCTTCAGAATTTTGACCTCTGAACTATGTTTACTGTTTGGCCTTAACCTAGGATCAAAGACTCTCAGGTGTGAAAGGAACTCCTATGAGCCACCAACTGCTTCGGCCCTCTGCACATATGCTCCCAACAAATCCAGTCTGATGGCAAAGCGCTCATAATTTCCCAAGGGAGGCTACTCCATCGATGAACATCCACAGGGATCAGAAATACCTTGAAGCTCAGGAGACACTGCTTATAACCATCAAAATTCTCTGTACTTTGTTTCTTACCATGAGATTTATGAGCTTGATGAGATCAAACAGGACCAGAGTAGGTTCCACAGGAAAGGGATAAGGAGAATCTAGAGGTCTAGCAACTAGCCCAGTCATGTTTGGTGAATTAAAATAAATTTTAAGTTTTTGTGGTTTCCAGTTTAATCAAATGGCAGAAGTCATGCTCTAGCAGGAATACAGTGTGCCTGGAAACTCCTGCAAAAAACCTCTTTGGAAAATAAAGAGTATCCCAGTTGGAAGCCAGATAGATATGGAATTGTTTTGATGAGAGGGAAAGAAATACCAACACCCAAAGATTTGATTATCAAGCTATTCCTTAATGTTCACTTTAAAATAATCTCTATTCATAAGCCAGTATTAATTCGTTCTACTGGGATTATGTTTTCAAATCTTCAAGTGTGTTGTTCTCTTTGTTACAGGTCTTATGTTTCTTCTGGGCCCAGATATCTTATATAAACCCTGAAAGCTTCCCCTGTATGAAGGGATTATGAAAGGCTTCCTTCTGTTTTACATCACTAGGGAATGTTAACAAAGTAATTCCAATTACTGGATGAAAGAGTCTCTTTTTTGCCAGTGATAATGCATTTATTGAGGAGAAGTTCTTAACATGTTTTTGTTTTGTGGATGATTTTGAGGCCGGCATCTATGAATTTTCTAATACCATATGCTAAATTTTGTCTCTAAGTGTGCTTTTCTCGGAAGAATATCCATAACTTTCATCCAATTCTAAAAGAATCTATGTCTCCAAATGTTAAGAATCACTGGTTTAGAGAATGAATGTGTTGTGTGAATCTTTAAAATTGAAAATCTCTTATATTTTCCTAATATGAATTCACAATGTATTTGTACATGATAAGGAATATCATATATAAGGAATTCAAATGTTTTTTTGAACCATTAAAAATCATTCACCATTTTCTTTGCTACAGGAGGTCTTATACATTTAAGGGTATTTTCAATGTGTCTACAGAAACTCATCCTGATTCAATTAAATGTGCATGTGGTGTTGCCCAGAGCCCTGAATGGAATCAGAGGGTTTTTCTCTGATCCCAGTTTTAGCATCAACTAACATATGGCCTTGAGCAAATTCACCTTAACTTTCAGAGCTTTTATTCTCTCATGTGGAGAACATGTTAATGAAAAGATCTGCTTGGTAGAGTGCTTAACACTGCATGATATATTTATGTGCAGATTTCAGCTCAAGATCTTTGGAAGGCCTAGACCTTTCCAGTGAGTGAAGGGCAATCTGTCAAATCTCATCAGGTGCTTATTTGATGAACAGTTGTCAAATACTATTATCTCATGATTTTCCAATTGGTATGGTTGTTTTTCACTCCGTTTTTCAACAAGTTGAAATAAAATGATTTGTTGTAATATTTTCCCTTAATCTTATTAGACAGTTGCCTGAGAAATTTGATGCCTTGTTTGTCTTAAAATTTTCCAAAGGTAGCTATGACTGCAGGATACAGACAAAGAGAGATATGATAGTATCTTTGGAGCATTTCAGCTTAAATTGTCTGTAAAGTGGCAATACACCATTGTTATTGTGTATTTAACAACTGTTCAACTAGCTTCTGTCAGCTTTATATTCTTAACCACATTCAAACTAGTGGGTATAAAATATGGGGTTTATTATTTTTGAATGTTTTAAAGTGATCTCTCATAATATTTTAGCAAGAGTCAGCATGGTAGAATGCAAACTACGGGCCTATGAAGACAGACCTAGGTTCCAGTCGGACTCTATCTTTAATGGCTTTGTAACCTTGGACTATTAGTTGATCTTTCTGACCTTCAATCTTTTTCTTTTTCTTCTGGAAATATAGGAAGCATATAATAAATATTGGTCATTCATGTGTATCAACCTTGGAATGTTGTGCACTATGAAGATCGAAAAATAGATCCTTTTACAAATATAATCTTCAATGGGAAATGTGAAAAATAAAGTGAAGCTCTCCATCTGGGTTTTGCTGCATTATCATGAACAACTTCGCACCATGCCTAACACAAAAGACAGCTGTTGAGTTAATTATTATATCATGAGTATCTTGATATAACAATTGACTACAGACTTTTAAAGCCTACTACCTCTATCATTTGGTATATTTGATATGTAGAAAACTGCCCCATCCCTGCAATGACACACAGTTCAGAATGACTGTCTACTCAGGGAGGGGCCAGAGAGAGCTCCATTCAGTGTCATTGCTCTACCCTCCCCACCCTGTAAGACTAAGGCTTCTTCTGTTCCTTGATCAAATCCTGTGCTCACACTACTGCCAACACAGTGTTGTGGTGTCTGCTATTTTATACCCTTATCAATACTTTATAACCATTGCAAATCTGACAGTTATAGAATAGGGATTTATGAATATTTAATAAGCATTATTATCATCTTTCTTTTCCAAATCACAAATTGACAAGGCATTTCTTTAGTATAATTAAGAAGAGGCATACTTGACTGACTTTCAGTATTTTCAGGGAACAGGTTATTAATATCATTTTTTTCAATATTTAATTGTTCTTGTGAATTTTTCCATTTGTTTATTTTGATCTGCTCCTTTAGAAACACATCATGCATGATTTAAAAGAGTGGCTGGAAGAGGTGGGTCACTGGGGTTGTACCCTGAAAGGGTGCATCTTCCCTGCAGGCCCTTCCTCTTGCTTTCTGAGGTGCACAGTTTTCTTTCTCTATACCCTTCAGCCACGATGCTCCATCTCATCTCAGGCCTAGAGCAATGGAATTGGCTGACCATGGACTGAACCTCTGAGACTGCGAGCCAAAATAAACTTCTCTTCCTTTAAGTTGTTTTTGTCGTGTATTTTGGTCACAGTGATGAAAACCTAACTAACACAAATACTTTACACTATTCAAAGTGCTCTACAATTCATTTTAAGTAATCTTTGCTTTATGTTTTCTAATTCATAGGTAACAAAACCAAGCCTTAGAGAGTTTAAAGTACTCATATAAAAAAACAACACACAAGACAAATAATATAATAATAATCTACTTTACTGTAGTTATCATATTTCAGGCATTGTGATGAGGATCTTCCATCTAATTTCTCATTTAACCTTTGCTTCAGCCCCAGGAGGTAAATATAGTTCTACTATGACTTTTACTCTCATTTTACAAATGTTCAGAGCAATTTTAACTCAGGTATTCTGACTTAGATCCCTCACATAATTTTTAATTGTCTTATGACATATTCTGCTTCCCAGAACATGTTTATTATGATTATTTCCTTCTTTGTTTTCTTCTCTCACCTCACTACCTTTTTTCTTCTTGTCGTCATTAATTCTGAGGGGAAAAACAAAATAAAAACAAAACCCTCACAATTAAGCATTGGGTTTTGGCAACTCAGGTTTACCTCCAGTAACAGTATTAATTGGAACGAGGGTGAACAAAATCTTCCAACAACTTACTAGATCCAAAGCAGCTGCCAGGATGGATGCATCAGGTATTGTCCCTGGCTCACAGCAGTTTAACAGAAACTGGAAGCGTCTCATGCCTTGTCGGATTGCTCCAAGATTCACCACATTTTTGCTTTTTCCACCATCTTGGTTGGGAGAAAGATGGTCATCAAAACTATGGCAACCTATAGGAGTTGTGCCATTGCAAAGGAATAAAAGAGAATGCATCACAGATTTAAAAAGAGCTTTAGAGATGGCCTCAAAAACTTCTCTCCCACTCCTCCTCCCTTTCTCTGTACCCCTTAAATGCTTAGTTTCAGTTCATCCTGACTTTTGGGAATCAATGATGCATGGCATCTGAAAATCCAGAGTTTACCTAACTACTTGAATTGTAGGGTCTGATCACTTTGCTGCTGAGCATCTCTAATACTGATAAGAGCGCTTGGTATGTTTTAAATGGTCCTTCCTGTAAAAAGCAGCATTTCCCCCATGAAGGTGATGGCAGAGCTGAGAACATAGAAGATGTGCAATGAATTTGTTGTTTGTGTGGAAACAAAGCAAAACAAAAAACAAAACCAGTTGCTCTAATCAACCAAATATCTTCCCACAAACATAGGCGATTTGATCTCTTAAATAATTTTAGTGAATATGAAGACAAAAGAAGCTCTCTGAATGTCATCTCAATTCTAGCAAATGTTCACCAGACATGTTTTTTATTTGTTGAAAAACATTTCTTTAGATTTTAAGAAAATTGTGTTCTATATGTGAACTGTGAATGTCATCTCAATCTCTGAATGTCATCTCAATTCTAGTAAATGTTCACCAGACATGTTTTTTATTTGTTGAAAGAAATAACAAGGCAACCTGTTTCAGATATTACTCTTTTGCTTTCCAGACAGGCAGAAAGAAACTGTGTTTCAGATATGTACATTGTTACTAGTCATAGGAATCAAGTTTAAGGATAAATATATTTTCAGAAGGTAAGGAAATTTTTCCTAACGATTAAAGTTGTTTAGCTCTGAACAGGTTGCCCTGTTAAGTTATAAATTTCCCCTCAGTGGAAGTGTGCAGAGGGTGGTTGGCCACCTGTCAGGGATGTAATGAGCAGGATTCCATGTAAGTAATGTGATGATAAAAGTTCTCTAACTCTAAGATTTTAATAAGGAATAGAGCAGCAGAAGAATCTCTGTCTTATTCTTCACAAACTCAGTGCCCACAGGGTGTGAGGAATGTAAATGTCTTTTCAACCAAATTGATAGAGAAGCTACACATAGTAGTAAAATACATGTGAAAGAAGCAAACGAATGAAAAGCCATTGGTAATAGAAAATGACCATCTTAAAAAAAAACAATTTCCAATAAAGAATTTCAGAAGTTAAAATTGAAAAGAAAACGAACCATTTTATTTAAACGAATTTTTTATTCTATGTGATGAAAGCTGAATGGAATTCTTAGGCTGCATGACATTTACCAAGACGTTTGAAGAAATTATCCTCCTCTTCTCTTCCATTTTCCATTCCACTTCCTGGCCCACTTTCTGAAAGCTTTACAGCACTGGTGAATTTGACCTGGGAAGAAAAGGAAAGTAGTCCAACAACCAAATTCATTGGCAAATTTCTGGGTTAAACTAATCCTTGATTTTAAACATCGGTTGTTTAGAATATGAAGATTGCTCCCTTCTCTGACTTCCATGTCTAGTTTTGTCACTATAGTTTATTGCTATATACCAAAAAAGATGTCACCGAAACTGCTTGTCGAAGGGAGATTCCAGGTCAGAGATAGAAAGCTGAATAATTGGGCACCTTGAAAATAACCTGGTAAATACCTCAGATACTCTTAGAATTAAATTCTGATGAAGTGAAAATTCAAATTCATGAAAAGCAGCACAAATTCATCTTTTACAAACACCACCAGAGTTGAAAATCAGACCAAAGTGAAAAATAGTGAAATAAAATACTTCAAAATTTTAAATAAATTTAAAGAGTTCACTCTAATGAATATGCAATATATTTCACTTTCTAAGCATTAAAATCTGTTCTTGATCTTGTCTATAAACTGAGTCCTCAAACTTTTGAGCCTACAAAGAAAGCTGTGGGCCATCCAGACTCCCAAATATTTGGCCATTTTTTTTCTTAGCTAAAATAGTGTAAAATAAGAAATGTAAATGTATTTCCTCAATGTTCTGTAATCTTGCTATATTCTTTTTATAATTTTAATATATTACTTCTAAAACACTAAATAGGAGAAACAGGTTTTAGTGAGATTTAAAAAAAGAAAGAATGTAAGAAAATAATTGGTAAATAAAGGAAAGGTAACTCATCATATACTGATAAGCAGGTATGCAAGTTTCTTGGATATGAATAATCCACAGGGAAGACTCTCTTAAAAATTAATCTCACTGAGAGTCATTCCAAGTCAAAAGCTACTATAATGTGCAACAGTAGTATGAAGAAACAGTGAGAAAAGGCACCCTGACTATCTTTTGCAACAGAGAGAATGGTCAAGATCGTCCCAAAGGTAGTGGAAGGGGAATGAATGGTGTGCATGTGCATGTGTATGTATTTGATAAATGCAAGGAATCACTATAGAGTTACTGCCTCCCTGGAAATGAACTTGGGATGCCAAAAATGTCAGATGTGTTTAAATTTAAAACAGCTGGGAAATGATGCCTATCTACATCTCTATATCTGCATTATAATTTTATATAATTTTTGCTGCACTTTCCCTTTTTTCTTTTCCTAGAATAGTCTACTACCTAAACATTTAAATTTTTCATTGCTCATTAAAATTTCCAAAATTTATTCAATAGTCCCTTAACTCTTCCTCATTTGGCCCCTCCAGGTGTTTAGCATTTCTTAGCTCTGACATTTTTCTATCATTTTGTGACTCCAATTTTCACTTACACAAGTAACGTCCTGGACGTTTACCTTGGAGCTTTGCCTGATGAAAGACAGGCGGTCCACAGAGCTGATGTCCAGAAGGTCCTCCACACCATCTGCCAGGCCCGAGAGGGAGGATCGTTTCAGCCAGTTTCCTATTTAATAATTTTTTTAAAAAAGATTAGACTGTTACAGCATTTGCTCTCAAATGGATTAAGCAGAAATGCCAGCATGTGCTCAACAAGCAATGAAAGTTACATGGCTTTGATATAAATAGAAGCAAAACAAGTTGTTTCCAGTATGTGTGCTTTGAATCAAAATGTTCAGTGTTGGACTATAAAATTACATAAGCAGGCAAGACCAAGACAAAAAGAACCTGGTCCTCTCCAGTGAATGAAATCATAATCTGTCCACTTGTCCCTGACAAATTTCACATCTCTCTTTAAAGCCTATTCATTTTACCTCCTAAATACCTCTCCAATCTGCCCACTTCTCTCTGTCTACTTAAAGTAGTCACCCAGCCCAAGTGTCCATTTACTTACACCTAGACTACTAGGCAGCTCTCCATCTGGTCTCTTCTAATGTTCCCTCCAGGATGATTTCCATGCTGTGATCTTTTAGAAAATGTTTATATGCTTGTGTTACTCTCTTGCTCAACAACCCACTTGGTTATCCAGACTCCAGGATGAAGAGCCAACCTAACCTGCAAGGTGCCATGTTCCCTGGTCCCATTTCGAGGCAGCTATTCTTCCCTTGTTTCAGTTCCTCAATTCCCTTCATCCTATTATTTTTGCACATAATATCACTTCTTCTTTAAGTATTCTATAGATCTTGATGTCACTGCCTCTAGTCTTCCCTGCCTCCTGCCTCCTCTCTTCATTTAGGTCAGGTCTCATTGCTGCAGGCTTTCATAGTGCCATGTATATTTTCTTCATAAAATTCATAGTTTGCAGCTATACTTAGTTGAATCGTTATCTGCTTTAGTGACAGTGGCTCTTGTCTGATAGCAAGTTCAGCAGTCAGAGGAATGTGTGTTTTGCTTACTATCTAATCGCAGATACCCAGAATAGTGTTTGCACACAGTATAGGCACATAGTAGGGACTTGAAAAATAACTGCAGAAAAATATAAGAGTGATTTGGTGAATGAGTGGATGAAGCAGTAAGCCTGGGCCTTGGGAGCTGACACCTTTCCTTTTCTGTACCCCACCATGCACTGCTCTGTTTTGATGGTAAGTTGATTTGATGACATGGTAGGTAACAAGAGAATCCATAAGTAAATACAGACATACTTTTACCTATGGGGAGTTTAAGCTTCTTCCGGAGGGAAATTCTGCGGGACCGTGAGCGGGCACGCCTGTCGGAGGTGTTTCCTGAGTGGGCAGTGGTGCATTCTGAGGTGTCCTGCTCAGACTGGCTGCTGGTGTCACTTGCTGCACTCTGAGATTTGAACATCTTGCGCCAGAAATCTTTCCGCCCCAGGTTGCCCCCTTGCATTTGTTCATCACTGTAAGCAAGCAGAGGATAGGGTTAAATGCCTGGCAGCGCATGTGAAATTCTCCTAAATTACTTTCAACCTCTTGCTGATGATATTTAGGCAAATTATGCAGAAAGATCTTTGACAGGCTGGGTGTGGGAAGAGTGGGAGTCAGAATGGGAGGAGGCCCAAGGTTGACTCTGAGCTCTTCTTGAAAACAGTCATGTCTTAGCTATCAGGTGGAGGTGGTCATTTTCTTCTAACCTTAATAAAAAAGACTAAATATTATTGCAGGTATTCACCTGCAGTGTGAGTCATAATAGAAGAAGCACTTAAAATGTCAGTAAACATTTAGCTTTTTAAACTCCCTGGGGCTTCTGCAGTATGGTTCCTCACTCCCCAATCCTTACACCTGACACTAGTTGAACTCACAAATATATATTTATGTGATTGAGTGAACAAATGAAGAAAGTATGATCACCATACCCAGGAGATACATCATCCTACTATCAATAAGTCAAAAAGACATAGGTAGAGTTTAAAAGTAAAAAATAAGCCCAACTCAGTAGGACATCTGCAAGGAGATTTTTTATTAGGGCAAGTGGCCAATAATATGCAGAGTTTAATCTCAGCAGGAATAATAATAATAATAATAATAATAATAATAATAATAATAATAATAAAGCCAGCTGAAATGAAATTTCTATTTTCACTTACCAAATTGGCATAGAATAGGGATAGGGGAGAGAAAGTTATGGTTACTATCATATACTCCCAGTGGTAAGGTAAGAATGGCTACATATTTCTGGAAGATAACTTGGTAATATGCTTTTCAAAACCTATATCCACACCTTTGGCAGAGAAATTCAGTTTCCAGGAAGTAATCCCAAGGAAATAATGGAACAGCATACTTAGTTGAAGATACACTATTGGTCAACATTTAAAAAGTGGAAACAATATAAATGATTAGCTGTAGAGAAACAGTTGAATAAATTATGAGACTTCCATAGTGTGATATTCTCTTTAGTCATTAAAATCTTAATTTAGAAGATTACTGCTATGGGCAATGTATGTGATACCTTGTGAAGTTCAAAGGCAGTTACTGAATGGCTTATCCATGAAAACACCTTCATAATGTAAAATTATGAGTTTGAATTTAAAAAAACTAGGACAATGCACTCATTATCATTAAAGTTATCATTATCATTATCATTAAAGTTCTTACATAGAATTCCTTAATAAATTAACTATTTTTTTTATTTTCTCCAAAGATTGTTTTTCTAATTATTATAACCACAAAGTGCTTGATTTAAAAATTAATATATCATAACTGATAACTAAAAGCATAAAATTGTAAATAGAAAAAATAATAGGATAATATACATCTGGGTATGAGTTTGTGTGTAAGCACACTCAAAAACATACCCAATATGTTGGTGGTATTTTGATTTTAAGTTATTTTTTTTCTTTTTTTAATATTTATTTTTTAGTTATAGGTGGACACAATATTTTATTTTATGTGGTGCTAAGGATCGAACCCAAGTGCCTCATGTATGCACGCTCTACCTCTGAGCCACAACCCCAACCCTTAAACTACTTTTTCTTGATGCTTTTTTGTGTTTTCCACATCTGTCATCATGAGCAGCATGTATTACTTTAGTAGTTCAGAAAGAAAAGGTTATAGAAAAATTCTAATAAGATGATGAAATTTATTCATGGGGTTTTAATAATTATTTTCTTATAAGCTTTGAGGCTGAATCCCAAATTGAACTCAACTTTGACAATATTGTAAAGCATTCATTTTCTGGGGCTATTTACATGAAAATTCAGATTTTATCTTTCCAAATATCATCAGCGTACTAAATACTTTTAAATTCTTATTCTAAACTCTTATAATCTGTTTATCAAATATGGTATGCATTTAAACTGGTTTTCTAGAATTGGACCTCTTGGCTACTGTTGTATTTTGGGAGGATGAGGGTACAACGATGAGTGAGTGTGTCACTACATCGTCTGAGTGGGAGAACATCCAGGGAGGCTGTCATTTGTCAACCTTCTCAAGAAAATGCTACATCAGCTTTGTTCAGAGAAAAATAGGCACATGAAATCCACTTTCTGTACTAATCAGTTAATGAGACTATTATTTAAGGAAGAAGAAGATGAGTCAGGTCAAGAAGGATTGGTAAAAAAAAAGAGAAACAGAGGATGGAGGAGGAATCAGGATCATCCAGAGTAAGTGCTCCCCTTTTCCCCAGCTAAACAGAGGAAGTCTGGCATGCTCACTCCTGGGCCACCTTGAGTCACAAATTCCACACTTAATATTTTACGACATTCCTCCAAAGTGAAATGTTCATGTAGAGGCATATTAAAACATGAGTCTTCATTCAAGAAGAAAGAACAGACATGTTTTAAATGCTGAGAAATTGGGTGGTATTCCCAAAGGAACGCGGAACAAAGAGAATATTTTGGAATCTAAAAAATGTAATCACATCTAAATGTAGATGGTTTTATTTTTAAAATCCAGTTTACCTTTTAGATCATTCTCATTGATCAGATTAGCTCAATAGTTACGGGTGTTATTTGGGGACAAAAATCTTCTGTCAGCTTTGGGGCAGATTTTCTATGGATAGGGGTTATAAACTAGATAT
Source organism: Spermophilus citellus (assembly GCF_964194105.1). Taxonomy (NCBI): domain Eukaryota; kingdom Metazoa; phylum Chordata; class Mammalia; order Rodentia; family Sciuridae; genus Spermophilus; species Spermophilus citellus. The sequence goes on along the minus strand of NC_138192.1, from coordinate 110,206,064 downwards.
TCATCTATGGAACATCTCATTCATATTGATTTTTCCCCCTGACAGAGTTTATATTTGGACTTTTACCATGTCCTTAAGGGTTTTCTTAAAAGAGAAACTAAAACTTAATTTTGAGAAAGGAAATTAAGAGATCAAAATCTTAATGATTACATGATGAATTTTGCCCTTTTATTGATCAATTGAATCATTCATTCTTAAAATATATATTAAATGCCTCTCATGGGCCAAGCTCCATCTTGGTTCTGGAGTGACAATGGTAAGCAATAATTCACATGGTCCCTGGACCTGTGAATTTGATCTACCTTCTCCTTACGTTTATCTACCAATAGGGGCAGTCCGATTTTGAAGTACCTACAACAACAGTGCAGACTTTGGTACTTGAAGATTTTGTTTGCTCTTTAGGGATTACTAAATTCTTATTAGGTGGTTATTTGTTTCTTACCTTTGATTTACTTGACTATGGAGAAAGGATACCATAATACCTAGGATATTCTGTAGAATTACTGGAAAAACAACTCCTTAATACTGAACAAGGGTTAGAAAAACAAAATGATGAATATAAAATGATGTACATTTAAAAAAAATATTGTGGGCAAATAAATAAAAATGAAAACAAATGTGTCTTGCATAGAAGTTGGCTATATAATCAATGTTTACAGTAACCCTTACATTTCCTGGGGGCATAAATTTAAAGATGCTTTTGTTTTTGCCATTATGAACAGTGAAGAGCAGCTGATGTTGGAATGAATCTTAGGGGAGGATCTCAGTGCAATGGAGTAGAACCTATATGTCAGCTAAAACTGAGCAAAAGCTTTGTTGAGCACATTGACAGCCACTCATGCATTAAAAAGAAAAAATCGCAAGTGATTTTAAGCATGAAAGCAGATGACACTGTCACCCCACTTGATATACATGCTATTTTAAAAGATGTATCAGTAGCAGTGTGCATGAAAGTCAGAAATGGGAAGGAACGAGATGGAAAAGGCAATTAGGGAGGCTTTCTCTAGGCACAAGGCTGGTTATTTGACCTCGTCTGGAGAAATTAATAGCATTGGAAATAAAAAGTGTAGGACAGAAACGAGGCCAGTTTCAAAGGAAATGAAAAACAAACCAACACCCCCCCCCCAAAAAAAAAATCAAACAGCAGTTTAGAAAACAGAATTTCTTCCAGTGTGAAGTGCCTAAACCTCTGCATTGGGGATGATAACATGCTACTTACTGCTCTGGAGTCTGTGAGGGGCGACCAGACATGAAGCTGCGACATTCTTCAGGGGCGGAGGACACCTGGCCTTTATCCACAATGCTTCCCGCCTCTGACCTATGCAGATGGGCACATTTCAACAATCACAACAGAACAAGACACCACCTCTTAATACTTCAGACCTTCTATGAAGCAAAACATCTGTTATACACATGCTACATACTCATGTCACCATGAGTTTGTGTTATATAGAATTTATGACCTCATTCTGCCTTATTGCTTACCAATACCAGTATTATTGCAACCGGTCATTAACTGAAAGCAGGATTTTAAGTTTAGGAGTTTCTTTTAATCTTTGTAAATGGTATTTAGTATACAATAGGCATAAAACAAATGTATGTTTACTAGTAGGATAAACTACATACGGATACATAGCAATATGTCTTTTGCCACATTTAGAGTATCACTTACTGATATGGTGATAAAGTCTCAGTAATTGCTTTTCTTTTCTAGCCATGTAGAAAAGTCTAAAACATACATAGTTATTTTACCATATAGTGAAAACTTATGAAGTGAAGTTCAAGTATATGAAAGTGTGGAAACAAGTGAACTCTAATTCTCATAGAGGTGGCAATATATTTAATAGTAACTCATCTGTTTTCCAAGCCACAGCTCGACCACATCAGTGATAGAACTTATTACCACCCCTGCATTGAAGATCTGCCACATCCAGAGCATATGGACAGTACAACTGAAGACAATATTCTACTCACATAAGCAAACACCCTTATTCAGAGAAATCCAGTGCCAACCTTTTACTGCCTGCAGGCTTAGGTTCCTGTTCATTCTCTTCCACTTTTTTCCCTGGTGCTAACTTCTCAGCACTGTCAAGCAAAGCACTAAGAGCCACTCTCCTGAAGACATTACCATGAGCTTCTTTGATGAACTGGACCAGCTGACGGATGTCACAATATAATCCCTGTTTGAAAACAAGAAGAGAGTTTGGGGGAAAGAAAGACAGTGGTACGATTAGTTTTCATAGAAAGAGAGGGAGAAGGCAATTCCTTAGGTTTAGAGAAGCACTGGAATGATAAAGACACATAATTACCACTGTTGAAACTTACAGTATATTCCCTCAGCATTGCTCCTTTGGAACCTTACCAAGGACCTTGCCAGTCATTCTTAGCATGAAAAAGCATGGTTACTAAGCAAGATGCATATTCAGGAGGCTGGCTGTATTATAAGAAAGACATCAATTTATATTTTTAGTCATTGGATTTATAAGCTTTTTGTCTCTCAACTTTAAAGAGATCCAAAGAGATGCCTGCAAATAAAAGGTAGTCAGAATTTGTTTAGAGATTTCAGTCCCTGCTCTGCTTCTTTAAATTTTCTGATTATGACAAAATGTTTATGTTCTCTAGATACTTCTAACAAAGCCTGATTAACCAAAACATGGTAAATTTTGTTGGACACATTAATAAAATAATATGTATGTTGTAGCCACTTTGAGTGTGAACTTGACTCTGAATTCAATACTATTAGAACTCAAATTTTGAGTTTAATTAAAACTCAGATAAATAAATCAACTTTTAAAAACATATGCAAGATTTTTATTAAGATATTAAGCTTTGCACCAACACCAACATTTCCTACCTCTCTCTTCCTTCTTTAAAAGGGTAGTTACTGTATTCTTTGCTTTAGGAAAGTTCATGGGAAAGCAGGTTGCAGAGGTGTTTAAAAAAAACACACACACACACTTTGATAGCATTTGCTTTTATAAACCTAACACTGGTGGGAAATTTATACCTGTGATTTTTAGGAATGTAGAAGGCAGGAACCTTAAGGATAATAGAAAGAGCGTGTATCCTTGGGGCTTGTAGGTATCAGGGCCCTATGCCCTTCACTCTGCTCTTTAGTAGCTCCTTTATGGAAGGTGCAAGACCCCCCGCAAAAACAAGAGTTCCAAACAACAGAGAATGCACAAATCCAAGCATGCAGTGGAGAGCACCATATGAAATAATAGCTGTAGACTAATAATTGAGACCTGGGTAGCCTCCAGTATTTGACTGGCCCTGGGAGGAGTCAAATACTAACCTTTTATAGCCTGATTCTCCTCCTCTCTACACTACTAGTGGCTTAAGTCGTTTAATTAACACTCTCCTTTAGGGAGATCTAATGTGATCTAAAATATCACAGGGCTCAATTAAAGAAAACAAAACAAATTTCAGCAGCATGTTTGCATTAATTTTTAAAGTAAGTATGGTTTCAAGTAATGCTTGGTATATCATCTTTTAGATTTCATGAACCAATAAACTGTGCTCTTGCATCTTCTTTTGAAGGACTCAAAATACCTTGCAACAATTTCACCAGACACTACAACCTTTGAGATGAACAATGAAGATACGTCAATCTGCAGATGAGGTAATAAGATAAGGAGGAACAAGGAAAAGCATGCATGGATAAGGCCCCACTGTGATTTACTGGGAACATTCAAGGAAATGATATCTCAGCATTAAGACTTCAACTTCTCTTCCTCATGGCCACGATGTGAGCAATTTTCTCAGAGCAGAGGCTGACAGCCCCATAGGAAGGAGAGGAGAGCTTCTCACCAAATTCTCAGGACTGTGCAGTTCGTGTGTGGTGGAGGCACAGCGGGTGATGAGGGATTTAAACATGGCACTGACAATAATGCCTTCCACGTTTTGGGCGGAGGATTTGTTGTCCACTGTGGTGAAGTTATTTCCAAACCCAGCCTTGTCTGGAAGGCAAAGGCACAAGTTAAAGGCAATATTTCCATGAAGCTCCGCAAAATCGAGAGGGGCAAGGAAATACTCAGCACCCAGGAAATAGAGAAGGGCTGCACAAAATCCAGGCATTAAGCCTTCAAGCTACTTCTGATTCAATAATCTCTATGCAAACTTGGAAATAAAAGAATCAGAACCTCCTTTACATCCACTTCTATGACATGTACAACTGCATTTGTGAAGCATTTTGATTGATTCCTTAAAAAGTGGTTGCTTATTTAAAACTGACTCCAAACCTAAAGCCCACAACTGATCCCCTTTCCTTTGCTGTGTTCCTTTATAGAACACCAGGAATAACCTGTTATCAGAACTGTTTTCGCCAAGCATATTACAAGTTTGAAAAACAATGAAGTGAGGATTGTAGTTGAGATCTTCATGTCTTTTAATGTGACAATCAAATAATAAACTCTGGGATACAACCAGGAAAAGTACTTCTAAATCCATCAAATGTCTTCATTCTAAATTAACCAACAATCATTTATATATGATATAAGCAATTGTAGTCTATATTAAGGTATTATTTCTTCCCAGACTTTAACCAAAATGTATATTTTACTTAACTCAGGCATCATACATAACTTTTAGTTCACTGGTGCATTTGTATTCAAATGGTAGTGGAGATATTCAGTTTATTATGAGTGCAACTGGAATTCATTGATTTTGCCCTTTAACTTAGGTCTCTATATTGAAGTTTTCTTAAAATCATGAAGCTATAAAATAGGTTGTAGGTGTATGTATGGATCCATTTGCTTGGTTTTTAAAAAGTAAGTCTATATGTATGTGTATATGTGTATGTCAAAATTGCGTTATTATTGTGTTTACTATGACCACGTTTTTGTTTTTTTATTTTTCCTGTTTTATTGTGTGAAAAAAATTGCCAAGCACTGTGTCTTTCACATAATAAGTATTCATTTCATATTTATTGAACTAGCACATACGTTCCCTGTCTCTTGATTGCTGCCTCAGTTGCTATAAAAGAGCAGGTCATCTGAGACCAGGAGTATGAAGAGAGGTAGGATAAAAATGGCTAAGGTGAGGATGCCACATGCTTTAGTAAATTCCTGCTCACTGAGGTGAGTTATCCTCTGAGGATAAAATCTGTCATCAAAGATTATATGCAAGCTTCTCTTGTTTATATATTCTTACACACACACACACACACACACACATCCACATGTACCTTTTTTCTCTTAATTTTATTCCCACAAATTCAGTGTGCCCCTGAAACACTACCTGCTTCATCTTGCAGCGATTTCTCCTAGAACCCAGGTACAGCTTTACTTACTGTCAGTGACTGGCTCCATACAAAATCCTAGCAAAGCATGCAAGAAGTCCACTACATTATTCAGAGAGTCCTTGTTCACATAGTCCCTCATGGTTTGTCGGAATTGCATCTTATCTAGCTTGTATAGCTTAGTGAGGCAGTGCTGGGCCTGCAATGAAGGAAGAGAAGTGAAAACGTCACAAGTACCAGCTTAAGCTACAGATGTCGTTAACCTGAGACAGAAGCCTTCAGAAGGCAAAGACTTCCATCCATCCCTACTTTCTGGTGCCAGCCAACCCTACCAGCTCCTCCTGTCTGAAGTAGGCAGAGACAGACTGGGCAGTGCAAGGGGAAAAACCCAAAGCCAAAGTCTAATGCTGATCCCAGGGGGAGTTCAATATTTACACTAAGACCAAGGCTTTAATGTCTTAATGAAAATAACTCAATGTGTAAAATTTAGGTAAGTGATAGAATTAACAATGCACACTTAGAAAAACTCAAAGTCTTTATGCAATGGGAAGAAGCATGCCACTGCCATGTCCAACACATTGAAATTAAGTAGATTTAATAGAGGAAGTGAGGCAAGAGGAGTAGGAAGTGAGTGTCCAGTGTGTTCCTACATGGCCTGGAGGAAAAAAATTCTTGAAACACTAACAGGTGAAAAACAAAATCCAATTTGTTTATTTATGTGTCTGCATTTGAATGTGAAAGTATGGTAATTCCATAGAAGTTGACCTCATGGATGGGAAAACAAGTGACAATAGACTAGGTGCTGCTATTCACAATAGCTGTGTGTTTCTTAGGGTCCTGCAAATAATTTTGCCACCTGGCAAAGGAAAAGGGAAAATTCTCAGCATTAGAACCAAAGAAGACACAATCATTAACTGTTGAAGGTCAGCAGACAGAATGATCTGATATTGCCTGGAAGCATTAGGGGTTAAAAAGAAAACGCCTATCCAAAAGAAAAAAAACTATTTATGAGGAGCTTTGCTACTTAAAAAACATTTCTTGCAATGTAAGTGCATCAAATTTGACTTTTGTTCCACCTCTATGATTCACCAAGTATCTCTTTATTATAGTTGAGACACAAAGAAGTCAAGGACTTTATCTATGTTGAAACTACAAATTCTACAGCATATTCAAAACTGGGAATCAGGGTCATCGTACCTCCTAGTAGTTATTTCTCCCGTGATACAGTACTCTCATTAAGAGTGATGTTTTTGAGGAAATATATTTAGATACCACCCAATGCCAAAAAGGATTTAAGATGATTGGTAATAGAAATCAAATTAGTATGTTGAAGAAGACTTCATCTGAACAAAAGAGATATGAGAATGTCCACAGCAATGGAATGAAATGGGACAATGGCAGAAATCTTTAGGATGAGGAGAAAGAGCTAAGGATCTAGAAAGAAGGGGCAGCTGGGGGAGAACTACCTTAATTGAGGATGGAGGATTTTACACAATCCAGTATAGGAATGGAAGTTAGATTAGGGAGGCAATTACCGAGAATCAGAATGGTGGGTTCTTTGTGGTAACCCAGAAGAAAATTTAAATCACATTACCATTTTGACAAATCAAGATTCAGGGAAAGATACTTGAAAAATTTGAGAGGAAAAAACAGAGTATAAAAGAATGAAACTTGGATTTAGCTACAGACTTCTTGGTATGACCTTGTTATAATCGCTCCATCTGTATCATAGTCAGATGGTTTGGTATTTTTTTTTTTTTCATCCTCTCTTTACACTGTCCTAGAAGATTTGAAATTAGGTCTTTTTATTCCCAGAGAGTTTATTAGTTGCCAGATCTCAAACATGCTCATTTATTTTTATTTTATTTTATTTATATAAAATACATACTACTTGTTATAAAATGAAGTTTACAAAACACTTAGGTAAAATGTTCTTCATGAAGAATTTAATTATCATTCCTTTAAAAATTTGAGAAGCTCTTCATTATATTAATTACAAAGTGCTTTTAAAAAATCCTAGATTGTAAAATCCTAAAATTCAAGTGTTACCCATTCTCTACAAAACACACCCAAAAGGCATAATTTCAAATCTATCATTTGGTGGCCCATAGACTGTCTATATGGTCTTCCTGAGTTCAGTGGGAAGTTTAAGCAAGAATAAGATTCCCAAGCCTTAAATATTTTGATTGTGAATGAACAGACTAAATTTCTTCAAATGATGTAAAACTGTTAGAGAATGAATTCCTTTCAATAATTTGGGACTATCAGCTAATGATCAGATTAATAATCTAAGAGGTATCGAGGAATCATGTGATGGAATTGCTAGGCACTTCAATAAATAACATTACAATAGTCTTCTGTTTTTACAAAAGAAAAATAACTCACAAAACAAAGAGAAAAAAACTATAGAGTATCTGACCTGAGAAATATGACCTGAGAAAAAGTGAAAGTATTCTTAACTTTTTAAAAGTTAGGTAACTTCTCAGTAAGGACCTATTGCTTTGGGGGAAAAAGTAACAGCTGGAATTCGAATGGTAGAGAAATTTAGAAATATCTAACTTCTTGATCCACACATTTCCCAGGGAAATTTTCTCAAATTTTGTATCTTTTGGACAATGTGTTTACTGAACATGGGTAAGCACATATGATCTCTATAATGAGCATAGCATAAATCTACAAAATAATGGAAGAATTGCCCCATAAATCAAGTTGAAAAGCCAGATAGGGAACAGTCTGAATGCCTCATAGAAGCATTCAATACCTGGAGAGAGAAAAGCATGGCGGACAAGAAGTAACAAAAACTTCTTTTCTGATTCAGTTAGTCCTGCTTTCTGTTAATCCAGAGAGACAGGACACAGTTGTCCAAGGCAGTTTATACTAGAGAATGATACTTAGTAGGTTTTAGCATTTAATTTCATGAAATTAGTCTTAGCATGAGAAGTAATGTGGTTTATTTAACCCTGAAAGGTTTTACTCATGCTGTGATAGAATTAAAAATCAAAGAATCACATAAGTATGTGCAAAGATGGAGGCAATGTAAGCTTTCTATTGGCTTACTAGTTATTGTTTTAAATTTTTTTCTCACTTTTAACCTCAAAAATCCAGATCTTGGACAAGATGTTCATGTTTCAAATTAATTATTTTGGTTGTTACTTCCCATATACACATTAAACTAAAATAACACAGCATAACAGAATTTTTTTAAAAAAAATGGATAAATAGATAGATGATAGAAGATACATTAAGCAAGAATTCAGCATGCCAATACTATGTGAACACCTCATGACAAAACCTAACACCAAGGAACACTGGTCCAGCATTAGATTTTGACATTATCCTAAAACTCTGCCAACATATGCCAAAGGGTTTTCTGGACTCAGATTTGCATCCAATCTTTTTTTTTTCTTTATTTTTTGTGAAAAGAATATTTTCTTAGAATTTCAATTTACATGTGAGGCAACTGCCCCAGCTCAGGCTTGCTGTGAAGATGGATCATTGGTCAAGTCAGAAGGAACAAGGCACAGTCAGGATAGCTCACTGAAAATGAGCTGTAATGTTCCATTACGGAATTACACATGGCAAGCCCAAGGGCAGAGTTTCAGGTTTCACACAGTTCAAAGGGAAATGATCTCAAATATGTAGAAGTTGAGGTTCATTTTGAAGCAAAGCAGCCAGAAAACAACTGGCTACTTTTATAGTCCTGTTTTGTCCCAATAAGGGCCATTTTCCATATCTAAGTAAGAACAACAAACTGAGTCTCAACTTTGACCCCTTTCTCTAATATGAAATATGCTTTTATAGTAGCCAGACAGATGATTGAAAATCATTTGTCACAGGTCATCAGAAGCTTGCTAAGTATATTCATCTGTGCAAAGTTCTTCCAAACTGAAATTCACATTCCAATCATACCCTTGCACCAATTGGTTTGTTGGTCTGCTCTAGGTAGGAGGCAGAAGTGTTTTCCCAATTAAACTTTCCTAAGCCAGTTTTAGTTGTCGAGATATCTTGTTGGATTTCTCCCATCCCAAGATATCATTAAAATGCCCTATAAAATATAATATTTTTCAGGGAACACTGACCCTCATTGTCAAAGGACTCATTCCTCAACTGGAGGGAGGGAAGAGGGAGAGGAAATGGAATCTACTTTAATTCTCTTACATTCTCTCGGAATACCTGGTGTCTCAGACGATCTCCCGAGATCCCTCGGTGTCCTTCTCCGCAACCATAGGCACATCCCAAAGACTTCACTATTTTGATGAGCATGGTGAGAGCAAGCCTATGGTTGCTTACAGGTGTACTTTCATCCTGGTACCCATGATCAAGAAACAAAAAGAAGTCTACTTACTTTGCCACTGAACCACTATTGCTCCGAAGATTCTATTTTACAATTAAATAAAGTTTGCATGTTTTACAATAAGCACCTGCAATTGGGGAAATACAATTATCCAGGGTCTAACAAACAAACTCACTTTTCTAAAACCTATTTCATGAATTAAAAGAAAATAATTTATGCATTTTGAATAGCCTCTGGTGCTAGAACATGAACACAGACCTTTTTCTTGGAAGATATCCTTCATACCCTTGGCAGCCTATTGGAACGGCTACTGGGGTGGCGGGTGGGGATCATCAGCAATGAAGGCCAATGAATTTCCTTAGAAACTACCCTCATGAGCAGTCTTCTGATAATACCACCAGGTAAGGATTACTGCTGAATTTCTTCAACTGGTCAAAGTCTAGAACTTTGAAATTTCATGGCAATTTCTGCTATTTTTGAAGGATTTTTTCCCAATTGTTTCACTATATTATAATTCACATGCATAAGAAAAAGCAAGAATATGCAGAACTTTATAAGCATTCAGATTGATTCTCCCCTTGAGGGTTGATTGGGAGCCCTCCTGAGATGAATGATGAAAATAATTTTCATCCACTTTTTTGTCCCTTTTAATCCTTACTGTGAGTGGAGAACATGATGTCCAAAAAAGGAACTTCCTTGAATCATTTCCAAAGAAGCATAAGGACGCTGTTGCTAAGGGATGATGCTGAGCCCAGTATGGGGGAGTCATTACCTTTGGGAAGCAGCAACCTGCCTCCATCATCCTAGCTACTTTCAGAGTAAGCACATTCATTGAGGACTTGGGATTCCAGCTCCTGGTCCTTAATTGCGGGTAACATTAGATAAGTTAACTAATCCTTTTTTTGTTTCCTCACCTGTGAATTAAGCACCCTAATAACTGCCCTTCCTACTTCACAGGTTTGCTGTGTAAAGCAAATGATATAATGGTGACCACTGCTCAACAACCTAAGGGATTTTCATGTTAGTTACATGAACAGGTTGACAGATAAACTTTTGGGCTACACATAGAAAGAATACTCCAATGGAGGTAGGGTGTAAAAGGAAGGGCTAGGGATTTATACAGAAATTATTTTCTGCCTTGATGTGATAGTGTAGATACTCTCCTATGCTATGTAGTTGGCCCTCCTTTTCTTATCCATAAACTTATCCATAAACTCATGCAGTGAATGCAGTGCTGTACCCCAGAAATTCTCCCATCAGGAATAAAACATTCATTCTCTGAGTTGTTGGAAGTGTTGATGGCTGAAAATCCTCAGCTGACTGCCTCTGCTGGAGAGCTGCCTCCACCAACCAACCAACTTTACAGTGTTTTCCAGGAGGCAGACTACCTCCAATGACAGGTCAGTGGCAGAAGAGTGGTAAAGGCAAAAAGTCTCCTTGATTCACCTAAGAACTGCTTTGAAGAGCCATCTCAACTCCAGATATATTTAATTAAGATGTCATTTTTAGTTTGGATGGAATCTTCCCTGCAAGATTTGATAATTGTATAACTTTGGGCAAACTACTCAGTGTCCTACAAAATAGCAATAATATAATAATTTCATAAGTCAAAAAAGTAAAAACATGTAATGTCCATTATAATAGCAAAACAAATGGTAACTATTATTTCTAGGTCTAGGACACTGCTATTGTCTGAGGCACCTTTATGCAAATTAGAAACACACCTCTCTTGGTGGATGAGTTGGAAACAACCAAGCCTCTGGGTGGATGCAGTGCAAGGATGTGAAGCTCTGTGAGCAGAGCTTGTACTGGATTTCATTCCTCACCAGTTCCCACAGTCAAGATTTTTTGGATAGTAGGTGGACAATAGAGTCATATAGTAGTGTCTCAGAAAAGGTCATCCCAAACAAGGGCTTATTTGGAAGATTGGTTTACATATATTTTTAAATTATTATATGCCCCTTTAAAAATTCCATAGCCCTAAAAATCCTTTGTAAGGATCGATTCAGTTTTTAATTCTTTAGACCTTCAGGTGTCCTTGGGATTTAAGTTTCTTTCATAGAGGATATTCAGAAAGATGTATCAAGCTACAGGCAGAAACCAGAGTACTAAATAATATTTCAGCTTCTCAGTATAAGCTAGTGGCCAAAATGGAAATAGAAATTAGATCTTCCTTTCTGTCTTAATCAATTTCCCATGTTTCTGATATTAGTGGGGCTGAAAAATTAGATAAACTTTCTGATTCCACTGAAAAGAAAAGATGTTTTTAGGGAAGAACAGACCTTTATGAATCATAAACACAAGCTACTTGACCTAGCATCACATTTTATTTTATAAATTCTTTGTCCTAAAAAGAATGTCATTTTGAGAACTAACTACAAAACAATTGAATCTTGGTTGCCCTTTTAGAGACCACATTATCTCTTTTTACAATCATCCATACTGATCAAAAGTGATAATTTTGGTCAAAATAACATTTATAGCACCAAGCTATAGTATCTAGAATAATATCTAGGTATACTATATGATTAAGGCAGAAGAAGAAAATCCTAAAGATAAGGCTAAGGAATCCAAGAATATTGAAGCAGGAATATTTGGATCAGAATATTGGGAAGATAAATCATGAATATTGGGAAGATAAAAGTAAGCCTTGAAATAAAGAAACACAGAGGATAAATGTGCATTAATTATGTAGTAGGTGGGAGTAGAAAGAAAGAAGAAATTTTTATAATTTCTGCAATCCTCATTTGGATGTAAAAATGTAACGCCCTATGGAGAAAAATGGACAATTTATAGTTCATTTTGTGTCTGTAGATATTAAAACTCTATATAGTATAATCTTTCACTTGTAAACACTTGAAATAATATGCGATTCTTACCTGTTAGAGATTCAAATCTCTTGTTGTTTTCAATTTCTGAACAGCACATTCCAGCTACAACCTCAAATCAGTGTGAGTTATGTGAATTTAAGCTGTGGTAATTTGTATTTAAAACTCAAGAAGGAAAAAATGAATTCTTGTTGTTAAATGCAGAGTTCATAACGAGGTTTTGCCAAGGCAGAGGGAATGAAATTCAGGAACAATCAATAATAGGAAGGCAAAACCCTCAGAGAGGTGACACACTAAGACACAAGGGAACTGAGGCTAGAATAGTTGTTGCCATGCCAAACCAATATCAAATAAATCAACCAACTAATCAAGCACCATTCTTCTCTTGCTTTCCCCTTAACTATGGCTAAAGTTGTCTACCAAAAATCTGTTATATAAATACTTTATTTAGAAAGTCCACATTGCTTCTTATGGACTGGGTATTTGTGTCCTCCTGAAATCTGTATATTGAAATCTTAAACTCTAATCTGATTATATTTGCAGATGGGCCCTTGGGAAATAATTAAAATTAAATAAGGTCAGACACTGGGACCTGGGTCCAAAGCGATTAGGCTCTTCCTGCTCATGCACAAAGTGGAGGCTGTGTTAGCACACAGCAATGGTGGTCACCTACAAGTCAAGCAAAAGGCCTCACATTAAACCCACCCTGCTGGCAACTTGACCTTGGACTTCCCAACCTTTAGAACTGTGCGGAGTAAATTTCTGTTGATTAGGCCATCCAAACTATAGTATTTTCTTATTGCAGCATGAGTGGACTAAGACACCACTCAATTTATACCACGAACGTCTCAAGAAAGAGGCTATCTATCCTTAGTGGCACACTGAGAATTATGGAAATGGAATGCATCTGAGGTGTTCTATTGCAGAAATAACCTAACCAGAAAATTCATTCTAACAAAGCATGAATGACGATGTGTGTGGATTCTGAACACTGTTCAATCTGTTTCTACTTATGCCTGCTAAAAACCTAATTAAGATATTTCTACATTCAGTACTTTCTTACTCTAGTGATTAGTTGCTGCTCTGAATCAATAAATTGCTAGCAAGCCAGCATTGGGAAAAAATTCAGAGCAATATTTCATGAGGACACAGAAGGTGGTTCAGTCATACCTTCTCTTGGTTCTTATCATTCTTCTCATAAGGGCCTCCTCCACCTCCTCCACCTCCTCCTCCATCACCTCCTCCACCTCCTCCATCACCACCTCCTCCTTCTTCTCCTCCACCATCTCCAGCTCCACTAATGGAAGGGCCCCCAAATCCACAGGTAGAACTTCCAGATACTCCTTTGAACTGGAAAGTTCCTTCACTTGGTCTCTTTTCCACAGTCTCATTTTCCTTGTTTTCACTCTTCTTTCTGTTCTTCTCTACACATGGTACTACACCAAGTTGAAGCAAGCATTCCACAATGTTTAGTGCCACATCACAGATGCGAGAGCTGATGTCATGGTTAAGGACAAGATAAACAGCCTTCAGAACCACCTGCAGAGGACAAAGATAAACAGGACAATTAAGTTACCTCTTCCTAAATAGATTTAGTTATTCTGCTTAACTAGTTATTCTTCTTCTGTGCTATGTGCATAAATCAGACAATTTTCAGATTTTCTTATCTAAGCTGCATGGGGACCTTGTGTATGTGCTTAATATAGACTTAATATCATCCAGAGAATTAAAATCATGTATTTTCTCAGTTAAGTCTCTCCAAACTTGCCATGATATGTACAGTTAATGGGGATATTGAAGCACAGTGAATTAATGGGACACTAATTATTTACTCAAGTGGAAACTTGTATAACTGATATTTAAAATCAGGGTGTTTCAATTCTTTTCACTTTCCACAAATAATGAATAAATAAGAATAACATATTTATGCTCATAATAAAGCAATACTTGCTTATTCACAATTGTATCATTATTTACCCTTCAACTTCAAATGTATAATATTTGCATTTTTAAATTATGCCCCTTTATTGATTTTAATATTTTAAATTATTTGCTAGGCCAGGTTCCCTGATGTGCAATAATAATGTTTGTGAAACTTAATTATAAAATATAGCAACCCTTTCATTTGCTAATAACTATACTCAAGGAAAGCATTCTTCAGAATGCAAGTCTAAATAGTTTAAGGACTTCCATTCATTTTTTTCTGACTACACAGGAGGTTTGTAGTCTTGTTGCTTATATAACCAAATGAAATAAATGAGCTTCTTACTCTTTTTCTGGGAAAAAAAGAGGTTTAGAAAACACACAAACATATATTTATGTTTAGGATTCACTAAGTTTTTAGAATTATAAACATACTCTTAGATCAGATCAAATATAATATAATGCCTAGGGAAAAACAAAAGGTTCATCTATGATGGTTGACACATTTAATAATTTTTTTATGTGGGTAGTTTTTTCATTTTAAGATTCAATACTTCTAAGAATCTCTATGCCCTTTTACCCAATCTTGTGAATATTGGATTTAAAGAATCAATATCTTTCTGGCCTTCATAAGAAAAATTCTTGTTCCTTACGGAAAGATCAAGCATTCCATTCTTGTGGACAAAGTTGTTGGTCCCATCGATATGCTCTGTGTCCTCCAGGTAGCTGTAATTAATGCAGGAGTCTGTGAGGCTTCGAGGCAGGTTAGCACAGGCCAGCGGTTCGTGAGGCATCTCTGGGATAGGCACTTGGTTGCAGAGCTTCCTCATATGCTCATTGAAAAAGTCTGCGTAGCCTACGTTGAATGATGCCAATGTGGTATTGAAGGTTGCTACTGTGATAGTAGAGATCTGGGATCGCACTAATGAAACAAAAGAAACAACTTAGTTTTCCTCATATTCACCTGCTATATCAGTTAGATAGTTATGCTATTATTTAAATTATGACCATAATCAGGGCTGTAGCTTTTGTAGATATATGACTTATAGTCTCAAATCTATCCTGAACTCCCATGGAACTCCTGAAGCTGTAAGTCCAAGTAATATTGATAATTAATGGAGACTATAGAAAAACTAAGTTGCAACTGGCTTCCTTTAGCTGAAGCTAGGATTTACCTTTTGTTAATGCTGACTTAGTTCACTTGATCATAACAGGTAGATTTTACACACTGTTAGATGACAGATCATATTAACAAAAACTAGTTTAACTGAACTTTTTTTCCCATAAGTTATGGCAGTTAAATATCTTATTTTGATCTGGTGTATTACAAAAGAAAACAAGATGGAATTTTCTTCTCTGGTTAAAGTAATAGAATGTAAATTTATAACGAATAGATACTTGAAGTACAGTTCAAAGAAAAGAGGGATTAAACTTGTGTTCCTATGAGAGCATAAGAATAAGAAAAAGAATAAATTATTCTGTTAAGAGTAAAGAAAAAGAGCCTGCCTTAGATTCCATCCAGAAACACATTCAATTTGTGTAAAGCTCATAAATCACTTCTCTGAAATAGAATCTATGTGAAAAAGGCATTGGTGGCCCTGGAAGGCAGTGACTTTCTTCCCACGGAAGGTGTAGTCCTTCTGAAGCATGTCACAGAGGAAACTAAAGTGCAAGATGCGCTTTAGCCCTATGGGTCTGTGATCTTTTAAGATGAGTGGCTCATCTTTGCTCTTCTTAAAGGTCTGGTGGTCTCAGTGTAGTCAAATAGCTCTTCGCTAAGAATGGCTAAACATTAAATTACCAAGTGATCAGCACTCTGGGCGCCTGGGCTGGACCAGCTGCAAACGGAACAATCCTCGGGAGGCGGATCACTAGGCAATGCTGAGCTGACGTGGATCTGGGGCGAACAGTCTGGGCCTCTCAGAACACACACTGAGCCCGGATCGGCTGAATTCAAGCTTCCATTCGCCTGCTTCCCGCAGACAAACAGCTGTGACTCAGCACTAATCCATCCGGCTGAAACAACTGGTCAGCCCTTCTGATCCTACGGAGGTAAATGCCTTCATAGGTAGTGGCCACAGGTTTGAAACGGGGCTTGGGAGAGACAGTAAGGACCCACCCGTTGCATTGGTCGCCCGGCAAAGGGAAACGAACTGTCGCCATTTGCAAGAGACACCACCATGGCAGAGAACTGACGTCATCAGACTGCGGCGGAGGAGATAACTTCATTGAAACCTGCGGCTACAGGTGTGTAATTCCCTAGCCTTCCCTCTCCACACATCGGGGAAACCTTAAGGGCCCCTCACAGCTCTCCCGTAAGGGCCCCTCCCAGCACAATAGCCAGACCCAGGGAATCAGAGGTGGCGTGGGACCCGCGGTGCGGAACTACCGCTGCCACCAGTGCTGACAGCTGAGGTCTCTTGCACCAGCTACCGGGAGAGTGGCTACCGGAGGGCAACTAAAATTTGCTGAGGATTCTCAGCCCCAAGCTCTACAAACTTAGGGTCTGAGGGAATGGCAAACTGGAAGAGTGTGCCCAGTTGTTCATGAAAACAGGGCTCCCGGGAGCAGCAGACCTGGCGTGTAGCCAGTATTGTGGTGAGTGGCACCCGTGAGAGGGGCCTGGCTAGAGGAAAAGTGGGGAAGTGACTAAACACAAGAGGAGGCCCTAGGCACTCAGGATTGGAGACTCGCCCAGTCTGGGAGGAGCTGCTGCACAGTGATTGGTTCCTGCGTATTGACAGGAGAAACTTGGCCTGGTGGGCACAGCGCCACCTATTGGAAGAGAAGTTAATCAAACTCTAAGACTGCATTTATTAGGTTTTTTTTTTTTCCTTTTTTTCTTTTCTCTCTTTTTTTTTTTTTGATTTGGGTTTTTCTTTCATTTTCATTTTTCTTTCTTGATGTTTTTTTAAATTTTTTTTACAAATTTTTTTAATTTTTTTCTTCTAATTTTAATTTTAATTTTTTTTATTATTTAAAAAAAATTTTTTTTCTTTTTTTATTTCCTATTTTTTTCTTCTTTTGTCTTTTCATTTCTCTTATCCCCCCTTCCTTGAATTCTACCTGCTTACTCTCATTATCTTTAGTGACTTCTTCCCTTCCCTTCTAATACCTTTCCTCCCAAGCATCAAATAAATTTATAGGAGTAAACAGTAACTCAGCAGTCAAACAGAACAAGAAGTAACATGAGCAGCTTCAAAAAGCAAGGAAGAAAAGGAGTACAAACAATGCAGGACAGCCTAAATATTCAGGAGGACCTAGAGTCATCAGAAAAATGGTCATATAAAGAACTCAAGGAACACCTTAGACAGATGGAATGGAACCTTAAAGAGGATACGAGACAGCAAATTCAAGCAGCAAAAGAACACATTGAGAATGAATTACATAAACAGATAAAAGAAGAAGTTAAGCATTTTTATCAGAAGATAGAGATTATAAAAAAGAATCAAACAATAATTTTAGAAATGAAGGAAATGATAAACCAAATTAAAAACTCAATTGAGAGTATCACTAACAGAGTGGAGCAAGTAGAAGCCAGAACGTCAGATAATGAAGACAAAATATATCATCTTGAAAAGAGTCTAGCCAACTCAGAAAGGCTGGTAAAAAATCACGAGAAAAACATCCAAGAGTTATGGGATAACATAAAAAAAACAAACTTACGAGTCATCGGGATAGAAGAAGGTACAGAGATTCAAACCAAGGGAATGAGTAACCTGCTGAATGAAATAATTACAGAAAACTTTCCAGAAATAAAAAAGGAAACAGATATACAAATTGAAGATGCATACAGGACACCGAGCACACAAAATCACAGTAGACCAACGCCAAGACACATTGTTATGAAGATATCCAATATACAGAACAAAGAGAAAACATTAAAAGCTACAAGAGAAAGGAGACAGATTACATTCAGGGGTAAACCAATAAGGTTAACAATGGATTTTTCATCACAGACGCTGAAAGCAAGAAGGTCATGGAACAATGTATTTCAAACACTGAAAGACAATGGATGCCAACCAAGAATTCTGTATCCAGCAAAATTAAGCTTCAGGTATGACAACGAAATAAAAATCTTTCTTGATAAACAAAAGTTAAAAGAATTTGCAGCCAGAAAACCAGCATTGCAAAGCATTTTGAGCAAAACACTACACGAGGAAGAAATGAAAAACAATAACCAAAACCATCAGTGGGAAGTGCCTCAGTAAAGACAGAGGGTGAGGGGAAAGATAATCATGGATAAAAAAACTAAATTTTTTAAAAAAAGGATAAATAATCAAAAATGGATGGAAGTACAAACCATATATCAATAGTAACTCTGAATGTTAATGGCTTAAACTCTCCAATAAAGCGACATAGGCTGGTATCATGGATTAAAAAAACAAATCCAACAATATGCTGCCTCCAGGAGACACATCTGATTGGAAAAGACATACACAGGCTGAAGGTGAAAGGATGGGAAAAATATACCATGCACACGGTCCTCGTAAGCAAGCAGGGGTGGCCATCCTCATATCGAATAAAATCGACTTCAAGACTAAGTTAATCAAAAGGGATAAAGAAGGTCATTATATACTGTTAAAAGGAACCATTCAGCAACAAGACATAACAATTATCAATATTTATGCACCAAATAATGGTGCTGCGACATTCATAAAACAAATTCTCCTCAAGTTCAAGAATCAAATAGACCACAACACAATAATTATGGGTGACTTCAACACACCTCTCTCACCATTGGACAGATCCTCCAAACAAAAGTTGAATAAAGAAACTATAGAACTCAATATCACAATCAATAACCTAGACTTAACTGACATATATAGAATATATCAACCATCATCAAATGGATATACTTTTTTCTCAGCAGCACATGGATCCTTCTCAAAAATAGACCATATATTATGCCATAGGGCAACCCTCAGTAAATATAAAGGGGTGGAGATAATACCATGCATTTTATCTGATCATAATGGAATGAAACTGGAAATCAATGATAAAAGAAGGAAGGAAAAATCCTACATCACATGGAAAATGAACAATATGTTACTGAATGATCAATGGGTTACAGAAGACATAAAGGAGGAAATCAAAAAATTCTTAGAGATAAATGAAAATACAGACACAACATATCGGAATCTATGGGACACAATGAAAGCAGTTTTAAGAGGAAAATTTATCGCCTGGTGGTCATTCCTCAAAAAAAGAAAAAACCAACAAATAAATGAGCTCACACTTCATCTCAAAGCCCTAGAAAAGGAAGAGCAAAACAACAGCAAATTTAGCAGAAGGCAGGAAATAATTAAAATCAGAGCAGAAATCAATGAAATTGAAACAAAAGAAACTATTGAAAAAATTAACAAAACTAAAAGTTGGTTCTTCGAAAAAATAAATAAGATCGACAGACCTTTAGCCATGCTAACGAAGAGAAGAAGAGAGAGAACTCAAATTACTAACATACGGGATGAAAAAGGCAATATCACAACAGATGCTACAGAAATACAGAAGACAATTAGAAATTATTTTGAAAACCTATATTCCAATAAAATAGAAGATAGTGAAGACATCGATAAATTTCTTAAGTCATATGATTTGCCCAGACTGAGTCAGGAGGATACACACAATTTGAACAGACCAATATCAATGGATGAAATTGAAGAAGCCATCAAAAAACTACCAACCAAGAAAAGCCCAGGACCGGATGGGTATACAGCGGAGTTTTACAAAACCTTTAAAGAAGAATTAATACCAATACTTTTCAAGTTATTTCAGGAAATACAAAAAGAGAGAGCTCTTCCAAATTCATTCTATGAGGCCAACATCACCCTGATTCCGAAACCAGACAAGGACACCTCAAAGAAAGAAAACTACAGACCAATATCTCTAATGAACCTAGATGCAAAAATCCTCAATAAAATTCTGGCGAATCGAATACAAAAACACATCAAAAAAATTGTGCACCATGATCAAGTAGGATTCATCCCTGGGATGCAAGGATGGTTCAATATATGGAAATCAATAAATGTTATTCACCACATCAATAGACTTAAAGATAAGAACCATATGATCATCTTGATAGATGCAGAGAAAGCATTCGACAAAGTACAGCATCCCTTTATGTTCAAAACATTAGAAAAACTAGGGATAACAGAAACTTACCTTGACATTGTAAAAGCTATCTATGCTAAGGCTCAGGCTAGCATCATTCTGAATGGACAAAAGTTAAAGGCATTCCCTCTAAAATCCGGAACAAGACAGGGATGCCCTCTATCACCACTTCTATTCAATATAGTTCTCGAAACACTGGCCAGAGCAATTAGACAGACGAAAGAAATTAAAGGCATAAAAATTGGAAAAGAAGAACTTAAATTATCACTTTTTGCAGATGACATGATTCTATACCTAGAAGACCCAAAAGGGTCTACAAAGAAACTACTAGAACTAATAAATGAATTCAGCAAAGTGGCAGGATATAAAATCAACACGCATAAATCAAAGGCATTTCTGTATATCAGTGACAAAACTTCTGAAACAGAAATGAGGAAAAACACTCCATTCACAATATCCTCAAAAAAAATAAAATACTTGGGAATCAACCTAACAAAAGAGGTGAAATATTTATACAATGAAAACTACAGAACCCTAAAGAGAGAAGTAGAAGAAGATCTTAGAAGATGGAAAAATATACCCTGTTCATGGATAGGCAGAACTAACATTATCAAAATGACGATATTACCAAAAGTTCTATATAGGTTTAATGCAATGCCAATCAAAATCCCAATGGCATTTCTTGTAGAAATAGATAAAGCAATCATGAAATTCATATGGAAAAATAAAAGACCCAGAATACCAAAAGCAATTCTAAGCGGGAAGTGTGAATCAGGTGGTATAGCGATACCAGATTTCAAACTATATTACAGAGCAATAGTGACAAAAACAGCATGGTACTGGTACCAAAACAGGCGGGTGGACCAATGGTATAGAATAGAGGACACAGAGACTAATCCACAAAGTTACAACTACCTTATATTTGATAAAGGGGCTAAAAGCATGCAATGGAGGAAGGATAGCATCTTCAACAAATGGTGCTGGGAAAACTGGAAATCCATATGCAACAAAATGAAACTGAATCCCTTTCTCTCGCCATGCACAAAAGTTAACTCAAAATGGATCAAGGAGCTTGATATCAAATCAGAGACTCTGCGCCTGATAGAAGAAAAAGTTGGCTCCGATCTACATATTGTGGGGTCAGGCTCCAAATTCCTTAATAGGACACCCATAGCACAAGAGTTAATAACAAGAATCAACAAATGGGACTTAATTAAACTTAAAAGTTTTTTCTCAGCAAGAGAAACAATAAGAGAGGTAAATAGGGAGCCTACATCCTGGGAACAAATTTTTACTCCTCACACTTCAGATAGAGCCCTAATATCCAGAGTATACAAAGAACTCAAAAAATTAGACAATAAGATAACAAATAACCCAATCAACAAATGGGCCAAGGACCTGAACAGACACTTCTCAGAGGAGGATATACAATCAATCAACAAGTACATGAAAAAATGCTCACCATCTCTAGCAGTCAGAGAAATGCAAATCAAAACCACCCTAAGATACCATCTCACTCCAGTAAGATTGGCAGCCACTATGAAGTCAAACAACAACAAGTGCTGGCGAGGATGTGGAGAAAAGGGTACACTTGTACATTGCTGGTGGGACTGCAAATTGGTGCGGCCAATTTGGAAAGCAGTTTGGAGATTCCTGGGAAAGCTGGGAATGGAACCACCATTTGACCCTGCTATTGCCCTTCTCGGACTATTCCCTGAAGAGCTTAAAAGAGCATGCTACAGGGATACTGCCACATTGATGTTCATAGCAGCACAATTCACAATAGCTAGACTGTGGAACCAACCCAGATGCCCTTCAATAGATGAATGGATACAAAAAAATGTGGCATCTATACACAATGGAGTACTATGCAGCAATAAAAAATGACAGAATCATAGAATTTGCAGGGAAATGGATGGCACTAGAGCAGATTATGCTTAGTGAAGCTAGCCAATCCCTAAAAAACAAATACCAAATGTCTTCTTTGATATAATGAGAGCATCTATGAACAGAGCAGGGAGGAAGAGCAGGAAGAAAAGATTAACATTAAACAGAGACATGAGATGGGAGGGAAAGGGAGAGAAAAGGGAAATTGCATGGAAATGAAGGGAGACCCTCATTGCTACACAAAATTACATATAAGAGGTTGTGAGGGGAATGGGAAAATAAACAAGGAGAGAAATGAATTACAGTAGATGGGGTAGAGAGAGAAGATGGGAGCGGAGGGGAGGGGGGATAGTAGGGGATAGGAAAGGTAGCAGAATACAACAATTACTAATAGGGCATTATGTAAAATTGTGGATGTGTAACCGATGTGATTCTGCAATCTGCATTTGGGGTAAAATTGGGGGTTCATAACCCACTTCAATCTAATGTATGAAATATGATATGTCAAGAGCTTTGTAATGTTGTAAACAACCAATAAAAAAAAATAAAATGTAATTATGATACGAAAAAAAAAATAAATTACCAAGTGATAACACAAGAATGGAAGTTTTCAAAGAACATAAGTAAGTGGAATGAAAATGGAACCTACGGTAAGCACAGAGACCAAGAAAAGAAACCTAAACTCCTGCCCCCAGCCCTGCCTGGGACCCACCTTCCTTGACTGTGTTTTCTCCGTGGCTGTTGGAGGGGTCAGGCAGGTCGCTCACCAGAGTGTGGTGGGAGTGGGAGTGCCTGGCGCTCAGGCTCTCCATCTCAGTAGCTGCATCTGAACTGCCCCGCCGCGTCAGTTTCCCTGAAGTGGACAAGAGCATCACAAGGGGTTTTTAAAATCTGAAAGGTTCTCTGCTGAGATTTTTGTCTTTCCTATGGACAGCCGTGAGAGTGAGGAGGTATTAGGAATAGCAGAAGGCCCAGCCAAAATAGCAAGAATTGAACTTGCCTGGGGTATACTCAAGGTCAATATGATTGATGGAACTGCCTGTGATAAGGTCAGCCCCAATCTAAGCCAAATGTCAGAAACCATCTGTTGTGGACCTGCTAACTGTCAGCTCCTGGTTTTAAGCTGGCTGTCTTAATATGCCATCCCAAACAGAAAAAAAATTTTTTCCTTTGCTTCACTTATTCCTTTATTAAATAACAGAGTTAAATAAAGGTCTGTCTTTAGATTAACCAATGAAAGTTAAGGCACAGAACCCTCTAGGGCCATGTTTCTGAATCTAAGAAATAGGGCCTTTAACCTGGCTAATTACACAGAATTCTTACGTAATTACTTATTTGCATTTGTTTGGCTGTGAAAATACAGCATTATTTCAGTTACTGGGGAACCTTCAGTTAGGACCAAATTTCTTGGCTGAATTAATTGTCCAAGAAAGACCCAGACTTTCCAGGGAGCCACAGGTCAAGATTCCTAAATAGGTCACTCAAGCTCTGCCCTACTTCAAAAGGTCTTTTGTGATCACCTAAAATGGTGGTTGGCCAGCCTCCTTTTTCGATGCCTCGCCTGTCTTCTCCAAGCCCAGAGAAACTTCCAAAGGAGAATGTGCTACGAGTGGGGGACACATCCAGGTGGTCCTCATGAAGCAGGAATGGCACACCCATTCTTCGGGGCCTCCTCTTCCCGGTGTGGTGGAATGGAATGGAGCCTTTCCTCTCTCTGTCTTCTTTACGGCTCTTGAACTGCAATGGTAAGAGATGAATAGTCAGGCACAGGGCAAAGGAAAGGTTGTAGTTTACTTCTCAAAGGGCTCCATATCCTTGAGTAGTAAAACACAAGCAGAGGGAATCCAGGAAGTCATTGGATGTCATCCAACAGAAATGGGTGAAATTTCCCTAATTTGTTAAAAGAGAAAAAGAAACTAAGCAAAGGGCCACACATTTCGTAGGTCTTTCTGATTTGTGGATTAGAGGAGTGTTCTCAAAGTCTGATCCCTGGACCAGCAGCATCAGCATCATGTGGGAACCTGCTTGAAAGGTACTTTCTCCAATGCATCCCCAGACGTATTGCATCAGAAACTCAAAAGGTGAGGTCTAGCAATGTGTTTCAACATGTCTCATAAATGATTCTAATGTACACTAAAATTTGAGAATCACTGGATTAGAATATAGGATTCCTGGTCACTTGGACCAGGCTGTCCCTTTTTCAAAACTGAAATTCATTATTTTGGTCAACCAACTTCAAATATGTGCAACTGCTCACAGGATATAGTCAAAGATGATCCAGAGGAAACATTGATAAAAACCCATTATTCCTACAAAATAGTTCAAGTTCAAGTATAATTAGGAGTTTAGAATTGTCTAGATAACTTGTCAAATATTCTAGTGCCTGAGCCTATCTTTAGCAATTCTGATTTAATTGGTCTGGAATATGGCTTAGGCACTTACCTTTTTATAAAAGCTCCTCAAAACTTCTATATGCAGCCAAGATTGAAAAATTTGGTTTTTTTCCTCTTAAATGATGACTGGTTTTAAAAAAAATGATGGCCATTGCCTATTGTTTCATTATTAATGAATGCAGTCATGACAAGCTGGACTCATAGATTAGTTAATATGTGTTATATTATTCACGGACATAATTCAGTTAATAATTTTAAAAGCAATTATTTTCAAAATAAAAGATAAAAAGACCCTTATTTATGTGTGTGTGTGTGTGTGTATACACACACACATATACCTGTGAGTCTACACATATTATTTTCTATGCAATTAGTGCCATATATTTATTTAAATAAGAGACAGTCTGATGGGTTCAGAAGAGCATAGACGTATTTAGCTAAATATCTACTTTCAGATTTGGGTTCACTCTTTGGTGAACTACCTAGTTTCTAAGGGTCAAATTCTTCTCTGGAAAACAGGTAGAGTAAAGAATTTCATTGGATTACCTGAGAACTCTTTATGTAAAATACTTGATGAAATGAGTTGGACCACACAAATGTAAGTTATCATATTACTACCACAACTACCTCCACCACGGCAGTGCATTATCAGGACTGACCTTCCCACAACCCTGTGGAACTCTGAGAGTAGGAAGCACACTCATACTAATGGAGAGGCTTCAAAGGCCTATAGGGTTATGCTATAGGTCATAGCCAGTGTTGTAACCACCCCATACTGTAGCAAAATTAGAAAGAAATACCTCATGCTCCACTGAATTTAATTAATAAAATATCAAAAGGTATAAATGATCCTACTCACCTTTTTAAAAATGTTCATGCCCAGGTCTGAAGAAAGATCTGGTACTGCAGACCTGCGCAGATTGGTCAATGAAACCTTGGAAAAGGCCTCAGGGCTAAGAGATTTTTCTTCTTCATTACACTTCATGGTGAGATCCTTAACATGCAATAAAATAGACAATGATCAAGAACTTAGGGCTGTTATCCAAGTATTTTGTTACTGATATGTCACATTTTTAATAGGGATACACCTACTGTTTTGATATCTATGAAGTATCTAACTTGCATGTCTGGACTTTCAAAATCCAAATTCTACAACCTTAAAGAAGTATTTCATACTAACTTCTGTTTGTAATTTTCAGCACTGAGGCCATATAACCCCACATCCACAGTGATGAGAAAATAGAAAATAGATATCTCTTTTTATTTTTTAGTTAAAAATAATATTTTTTCCAGGGGCTGGGATTGTAGCTTAATTGGTAGAGCATTTGCCTTGCATGTGTGAGGCACTGGGTTCAATCCTCAGCACCACCTTAAAAAAATAAATTAAATAAAGGTATTGTGTCTGTCTTCAACTAAAAAAATTTTTTTAAGAATATTTTTCTATTTAAAAATTCATTAAAGGAAATAATTACTTTGGGCAGAATATCTACTAATAAAGCAGAGTATATTTCTTTTCCACTCTGATATTACTTATGTATATTTTCACAATATGCAGAAAAGAATTTTAAGCCCCCAAACTGTAAAACCCTATAAGTCAGGTTTTTCTCTATATTTTCAACACACAGTGTTGATGAGAAAGAGAGGAAGAACAAGCATTCAACTTATATTAGGCAGTTGTTCATCAGAAAGCAATTTTCATGGGGATGTCACCACATTAGTAAACATTCAATTTATTTCTCCAAACATCTATAATAAATAGTAAGACTATATATCAATAAACAATATTTCTAATGATGATACTGAAATACTGAAAATTTTTGAATTATGCCAAATCAGTAAAATGGTGGCATCCCATATTTTATGATATAGGTAATTGACAGAAGACGTGTCAAAGTCTTTATTACCTAATTTGATTACTCAGAAGACCTCATTTTCACTATTCTGGCTACACTAAGTCTTACACTACCATGGCATGTGTAAGAGGTGCACTTCTTTCAATGGTAAACAAGAACTAAACAATAGCAAAAACGTCCATTGATGAAAGATGGAAGGGAAAGGATAATGGCAACCAAGGAATCCACCAATCAGACAGCACTGGATTCACAGAAGAAAAAGAGAGCATGTTATGGCCAAAGTTGTCAGTTCAAATGACAATGGACAGAGTGTCTTACTTGGGTTTTGTGAGTGTTCACTAGTGAGGGTGCTGCCGCCACCATTGAGCTACTCCTGGGTCTGGGCAGGAGAGGAATATCTGGCTCTGGAGCCTTCTCTGGCTTCTCTTCCAACATATGCCGCAGCCTTTGTAGATAGTACATCAGAGACCACTGGGTGCCTTCTTCAGACCAGTGGGGCTGGAGTAGGCAGCGGAGAACAGCAACATCAAAGTAGGTGGCATAGCGGGATCTTTGGCATGGAGGTATCACCAGAGAGGCCCTGCTCCCAAAAGCAGAAAGAAGACAATTACCCTGGCAGTCAAGCCTTCCAAGGGGGCAGTGCGACATGGCTTATAGCTCTACTTTTCTCATTTTTTCATTTATTCATTTGTTATCTGTTGTTTGATTTGCTTGAAAATCCCAACTGGTCTTACTCATTTTGCTTTTGCTAACCATTTCCTTGAAACATAAACATTGAAAGAGTTTTGAAGAATGGGTAAAAATTAGCCAGGCAAAGTTGAGGTTGGGGCAGGAAGGTAAATCAGCAATTCCACTAGAACAAAACAATGCTTGCAATTGTTCAGATTTTTAAAAATCATGAGTTTGGAGAGGGAGAATTCATAAGCAATTAGTTTGTTGGTGAGTAATTTGGGTGGTAGGTAATGATGAGAGTCAGAGACATAGAAATAGTTTGTGTCAAGATGTTTCTTTTCTACTAAGCTATGAGGTTTAACTCTGGTAGAAACAGGAATGATGTTTGTCCTGTCTACTACATTGGGCTATTTTAATTTCAGTTGTGAAAATATTATGTAAAAGAAAAAGAAACTGCAAATGCTAAACACAATTTTACTATGAGAAAATGAGATCATTTTGAAATTCTTAAGTTATGTATCTATGTAAGATAGTAAAACAAATTTAAAAAATAACATGTTTCTGCAATTTTATTATTCAATTTAAACACTTGATATATTCATTACTTAGTGTTCGATTTACTCCTAATTAAAAATAGATTCAAATGATTACTCAGCATGACACAACAACATAAGCATGGTAGATGCAATGAACTATATGTTTGTGGCTCTCAAAATTTGTATTTTGAAATCCCAACTTCCAATGTGATGGTATTAGAAGGTGATGCCTTTGGAATTTGGAAAAGTAATTAAGTCATGAGGGTAGAGTCATATATATATATATATATATATATATATATATATATATATATATATATATATATATAAACATACATAGCTCTCTTGTTTTCTTTCTTTCGTGCAATGAAAAGACAGTCTGGAATCAGAACCTGACTGTGCTGCCACCATGATCTGAGACTTCCAGCTTCCAGAACTGTGAGAAATAAATTTCTATTGTAGATAAGCCACCCACATTAAGATTCTTTGTTACAGCAACCCAAACTGACTAAGGCATTAGTGGATATGTAGGATCATCCTGGATGCATATGATCCAGTCAGAATGACAGACAATAACTGACAAAATATAAACAGAATTTCTGGGATCCAAGATGGCATCTGAGTTCTAAAAACTACCACCAAGGACTTCCTTTTGAGCCATATGATGCAGAAGGACGTGTTTGTACCTTTCTCTCAGCTAACAAATATCACTACCTACACATGAAGACCTCTTACCAAAAATGCAACCACTGAGAGCAAGAACGAATTTCCTAAATTTCTCAGATCTGTATTTTGAATTGAAGATGTATGACTCCTGTTATGGTTTGGATCTAGAAATGTCCCCTGAAAAGCTCATGTTTTAAAAGCATGATCCCCAAAACAGCAAGGTTCAGAGGTGAGTTTTTAGGTAATGATTAGATTATGAGATCTATAACCTCATCAGTGGATTCATCCATTTGATGGATTAATAATTTGAATAGGCTACTGGCTGGTAACTGAAAGCAAGTGGAGGTGTGGTTGAAGAAGGCAGGTTACTGGGAGTATAGCCCCTTCACTCCTTTCTGACACCATGAGCTGAGCAGCTTTTCTGTACCACATCTTTCCACCATGATGTTCTGCCTCATCTCAGGCCCAGAGTGATGGAGTTGGCTGACAATAGACATGAACTGAGGCTTTTGAAACTATGAGCCCCAAATAAACTTTTCCTCCTTTAGGTTGTTCTTGTCAGGTATTTTTGTCACAGCAATGAAAAGGTGACTAATACAAATCATTAATGTTTCAAGAAATTAATTTGATAGGACACAGGTACTATGAACCTTCTAACTACAAAAAAAAAAAAACAAACCACTATGGAGTAAACTCTTGTATGTGTGATGAAATTTTTGTTTCACTTCACACATTTGTCAAGCGTAATTTAGTCAAATATATTTCTTACTGTGTGCTGCAGTACAAAGTTAAAGAAAAATTTAAAGACCTGGACCATGTCTAAAGCATTGTTATTTTCATAGCCTTTCCAGTTTCCTATTGAAGCATCCATACTTTGTTATTTCTATTCATATTAATAGAATTGTCTGGTGTGTTGAATGACAACTGCCAATATATATAATGGTTTTGAGTTTCAATGTGATCTTATAGTTTAATAGTCTTAAATATTTTAATTGACAACTATGGAACTAAATATAAATTCAAATTCAATCATGTAAGATGCTGCAATACTAAATTTTTAGCTGGATTGGCAGTCATATTGAAGAAGCTTACTACAATACCTTAAATTCTCATATATGTAATACCAGCATTTATCCTTTTTTGAGAAAGCTAGAATATTCTGTGAATATTGGTTTTGTGCCAACTTTGAATACATCATAGGCTCCCACAGATTCCGTATCTGCCACTTCTCATCAGCTCTATCTATGGATACCACTCGTCTCAGTCACCAACATCTTTCATCAGGTAGATTGCAATTACTTCCTACAAGTCTTGTTGTTGCTTACTTCTCCACTGTTGCTCAACTGCTCCCAACAGGCAATCCAATCAACCTCAGAATAAGATTTGAGCTCTTTGCAGTGGTCAACAAGACCTGTATAAGCTGGATGTGCTTTCCATGTTTGCTCTGATATGCCAGTTATCAATTATTGTCTTTCAGATTAAATTTACCTTTTATTTATTTATTTTTTTAAATATAGCCCCTGTTTTAATATCTTCTCAAATTCTCCAGCATACTACTTGTTTCTTTCTGAGACTTGGACTGATTACACCTCCAGAAGAACCTTCATTCTCCTTTCTACCTATTTCCTAAGAGGCTTTCATTATGCTCCCTTTCCCCGACCCCATTCCATTTCGTTTTCTTAATGAAGCATGACCTCCTCTAAGCTTATCATTTGTACCTGAGATAATATGAATCCTCTCTTTTTTAGTGTTATATTTTTGGATTTATAAAGAAAAGACAAAGCTGGCTACCAGCTGTGTAATTTTAGATCCTCAAGTCTTCATGACAATCATGTGACTTATGAGAGCCTGTGAAAACCATTATTTTCTTGACAAGATTTCTGTAATGAAGGCAGATATTAGCAGTTTTACAGAATTATTTCCCCCTTCAGACTTGCAGTAGTTATTTACTCTTTACTTTCTGCCCCAATTATTTTGTTACCAAATTAGATTATGGAATACCATAAATTCTTTCAAATCCCTAAAGCACTATTCCACATAAGATGCCAGTGGACCCTTCCATTGGAACCTCAAGGTGGATGGGAAGAAAAGAGGCTGTTAAAAATACAGACACCCACATTTTTAACAGCCTTTGTATTTTTTTTTCACCCAAGACTTCTAAACCAGCACCTCTGAGGTTGGGTCCCAGGAATCTTTTTATCTTAAACATTATCCTTGGGTATTCCTTAAGTATTCTAAATAATATTGAATGACAATTGCCCTAAAAAATATATGTTGTTCACGGTTTCTATACTTTTAGGCCAACATCTAAAACAATTCGTATTTGGAAGCTCCATAACTGTAATGGTATGTTGACAATTTCATTCCTGAGGGCACCAGATGACTAAACCTATATCTTTCCCTATGTACAAAGCTTATTTGACTGAAAATATTACTAACTGTACAGTGAAGTTCCATAGGCATTAACTACTTTCTAACAAAGCTTGTCAGTTCATCTGGCGATGGAATGCAGAACAGCAAGACTCCATGAACTCAAGGATGTAATCAGAGACAAAGAGCATGTTATATAACTATGTAATCAAAACTTGCTAAATAAATTCACATTTCAGTTGTTTAATATTGAAAGAGACTCAATTTTGAAAAAACTAAGACTTTCTGTAGCAATTATTTATAACTTGGAGTAACTCTGTTTAAGGTGTTATTCAAGTACTAGTTTATTTGACTTAAAGTGTGAGCTGTACTAGTTGGAATAGTCACTAAAAACCAAAAATGATTACTAAATATTTAGTAATCATTTAGGGTAGCATTGTCAGATGTAATTAACTGTTTTTTAACTGATAAATAATTTAAATTAACTAACTAATTAACATAAGATTTGAAAATTTACATAACTGCTAAAAACAGTATGGGGAAAACTCATTGCATGAGATGACAGAAAAGTCCTTTCCAACTCTGATATTCTATGACACTATATTACTCAGCAGAAAAAAATAAAAAGTGAAAATTTTATAAAGAATATGAACACAACTTTTCTTCTAAATGGTACATATAAAAATAATAAAGAGAAGCACACATTAAAAAGTTAATAATGTGTATTATTAACACATTATTAATGTGGACTTATGGATGGATTTTTACCTATTTTTCAATATTTTATACATTTAAGTAATTATCCATAATTAGCTTCATACAAATTTATATACATAGACTAAATAATACATTATGGTGAAAAGAGATTTTCAAAACAGGTAAGAATTGCTTTCATCTATTTTTCCAAGCACTATGGCTTTGGGAAACCAAGTTAATATTAATGAATGCTGGAAGATAATAGTAGAGAGCTTAGATGGCAAATAAGTACTCTGGAAATAATAGAGGATCTGTGGAGGCAGAGAACTCTGAAATCAGTCTTGACCCTATGCAGAATTTAATGAAGCATAAATTAAATCTATGCATATGGTAATTAAAGATGAAATCTCACATTAATTTAAAAGACTAGCTACCTGTTCACTGACGGCAGAGTTCAGAGAAGAGTGATCCTCAGTTCAATCAAGGTCAAAGCAAAAGACATGATGAATTGGATTTGTTTGATAAAAGCAAACTGCTTTTGTTGCTAGGATATTTGCTCCACTTTGTTATTAAAGTTTTCTCCATTTCTGATTAATACAGGATCTCCCCCAATGAGGGAACTTCTGAAAGGTCTATTTTGTGCATAGTCATATCCATGGCAACCAGCCACTAGAGCTAGCAGAGAAAAGACAACATATTTTTTCGAAGTGCCACTGATTCATGTCTAATTTATACATGTGGGTGTATGCATGCTGTGTTGATGTGTGGACGTGTGTGTCAAGAAATGCATAGATATGTCGATGGTTGGGTATAATGTCAGAAAACAAAAACAAAAACAAAACAATGTTCTTCCATAAAAAGGAATTTTGGATATTTCAGTTGGTTTTGTTTTTATAGGCAAATTAAATTGGAACCATTGTAATTTGATTTTTTTCAGAGAAAAGGAACATTATTTTCTGTTTATGTTTGTAAATTTCTAATTCTTACAATGGTTAAGAAAAATTATGTAAGAAATATAAGCTCATGAGTATTTTACAATCTCAAGATTTTATCTTGATATAAGTTTTTATGACTTAAAAAAATGTCAGGCACAAGCATAGTATAAGAAGTAAGATATTACTTATTCTTATCTTAACTTAAAATTTGAAATTCTAGAATTTGTATTAAATATAATTAATGGAGGAGGAGTGTGCAATAATTGATATGAAGAAAAAGTGGTCATAATAATTATAATACATGAATAATGGTAATTTATTTTCATTTTTATTAGTTGCAGCTGGCCTTCAAGATAACCTCCAATGATTCCTGTCTCTTGGTATTCATACCCTATTGTAGTCTCCTTCCATACCAAAGCAGGATTGGTTGGCATGATCCATACAATGGAGAAGTGATGGTATGTTATTTCTGAGATTGGGCTGTAAAAGACACTGAAGCTTCCGTCTTGGTTGCTCCCTCTCTTTGTTGGGTATTTATTTGGGGGAAAGCCAGCCAACTCAGGAATCATGTGACGCCCTATGGAAAAGCCCAAGGGTGAGAAACTATGGCCTCTGACCAACAAGTCAACTGAATGAGCTTGGAAGCAGATAGATCTTCCATCCCAGTCAAGCTTTGGAGGACTTTATCTCTGGCCAACATCTTAAGACACTCTGAATCACAATCACCTAGCTAAGTTGATTCTGGATTCATGGTGTTTAGAAACTATGTGAGATAATAAAATTTTGTTATTGCTGCTATTTTAAGTTAGTAAGATTTGGGATGATTTGTTATACAACAATTGATAATTCATAACGATTTAGGTGCAAAGATAAACCCCTAAGTTTTGGGAATGGCTGTAAAACCCTGAAGTAGGTGAATCAATAAAGACTTAGAGGAATATATATATATATATATATATATATATATATATATATATATATATGTGTGTGTGTGTGTGTGTGTGTGTGTGTGTGTGTGTGTATGTATGCATATATGTAATATATATATATATATATATATGTACTATCTATATATAGTACAACTTTCCTTGCACAGATTGTCAGTGGAACTTCTGAACTTTGAGGAGGCTGCTGACAAGGGTTTAATGAAAATAAGGAGGATGCTACTGGGAACTGGAGGAGGGCATCCTTATTACTTGGTGGCAGAAATTTTCTTGCTGTGATATGGAAAGTTTTTCCAAAATCTGCCTAACAAACCAGGTGATAGAATGAAAAAGATTTCCAAATACAATGTCAAAGATATCTTCTAGTTTCTTCTTGCTAATTATAGCAAGTCAAGATAAGAATATGAACTAAAGGAGAAATTATTAACAGTTAATCAGAGTGAACTTGATGATATTGAAAATTATCAGCTTTTCCTGATAACAAATGGTATTAAATTTATGAAATGACTTCCAAGCAAACAGAATATCTAGTGAGCTGCTGGAAAAATAGTCTAAAGATAAGGCTAAGGGTAAGCTACAAAGTAATTTGTATAGACTCACAATGAATGATCTAAGGTCATCTCAGAATATTGCTTCAGCAGACAGAAGTCCCTCTAAAGACTGTGTGTGTGTGTGTGTGTGTGTGTGTGTGTGAGAGAGAGAGAGAGAGAGAGAGAGAGAGAGAGAGAGAGAGAGAAATATAGAGAGAGATAGCAGGAGGGGGGTTGGGGAGAAAGAGACAGCAACAGAGGAAGAGAGGAGTTCTTAGAAATTTAAAATCTTGTCCTTCAATGGAAGTCCAAGACAGAGATGGAATTATCTAAAAGAGATTTGTGGGTATGGAGTTTGTCTAGTTTAGTGAACCCCAGGAAGATTCACAATGGACTCATAAAGTTTTAAAAATAATTATATCAACAAAAATACTTCTAGAGACAGTGCAAAAGGAAAAGAAGCTATTGTATCCCTAAAATTTTACCAGCAAGAAACAAGCTAAGAAAATTATTCAGCTGTAAATGTATGCTATCTTTCTCAGAAAAGGATAAAATCAAGAGCCATGACCAAGAGTGGGACTGAGTCCTAATCAAAGAGCGTCCAATGTTTTTCTAGCTTCATTTCAAAACTGCTATGAACCAGTGCCTCCCAATTGATCCCTTTCAATAGGCACGTCCACAGCAGTTATGTTATATTTGCTTCACTGTGGTATGTTGGGTGTGTTGGGTGCAGATAACTCATTCTTTAGTCCACAGGCATTTTTAAATACTTTGGAAACAGCACATATGTAACTGGATAGGAGAAGGCAATACTGATAGTCAAAATATTAGTTTGGAAACAGTTGCAGAAATCCAAGTAGGAAATGATAAGGCTCTGAATAATTGACTATGAGATTTGAGAGATTTAAGGAGGTAAAAGACTTTGTGTGCAGCGAACTTCAAGTTTTTGACAGGGTCAATAGTGATGCCATCTAGAAAAGTAGAAATGAATGAATAAATGAGTATTTACATAATACCATGGATTATTTACTCTAGCACTGTTTTGCATATGTTGATGTCTATAAAGGATCGGGTATTTTTCCTGAACTATAATGTTTGATCAACATCACCCCATTTTCCCCTCCTCTGAGCCCTTAAAAACCACCATTCTAATACTCTCTGCTTCTATGAGATTGTCTCTTTTAAATTTCACAAGTAAGTGTATCATATAGTATTTGTCTATGTCTTGTATATGTTACTTAGCGTAGTATCATGGAGGTTCATCCATGCTACAGAAAAGGTAGTTCTTATTGTTATTCTGTGTCCTAAGTAATTATATTTCCTCCACATATGATTTAATTATGTTCTTGATAACTTTGAATGTCATTTTTGTCATCAAATAAAATGAGAGCTTTC
The DNA here is from genome assembly GCF_964194105.1 of Spermophilus citellus. Lineage (NCBI taxonomy): Eukaryota > Metazoa > Chordata > Mammalia > Rodentia > Sciuridae > Spermophilus > Spermophilus citellus. The sequence goes on along the minus strand of NC_138192.1, from coordinate 110,170,792 downwards.
TGGGGGCGGGAGTGGTCATGATAGTTACTTTTGGAATAAAGGCAATATGGGAGGAATTTGTATATCTTCCAAAAGACTGCAGACAGACCTTAGAGAAGCCACCCTTAATTCTCATCTGAGAGTGTTCACAACGTATGGAATCTTCCCTTGGGTGTAGGCAGAACCTCTGTCTTGCTCATAAGCAGCAGAACATGGCAAAGGTAATGGGATGTCATTCCCATAATTAGGTTACTTTATATGACAAAGGTGATCTTGTCACTCTGAGTTTATCTGGCATTATACAAAGACCATGAACAAGCAGACTGGAATTACAATTTCTAGTCCTTGCTGGTTTCGAAAAAGCAAGCTACCATTATGTGAGCTAGCCTATGGAGAGGATCATGTGGAAATGAACTTTGGGTAGCCTCTAGGATCTAAGAGCAGGTGCAGCCAATATCCAGAAAGAACACAAGGATCTCAGTCCTATATCACAAGGAGATGAATTCTGTCAACAACCCAAGGGAGCTTGTAAGTGGATCTTCCCCTATTCAAACATTTGGGGAAATGGCAGGCAGCCCATGGTGACACCCAGGTTACAGGATGCTGAGATCCTAAACTAGAAGAAACCCAGCTAAGTTGTGCCTGGATTTCTTCCAACAGAAATTATGAGGTAATAAATGTGTTTTGTTTTACTAAGTTTGTTGTAATTTGTTATGTAGCAGTAAACAAAACAAAACAAAACCTAATACAAAAATCATAGAAACCACAGAACAAATTTGGTCAAATATAAGGACACTGCACTAAATAGAGCTATCTAAAAATGAAATAAGAAATAAGAAAATACTAAATTCCCTATTGTTTAAAATCTTCAAGCAGTTCAATGTCACTAATGCATCAGAGAGATGATAGGAGATTGGATTACTCTTATCATAGAGTTTCTTCCACATTCATGTGTAATTTCATTGAGAAAGAATAATTGTATATATTCTATATCGATGGCATACAATGTGATTTTTTGATGTACATTTAGATTGTGGAATTATTAGATTAAGCTAATTAGCAAATCCATTGCTTCACATATGTATCTTTGTGTGCATGTAGAGAAAACATTTTACATCTACCCTTTTAGTAATTTTGAAATATTCAATACATTATTATTTATTATAATAACAAACTACTGCTCTATGCAAGAAATCACTAAAGCCTATTTCTCCTCTTCTCCTGAAATCTTGCATCTTTTGATCAACATCACCCATTTCTCATCCAAACCCCTCCCCAACCTCTGATAACCACCATTCTACTTTCTAATTCAATGAGTTCATCTTCTTTAGTTTCACATATATGTGATTTTAAGTACTCATCATTACTATTGACCTGGGACGTAAATGAGTGGATAAACAAAATCCATTTTACTTACTACATCACCAAGGTTGCTTTCAATCTTCATATTCTCACCCAGCAGATGATTATCTAATTAGGTTACTTGCTTTAAAGTTCCAATAAAGATGCAAAGATAAACACACTTTTACATATCATTTTTAAAGCATAACATATAGTTTTGGGGTTAAAAAAGGAATTGCATTTATAATGCTCTGTGTTTTCAATAATTTTAAGATCTTTTGAAAACACTGTATTCATGTAACTTGGACCTGGTTCCAGATGGAGGTAGACTGTTTAAAAATTATCAAATGAAAAGGTAAGCCAGATACTAGGAGGAAATATCTGTGAACCTTTTCTTTTGTTGAGAAAGAATTTATATCCAGAATATACAAACAACTTTTAAAATTCAATAATAAGATAACCCAGTTAAAATGTTGGCGAAAGTTTTGAATAGATGTTTCATCAAAGAAAATCTTTGAATGGTTAATAGGCACAGTAAGATATACTTAACATCATTAGTCATTAAGTAAAAGTAAACAAAACCACAATCAGATCCCATTTTACACCCTTTTAAATAACTATAATAAAAAACACAGACAATAACAGATGTTCCCAAGGACATAGAGGCACAGACTTTCAGAAGTCACTGGGAGGATGTTAAATAATGGAGAGAAGGGGAGGGGAGGGGAGGGGAGGGGTGAGGGGACAGTGGAGAATGGGATAGACGGAAGAATACATCAGTCACTAGAAAGGCAATTTGTAAATCAATGGAAATGTAACTGATGTGACACAGCAATCTGTATACGGGGTAAAAATGGGAGTTCATAACCCACTTGAATCAATCTGTGAAATATGGTATATTAAGAACTATGTAATGTTTTGAACAACCAACAATAAAATTAAAATAAGATAAAAAAAATAATGCAGCCATTTTAGAGAACAGTTTGGTGTGTTTTTTAATTAAACATGAATTTGCCACACAACCCAACAATTCTACTCATGACTATCCACCCAACAGAATTGGAAACCTATGCTCACATAAAGATTCGTAAGTGAATGTTCATATAAGCAATATTCATAATAGACAAAATATCTATTGACAGATGAATAAAGAAAATGTGATAGATTCATAGAATGGAATATTATTCAACAATAAAAAGGAATGGATTACAGACACCTGCAATGATATGGATAAACCTTAAAAACATTATGGTAAGTGAAGGAAGCCAGATGCAAAAAACAAAACAAAACAAAAACTATATTATTCCACGCATATGAAAAGTCTGGAAATGCAACCCCAAACAGATGGAAAGTATAATAGGTGTGAGAATGGGAGTGACTGCAAATGAATACAAAGAACATTTTTGAGTGATGGAAATTTTTAAAAATTGAATTATGGTGATAGGTACACAGTTTTGTAAATATGTTAAAATAATTAAAATAAGCTTAAAACAGGTTAATTTTATGGGATAGAAATTGTATTTCAATAAAGCTATTTTTAAATGCCTACTTTTAAAATACTACCCACTAGACTATGACTTCATTTGGGAGCAGAGATATACAAATGATCTTAGGGTCTCTAGTCCCTTAGGTGAAGTGGCAAACTTCACGAATCAATAATTTAGCAGGGATTAGGAAGTAGACTAGCTCTTTTTCCTGGGGAGGGTGTTTGTAAGCAAGTTGGAATATTTGCAAAGAGCAGATTTTATACTCCCCACAAACTTTAACCTCTTTAAATACAAGGATCTGATAGAATAAAGCATCCTTATACATTAAAGCAGATCCTTTAATATCTCTGCAACACAATCTTTTGATAGCATCATTGGCATTTCTGCATATAAACATTTAAAATAGCTTCTAATTCAGACATCTCATTAAATCAGATATGTCTTCCCACTTCCACCCTGGTTAGCTTAAATGAGAGGCATTCATATCACATTTCTGCAATTAATAATCTACTTATACTTTCGCCCAGAATATGTATACGTAAAGCATGCACATACATATTTTAAAGAGCAGAGGATATGAAAGTAGCTAAAATGCACATTTAATTCTTGGCAACCAGGAATACATTTTGTCTCAAACATTGCAATCATGTACCTGGAATGTGATGGGCCTCTTTCCTGGGAAGTTTGGGAGGACAAGCTTCCATCAAAGGAGTTTCCTCGGTGGCAGCCTGAAATGGTGGCCTTGGGTGAGATAGAATCAGACTGCAAAGTTTCACAGACCACCTGGAGTCCCTTTTGGAGGTGGAGACATGGAGACAGCAGATTAGGTTTTGTGTTTTTTCTTTTCTTTTTTTTTTTTTTTTTGCCTTCAGGTATATCCTCTAAAATTACCTCCTATATTATGTACATAGTTTCTTTTCATCAAAACTAATTATAATGTCATAGACAGAGGTATTTTTGCCTCTGTTGAAAAGGAAATGGAAAGACTTCTAGAGAGCACCTCTGTCATTCCAAGCATTAGGCTAAGTACTTTCATAAATTTTATTTCATTTTGCCCTTGATTTCTTTCTTTTTTACTTTTGTATCCACTATCTGTAGGAGATTTATGAGCCTGACAATTCATCAAAGATATACTCAAACTGAGAACTGAATGGCAGCATGAGGCTGAAGACCAGCACCAATTTAGCAGGAAGTAATCAAATTAAAGCTAGCACATAAGAATAAATTGTAAGGTTTATGTTACATCCAGAAATTTAAATTACATATGGCTTATAAATTTAATCTGAGATATCTATCCATAGGTTATGGATTAAATTCTTTGCTAAAGCATAAAGATTCTCAAAAATCTATCATATTAATTTTGTCCTTACACTTTCTATTTTCATACACAAAAGAAGTCATAATTTAAGAACAATTTACAGAAAAATAAATACAGCTAGAAATTTCATGAAACAAGTCCTCTGAACTTGATCCAATGTACATATGGTGAGTACATCATATGTACACTATACAGGCGCTTTACCTAAAAATCTGATTAGGTGGTTAAAGCTGCAGTCAAGTTATGAGGTTCTGGATTTGGAGGGTGGTAGAGGGCATAGAAAATAAAAAGCACATCTTAGTAACATAATGAAAAGAAACACTATGACTCAGCAAGAGATCAGGAGGATTATATAGAAAAAGTATGAGATTTACATATTTCACTGTATTTAAGATGTCATCTCTTATAAGACATGCATTATTTTAGGCACCATAGAGTTAAAAAGGTACACTGTTAAATAAATTAGGACACTTGGTTTATTATCAGTGAGGACTTTCATTTTATACTTATTGAAAGAGCTATTTTAGACTTATATAGGCATAGTGTTTCATTACACATCCATCCTATGTATATATGAAAGGAGTGTATATATATGAAATAAATTGGTATAGGTATTCCTAACATTTCTTCATGTTCAGAATTTTTAACTGAGAGTTGTTTATATTTTTTCCAAAGAACAACTTCCTATGTCAAGATGTGTTATTTTGTAGAGGCATCATTTCTCAAGAGTGTACCACAATTCCCTCTGACATTCTTGCAAGTCATTGACCCTGATGCTGCAAATTTCAATGCTAGAAATGACCAAATTCAGGCTGCACAAGATTGACAACCATATCAAGACTGCCACCAGGCAGGGAGATAGTAAGAGGTCAAAGATTGTCAAGTACACTCAATTTCAAAGATGTTAAATGTGAAAAATACATAAACCTTAAAGCACATAAATCAGTGTAAGAAATTGTTCAGTAAATGGCAGATATTCTAGGACACCAATATTTCCAGCTTAGAGGGTAAGAAGATAAATGATGATATTCCTGACAGTAACACATAGGTTGAAAAGGGGGTCCAATTTCTATGGAAGGCAGCAAGTTGCACTTTGCACATGTTGAAATGAAAGTGAAGGCAGGTCAACTAATGACATGCTACATTAATAGCAGTATACATTTCCATGTGGCTTTCATTTCCCTGGCCTTCACTTCTTTCTTATAAGAACCAAATGTGACAAATTTGCATTGAATTACATTGTTTTTTTATCCTGCATCTTCTGTTTATGTGGATAAGTTATGACTTTTCATTAAACTTCAGATTCTGTAATGGATAGGATTGCATCTTCTCTCTCCTTCCTACTCCCCCACCCTAACCCCCTGAGACACTATTAAACCTACATTAGAGTTACCTAATAAACATTACAGGATTCAATAATTGAGAACAAGATGATATTTTATTTAATGTGAGATGAATAATGATAAGAGTGTTATATACTAGCCAGTGAGATAAAGCACTACTTATCACATACTAATCATGGAGATAAAACAGGAGTCACACAATATATTTTTTCAGCACTTCTTCATTTTGGAGAGATGCATAATATTGATTTTCATACTTGACTGATAGAAAACCTGAGGCTGTTAAAAATTTCACATTTAGAAAGGAGGGCTCTGAGCTCAGTAGTATGATTCTAGAACTTAAGTCTCACCCTCCGCAATACACTACACCAGAGTTCCTTTCTCTCTTCTTACAGTTACAATAAACTAACCTCTCGGTGTCTTGTCTCCTGATTTGGTGATTCACAGGTCAGACTTTGACTGTTTATAGGAGAACTTCTCTTGGCTGGAAAGATCAAAGAAATTCCATCACGAATTTTATAAGATTCTATGTTCATTTTATTTCATAAGTTCATTTCATTCCAATAAAAAGCCAATTTAACAGATCATTGTCACCTTGAAAGAAGCTGTTTAATAAAACATGTAAGAGAAATTAAATAAGGGATTCAAAATAATCTTAGCACTTCTAGGTTATCAATGTCAATATTTATCAACCTAAGTCTAACTCAGGTTGTGATGCTAAGAAGTTGGGAATACTAAAAATAATTATAGATAACATCTACCTAGCATATATTATCCACAATTTCTGTTCTAAGGATTTTATATATATATATATATATATATATATATATATATATATATATATATATATATATATTATTGCAATCCTTTCAATAACCCTGTAATGCTGCTATAAAATTATACTCATTTTACAAATGAAGAAACTAAGGCACAGGAAGTTTAACTTGCCCATGGTCACTTAATACTTACATGAAGGCTTCAGCCCAGGATGTCTGACTCCAGAGTCTGTTTCAACTACTACATTAAGCTGCTCCTAAAGTAATGCTCAAATCCCTCACATCTTGACCTCAGAATGAGGATCAGTGGGAAACTAAGATGGCAATACCTCACTTGAGTGCTGAATAGTCTGGCGCTGAGAAGGAAAGGGATTTGCCAAGGTCACCAGGTACCATTGCTCTTTCTGGCCATGCTGGCTAAACTAGGCTAATGCACTCTGATGCTGGCACCATTTCAAGTGCACAGCATTAGACACAGGGGAAAGAAAACAACCACGAGCATCATCCAGAAGCAAAGGCAGGGTGAGGTGAAGAACCCAGATGTTCATGGAGGGGCATGGTTTCTTAGTTACCTTTGTATATCAAATAACAGTGTGTGTGTGGTGGGGGAGGGTGTTCCAGTGCTTGGGATAGAATCAAGTCCTTGTACATGCTAGGCAAATGCTCTACCACTGAGCTATTTCCCCAGCCCCAATTTATATTTTAATCATAGAGAGAGACAAGGCTGGGTGAAAGATGGTAGCTCAGTGATTGAACACTTGCCTAGCATGTATGAGGCCCTGGGTTTGACCCCCAGAACTGCAAAGAGAAAAGGAAAGAAAGTGATAAGAAGACTTAAAAACATTAAAAAAATTAAGTCTCTTTAATCAACATGCCATAAAGATGTGGTTTTTTCACTAATAATTTTGTTACATGTGAGCATATTTTATTATTTTTGTCTTAAGTCTACTTTTTTAGATTTAAAAAACCCTCTTACATCTATTCTATATTTACTTTCCAATTATTTGAATCCAAAGTAACCTTATTATATACACAGAATCTGAAGTAGATTTTTGGGTATGACACCTTTACTGATTTAGTTCTTTGATGTTTAGAACTATGGCAGGCTGTCACTTTTGAATTGGTATTTCAAACATTAATGTTTTGTATACATGTAAGTTCTGAGATTAATCTACTTTTATAATTTGAAAAATTTAACTCTCCTTTTGAATGATTATATTGACTACTAAAAGCATCCTACCAAATATATGAATAACATGGCACTCCTTGGTTATACAATTCCTTAACATATACTTTGCAAGGTTGTGTTAAATTATAGGGAGAAAATGTATATAAGAGCATGCTTAGAGTTTCCTTCTATTTATAGAGAGTCCTTTTACACGCATAATCCTCCATTGTCTGCACAAAAATCTTACAAAACTAGCAAACTAGACACACACATATTTGTGTGTATAAGATGTATGTATGCAAATATACATATATGTGTGCATATATATATATATATATATATATATATATATATATACACACATATATATTTCTGTAGATTTTTCCACATAATTAATTTTTAAAAGTTTTAACTACTGTTGCTAAAAATAAGGTTGGGAATAGAACAATGGAATCTTTTAAGCACATACTATAAAATGGGTACTTAATGTACATTCTCATTACTGTTTACTAAGATGCCCTGTAAAGTGCATTATCATCTCTATTTTACATTAATGAAGACAGGAAAGTTCAGTTACATATCCTTAGCAAGAGACAGACTTGGAGGAAAGTATGAGCTTCCATGCATTTTTTAACCTCTCCTGTTGTGCTCTTTCTGTAATTCAATAGCACAATCTCATTAAATGACTCCTGAAGTGAAATGCTTTGATAGCATCTACTTCATCTACCATGATAATGATAAAATAATAATTATAATAAGAGATACTGCTTACTCATTTTCTGTGTGCCAGGCAGTCACTGTGTTTTTAGAACATCTTACATATATTAACTCATTGGTTCCTTACAATAATCCTGTAAATTCTATTAACATGATGCTTTAATTCCCATTTTACAGATGAAGGAACTTACCCAAAGTCACGCAATAGAAAAGCATGAGTCCCTGTTGGATATGAATAAGCCCTGTACTTGGGACATCCAGATACCGCCCCCAGATGTTCTTATTCTAAACTTCTTAAGGGAAAATCATCCCACCACCCTTCCTTCAAAGTGTGAAGGAATCACAAACCTGTAATGATGTTCCTGATGGGTTTTACCAATGCTGTGAAGCCAGAGACTTCCGGCTGCCTGTGCTCCCACATAGGCTGCCATATAACAAGCCCACTGGCCAATCGGAAGGTGAGGTCAGATTCCTGGGGAGAGAAAAATCTGTCTAATAACTGGTTTGTAAGAACTGGTTAGAGGAAACAACGTATTCACAAGGTTATTTCCTGAATGGGTTGATCTGCCAAACTTTCTTTGGGTAAACCAATAACCCTAAGCTATCACTGCAATCACTGTGGAAATCACAGTCATCTGCTTTAGGCAAAATAAATAATTAATCAAACTGTAGCTTTGGGCAAAGCATAGAATGCACAAATTAATGTTTTGTGTTGGCAACAATTTCAAAAGTCTTGGTGGATCTCTTCACTGGAGGTTGTCATTATAATTCCTCTTAATTATTTAATTGTCCTCATTTTTCCCTAATAAGGCAATATCCTCACATCCTGGCTATTTCAACTTTCTATGCTTCAGTCCATTTCTCCTTGCATTTTATGGAAGTAGGTAAATATATTTTAACCCTTTGTGGTGTGTTATTTTGTTCTTTTAATAATCTTTAATTCCTTGAGGGTAGGGACAGATCAAGCACCCTCCTTCCTTCCCACTCCAACATCACAACTCTTAATACAGCACTAGGAATTGTGGACACAATAGAAATCCAATAGGTACTTGCTGAATTAGACGGACTTTACAACCCATGTTCACACGACTTATCCCTAGTTAAAGGTCTCTTCCAAAAACATATTCTCTGCTTCATCATTATGTTATTTCCAGAGGCTGAGGTATTTAAAATGTAATCTCACATTGTGTAAATCCAAATACGTGGTGTTGTGAGAATGCATCTTACACAACTCAGCCCCTCAAAGAAGTTGGAAGCAGAGAATGTGATCACAAATTAATGAACACATCTGAGACCCAGGAATTCACTTAGGACCATGATGTATAACCTTGCCTTGCATATTGCAATTACTTGGGGAGCTTTTAAGACATAAGCATCCCAGGTCTCACTTCCCTCCCATACCCAGACCCATTAAATTAGAACCTCTGTGAGGTTTTCTAAAGTTCCCTGTGGTGACTCTTACATGTAGCCATAGATGGAAGCCACTGAGCTAGAAGGATAAGAGCCTAGAAGAAATTAGAAAATAGAAAAAGAAAAGTGATTCTACAAATGGTGAATCAATGTAGTTGAATTTCAAAGCATCTTTTGCTGAAAACATTGTTAAAGTCCTTGAATAAGTTCACCCACACTGGCAGAGAAAGGGCACTTCTGCATCACTGAAGACCAGGCTGGGGATCTGGCAGCATTAGCAGCAGAGCCCCAGCAGTACCCACAATGGGAAAAGCCTCCAGGGTTCCCTGGGAAATAACTGGGATAGCTCATGAAGCATCTGGTCTGAATTCATTCCACATTTATTCCACAGATATTTATAGAGCACATACTATGCGACTGGTACTATTCTAGGTTGTCAAATACAATGGAGAACAAAGCATGCAAAAAATCCTGCTCATAGTGCAAAGGAGAAGTAAAGCAGGTAAGGACATATGTCAGAAAAGGTGTTGATATCTTAGGAAGGCCAGGAAAGCATAGCATTCCATGAAAGAGGACCAGCAAGCACAAAGGCCCTAAGTTTGCACAGTGTCAAGAAGCAACCAGTAAATTGTGAGTCTGGAATCAAGAGAATGAGAGAAGAAGGGTTAAAAAAATAAGATCAGGGAAATTATCATGTGTCAGATAATTTATTTCCTAACAGGACATAGTAAGAGCTTCAGCAATTGCTGAGTAAGAAGGAAAGCCACTGAAGGATTCTGAGTAAACAGACTGTCATGACTGGAAATGGGTTTCAATAGGTTCACTCAGGCTATTGAGAATAGTTTGAGAAAGAGCAGAGGTGGAAAGAGAGATAATTTAGCAAGCTATTGTTATCATCTAGGTGAAAGATGGTTAGACTAGGGTGCTAATACATAATAAAGTAAGAAATGGTAGATTCTGAACTCATTTTAGAGATCTACCTACAGAATTTGCTAGCTGATAAGATGCAGAATGTGAGAGAGAAAGAGGTACCAGGATTTGGGGCTTTGAGATTAATGAAGATGAACAAGATGAAGAAGAACAGGTTTGGGGATTTCAGATGCATGACATGTTAAGTTTGAGATGCCAGTTAGATTTTCAACAAGAGATATTAAGCTAGAAACAAATAGGTCTGAAGGTTAGAGGAGGGTAACCCACATTTCCTTGAAATTGCCCTAGGGAAGTCTGCATGATATTATCCAGCAAGCAGGGAATTACCATTAAGCAAAGCTTATCAGATTTGTCTTCAGAAAAGCAGGAAACCAAAGCTCAAATGACCTGGTTTTAATGATATCTTAGTTGTTTTTTTTTTTTAGCTTAATCCTTGTCCATGTTTCTCATAATATCAACACAAAAGTAAAACTCTGATGGACATTGCAACAGGAAGTGCTAAAATCTCTGGTACTAAAATTTCTTGTACTAAAATTCTAGCTTTTAGCATATTGCATCTAACGGCATTCACTGTCATCATTTTGTTTTCTTGATATAACCCCAACTAAATTGCATTTTTAGGGGGGAGGGGTACCAGAGATTGAACCCAGAGGCACTTTACCACCAAGATACATCCCCCTGTCTTATTTACTTTTTTATTTTGAGACAGGGTGTCACTAAGTTACTGGAGGCCTCACCACTGAGGCTGGCCTTGAACTTGCAATCCTTCTGCCTTAGCCTCCTGAGTAGCTGGGATTATAGGTATGTGCCACCACACCCATCTAAATTGCATATTTTTTGAAGACAAGTCGAGAACTTCTTCTGAACATTTCCCTTTGAGCATAAATATATAATTGTTAATTAAATGAACATTATTTTCACTTTTTCTAAAAAAGAGCAATTAAATTTTATCACTCTACAGATTTGAATGTATGCAGCATCTTTGGTCTCCTCTTGTGTTGGTATGTTCCTGTGTAAATTGTTTTAAGTTGGCTGAGTGCATAAACTCTGAGACCCTAATTTTTCTTCCAGAGTCTTCTAGAGTGGGAATCCAAGGCTATGTATCCACACACACAACCAGAAACTCAACATTTGGAGAAGACACTTTTCAATCATTCAAATAGTTGTAGAACAAGTAGTCTAAAAAGGTCCTGAGAAAAAAGAGAAGGTGTAAACACTGATGGGTGGAATCCACATCTCCACATTTCAGATGCTTTTTGCTTTCCCCCAGGGTCTGTTTCTAGGATGTCATGAAGCCATTCTAAATGTTCTGGCTGGTTGCTTGGAGAGATTTAATGGAACAACTATTATTTTAAGTTCCATTTTAAAGTTGTTTACTTCACACATAGGGATTTAGTTAAAATCCCCCTGCAGGCATGCATTTTGTTTTATTTCCTATTGTTTCTCCATTACTAGTGCCTAGATAGAGCACTCAAGAAGTGTTCCTTGAGGGATGAGTGAATATTATAAAACTGTGACAATATTGACACCATATTTTAAAAAGATTCTTTAACATTCATCATTTTTCACTGATAAGATTAAATTGAGACTAAAGGCAATCATACACTTGATTTTCAGATTGTTGATTTTATGTGAACTTTTTGAGCTAATTATAATTTTAAAGGAAAGGAAAACATACATTCAGTCATATGCCGTCTTACCAATGAATGAGTCACTTAGAGTTATTTGCTAATTGGTGAATTCATTCATTCAACAATGATTAAGTACCTACTAAACACAGATACTACATTAGCTACCAGAGATACAATGATAATTTTCACCTGAGAGAGATAAAGAGATAACGATAAACAAATTGAGTACAACTGTGATCATGCCCCTGAAATATCATGGAAATAGAGGAGGAGTAAGGATGGATCCCTAATGATGTTCTAAAGGATGAATAGGAGTGTTCTAGGAGAGGGGTGGAGTTTGAGGACATTCTAGGCAGCAGGACCTACATGACAAAAGGCTTGAAAAGAACCGTATTATATTCTTAGGAGGCTCTAAACATCTGAAGCTCTAGGAGAAGTAGACAGATACGTCATACAGGGCCCAGTGTAGCAGATCTCATTACTGGAATTTTACCCTCTGTATTTTGAGAAATCAACAAATTATCATAAGCATGTTGGTGACATGATCAGATCTACACTTCAGATAGGTCATTTGGGTGTTAATGTTGGATTTTATGAGGGAAACAGGAGACTGTGCATCCATGGAGAAAGAAAAAGTTCCAAGAAAGAGAGACACTTAGGTTAAGGTTGTAAATAGGTATCAAGAAGATGTGGTGAGTTTGAAAAATATTTAGGAGAAAAAAATGGGTGGGAATGTGTGATTAGTGGAATGCACAGATAAGGATGAGATTATAAGTAAAGGTAGTTTGAGTTTGTGTGAAGGATCTGAAATACAGAATATAGGGACAAGGGCTCCACCAGAAAAAGTCTGAAATGCCCATAGATGAAGTGAGTTGAAAATCTGGTCCACAGGTCAAGAGAAGAGTCTGCCTTGGATATGCAGAATTATGTGATCTCAGCCTATAGGGCACAAATGGTAAATGATTGGGAGGGGGGTTTTCCAGGGAAATGATAGAGTAAGAAGAGCAAGATGGCCATACGTGGTGGCATGCCAGTAATCTCATCTACTCAGGAGGCTGAGGCAGTAAGATCACAAATTCAAGGCCAGCCTGGCAACTTAGTGAGACCCTGTCCCAAAATTTTAAAATGACTTTAAAATAGGGGATTAATGAATCTCAGTGCAGAGTGCCCCTAAGTTCAATCCCCAGCACTCCAAAAAAAAAAAAAAAAGAGCAAGAGAACCAGGATGCATCTCTGGGGGACCCCAATATTAAATGGACAGTCAAAGGAGATGTGGTCTAGAAAAAAGAGGGAGCAGAAATACGGATGCAAGGGGAATCGCAGTGTGTGGTATCATGAAGAGAATTAAAAGCTTCAAGGGTAGTTTCAAGTATAGCTGAGGTTTAATGAAATAAGGATTGAAAAATACAGATGAGGTTCAGTAATTCAGACCTTAGTGGGGGAAAAAACAACAACAACTGCAGTACAGAAACTTAAGAAAACTTTGTAGGAAGTCAGATGGAATTGGGTTTGAATCTCTCTTTGGTTATTAACAAGCTTGTCTATTATCTCTCTGAACTTCAGCTTTGGAGATAAAGGTACTCACTTCCATGTGGGTGGTTGAAAATTGGAAATGATGTGTGAAAACTGCCTGCCATATCATAGAGGCAAGCAGAACAACTGCAAGGAGTTGAGGAATAAATGAAGGTGAGGATGCGGAGACTTGGCTTCATGCCTTGACTGAACTTAGGCCTCCCCTGTGAGGCCCAACTTACAATACTGTGTTGTAAGTGCTGAGTGGGGACTCACGGAGTATAGTCAAGCAAAGGACTGACAAGTGTGCAGTGCCCTGGGGTTGGAGAGCACAGGTCTGTAGAAATACAAGCCTGGATGGCCGTGTGGTTTCCCCAGTTGCACACCTTTGTCTGCAATAAGAATAGAAAAGATGGTCTTGTGGTAGGAGTTTTGAAGGGCAAAGGACATTGATGGTGCTGGTGAGGGAGGGACAGTTCATATGAGCTTATATCAACATGGAAAGAAGATAGTCTTCTGCACAGTCTGATAATCAGCAGGCAAATGGGGCACAGAATTCCCTTCTGCTCACTGCCTGGGGACACTTGCTGACACCTGGAATCACTTGCAGTTGTTGTTAGAACTCAGGGAAGCAGGGATGTTACTGGCATTTAGTGAGTAGAGGACAGAGATGATGCTAAATATTCCATAATGCATGGGCCAGTGGACCAGGACAAGGCATTATCTGGACCAACATGCCAACTGTCCAAGACCAAGAAACTGATCTGGAAATTGTACGTTCCCTAGCAACACTGAAAAAAGCAAATACCTCTTTTTTAAATGGAAAAAACCTTGTAGCAAAATTTATTGACTAATACTTTTTATTATCCATAGTATCTAGAACAGTACTTCCCTCCTAGCAATGGCAAAATGATAAAACAACAATCATGCTAGTAATGTAACTCATAATAATTATTTATTTTGTATCAACCACTGTGCAATACTGGGTCACAGGTAAATGTGGGTATTTGGGACAAGATTTTCCAGCTATCTGTAGTCTCTCCTGAAAAAGGATCTCAATGTCTCTCTCCCCAAAATACATGATGCCAACAGCAATAAAATATCAACAGTAAAAACAACTAGTCTTTCTGTGTTTCAGGCTGAGTATTAGAACTTACTGAATTCTCACAATGTACTATGAATGTATTCTTAAGTCAACTTAGACTTGAAAAAAGTGAGATTAAATAAATTAATTGCTTGATGTCATATGGTAGGAAGCAACCAGCTCTGAATTCAAAGACAGTTTTATCTATTTCCAAAACGCAAACTTCTGCCATGTCTTTCCAAACAAAATTATGGCCATTCTGGGCATGCCTATTTTTCCAATGTGGGTGGTATTGGTTGGCACATAGATGTGTTCAGGGGCAATGGGTTCTTCTGCCCTCTCCATTTTAAAGACTGTGTGCCCGATTAAAATTGCCTGGTTTTAGCACTTGGATCAGCTTCTGATAATCGTGTGGGTTTTCTCAGTGACTCACTCATTAAACACTTACTGAGAGCCTCATGTGCCACATACTAGTCTAGACACAGTTGTGACCTGGACAAGCAGAATGCCTTCATGCCAGGACTGCTGTTCAGGTGGGCATGATGGGCAGTTCACATGTACACAAACACTGATAGTCATTCCAGGTAGTGGCAAGTGCTATAAAAGGGGAAAAGGATGCAATAATATATTGGTGACACAAAGGTGGTCAGTGAAGAACTTTCAGAGGTGTTCACATTTGAATTGTGAGAAATTTGATGAGAAAGACAGGGCCATGTGAAAAATCCAAGTAGAGGATGTGGATGAATGTTTCAAGCCGAAGAAAAAACCAGTGCAAGGACTTGAAGACAGGAATGAGCTCATCAGATTTGAGGTGAGCCCACAGTGAGCCCAAAGGTTAGTGAACAGGAGAGAAACTAGTGAATGAAGGGAGAGGCTCCAGAGAGGGTTTGGGTTCCGCAGGTTCCATAGGCCAGGTAGATGGTCTCATTTAAAGAGAGGCTTTCCATTAAGTGTCCTTTTAAAAGATTTTTTAAATAGGATGTTACAGGTTTTAAAACAACAATTTGACTTAACAATACCAAAAATTTAGCATATTTTATTGGTAATGTTGCTAGTGTATGTGTTGCTTTTGGGGAATTTATAGGTAGTTTGAAATGGATTCCTATCAGCAATGGGACAGCGTCAATGGGAAATGAACTTTTTTTTATTTTTAGAAAACTAAAATGAGTACAAAGAATCTCTAACCCACTCCCTTTGTAGTGATTGCTTATCGTCACAACCCCCTTCATATGTGCATTGCTATCTTGAATATTTATTCATTAGTGTCATAATATTCTACTGAAAGATTAGTACAGTACATTCCTTCCAGTGTGGTGCTTAGATATAATATGATAGGTGTGTCTTCACACAGTTCCATGCTTTGTTGGAGGTATCCACAATTTCATGCAATTAGGGATTCAAGAGATTAAGTAACATCAAAAATAGGGTCACCAGTTAGACAGTGGTAGCACACTGATTTCAAGTTATATTGTACTTTCCAGATTCAGCAGTAGATGGATATAATTGTATTTTAAGACCATTGGTTTTCATGTAATCCCATGTTTTGTATTTTATACATTAAAGATATTTTAAATTGCAATTCTTAGACTGAACCTGTCAAAAAGTCCATAGCACATAAAAATTTTAAGCTTCAGCTTTAGACCCTGTATTGTAATGAGGTAGTTACAAAATGTTATAGAAATACCGAGAAGATTGGTGACAAAGTCTACATGGAGAAGGTCAAAGGAAGAGCTTCATGGATATGATGATACTGAAGTTAGAGTCTAAAGGACCATGAGGAAGAGAGGAGAGAACAAGAGCAGAGCAAACAGCAAGAGCATATTCAGGGAATAGTTCCAGTGGCTCCCAAGGCTGCATCATGAGGGGGCCAACGGGGGCTGACAGTTGGTAAGTCAAGAAAGGGACTGAAGCTCTAGGTCATGCTTGGTCTTATACACCATGTTTAATAGGTTGGACATTATCTTGAGGCAGATGGAGAACTACTGAAGATTGGTAAAGGATATATGCAGATTTGTGTTTTTAAAGTAATGTGCAGAAGTTTAATCCCCAAATCAAACCCTCTATGCCTTGATTTGCTGTATGACCATATGAAGATATGGATAACCAAATATGGAAATATCATTCGAAGCCCACTCTCACCTTGACTCCATCCCACCCATGCCTAATGCCTGCATATTGCTCACCTTAATCCTGTGTACCAGAGGAGCAAACAGAAACACAAAGAGCTCCACAGTAGACATGGAATTCTGGAAGATCTTCCTCCGGTTGTTCTCCTCTTCATCATTGGAGCTGCTCTGGCAGGGCTGACCTGGAGAACCCTGGTTTTCAATCTGGTGGATGAAAGCGCTGCTGCTGCCACCCCAGCTAGAGCCTCGGTCTGTGCCCCCAAACCGCTCACTGTTGCAGTCCTGGGGAGCCTCTAGGAGCATCCAGTGCAGGGTGTGAAGAAGTTTGGTCTCAGCGACACCGAGCTTATCTTGGTGGCCTGAATTGGACAACCATACAGCCAAGAAATAGTAAATGCTGACCAGAACAACGTTTGGTCTGGGAAGAATATCTCTACTTAGCTCTGCAGCTTGATTCCCCAGAAGACATTAGCATTTCTCTACACATCTAACAACTACCATCAGCTGGGCTCATTCTTGTTTGGGGGGCTGTCTTGTTGGCTGAAATCTCTGTACAAGAGCATGCTATATCATTTAGGTAGAATCTGATATTATATCTCATCTGTCAAATACCCAAACATATTTCTAAGCAGGTAACACAGTGGTTAAAATATAGACTCTGGAGACAATAACCATTCTATTTTAGACAACATGACCTAGAAAGGCCCCTTTATAGAGATAACACTTGAGCAGAGGCCCAGATGAGGTCAGGGAATGGGATGGAAAAAAATGTGCACTCTAACATGGGATATGGCTAGGACATAGTGCCAGATGAGAAAATAATCTTTATGTACACACACCCACATACACACACACGGGCCACTACAAAGCTGGGGAAATGTCTTCAATAGTCAAATTCATGAAGTGGTTGCTTGAAGAATTGGGAGGTCGAAGAGGAAACCTCTAGGTAGGACTCATCTTGGACAGATGAGAGTCATTCACTTAGAACAATTAAAAACAAGAGTCAGTTCACTGGTAATATTGAAATAACGATGGTACTAATGTGAGTAGAATTTTGAGAATTAAATAAGATGATATGTGAACAGTGCATGGGATGATAACAACCACTCAATGAATGGTTTTTTCTTTTTTTTAATGAGTATTGAACACATAGGACAACAATACGCAATAAACAAGTAATGTAGGAGCACCAACCTAGCTTGTTCCGGTTGGAAAGCAGGGTTGCAGTACAGTGGAGAACATGAGGCAAAGCAGCTTGCACCAGTTCCCATCTGGAAATGCTCTGGATGGCTTCAGAAAGGGCTGGAGAGAGGCCATGCAGCTTGTTTTCCACCAACACTCGTTCAAAGGACTGTAGATTTTAAAAGAAAAGCATGTAAAATAATGAATTTGAGATTCTGGTTGGTAAAAAGTAGATATCAAGGTACTATATAACCTAGAAGACACAAGTTGCTGGACCAAATTCCTTAGGGTTCACTCACTTGCATCTTACACATATGTTGACTACACTGGATCAGTCATGAATTCCTATTATCTGCCCATTTGCAGGCTTTTGATCCAAAGATATGGCTTGAATTGTTAAATGATAATCATTTCTGTCAAAATAAGCTTCCTATAACAGAGATGTATTTAACCTTGTGAGATTTTTGAACATAATATTTTTTAAAATGTTCTGAGTCATCCAACAGGCCTGTCACAACTGCAGACCAAAATGAAATGTGTTCTGCAAAGGTGTCTTGAGAGACAGAATTTATGTCAATTTGTTCAACAGGTGTTAACTAAGCACAACTCTGCCAAGCAATCTGATTTTGGGGTCACTGATTTATTCCATGTCCCTAGCAATGACCTGGCAGAGAACACTCCTTAACTTAATACTGGAACCATTTAAAAAAAAACCCACTTCATATCTGTTGAATAGAGAAAGAGCAGAATGAAGAAAAGGAGGGAGGGATGAGAGAAGCCATCTTGTCTTCGCAGCTTATAAAGTCTTCTATCCCTGCCAGGGATGCTCTCAGAGATGAGACACCCTAGAACAAGTAACAAATTTGATCTACTCAGGTTTTTTTGTTTGTTTGTTCATTTTGGTTTTTATTTTTATTTTGTTTTGTTTGAGGGTGGAGGAGAATATCATTGTAAGGCATTGGAGAATGTAAAAATATCAGATATTAGAGTAATGATAATGAATATGTAACTTCTAAGAATATGTTTGATACCCCCACATGTTTCAGAACCTTGTGTAATTGTCTTGGACAAGGATCATAGTACAAGACCCAAGTGTTCTAACTGGATGACTGAGGCTTTGATAAGAAGCACAATCATATGTAATATTTGTTTTTCTTGAAGAAATGAAATAAAGGCCTTTAGATATGCTGGTGATACAGATCTAACTACTTTAAAATTCCTCAACTGAAGTATTCACTAAGTAAAGGATGAGTGTGTTAGACACTAAAAGATTCTAAAGAATTTATATAGTCTAATGAATATACTAAAGAGGATGTGTTATGTATTTCATTTTATTCTTAAATGCTACTAATGTAACTTTTTATAATTTGTTTTAAATGTTGTTTTTTAGTTGTTGGTGGACCTTTATTTACTTATATGTGGTGCTGAGAATGGAACCCAGTGCCTCACACATGCTAGGCAATCACTCTATCACCAAGTTACAACCCCAACCCAACTTTTTATAATTTTTTAAACCTTGAAAATTGTTTTTCATATGGATGTCTAAATACCTCTATCCCTATCTATCTACCCATCCAAAAATGTAACCACTATTTGATATTTTGTGGCTACACCAAAAAATGTAAGACATGACTTTGCTAAGAACAGAGAAAAATAATGGTTGCTTTAAAATACTGTAATTGGCAGCATAGTTTTAAGAAAGACTTAGAGATTTCAACTTTCAAATTATTCTAATGAGTCAAGTACAATGAGAAGTTCCATTAACAGGCCCATATAAGAAAGCTACATTTAAAAAAATAAATATCTATGTGGCAATTTTGACGGACAGGAGACTCAATAAAAATGTTTACTTGAGTATATGTGTGTTTCTAACTCTCCTGTTGGCTTCCATCACAAGTCAGTGCTCCTCACAGAAAGTCATCCACGTAGCTGTTTTTAAACATGGATGGCAATATCCAAAGGGGTAGGTTTCTACTTTCACAATATAATACATGAAATGTCAAGGCATTTGTAAGAGCTCTACATTTTAAGGAAATCTGTTAAAATCTATTTCAGTTTTGCTTCATGATATCACATCTTATTTTTTTTTTCCATTTATAAAATGGGACTTTGTAAGGAAATGGGATTCTCTTAGAATCTCAAGACAGGTCACATTGTATAAATATTAATAGCATTATTTTCACTTGTAATAATTTTATATTATTCATTTTCAAACTTCCAGAGTATATGGCAAACATAAAACAAAAATGTCTATTATTGTGTTCAAGTGGCTCATAGCAATTCATAATAGGAACATCCACTGTATAATAATCTCGATTTTGCTGATGACCAATGTAACATTTCACACATGCCTTGGAAGGTCCATGCCTGGTTCTGTTGTCTCTCTGCCCTTTCTTCCAGCACTCAGTTCCTCCCCACCGTATCCCTCACTTCCCCATTGGGTGCCCGTGTCCTCTAGCTCAAGTTCTCCCTGCTCTTCCCTCACTATGGTATTCTCTCTCCCTTCCTTCATGTCTTTGCCCAAGCATCGCATTAGTAGTTAAGTCTTATCTACTCTCCCCTTATAAAACAAACCCCTACTAAGGTGTTTCCCAATCCTCTTTGTTGCTTTTTTTTCCTCCAGTGCTTATCACCATGTGGCTTATTATTTATGTGTTTTATTTTCACATTTGTTTGTGGCCTGTCTATCTGCCACCCCTCCATCCCATCAGTAGAATTGTGTCTGGCACAGAGTAGGTGCTCAATAATATTTACCAAATGATTTAATATGTGTAGTCAGTATGATTTAGTTCTTTCTTTGGGTTCAAATCACCACACAGAATATGAAAATAAACATTTAATGGTGAAAATCACGTACCACACAAGAAGCTTCATATTGCTTCCCCAGTTTAGGCCTCAAAAATGCACTGAAAAATTAAGGGAGACACTTATTATAAACATGAGCAAAATTATTATTAAAGAATCCTTATGACACATTTTTCAATGAACAAGACATGGAGCTATGAAACTCAAATTTCATGCTTCCTTATAGCTGGTTAATGAGAAGGTGTTGAACAGCCGAGTACACTTGCTTTTACACGTGTAATTCCGTATATGAAAAAGACGTGAATCTCTACAATTTTCCAGATCCACTCTTATTCTCAAGACTTTTACCTAATCAGATTCTATATTGCCAATGGTCAGAAGTGGTGCATGACTCTTGTGCACAGTCATATTAACAACTGAAAAACGAACACTCTGTGGATCATGACTGCCAGGATCTAATTTCTTATCCGATAAATCTCAATAATAATAGTAATAATAAATAATAATAAATAGGGGAACCTTCTTTGCTCTTTATTGGAATAGGTTTCAGGCCTGTCCAGGGTGGGGGAGAAATCCCTTATCAAAATCCATTCTCTTCAGGGGCTTTTACCAGAGAGATTACGCCAGCTGAATCTGGGCAAAAATGGTTAACAAGTGGGCATAACAAATATCCACCGAACAAGAGCCGGAAAACAACAGGTCACCAGGCTGGAATTACAGCCGGAGATGGAGGGGGAATTGGACGCAGGAGCACAACCAGTCATAATTATCTTCTCTAGCCATCCACCCCCTCTTCCCAGACTCTTTGCCCTCCCACCCTCTAAATAATGTATATATTTATTCGAAAACTGCCAATCTGCTTGTCGTCAAACTTCACTGAATTTTTTTTTTTTTTCCCCAAATGCGTGTTTCTAAACCGGTGCAGAGGGCTGGCTTTCCAGCCCCAGAGAGGGAGCTGCAGGCTGTGGCGCGGCCTCAGCGGCAGCGGTGACAGCGGCGGCGACCCCGCGGCCCCAGGAGCGCCCCAGCCCAGGGCGCCCGCGGCGCGCCCTCTGCGCCCCTCACCTGGTTTGGCGCCACAGGAAGGTCTGGATGGGCAGCGGGATGCCGCGGCCGCTGTCCTGCTCCTGGCCCTCGGAGCTCTTCCTCTTCACCATGATGGTGGCTCCCGGGAGCCCTACTGCAGGACCCAGCGCCGGCTCCTCGCTAGCCGCCGCCTCCTCCTCCTCCCGCTGCTCCCCCCAACTCTCATCCCCTCCTTCCCCCAGGCAGAGCCGGCTCTCTCCGCCCTGGTCCCCCGTCTCTCTCCCCTTCCCCCACCCCTCCCCGCGCGTGGAACATGGCTGCGGGAGGAGGGGAGGGCTGGAGGCGCCGCGGAGCGGGGAGGGGGGCGCTCGGAGGAGCTGTCCACCTCGCCGCCCCCGCGCCCGCTCCTTGCTTTCAGCACCTCCCACTGTGGACAGCGGCCCGCGCCGGGCGGCCCAGCCGGAGAAGCGAGTCGGGGGCAGGTTGAGCAGCAGGGGGATGGCCGAAAGAGTCCACGCTCCGCATGGCACGCGCACGCCAGTCCCCTGCGCGGCCTCTTCAGCATCCAGGATCCGGCTTCCCCCGGTCCGAGCTGCACCCCGGGAGTGTCCCCTGTCCTGCTTCCCAACCTCTGCATCCGAAGAGCTGTCGCTGTCTGGGGAGGAGGAGCTTTGGAGAGCCGCAGAGCAGTCACTAACCCTGGCATCATTCGCACATCTAGCAAGGAGGTCAGGAGTCCACCCTCGGGGTTTAGCAGGAGCAACTCACGAAAATCATTAGAAGTGTAAACCAGGAAGGAAGGCAAGCTTGGCAAGTGAGAGGACGATTGAAAGTTCTCTGGTGTGAGGATTTATTTTAAAATGGTAACCACAAGAAGTTAACCTTGCTTGTTTTGCCAAAGCAGAAACACAAAGTCCCCCCAAACTAACCAGTTTTGGGTACCCGTTCATCGCAAATTGAGGAAGAACATTTGAATCAATCTATGCGGGAAAAATGGCTTATTTTAGCCCTTTAAATACATTGGATGATCCTGTTCACTCCAGTGATGCCTGCCATTTTCCTTTAGTTTTAACAGTCAAGGGTCTATGCAGTTTATGGTTGGATTAGCTTTAGATGAACCATCTAGCAGTAAAACAAGTACAGGTAAGGTGAGGCAGGGTCAATCAGTCTTATTAAAAACCCAACAGTAGGGGCTAGGGTTATGGCTCTGAGGTAGAGCACTTGGCTAGCATGTGTGAGGCCCTGGGTTCCAGTTCCAGCACCAATATAAATAAAATAAAGGTCCATTTACAACTAAAATAAATATATATTAAAAAAACAAAAACAAACAACCAAAAAACCTCAGCAGTATGGATCCATCTACCTGCAAACAATCAAAATAAACATAGTTATATACCTTTTTGAACAAAGATATTGGTGTAACCCATTAAATGAAGAATCAGACCCCATGACTTCATCTCAACAGATATAAAATGATATTCCATGTAGAGTTAATAACCTGCTAGCTACTCCATGTAAATAAAACTATATGATATATATTGGTGGAAATAAGCTTTTCATTTACTTTCTTGAAGTCATCTTTTTTTTTTTTTTTTTTTAAATCAGGGATTGAACCCAGGGCAGTTCACTGACTGAACCACATCCCTAAGCCCATTTTTTGGCTGTGTGGCTAAGGCTGCCCTTGAATTTGCCATCCTTCTGTTTCAGCCTTCTGAATGCCTGGGATTATAGGCATGTGCCACCGTGTCTGGTTTGAAGCCATCTTTTAAAATGAATCTCAAAACATGGATCTTAAAAAAAAGAATCTAAATACAATTTATTCAATGCATATTTGTTAAGTGCATTTTATACACCAGCCATTGTGCTATGTTGACTCCTGCTTCAAGCAACTCATAATATTGAAGGGAAGGCGCCTTACACACACGCAAAGAGAAAAGTTTCATAAGAAAAATGTAAATGTCTTCAGTCATGTAGAAAAAAAGACAGAAAATTCAGGCAGGAGTCCAATAGAGATAGACTTTGTATGGTAGGCTAAAGAGTTTGGAAAGACGCTAAACAAATGAAATATAAACATCATTTTCTTAAGCATGATTGACATGACATGGCAAGAAGTCACGAGAAGGTTGTCTGAAATAGGTAAAAGGTATAGACAGAAACACTACTTTAGAGACAGAGAAATATTCTAGGAACCTAAATCAGGTCATGATAGCAGAGTTACAAATAAGGATGTGAGTTTGAGTGATATTGCAGAGATAGAATTAGTAGGACTTGATGGCCAAGTGGACATGAGAAAGAAACATAGAGAGCAGAGTTGTTAAGAGATTAGATCTTGAGCCAGATGATTTTGACCCTTGCCTTACTACTTACTAGATACAATCCCCTATGCAAAATCTCCACATACTGGTATCAGTCCCACAGAGATGAGGATAAGATATTAATACTTATTAAGAATTTAAGAGAGTTCCTCATCTATAGTAACTCTTCAGAAAATATTAACAGAAGTTTAAAGTTTTTGACTTTGAGCAACTGCAAAAAAATACCAATCTTATTTAAAGAGAAAAGGTGATAGGGAGAGCCATGTTCTTATTTTTATGTGTGTGAAATGGGACATTATAACTTTTCCTTGATTCTACATTGGGAATCCCAATAGATATTACCAAGAGGCAGCTAGAAATATGTAAATAGAGTTCAAATGAGTTAATGAGATGTGGTTAACTTTCTATAAAAAGTAGTTGAATGGATTCAACTACTTTTTATAGGGAAATATGGAAATATTTCTCTATACATAGGGAATATATGGAAAGAGAAAAGGCCCAAATTGTAAGCATAAGGAACATCAATTTTAGTCTACTGTCACAAAAGAGGCGAGAGCATAGGACAGGACAGTGGCATAGGCAGAACTCTAAGATGGAACCCAAGATTCCTACCCCTGGTGTACACACCTTCTCCTAGTTATTCAGTGAAATTCTTCTAGGTGTTACTATGAAATGATGTGTGTAAACTTTTGTCGTATATTCATCATGACGGCATAATGCAGAAATTTAATTATCCTAAAAACCCCATGTGCTCTGTCTTTTCATTCTTCTTCCTTTCCCACTTCTTACCCCTGGCAGCCATTGATCTTTTCATTGTCTCAGGAATTTTGCCTTCTCCAGAATAGTATATGGTAAGAATCATACAATATGTAGCTTTTTCAGTTAAGTTTTTGACTTAACAATATGATTTAAGTTTCCTCCATGTTTCTTGGTATCTTGATAGCTCATTTCTTTCTATTGTTAATAGTTCATTGTATGGATGTATCACACTCTGTTTATCCATTCACCTATTGCATGACATCTCAGTTGCTTTCAGTTTTTGACAACTATGAATAAAACTGATGAAAACATTCATGTGCAGGTATTTTTTATGAAAATGAGATTTCAACTCATTTGGTTAAATACCTAGGAGTGTGATTTTTGGATTGAATGGTAAGAGTATAATTAGTTTTGTAAAAAACTACCAAACTGTCTTTAAAATTAACTGTACCATGGAGTTTTTTTTTTTTCTGGATAAGAGGACAAACTTATGGGCTGAAATTAAAGAGTCATTAAAGAAAGAAAAGTTAAGGATATTTGGTAAAGGCTACAGTTAATGCACAAGGTTCTGAAGGAGACTCTATCGCATGCACAGCTGAACTAATTATCCTTTGATGGCAGAATAATTTCTATAATGGGACATCAAAGGGGAAGAATGAAAAAGACTAAATAGAAAAAGAGTATAGATGAGACTACACAAGATTTCAGGCTTGATGGCAACATCAGCTATAAAGTAATTGCTAGGGTCATTTCTAAGAACATTATTTGATAGAGAAGGAGCAGGGCACTTGTCAGAGAAATGATTAATAGCAGATAATGTATATTGAATATGTATTGAATACTTGTTATGTGTCCTGATCTGTTTCAAGTACATCAACTAATTAAGAGAAAAATCAGTATGTGAAGAGGAAAAAACTGAGAAACAGAAAGGTTACATAATGCAGTACATGATGAAGTAAACTGTAAAGTCTGGCTTGTAAGTTCTGCCCTAACTTTGCACTATAATACTAAGTATTGTGTAGTCGTGAGACTTTGTAAGAAGTGCTATGAGTCACATAAATGGAAACTGCTCAAGGACATAGAAAATAATTGCTTGGTTGATGGTGAAAGTTGAAGAAGAGCTAATGTCCCTTTCCATTCCTGAATATCCTTGAGGCTATGAGTCATCTGGAGGTGGGAGAAGTCTATAATAAGCACTGTCAAGATCAGTTTTCAAAATAACATGTTAGTGGAAAATCAATATTACCATTATGGTATACTCCTTATATACCCACTTACACTACCTCCCACCCCCACTTTTTTTTGTCTTTTGGAAGGAAAACTGACAAAGTGCTTTATTGACACTACCCTCTTTCATATATTTCTTTTTAAATTTAAGTGAACACTGTTGGAAGAAAGTTGAGGACTAGTTTTTGTAGTCAATTTCAATACCCTAGTCAATGAACCAACTCCATCTTTTAATACCTTTATTTTATTGTCAGTTCACTGTGCAAGACGTTGGGTTGAATATGGAGCTTTCCTAAAAATGATGCCTGGTGATGGGGTGGGCTTGGACCAGAGGAGATAACAAGTTACTTGATCTTAGGAAACAATGGAAGTAAATTACAAGATCTGGGCAGATGTAGCAAAATGAATGTCGTCCCTGAAGTTTATCCTCTCTTCCTAATGAGAGGACACATTTTGATAGTGATCTCCTTGAGAAAATTATTTTGCTGGTCTTTATTACTCCCTATTTTCATATGTCTGGGTATCAGCCTAAATAGAATTTCCTTGTATACGTTGGTTTTATTAACCTGCCTAATGTAGTCCTTCATATTCTGTCCTATAAATGTTCTACTAATTCTTCCATTTTTTACTTTATGAGTCCATCATTCTCTGAATATATCATTTTTATTTATTTTACAGTTTTCTTGTGCTCAGCGTAGAGAATAGCAAGGGAATCTATAAGTTATCTAGGAATAAGTGTAACAAAAAATATTTGGTACCTTTTTGGAAAAGTACAATAAATTGTCTAAAGGGTCTAAAAGCTTGCAAAAATACCACATTCCTGGGTAAGAAGAATCATTTTAATATAAATTAGAGCTCCATGTATCACTTATAGGAAAAAATTCACAGCACAGTGTTAAATGAACATAAGAACTTGAAGAATGATCTTATGGTATAATATTATTTTTCTTAAACGTTTAAATTATGCTGAAGAATACTATTCATCTTATGTATATGTAGGCATAATTTAATGAAAACATGTTTGGCAACTATCCTGGTCCAGCTTCTCAAAAAGTAGAGTTTGAAACAATGGCTTGTGTGTTACTTTTTGGGAAGTACAGTCTAAGTAGGAAGAATGAAACAAAAACTGGTGGAAAGAAAACTAATAGTACAGTGTATAACAAAGTGGTACTTAGTTTGTTGATGCACCATCCTTGGTAATGCAGATGATCACTTGATCTGGAGACCCTCTCTAAGAATCTCCTTCTCAGAAAAGTGTGCCCACAGAAGGAAAGGATAAGAGTTTTTGAAGATTTGGTTTGCCATTTGGGGTGTTGTTTCTTCCACATTCCCTGGGCACACATGTGTGGGTTCAGAGGGAGTCCGACAACATCTCTACATCAGTACCAAATTTCTGAATCATTATTCAAGGTGTGTGGCCAGGGCATTAGGCAAGATGAAGTTGGCAAGGGCCCCCAAAGTATTGGTCTTTGCAGACCAATACTAGAGCTGGAATAATTGGTCACTGGCTCCAGGGTAAGACCAAGAGATATGAAGTGGTATAAGAAGTTCAGTGATGATAATACTCATTTCAAGATACTTAAGAGCAATGACCTTGGAGCATGATTTCTTGGATCCAAAAATCAGCATTGTTTATCACAACCTATGTAATGGTGGGATTGTCACATAACATGTCTGGGAGTCAGTTTAGTCAGCTGAAAAAATGAGAATCAAGTAGCTATTTTGTAAGTTTGCCATGAAGATTAAATGAGTCAAGGCATTTTCTGGTTTCTACTGTTACATAACAAGTGATTAGTCCAAATCTTGGCAGCATAAAACAACCATTTTATTGTGCTCATTATTTGTGAGTCAGAAATTTGGGAGGTCTCAGCAGGGCAGTACTCATTTAGACTCTCTCATGCTGTGACAGTAAGATATGCTTAGGACTGTCATTATCTGAAGATTCGAATGAGCTATCTATCCAAGACAGCTAACTCACATGGCTGATGGTTCATGCTGACAGCTGAGAGCTCAGCTCAGACTGTCCACTGGAATGAATATACATACATGCCTTTCCTGAGTGTCAGCCTCAGGGTGGTTGGACTTTGCAGCTCACTTCACTGAGTGTGCATCCCAAGAGAATCTGGTAGAAGCCATGTGGTCTTTTCCAATCTAGTCTCAAAAAAGTCATGGGGCAACATTTCTGCTGCAGCCTATTGGTTTTAAGTCATTAAGGTAAGAGAAAGCAATAAAGACCCCAAATCTTAAGGAGGAATATCAAAGAAGTTGCAGGATTATTTGCTTATTTATTTATTTGGATAAGTTCTTTCCAAATTGCCCAGACTGGCTTACAACCTTCAATCCTCTTGACTCAGCCTGTCCATTTTCTGAGACTACAGGTATGAGATGTTGTGCTGGCAGAGAGGTTTTAAAATAACACTGTATAGATAACACATTTGGAAAAGTGCCTGTTCTACTAAATCATTAGTATTATCCTTTTCACCAGATGACATAGCCTTTTAGCCTATCAAATGAACTTCTTCTGTAAGTTAGTCCTCTTTTTCATTTTGACTTAATGTTGCAACCCACCATGCCCCTTCAGAGTGACACTCAGGAAGATGGACAAACATTAGTGCAGATAATTGACAGAGCCCTTGTTATATAAATCTTCTAGTTATGTGGAGAGATGGCTATAACACTTCCATTAATTTTACCCCCAGCTGACACCTTGTTAAGGTTTGTTAGTCAACACAACCCTGAAGCATGGGGTTATGTGACTTAGCATCATACTCTGGTGCCTACAGAGCATGGGAAAGGATGCCAGATGCTGATGTTTTTAGGAAGCATTTATTTGAAATTATTAAACGCCATCTAGAATAGGTTAGATTTCTGCGTTAACTTTCATTTTAATTGTTTCACCAGAAGAATTCATACCAGCCCTGTAATTCCTATCAATTGTCTTACAATTCTATTTCAGGAGTATGAAAATCTCTTTCTTCTACAGAGATTTAAGAGAACAAATGAAATGTGTACATTGTACTTCAGGTAGATTTAACCTTTTAAAGTTAAAGTTAGTTGTTCTGTGTTTTATAAGCAATGGCACGTTTCAGTGACACATAAGTTATGTGAAAGTTTCACAGTGTTGGAAACCACATTTTCTGACTCACTGAGTTTTCCTTTTCACTTAATTTTGGTATGGCTTGAAACATTTTTAATCTTAAGCTTTTATTATCTTGCACATTGCCATATTATGATGATGAAGATGTGTGAGTTTTTACTTCCTATTCTGTTGTAATGCAGGTGACTTCACTAGGTGAAAATGCTGAACAATCCCTTAGAAAAATGATATTTCAATTTATTTTTTTCTGGAAGTCTAGAAAACCTATTTATTATAATCATCAGTGCACTTTAATTTATAAAATAATGGGTTTTGTGGTGACGATTTCATACATGCACATAACATGGTATCCACCCTCCCTTTACCCTCACTTACCCACCTTCCCCCTCCCCATGGTCTCCTTCCCCTTCTCTAATGGTCCCCCTTCTACTTTCATGCCATCCTTTTAAAAATCTATTTTTCTCCTTCCTTGCTTGCTTCCTTCCCTCCTGTGCAGTGCTGGTGACTGAACTTAAGTGTCTAAACATGCTAAGCAAACTACCACTGAGCTATATTTACAACCCCTTATAGAAATATTTTTTAAGGGCTGGGGATGTGGCTCAAGCGGTAGCGCGCTCGTCTGGCATGCGTGCGGCCCGGGTTCGAGCCTCAGCACCACATACCAACAAAGATGTTGTGTCCGCCGAGAACTAAAAAATAAATATTAAAAATTCTCTCTTTCTCTCTCTCTCTCTCTCTCCTCTCTCACTCTCTCTTTTAAAAAAAAAAGAAATATTTTTTAAAATTTCTATTTGCCATCATTTGTCACAAGAATGACGAGACTCATATTTTCTGAGCATCTAAGCCACTTCTGCGCAGGGGCTAATTTATAAAAAAAAAAAAAATGTTTATTTTACAAAGTATATCATTTTAAATGTGGAAAGGCAAAAATGTGCACTTAAGTATTCTATTGACATTTTCTATTCATGAAAGGTTGGTGTGTGTGTGACTGCCTAAAATTTCCAAAGTACTTAAATTAGTGAAGAGAGGCCTGGGATGCTGGGCTGCCCTATGAAATCACCACTGAGAAGCAGATTTGCTGCAGTACTTCCTCCCTGCCTCTCCTCAATCCTTAGGTTCTAGTGAGCATGCTCTCTTCCAGAATGGCAGCTTCTGTCCATGAATCAGCAGTGGGGCAGAGTGGATACCCCAGAACCTGATTCCCTGTAGCAGAGAGCTTTCTCTGTTCCACAGTGAAAATGGCTCTTATTTCTTGCATCCCAAACTGTATCTGGGAGTCTGCTTGAAGAAACCCAAAAGTCTGAACATGGGTGATACTTCCTCCCCAGAGGAAAGTAGTTTAATCTGCAGAAGCATTCGCAACTTGCTTTGACATATGGTCAAATTATGACAGCTCATTGTCCTCCCTTTTAAAGAGAAAATGATACCTACTGAGACAACCAAAGAAATATATAGGAGTTCCTGGCATTAAAAATACAAGAATGACAGAAATAAAGTGAAATATGATTAAGGAGCAGTAAGAACAGTAAATATTAATAGTTTCAGAATAATTTTTCTTTACTTTCAGCATGATCATCTCTACAGATATAATCAAGATCATGTAAACCTTCCCAATACCTTTGAGAAATTTCACGCTGTACTTCTGAGTTATGGATATATCAAGACTCATCTCTTCTCCTGTTACCTGATCCAAAGTGTGGTCACTTGAATAAATATCCCTTTATCTGACTAAGAAATGAACCGCACACTTATTGATCCTGGTGCTGATTAATTGGGTTTCTAGAAGAGGTCAGGGAGATTTTTTAAAACTAGTGGTTCTCAATCCTAGTTTTCAGATCTTACCAGGGGAATTTTAAAAACATTAATTTTAAATGCTGCTCCTGATCAGTTAGAATCTTTGGTGGAAGGAACAAGATTGAGTACTTGTATAAAGCTCTGCATGTGATTTATTGTACAAACAGGATGAAGAACCATTGCACCTTAGTCTGACTGAAACCAAAATAAATGTACAGTAGGAAAAAAGCAAAGAAATAGCCCAGCCTAATGTATTGAAGGAACAAAATAAATAATTATCTGATTTTATTATTATAGTATAAAAAGGGGGCTACATGAAACTGAAAAAGAGAGTAAACAATTCTAACTGTTGTATCAAAAAGTTAAGCAAAACTTTATTAAGAGGAAAAGCAGAAAAAAGTCTCCAAAAAACATACAATGTGCTCATTTCTGCCTTCAAGCCTTTGATAAACATTTGGTCATGGGATAATCCTAGCCCAAAAGAAATTTCATGGGCTGGGGATGTGGCTCAAGTGGTGCGGCCCGGGTTCGATCCTCAGCACCACATACCAACAATGATGTTGTGTCCGCCGAGAACTAAAAAATAAATATTAAAAATTCTCTCTCTCTCTCTCTCTCTCCCCTCTCTCACTCTCTCTTTAAAAAAAAAAAGAAATTTCATGATTTATAATAATCAAAGTTCTCTAACTCCTATGAGAAGTAATTCAAAACCCAGTTTGTCTGCTCTAAATATTTTGTCTTATTATACTCAATACTTACAGAGATAGGCAGTATTGATGTTTCAACCTTTAAGAGCTAGTTTTTTTTCTTTTTATCATTGTCACAATCTTATGCATGAATATACTTAATTATTCTTCTATTCCTTTTCCAAACCCCCTGGACCTTTATAGACTTTATACATTATATAAAGGAAATAATATTGAATGGATCAATCAGGGTGTTTGATTTGGAGCTTGGTTGGAAGGGAGGTCCATTCAGACTAGGTTAAATGGAGGGTAATATTGCAAGGAGGAGAACCTCACAGACTTGGAATTGTGCCCTTGTCTCACTGAAGAGAACTTGTGAGTGATACAGGGTGCAACAAGGACCACAGCAACAACTTACCTAGAACTCCCTGTCCTGTGTGTCAGCTATGCTCTGAGGACCTGCTCCTTTCGGTCACTTGGCCTCCCCGTTGCGCAGCCTAGGATTTGTTGCCTTGGCTTATGGAGTCCTCTGTGGCTTGAGGTGTGATGGAGTTAGGCATGGAACTTGTGTTCCAAACTATGATTATTTGTGGCGGCAGGGGCTATGGAGAGAGGGCAAACTCATTCTAAACCTCTGTGAGTCCTGCAGTGAGTGACAACTCCAGGCCAGTAGGGTGGCAGAAAAGGTATCTGTCTCCTCTTTGCTAAAGTGAAGGGATCTATCTGGGAGTAGAAAAAAGAAGACTGGATTTGCAGTTAGAGATCTGCATTCAACTTTTGGCTCTTTTTTTTTTAAATCAAACCATATTTTGTATAATCTTGGAAAATGACTTCATCTTAGTTTTGTTTTTCTTAAATGTGGGAAGAATATATACCCTACAGGATCATTGTAAGGACTAAATAAATAAAATGTTGAAGATATTTAATAAAACTAAAAGCACTTGACAAAAGAAAAGAAATAATTACTTCAAGATACAGAGTATCATGTTAACTGTAAGGCAGGCAATGCAATAATGCTTAGAAAAAATATCTGCATGGCTGTCCATTCTCACACAGGTATCTGATGTGTTATCGTATCACGTCACGTGTGAGTTTTGTAGAGCACTAAAGAATGTTGGCTACTTCCACTTTCATATGTATTGGGGTACTACATGAATGATTCCAGCTTCATGATAAGTAAGTAAAAGCTGAGGCTCATCTTTTAAGTCCATACTGGAATTATATTAGAGAACAAGATTTGAAGTCATTTTGGATTGTGGAAGGGTAAAACTCTTAGACTAAAGTGCACCAATCTCAATGGCTGTTCTCTTCATCTTTGCTATCTCTCTCTGCCTTTGTGAAATAAAAATCAGAAACCACAAACCACATGAAATCTCAAAGAAAACAAATTCAACCAAGTGCCTCATGTAGAGAATGATGTGATTGAAACACTGTTGAAACCACAAAGATGTCCCATCTTGTTCTATATTCTGTGCTGCGTCACAGTTGGTAATTTTAATCTATTTTTTCTAGTGGACTGAATCTGTTTTCTTGTGTTTGAATTAATGGCAAAGTCTAGACTCAGCTATTTCTAGTGTCCCAGCCAAGAAACCTAAGGGGAACCTATAGCAATGTTGCATTTCTTGCCCGGTGGCATATATCTAACTCAACAAGCTATGATCCTAACACCTTCAGAAAGGAAAATACATAATGCTTTTATATATATATATATATATATATATATATATATATATATATATCTCCAGATGAACAGAGTTTTTAAATTTTTTTATTTTTTTCACTTATATCACAGCTAATCTCTTCCTCCCACGTGTATGGAATTGACTGTATTAAACTTTGATGTCCCTTTAGAGAGGATTTTTGAGAAATTTTGCTATAGAAAAGGAAGGACATTGGATATGGATTTGTGTGAGGGTCAGGAAGAAGTATTCTACTTGTTCCCCTAATCCTTGTTCTAAAGAGTGGAAACTATCCATTTACAAACACTATTGCTTAATATGATTTTGGTTTTTATGCTGATGAAAATTTCCTCCTAAAACAAAAGTTTATCATCAGTCTTCTGTTGGACTCTTCCTGCTTTGATAAATGGTGTGGCTCTGAATGTGCTTCTCTAATCAAGCATGATTGTTGCCCTGGCACCAGAAGCAAATGTAACTGGCAAGAATGACAAGTCCTCTGTAAGAACTGGCCCACAAACTCAGCCCCCTCCCTTTTCATGCTGGAGCTGTCAGAAACACTTCTTACTTACCAAGAAATTGAAAACTATCTTAATTTTAGAGTGGGCATGCCATATACTGCAGAGTGTGTTCACATGCATGTATGTGAAAATAGGAGTCACATCAAAACAGAAAGTAATTCAAAGGCGATTATGTATAAATGATTGCATGATTGTATAATGCATTCAAGTCCATCTAGAGAAGATATCACAATAAATTATGTAACCAAAATTAATCTACTGTGGTTTCCAGACTTGCCCTGAGGCAGAGCATTTTAAATCCATCAACTCATCATCCACTACTCTTATAATGTGTGAATGAGAAAATTCAATAATTTTCATTTGAGAATCACAAATCACTCTGCAAATCTAATTGGCTAAAACATTAGGACATAAGAAAGAATTACTATCATTTTTGTGGCTGGAAGGGTTGGCTTAAGAACTCACTCTGAGACCAACAAATTAATCAGTAATGAAACCAATTTTAATCACTCCCTTTAACCCCTGACATTCCATTGGGCTGAAACTGCTTCATGTACTTACCAAGGCTCACTTATCCTTTTGCAAAATTTTATTTGTGCTTTTTATTATACAAGCAAATAAATACATTTATATCCATTTAGAAGCCAGCATCAAATTTGGCAGCCATGGGCTAGCAAATAACAAATACAAGTGTTTGTGAACCAATGGAAGTAGAAACTGGCTTTCAGAAATAGCTAGTGGAAGGATAGGGAAGATGCCAAAGCACAGAAAGATGCCTTTTTACCAATGACAATGTTGACAAACATCCGTGTGCCCTGGGAGAAAGGCATTTCAAGAGGAAACATTTATATTCAAAGTTCCCCAAGCTATGAGTGGGGGGAATGCATTTTAGATTGCCCTTTCAGAGTTGTAGAAGATATTGGTTGCAAATGACTCGGTTATGTTTATTGCCCTAGGTTATATATATATATATATATATATATATATATATATATATATATGTGCAATGAAGAACAGCCCAAGTAACCTTGCTCTGTCTTCATCATTCACTGTTGATCTGAAGTCACTGCCTGATCTAGCCTAACACTCAACAGCTTCTCATTTCTCACATTGGGCAGACTCTGCACATTAATTTTATCCTGACAATAAAGATATAACACTAAGAGAAAATGTCACAGAAGCCACAGATACCTGTGTGAGAATGGACAGCCATGCAGATATTTTTTTATAAGCATTATTGCATTGCCTGCCTTACAGTTAACATGATACTCTGTATCTTGAAGTAATTATTATCTTTATTGTCTGGCACTCAGTTTATCTTTTGATCACCTCCTTTTTCTCTGCCTGACCCTTAAATATAGAAATTATTCCTTTGCACTTTAACTTCTCTCTTTTGTGAGTCCAGCCTGAAGGTGTGCATCCATTCCTTAGGACTGTCATCATTTATATGTTAGAAAATTTCCAAACTTCTGTTTATAAGACTTGTTAAATAAGGAAGTAGGAATAAATGTTAAGTATTATGATAGCCCAGAAAAATTAATAACTTTGTTTTGGCCATTTCTGGCTTACGAGTATTATTCCTAAAGAAGAACAGATTTTTCATCCTAAAACAAAATTGACATGGCTTATGTCTAATAAATTAATACCTAAAATAAATACAATTAGAGAAAAAAGACCCTCTTCTAACGTTAGATATGTTTTAGTTAGCTTTTTACCTGCTGTGACTAAACAATCTGACTAAAAGATCAGAACAATCATAGATGAGGAAAAGGTTTATATAGGGACTCATAGTTTCAAAGGTCTCAATCCATAGACAGCAAGCTCCTTTCCTCCGGGCTCAAGGTGAGGCAGAATATCATGCCAAAGAGTATAATGGAGGGAAGCAGCTCACATGATAACCACAAGAGAGAGAGAGAGAGAGAGAGAGAGAGAGAGAGAGAGAGAGAGAGAGAGAGAGACTGACTGACTCCAGTCTCCAGAAATACAAAATAGATACCTATAGCCAAGCCCCAGTGAGTCATTTCCTCCAGCCAAACTTCCCACCTGCCTTCAGGTAATTCCATCAGGGATTAATTCACTGATTGGGTTGAGGCTATAACCCAATCATTTCTCCTCCAAACCTTCTTGCATTGTCTCACATGTGTGCTTTTGGGGGACGCCTCACATCCAAACCATAACAGGACATAACAACCTTGGGGCGATGGACCATTTAAGAGCTGACACTGATGATGACACAGGGGACTTGAATATGACATAACTGGACCAATGTGAGTAAGGACAGTGCAGCTTGCAACCTACTGATTTAATGTTTTAAAATTCAGTTCCTCCCACTTTCTTTAAAGCAAGAAACCTCCACAGGGACCCCTATTAAGCAAGTCAAGGACCTCAAGTGGTCGCCAACATTGCTTTCACTGACCCACCCTCAGGTGGAAATAATGCACTGGGATGAATTGTGAGAGATGCAAATTGTTATTTCCTATTTTATGTATCTAATAAATAGGTTTTTCTCCTATTTTAAAAGCTTCGTTTTAGCAGTACTCATTGTTAATCAATATGATGGGGTTACAGGTGACTAGGGCAAGCCATCCCTCTTCCCCTTGTAGTCTCCCTGGCTTGGGACCATCCAGAAGAATCTGGGATAATATCATATATGCATTTTTGGTTATCATTCCATCTCTAAAATCAAAATGGGGATACACAATTTTCTGAGATTTCCTTATGGATACTACCGGCAAGCTTCATCATCACATACCAGGTATCATCACATACCAGGATACCCAAGTTAAAAACCTCAATTTTACTTTTTTATTCCTATACCCCATGTTCTCTAAGTTCTGTTACTTTTTTTTAAAAAATACTTCATTGATTTATTCTTTTATCTTTTTGTGGTGCTGAGGATCAAAACCGGTACCTCACATATGCTAGGCAACTGCTCTACCACTGAGCCACAGCCTGAGCCCCAGTTCTGTCAGTTTTATTTCAAAAGTGTCTTAAGCTTGTTTCTTCTTCCAGATCCTCATAGTCACTCTCCTGAACAGTCTCCAGTCACCTCTTCTTGGATTATTCAACCCTGTTCTCCTCTCCTAGTCTAATCTCTACATTGTTGCGAAAATTACTTTTCTAAAATTCTGATCTGATCATGTCATTCACCTCCTCAAAAACCTTTAACAACTTCTCTAGTTTACACAATAGAATACAAACTTCTAAATATGATAGAAGACCCCCAACCTGTCTGTCTCTGTCTGTCTGTTTGTAGGTATGTATTTATTTCTGTCTTCATTTGGTCTGACCAACTTATGCTCCAGGTGATTTTGTGTTCAGAATGTGTCATTCACCCATGACTTTATGGCCTTTGTCTTAAAAATCCCCTCCATCTCCTTGTCCTTCCTGGACTCCTGGGTCCCCCTGAGAATCTACTGATGGGATGGTTTGATTGATATTGGGTCACAAATGTGAAAGTGAAAAATCACTCCTTCCCATGTACAGATTTATAATAGGAATGATATCAAGGATTTATTACTGTCAGGTAAAGGACACATAAAGGGGGCGTAGAATGAAATTTGGTGAGAGGGTTTTTTTTGGTTGCTGGTCTGCCACTGGGTACCCACTCCAAAATGAAAAAGATCTGCTTAAACCATCATGATTGCAAAATATGTAGACTTCCATCAAGTAAGACCTCTCCTTACTCCTAGAGTCTTATCCTCAGAGGATGCAAAAATAGCATTTTTTTTTTTGAGAAAAAGACAAAGTAAGTGCACAGAGAAGAAAACAGAAGGATGATACCCCAATCTCAATGCAGGCTTGCAGCCTGTAGGTCATCCATGGTGTAGATCATACATCTGGTTCAGAGTTCTGACTCTTCCATGTGCTAAAAATTTTAGTTTCTGAATTGAGAGTCTTTAGATTCTCTCTCTCTCTCTCTCTCTCTCTCTCTCTCTCTCTCTCTCGCTCTCCACTTTACTACTGAACTACATCCCTAGTCCTCTGCATTTTCTATTTTGAGACGGGGTCTTATAACATTGCTTAGGGTTTCCTTATGTTGCTGAGGCTGATCTGAAACCTGAGGTCCTCCGGCCTCAGACTCCCAAATTGTTGCGATTACAGGCATGTACCACTACATCCAGCTATAAGATTCTTTTTGTAACCAGCAGAATTTTATTGTCTTACAGTGATTTAAAAGTCATAGGTTGCCTTCGTGTTTAGCTCAAGGCAGGGAAAGATTTCTTCCACTAAATAATGTTTAAAGGTCTTCGAGAGACAAAAATAACTTTACATTTTGATCATATTTTATGAGTTATGCTTATTTGCCATGCTGGTTACACAGGAAAAGACAAAATACTGGGGATGGCGAATGGAGACTGGTGCTTATAGATAAGACGTGGTTATAGGAGCACCAGGTATTTGCCCATCAGGATATCTCCAAAGGCACTGACTCCTCTGTGGGGTTCCAGTCTTCTGCCTTGGCAGGAGTTGGGGGAGAATAAGTCATTGTCAGGAGAGAGCAAGTAAGAGCTGTGGAAGGTTGACTGGCAGACCAGCAGGCTGCTGGGTGCTGGCACAGACCTCCTCCTACACTGTCCACCTGGGCTTCTGCAATAACTGGTAGCACCCAGGCCAGCCCTCCGGATCCTCTGTGGGGACAGTAGCCACTGTTGGTGCCTGGAAAGCAAGACTTTTGGGGAAACTGGAGCTGCATCTTGGAGGCTACCTGCTGTGACAGGTGTTAATCTTGTAGGTCCTGGAATTGAAGGGTGACTGCAGCCCAGGGAAGGTCTAGGTGGCCACAGGCAGGTAGAAGGGAGGAAGCTTGGAGAGCAAGCCTGCCAATATAACAACTTACTCAGCTGTGTAAGGGGTTTGGTGCTTGAAGATCAGTCCTGGGTTTAAGAACACAGCACTCCCTTGTCTAGGTTAGAGCAATGCCCCTCCATGCCCTTTGTTTGTTTTGTTGCTTCTACAAATAATAGGCAAGTCCTCAGTAGGTTCAAGCCAACTGAGTAGAACAGTATTTGCCATTTCTTACTTGACAATGAGTTCTTTATCATAGGGTGGGAGAAACAGAGCAACAACTCCACCACATTTTCTTTTTACCTTGATTTCAAGATAAATGTGGGTGGCATAAGAATTACCAGATACTAATATCAAATTAAGGTACTACTTAAAGGCTTTTTTCTTTTTTCCTGGTGATGGGGACGAATCTATTAAATATTGTTTTTTCCCAGGGTCCTCATTGCTCTGAAGATTCTAGTCTGACCTCCCTAATTTCCCTGTAGGATTAGGGGGATTGTTAGAAGTAATTGGGAGGGAGAGGACATGGTGCCTCATTCAGGGGTTACAAACTGTAATTCTACTTGCCGTGCCCACAGCGATAGGAGAGTGAATAAAGTGGGCTGGGAAGAAAAACAGGCCCAGTAGGGCATGTGGCCACAAACGCAGGCCCAATGGTGCCTAATCTGTTACCACTTCAAAAAAAGATCCAAATATGGAGGGTGTGTGCGTGTGAAATTCTGGAGTTCAAAAATCATTACAGGTCAAACAAAGCACATCTGGAGGCTGCAGATCTACTACCCCAACTCAGGTCCTGGACAGGAGATTTTAGTGGAATCCCAAGAGCAGAAATGGGAGTAGCTGAGCTGTATTTGTTCTAGCAAAGACATGGGAGTCCAAAAGGAAGCTTTAAGAGTGTGTCTCCGATACTTCTTCAAGAAAACTGGTGAAGGATTTAGTGTTTAGAAACAGTTTTAGGTTGCTCAACTGTGTACTTTGGACAGCCCTCTAGCCCTGAATTATTTAGGTCACTGTTCTACAAGTGCGTGTCACTTCATAAATGAGAAGATGTTTCTCCCTGCAAGCTACCCAGAATGTTATCCTGTCATCCTACATTATATTTGAGTTATTCCTCTCTTCTCAAGGCAAGGAAAATCATCTCTGCCTGGTTAATTAATAAAAAGGGGAATCAAGAATTTTATTGTGATTCATGCAACTGGACAAATAAACGTCTCTCTCAATCCCTTGCAGGTTTTAAAGACTCTTTGGATAATAATATGGATTATTATCCAAATTTTAGAAAAAGATTATTATTAAAGAGAAACCCCAATGATTTTGGATAGATTGTCCCAAATCTAACCAAAGGATGACTCCATGGGAAGTGAAGAGACTGTTGATAAGAGAGGCAGGTTTTAGCTAAGTTAGGATATTTGAGGCCTGGCAAACCTCTAATACCAATTTCTGTTTCCAGTAACAACTTTGTAGTACTTGGTATCTAAACTGTTTGGTATCAGAGGTAGTGACACTGTCTGAAATAGTCTTCAGGATATATTTTTCTCTTAGAGGGTAGTGATGGAGTTTTCTCCTTAAGCACATCCTTAAGCAGGGATCAGTGCTTCTCATATTTTCATATGCAAATGTCCCAGCCTTGGGCATATTATATGTTGACTAGGCATGGGATGAGAATTTGCATTGTTAACAAACTCACAATTGAAGCTTCTACTTGATTTGAGTAACAAGAGATTAGAGGCTGACCAATAGTAGTATATAGGATGTACTGATATGGTGTAGATCAATTCCTTTCTCTTCTGGCATTAGCTGTCTGACTTCACTTTGGAGGGAACATTTTCTTCTTATATTCCTCTTAATCTCCTTCCATTCTAACCACTTGTGAAAGAGTCTGTTATGTGACCCATCAGCATAAATTTTCAGGTAATCCAAATTGTCTGAAGATTTTCAGACCTCACATTTTGTTAAGCACTCCCAAGAAAGAAGCTTTTTTTGGGAAAATAGTCTGGAGTTTCTGGTGCCTATTATGGAAGGGGTGCCCTCCAGAGATTAGAAGAAGAAGAACCAAGAATGAAAACAGAAAGTTTCCTAATAATGTCTTTTGAGTGCCTAGATCCAGCCTTGCCTGAGGTAGATATACCCATCTAGCCAGTTA
This sequence comes from Spermophilus citellus, assembly GCF_964194105.1. NCBI lineage: Eukaryota > Metazoa > Chordata > Mammalia > Rodentia > Sciuridae > Spermophilus > Spermophilus citellus. The sequence continues at coordinate 110,129,951 of NC_138192.1, read as the reverse complement.
CTTGAAATAACTTTATGCTTAAATTAATTTGAGTTTCTGTCACTGCCAATGGCATTCTGTGGTTAAAAAAAACCCCAAAACCAAAAGAAACAAAACACAACCCAATTCTCTTATCAATCATATGAGTTACTATAAAATTGCCTACTATAAGGACACATACACAAACTAAACTAGCAATTAGGTGACAAGCAATTTTATTTTGCAAAACAATCACTATACAGCAACAAATACATTTGCAAATTTGATTGAAAAACATGAGCTAACTACAACCAGCCATTGAAGAAATGCCTTTCTATGGTAACAGGCTCTAGAATTATCAGAAGAAAGAAACCCCCCACAGATTTGTAGTGGTGCGTTGGAACCTTGGAATCCCAGCATACAAAGTATAATTTTTGTTGATTTTTTTTCTTTTTGCTAAAGTTGAAGTGGACTTTTATGATTGACAGTTTTGAGTTTGAAAATAGTCTTTTTCCTGCTGAGGGACTTGGCCTCAAACCTACCTCAAACCCAGGCCAAAATTTCTAGGTGTGAAAAAACAAACATCAGTGCTGATTTTAGCACATCAGTCTTTGAAGGAATGCCTGGAATTTGCCTTCCTAAACCATGAAGTCAATCTACTTTATCTTTGTTTCTTAGACCACAAATGGTTTCCTTTCCTTCTTCTGGCATTAAAAAATAGGAGAAAAACTATAAGCACAGCTATGTCAGAATCAACATTTAGATTATTTCTTTGATAATGCTGACATGCTGTTTTATTTTGGCTGATGGTCCCAGTTCTGCTGTATTACTCTATGTGTGTGGATGGAGAAGTCTGGGCATGATCTGTACATTCTCCTTTTTAATGATACTGTTGCTTCAGCCTTCTTCAGCCATAACTCACAGAGGTGTCTTACTTATGGGTGGGACTTCAGCCCATCACCCTGCTGGAACTCAGCAGGTGAATCCAGAGAGAGTTGGTTCCTAAACGAACATGGCCTTGGAAGCTCATCATGAACTCGGATCATTCCTGCATTGTTGCAAGGTATCCAATTTTCAGTTGCAGGTGACCCAGAGAGAGGGAGTTCATTGGAGAAGATGGCCTTTTAACTCTTTAGAACTCTGGATTACTTATGTATTCTTAAACAGGTTCTCAAAGGCTAAAGCCAGAGAGAAACTGGCATTAGAGGATCTAGAAATGGAACTAAGCAGCTTTCATTTCTAGATCAGCGTATGTGTCCCCACAAAAGTGGTGTCCAAAAAGCTTAATTTGAGTCGTTAACTTAAGAGTGAATGCAAGATGGGCTCCACCCCCTTGTCCCACAAGAAGACATTTTCACTCTGTGCTTCTCTCTCTTGCTGGCACAAATTTTCAGTCTCTTTTTGTTAGCTTTATAAAGAAAGAATCACATTTTCAGAAAAAACAAGGGCATTGATATATTACAATTTTGTTGTGATTAGAAATAAACATTTGTTTTAGTGCCAAATCTATTAATCTTGTATAATTTTTATTTTGGACATATGTCATTTTGGACATGTATTTATAAGAAAATGAATCTTAATATATAAATCATATTTACTTTGTCTTAACTTTTATTAAAAAAACATTAAACTAGCTTGAAAAGAATTTTTTTTCAACATTAAAACTATTCTAACCAGCTGTTAGCTTATTTTTTTTTTCTAGAGAACTTTAATCACTAACTAACAGTATCAAAACATGTAAGAAAATACCCTTGGTCTCCACACACCGATTCCGTCTCCTATTTTCTGGTGCACTTCAAGGGAACATGATGAATAAATTGCCCAGATTGATGAAATCTCACAGCAATTACTAGGCAGAAAACAGACACATCCATAAACCTACTCAGTGATTTCTAAGTTTTTAAAAAAATAACTGATTTATAAATGGTTTAAGACATGTGTGCCTGTGTAAACCCTAGTGGAGAAAGGATGGTGAGGTTTGTTCCCAGTGTCCCTTGGGACTGTCAGGTTGCCATGTCCAAAAGGTCACAAAGTGGTACCTGTGTCTCTCTGTCTTTGCCTCCCTTGGCTTTTTGCCTATGATGCTCATTGTTGTCTAGTCCACGCCCATCATCGAAACCTTTATATTCAGGAATGGATTTGACATATAGAGATCAAAGACCTAGAAGAATATTTTATTTCAACCATTCAGATCCAGCCTACCAGCCCTGAGCAAGAAAAAGAACATGTAAAATGCTAAAAAGTGTCCATCCCAGTTGGGATAATAAGTCCTTGCCTTATTCAGGCCATGGACTATTTCAATGCTTATTCGTCAGTCTAAGATGAATGATTTGTAAGTAGACTAATTAATTCACTTGTGATTTCTAGACTATATATAAAATCAAGACAATGTTACCTACTGATAAATAATACTAAGTCACATTGTGTTCTTCTACAGAGCACAATGTCGGAGTTCTGGAAAAAAACTGAGTTAGATATCTGTGTCTCAAATGTTTCGTAGCTACAGCTCCTCAAAATATTTTTCCTTTCTGATCAGGGGATCTTTATTTTGGGTAAGGAAACCAAACACCTCCTGTCAGAGAATTTAATAAGCGGGTACTATTTGAAAGAATGGGAACACATGTCCCAAATTACCACTCTTAGTTTCAACTTTAGCAAATGAAAAAAAAAAAAAAAAGAAAGAAACAAAAATAAATCTTAAGAAGTTGGTTTCATGAATGATTATAGGAATAAAACCCAAACTATTCTGTGATTAAAAATGAGATATATCCATAATCTAAACCAACAATCTGTAAACCCTTTTATGTATAACTGGACCCACCCCCACAAACTCCACGTTGGTGAAAGCAAAGAAAAATAATTTTTTTCTAGCATCACGGGAGAGACTTGTATCTGGCACTAAAACAGGGTTACAGCTTTGAGTTGTTACAGAAAGCAACTTCATGCTAAAACTTTTTGTCTTTTTTAATGTATTTTTTTTAATAGGGAAGAGAACCCTGCTAACATCTACTTTCACATACCTAAAATCGCAACACCAAAGGGTGCAGGAGACACAGATACTGTGAATAAAGAAGTATAATATTCAAGTATATGAGGAAGTATCACAAATGGCCACAGAGAAATATATATATTTATATCTATAATACTGTATCAAACAGATGGAAAGGGGGTGTGAAACTGGTAGTGTGGACACAAATCTAGCCAATCAACTGACATTCTAATCAGACATGAGTCCATCCTAATGAAAGTGCGTCATTCCTAAGAGATGCACTTTTACACCACTTCCTCAACCACAGCCCAAATGCTTTGTAACTAGTTTTTAGTTAAATAATTTATTGGATTGACATACTCTGATATAATTATCCAGGTCCCAAATGTTAATAACTTAATTGCATCTTTCTTCCCATTTATACAAAATAACACTTTAAAAAAACGTATTTCTTACATGCTCTTCCCTTCCTGCAATCAGACTTCTTGATTTAATTTAACCTGAAATAAGTTACAATGGGCAGTTTTTATCTTTTCGCCCAGAAACAGAACATTGAAATGAGCAGCTTGAATTTTTAACAAGGCCTTTCAGAATGTAGTGGATAGCCTTCAGGCACATGAAAGGTAAAAATGCAACTTTTAAAATAATAATAATACTCCATGCAAAACAGAGCAGAGCGAAAATAACTGTCCAATTGAACCCATGTAAAGCCAGTATGTTCCTGTTGAAAATGGAAATCAGGTCAATTTCTGCATATACTATTCATTTTTTTATAAAATTTTAACAATTACTACAGTTTGGGGATGAGATTATTTATCTTATGGTTTGTAAAGAATGGATATAACACCTGCTCAGAGCCCACTCCTGCCAAGAGCTCATGCCTAAATATTATGACTCCAGTGCTAGATGAGAAGTATTCATAAGCCCTGCTTAGCGAGTGCCGCAGTGACATCCTCAGCCAAAGTGGCAAGCTGAGGAGATTCGAGCAGGTTGATGCTTCCAGATGAGGAGACGTTGCTGAGTCGCCGGGGTGATGCCACGCTGGATCTGCCTGGGGACTGCGTAATGATCTCAGCCCCGTGGTCCACACGGGCCTTAGCATGCTCTCTGAAGTTCAACTTCTGGCTGTCAATCTGTTTGAGACAAGCATCAGTTATTAACTCAAGCATCTTCACTGGCCCCTGACTCTTTCCCTGTGTTTCAGAGCTGATACTAATGTGACTTCTTTCCAGCTCTGCCATTTGTCTAGGTCTTCAATCTGGGACCCATTTTGACAAAGGCTATTTCACAAGAACTTTCTTTCTTTTTTTTTTTTTTTTTTCAAGACAGGGTTGACTCATGTTTTTGTTTCCTACCTTGACATTACCACCTCCAGGTACATGGTGGGCGTTGTCAAGTGATCCCACTTTTGCTTGGGCTTTTTCTTTGAAATCCAGTTTTACACTCTCAATTTTCACACGTCCACCACCTTTGAGAGGAGAAAGATTTTTAAATGCCTTGCTAAAATTAAATCTTATATTGTGATGACTATTTACCCCAAATGATTATAGTAGATAGACCAGAGAAGACTACAAACTTACTACCTCTTCTATCCCTCTGAGAGTGAAAGGAATGTAAAAGGAATCTTTTAGAATTTGTAGTACATACTATTTTCCCCATATGAAAAAGGTGATGATATCCTTCTTATTATCCTATATGAATTGCCTCACATGTTAATACTTTTCTTCTTTACTTGTGTCTACCTTAGAAATCAGAGCAGGTTTTCTTATTGGTGTCATAAAACAAAACAAAACAAAACAAAAAAACACAAGAAAAACAACAAAAACCTCTGAAAGTAACAACGAAAATAAAACTTTGAACTCTCAGTTTTTCAATTCTAGTGGAAAACGTTAAATTTCAATGAGATTCTTATGGTAACAAGTCAATTTATCAAAAAAAATTAGAATAGAATGGTACAAATACAGGCAAAATATAGTTGGCTTTTGATATCCACAGATCCTGAATATTGGATTGAAAATATTTCGGAGAAAAAAATTGCATCAGCACTGAACACATACAGACTTTTGCCCTATAATCTCCTAAACAATATGACTACTAACACACACACACACACACACACACACACACACAATCCCATCCATGTTTAAAACATTAGGTAAACTAGGGATAGAAGGAACTTACCTCAACATTGTATAGGCTACAAACCTAGATATATGTATGATACACGATACTACAACATGATACTATAACATATATATATATATATATATATATATATATATATATATATATATATATATGTGGTGGCATAACAACTATTTGCACAGCATTTACATCGTGTCAGGGATTGTAATTCTGAGATGATTTAAAATATACAGAAGGATGTGCATAGGTTAAATGCAATGCTATGTCATTTTATATAAAGGATTTGAGCATCTTTATATATTGGATCTGAATATCTTCAGGGCATTCTGGAACCAATCCTCCATAAATACTGAGGTCATGACCGTCTTCATCTGTAAGTTTTCAACATCGATAACTTCATTAATGAAATAAGTCAGGAGCTGAGTTGTTTATGACCTTTAAGACCTTGCCACCTTAATTAGCTCTTGGAGTCATGGAGAAAGGATCTTAAGATTCTTAGACAGATGCCGCAGGATCAATCTGACCCTGACTTTGATCTGATAATACTGGAACAGAGTTTTGACCTTGCCATTTCCTCTAATGCTAACTAGTCTGAGACTCGAGGATCTGCTGATTGTTAGAGTGCCACATTCTACCCTTCACTGAGGTTTTCTGCTGGGATTATAGGTGTGCACCAACACTCCTGGGGCTAGACTATGGATCCTACTTGTTGGTTGTGATGGGATTAGCATGATTCATATTTATTCACAAAAAACTAATTATCTTGGATAGACACTGGAGGATGTTGGGCTTTCAATGACATAAGATCAACTTCTTTCTTACTTTCATATTTTCTGATAGTCTCTGACATTAATTGGTCTCAAGCTTCCTTTTCTGAACATGTATTGTCTCAGCATAATTTTGTTGTTAATTTTTTTTTCAAACTCAATTTTGAAAGGAAAAGAAAAATAAAATTCAAATATGGACCCAAAATATATTTTTTAAAAAAGGAAACTTGAGTAGTCTAATTCTGTTGATTTCCCACTGGAAATTCTTATTTGACTATCAGAGAAACACATTTGAATTCAGATATCTAATCCTTCAATTGTGAAGAACTCTGGCACCCATGAGGAACTGTAATTGTGAAAGACTAAAATATTTGTCAAGTTTCAGAAGGGAAGTGCAGATATTTCGATTTGTGCCTCCAGGTGTGGAATTGTTTGCTTTAATTTCTCCTTAGATACCATATATTTCAAAGGAACTTGGTAAAGTGCTTGCTGTTGTCAAGGATCATCATGGATTACTTCATTATGAATTTAGTCTTCTGATTCAATTACAATAGAACCAAGAGCCAGATTTAGAAATAGGTGGGAGTATCTGAAATCGTCTTTAATGACCAATAAATCATACATAGAATATGATTTGCTTATTTATGTAAGATTTTTCCGTGTGTCCCAGCCCCAAGTGAATTCAATTAACTTTATCTTCACTGTCTAGAATGAAAGAGCCCAGTTTTTGTTTGATTGTTTTTTGTTTTTGTATTCTGCAAGAAATTGACTGAGCAGTACAATGTCAACTATGTTTTAACAGACTCCAGCTTTATAGAAAGGGAAATTATGAAGATATGCAGTATGGGACACGTCCCTGCTGTCTCTTGAACAGCAGAAAAGCTAATTCCAGTTTCTAACTCCTTGACTTGCTTCATAAACACCCTTTGACAAAAATGAAAGAAGCCTGGTTTCTGAATATCTCCAAAGTTTTTATACATTTTGAAACTTATTCTATCTATCTTTGTTTTCAACCAAGAAGTTCTTAGTAGTCTTCTCCTGGCCAGAGGTCTTATTCAGCCCAAATGTTTTTTCCATATTTTTTATTGGTATATTATAGTTATACATAAAGGTGGGATTCATTGTTACATATTCATACACATACACAAAATAATGATATAACTTTTTCAATATTATTTCCCAATATTTCTCCTTTTCCTCCCCTCTGCCCTCCCTGCCTGGTTTCTTTCGTCTACTACACTGATCTCTCTTCAATTTTCATGAGAACTCCCACCTTTCTTTCCTTGTTCCTCTTTAGCTCCCACATATGAGAAAAAACATACAGCCCCAGACTTTCTGAGTCTGTCAGCTCAGTTACATTTATACCTTGTTTCTGATTTGAGACAATGATTAATGGAAATAATCTACTACCTGGTTTAGAAGTTAAGATGCCAAATGTGGATGGTTACAACCAATTACTTTCCTTTTGTCCTTACATAATCCAATACAAATTGTATAAAGATATTTTCAATAAAATCACACACTTGACAGATATCCATTATTACACACATAGAAGCAGAATTTAGCAAAAATATATGATACTCAGAGAAAACAACTCATATTATATTAGACTTACACATTAAAGGGTGACCCCCACCCTTGCAAAGCAGGTATGAATATAAATTCTACTTTAGAGCAGTAATCCTAAAAGATATTTCAGAACACTGAAATGGGGTCTATGGTCAAATAAGTTGGAGAAGCAGTGCACTGTGCTGAGGATTCATAGTTTTGATTGACCAGGTAAAGGATGTGGGAAATTCATCAGATACATAAGTTTCTTTGGTTGTGCTAAGGACAGTTCTTATTTTACAGAATGTAGGCAAACAATTTCATAAAAAATGTTTGTAAATACTGCTTTTGGAATCAATCTTACTATGTATGAATTCATAATTGAGAGTATTTAAGACTATATGTTTTGAAAGGTCTCCAATAAGCATGTTGAACACAGAGACCCATGCATCTATGCACCTTGTAGCTCTTAACCTGTTCTATGACATGTGGCCTATTAATGGTAATTGGGTTCACTTGTCTCAAATGAAGATGCCTTGAAATTTTTAACTTAAGTTTCTCTCAATAAAAGCATAAAATATCAGGGTTTTGAAATATCCTTCAAATTAGATGTTTCACAAGAACCAAAAAATTGCTTGCCAATTTCCTGAATCCAATTAGATATTTCTCAAAGTACTAAAAAAATGGTTCATTTACCTGGTCTGTGGCGAATATTCTTCAGTGAGCCACATTTGGATGTCACATGGCTTAAGTCTATCTTCTTGGTGACAATTTGTACCTGTGTGAATCACATAAAACACACTTAAAATAGTTTTAGACATGGAAAAACCCCAAACTCATACAAAAAATCTGGAAATATGCACATTTACCACATGCAATGGCATATCCAGAAATCCAAATTGAGGTATATGCTTACAAATACACACACACACACACACACAGGAAAACATACTTTCCATATGTTTTCCCCCATATTTGGACTGGAAAGAAGAGAACCCAAATGAATCAAAATCCTGGAACAGAAGGTTTTATTAATAGAAAACAGATCATGCCATAAAAGCATAGAAATATCTGTATTAATAAGTCCAGCTTCCATCAGAGAGCTAAATCATACCATATTAAACCTTTCCAAAAGCAAAGAGCCAAGAGAAGTGATGCATTATTTTTTTATAAAGTGATTTTTACATAGAAGTGACCAACACTGCTCACAGTTACAAAAATCGGCATTAAAGGTTTAAGATACAAGAAGAAGGTTCTAAATGTGCTTTCCTAAACTGTTACAAAATTGCCATATCTTTGCTAAATGGGATTTTTCTTGCACAACAAGTTATAAAATGATAGCAACATCTTTTTTTCTTTTATCTTTTATTGAAAATGTTTCCTCTTCCAATATTTGAAGCAGTGCTGCTGCAAGTGATCCATTGTCCATTTGCATCAGGAGTATGTGGGAAATACTAAGACAGAAAGGGATGAGCTCAGAGTGTCTGCATATTTAAAGAAATGCTTCTTTTCTAGAGGGAAGTTTAAGACGATTGTTTTGGAGGTTTGAGGCTTCAACTTACTTTAATATCTTTTTTTTTTAATTTATTTTTTAGTTGTCAATGGACTTCATTTTATTTTTTTATATGTGGTGCTGAGAATCAAATCCAGTGCCTCACATGTGCTAGGTAAGCATTCTACCACTGAGCCACAACCTCAGGCCCACTTTAAGATCTTTAATTATCCTAATTTGTCCTTTTCTACTGTGTTTTGACCAGCGGTGGCTGCAATACAAGGTAACAAGCTCCATTTTCTGTTACCATTAAGGGAATTATCAGGACTGGAGCTGCTCCTGTGACCACCATGTGCTGTTTTTTACAGTCAGGGAAACAGGGAGGAGGGTGACCATGTCAGTGTAAATACTGACTCTGAGGCTCAGACCAGAATCCTTGAAGGAGCCCAGCAGACAATCCTATGGATTTCCCATGGTAATGATATTTTTATGCTCAGCAACAGCTCCTTGTAGAAAACACTTATTTCTTCCTCCTCATTGCTCAACTCCCTTTCTGCCCAGTTGAGGAATGAGTAGCCAAGAGTTATCAGACTATTAAGGATTCTGTATTTGATACCCTGTAAATTACTTGAATCACAGATTATGAGAGCCTGCAGTTTAGATGGCAAGATCTATCAAAATAGAGTTAGCATGATCTGCCTTTTAAAAGTTATTCTTATTTTATGAAGAAACATGCTTTTCTTTTTTTTAAAGCTTGGGTTTGTCTGACTCCTTTTACTCTGCCTCAACCACTCTTAAGAAAACAGGGGTTCATTTCTTAGTTCCTTTCATAGAACATTATTTCCACTAAATGAAAGAGACAGGGAAAATCCCAGCAAGATAAATGTGTACTAAGACTTGAATCCCTTCACTCTGAATTATAGATGAACCATGCTTTGCCAGCTCTTTATTATTCTAAATGATATCCTTGCTCTCATGAATAATGAACGACTGAAGGCTGACATTACATACTTTGGGCACTTTCAAGTGTTCTCAGTCTTTGTCTCAGGGTAATCTAAATGGAGCTGGAAAAGGATGAGCCAGCTGATTTTTTCAGGGAAATAGAGACAGCAGGAGGAAATACCTTGAAGACAGAAAGGCCAGCAAACCAAGTTGGTAAGTAAAGTGGATTTGCCATCCTCTGGAAAACCATGTGCATCCTGACAAGGTTTTCTTTTCCAATGCAAAGTGAGAAATTCGCTGATGATCTTACAGGAAAGGATGGGAAGTCCATCACCCACGATGCAAGGCTAACAAGCTACCACACCAGGTGACAAGTGCACAGCAGTGAGAAGGGAGGAGTGTGTTGGGGGAAGGCAGGAAAGGAAACCGAGGGCTGGCTGTGCAGGTAGCTCCACACAATCAGGACAGCTTTCTGATTGAAGCTTCTACTTACATTTCCGCCCCCAGCAGAATGTTTGATGTTATCCTTGGAACCACATCTTGACTGAACTTTGCTAAAATCGATCTTCTTGTTTAAAATCCTAACCTAAAAGGAATTGGATGTAACTTCACTGTGCATTTTTTCTTTTAAGATGCTGGGTAGAGAGAACCCGAATGTATAGCTCCAAAAAGGCCCCAGACTCCCTTCATGTACATATTTATTTAGGAGAAAAAACTAACACTGGAACAGAAGAGCAGTTAAATCATGTAAATGTGAACCCCTATTTTTTCTGTCCCTCAAGGGACAAATGCCAGAGAGCCTTAGATGTTCCGGTTGTACCCAGGTATAATCTAGAAAAAACTGGAGGGACAGAAAAAGAAAACTTGTATAGACTTGGATTGTCTGTGATAGGGAGGCAGCCAATCTTGTCGGCATCATTGGGTCTGAGTGGTATACAGTCCATTGTGGTTCAGCCCAGGATCCTAGAGGACAAGCCAGTGGTCCCCCGGTGTTAGCCATCACAACTCTTAATCATCTCCTCCACTGGACTTGCCTGATCTGTTCATCCACACTCTCACAATTGGTCTGGCTCATGGCTGCAGGTCAAGATTTCAGGGTTCTCATTTGCCCTGGAGGAAAAAGCCTGGGTCAACAAAGAGACTCCTGGCTTGCTCTGTTAAAAAGGACTATACAATTCTCTTATCTAGTTTTGGCTCCATGGCCCTCTGGAGTCCCCTTTCTGGCAACTGCTCAAGAACAATCATCACCCATAGATGACCTCATGGAAGCATTTCCACTTCCAGAGGTAAGGAAACAAAGGCCCATTGGTTAGCTGTGTTGTATTGGGTCATACATAGTCCAGGCTGTGGATGGGCCCAGCGGATTAGAGGTGAGGTACTTTATTTCTATTTTCAGAATATGCATGTATTTTGAAGATAGTAGCAGATCCAGACCTGGAAAGACATTGTTCCGGTGTAATATAATGTACAAAGCTGTGATCTTGTGGCTTTTTATATGTGTCTTTTGAATTCTGCATGTTTTGAAGGATAGATAAACATGAAAAGAAAAGTTGTTATTGTTATTACTTGTTTGTTTTGTTTTTGGCTACTGCTACTTCTCTTCTCCCACTCTACAGCTAAAGAGAGATCACATTTTTGACACTTTAGGAGAAAGTTTAGCTTCCTATTAAAAAGAACAAAACAAAAAAAAAACCAAATTCACTAGATATATAGCCATCTCCAAGAATGTTAACACATCTCTTGGTATTTGCAGAAAAGAATTTAAATTCAAAAGGACATTGAATCCTGACTATTTTTAACTAGGCAAAGCTGAAATCACAGTGCGTGTCTAACATGGACGAGACAGCTTGTCCCTTACAGAGAAATTTCATTGACAGCTCTCATTAGCAGCCTAAGGGAAGGGCCTCTTGTCAAAATTTGAATTCAGAAGACAAGATGACTAGGGTATTCTCTAGGGCAAGGTAAAATTTTTAACTTAAAATGTGTGGGGGACTTCACAGAGTCCACATCTAACGTTGTAAGTGTTGTATTGTAAAAGTTTCACTTAAACTGCAGATGCACATAGTTTTAGACCAATACAAACCATTGCATTTAAAACATCATAGACAAATTCTTTTCAGGAAACAAATAATTATTGATTTATTAAATCTAATAATAATACTTTAAATTATTCTCCATGAGTAACTAGTTATTTTGGAAATGAAACAGTTCGTGTGAGCCATTTCACTAAGCCTTGGAGAAAACAAAGTATTTTATTTTATATTTCATTTATAAATTTTAATTTAGAAATCATGAGAGTACCAATCAAGTGACTTATTACTAAGTGATCCAAAGCCAAACACTAAATCAGATTCACTTATTGCAAACATGAAATTCCAAATTCAGTTGCATAAATCTGTTTGACTTTAACATTTAATCAACTGTTTGACAACTTTTATGTTTTCCAAAACTAATGATTCAATCCCAAATCGTCACACTGCCAGCATTATTTAAAGATGATTTAGAATCCTAAAATCCTGAAACTTAAAAGCTAAGTTTTGTTAATTTCCCCCAGATTTTCTAGAGAGTTATATACTTTCCTGGGACACAACTAGCTGTCCTTTTTTGGTGACAGACTTTCTCAGCCTGTCTGCTCATCCTGTAATGTGAAGTAGGCTTCAGATGTGCATTAATGGCAAACGTTTTATGAACTCCTATATTGCAATAACTTAATAGTGAATTATTTTATCTAAAGGCAAAGGATAACAGAATAAATATAAATGGTCCATTTAGACCTTCATTCAACAACTTGCGTAATGGTTGAGGGGAGGGAAACAAAACCACTTTGGACAGAGGACACTTGATATTTACCAAGATTTAAGCTCTAGTTTAACAACTTAGATCTGAGAACCCACTTATTCCTTATGACTCTTATTTATGTCTTAGAAAAATTACAAATTACTTCTCACCAAAGATCTCTTGGGTCATTTAAAAATAATTGACACCTTAGCATTAATCCCACAAATAACAGGAGTTTTCAGAAGTCATTCCATGGAATAGAAACATAGGTGGCTGCTATGAAAGAGCCATATTTCAGATCAGTCTTTTAAAATCAAAGAGCTGAGTTTTAACTTTCTGGATTTTATGGATGGGTCTAAATAAAAATATAGTTTTTTGAGAAGGAAATTTCAGTTCAGAAAACCCCCTATTTTTTCCCGTAAAAGCCTATGTCAAGCAAAAATTATTTTAACATCTTGGAGATTATCTAGGAAAAATATAGCAAACTTCTATTTGACAAACAAATTTTCTACGCTCATGGTATGCAAGAAAAAAATGGAATAACAATTACTCAAGAATATCTATAAACCACATTTTAATCTTTCTCAATTTATTTCAACTAAAAATTTACTTGCATTATTAACATGAAATGGAGTGACTTGGAAGAGTATGATGATCTTCTGCACACTTCACAACAGAAGAAAAATAATATATCAATCAATTGGATCATCTTCTTAAAGCTCTTCAGTACTCAAATTCCTCTAAACTCCTCATTGCTTATTAGAGCATCAAAACTTCTTAGCGTGGCAACCAGAATTCTCAGCAGCTTTGATTTTTTGGATCTTCTTTCCTGTTATACTCTTTATACTTTGTATTTTGTCCAGACTACATTCCATTTCATACTTTAAGGGTCTTATTTACATTTTGTACTTCAACTCCATGTTTTCTTTATGTTATCTCTGTCTAGAATGCCCACATTCCAAGTTGAGTCTAACAGATCATCATCCTTCTAGGGGCAGCCTAATCAGTAATTCCAAGAGGTGGCTGGCAAAAAAGGATTTTAGACTCATGGGTTTTATCCAAATGTTGGTAATTCACTTGCATAATTGATTGACTTTTCATTCACGTAATGCTCATATAAGCTTGAAAAGTTGTATAAGTTAATAGTTGTATGGGTTAAAGCAATTGAAAATTAATCCGAACTATTTAAACTTTTACCAATTCTATCTGATCTTCCACCATGCTAGAAAAGAACATTGCAGTTACCTTCTGGATATTCCTTGGTGACTCTAGCAGGATTTTATCATGATAATTCTATTGAAATGATCGGTCACTGTATTGTTTTTCTACCTCTGTTTAATTGTTCCCTTATAAAAACTACCCCCTAACATGGGGTCACTCTTGGAAAGGATAGGAAGACAAAAAAAATATGATGTGCAAGAAAGAACAAATCTCTCTTACTGTTTAGTAAGCTTATAGACCCCATTTTGAGATAAATGAATTTGATAAACTCTAAAACAATAAGTAAAATAAACTCTGTCAATATAATATAAGGAATTTTCAGTGACAAGCCTTTTTTTTTTTCTTTCTTTTCTATGCTGGGTTGACTGACCAGGTTTTAAACTTCATATTAATCCTCTTCTTTAGCACTATTGTAGCCCCAAGGAGATGAAAAGAATTGGCTTGGAAAGATCTTAAAATTAAATAAGGGCAAGACAATAGGGGAGAACAGAAAACAAGACAAAACAAAAACCTTTCAGTTTGCCTAGATGGCAGGGACCATGCCTGACGTTTCCCATTTCCCCTTTGTCATAGGGCACCCGGTGGTCTTGGTAAAGCTTGGTGAAAGAAGAGACACATGAATAAAAACAGTCAATCTTTTTGTCTTAAGTCTTATAGTTTATAAATGTGTCTATATGTTAAAATAGTATCACACAGTAGGTATTCCCTGTGGTAACTCGTGATTTAATATAATAGGTAAATATCTTGTTTTGCTATAATGTAATATGTGCCTCCAGAATTAATTCTGTTTTCTTACTTGAATATAAAATTAAAAATCAATGATTCAATTAGCATGTAAAAGCCCTACAAGTGTCTGAGGATAATGCCTAAAACTTTTAAAGAAAATACAAAAAAATTCCAGTCTATATTTCACTGATTGTATTTTTTCTTTCCTTCTTTATCACTTCCTCTTCTCCAATTTAAGCTCCTGTTTCAGAAATACTGCTTTTTTTTTTAAACCCAACTTCAGCTTGCATTTTGTGGCACAAGCATTTATAGACTCCTAGAATACCTAACTGCATGTTTTTTTGATGATTTGTAACGGAAAAATACTATCATACTTAGTAGAATCCTACATTTAAGACTTTAAAGTAATGTGAGCTTTCTACTCTCAAAGATCCATGCTGCATCAGTTATACTGATGTCCTTGCTGTTCCAGAACATTCTAGGCTCGCTTCTACCTCAGGGCCTTTGCATTTATGGTTTTCCCCACCTGAAACACTTTTTCCTGAGTTACCAAGTGGTTTATTCCTTCACTTCCTTCGAGTTTCCATTCAAATATCACTTGTTCAGGCATTTCCTAGCCATACTATCAGAAATGCAATTTCCCCTCAACATATCTCAAGCCTCTTCCTTAGTTTTGTGTTTTTCCTGTGTACACTTTTTAACATATTTTTCTAACATCATTTTTCTTTGTTTGCATTTCCTCCTAGATCATTAATTCCATGAAGGCAAGAATGTCAGAAATTTTTGACTGCTTTGTTTACTGCTGTATTCCCAGTTATCTACAACATAACATGGTGCACAGTAGTTCATTTGTTCATTCATTGTATTTAATGAATAATTAATCACTTATCTATAGAACATATAATTTAATATACCTTAGTCATTCTTGTTTGCTGTAATTTTTGTCACAGCATGTGAAAATAGTAATTTAAAAGAGCTTTCTATGCCAAGGTTTTTATTTTTCAATCATATAATAGAATTTTGAGGTTATCCTTGTTGAACAAATGGTTAAGTATATGTTATATTGGTATATAACAAATATGAAATATGAAAAAAATCAACATACTTTTCAAATTTATGTAGTATACCAATACAACATATATTTCCATAGAGTATCAATATAACATTATTTGCATTGTTATTTCATTAAAATATCATTAAAGTTCAGAAGCCTCAAAATTCTGTCACATGATTACAAAAACCTGCACAGGAGGTGCTGTTACATAAAACTGCCACTTCCATGTCATGTAACAAAAGCTACAGCAAACAAAAATGACTAAGGTATCTAAAATTACATATTTTTTACAGATTGGTGATTAATTATTCATTAAATAAAAATTACAGTCTCTGACTTTGTAGCTCAGCCCTGAAAAGATATTAAAAGTTATCCATGCAAGGTGTGGGTAATGTGAAGACTCCTGTTTCTTACTCTGTAAAATGTAAGGGTTGAATTAGGAGATGAATATCTTTGACCTCTAACATCTTTTAATTAATTCAGTGAATCCATAAGAATTGAAAGAGAGAGAAACCAGACTGCTTTTTTTTTCTAGAATGTAATAATATTTTTCCTAGGTTCTTGTCTAATGGATTTATCTATAGAGTTTTTTTTTCAAAGCTAGAGCAACACTGGGACGAATCTTTACATGAGGATGCATAATCTTTACATAAGGATGTATCTTTACATAAAAGATGGTCATTGCTCTTTCCTTAAACAGAAGTATGTTGCTAACCACTCTGGTTAGCCTCACTGACCTGAGGATGGCTGACTATGGTTATGAATAAAGCAAAAATATATAGTTTACAAAGTAATTGGTCAAACCACAGACATGGCCTTGAAAAGATCATGATCTAGGCAATGAGCAGTAAATGAAAACAACCACCGTGAAATGGCTTCATTGATAATGTTCAATTATTACAAAGGTGCATAAGTTGTGCTTTTTAAATATTGATCTTCATAAGCTGACGGGGTGAAAAAGCAACAAACCTGCCAAAACACATAGGATTATTCCACATATATCAAAGTACTTCTAAAAAAGCTAATTCATAGGAAAGGTAAAAAGCATTCATCCAATTGTTGCCTAATTTCTTAAAAACTACATGTTTAGAGATAGTTTTTTATCATATAGCTATTTAAGCCAAGTATCTTTATTCTTAAAAAGCTAATATTAGTTGAAAATTTAGAATTAATGTAGATTGAGGAGCTAACTAAATAGAGATAGTTTCAAATTAATACACTTAAGATAGTTTCATCTATAACTTGAGTTAAATGAACCATATTATCTACAGTGAAACTATGACTGCATATGTTCTTTCCAGTAAAATGATTTTTTTCAGCTGACAAGATTAATTTTATTGAGTTCTATAAAGCTCATCATATCTTCAACTAGCTTATCTATTCCATTAGGCATTGATTGGCATCATTGAACTGAACCAATAAGCACAGCCTCTCTAGTAATTGAAAATTGGGCTTCAACAAAAAGCTAAAGGGCTATCAGCACAAGACCTACACATACAGAAGAGCAATAAATGTTCATATTGGTGGAAAATAATAAAGTTTCTGGATTTGGGAAATTAATGGGTTCCCACACATTGCTGTTACAAAATCTGGCTCCTGCAGAAAGCACCCCTTTTCATTGCTGTGACCAAAATTCCTAACAAACAACTTAAATAAGGGAAAGTTTATTTTGGCTCACAGTTCCAGAGGTCAGTCCATGGTCATCTGGCTCCATTGCTTTGGGCTTGAGGTAAGGCAGAACATCATGGTAGAAGGGCACCACAGACAAAAGCTGCTCAACTCATAACAATCATAAAGCATAGAGAAAAGAATGGGCCAGGGACAAGACACAGTCCCTGAGGACATGCCCTCAATGATCTACTTCCTCCAAACATGGTGCACCTGCACACAGTTTCCTCCACCTCCCAGCAGACCATTTAAATTATTCATCGATCAAATAGGCCAATCCAATGATGAGGTTAGAACTCTCATGATCAAATCACTTCTCTCTGGACATTGTTGTATTGGGGATGAAACCTTCAACACATGAGCTTTTGAAGGACATTCCAGATCCAAATTTAACACTGTGCCTTTCTCAATGATTCTGGATAGGCCAATTTTCATTGAAATACTCTATGATAATTGGGACTCACATGCTAATAGCTTTGATTTCTTTAACCATGCATTTATAGATGCTCAATTGGATAATAAAAGTCTTTAACATATTATCCTGGTAATTTCTATGGAGCCCTATCATCAATTTTCTTTCTAGTCATTCTGTAAAGTAGGAGCTATAAAATTCCAGTCAAACCTTCTGGTTTAACATGCTAAAAACACTATTCAATACAGTTAATTTTAAGTAGAAGTTCCAATGTTACAATTTTATTCATAAGGATTATATCGAGCTGTCTATTCATTATCAACATAAATACCTGGCCTTTGTTAATACGTAGGCAATATTAGGCAGAGAAGTAAGTGGGTGAATCATGCTCTGAATTTGGAGGAAACATAAGAAAATGGTAAAAGATATCATAGAAAATCCTTGAGGAAAAAGGAAAGAGATTCAATTGGAATCACTGAAAGATAGTAAGATGAGCTCATGGTCAGGATCCAAAATAAAAAACTCAAATCCATATCAGAAATGTAACTTCATTTCCTATGTTCATATATGAATACAATACCAGTGAAACTCCACACCATGTACAACCACAAGAATGGGATCCTAATAAGTTATACTCCATATAGGTATATGTCAAAATACACTCTATTGTCATGTATATCTAAAAAGAACAAAAGAAGAAGGAGGAGGAGGAGGAGGAGGTGAAGAGTAGTAACTTCAATCTCTTAAGTTTAAATCCACAAAGCCAAAAAGATATATTCAGGAACGATCTGTTAGGTAATCAACTAAAATATTCTATATGGTTAAACCAATTGTTATCCAATAGTGACCAGAAGGAAAAGATGTATCATGTGATTTTCATTATATTTTATAAGCTAGCTCTCTCAGAAAGGCCCAGACTCAGCAATAAAATATAATCAGTAACTCTGTAACACCTCCAACTCCTGTGCATTTTAAGAACTGTAAGTTCATAACCTGAGGAAAGTGATATAATAATGAATGGGATTTTATTTCTGGCAGCAAATATGTGTCCATGCAATTCTTACCTGCCCCCCTTTAGGCTGGTATTTGATGTTGTCTGTTGATCCGATTTTGGATTTGACATTCTTCAGGTCTGGCAGTGGTTGGTTAATAAGCCGAAGCTGCTTGGGAGTGGCAGGAGATTTGGGAGGAGTGCGAATGATGGCGACTTTCTTCTCACTGGGCACCAGAATGGCAGACTTGGGGGTTCCTGGTGTGTGAGGAGTTCTGGGGTAGCTGGGGGTTCCAGGAGTGCCTGGGGTGCGTGAAGAGTAGCTTGGTGGGGTGCCAGGAGTGATGGCAGTTGATCCAGGGGTAGTGGGTGTTGAGGTGCCACTTTTCCCTGCTCTGCGAATTGGCTCTGACCCTGACACAACAAACCACAGCATTAGAAAGTTCTCAAGACATCCTTTGTCCCACAGATAGTTAGAGTTCATGTGTCAAAAAACTATTTTCTACTTTTATGGTTGTTAAGGCTGCCTTTAGCTGGAAACAGAGTGCACAATTAACTTGGTATGCGGATTCCTGTTAACTGAAGATTCTGAAGGGCATGGGTGACCATTCATTCCTTTAGTAGATTCTTTCTGAGATCTGGGTATATATAAAACATAGAAGTCGGTATTTATATCACATAGATTTAGCCTGTTTAGAAAGATGTTCACAGAATCATGTTTCAAGGTCTCTCCCTCAGCTTATGTGGAGGAGCAGTGTGAATTTTGCATTTATTGAAAGCTGTCAGACATTGTTCAAGTACATCATTTATTCCCTTTGTAAGGAAACTTATCTCAGTGCTTCATACTAAAAAAGATCTATTGATCTCTAGAAAACTTGGTTGTTCCAAGAATGTAGTCACAGTGAGCCTAGTGTCTGGTGGTATTTTTCTCTCTGTTTTCATAACTAGTTTGACAGCTTATAGTCAAGTCAATAATCCTGTACTGTTAATTACACAGGATCTTTGGAGATGAATTTCTTTGCTTTAAGTTGAGCTCAGTTGCATTTTATTAGTTTACTCCTTTCCGTTTTTTGCTATTGCTATGTAGAGCTAAGATAGGCCCAATGTCCTTAGATTATCAGGGTATCAGCTATGCTTATTACCAAATACTACAATGAAGTAATACAATAATACTTATTTCTAAATATGCATGTGAACACAAATGAAACTAGAAATTCAAAACAGCACTAGTTCATAACATTTAAAAAAGCAATGTATATGGGGATATATTTTAAAAGGCAGAGCACAGTGGTTTGAGGAAGTGGATTTATGAAGAAAGTAC
Organism: Spermophilus citellus; assembly: GCF_964194105.1. Classification (NCBI taxonomy): domain Eukaryota; kingdom Metazoa; phylum Chordata; class Mammalia; order Rodentia; family Sciuridae; genus Spermophilus; species Spermophilus citellus. The sequence continues at coordinate 110,109,939 of NC_138192.1, read as the reverse complement.
CATTTTGCTTCCAGGGCAACACATACAAGCATTCAAGATGCTCCTTTAGGGAGTACTTGGTGCCTCGTCTTGTCTCATCATCTTTGAAGCTGCTGTTGATGCACAATCTCAACTTCAGATATTTGGAATAACAGTCTCTTCCCTGGACATTACAAACATTTAAATGCCCTTCCTGCTAGTTTATTATTTGAATAATTAATTTTTGCTACGGTAAAAAAGAGTTCTGGTGAGGTCAAAATGTAACAAAGATTTCAAAGGATGCTAATATTTCATGAAACTAAATGGTGTTGGGCACAATTGTTCTATTGTAGACAAAAACATTTCATGCAAAATAATAAAATTTGAAATTGGCCAATTACTATTAAATATTTAATAAAGCAAGTGGTGAAATCAACTATAATGTGATAGTGGTAGCAATCTCTACCATTTTATAATGGTATCTAAATGACAGAGAGATGATTCAAGTGATTCTACAGAGCATTCTCTAATACTATTACCTCAAAAAAAAAAAAAAAAACAATGAAGACACAACATTAAGAGGACAAGTTGTGAAGTTACTAGTGGACTGAAGACCAAATTCAACCATTTACTAGCTGTGTAGCATTAGGCAAGATATCTTCCCTATAAGGTTAGTTTTCTTATCATTTGAATTGAGATTATTAATACCTAACCATCAGCATTGTTAACTAATTTGAGTAAAAACGTATCTTGAGAGCCTTGAATCTATATGTGCTTAGTAAATGGCACCTTTTTTGTTGTAATAGAAAAATGTTTAGGAAAATAATTTGAATCCATGCTTTGCTATAACCTATAAATATGTAATGATTGGGCATTACATAAATTGTTATAATTGTCATCCTGTGCTGTCAATTGAAAGGAATTGAAGCTATTGGCCCAGAACATGCTATGCTTACTGTTCATTTGGAATACAAATTCTTAACAAATTGAGCAAGTTTGTGGGTTTTGATTTTTGACTTTCCACTTAAATTTTAGGACTTGGAATTCTAATGAGTGTTCAGTCCATATAGATGTATATTTTTAAAATTCCTGCTGTTTTTCTCTCTTCATTACTTCTTTATTATTATTATTTTAAAAAATATTTTTTAAATTGTAGATGGATACAGTACCTTTATTTTATTTATTTTTATGTGGTGCTGAGGATCAAACCCAGTGCCCAGTGCTAGGCAAGCACTCTGTTACTGAGCTACAACCCCAACCCCTCTTTTAATTACTTCTTTAGAATTTTCTCTTTTTTCCCCTAAATTTGAAACAAGAGACAAAATATATTCTTAGAAAAATGACTTTATCTCAATATTAGTTAATAGATAAGAAGCTAATTAGTTCATATTTCCTCTATCGATTGTCTTCACTCAGGTATTTTGGAACCATCTATAAGCAAGAATTTTCTAATTCTTAGGACAAAGATCATCTGTTCTTAATGCATGTTTATTTGAACACTGTAAAATATAAATTCACAGTAAGCTCTTTTTTTACTTAAAGGATATTTAAAAAATGATTAAAAAGAAAGCCAAAGCCAAAATAAACCTACTAGTGGTCCGCCGCGCTGAAGAGGAGATGGAACTGTTGAGAGAGAAGGAATTCTCATCTCTGTCTCCTGATACTCCTCGGCGAGGAGGCAGAATGGAGGAAGGTCTTGGGAGAGAAGAGCGCTTTTCTGGGCTCTTGGTTACTCCATCCTGATTTGGGAAAAAACAGACATTGTCTTCTTGGGAATTTTTATTTTAATTATGAGAAGTGATTACATCATTTGGGTTATTTTTTCTGCTGTACTGATAGACCTATTTCTTTTAGTATGCACTATCAAATCCCACATAAGCATTTCTACTTTAAAACTAAAAAAGAGTTCATATTTGTCCAGATGTTTTATGAAAATAAGTTATTTTGGAGTTAACTCTAAAAAATAATGTCAAGTTCAAGTTCTAAAAGATAATATGTCTAAAACAAATTTACTCAAGCAATCTTCAGTAAGTTGCTAATTTTACTGAAAAATCTTTAGCATGATAAAATTCGAAAGGACTGGCAGGGGGTATGGAATGCATAATATTCCCAAGAAAGACCACCACCATATATTGTGCACATATAAGACAGGAACTCTAGCATATCACATCCATTTATGGTTTCATTTTCATCACAAAATATTATGCACATATTAAAGCTAAGGGAACAGGTTTAATGAGTTAATGTATTTTTTTTTTCAAAATCACAAACTTCACAGTTTTCAGAGGGGATATTAAACCCTAATGTGTCTGGTGGTAAGTCTAAACAGTCTACTCTATTACATATGACACAGTTTGTTGTTATTAGAATATATAACATTGTCTATCACATGTCATATTACATGTAATAGATTGAATTTTGCTTTGTTAGTTTGTATTTAATTTTTATAAGATAATAAAATAAATAATAAATAATAATGAACAGTGTATTTAGAAAAAGGAACATTTTTCTTTTACTAGTAAGCCATTTATTACATTTTTTCAATTTTATTTAACAGGATCTACCATTTATATATCAAATACTTAAAAATTGTACATCTTTGCTTTCACACATTTCCTGAATCATGTCATATAATCTTCCCAATTTATCCCTTTCTGCACCTTTTATTGACTTATTGCCTTACCTTGTTCCCTGATTCTGAGTGTGGCAAACAGTCTGTGGAGCCTGCTGAGGTGGGCTGTATTAAAAAACTGTCAGAAAATGTAGCCCTTTTGGTCGTGCTAGGGCAAGCTGAGCTGTATCTTGGGGACTTTGTGCTACCCTGTGAAGCAGGAATCTTTGACAAGGTAGAATTCTAGCCATGAAATAAAACAAACAAACAAACAAACAAACAAACAAAAAAGGTACAAAATAAACCAAAGTATGAAGGAAAAGGAAAAAAATAATCCCACACATACAAACATATAAGAAATTAAATGTCTACTTTTAATAAAAACACAAGATAAATGATTAAAAGCAATAATGGAGATGTATACTTATATGATAATGAGGGATTTTCAGTGAACACCTAGGCTGGAACTAACTCAACAGTATTTATTTTAAAAATGTCTATTGTTATTAACATAAACATAATGCTTTGATTTTGTATTCATCAGACTAGAACAGGATCTATGTTATTTGCTTTCCTCTACTTTCAAATATTGAGATTATTTATGGTTGGTACATAATAGAGGCACAAGAATGATTGTTCAATAAATGGTAAGTAGGTAGACGGATGGGAGGAGAGAAGAAAGAATGATACTGCTCAAATATGGAGGACCTAGCTTTGTGAAATTCTGAGAGCAAAGAACTGTGTTTGATTTAATACAGAAATTTGTAATTTCATAACTCTACACAGAGAAACCAAAGATCTGCCTTGAAGTGAAAATGTAATCAACCTCATGAAAGAGAGATAAGAGGGACCCTTCTGGGAAGAAGGATGCTGGTGTTGAAATCTTCCACTGTTTAAGGATAGAGTTTGGCTCTGAAACAAACAAACAAACAAAATATGAGCACACTTGTTTGGTGTGGGTTACTCTTGGTGGGTAGAGACATGGGAAGGCCTCTAAAGCTGTGTAGCCACCTATCTTCTGAATAAATAGTTCAGGAAAAGAACACAGTTTCAAGGTGTTCTTGTCTCTGCAAGAGACTTGGGTTATTCTGAGGAGCCAGTTATAGAAAGTTTGTGGAAACAACTTCCACTGTGCAATTATGCAGTCATACATTTATAATTACATTTTTACAGTATATTATTTTCAGTGAATTTACTGTAAAAGTGCACATTAAAATAACTTCTGCTTCTGTGACTTCTGGAAGAATGAGGAAATAGAATCCCCAAGGATCTTCTCATCTGATGAGTGAGTGAGAGTTGGCACAATGGCCAACTGTTTGGATTTTGTGTGTGTGTTTGTGTGTGTGTGTGTGTGGTGCTGGGGATTGAACCCAGGGCCTTGTGCCGTGAGGCAAGCAATCTACCAACTGAGCTATATCCCCAGCCCTGGAAATTATTAACTGCCAGTATTCTTGTAAGTGAAATCACTACAGAGATGATTGCAGTAAGAACCCCTAAATCATAAATCCCACTCTTCAAGGATGTACTGCCAATAAATATATTTTTTAAAAATAAGCCTTAACATAGGAAGAATATTACAATGGTAATTAGCAAAACCCCTTTTATAAATTTAAAGTATGATGCTAAGTAGATATATTTTGGGTTATTTTAAAATGATTTTTATATGTAGGTATTTCATTTATGAGAATATGGATAAAATATTCTTTACGAATTTGATGTGTAAGGTCTCCAATAAATCCATAGGTCCCACAATAGCACCACATTTGGAAAATACCTTAAGAGTCTGTTGAAATTGTTCCTCTACTCAACACAATGAAGGTGTACACACAATCCATATCTTGATTACATTCAAGAACTTGAGTACATGTTTGGGGACTGGTAATGGAAAATATTATTTTAAAGATTGAGAAAATTTATTTTCAGTTATCTGCTACATTGACTTCATCAGAAAAAAAATTGCTCAGTTTATATATAACAAGCTCATTTTATGAGTGAAACACAAATTGGGGATCAACTTCTAGTACAGAATTAGTAAGATTTTTTTATGTACAGAAGTCACTCTGCAAAGCTAAAAATTCTAAAAAGGAAAGGTAGCACTGAAGAGATGCCTCACAAAATCCACAAGACTTAATATATAGCTATTGATCGCACCTCAGGGGTCTGCAAGTTTAAGTGGGTTGGATGAGTGACTTTTGGAGACAGTGGTGTTGGCAGGCCACATGTCTCTTGAGAGAGTCTTAAGAGTACGGAGAAGAATTACAAAATCAAGGAGATTATTATCTTTAAATAATTAATTTCATTCAGCTCTTACAAAAATAGCAGAGGAAGCCGCAATTTTTAAGTTTTAGCCTCCACAGCTACTTTAACAGAGACATAAGCACGCACAGATTGCACAAATCACCTTTTTGCAGACTGAGTACCTTGAGTGGGAAGTGTAACTGGGTCTACAAAAGTCGTTCTTTTTTGATTGATCCTACCCACAAAAGACTGAGTTTTGAAAATGTGATCCAAGAAAGGAGGAGGAAGTAGCTGGATTGTCCCTAATTAAGAAAGTCAGCTAAGAGTGTTAATAATTACCACCACCACCAGAAAACCAAATGAAATAAAGGGTGGGCCAGGTTCATAATAAGAACAAGCAACAAATCATAATTGTTTTGATGAATGTACTGAATATCAGAGATAAATGGAAGTTAATCTTGGGGTTTTAAGAAGAGGATCAGAGGGGTTGGGGAGATAGCTCAGTTGGTAGAATGCTTTCCTCACATGCACAGGGCCCTGGGTTCAAACCCCAGCACCACAAAAAAAAAAAAAAAAAAAAAAAAAGAGGATGAGGTATTATTAGGTGGGAAAAAAGAGGATGATGAATAAGAAAAAATAAAAGTGACAGATTTATCTCTCTTCTTCAGAAAGGTAAGATGGGTGTTTACAAGTGAAAAAAAATTAGTTTTCTGTCAGATAATGTATATAATTTATATCCCAAGCAAAAGTATATACATGTTTATCCTAGTGAGTTATTTGCAGACTAAGGGATTTGAAAGTTTTCTAAAAGTTGTCCAAACAATGCCACTTACAATTTTTTTTCTAAAGGAGAAAAACTTAGACTTGTTTTTTTCTATATCTGCTTCTGACAGTGTCAGCTTTTAAATAATAACAAAAATAATGACTAACAACTATTGTTATTTATTGAATGAACAATATGTTCTAGGCACTCTACCATGTACTGTTTTATAAAATTACTATATCTAATTTTCATAACTAAATTATGATATAAATTTTTTACCACTCCCTTTATTTTTTAAAACAGTAAAGCATAGGAAGAAAAAGAATATAGAGATAATAAATATTCTAGATTTGGACGTGACAACTCATAGTTCTCTGTCAGAAAAGAAGATAAAGAGATACAAATCTTAAAATCACATTGTGCTAAAAAATAAAGATATTTGCCAAAGCAATATAGGCATTCTGTTAGCTTCCCTGCTTCAGGAACATGTCTGCAAACATTTATATAAAAATCAAATATTTTCCTTCAGCAAAGACCCTCTTTCAAGATAATTATCAAAAGTTTTTTGCCATTGTTGGAAATGAAGCACTATTTTTCACAATAAACAAAAAATGGAAGTCTAAAATCTTATCTGTTTTTAGAGGGTCACACTAATAATTGTGATTTAAATATCACATATGATTGCAAGACCAAGAATGTTGAGATAAGTTTCTAATTAACATCCTTCAAATTATTGTAATTTTAGGGTTTCATTAATAGCCCTTTAATTTTTTTTCCTTCCAGTCATAAAGGATCAAAAATATTTCATGTTGGTTTGGGTTTTTAATATATGATTAAAAATCTAAATCCAAAAATTCTCCAAGAAAAAGTAGAAAAGATTTAAAAAAAAAACACATGAAGAAATTAAACATCACAAATAGAACCACATTAAAACAATAATATATTTATCTCCATAATTTAGCAAGTAAAGAACACTATAACATTAGCAATATGAAGCAAAAAACTTAAATACAACATTTGTCTTGAAACAGTCATTTCACTGGTAGGAAATTATCCAAAGAAAATGAACTTGGCTAAAAAGACACTATGGCAATATTTTAAGTCTAACAATAAAAAATTAGTTTGAATGTCAATAATAAGAAATTGGTTAAGGATATCATTGTAAATAAATAAAATCCAATTTATATAGTCATTAAAATAATTATAGGCATGTAAGAACTTAGTTTTACTCATTAATTTAAAAATTAATAGAGTTTTCTTTTTGTTATTAAATCTATAAATGTGCAGAAAAATTGAAGATATTACATCAAAATGGGAACTGTAGATATCTTTAGATAAAGGAATTATAACTGACTTGTACTTCTTTTTGCTCATCAATATTATTTCATTTGGTCTTATTTCTTATTTCATAATAAAAGCAATGAAAATATCATAAAATACTGTTGACTAGAATGGTTTGATTTGATTCTATGAAAAGTAAATGAATTATTCTTCCCCATTTCTGCCAAGTCATTGTGCAACTTTATATGTTTTCATCTTACTAATAAAGAGACAGCCCAGCTGTGTCCTCACTAACTATTATCACATATCATTCTGGAAGACGTTAATATTTACCTGGATGCTCCTGAGGATCATTCTGGATGAGCATACAGTATAAAATGGCACTTAAAAGTAAATGTCTAAGTCTAAAGAATATCTAAAATTATTAAGAAACTGCAGCTAATACCAAAGGAACTTTAAATGAAGAACAAGGAAAAACTAAAGTTACTCACAGAGACCTTGTCCTTCGCCTGTTTGAAAACACTGGGAGCCTGAGCTGATTCACCACTGGCTGCTGTTGAAAAGAAAAAAACACAAACAAATAACCCTAAACTTAGTGGCTAAAAAATCACACAAATGCATTTTTCATACCTTTTGGATACTCTGTTGTGTCAACCGACCAATGCAGAGCAAAGTTTTGTTTTGAAGCTCAAATTCAGTAATGGAAAAACCTGAATAACAATAGTGTCTCCAACTAGAGGGTGCGCTAAATTTACACATCCTAGTGTCTACCAAAGCACAGGTTAGCACCAAAGCATAGATCATTTTTTATGGGTTAACAATGTACCTTTGAATCGGTACTACATGAGGATAGATTCTTGGGACTAGAAGTTACAAAACAGCAAGGTGAATGCTGCAGAGTTTAAGGAAAAGAAAGATGATTGACTTGTAGGACTGGCCAATAAGGTTGCTTAAGCTATGTGAAGCTCTAATACCAAAATAATACTGCCTCTAAACTGTCATGGTCATTCCAGCCCCTTTCCCTATGCACCCCTTCATTTTACAATATGAATGACATACTTGTTTGATATAAAAATACACCACATAAGAAGGGAAGAAAAATAGCTTGTCAAGAACAGAAAACATGAGAGGAATTTTAAGTTTAGTAAAAATACAGAATATGTTCTACACATGCACTTCCTGTATGAAATCATTACCACATCTGTTACTGTTGTTTCTCTTGCTGTGTTTTACATTTCTGGTTTCAATTTTAAACTCCATCTCTTAAGCATACTTTCTGTTGATGACTTACCTGACTTAAATATCTCATGATTTAAGACAACACTTTGTGTTTTGGATAACCATCCACATTTGCAAGATACGCTCAGAAAATAAAATACTCAAGCTTGTGTTTACTTCCTCAATTTTCATTAGTAAGAGCTTATCCTCATAAGCTCTCCAAATGAGTGAGTCCCCAAAAGATTTCTTAAGCTATGTGGCGCTCTAAAACCAAAATAATAACTGCCTACAATGTGCTTTATGTATGTAGGCCTGGCTGGCAAGATTATTCACAGATTCTAAAGCTGATTAAAAAAAAAAAAAAAGCAACAGTAAAAAGGATGCCTCCCTATTGCTTCTATAGCATCTCAAATTACTGTGGCATGTCTATATAGTTTGCTTCAAATGAAAGTCATTTATGTTTGATACATGCTTTCTGCCAGAAGATTTTTATATTTGACAAGAATAAGCAAAGATTCTAATTAGTCCAAAGATCTTAAATTTCCTTTAAAAATGAATTAAAAAGGCAATTCATTTTCATGGTAAACTGAGAACCAATGATATGTAGACACTATGAAAACATTTCTCATTTCCTCTGAAATTCCACAATCCTGATGACATCTTAAATCTTTACAGATAAGATATAGGGTTTTTAAAATGCCAAAATGAAAGGATTCTGCTTTTCCAAGTATTTGTCTAACTGGAAGAAAAATTCCAAGTTTGATGAGGCTAAAAACCTGAGAAAGTGCACTAAATAAAATGTAAGATAGAGATATAATGTCAATTTCGAATTCCTAACTTAAAGGCATTCTTTATCCTAAGCCTATCAAGGTTTGTGTATATATAAGTCTTCCACTTTCAAATCTTGCCTTAGACACTTGTTCTTAATGGAAAACATGATAAGAATCCTGTGTGGAGAATACAAATACAAAATACTTGGGATTTTTAGTGGCTGTCATAAGACCATCAATTATCTTGCTTTTCTTTTTCTTACATACTAATTCTGCTCCTAACCTTTCAAGACATCTTAAGGTTTATACGGAGACATTTAAGATGTATAATGAAAAGGAAAACACTTCTTTCTGAACCAGTAATCTGAGATTGTGCAAACTATTTTATTGTCAAGATTACCCTAGCATAATTATACATAGAAAATAAATATTTTGCATTGAAATTAAGAAAAAAGTTTGCATTATAGATATTTGTATGGGGTTTTATTATGATTTCTAACATGTTTCACTTTTTAAAACAGTAAATTTGTATATTTGGAGAAGACATAGAATAAATAGGAAGCAAAATGAAAATAAACTTAAGTTTATTTCGAACTTAAGTTCCTTTTAAGGGGGGAGGTGCATTTTGGATAAATACATTTAAGAAAATCCCAATGACAAAATGTCAACATATAGTACAGTAGATTGAAAGGCTTGCTAATTTTGGATATGAATCTTACAGGATTGCCAGATGATTTAATATTTTTCTTTTTTTTTCCCATTTAAAGCAAAATAATTTTGCACACCACACATCTATCCCAGATTTGCCTTTTGTTTTCAGTGTCTAAATCACTGCATATTCTTGGTGGTTTTCAGTAAATTCATCAACATCAGTAACAGATTTGGCAGTAACAATGTAGAAAATAGGACAAATATATATGGACTTAAGCATGAGGGAGATAAATAAGCAAAATAATGAGAATGCATACCACGGTTAAATTCATCGCCATCGTCTAACCAAACACACAGAATGAAAATAGGAATCCCCAGAACGTGACACTAGAGCACAATGCCAAGATACAATCACGCACTGTTATGTCTGAGCATGACAAAGAAACAGATGGTCATGACCTCTTCTGCAGGGAGGGAAAAAAAAAAGAATAATGATACAAGACACTTAATAGCAAAATCGTTCATGACTACTGAGATTCTTGGAAGAAAAACAAAATGAAGAAGCTGCTACAGTAATGAGATTAAAAAAAAAATACATGTCTATGTTTGCCAGCCACATTGCAGAATTGAACAGTCACCTGTCGTTTTCCGCTTAACACAGGAGAGTTGAGTTGGTCTAGTATATTTGATAGCAGGTTTTAAAATGAATTTCCTGGAGGGAGAGTGGGCCTGAACTTCTGTTTTTTTAGCAAGTTCAGCCTTCTTATAAACTGCTATGAATAAGAAAACACAGAGAGCATACCATCAGGAAAAAAAATTAACATTTGGAATGAAACCAAACGAAAATTTCATCAATCATCGATTACCACTGTTAGGCAGTTTCTTCTATAAACGAGTAATAATGAAATACTTCAAACACAATTTTAAAGAAGTGATTGTTAAATGAACCTTTTTTCCTTCTCACTTCATCCCGGGAGACTGTGCTAGGTTCCTTTTTAGCTATTTTTCTTTCAGGAGTGGAAATTCTGCCTCTCCCAGTTTTAAAAGGCTTTTCTTTTCTATGTTTCTCAAGAGATGGTCTCCGAGCTTCCTTTTCAGCTTTCTCCTCTTTAGGAATAGTTTCTAACTGTTCTGTCATGATGCTTCTATCATCATCTGCGGATCAAAGCAAATCATGACAACAACAACAACAGCGAGAACATTAGTAACAAATGTACAAGATCCTTTGCATATTTAACAAAATGCAAATAAAGAGATAAAGGGATATTTAAAATGTTTAAAGTGGAAAAAAAAATCCCAATAGGTTATTGAGTTTAATTTGGGGTTAGAAAATTAAAGCAAAATGAAACAAAAAGACCAAAAGCACACCTTGAGTATCCACCCAGAGGCTGTCAGCATCCATAATGGAGTCATCGATGGTGGTCTCGTCTTTGTAATCGTCATAGGTTTCTGTCTTATACTCTGAAAGTCCGATTTCTTCTCTCTCTGGGGAAGCTGGAGCCTCTGGGGAGCCATCCTTAGGTTCTGCCTGGGCTTCTGCTGCCACTTCTATTTCCAGCTCTTCTTCATCACGAGGGGATGGTCTCCTTTCCACCTCGTGCTGTTCTAGGGCTGCAAAACGCACACTGTGGGACCCTGACTCTCCTTCATCGGTTGTGGTTTGCACTACCGTGATGAAATCATCCTCGATGGTCACCACGGACTCAATCACTCCTTTATGTTCACCTGGGCAGGTCTCTACAAATTCCTCCCTGACACCTGGGATACCCAGGTCGGTGATCTGGAGGGTGTCTGAGCGGAAGAGCAGCTTATCATATTCGCCCCGGGCTTCTATTTCTTCTTCCTCAGCCTCTGCTGGTTCAGACACAACCGCTGCTTCAAGCAGCGGTTCGGCAACATCGGAGGGCGTCACTGATATATCAGGGGTCTCTTTGCTGTCCTCCTTTGGCAGCTGAATAAATTCCATCTGGACCTCAGCTTTCTCATCTGCGGCTAAGTCAGCCTCTGAGACAGCAGGGGGGCAGGGTATTTCCACGGATAATTTGATGGCAACTTCATCTTGAATTAGAGATGATTCTGGAGATGTTTCCTTTTTGCCCTCATCAGGTTTCAAGGACTCCATGGTAAGGCTTTCATGCTCCCCGCTAGATTCATAGGATTCCTCTTTGTCTACAGCTTCCTGGTGCACCAAGTCAGGCTTGGCCACCTTCTCTTTGACTTCTGTTTCATTAACTTTGGCAACTTCTTTCACATGGCCAGCCTCAATACCCAGGAATGCATCTGCCTCCTGTGGCACTTTGGATGAAGGCACCAACTCCTGTGCAGCCTCCAGTTGAAGTTCTGTGGTCTTTCCATCATCAACATTCAGCCCTGAAGCCATCTGTCCAAAGTCACTGACTTTAATATCGAATTGGCCCTGATCAGCTTTCTTCGAAGTGAAGTCAGGTCCTTGTTCAGCCTTTTTGGATGATTCTACCTCGGCTACCTCTGGCACTGTACTAAGACCTTTCTCCTCTTTCTCTGATGCTACCTCTTTTGATATTGGCAGTTCTTGGGCAGAAGCTTGTTCATGGGTTAGCCCTAATCCAAATGTCTCCACTTTACCACCAGCCTCTTCTGTCTCCTTTGCATGTTCTTTTAAATCGGCATGTTCTTCACCCTTTTCTAATACTGTATCCAGCTTATCATTAGCTTTCCTCTCCTGGTCAAACTCTCGACCCAGTCCTGCCTTGTCACCAGAGGTAGGAGGGGATGCTTCCTTCTCAGCACTGAACTCATCTTTGACTCTTCTGGCAGCTGCCAGTTTTACTTCGATCAGTGAAAGATCTGTGGCCAAATCTCTTCGAACTTTATCATCAGTTCCTTCATAAAAAGAACCACTCTCTCCTGACAAATTCTCACTGTCTTGGACAGGTGATGGGAGCGGGACTGTGTATTTGTTGAACACACAGTAGCCCAGGTCTTCGAGCTGACTGTCTGTTTTCACAACAACATGGTTTTCATCCGTTACGGACGGCAAGCCAGTACTGCTCTCCTCCACCACAGTCTCAGATGGAACTGATTTCCTCCTGGCCACCTCAGCATCTGCACTCACAGAAGCTAATCTTGACCTTGTGCCTGCCAGATCTAGCATTTCAGGTAGGTCAGGGGCCATGACAGTACCATTTTTGTAATAATCTTTGGCTAGGAAAGGGGACTCACAGGTGGTCTCAACTTGAGTAGTTTCCTCTCCGGTAGTTTTCTCATCTTGTACTTTTTCTTCTTCATCTTTGCTTTCTATTGGGAAGGAAGGGGCTTTCTCCATTGCAGGTGTGGTAGCTGGAAGATAATCGTCCCCTTCATCCATGCTTCCACTTGTGTTGGTCAGAATATCAGAAGCCAGAGGAGAAAGATCATGACCCCGACCAAAGTTAAATCCAAGTGCTATGGAATCCAGGCAAGACATGGGCAAATTGATGGACATGCTTCTTTGTTCTATTGCAGACCTACCGCCAAGTCCTAAACTTCTACTAAGAGTCAGATCATCCTTATTCTTGCTGTGGAGGTCCCGTTTCTCTCCATATACTTTTGGATCAATAGTGAACATTCTTTCTTGGGGAGAACTGGGTTCTTCAGATACTTCGGACGGATAACTCTGGGCAAGAGTGCTGTACCCGGCTTCTTGTGCTGGAGCACTGGGCTGGGATTCTTTTTCTGCTTGAAATCCCTTGTCACCATTTTGATGCTTGGGAGACACAGTATCAATAGACTCACGGGCACTTTCTCTTGTGTCACTTAGTTCGTAATAATCGCTACCCAGCTGAATGCTTTTTGTCGCTTCCTCTTTCAAGGCAGAGGTTTCAAAGTACTTGGACATTCCTGACTTATCTTCATAAAATGGCATGCCAACCTCAGCTGATGTCACAGCCTCGGCTCCTTCAATCTTATGGTCTTTGTCAGCAACTTTCTCTTCAAAAAGTTCCTGGGCTGCACTCTTCTCACTCAGTGCAGCTGGTTCTGGCATGACTTTTTCCAAGGTCTTAGAGGTCATGGTGGAATCGGTAACTGCAGGGAAGGAGTCGTCTTTCAGCACACTTATGGTATGCTCCTGGTCTTTCTGTTCTTCTTTTGAGAAAGTGTACTCTGTGGAGGTCTGAGTTACACCTGTTTCTTCATCTCTTGATTTTAAGGGTTCAATCTCTTTTGGTGCAGCCTCTTTGTCAGAAACGATAGTTTTATCTTCATGCTTTGGCTGAGGTTCCTTTTCAAAAAATGTAGGTTCCTGTCCAAAGGGGGTGAAAGTCTCCTTTTTCTCTTGTTTTATGCCCTCCCCCTCTTCCCCGAAAATTTTCTCTATGACAGATTCTTCCACAACTGGAAAGTGAGCATCTCTGGGTGAGGAGGGGATTGCTTCTGAGGCTGGTATTTCTGCCATTTTGTCAGGTTTATCTTTTTGTGGCTCTTCAACATCAGAACTGTCTTTGGCAGTAGCTGGGCCACTGGTTTCTTGTAGAGATTTTTTGTCATCTGGTTGTAAGAGGACAGGGGCAAAGGGTGTTGCTTCTGTGACTATTTCATTCTTCATGACATCTACAGGAAGAGTGAAACTTCCTGCTTGGAAAGGACTGGGCATGGGAGAATCAAACTGCTTCCCCTCCCATCTTGGGATATCTTCGAGTACATCTTTCTCTCTCATGGGTGTCAGGGGGCCAGGAGATATTGGAGCAGCTAAACCCCACTCATCCTTTTTTGTTTCCATTGGCATTTCAATGAACCAGTCTTTTTGCTCTTTTGGAGTTGGAGGCTCTGCAGAGAGGCCAATGCCAGGCACTACTAGGCTTGGTTCTGTCTTCTGTTTTATGTCTTCGAGGCTGTCACCAAGAGGGTGCCCAAACAGAGCAGGAGGTACCTCATCTCCTTCTGTTCTTTGCATGTCCTTTATCTCAGAGGAAATTTTAGTTGTCTCCGGCTGAGGAACTAAGGCAGCATGTTTAAGGTCTTCACCAGGCTTACTTTGTATCTTTGACTCCTTTTCCTTTTGGTCTGAAGGTTCAGCTGTAGAGGGAGTCAATGCCTGTTGATCAGGAAACTCCATCTTCGAGGCTGTAAGTAAATCTGAAGTAATCGGGTTGATTTTTAAGCACATAATAGACAAGGGCTTTCAGGCAGTAAGCTTAAAATTATATTCTGAAATGGCAAATGAATGGTAGGGCAAAAGGAAAAAACTAGAGACCATGCAAGCATGCTACCTGTTCAAAAGTCAACATGAAGATGTCAGTTCTGAGATCTGTGTGTACTATAACTAAAATGAACTCCAGTTGTAAGTGATGCACACAGGAATTATAAGAAGGGTTTAGTTCAGCCTACTCACTCTTGTCTGGTGTCTCTTAGACATTATGTCATGTGTCCTATAATAGAAAATTTGTGTGCCTTCCATAGATAAAAGTTACAGATTACTGCATTTTGAGTAAGTAGCTATTGTTAGTTTACAAAAAGATATATATGAAGAACTAAATATGAATAAGGATTGATTTCTAGAGAAATTTTTCTTAGGTTTCCTCATTGGAAAGTAAATTGGAAGTCCTTAGGCAGAAGGTCAAGTAATCCTAATGATACATATATTAATAGTTTCAGATAACTTGATCAACAAATGCCAGGACTGATTTGGGGGGCATTAAAAAGTTCCTGGTATAACATTTAGAAATCATCTGGGGTTCAATTTAAGGAATATAACCCAATATTTGCTGTCAATTTGTAGGACATGGCTTAAAAATTGATAAGCCAGTTTCTGCCACATTCATAATTTTTAATTCTTGACCATTACTTAGTCTATATGGTAGATATAAGAAAATCTAAATTATACCAACATTGGGAAGTCAGATGAGTAAAAAATTTTTTTCAATAGAATCAACTATTAAAATATCTTTCTCCCTATGGTCAGGACATCATTTCCTGGGACATGATCAATGGTCAAGCATTGACCAGTAGCGACTTTAGTGGTTATTTTCACAGAAAATGAATGACATATTCTTATTTTTATTTTTTTGCCAATCCAAAAGCCTTCAAATCCCATTGTGTTTTAAGAACAAAGGCATTTTTCTGTGATCACTAAAGCTAAATGTAGTTATCTGGAAAAGATTAGGGGAAAAAATCATAAAATTCAATCATCTCTTGAAGAGCAAGTGTATTTATTGATCACTACTTTATATACTTGTGTGTCTTGATGTAATAATAGAAAATTGTGTGAACTTGTAATAAATGTTATATGGATGAAAAGTCAAGAAGGATGGGGGTGATCAAAGGGGCTGACTGCCATGGAGAGAAAATGACATGGAAAGCATCAGTAGGAGCTCTTAAGGAAACCAAACCAGTATTCTTGAAGCACAAAAAATATATAGCACTTTGCGGTTGCAAACAAAAGCGATTCTGTCATTAAGCCTCTATGTGCCAAAACCCAACTTTACGATTTGAAAGAAAAGCATATGAATTGCTGTCCCAAAAATAAAAAAAACAAAAATATACATGTATTAGCAATGTGACTGGCAAACACTTGAGATGAGGAGGGAGGGTAACTCAAAGCTCACACAGCATCGTCAGCCTGCAGCAAAGCGTATTGTATCATGGCAAAGGACAACCAGGAATCTGCGGCAGCAGGGGAGAACCGTGCGGCCACACAGCACCTGTGCAAGCCACACTCTGCTCATGAAGCCTGTAACAGCGGTCTGGAGATCATGAAAAGACCCAGCGATGAAACAGCAAATAGCGTTGGAAAGGCGTCAGGTTGGTAAGCACTGGCGAGAGATCACTTGCAACCAAACACATGCAAATCCCGGGAAAACACACCTTCCTGGGCAGAGGAAGGGGTTTTTACTTCTGGCGACACCTCCTTGGCCTCTTTTACACTTTTCTCATGCAGAGCCCCTGTCAGGGCACTCTCTTCTGGAACTATCTGGGCCTCCGCACTAGACTCCACTTGGCCCTCACTGAGGCCCTGGGGTTGGTCTGAGGACTTAGCAGCCCCACACTCTTTCCCAGGAAGAGCAGCAGGTTTCTCTTCCTCAGGCATGGGACCCTCTAGTGTTTCTTCTTCTTGGAGATGAAAAAAATGTTGACATCATGACCACAGAACAACACATGAAAGGACAGAAATACTGTTTAAGGACACTTTCAGCTCCACTGGGATGAGCCCCCCAGGAACTTAGGGAGGTTTTCTTTTGCCATTTGGATGAGCAAATTGAGAGTCAAATGCAATACACTTTATGAACTCACTGGGAAATTATGATGTATCAACTGCTAATGGTAATGCCTTTTAAAGTCTCATTAAAAGGCTATTTAGTTTAAAATTTGAGAGCTGAAAGCGTTTTGTTGATTGATTACCCTTTAGTGGCAATGACGGTTAAGTTGCACGCATGTGGAAAGCTTGCTGGAAATAAGAGATGGTGCTGCCAGGTAACAGATGGTTATGAAAAGACAGATGTATTGATGTACTGAAGAAAAGCCTTTAAACTTGTTAGACGTGTGCTGTTTTCTCCAATGCAGGAAGCCCCTACATCCTGATTGGTTTGTTTAAAATGTGCAAGCTTTGCTTACGGAGTCTTGGGAAAGAGAAAGAAAGGCCTTCCAATAGCCAACCAATTATCTTAACAGGTTCATCAAAAAGTCCATCAAAACTATTTAAAATATATTTCACTTTTCCATCATAAAAGACTATTAAGTCGATTATGTTATCCTCACTGAATTATACAGTGCCTGAGAAAATGAAAAATTTCAGGAAGCAAAGAATTTTGAAAGACAAAGTCAAGATAAAATTTACATCATATTACTTATAAAAGTCTTTCTCTGGTACACAAGTGTTATATTGTTTAACACCTGGAAATATCAATAATGTAGTTCATGTGTAGCTTTCTTTGACACTAAAAAGAAAAATGTACATATTAGTAATAAAACTTTATTTCTGTAATTCAAAACAAAATTGCCAAGAAAAGATAATGGAGTAGTAACCAAGTTGCCAAAATATCCCCCCCAAAAAGTGTATACTCCACAGAAAAACATCAGCCTTAAAATGTAAAAAATAAACTTACTGGAGGTTATAGAAGATTATGTTAATTTCTTTTTCATCTACACTTCAAATGCCAATAAAAATAAATAAATTTTACTTTAACCCATAAGGAATTACAGGAAAATATCTAAGCTGTTTTACAGTTTTGCAAATAGGAGATTCTTATGAAATTTCCATGAAATGACTGTACATTGTTTAAATGATCCTGCAGGAAAGACTACAGATGGAAAGGAAAAAATTTTTCTTTTTAAAGAAATATTAGCAACCTGGGGGTTGAGGACAACTAGTTCGTCTATCCCTTCACATTTAGTACTCAGACACATCCATTTTTATAATTTAATTTTATAAGTAATACTGGAAAAATTCCAATTCTAACATTTCTAAGGAGACTTTCATAATGCATAGATTTTGATTACAGTTAAAAGGATTTTAATATAGCTGCTTTATTAATGGTACCTTATTAGCTGAAGTCTAATAGGGTTAATTAAAAAGTTTTAAAATCCATGTCACTATTTAGCATTCCATTTTCTCATTTTATATAAACTATGCTTGTTTCTACTGTACCAATTCCTCATTCAAAAATCCCCATATTTTTCTTGTTTTAAGTTCACACTGTTAGATGAGCTTAGTCTCACTCACTGTGGGTTCTACCTCTTTATCAGAGTGTCTGAGCCATTGGAGTGCTTTGTTTTCAAAATGACCCTTGAAGAAACTCATTTTCATGAATGTTCTTGTGAGCTCATCCCTCATTGCCTTAGAACTACCTTCCCTGATGTTAAATATTGTCCCATTAACTATCCCAATAACTTCTACATTTAAGCATGTTATTTTCACATGTGAAAAAACTTCTTCACCTGAGCAAAACTACTTTTAGCTGTACTTTCTTTACCAGACTACTAGTTAGAAGGAGACAAAATGCAGCCACCATCCACTTATTTTATCCTCACACTGCCAATTATACACAAGGGTCGCCCAGCTTTATTAGGCTAAAAGGACAAAAGCTTTGAATCATTTCTTTCATTTTAGCCCAGCTTTACTGAGCCACGAGTTAGTTACCTAGGAAAGCCTATGTAGTTTCTGCAGATGACTTAAAGTAGGAAATAAATTCATTCCATAACATTTATTCAGCTCTAAACAGATTCTTCAATCTCTCTCTTTTAAAGAGTAATTGTATTAACATAGTGCTAAAAAGCAGGCTAATTCTATTTAAGTCCAGTTCTAGGAATATTATGTATCCAAGGACAAAATTCGGGGTCAATTTTTTGGTTTGGGTAAAGGACACATTCTTTCCCAATTGATGTATTTGCAAGGAAGCAGAAAGGAGTCATACTTTGAACATTTGAACTCTTTTTTTTCTGGGGGGGGGGGGGTTCTTTATTGTCTGTCTGTCTACATCTCAGAAGTAATGATATTAAAAAAGGAAATGCCAATGAAGTTTAGTAGTTATTGAATTTAAACTATCCTTTAAGCAATTTTGCCCTTGATCCAAGTCAATAGAAAGCATGATTCCCCTGCTGCAAAGTAGAAATTACCTGTACATGTCTCTCAAACAAAGTTTAAGTAAGGCTTCTTTTTTGTAAATTTTGAGGCAATTTTTTGGATGGAGACAATTGATATTGATATAGGGACTTCACTTTCATCTGGAAAAAACAGACTCCTGCCCCACCCACCTCCACATGAGGACACACTGAACATGATGTGCATGGTACAAGCTGCAGGCAGGGGAGGAGGAGCAAAAGGGGACCATGCTTGGTTCACCTTTCTCCTGGCCTAAGTGGGCCTCTGCACTCTGCGCTGTGACACTGGGGAGCACACTAGAGGTAGTCCATTCTGAGCTGAACAAAGGATGCTCATAGTACTCCTCATCGGAATTGTAAGGGTCATCATCAGGCACAGACACCGAGATGGAGGGCGCTAGAAGTCTACGCCTCTCCCCGCTGGTGGCAGGTTCCTGGCTGGGGAACCTGTGTAGAGGACCCACTTGATCCTCAGCCCCTTCATCTACAAACAGACACACAGGAAGAAACTGCAGGGAGAACTGGACAAGACAGACACAAGATCAGACGGACAGACAAACACGTCCACAAGGACACAAAGGGTCAGGAAAGCAGTACAGCGAATGGAGGGTGGCTAGCAAAACCAAGCTGATGGAGGATGGCCTAGGAAGAATGTTGCATGCTTCAGTGGCTGCTGAATTTAAACTGTCCTCTAAGCAATTCTGCCATTGATCTAGGTGAATCAAAAGCATTGATACCCCTAGCTGCAAAGTAGAAATTATCTGTACATTCCTCTCAAACAAGTGAGAATAACCAAATAAACATTGGAATAGAAACAAAACATTATACAACAAATGCATTCATTGGAGAAAATTTCTTCAGGAAGATTCATTCTTATTCTTCTATCAATATATTTATAAGTCAAAAAAGACAAACAGTTGTTAGGCTCTCATGCAGGTATGACTATGGGGAGAAACAGTCCCTGTTTGAAACACAACTTTATCTAGGATGGACAAATAGTTGGCATTGTAGTTAATTTAGTTCAGATTGATTTCAACTAGAAAGTATTTTTAAATTTTAATTCTGTTAAGAAAAACCTATGAAGCATTATTCTTCTTTCCTGCCTTGATAAGGAGGAAGCAGTCAACATGGATTTCTGTTGGATGCTAAGGCTGATGGTATCCCAGGAGCATCATTTTAAACACTGGTTCTCAACTGCCTGGTGGGAGAAGTTCAGTACATTGTTTTTAAGAGTCTCCCCAATGTCATAAATTTGTTTTCTTATGTTTTGCTTCTACTTTATAAGCTTAATACAGACACAATGAGTTGAAAATTCCTAGAGTTGGCTTCAAATTCATCAAGACTGTATTCCATGCAGCTTTATTTGTACCACTGGCCTTGGTTGTGCCTGTTTCATATCTCTTATTGCATATTTCTTACTGAAATGCTAATGAACCATTTTTATTTCTGCCCTTTCCTGTGCTTGGCTTGGAAATTTGCATTATTTAAATAATTTCCCTAAATTCACAATTATAGATCAGTCAGCTTAGCATCTTAACTCTCATATAATTCAGTGAGCTTTAAGGACCATGAGAATAAACACCATTTGGGTTCCGATATGGTGCAGAAATCACATCTCAAGCTTATCTGGCAGGTTACCAAGTTTGCTAATCATTATTTACTCATATCTAGAAATAATTTTAAAATTTCATAACTCTCAATAATAAGAATAAAGTCTATCTTACCTAGCTATGTTGTTTTTACTTCAATCAGAACTTAAGCAGGCAGAGTTAGAGCATTAATTTGCAAATGCATTGTATTTTTAGGATGGTAACTTATTTTCAGCAATCAAGTGCTGACAACTGGAAATAAAATAAGTCTGAAATCGTAAGGAGACTAAAATAACACTGTGGAAAGAATACTTTTAATCTTTTAAGCACATTATTTACTGATTGTTCCATAGGAGTTGTTTCTGGACGGATGCTCAGAACTTTCTCAGCCACAAAACTTATTATATCACGGGACAGCAGAATCCTAAAATAATGTTTGATATTATTAGTTCAACTCAGCACAACTTCTCAACTGAGCTGATAATTGCCTAAGATCTAGCCTACCACACTGACTGAATCATAGCCCTTGGCTTATCACACATCCCAGCCATTCATATTTTCCCTAGCAAGACCCTGAGACTATAACTCCCCATTCCCCATTTAGGAGCAAGTAGCTCCTAAAATTTCTTATGTGTTGAAAAGATCACATAGATTGTCAATAAGTGAAAATAAGATATTTTTCTCTATTTCTCTCTGCTTTTCAATATTTATTTGCTGGAAAGTAGAGCAGAGAGTTGGTAGACAGATGCAATACTATTCATTCAGATGCTTCAACCTTTGGAAGATTCCAACCTCCTCTTTCTTGTTGCTATTTCTCTTTTCCTAAGTGCCAGAATGTAAAAACAGACCAGAGCCTTGCTTGAGATCTGTAACCTCTCAAAGAAGCAGTATTTTCTATTCTGTAGAACTTTACTCTAATCAGAACAACAGAAACATCAACAGAAACTTTAAGGGTTCCAGTGGAAAAAGTCTTATCTGTCGTATTTGTATGGCCTTTAGCCAAGACAACTTCAAAAGGAGAATCTGGCAAAGTCCAGTACTCTCTTGGAACTATGTGCTCTATGTACTTTGACTGTCTTTAGGACCTGTGAGTGAGTTCATCTATAATACAAGCTCCAGAGGTAAGCCAGGAAAGCTATGCCTAGAGGGGTAGCTAAATCCCAACCTCTCACGTGGTTCCAATGAGAATGAAGAAGATATTATATTCTCATTTGTTACAGAGCTGAGCATTGCAAGTACTTTAGGATCACACCCAATGTGGGTAAGGTACATAATAATTATAAATAAATGGAATATTTGGGAGTGGTTTGTAACAAAGAACTCCCGTTTGAAGAGAATTTACTTCCATAGTCTCAGAACAGGAAACTTGACAAGAGCCAGCTTTAGTGATATAGTGAAAATGTAGGTTGCAGAATTAAGATTTAGACCTGAATTATGGATAAGCCTTTTATCCAGAGATAAGCCACTACATTCTTGGTAAAAAGTGGAAATGAATAGAATGTCTCTGTGGGTCTCTGGGAGGATTAAATGTGAAGATATTTGTGGAAATGCCAAGCACAGTATTTCACTCCATACATGTTAGCATCCATGTCTTCAATGTACTCAGTCATGTTTCCAAGTAATTTTGCTCCTTCCCTTTATTTGACACACCAAAGTTTAAGTTGGAAAATTTGTGAAAAATTAAACTCACTTCATAACAGTTAGTTTTGCTCTTTAAGGTAACAATTGAATACATTCATCTTTTTTCTATAAGTAGACATGCTTTGGGTCATCTGTTTTTTTGCAACAAAATATTGTTTTATTTAATAATGTGACATATAAAAGAACAGGGTGACTTGGTGTGCCCTTCTCTTTTACGTAGTCCTTTTAGATAATTATAACCTTCAAAAATGAAGTTTACCTACTTTCAATGGAAGAATAAACTTCCCCTAGTTTGCTTTTGTTCAATTTTTTTTAAAGCATCTGGAAATTTATTTGGGGTTAAAGTAAGGTTTGACACCCTAAAACAAGCCTTGGTTTGTTAGCGCCCTTTGATACAAATGAGAAGTTACTTTTGTAAGGACTACAGCTCGCAGGGCATCAGTGAGTTTGATTTTTGCTTGTTGTGCATCACTGCTTCTGTCCCCCAGTGCACCGCTAGAGACAGCTGGCTCCACTCACATGGTTCTCTACCATCCCTAAGCTCTTTCCATCCTGTCGGCTTTTGAATGGGGACTCCTTACCTTGCTGACTGTTTCTGCTGCCTCAGCATGATATGGAGGGAAACTGCTTTCAGATTACCAATTATGATGTCACCACATCTGTGACAACAGGAAAACACTGCCCTGCAACCCTGGAGCAAACCTAAGAGGGCAGAAGGATCCCCTGTTTATTTTCAAAGGATCCCACTGTACTTGCATAAACTTCCAAGTTCTGACAGTTCAGTCCAAATGACAAGTGTTAGGTTTAGGCCAAAAATAAAAAGGAGATTAATTTGAAAACATTATAACTAGTATTGGATAACTGTACCATGGTTTCCTTTCTAAGTGTGCTACTTGTTGAATTTTTTTCTTCAAAATCCCATTAAAATGATTTGCAGAATAAGATATAGTCTGGGAATTATTAAAACTACATTAATTATAATAAATGAGAATTTATAAATGATGGTAATTAACATCTTAAATTATTTTCAGTGGAGGCTTTCATGTTTCCCCTTTGGGAAAGAACAGTTTTTAAAATGTTTGATAATTAATAAAAAGTTAGTGTATCCTCAGTATCACTGAATTAATTTAGCCCAAGAGCTCTCTTCCACTTGTGTAAAAGGATTGGACTGTGACACTCATTGCAACCTTAAAATTGCTTTGAGGGTACATCAAAGAGGGAAAATAACCTCCTGGACAGAGTGAAGAAGCCCACTCACTGCCTTTCCAACATTCCTGCTATTAGCAGGACACTAATGGAAACAGTGCTGCATCATTATAAACTGACTGGATTGAAAAATCAAATGGTTCAATCCTGTCTTTTTGTGTCTTGTCACTAACTTATTTTTTGACAAAACTAAACAAATAAACAAAAAAAACCCTAATATTTACTGTATGTAATGTAAGTGTCATTTAAAATAAAAGAGGCAGTATTTTGATCATCTAGACTATATCTTTCGCAAATTTAAGATGAGAATATTATCTAATTTTTTAAATTAATAAAGTAGAATTGGTAAAAAATTTTTTCATATTACTCAAAATGGTTATCCATTTGAAAACAAATCATTAAACCATCATATAACTTAATGCTTTAAAAAAAATTTAAAAAAACAAGTTAGGTTTGAAAATATCTCTGAATAACTTTCAAGGGGAAGTAAGTTGGCGCTGTCCCTGGATATTATTGAAACACTCTGAGGAAGATGTTCTGCAATGTAAAGGAAGTGTTATTCTGGAAAGCTGACTTCTAAGTAACCAAAACATGAAAGTGATTCTATATTTCAATTATTCATATTTATATTATGTCCATGATGCTATCTTCCAGAAAGCAGGCTGGGTGGCTTCCCAGATGGATGGCAGGACCCTACTTCTTTTTCCTACTCTAATTCCCAGAGAGAGAGAAAAAAAAAGTCAGTAACTTTGATCTCAGACAGACTTTGGAGTACACCAGTTCTATCAACATCATATCCCTTTCTGGGTTAAGAGGATTGTCTGGCACTTGAATAGCTTTCAGTGGCTCAGAAGCATTTTCAATGACCTGAGAGAGTACACTGTCATGTAAGGCTGTCCACTGCATTGGGACTGAAGTCCAGGCTCCTGACCCCACAGGCCTCTGCTTACTCTCTTTCTTCCACTCCTCTGCCCCTTTCTCACTACCTGTTAGCCACGGGCCCTCTTCCTAGAACACTGCACCTTCTTGCCCTCCTGAATGCTCTTGTGCATCCTGGTTCCTGTGCCCCAAATTCCCCTTTTATCCATCTTTGCTTGGCCACCATATCCTCATGATTCTGGGCTCTGATTCTTAATCATCCCTACACCACCCAATAAAATAAGGTTTTCCTTGCTGTTCTATCTTAAAGCTCCCTGGTTTTATTCTTTCCTGGTGCTAATTCAATTGTAAATTATTCGTAAGCTTATTTACTGGATTTCTGTTCTCCACTAGACAATGTGCTCCTTAAAAGCAGGGATCATGCCTGTTTTGCTCACTAACACAGACACAGAATTTGCAGAGTTCCTAAAAAAATTGTAGATGCTCAACAGATATGTGCCAGATGAGTGGATAAACATAGGCCCCAAAGAATCTTTCAAATCCATAAATTTAAAAGTTAATCACATTTTAAGGAAATCAACTAATAATCAGTGGCTGTTATGCAATGATTACTATCTCTAAATGTTCCTTTTTTTATCCCCTTAGAATAATTTTGTTTAACAATATTTGGGGCATTAAATTTAGAAAAAAAAATAAAAGTCCTTAATTTAAGAAAGAAAAATCTTGCTATAAAAGGGTTAGGTTGCTAATTGCAATGGCAACACTGTAATCCCAGTGACTCTGGAGATTGAGGCAGGATGTCACAAGTGTGAAGACAGCCTCAGCAATTTACTGAGACCCTGTCCCAAATAAAAAAAATAAGAAAGGCATATAGCTCAGTGGTAAACTACTCCTGGGTTCAATCCCTGGTATCAAAAAAGAAAAAAAAAATAAAAAGTTTAGGTTAATAAATCTGTGACAAAAAAATCATATTGGAGTTAACAATATGTAGGTCAGAAATTTAGATATCTATATTAAGTATTCAAAGAATATTTTAAAGAAGCTGATTATAAATTATAAAAAGTCTTCTGTGATCAATGTTATTCGTTTTTTGTTGTTGGTGGTGTTGTTTTTGTTTTTTGATACTGGGAACTGAATTCAGGAGCACTTGACCACTGAGACACATCCCCAGCCCTATTTTTTTGTATTTTATTTAGAAACAGGGTCTCACTGAATTGCTTAGCGCCTCACTTTTGCTGAAGCTGGCTTTGAAGTCAAGATCCTCCTGTCTCAGCCTAATGTTATTCAGTTTTTAAAACAGCAAATTGGTCTCTGATGTGACAACAAAAGAAAAAAAAAAGAAAGAAAAATAAATAAATAAATAAAATGGAAAAGTTTTAAAACTCTGGTTTTAGTATATGAAAACTTAAAAACAAGCCATTATTGTTTCTCTGACCTAGAACCATTAACTTGTATATCATTTTGAGAGTTACAGAAGGCAGAGGAAAGCTAAGGCTCGATTGATTGTGGTTTCAATATAATTTAGGTAAGTGACTTTCATCTCAGATTCTGAATGGATCTTCTTTAAAGCCACCTCTCTGTTTTATCAATGACAACTGAAAAGCTGATGTGCCTAAACATATTCATGGACAATAACAGGTCTCAGCAGGAAAGGAGCTGTGGTCTCAGCTTCTAGTTCACTGCTCTCAGTGTCAGACCTATTCATGAAGTTCTTCATTTATTCATTAATATTTATTGAAAGTATGCTATGGGTCAGGCCCTGGGAGAGGTCTTGGTAAAATGGTGAGCAAAATAGACAGTTCCTGACATGTCCATAGGAAATGTGATTCCCCCTATAATGGCAATTATATTTATTTTAATTTTTGTTCAATCCCTTACAAGATGGGATTTTGTCTTCTCCATTAAAACACTTTATATGAAGTAGACTGGTTCTCTATACTTATTCTAGCAAATTAAACACAAAGTTCTCTTTTCTTTTACCAGGAGATTTTTACTTTTTTATGTACCATATTCTTTGACTTCTGATTTTATATATATAAGGGATTATGTGCATATTTTAGGATTTTGTTCCTTTTTGACTATTTTCGACAAACTCCAAAGCTGGGTCATATGTTAACCAACACTGAAGCCTGTGTATTATGCAGTGAAGTTCAGTATTTACCCTCTTTGAGAAGACAGACCCTGTGAGGTCAAAGCTTACCTTCCTCCACCGTGACTGTCTGCTCTGAGGCTGGCGATGGGGGCGGAGAAGGGGGCAGATGAGCTGTCTCTTCAGCTGCTATAGACCAAACAATGAAGAAATGAGACACAATAATTAATCTTATCAGGCCAGTTGATGTGTAGGTAGTTCTTCCATCTGTAAAAAGGCCTCTCTATGAAATGCAAGGGAAGACTCAATAGTAATCTGTTTGACTTATTCTTAGGCCTATTACTTGATTCATATATTTTTGACAACTTAAAAAGATAAACATTTCATATTTTTCAAAAAAGTCATTTCATTTTCTCCATAAAAATGACTTAAAAAAATAATGCTAAAATTGTATCATTAATCTCCTTCCTTTGTATCTACTTATTCAATTAATAATATATTTAATTTTGACCCTATATGCCATATAAAAACACAAACAGGCAGGCCTTTTAGTTTGGATTAGGCTAGTCCAACTGAAAACATATTCAAATGCTCTCTTGTTCAGCTTCTTGATCTGGAAACAAATGTTACCTTGATCATTCATGGTCATGCAAGCTGACATCATTAAATAGCCTTTTGCCCACTGAGTCTAAAGCCAAAACCCATCTTTTCTATGCTTTCTCAGAAAACAAAATGAAGTTGTCAGCCAGGATATCTGTCGGGAGAAACCATGCACTAGTGGGGGCGTGGCCTTCTGGCCTTGGCCCTGCTTGTGAAGCAAAGAAAGGTTCTGTAGGATATCATTCACTCACAGTCAACCTTTTGATTGGGTTCTCAGGACACTTACCTTCTTCATGACACTTCTACAAAGGTAAGAAATTTCAAAAGAAAATATTTCTCATTTAAGGCCAGTAGCTAAAGCCATTTTAATATTATAGAATTGCCGTTTCATAAAGCAGTTGGTAGAGGCAGCTTTTGGGATGACAGTTGACTTTCAGTCCCTTGACCCTGTGGGTTTGCATGGCATATTTTAAGATTGCAGATTTTTAACAAACTGAGCTATCTTTCATTTCAAAGAATAGAAATGAACAATAGATTGAAGAGTAATGTTTTAAATATTTTTTTCTCTCTTTTAAGAGAAAAACAGTCCTTCATAACAAAAATACTCGGTATTAAAAATACTGAATATATTCTAAATTATTATTCTGGTAAAACAAATTATTTTTATTGCTTACTTTTCAATAGGTGATAGAACATGCATTAAAAATAAAATATTAAGGATACATCAGATTATAATATAGGAAAATGGTTATGTGCTAATTTTAGTCCTTAAAAACCATGGCCTTTTATAGATCAGGTATATGTACTGGTGAAGCAGGGGTGTTGAGCCTAACAGTGTCCTTCCTTACATCTTGTCATGGACACATACCTGTCTCTGTCTCTCATCTTAGTGGGGGCAGGAAGGCTTTGGCTGAGTGTCTTTCTCAGCAAGGAAGCACTGCTTTACCTGTCTGGCACTGGAGGCCATTTGATTTGTGGCCAAGGGAGAGGGCAGTGCTACCTTGGTGTCCTGAAAGAAGCCAAACAGTCAGTACTTTTCTTATCTGATGCAAAGTCAATATTGATTCCATTGATGCTTTGACTTAAGATTTTTGTAGCCAGTTCAGAGAGACCAAAACAAGACTATAATATAATCATTCACTGAAACCCATAAAGGAAAACAATCATCTCCAATTTAAGTTTTTATACATATTCCCTATGCGTGGAGTGTTATGGAATCTTCTCATGGTCTAGGAAATAAAAAATTGTAGGCCACTTAGGGGAACATCAAACTACAAGCTTATCACTCTAGAAATTACCAAAATACCAAAATTAACCTGTTGAGGAGGGTGCAAATAGGTCCCAGTGCATCTCCATGGAGGGGCTGGATGGAAGTCACGGGTAAGGATGATGTAAAGGAAATAACCTATCTTGGGAAAACGAGGATTTTTTGCTGTGATAGGGCAGGAAGACCCAGCCCCTGGCTTGAGGCTCTTCTCATTTACCTAAAGGCAGAGGTACAGGCTGATCTTTGTGCTGAGCTTCTTTCTCTTGCTCGCCTTTCAGGACTGCTACAGCCTCGGCGGTGACTACTTGAACTATTCTTGCAGACACCTCCTCTGTAATAAGCAGTAACAAAAGGAAATATCATAAGGAGAAGTCCAAACAGGTAGCAGAGAGGAAAAGTAATCAAACAGCACAGTGGATTAAAAATTTTATCTTTGCTGTCTTCTCTCCAAAAGGTATAATATGATTTTTGCATTACACACACAGACACACACACACACATAAATTTACCTTTATATGTTTAACTCTCTGATTTTTTTACTAGCCATTTCACTATGCGTATTTCTTAAGAGATGCACTGGAGGTAAACATTTTTATCTGCAGTGCCTAGCAGTAACAGTAACTGAAGTGACATTTAAAAATATATATATTATAGCACTCACTATGTGCCAAACACTCTGCAAAGGTGTTTGCTCTTTTCATTTTAATGAATTATTTGCTATTATTGCTCCCATTTTACACTGGATGAAGCAAGAATTGAGAAGATAAATATTTTATTACTCTTTTATTCCCATTTTTTTTGTTGTTCAGTTTTAGTGTTTGAACAGAGTTTTTGCAGTTATTTCCAGCAAATTAATAGCATTAACCGTCACCAAAGCATGGTAAAGAATTCTGACTGCTATGCTATGGTGTGAGGCGGGCAGTGGAGGAGGAGCAAGGGCTGTGTGTTGTCCTGAGGCCAGGCTGCTGGGCGAGGTTTCTATGAAGACTGCGGGAGAGGACAGGCTCTGATGAAGTGACATTTTCAGTGGGAAAGAACATATAAAAAGTAATTGTTGTATTCTGCTACCTTTCCTATCCCCTACTATCCCCCCTCCCCTCCCCTCCCCTCTTCTCTCTCTACCCCATCTACTGTAATTCATTTCTCTCTTTGTTTATTTTCCCATTCCCCTCACAACCTCTTATATGTAATTTTGTTTAGCAATGAGGGTCTCCCTTCATTTCCATGCAATTTCCCTTTTCTCTCCCTTTCCCTCCCATCTCAAGTCTCTGTTTAATGTTACTCTTTTCTTCCTACTCTTCCTCCCTGCTCTGTTCATACTTGCTCTCATTATATCAAAGAAGACATCCCACTTCAATCTAATGTATGAAATATAATATGTCAAGAGCTTTGTAATGTTGTGAACAACCAATAAAAAAAATGTAAAAAAAAAAAGAACATATAAAAAGGGCTAACTGAAGATTAAATTCATTTAAAAAACAGCTTTAGATTTCTAAATTAATAATATTACAAAAGGAATTACTGTGGGTTTTGAGAATTGTTAGAGGTGGAGCAAGCTCAGCAGAAAACACAGAGCTACAGGAACCCTGTGTCGTCTGCATCATCCCAGTATCTTCCTGCTCACAGGTATTCCAACCTTAGGTTCCCTCCCTCCCTCCCTCCCTCCCTTCCTTCCTTCCTTCCTTCCTTCTTTCTTTCCATCCTACCTTCCTTCCTTCCCTTTCTTTCTTTGATTGAACCCAGGGGCACTCTACCATTGAGCTACCATGCCCTACATCCCCATTTTTTTTTTTTTTTTGGAGGGAGTGTTTCACTAAGTTGCTGAGGTTGGCCTCAAGCTTGCAATTCTCCTGCCTCAGCCTCTCAAGAAGAGGTTGAGAATTTGCGATTCTTAAAGCTTCTCTCATGGAGCTTTACCCAGACTGAATGCTTAACACATTTTTTTTTTAAATAAGAAAAATCAACATGAAAAGTTTTATTCATGATCTTTGCACAAGTTAATAACTGTAACATAAAAACACTCAAATTATTCTACTTACTCTATTCCTGTTTAAGGATTTCATGTATTTAGAATGGTATTTCTTAAATTGGGGTCCTGGATACTTGCTTACTTATTTTTTAGGTTGGGAAGATAATCCAATAAACATAGTGCAAATATCTATTGGTTTATATAACCAAGTTAGAACTGAGCAATGCTACATTATTTCAGTCTTTTTGTCTGATATTATATTTAGAATACAGTTTTGACACTGAGAATTATTTTAAA
Organism: Spermophilus citellus; assembly: GCF_964194105.1. Classification (NCBI taxonomy): domain Eukaryota; kingdom Metazoa; phylum Chordata; class Mammalia; order Rodentia; family Sciuridae; genus Spermophilus; species Spermophilus citellus. The sequence goes on along the minus strand of NC_138192.1, from coordinate 110,079,357 downwards.
TGTTGAGGGATAATAACAAAATAACAGAGGTGAGAATAATACATAAAGAACATATTCATAGACCAAATAACATCCTGGGGCACTGTATAAATGGGCTTTTAAGATAGTCTAAATAGAGACAAGTGAAGGGAGAATTGAATTGTTTTCTTGACTGCAGTCAGTATAGAAGCATCTAACCTAAACAGAATGTACTTTTCTGCCAGTATCACATCTCAATGGTGAGAAAAAAATTTAGTTTCAGAAAAAAAAATATTTTAGATGGGAAGTTGTAGGAAATTTGTATTTTTTTATTTTTATCTGTGAATACTAATTTAAAAATGTGCTTGAGTTTCACAGTTGAATAAGAGCTTATGAATTACTTAATTTTACTTTACTTCATATTAAAGCAAAATGTGAGAAAATAATTTAACCCAATCTTGGAAGAATTGATTAATTTTTTTTCTTTAAAAGAAACTAACAGAGTTTGCGCAATGCTATTTAAAAAAAAATCTAACAGACTCTGTGGGCTCCAACTTTATACTGGCTTTATTGACATCTTCAAATAATAATTTTTAAATCTAAATGTCCCAGTGAATTTAAGAAAACAGCATAGATTGTTCTGGGAATTTCAATTGGTCCAGGCAACTTGCAATATTTCTCTTAGCAAAGACTGTCGACAGTGCCGCAGAGGCAGTTGTCCCTAAAGAACAAAAGATGGCTTTTTCTCAACAGAGGCCTAATCAGCTCATCTCCTGAGTGAACTCCATCCTTATAGCCAACTCTTGGGAAAGGAGCAAATTCACTAAGGGTTTGGATAAGTTTAGTAAAGATTAAGGATAAATGTACCAAACAAAAGCTAGTCACACAAAATCAGACCAATAAAAATGGAAAATGTGGGCTGGGAATGTAGCTCAGTGGTTAAGTGCTTACCTTGGATGCACAAGGAGCTGGGTTTAATCCCCAGCAACACTACACACAAAATAATAAACAGATAGATAGATAGATTTTGGTGATGAACGCCTGTAGTCCCAGCAGCCCGGAGGCTGAGACCGGAGGATGGGGAGTTCAAAGCCAACCTCAGCAACTTAACGAAGCTCTAAGCAACTCAGCAAGACCCTGTCTCTAAATAAAATTTTAAAAAGGCCTGAGGATTAAGTGCTCCTGGGTTCAATCCCGGTACGAAAAAATCTTCATATATATAGTGTCCATCCATCCAAACACCCACCTACCTTCCCACCATTCATCATCTCTTTAATTATTTATGTGATAACTGTCTTTTTAGGGTAAAGCAGAGGAAATTTTATGGACGTTAATTCAGAAAAATATGGTATGAATTCTAGCACGGCTACTTTTTAGTTATTTCACCCCCCCAAAATTTACTCAGATTCATTGGTTCACTCATAAAATGTGGATAATAGTACTTGTCTCACAGGTTGTCTGGAGGTTTAGTTACATAACCATATAACACACCTGGCACATCAAGGAGATCATATAAAAAGAAGACTTCTGGATAGTTCTCACTAAGATATTTTAATTTTTCCCTAGTTACACATTCTTCTGAACTTCTTATCCTAATATTTCTACTTTCAAGAAAGAATGGTGAAGAGCACTAAGGGTCCAGCCCTACTAGGTATTGTTATTATGACCCTCTGGTAATACTGTTAAATCCACTATTATTGTTGATAGCTATGTTGATGGCCAAGGGAACTATGTTTGCCAAGACAAATCTATGAAGGAAGCAAATATTATTTTTGCTTTTTATTTTCTGACCTCATACCCACTTCCCTAGGTTACCATCTGTTTGAGATTGCTGCTGGCATGTTCCAGTTTGGGATTGTCTTCTAGATGGTACTGTAAAAGCCATGGTCACCCTGTCAACTCCTCAGGACAATGCACAACAGGAAAAATCCTCTTGTAGGTAAGAGATTAAAACACATTTTCAGGGGGCTGGGGATGTGGCTCAGGCAGTAGCGCGCTTGCCTGGCATGCATGCGGCCCGGGTTCGATCCTCAGCACCACATACCAACAAAGATGTTGTGTCCGCTGAGAACTAAAAAAAAATATTAAAAATTCTCTCTCACACTCTCTCTCCTCTCTCACTCTCTCTTAAAAAAAAAACACATTTTCATTTTTCATTGCTTATTTTCTCCTTTCTTCTTTCTGTTTTCTTTCCTTCTAAAAATATATGTAAATTTATGAATAGAATCTAATTGTCAAAAGATTAAAGATGATGATATTAAGCATAAATTGGGGAATTATTAATTATATGTAATTGGTAGGAAACAATGATCTTCGTAAGTGTAAATATAACAATGCTTTTTGCAATCTGATATTGTGAAAGTCTCATTAATCTTTCTTTTGAACTTCTAAAAATATTTTGAAAGTGAATAGTTTTTGGTTTATGTAAGAAATTATCTTAGTTAAAAAGTAGATGTGATATTTCTGTTTTCTATTTCGTAAATGTTAGGATTTAAAGAAATTAAGGATTGTTTTTGCATTACCGTGATAACCTTATATAGTTATATTTAGCCTGTTACACTTGATTTTTTTATCATTACTATCAATATGGTTATGAGACAGTTTCTACAAGTAACAGAAAAACATCTCATACCATGGCCACAATGTCACACTATGGCTAAGAAAAAAAGGAACAATGACTTGGAACTAATCTAATAAGTGTATCTGCCTACAAACCACTTGGAAGAAAAACAGTAAAAGTAACTTTTCTAAATTAAACTCATCTCATAACTTCTATGAGAATAAATGAAAAGAATAAACAATGTAAAGCTACAATCCAGGGAACAGTAATAACACCATCACTATATAGGTAAACATTTTAAAGTAAAAAATGAAGCTTCAGCCAGGCCTGGGGCTCAGTAGTCAGAAAAGTATACCAAAGTCCTCAGTAGATAAGGTACATTCTGAAAAGAAAAAAAAAATATTTTTTTTCTTGATATTGGAGAAATATATTGATGAAGCACATCAGGAAATAAGTAGGTACAATAAAGTAACTGAGATATGTTTTTATGCACAAAAGTTACTTGGTAATACCCCAAAAGCATCACACTTAGCTATTTATATTTCCTTTAACTCATGAATAAATATTAGACTGCTATACAAGATTATTAAACACTAGGTATTTGTATATTTCTTGTCAATATTATTTAATGCACATATTTACAGGATAGGAGCACTGGTAAAATAATGGAAAAAAAGCAATGTTTTGCCTCCTTTAGATATCACTTTGATTGACATCAGTGTAGTACAAATATTTTACATAAGAATAGGCTGTGGTGTCAGGCAACCTGGGATCAAATTTTGCCATGAGATTTGGTTCAGGGTCAACCTCTCTAACCTTCAGATTCCCCAGCTGAGAAGGAATAAAAGTGTTATTCACTTTTGGTGTGCTGCAACGATTGTATGAAATAACACATATCGTGCTCATTCAAATTGTGTATCCAATTGACCAAATGTAGGTGAGACCTAAATGTTTTTTTTGTCATCCATAGAGATGATTCTTTAATTCCCAAGGAATACTTCCTTTCTTATATATCCAACCACTGCCTAAGCAGCAATATATCAATCTCCTGCCACTGATTACTTAAAATCAAATGACAAATGCACATAAATAAAATTTTGCTTCGGGTTGCATGGCTCTGCTCTGCATTTGTAACTGCTGCATCCCTCCCTTTTTCTCCATGATGATGACTCTTACTCCACCACTGCAAGGCCCTTCTGGTCACAGAGGTGATCACGTCCAATTTTAAGATAGGCTCAGGCACATATTTTTAATTTAGTTATTTTGTTACATTAATCTATCAAGATAGCTAACCAAATCAGTGGTGTTGACACTTTCTCCATAGCTCTGAAAATGCTAACTTGCTTCTGAGTGATAAATGACATTATAGGTAGACCCAGAAGTTTGTTTTTTAAATGTGTTCCCTCTGGGTCTTTATCAGGACCAGCTGTGATTACTTGAACATGCAAAAGTTCACCAATTAGACTGTGAACACAAAACCTAAGCAAGTTGGCATATGCCTGAGAACATATTTTTGTTGATTTCTTTCAGGTTGTTAAGAGCAAAGTAAGATACATTGACAGTAAATTCAACCATATGGATATAAAAGCCAGTAAATGTTTCTGCTTTTAGGAATCACAGGCATAATAACTCTTTGTTAAAAGAAATGACAAATAAGCCTACCATACACTTGTAGAAAAAAGGAAAACAAAACAATTTAAGACAGAATGCTCCTGTCAAGAAAAGGTTTTTCTCAGTAGGGTACAGAATGGTTGCCTAGGAAACCAGTGCTAATTGCTGCTGTTGATGGAAACTAGTCAACAAGGAAAGCACTGTGTAGTCAGAAGCGCTCTGCTAAACAAATACCCTAGATAAATTCACAAAAATAGGGAAAGAAGAAAAGATCCTTGCTTCTACTCCTGGCTTAATTTGGAGAATAAATGGCTCCTCTGAAATGCTTTCCTGTAATCAACAGGGATGAAAGAAATTAGAAGAGCAGATTGTTGGGGGTTTTTTTTTTTGTTGTTGTTTGTTTCCCTGGCACCTTTTGCATTAACTTAAAGAGGCCAGCATTGGCATATCCCACCCTAGTCCGACTTCTAATGGTCTCAAATGGTCATGCTGGCCAACACTGCCTACTAGCATTTTCTTCCAAAGATTTCTTCCATGACTTTAGAGATGAAAACAAAGGTCCAACAGTCACTAATATGGCAGTATGTAAAAATGTGATGTGTAACCGATGTGATTCTGCAATCTGTATTTGGGGTAAAAATGGGAGTTCATAACCCACTTGATTCTAATGTATGAAATATGATATGTCAAGAGCTTTGTAATGTTGTGAACAACCAATAAAAAAAAAACAAACAAAGGTCCATTTATCTCAGAGGCGAAAAGTAAAGTTAGCTTACACAGGTAAATGCATTTAAGATAAGGAAGGACTGTAAAAAGTTCAGTTCTGCTATGAATTTAAATGGAAGAGAATGCATTTTGCACCTGCTATAGACAATGAAGCTATGCTTAGTCATTCTGGGGGGGGATACAAAGATGAGTAACACATGGAGTTCCTACACCCACATTGTGTTTCAAGGTGGGGGCAATCTTTCGAAGGACAGGTTTTGTTTTTGGTCTTAAAGGTTTTCTAGTAGTTGAGCTGGGGCTGTAGCTCTGTGGTAGAGTGCTAGCCTAACATGTGCAAGGCCCTGGGTTCAATCTCTAGCACCACTCACCCCCTCAAAACGATTTTCTAGTAGTTGCCACAGATTTTGAGTGAACCTTCTCCATAGCCACTCATATAGTACTTACCTAAAATGTATTAGCAAAATAGTAGATTAGGATTGTGAATATATGATTACAACTAAAATCATAAAATTGAGAGACAATCTCAATTCCTTTGTTTCCTATCTCAATCTATATGCTGAAATCCACAATTTTGTATAGCTTACACTTGAATATACTCAAGTGGAGTCTTTATATAACTTTAACAGATCTGGCCGAGCATTTAAATTTTGTCAAGGAGAAAGGCACAGTAAACTAATATAATTATCAGTGCAACTACTAGAAAATCGTTTTTGGGAGGTGGGTGGTGCTAGAGATTGAACCCAGGGCCTTGCACATGTTAGGCTAGCACTCTACCACAGAGCTAAAGGACACCATAGGTTGAGGACACAACATTATGGAGTCAAAAGTAATTTAAAAACATAAATTAGAAATAGTACCTCCTGAGAAGCTTTGCTTCTAAATTTAAGGGTCCAGATGGAAATAGGAGAAAAACATATATTTAAGCCAAAAAACCTAGTAAGCAAATATAGTCTCAATCTATCTTTATATTTGTCATGTTCTAGTTCAAGTTTTTGGCTACTAGTGAAGCTAGAGGTATTCAATATAGTAACATGTACACATTTGGATTGTTTTGTAGACCTTATATTAACCATTTATTAATTAAGTCAGGTTGTATTATTTTATTGATCTAGATTAATATGAGAAAGATAAATTTCATAGGGGAATTTAATCCCCCTGAAATTTTATTTTTACTATTAATAAATTGAACACTATTATTTAGGCACTGGGGGAACTGATAACACTTTTGGAATTTTGAAATGCTCAGTTTTGCATCTTGTCAAAATGATTACAATTGTATTACTCTTTGAAAATTTATGAGAAACTGTATTATCTCTGTTAGGTCTTCAAAAATACCAAAGGATAATAGCATAAGACATGAGCATTAATGAGAAGATGAAATTCTGACAAACAAAGAGATCTCAACTACATTGACCCTTAGAGAAACTGAGGGGAAAAAATACAATTTGTGTGTGTGTACGTGTGTGTGTGTGTGCATGTGTAGGTGCTCATGCACATAAGGGTTTCTCTCTTTTCCTGAAGTCCCATCTGAATTTGGATACCTCAAATGACTGGGATGCCAATAATGAAGCTAGGGTTTCTTTTGAAAAAATTAATATTTCCCTATTAACCATTTATTAATTAAATGGTTAATTAATTATTGACTTAATTAATAAATGGTTAATAAATGTCAGAAACAGGGGATGTGATGCAAAAATGAAAAAAATAATATTCTAGATTCCCCCAAAATATCATTGGAATGAATTTCAGAAAAATAAGTTCTCTTAGACCAAAAGCAGTCTTTACCAATTACCTCTATAAACACATATTTTTCTTTTAGGAGTACCTATGTTTATTACAATGAAATGGTAAAAATCTACAGCTTAGCCACCATGTTTGCTTATATCTTATCTCCAGCATAACTGCATCAAGGTTTTGGAGACCCTGTGACCTAGAAGCATATAGAATTTAAGAGATGGGAAAAATCACTTATTTCACAATACACTGTAGAGTACACTTAATCAGCACATGGACAGGCCAACATAATTACAGCATAATTACAGTGTGCTTTAAGCTTCTGTCCTAACACATTTTGGGGAATGAAATGTGCAAATTGCAGGAACAACACCAAACTTACGTGCTTTCTTCTTAGCAAGTCTCTCCTAAGCTGTGAATATTTTAAATAAGTGGTTGTCTATAACTGCTTATTTTATTTTGGCCAGTGTAGCTCTATAAAATATTGTTTACAAAGATTCTCTTTGCACCAGCACATACAGGAACTTAACAGCCTGTAAGTCACTTATAAGCAGACATAATGATTCTTTATAATTTTCAAATTATAATTGAATATATATAACCAGAGGGCCATTTTTCAATACTCTAATGTGGGAAGGTACAATGAAATTAATCTCACTATGAAATTCTGAAAACTAAAATATTGATGGTGAAAAACCAAAGAAACAATGAGAAGAATGATATATATTCAAGCCATCCTTCTATTATTATTTAATAATGTAATTAAATAAAAATCACAATAAAAACATAAGGAAGATGCTTTCATTGGAAAAATTTGAAACAAAATTGATGATGAAGACTTTTGGTTAAAACTATGAGCAGCAATGTAAAGAGACTCAGCAAGGTTTGTTTTTTCTTTTTATATAACATCCAATAGTTTAGTTACATCCAATCCCCATTACCCTCCCACAAGATTATTTTTTTAAGTAGAAATGCAAAGCCCAATATTATTTCTGATGCTATATTATGCTAAAAAGCAAACACTGTGATAGATTTTTTAAAAAACATTTTCTTGTGCCAAAAATAAATCTAGAATAAAGATGGTTATTTGTGTTCTGGATTGAAGAATGCATCTCATGGAAAATAATATTAACTGAATTCCTCTCTAACCATAACAAATGAAAGGTTTATTATGCAAGACAAACAAGAAACAAGTATTAGCAGCCTTAAAGTTATCTTCATAAATTTGCAGATAACAGAAGTTCTACTTTAGAAAATATCTCTGCAAGATCTGTTGAAATAAAAATTTACATTTGATGACTTTGCTTCAATATTGTTCGTTTTTCTATACTATATTACTGTTTTTGTCCTCTGTATCTTGGCTTTCATCAATAACAACCATGCCCCTAGAAATACTTATAATTTTAGGCACCATCTACTTTATATCTATAACTACCAATATATTCACTCCTTTTCCAAAGACACTGAAGTTTTATATCAGAATGCAAATGTTCTCTAAAAGTATTAAGCTGTAACTCATTATTGAAACAGCTCTGGTTGTTTTATTGTAGGATTCCTGCAAAAATGGATACATTTTGATGGAATGGTAAAATAAAAAATGCAAGAACAGGATGCTATAGGGCAAGGCAACTGGGCTTTGCAGTGGGGTCGAAGGATAGAGACAGGAATATAAGCATGTGACCACTGACATCGTGTAGAAAATTAAAAGATGGGATTGAGGAAGCTGATGGGAAAGTGCTTAAGACATGTTTTATTTACTTCGTAAGTTGCTTAGGGCTGGTCCCAGAGAGGCAGATGTTATTCTAGCCATGCACTAGGCTTTGTTGATAAACACAAAGCTTCATTTGGCTTGAGAAGTAGAAATCACATGCAAGAGATAAATGGAGCTTTGGGAGGATAAGGAAAATCAGATTTCATAAAAAGGTCCTGAAATTTTTGTAAGAAAATATATTGGTGATGATTTGTGAAAAAGCATGTTTTTTTTTCCTGACCATATAAGGACATTTTCTAAATTAGGATTTATACCCTTGTTTGCTTGTTTGTTTTATGTGGTACTAGGGTTTGAACACAGGGCTTTCCTCATGCTAGGCAAGCGATCTACCACAGTGCTATACCCCCAGCCCTGGACCTGTGTTTTTTCAAAACAAAATTACAATTTTCATATTTCATATACAGCAGCTTGACTATGAAGCCACTGACCAGTTCCTGGTTCTAAGAATACTCCTAAAACTTGTTTGGTTTCTCTGATTCATTTTCATTCCCTTTTCTTAGTCGATCAATCACTCCTTCCCAACCTTTATACAGACCTCCTACCACTCAAAAATTTTTCCTACAAGTTAATAGTTTGTATTTATTTTTCTAAAGATAAATTGTTTGTAAAAGTAAAGATTCCATGAAGCCAGGGGACTTTGTGGTTTCTTCTCTCTCTCTCTCTCTCTCTCTCTCTCTCTCTCTCCATATATATATTCAAGCCATCCTTCTATTATTATTTAATAATGTAGTTAAATAAAAGTCACAATAAAAACACAAGGAAGATGCTTTCATTGGAAAAATTGGAAACAAATAAAATTGATTATGAAGACTTTTGGCTGAAACTATGAGCAGCAATGTAAAGAGACTCAGAAAGGTCTTTTTTCTTTTTATATAACATCCAATAGTTTAGTTACATCCACCCCCTCCCCCAGAAAAGTTGGTAAATGCAACAAAATAGTGGCAGCAACGAGAAGATAATCAAAAGTGAAAAGGAGCACCGTTTCAATGCAGTCACTTGTTCACCAAAATGTCTTATCTGAAATTTCATACAACAAAATAAATACCTCAACATTTTAATCAATAGAGTCTCCAAAATATTTCAGCATGCTTACAAATTGTCATTTGCCTCACAGATCTGTGAAGATAAACACTTGTATTTATGTAGGTTTTTCCACATCCACTTGCATCAGAGAACATAGGGGAGAGCTGGAACAATATTATTCAAGGTTCAGGAGACTCAGCATTTCTGGTTAAAATTGAAAAGAAATGTTCAATATTTTCTAAATGTACTTTTAAAATGAAACATTTTGGAAGAATATTTTTTCTTTATGTTAAAAATTAAATTCAAATTTATCCAGTGATTCCAGTCATAAGATAGTAAATTATCAGCTAACATAGCTTCAGTATAACTTTAAGTAGTGAAATCTAATGTCCCTAAAATAGCCAAATTCTTGAACACTGTTTTAAGTAGATTTGGATCAAATGTGCAAATCATATACAGCCCACAAAAGATTTCAAGCACTGGAGTTTTTTTCTTCAGCAGATGGAAAATATTACTGATGAGGGCAGGGGACCATTGTTATCCCTATTTAATGAAATTTTTGTCCTAAAATGTGATTTTTCTTTTTTCAGTGATTACCATATCTGCTTCCAACTCAATTCTTTGCTTCTTTTCTTACTGTAGTCAGTAAGAAAAGAAAATATCTTACATGTTTTGTGATTCTATGTCAAGTTAGTGCATTTAAAAAGAGAAAAAGGAAGAAAGAAATAAAAAAAGAAAGAAAGAAAGAAAGAAAGAAAGAAAGAAAGAAAGAAAGAAAGAAAGAAAGAAAGAAAGAGCCAATTCTTCATGGTGCAGGGGTGTGTGCCTATAGTCCCAGCTACTAGAGGGGCAGAGTCAAGGACATCCCCTGAGCCCAGGAGTTCCAGGCCAGCCTTGGGCAACATGGAGAGACTAATAACTACAACAGAAGAATTGAAAACAGCCACTTTCCTTATGTGAGTATTCATGTCGTATGCCAGGGAAGCTCCAAGGATAACAAGTTTATTCCAATCTCTCTCTCTCTTTTTTTTTCTTTTGGTGCTGGGGATTGAACCCAGGGCCTCATATATACAAGTGTTTTACCACTGAGCTACACCTCCAGCCCCAGTCTAATCTTTTCAATGCTTTGGTCACAAACCTCTATTTTTCAAGCTAATGAAAGCTTGAGAGCCAATTTTAAAAGACAGATAAAAATGAACATGGCCCTTAAAAGATACAAAATGTAATAAGGAGGAAAAGTACTTAATGAACTGACTTACAACATTTTTGAGAGGTGGGTACTGGGGATTGAACTCAGGGGCACTTGACCACTGACCCACATCCCCAGCCCTATTTTGTATTTTATTTAGAGACAGGGTCTCACTGAGTTGTTTAGTGCCTCACTTTTGTTGAGGCTGACTTTGAACTCTGGATCCTCCTTCTTCAGCTTCCCAAACTGCTGGGATTACAGGTTTATGCCACCACGCCCAACAGGGATGCAACAACTTTTTAATTGCTTATAAAATAATAGTTGTTCATTATTCTTACTCCTATTACTTTTACTACTGGTCTTCTTAGACAAGAAGTCTTTGAAACGTTGAAATTCTTAATTATTAGAATTAGAAAATATAAATGGAAACATTTTATTCTGATATACTAAAAAATAGAACTATGGATCTTGGGAAGCTTTTTAAAATAATGAGACAAAATAAGCATACCTAATTGAATCAAAACATTTTTCTTATAGTTAATATGTATATTTTGCTTACTAATTCAGTATGGAAATGCTGTTTACTAACTAAAAACTTACTGTTTGCAAATTATTTTATAGACTCAAAGATGAAATAGAGGGGAATAAAAGCATTGGTGATATTTTTGTTCAGGTTGACCTCAAAAAATAAGGTACAAGATATCTCTGTAAGACAATATTGTTTTACTCCTTTAAAGGAGGATAATTAAGTCCATGACAAGTCCAAGAACATCTATTTGCTTTAAGGTTCAGTTTGTCCATTTATTAGAAATGAGATTTGCTGAGCTCCTGACCCAGAACAACAATCCTCATAGCCAGAAGGCCAAAAGAACATGCAGTTTAGAGTTCCATTTGTGATGTTTTCAGTGGCATTTTCAATTCAGGACAATTATTACATTGAGCTCAATTTTGCAGGGATGGATATGAAAAGTTATTCAACATCCATGTTTCTTTGCTATTAGGTTAAAGATGTCAGTCAGGCCATTTATCCTGTTTTTTTTTTTAATATTCTTTTCTTTTTTTTTTAAGAGAGAGTGAGAGAGGAGAGAGAGAGAGAATTTTTTTTAATATTTATTTTTTTTTTAGTTCTCGGCAGACACAACATCTTTGTTGGTATGTGGTGCTGAGGATCGAACCCGGGCCGCACGCATGCCAGGCGAGCGCGCTACCACTTGAGCCACATCCCCAGCCCCATTTTATATTCTTTTCAGTTCAGTAATTTTCATAATCATAAAAAGAAGAAGGAGCAGGAGGAAGAGGAGAAGAAGAAGGAGAAGAAGAAAGAGGAAAGTCTCTATATGTCTTTTCCACCATCTTTGGTCAGGGATCTATTTTCTTCACTTGCAAAGCTCTCTCCCACTTTCAGACAGCCTCAAGTCTTCCACTATATCCTTTCACTACAGTACTCTGGAGTTCCTATTTAATTCTTGTCGGTTCCAACCAACAGACTAGAGTCTTTACTTGGAACTCGAGCCTCCTCTCAAAGTTCCTCCATTTGCCTCTTCATTTCCAGCATTCTTTTCTAACACAACCTTTCCTGTTAATGTAGTGCTCACATCGGTATAATTTTTGTAGCACCATTTTGTCTGTGATTTCCATTGTCAAAACTGTACATGGATCCTAAGTCTTTCTCTACATTAATTCAAGAAATATTTATTAGTATCTACAATAAAGAATAGGTTCTGCATTATATACTAAGGAACAGAAAGATTAATAGAGCACTACTTCTATCTCAAAGCATTTACAATCCAGTGACTGGGATAAAAACAAGCAATGAGTAATCCCAGGCAAATGTTCACTATAATCAATGCTTTTAGCAAGATCTAAACATGGTACTCAGGGACGGTCAAGAAAAAAGAGACTCATTTCTGATGATCAGATCAGTAGGTGCTCTGCCCCTTTGATGGCGGACTTCTAAGAACCTCTTCTGTAGGATTGTCCCTTCCAATATGTTTTTCTATTGCTTGCTGCACAATGCTGCATGTGAATGGAACCACCCAGAATTTTCTGGGTAAAATTTAATTGTGTCATAGAAGGGAAGATTTCAGTACAATCAGAGGTCTGAACATTCATGCTGGAGATGTGTATGTAGGAATCAGGGTTGCTTATGTGCCTGTGCAGCCTTGACCTGTTTCCAAATAGAACATATAGACAGAAAAACCAGTCTAATTTTCAGGCTGCTGATCTAATAAAGAAGGTTTTTCTCTGGGTCTAGATTTTTCCCTTCTTATCTACCTTTGTCCAATGCCTTCCTAAGTTTTCAGTATCCTGAAATTGACTGTAAATTCAGACATTTCCATGTTCTAAATAATTGCTTAGCACTCGCACATTCCTTACAGGTTGCTCGACACCCGGGGATGTCTACTTTCCCCTCTCTCTGCTCATCAGCTGGGCTGGGTTTGCACTATATTTTTTGAGTGCTGCTGAATGATGACTCATCTGTGAGACACGCTGCCCGGTGAGCCAGCAGCACACGGTTCAGTATCTTTTCCCCTCCAGGACTCATGATGCCAGGTCAGACAATGCTACCAGGTTTGCAAGGCAGCACCAGTTGTTCTGTTAATCTGCTCCTGATATGCACTTCCAGACTCCCCTGACAGTCAAAGCACGGGCTTTAGGTAATGTGCTGAGGAGCAGTGAAGTGTGAAGGAATGAGAGAGAAAAAGGCCTGACGCATTGAAGCAGAGCCAATGTCTCTCAGTAGCTCCTGGAGGAAAAAGAGGAGTGATAACTACTCTGCACTCCCCGTCGGCTTCATAACCTCCTGACCGCAATAAGATCAAACCCAAAGCAGGGCCTCAAGGTGGCATTTGGCATACAGTGGGAATATTTTTCTCAGACAAAAACTGGCAGTATAATCAAAGCTGTACATATGTATGTATACACACAGATATAATAAAACAGCATATATTTGCATATTTATATATACAAATATGTACACTTTAATCACACTTTTCAAAAACATATTATTGTTTGATGATGAACGTATTCTTCAGATATCTGAGCAATTTATTTGCTCAAAACTATAATCAAAATTTTCCCTGTTTTCTTCTCTTTTGAAGGAGAGAATACTCATAAATATTATAACAAGAGACAAATAAAATGTGTGTGTAATCTTGATCAGACAAATGCTTAGGCAATCTAGAAATGAATCCCATAAGACTCACTTCCAGTACTGATTATTTTCATCTTGTTCACTAAAAGCTAAAAAGATGTCACAAATGGAAGATTTTCCTTTACATAGAGATTTTTTTAAACCTCCCCAAACTGGAAAACATTAAAAAAATATGGCAAAAGATAATAGCTAATAGAAGAGGAGAAAAGTTGTATGATCTTGGAAAATACAGGATTGGGGAAGGGTTAAATTAAAAAAAATACAATGATGATTAAATTAAGTTTACACTTTAAAACAACCCACACAGAATAATTTGTACAAACACACCTGAATTGTTCTTAGCACAAATCTGTTGCATTGGTAAGAATCAAATTCAACAAAATAATTTTTTGAAGTGTCGGTGGGCCTAAGAGTTTGATAAAAATACTTAGTTTAGTCTGGTGATGTGATTGTTATTTAGCACAAAGCAAGACAAGAGACGAGACTGATTTCCATAGTGCATGGAAGGCATTTTCTTTAAGAACATACATGGGGGTAAATGTATATACAAATTAACCTTAGTTTTAAAACATCATATTGTAGTGTGTTCAGAGCCTTGCTCTTCACAACTTGAAGAGTTTGTAGGCAATTAAATTTTCCAAGGAATAAAATCATACGTCAATTTGTTGAGTCATTGGTTTTAATTGAAACACGTTTTTCTCAGATTTTGACTCAATATCACTGGCTTAGAACAATGTCATCCTACTATGACTTTGAAGAGCACAAATTGATTTTAGGGGATGAACTACCACATATTAAACAACAACAACAACAACAAAAAACTTCATTTGTAAAACATCAAAAGTTGTATCTGACAACACCTGCTGTACACAAGCTCATTCCTTATCAAGAGCAACAGACACAATTCTTCATGATAATAACGATGTAAGTTAGCACTGAATTAGGTTCAGATGCTTCTACTCATCAACATGACAAGCCACATATTTTGATAGGATCTAATACCCAAACCTGCTTCATTCATCTGGTAGAGAAACCACACAGGCTAAAACAAAGGTGATAAATGCAAACCTCACGAAACTGCCTTTAAAAACAAACAAACAAACAAACAAACAATCCTTGCCTTTCTCTTTCTAGCCCCAAATGCCTAACCTTCAGAAGGTTAGGCACTGAAAAGATGCCCATTTTCTGTCCTCATCTGTCGGCGTTGCCAGGCCCCGATGCTTCGCAGTGAGGCTGTGTAGTTTTCTGCAGATCCAACCTTGAATGCTAAATAACTCGGCTCTGCATACTCCTCTCACTGCGGAGCTCAGGGAAATGGCAGCCAGAGCAAGGAGTGGTTGGCATGGCAACAAGGAGAAGAAAACCTGCAACCTCTTGTATTGTGAGGCTAGCCTGCTTATTTGCCTCTGGGGGTGGTGTGGATGGCTTTAGTCATTTTTCAGGAGAAATGGCTTTGTACTATTTTGCTCTGCATAAATCGATGAGAGATTAGAAACAAACAATAGGTCATATTTTAAGTAGGATGCTGACTTTTATTAGGAAATCTCAAGTCTAGCAATGGAGGCAGGAGAGAAGAAGAGTAAGAAAAGGCAGTATGAATTTTCTAAGACTGAAAAAGGGGAATGGAGAGAAGCTTAAAACATACTTTACCCTTTGTATGTGAGAGGTACCAAACTTTTCCTCAATCATGCTTTCTGGTTTCTACCAATAACATCAGCAACAATAAACATATAATATCTATCTCTTTATCGCTATGCTGCTTCAGTCATGTGGGCTTTAACATGCAGGACCAGGCTATAGAAACCCAGGTCCTTTAGAAGTTCTGAGGAGGTGACAGCTTTCAGCTCTTGGACAGGAAATATCTAAAGAGTCTGCCCCAAATGTTGGGAAAACAAAGGGCTCTTGGAGAATCCTGGAGTGTAAACTGAATAAATGCCTTTCAAACTTTTCATTGACTCGAAGATACCCGGGGCACCAGCTTTTCATGGTCAAAAAGCCACTTTACTGGTGACTAGTATTTCTTACTAGTGTTCAAAGCCTTGTAACCGAGGACAGTCAAAATCACCAAAGCCTGATTTTAATACCTCAGTGTTTCAGCATCTAGACACATCTTAGAACTGCTTCCTTTCTTTCTTCACTCAGGCTAAAAACTGGGAATAAAGTTGTGATTTTATGTGATGCTTACAGGTGCATAAATGCTGCAATAGAAGAACTGTCCTCTTTGTCTTTAACAGATAACTGCTGCAAAGGGCTGTGCTATTCCAAATCTGTAAGTGGGGTCATGGAAAGAGCATGGTCTGTCTGCAAGCCAAGAGGTATTGATTCTTGTGTTTATCATGTGACCTTGGATGGATGACTAAATCTGTAAAGGGGATGAGTGTAAAAGGTCATCTTCCTGGTCTCTTCTCTTTTCTGTCATTTTTTCTACAACTATATGATAGAGAATGAACAGATTCCATTAGTATTTTCTAATAAAGGACAAATCCTGACATTTACAAAATTAATTCTGGGAGTTAAGTGAAGAAAAAAACAAAGCAAAAACACTCTCATCCAAAAGAGTCTTGAAAGCTTTCAAAGTCAGCAGCACATTAATAGAATTAAGAAAAAATGATAAACCATAGAAAAAGCCCCACACCGCTTCTTAGGGATAGGAGAGTTCAGAAGAAAGAAGAGGCACTGGATTTCTGAGTACTTGTGGTCACAATGTAGTTCCCCTTACTGTGTAACCCTGGGAAAGTTATGTAATCATTCTGTGCATTAAAAGGAAGATCCTAATGATAGGAACAAAACTCTGTGGATGTTCAGGTCCCTTATAGAAAATAGCATAATATTTGTATATAACCTACATACATCTTCCCAAACACTTTAATTAAGTTCTAGATTGCATATAATACCTATAACAATGTAAATACTATGTAAATAGTCTGTATTACTTTGGAAATATTAATAGTAAAAAAGTCTAAGAGCTGGACATGGTGGTACATGCTTATAATCCCACTGACTCAGGACAGAGGCAGGAGGATCACAAGTTCAAAGCCAGCCTCAGCAACTTAGCAAGCCAGCCCAAGCAACTTAGTTCTCTAAATAAAATATAAAAAAGGCTAGGGATGTGGCTCATTGGTTAAGTGCCCTGAGCTCAATCCCAAGAACAACAACAACAACAACAACAACAACAACAACAAAACCCACACACACATAAAAAACAAACAAAAAATATACATGTTTGGTACAGATGCAAGCTTTTAAAACTATTTTTGGTGCACAGTTGGTTTTATCTGTGTATGTGGAACCCACAGAGACAGAGGGAGACTGTATTTCCACAATAGTTCTTTAAGCAAGTCTTGAAGGATGAATAGAGAATTAGAAAATCTTTTCCATTCTATAGTTGAAAAGTGAGCAGCAGTGAAATGATGGTGTTTTACAGAGGAAGGTAAGAAATACAGAACTGCTTTGTTTGCAAACTCTGGTGTTGGCTACAAGAAAAGGCTATATTCAAAATTATCTTATAAATAGATACAGGACAGATAGGACCTGATATTGTAGACAATAAGAACTCAATGGAGTGAGACCAGCCACATTGCCAAGTCATGTGCACAAAGATTACAGAAATTAATTGTTGTTTCATGTCCTTAAAATGTCATTTGAAAGGTTACTTTTTTGTTTTCCACTTTCTAAAATGATTTTCCAGTCAAAATTTTATAGGTTTTATTCATCAGTTCTTCTGCCCTTTAATAAGTAACACTATGTTATTTCATTGTGAATTCTCACATGAGTTTGGGCCCTGCTTCTGGGTAAGAAACTTAAAAGATGAGGTATCTAATTGTCACTCCAAGTTGGAACTCTGTAGGGACCAACTGCATTCTTCTTGCTTTCTTTAATAAAGTGGAAAAGAGAGGAAGGGATTATTTCAAGCCATTACTCTTATTATTCACGATTTGGAAACCAATTTAAAATGATGCTTTGGCCTTAATATAACAAGAGCTTTCCTAAGGGGCTAGGTTCTCCATAGTTTCACATTTATTTCTTCATGCTTCTGTGACATGGCTTTTATAAAGCACACTTTAGAGCTGGGCTTGCAGTTTAGTGGTACAGCTCTTGCTTAGCATTACGTAAGGCCATGGATTCAATACCCAGCACCCCCTAAAACAGAGGACACTTAATGATAGGAAAAAAAATCTTAATGGATCACTACTTATGGTCCAAAACACAATTCCACTTCTTTTTCTATGGACTAGCTGTATGGAAGGAGACAGTATCTAAAGAAGTAAGTTGAAAAGGAATACAATTTAAAATACTGTTTTCTAACATTCTCTGGTTCCCAAATCCTGAACTCAGTGCAAAAGATAAAAAATGAATGGACTGTCAGTTGTATCTTTAAAAATAATATGGCCTATAAATGACTTTCTCAATGGGAAAGGTGAATGAGGGAGAATAGGGTAAGATCCTTTGTTGAAGTAGGTTCACCCTCATGAAGGAAGGCAAGAAAAAATGACCTGATGTTTGCAACTCGTGGATCATGCAATCCTGTGTAGTGAAATGAATAAAAAGAAACAACTGGAGAAAAGATTTACTTCTAAAAATGAAGAGAGAACTAAAGCAAAGAAGGAAAGTAAAGATTTTTATACTCAACCAGTAATGACCCAGAAACCATGACATAGAGCTAAGGACCTGAGTCACTGGGAAGTGCCCCCTGTTAGTAGTGTCTTGAGGATTGTCCTTTTCAGAGAAAAACATGCAGTACACTGAGAGATTGTATGTGAACAAGAAAAGAACGGGTTGGTTTATAATTGCTGGGTTCTCTGTAAAATTATCACCTCAAAGTCTCTGTCCTCAAGGGATAGCATTTTTAAAGCCCATATTTGAGATTTAAAATCATTTCCTTTTAGTGGATGATTTTTCTTACATGATCTATGAAATAGTTATCTATAAAACATCAATGATAAAAATTGTTATTTTATTAAACTAGAGTTTGGAGAAAAATTTAATTGCACATTAACTTATCACTG
Source organism: Spermophilus citellus (assembly GCF_964194105.1). NCBI lineage: Eukaryota > Metazoa > Chordata > Mammalia > Rodentia > Sciuridae > Spermophilus > Spermophilus citellus. The sequence goes on along the minus strand of NC_138192.1, from coordinate 110,060,625 downwards.
GAATGTTCTTTGTAGGTCTGAGGAAACAAAATCATGTATTTTCCTTTTCCTATAGCTTTACACAATACATATTTTCTGGATTCAATAGTTGGCCTGTTATTTTTAGAGGGAAATTAGCTTAAAATCATACCAAAGTTTGGGTTGAAAACATGGCTCTGATAACCCACAGCTGATTATTTACCACCTCTGTCACTATGAACATATGTATAAAACTCTTGTAATCAATCTCAGAAAAATAAGATTTGTTTGATACACATTGAGCTGACTTCAAAATTAATTCTTTAAAAATTTTTTTTCCTTAGTTGTAGATGGACACAATATCTTTATTTTATTTATTTTTATGTGGTGCTGAGGATCCAACCCCGGGCCTCACACATGCTGGGCAAGCACTCTACCACTGAGCCACAATCCCAGCTCTTAAAATTGATTCTGGATGTTCCTGAAATCATCACTTGAAAGAAACATCTGTTAGTCTCTTCTAATTTTATATTATTTTCTCAAAGAAGCTGGCAAGGACACACTGACCTGGCGCGTAGATATCTGTGATGCTCTTACATACTTCCATAAGATCAAAAAACAAATGGAATAGTGAAGGATGATGGTTCTCCACTGCATGACCAAACACATGGATAGAGAATTCTCTATGGATAATTTTTTTTTTTTCTACAGTGCATTATAAGCCCACAGAGAAGTCAGTAAGTCAGCTGGTGAGCATTCAAGGGACAAAGCTAGACTTTTCAGTGGTTTTTCAATTGCTTTGAAAAGGACTTTTTTCCTTTTGTATTTGCATACTCATTCATTTACTCACTTGACGCACATTTGTTGAGGTCTGCAGGTGTAACACCAGGTGCTGCCAGACAGGATGGTGAGAAAAACCATGGTCTACCATATCATCTCTTTTCTTCTTTACAACCATATGCTATGGCATGCCCTCATCCCTTCATGACTACAGCCCTGCAGTGTCCTCTTAGCTAATTCCCCGGACACCCAAGTCCTTCCCTCACCAAGTTATGTTAGAAAATGCTGTAGAAAAATATTCTTTGGTCAAGAGTGCCTTCTGTCTTCAATAAAACCATTTTTATGGTAATTAATTAATTACATGGTAATTAATAGCTATTATTTCTTGTACCATTCACTTTATATACTTTACCATCTTATTTTAATTCTCACTATAACCAAGAAAGGTGAAAAAATAAAAGTTTGTTTCATTCTTAACTAGAAGTCTTACCAATAGGGTGTATTAAATGTACCTGTTGAGTATTTGCATAGTTTCTCAATTCCTTGAATCAAATTGGACACTGCTACCGTCTTTCCCTATTCTACATGAATTTCTGCAGGGAACCTGCTTTGTAATCAGAACAATTTCTGAAAATATAACTTTTCAGAGTTTATTTTTTTTATCTTCAAAAGGGCGATGTAATATTGAAACTGTGAACCATCCTGAGCTAGAAGTTCACGCAGTGTTAGACAGAGGTTGAGCACCACTGTGCTTCCCTTGGATGTTTAAAACACCTCGTTGCACCCCTGTGAATATGTCTGGCAGCCCAAGGTGCATCTGTACACAATTTGAAAACATTGGCAGTAAAGTGAAACAATCTCTCTTCAACTTTACCTTCACATACTTCTTTTTGGCAGTTAACATATAGTGCTCTATATTCAAACTAATTGCTGTGAAAGCATCTGATCCACAAAGTTCAGGGACCATTTCTTACACACATTCTGGAATAGGGGCTAATGCAGTACCTTATGTATAGAAGATGCTCATCAAGAGGTTAATGACTTAATGGACTTTTATAATTTACACTACACACTTGTGTAATTTCTCCTCTATTATTGGAAATGCCTACTATGGTTCCCTATTAAAATTTAAATATGCCTATATTTATACATATATACAGGTCTATGAACATATATGTATATATGGGTGAGTGCTGTGGTACTTGGAGTCAAACTCCAGGACTTGTGCATGCTAAGTACACACTGTACTACTGAGCTACCCCACTCCCTTAAGTAAATTTTTTGAAGAGAATGTGCAGTCACTCTGTGTTGCAAATTAGTTGCTGGAGTACAGAAAACAAATCTTGATATAAGAAAGGGATGATTTTGAAGGAGAGCTTTTCCTACTACTTGAAGTACACTTACTCTTTTGCAGGGTAGGTTGCTGTCTGCAAGTTACTGAATTCAAATACATTGAATTCTGAATTATAAAACAAAGGAAAATTATGATGAAGAACACTTTAGTGTGGGCAAATGTTCCTCTACACCATTGGTGGCAATGCCACTAATGATAATACCATCAATGCTAGAGTGATTTCTGGCAGGAATCATACTTAGAAAAGATGTGTTTCTGAGTAGATTATATTAATGTTCTCTCTGAAGCATCTGAACATTACTTTTTTAAAAATCTGAGAAAGTATGAATGATTCTTATATCTGTACATGTATGTTTTCTTTCCTTTCTTTTCTTTTTGCTTTCTCTTTTGAAGGCTTAGATTTTACATTTCTTCTGTCCCCCCAAATCCACTGAATTTAGATCCAAAGTTATTTGAGGGAATCAAAAAGAAACTGAAGTTTCCTTTTAATGAGCTAAAATGATGAGAATTTTTAGCAAAATATGCATACATGGAACCATTTGTATATACAAATTAAAGGGGTAAAAATTAAACAGGTAAAGGAGGCGGAGAATACAACTAGTATGGGGAAAGTTAGCCTAATTATCATGATTTTTCTCTCCTTTTGGTATCCATTTCTCCTCCCTGGCCAAAATTTCAGCTCTAGTACTAGTGAAAGAAGACCAACATTGCAAATTAATTCACTTTCACACGAAAAGGACTGAAAAGCCCAGAGTAGAGGTCCCTTGGTTACCTGCTGTTTCTCTGTCAGCTGAGGTCAGCTCTCCATTGATCCCATTCTCTTTGGTATCCGAGTAGGTGCCCTGTGACCCATGCTCTCCAAAGGTGCCCTCTTCATCCTCTCTGTATGGGAATCCATTGGCGCTTCGGACAAGTCCTTCCCCTGCCCCGCCTTGGTCCTTCATCTCAGGTGGATGTGGATGTGCAGAAGCCTCTGTGAGCTGAGCCGAGGTCCAGTGCGGCGCCTTGGCTTCATCTTTCCGTTCGTCTGCCATTCTTCAAAGCCCTGTAATTTCTCCTGTAATTGGAAGAGGAAAAATGGTCATGGCTTTGAGCAAATCTGACCTGACATTAGTTTTATCAAGATAGGGAAAAATGTGTAGCAAATTCAGTGGTTTTCTATAGTTGAAAAGACATTTTCGATAACCCTCTTTTAACATCAAGAATTTGCCATTGTACAGACGTTGGGTTTTACAGACCATTGCTGAAATATTTGTTCTTTTAATATAAGATCACCATCATGGCTACAAATGTCAAACCTAACGTTTAACATCTAAGGATACATCTTCAATTAATGCCCATTGACGTGTGATATTGAATATTGACAGCACGGTAGAATCAAGAAATCCTTTTGCATAGGGAAAAAGACAGTGGTCAACATTGCAGTTTCAAATGCATTCAACTCAAGCTAGAGATGTATATCCTTTTCTGAATACAGTGAACTGAAAGATAGTTTTGACTTAATTGTCAATGAACTTTCCTTAACCCTATCTATAAAGAGGAAATGACATTTTTTATTAACATAAATCTTGCAGAGAGAATGGATTAAAATAGAGCATTAGACCCATGTCCCTATCTGATGGCATTATTTCAAAGCTAAGTCAAATAAGATCTGAAAAAGTGAAATCATTGACACATAATAGGAAACTGTAAATTATAGGAAAAAAATGAAGCAGCTGTGGAAGGGGTGTTCTATAAATGCTAAGTGAATGGCAGATATTGCACGACCTTCTTTTTATGCTGATGCTACTAAGTTTAGAGATGTAACTGATGAGAGGTGATTCACCACTCAGTTTGGAAAGCTGTTGTCAGTGATGTAGCCTCATTGATGGCTTATTGTACCCATAAGAGTGACAACATAGGCAAAGACTATCTCTGATGGAAATTAAGAACACTTTATTTTTTTCAAAACAGTAACCAAAGCAAAGACCTCCAAACAGGTAAACAAAAATGGTATTAAGACAAGCTATTTCTCACTATCAAGCTTCACAAATAAATTAAAGGCACCACAAATAAATTAAGCTTGTACGAAGGGAGGCCTCTCTACCAGGTTTCTAAGAAGCACCTGTTTCTTGGTGAATCTAAACATAATCCTTAGCTTGCTCTGCTTTCTATTCATAGCAGGAAGAGCTAGATGAGTTCATTCATCAAAAAAACTTAATTACAACAACAAACCTCTCCCCAAATTATTTCCCAAATACATCCTATTTATATTCCCTAAGAACATATGTTAATAAGATGTAAAAGTTAGTTCTTAAGACATCAGTTGAAGGGCTTGTGAACAAATCAGGGAGAATCCCTTCATCACCAAGAGTGTGCCAAGAACAGTACCCACAGGAGAGTTGTGTTTTCTGTAAAATGAGGATATCAAAGCCTAGTTGATTTATTACAAAGTTAAAACAGAATAAAATAGGGTTCAACACAGTCCCTGTTCTGATCTTGATGAGTAAATAATATTTATGGCATTTGTCATTATTTTCCTGATTGTAGTACAGCCATTCTTTGTACCACCAGTAAGTACCTATAAAACATTTTAAGTAGATTTTCTGGGATTGTTGACATAGTAGCTGGAAAATTTGTTCAAGTACAACAAAGAGAGATACTTGTAAATCTGTCTCCAGATATTGCATAGGACTGAAAGAACATCCCTAGACAGGCATAGCAAATGTCCCAGAAATGAAGCCTGATGGGAAGAATGTATCTTCAGAATTATCCTCTCCATATACACAGGTGGAAAAGTAGGTTCATCTTTTGTAACGGCAATTATGCAGTATCCTACACTCTACTCTGCCATTGTCTTCAAATGAAATATCAAAATATTTATTTTGAGAGCCTAAAGGTGGTGTTTTTTGACTTACTACGGTATCTTCATATGTCTAAGAGATGGAGGAAATTATCCAGACTTAAATTGTGACCTCTGGATTACAATATTTTATTGATGGACTTAACTCCCTCAGCATCCTAATCTTTATATGCATCAATTTCTTTAACTTTCCTTCATCAGAATTAAAGTTTCCACATTCTTATGTAGTATAATGTATTTTATGTGTGAAATGAATATTGTAAATAGAACCCACTGCATACAATGTCTCCAGTTTTGAACACCTTGCACTAGAATGGTAAATTTACTATAATTAATGAACCAACATCAATACCTTATTATTAACAAATTTGTAGTTTATTTAGACACCCTTATTTTTAGATAGTATCATTTTTGTTTTCAGGATCCCACCTAGAACACTACATTTAGCTTTCACGTCTCCTTAGATTCTTTATGACCTTGACCTTCCCAGGTTTGGGAAGAACTGGACAAATAAATCATAGGATATCTTTCTACTGAAATTTAACCTTTTTTTTTTTCATGACTAGTTTTGGGTTATGTGTTTGGGGGAGGAAGACCACACAGGTAACGTGATCAGATAAGCTTGGGAGATGCTGAGCTACACATATAAGCGTACGGAGAACCTTCTGAGAGCTTTGGATGTGCTGATGGATATTCATTCTCAGTGATGCACAAAGCCTCCCAAACCAGTTTGCAGAACCATTTCATGACCCCACATTTGTGAACATCTCTAAAAGGATGGATCTGTAAAGATTCAGGATTGTTCTTTAACCCATGTTCAAATCTGAGCATTCTAGTCACTAGATATTCAAAGTAAATAAAAACAACAAGAGCACTTGCAAATCTCTGCTAAATTTGTCTGTGCTCCCTATTCCCCAGGGTTCTTTGGAACTGATTTCTCAGTGATCAAAAATCTCATCTTGCACCTAATTAGCCAATGCCTAATAGGAGTGAGTGAGTACTATTAGGTCATCATCCACCTACACAGTTGGGATCATTTATTTTCAAGAGACTAAGCATTTATAAAGTGAATTCCTAGGAGTTTAATGCATTAGAGCTTTGAATTTTTTAACCCTAATTAATCAATAAACAAAAACTAATTTTGGAAGAAGAAAGAAATGGCTATTCACATTGATGTCACTTAATACTAATGACAAATAAATGAAATTTGTTGCCTAAAAAGCATCATCTGAGTCTCCAATAAGTCTAGTTAAATGATATTCCCTAAATGTACCAGATATCACTTTCTAGTTTGTTAATCTTTTGAAATGTACATAGTCTAACCATTTATTAAATCAATATCATTTTACAAGATTTCTTTCTAGAGTTTGCATTGCTTCAATCATCGCTATTATTTGTTGTTAAACAATTCCCTGTTCATATTTCATAGTTCTTTAAGCACAGACTTAACTCTTCATCAAAAGTTAAACTTTCAGTTCTTAAAACTCCAGTTTCCCCCCTCAATAAGCCTCAGATCTAGTTCTGTTCTTGGCCAAAGCAAGCATGCTTTTATCCCAACCTGTGGACCACTGGACACTACTGCACTCTGATTCATTTTACTAATGGAAAATATGATTCTTTCATGTTTGTTGATCTGTTGTTATTATTTGATTTCAGTGACCCAAGCCACACTATGAAGCTCTGCATTGGTTAGACTTCCAACCTATTAAATATTGAACCTATATCATCTTATATCAGCATAATAAAATTGCTATAACCAGACTCTGTCTTTGTGCAGATTAAATTATAAGTTGAATGGTGTATGGATTAGTTCCCAGTTTATTTAATATATGTCAAGTTCTTCCATTTTGTTTTTAGGTATATTAATTTCACTTAATACTAATGACAAATAAATGAAATTTGTTGCCTAAAAAGCATCATCTGAGTCTAAGAGGATGGATCTGTAAAGATTCAGGATTGTTCTTTAACCCATGTTCAACTCTAAGCATTCTAGTCACTAGATATTCAAAGTAAATAAAAACAACAAGAGCACTTGCAAATCTCTGCTAAATTTGTCTGTGTTCCCCATTCCCCAGGGTTCTTTGGAACAGATTTCTCAGTGATCAAAAATCTCATCTTGCACCTAATTAGCCAATGCCTAATAGGAGTGAATGAGTACTATTAGGTCATCATCCACCTACACATTATCATGTTTGATAACGCAAAGTAAAGCAAATACTTTTCTCTAACACTGATAGAAGGTTTAGTATCATGAGTTATGAGTCTTAGTAGTCACTCTCTTAGTTAATTCTAGGTATAATTTAATAGAAGCTATAGAAGAGAAAGCAAATAAAAGAACTGAAGCACAACAAAAGAACAGATTAAAAAAGGAAAAAATATCATCTCAACGTAAAACACGGGTACCTTGGCAAAACTCAATTCATGCTTTAGAACAAATATCCCAGTTTTCAACTTACTTAGAAAAAATTTTTATATAGCATGCTAATTAAAACATGCTTAGAGACCCATTCTGTTGCTTGTGGGCAGGTCTGTCCACCATTGCTGCTATTACCAGATTTTTAGAGATTTGAAATTTTTGAGATTTGAAATGGATCTGCTTTTTAAATTTTTTCATACCTAATATTATTTGTTCTATGTTTCAAAACTCCAGGGTTTTGTTTGAGTATATTTCCAGATACTAATGAATTCATACTTTGTGTGTGTGAGAGAAAAATTTGGATTTGCCTGTAGGCAGCCCAAATGTTTGCCACCACTGTTTAAAACTATCTTTTTTATGATTGTCCCTTGAATTAAGGATCTACATAGCAAATTAATTTATACTGAAATTTAGAAATAAAATGTTTGATCGTATATATATTGCTATTTCTGATAATTCTTAGATAATCAGGGAATAAATCTGTTTCACAATTTCCCTGAATTATCAGAAAGTTTAACTACTTAACTAAAATAATTACCTCATTCTACATCTTTGGCACTTATTTCATTCTAAATCTTCGGTACTGTGTTATGTTCTTTATTATAATTTAATTATAAAACATATCAAATCTTTCCAGAAACCAGAATGTACACCACAAATAAATAATGACTACACATTATCTTTCAACATTTTACTTAGGGCGTTTTTAAAGAAAATTAGGTATTATTTAGTACACTGTAGCCCTTATGTTATTCATGTATAGAAAGTGAAGAAAATACAAAATGGATATCAATATTTCCTACACAACTTGTTTTATAAAACTTTAATATGTCATACCTTTCAGATAGCTTATATATTAACAAACTGTAGCAAAAAATCTGATACATTGTAATAAACAACATTACTTAGTTTGAAATAATACTTTAATTACCAATTCAAGAAAATGTTGCTAATAAGACAATGATAGCTTTAAAGTGACAAATAACTTACATTGGGAAATGGTCAGATAACTCAGATTTTCTGGATTCCAGTAAGGGTTATAAAACTGGGGATGCATTAAAGCAAAAAGCACTTATAAGCTATTTTTTTAAAGTACTTTCATTTGGACTTTCATCTATCATTGGATTACCTGGATATTATTGAACATGAAAAAAGTAGTTTGATATGCCCTACTAGTTCCTGCATTTTCTGTACTTAAGAGCAAATAACCAATAGATATATCTGTTTTAACTGTACCAAAGATTGTTCCTGAGTACATATGCCCTCAGGGCTTGTAGACAAGAAAATAAGGTACATCTGTCTCACATTCCCTCCACTCTTTGCAAAGGATAAGGAAAAAATAGATGCTCAGGAAAAAAAGCTCTGCCATCTTTCTGAGTTACTGATAAGTTTATTTCTCTAAACAAATCCAGGACTAAGGATCCAAATCTGAAATACATTGTATTAAGAAAGAAGCCATTTCCCAATTTTTCTACCTACCTAAAAATAAATCAGAATTTTCCATATTTTTCCTTCAAAGTCTGAAAAGTGTTATTCAAAAGTTAGATGTGTACAACCAAAATATGACTATGACAGTGATATACAAAATCACCAAAGCATTATTTAGTTGTCGTAAATTGGATTTCAAATATTTGTTGAATGTTAAATGAATTAATCACCAACTCTCTACCTCAAGGTAAATATAGAGAGGAAGGTTCTACCAGCTGTGGATGTTTAATCAACATGAGCTCAATAGGCAGGAAGAGAATGATTTTGAACTTAATTTTCATAGATATAGAATTGGCAGAAGAAATAGAACTCAAGTTCCAGCTCCATTGAGAGTACATGAAAAATAACACCAAGTAAAATAAATGACTAGACCTAAATAAGAGCTAGTAGAATAAAAGAAAATATATGATATAAATATCTTTAAGATAAATTATTGCAACACATTCAAAAAAAGTTGCAAAGATATGAAACTGAAAAGCTCTTTGGTGGTCATCCCTTCCAATGTGTCTTGGAGTGTTTTCAACCAATGCCTTCCAACAGGGATAAAATAAACTAGAAATTTTTAGGTGTGGGACTTGCAAATCAGCATTTTAACAGGTGACTCTGATACACCAAAGTTTGAAAGGCTGGTGATGCTCAGCTAAGCCTACTGCCTAGGAATTCTGAAAAGAATAGGAGGTGACAGCAATATACAAACAAAACACCACTGGTAGAGTGAGTGAAATAAAGATGAAGGCGACCAAGTTGATAGGTCACATGACATTCTCACAAGTGACCTTTCACTTCCTGTGACCAGGATATTTTTGGTAAATGGATGGAGTCCCATTAGGAGACAAACTGCTGTTATTCTACCTTGAAGGGACTAAGGTATTCTCTGTTGTATCAACTCCTACTTGAAAGAGGCAGAAATATCTGAAGAGTCTTTAAAATGACCCACTGTCTGTAGTAGAAACAAAAACAACCCCCCCCAAAAAAAAACTACTTCATGTTGTGAAAACATCTAGTCCTTAGCCAGTTTGTCAACATCTCAAATTTGCCTTTTTTAAAAAAAATAATTTTAGTTGTTGATGAACCTTCATTCAATTAATTAATTTTTACTTGGTGCTGAGAATTGAACCCAGTGCTTCACACATACTATGCAAGTGCTCCACCACTGAGCTACAACCCCGGCCCTCAAAGTTGCCTTTTAATGCTTATTTTAGATTACTCCTTGGCATTCATTGATGGCTGAGGAGAGAAGTATACTTGCTTAATTTTCTTTCCTCTCAGATCATTATAAAGACGGATTTGGGGCAGTAGGCAGAGTGTGAACATGTGGTAAATACTTCTGAACTCACAGTACTCAAGCTCTCAGAAAAGTAACTGAATGATTTAATATCTAGGTACTTCAGATATGTGTGCTAAACTTTACAATATTAGAAAGATCACAAAACACAGAAGTAGTCACTGATCAGAGTTGTTATTAGTAACATTAAATACTGTCAACAATGATGAAAGAAAACACTGAAGGCTTGGAAAGTCTAAAGAAAAATTTCATGGTATGCCAGATAGGCAGATCTCCATTTTTATAATGCACTTGGCACGGATAGTTCTAGAATGTTTTCTTTGATATGTTCTGCCCTATCATCATGTAATGTGGCAGATCAACAGAAACACTGGGCTTATAATTTTATGTTGCTACATATCCAAAGAGGAATAAAAGTCTAAAACAACCAGTTACACAATATAGTTAAGTACATGAATATTGTCTCTCTTTTCCATGTAGATTCAATAATGTCTTACACTATTACTATCCTTATCAGTGCCACAGAAACTCGATTTAGTCCCTAAAAGTATCAGAATTTCATGTAGAATCCATATGTTAGCTTATAAATGCTGAGGAGTTCTAAGATTAAATATTTGTTGATAAACTGCCTACAATCTTGTTTTCCTACACTTTATCTTCTATGCCATCCTGAGGGAAAGGTGAATGATAGCACTTGAAAAAAACTAAGCTGAACACCAGATATCTGTTTCCTGCTTTTTTTCACTAGGTTGATTGTAAAATATCTAAGATATATAATAATATGACTCCTTCTGCATCACACACCAAGGCTAATTAACAAGTAATAAAGGCAGTTGGTGGGTCCATCCTATGTTATTTCAGATGGACGACGACATGGAATATCAAACAAGCAGGTTTTAGGTTATTGTTAAGACTGGATTAATAGAAGTAAAACATAATTTCAGGCAACTTGGAAGTGCTTAATTAATGCTACCAATTATCATTATATTATGGTTTTTATTGAAAATTTTCAGTAATAAGATCTAATACATGGTTTGCCCCATACTGAAAAGCTAAGAACAGAGACATAATCTGAGAACGACCTTAGAATTTGCCACGGAGATTGGCAATGAGAAGTCAAAGACACCAGTATCTATTCCATTGCTATATCTTTTACCAAGCTTTGAGAACAGGGACTGGGTTAGAACCTAAAAAAAGAATCCAGGTAGCAGCACTGACTTCATTGGTAACAACCTACCACATTAAACTGCATAAGAATTTTTTAGGTGACTGTGCTATTCAACCTATAATTCATAGCTATAATTCATAGCTGCTGTGATTTGGTTGTTCTCATATATTTCTTTTTTTGTTTTCCTTCTTTTTTTTTTTTTTTTTTTTTTCAGTACTGCAGATTGAGCCCGGGACTTCACTAAGATGTATCCTCAGCTCAGCTGAGAGAAACTGCACTAAACTCCAGCCACAAGTTTGTCCCACCTTAATGTTGGTGGATATTTCAACTGAAAGTCATAAGTGAGGCGTAAGCCTCCCCGCACCCAATGCCATATCCACGAGGAGGCACAGTTAGGGCAGTATGATGGTTTACTCCTAGACAGTCACATCCATAACAGCAAAAAGCAATAACACAACAGTTGTAAATACTATATCTACAAAGGTCCTCAGTGTTGGTTGGTCCCACACCTCACCTTGTTGGATATGAGTGCCACAGAAGGGAACTCTGATCTTGGCTCCCACTTTACATGTGAAGAAACACTAGGAGTCTCTCAAGTGTCTAAATAGAAGATAAAAGCTTTCGGACTTTCCCCATGATGGGAACAGCTATTATTAGAATCACTTTCAAGTAATAGAACCAATATCAACAGTGCCCATAGATAGGGACTTCCACTCTCACAGTGGGAGTTACCACAGAGGGTGCACTTCACATACTTTGCTGGCTATACCACACAAACCTAAATTACCAGAGGGATTCTACTCTTGTGAGACCTAAAGAGAAAGTGGATCCCCTCAAGGTCTAATACACTATGTATTGTGTCAAAATCTACCAATCACAGCCAAACTACAGGGAGATAACACAATGAAGTCCAACTGGAATTAACACTACACAACATATAATACTACAAGGCACATCATCAAGAGAAGACTGCTTACTAAGAAAGTTTTTGCTTAAAACTGGAAAAGATATCCACCTCAACATATGTATAAACCTCAGTGTAGAAATACAAGAAACATGAGAAAACAAGGTAATAAGACTTATCCCCAAATTTGTAATTCTATAGTGGCCCATTCCAAACATAGCAAAATGAATGAAATGATAGATAAAGAACTCAAAAGAATGATTTTTTTCAAAGCTTAATGACTTTTAAGAGAATACAGAAAAAAATATTTAATTAAGAAGGACAAGACAGGAAATGAATGAGAAATTCAATAAAGAAAGATTTTGAAAAATTATCAAACCAAATTCTTGGAAATGAGAAGCTAATAAATCAAAAACAAACGACCAACCAAACCAAGGCTCACCGACACAAAAAGATCAAACAGATGAATATCAGAACCTGAAGACAAGTCTGATGAAATAGCACATACAGCAATAAAGAAAAATAAATAAATTATAAACAATAATTTGTTCAAGATCTCTGAGACACACTTGAAAGTTTGAACTTATGCATAATTGATATAGATGAGGGAGAAGGACTATTAAATAAAATAATAGCAAGAAAATTTCCCAAATTTTGGGAAAGACATGGACATTTAGGCATTTAGGTACAGGAGGCATTTAGAGCCCCAAAGAGACATAACCAGGAAAGAACTCTCCATGACAGATTATAGTTTAATTGCCAAAAGTGCAGGATAAAGAAAGCTTATACAAGAAAAAAACATCAAGTCACACTTAAAGTTAAACAGATTAACATCAGATTTTTTAGCAGAAACTCTAAGGCCAAAAGGGCATAGAATGATGTATTTCAAGGGGCTGGGGTTGTGGCTCAGTGGTAGAGTGCTCCCTTGCATGTGCAAGACCCTGGGTTCGATCGATCCTCAGCACCACATAAAAATAAATGAGTAAAATAAAGGTATTGTGTCCAACTACAACTAAAAAATAATATATTTTAAAAAATAATGATGTATTTCAAGTTCTGGAAGGGAAAACAAAAACGTCCCTGCCAATCAATATTGCTATGCTAGAAAGTTTATCCTGCAGAACTGAAGGAAAACTAAAGATCTTGTAAGATAAGCATAAACCAAGGGAATTCATGAACACTAGTTCAGCACTGCAGAAGACATTTATGGGAGGAAGAAAGATAAAACATGCAAAGAATAAATTCCACTAGAATAGCAGATATGCAATTGAGAAATAAGAAAGAATAAAATATTATCAATGCAGTAAACCATCAAACTTCTAAAATGAATAAGAGAGGAAGAAATAACAGAATATCCACAACAATCAGAAGAAAAATAACAAAATGACAAGAACATAGCTTTCAATGTTAACTCTGAATGTAAATGGTCTTCATTCTCTAATTAAAAGATGCAAACTGGTCTAATTAAAAGACCAATAATATTCTGTTGGGAGTCTCCCCAGCTCCAAAGAGTAACCTCCCCATCCCCCGAGAAGAGCCATCCAATGGTGAGCCCTGCTAACTCACATGATCCTTACCCACCAATCAGAAAGCACCCCATGCCAACTGTCAAACCATTCTGTCATAACTGTCAAACCACCCGGGGCTCTATAAATATGCAGAGCTGTTCCTCAATAAACGGGCATTTTCTCCAACAACGAGCCTTGTTCATTCTTTCCTATTCTAAGAGAAATATTCTTCTAGAAGAAACTCACCTCATCTGAAAATATAGACATAGACTGAAAATGAAAGAATAAAAATGATATTCCAAGCAAATAGAATCTGAAAACAAGAAGGATTAGCTTTATCTATATTTGACAAAATACTTTAAAACAAGAGACAAAGAAGGTCACAGTTTATTGATCAAGAGAAAAATTTATTCAGTAAAATATAATGATTAGAAATATATGTACAGGGCTGGGGTTGTGGCTCAGTGGTAGCACGCTTGCTTACCATGCGTGAGGCAATGGGTTCGATTCTCAGCATCACATACAAATAAATAAAATAAAAGTCTATCAATGACAAAAATAAATAAATAAATAAATGTACATAATGTTGGCATACCCAATTTATAAAAGAAACACTACTACACATAATAGGAGAGATGGGATCCAAAGCATAATAATGGGTAACTTCCATAACACACTCTCACAAGTATCAAGATGCCCCCCAAAATCAACAAAGAAACATCAGAATAAATTATGCTCTAGATCAAATGGATCTGACATTATAGATTATTCCATCTAACATCAGCAAACATTTTGATAAATGCACAAAAATTCAACATCCCTTCATGATAAAAGCCCTTAATAAATTAGGTATAGTAGGATCATGCCTCAATAATAAAGGCTCTTATAATAAATAAATATATAAATAAATACACAAGAAATAAAATATCATACAATACAGGATAAAGATGACAAACCCATAGCCAATCTCATGCTATATGGGGAGGAAACTAAAAGAATTTTCTCTAAGAGCAGGGACAGGTCAAATGTGTCCATTCTGACCATTCATATTCCATAAGTATAAGAAATTTTAGTAGAGCAATTAGGGAAGAGAAATAAAAAGTATAAAATAGGAAAGGAGGAAGTTAAATTATCTCTGTTTGCTTATATTTGCTTATACATAAAAATCCAAAACACTGTATCAAAAGACTATTGTTAGAACTAATAAACAAATTCATCAAAGTAGCACCATTCAAATTTAACAAACAAAAGTCAAGAGCTTTTCTGTATACCAATAATCAACTTGCTGAGAAAAGAATTCCATTCACAATAGCCACATAAAAGAAAAAAAATAAGAAAGAAAAAAAAAACCAAAACAAATAAAACCATAGGAATAAACCTAACCCAGAAGCTGAGAGACTTTTATAATGAAATTGTTAAAAACACTGAAAACAGAAACTGAAGACACTAGAAGATGGAGTGATTTCCCATGTTCATGGATTGGGAAAGTTAATATTACTAAAATGGCCATATTGCCAAAAGTGAGCTACAGATTCAGTGCAATTCCTGTCAAAATACCCAATATCATTTTTCACAGAACTGGAAAAAAATAATCCTAAAATTCCAAAGGAGGTAAAAAAAAACATAACAACAAAATAACAAGAACAACAAAATAAACACACACCAGAATAGCTAAAGCAATCTTGAGCAAGAAGAGCAATGCTGGAGGCATCACAACACCTGATTTCAAAATATGCTCCAAAGCCATAGTAACAAAAACAGCAATGGTATTGGCATAAAAACAGACACAAAGTCCAATGGAATAAAATAGAGGATCCAGAAATAAACCCACACATCTACAGCCATCTGATTCTTGACAAAGTTGCCAAAAACACACATTTTGGAGAAAAGACAGCCTCTTCAACAAATGGTGCTGGAAAAACTGGATATCCACACGTAAAAGACTTAACTAGATCCCTATTTCTTCCCCTGTACACAAGTCAATTTGAAATGGACCAAAGACTTTAACATAAGAGCAGAAACTAAAATTAGTAGATGAAAACATAGGGGAGACACTTCGAGATATAGGCATAGGCAATAATTTCATGTTAGGAATCCAACAGCTCAGGAAACAAGCAAAAATTGACAAATAGGAGTACATAAAATTAAAAAAAAAAAAAACTTCTGCATAGTACAGGAGACAATCATCAGAATGAAAAGAAAACCTACAGAAAGGGAAAAAATCCTTGCCAGATATTCAGCTGACACAGGATTGATATGAAAAAATATCAATATATGAAATATATGAAAAACTCAAAAAAGTCACCAACAATTTAATCAATAAATAGGTAAATGAGTTGAACAGACACTTTTCAAAAGAAGTACAAATGGTCAATACATATATGAAAAAATGCTGAGCATCTTTAGCCATCAGGGAAATACAAATCAAAACTACATTGAGATTCTATCTCACCTGAGTCAGAATGGCTATGATAAAACAAAACAAAAACAAAAAAGTACCAAGTGCTGGCAAATACATGGAGAAAAAAGAACCCTTGACCCTGTTGGTGGGAATGTTAATTAGTATAGCTACTATGGAAAAGAGTATGAAGGTGTCTCAGAAACTAAAAGTAGTATTACCATATGATTCATTGATCTCACTCTTAAGGAAATGAAGTCCGTAACCTGAACAAATCAAGTCATCATACAAAATAGATATTAGCACACCAGTCTTTACTGTGACACAATAGCCAAGTAATAGAATCAGCCTAAGGGTCCATTAACAGAGGAATGGATAAAGAAAATATGGAGTATTATTTTGTCCATAAAGAATGACATACTGTCATATTTAGGGAAACAAATGGAATTGGAGGACATCATGTTTGAATGAAATAAATCAGACACAAAATGACAAATATTATATGTTTTTTTCTCATATAGGGGAAACTGTTGTGGGGGAAATGAACTGAAATTAAAAAGGAATGCATAGGGACTGGGAAGGGGTCTGAGGTAGGGGACAAAAGACTCTTTGTTTTCCTTTAGGAGTTTTATAGTATCAGATTAATGTGTGTTCTTTAATAAAATCTGAGCTGGTTTTTCCTGATGTATATAAGGGTATAATTTTGTTCCTTTGTATGTGGATTTCCAGTTCCTTCAACACCATTCAATGAAGAGACTATCCTTTAACCACTGCATGAAACTTTATCAAAGGTCAGCTGACCATTTATATTGGTTTATTTCTATGTTCTTTATTTTGTTTCATTGATCATATATCTGGATTTATGTCAATACATATTATTTTAATTAAGGTCCTTATCTAAGACACTTTAGAATTGGGAAAAAATAATGAAATGAAACTTAACCCTTACATTAATACAGTCTACTTAATAAGCTTACTTTAACAAGCTACCTTATAATTAATATTTCTGTATTTGTTTCATCTAATTATCAACATTACAATCTATCTGCTTATTGAGAGAAAAGAATGTGATCATGTTTCATACTATTTTGACAGATATTAATCTTATTATTTTGAGTTCTATTTGTGGACCACTCATACATACATCAAGTTCAGAAAACCTCCTTTTCACTAAAATGTTCTGTTTCAGAGAATATTTTGCTGCTCTTCAATTTAGATAGAATTACTCTTGCTTGATTTTGTTCAGTGTGAGAACTATAAGGATCTTTGGGTGCCAATTTTTCTTTTTTCATATGTGACAGTGAGTTAGAGATGCACATGAGCCTGCTGGGGACTGCACTCACATGCAGTGACATGGAGGAAAATGCAAGGAAACAGAGATGGTTAAAATAATAGGAAGCCTGAATGACCAGAGATCTGGACCTTTCATTGAGATGCACTGATTTACAAATTAACGAGAATGTATGGTGTTTTCCTTTAAGATCCTTAACAACTCATTTATTATGCTTCCTAATATAGAAATCAATAAACATTTATACCAGGTTTACACCAGAAATTTTGTTAGGCACTAGAATACAATGATGGTTAAGATAAGGACTCTGACCACAAACAGTTCAAACTCTATTGAGGAAGACAAATGTATTTGAGAAATATGTTATAAGATAACACAGTAAATGCAATAATAAGAAAGTGAAATAGGTGGTACATGAATATAAACCTGGGAATCATACCTATGTAACAAGAAAAATACATAGATGCAAAATACTTACATTACATGTATTTTTAAAAATATACTAAAAAATGTACTCAACTACTGCAACTATGGGCAGTCCAAAATCTAGTTTTAAAAAAGTTTTGTATATATATAGTTGTTGTTGTTAGAGAAAGGTAAAATGTTAGCCATATAAAACTAAAGTATGAGTTATATAAAACAGAGCAAATCCTTTTCTTCCTTCCTTTTTCTTTTTGGATTTGGGGCAGGCTGTGTGCTAAGTTCTGCTGTGCTCACTGCTGACTCTAACTGTGACTCACAGGGATTCTGAGCAGACTTAAAAGCAGCCTTGTTCACTGCATCAGCTGTGGGCCAGAAAGGAAGCAGACAGAATCCTTATCATTTGGAATTCCTTCACAACTCAGGTCTGATCCAATTGGGTCAGCCTTCACATACAGTTTGACTTATCTCTTTGAACAGACATTTCTTTGTATGCCACATGAATTCTAAAAATAAGGTCAATTTTTATGGCTTGTAACTTGTGTTCTAAACAAACTTCTGTAGAGATCCGATGTGACATAAATTCATTAAACCCACCAGTCCTGACACGGATATAATTAGTTTAAACTTATGAGATATTAAAAAATCGAGCTGGCAAAAATATTCAACTAAGTATACAGCATAATTGATTTCTCTACAAAGACAAATATCCCAATCTTATATGTAAAAGCCTCAATGTAATAGAGATATAGATGTGACAATACTTTATGGTGGGCCTGTAGGCAAAAACAGTTCAATATAAAAACAGACCCATCTTCTGCAAATCAGGCAAATGGCACTTGACCAAGAGCATATAAAAAAGGATTTGGAATATGCATTAGACAGCTTTGTGTCATTTGTGACCAAAATACCTGACAAGAACAATTTAGAGGAGGGTAATTTTATCTTGGCTCATGGTTTCAGAGATTTAGTCCATGGAGGGCCAACTCCATTGCTCTAGACTCAAGTGAGCATCAAGGCAAAAATGGAGTTGGCTGACTATGAACTGAACCTCAGAAACGGTGAGAGCTCAAATAAACCTTTCCTCCTCTAAGTTGTTCTTGGTGGATATTTGGGTCACAGTGATAAAAAGCTAACACAATGATATTACTATACTTTTTCAGTTCCACTTGCTTTTAAAACAAAGTCTCCTTTAAAATTCTTAGCTTCCAGAAACAAGACTAACACTAATTGTAAGCAAATGCCAAAAAGGAATCCACATGCAGAAACCAAGAAGGCTTACGTGCTGCTTTCCAAGGCACCATAGCCGTCTGTTGTAGAAAAAGGTCTTTTTGACTGTTTTGGCCCTTTGCTCTTCATTCAGGAATTGATTACTACTGGATCTTTCCTAGAGTTCTGCTCACAATGGATTTAAATGACTCAAGCTTTGGCACCCCCTCACTGAAGTATTTGCTTTCGTGAATTCTAAATCTCTCTTTCAGAGACTACAACTGTCTCTGAATGAAACTGCCTGCTGGAGTAATTACCGAGCACATGGTACGACTGGAATCCTCAACATTCATTAAAAAATAGTGCAGGTGGGTAGAAAAGAGTAAAAAGAAAAAAAAATCACAAGAAATGATCAGGTTTAAGTAAATCATGGCACCGTGGGAGAAAGATCTGACAGATGCACTCAGAAGGAATCAGCCCCCAAGTTCAGCTGCCGTGTTTCCACTTGTCACTTCCCATTCTTCTCACACAGAAGGAAGCATCCATATGTCTTTCCTCATATAAGTATAGAAAAGGCCAGTTTTCTTAATTTTAAATGCTCTCTGCCACCAGGAGAATATGATTAAATTGCCAACAACTTTTTCAAAAGGAAAAAGAATTTTTTTTTTCTTTCAAGAGAAAAACCAGTGGTCATAAAGTGACTGTGAGGCGGTATTTTCACAAGAACCCTAACACTCCGTGGTCACAGGAGACTGGAACTTGGCAACAAGTTGTTTAGCAGATAGGCTGATTTAGTGGAATATTTAGCTGATAGAAAGTCTTTTATAGAACACTGATACAATATTCCATTCATGTAAAATAAGCAGATGCATAGCTCCCCTCCACGTGAATGCGAATGTTTATCATCATCTAAATATCGACAGAGCAAATGGAAATATGATGTGAAGCTTACACAGGACTACTTATGAATTCATTAAAACATCAAAATTAAATAATTTTGTAAAAGTACCAAATACTGTGGTGTTTTTGTTTCTCAATATTCCACCTTTACTTCATCATAAAAAGGCACATGTAGTTGGCCTGGTGGTGCATACCTGTAATCCCAGTAACTCCGGAGGCTGAGGCATAAGCATCATGAGTTCAAGGCCAGCCTCGGGAATTCGGTGAGGCCCTCAACAACTTAGCCAGACTTTGTCTCAAAATAAAAAATAACAAGGGTTGTGGATGTAACTAAGTGCTAAAGCAACCCTGGGTTCTATCCCCAGTATCCAAAAAAAAAAAAAAAAAAAAGGGCACATCTTTCTTCAGCTCAAAAAGCATTTTTATATTTTTATTTAACTGTCCCAATTCAACTTTTTTGAAAATATGAATTTTAGGCACTTATCAAAATACAAATATTTATTTTATTCCATAGCAAGTCTTTTTAAATCTATTAATCTATTCATTCCTTTAACAAAACTTACTGAAGAAAACCAAGAACAGGCCTTGGACATGCTGATAGCTACCATCATTTTGGACACAATAACTGTTTCTATAAGATGTATATTAAACAATATTTTATTTGTGTACTACTATAAGAATTACTGTGGCGAGCCAGCCTTGGGCTGTGTGTGTGAGTTATGTGCATTTGAGCACAGGAAGGGACTGGACTGATGGTGCTGCTCTGACTGGGCTCTGTGACAGACGTGTCCTTTCCTCTCGCTCTGCCTATGAGCCCACACAGCACCTGCGATGGGTGTGACTTTCCAAGATGTCAGTCAATCTGCTGACCCCAAGACATCACCAAGCCACCCCCTGAAACCCAATCCCTTGCCTTATTTGGGTGGAACTTTCTCGAATGTCTTTCCCCCAGTAAATAGGAGGGTTTCAGGCGTGCTCTCTCTCTTTTGCCTACCTCTCTGGCTTCCCTTGTAGGAGCTGTGGTCAAGGAGCCAACAAAGAAGCCCCAAAATGGTATTCCCTGTCTCTGTGTGGTTATTTAGTAGCCAGCTCAATTCACCTGGAGTGACCCTGACTCAGTCGCTTGTGGCAGCAAATTAACTTTGACAAAATGGTATGTCGAATACATGTACTATTTTAACATGTCACTAAAATTATAATTCAAAATTTTATCTCTGTCATATGACTGAGACCTATTTTTGCCACTGCTTAAACTATTTGATCCAAACAGTCAAATGTATTATTTTGTAGATAGACTTCCCCATTATAACCAATAGTACTAGCTATTTACCCATTTTTTTCCCCTTTTCTTTTTCCTAAACACTTAGGCAAAATACATTTCCTAGCAATTAGGTGTGGTCACATGACTTGAGTTTGGCCAAACAGTATGTGAATGGAAGCAATGAGATACACTACACTTCCAGGTTGGGCTCCTATACAATTCCATAGGCCTCTCCTTCATCTCTGCCCTTCCACCAGCAGGATGCAGACAATGATGGAACGAAGTCTCTGATGGAGAAGCTTGGATCCTGGTGGATTATGAGAAAGACAAATAACCTTCCAACCCAAGCACCCAGCCGGCACCAAACACCCAGAGGCACTGTGGAGCTAGCAGAAAGCAAGGCTATGACACATTTCTAGATCTATTTGTTACAGCAATTAGCTAATCCTAGCTAACATACTTGGTTCGAGGAAAAGTCTAATGAGATTTCTTTTTTTTTTAAAAAATGATGAGACTAAAAGAAGTAACAGGATTAAATGAAACACATTAAAGTAACTGTCCCTGATTTATTTCCTGCACAGCATATCCTGACAGCAACTAGAGCAGCCCGTGGGTGTAGGAGTGGGAGACGGTGAACTGGAGGAAAGACCATTTTCTGCCACTTTTCCTGAGGCAACAATGGTCCACTTTATGCTCTGACTACAACCCTTGCTGCTCTGCCACTGCAACTTCTTTTTAAAAGGACGTGTTTCTATCTTCCTCTTTCTCTCCCCCTCCCTAATCTCAACCTACCCTAATCTGTACCTTCCTAACCTCAGGGGAAATAGGATTACCTTCCTTCCCCACCAGGCAGAGTTATCTGTCCTGGAGCACTGACTCACCAAAGGAACAAGCAATTCAGATTTTAGGATTGGCACCAGAAGATCTAAGAAACAACTATCTCCCAGATTAACAAGTGAATTTCAACTCCAGATAGACAACACCTTGAATGTAGCCTTGGAATCACCTCTTTAAGAACCCCCTATTCGGGCTGGGGATGTGGCTCAAGAGGTAGCACGCTTGCCTGGCATGCGTGCGGCCCGGGTTCGATCCTCAGCACCACATACAAACAAAGATGTTGTGTCCACCGAAAACTAAAAAAAAAAAAAAAAAAAAAATAAGTATTAAAAAAAATTCTCTCTCTCTCTCTCTTAAAAACAAAACAAAAAAAAAAAAACAAAAAACAAACAAACAAACAAAAAAAAAACCCTGTTCCCCCTGATGGGAAGAATCACACCTGGGACAGGAGTCCCCTGGGTTTCTCCTTTGCTAGCAAAGCAATAAAGCTTCTTTTTTCTTTTCCTCAACACTTTGTCTTCATCATTGGATTAGATAAAGGACAAGAACTGAGCTTTTTAAAACACTAATGTCCTCTCTTCATGCCCCTCTGCTTTTCCAGTCTGGCTGGAGCAAAGATGGTCCCACCTAGGGCAGAACCCTTGGCTGGCCAAGGTGGGAATTGAATTTGCAATCACTTTCAAAGGATCTCAGGACACTTTCCTGAGGTGTAGAAAATAAAAGCCTTACAGGTGGTCAACTTTCTGTTTCCCCAGGCTCTCTTTATCTGCCCTCATTGTGGTTACTTTTCCTTAAAGAAACAGATGGCCTCAGCGTGGTGTTTCACCTCATCTGTTCTTTAATACAGTTTTTCCTTCTTCTAAAACTTTGTTTCATTAAAAATCTTCCCCATGTCTCACAGTACCAGCACATCCTTCCTTCTCTTACTTTCCCACTAGGGACATACTCTTTTTTCCTACCCCAAATAAATAACAAATAAACAAATAAACAACCACATACACACACACACACACATAAGAAATGACAAGAAAAGGATAGCCACCACCTTAAAACTCATTTTATGAATGTGTTCTCTCAGGGCTACAGCTCAACTTTTTTTTTCACCTCTTTACTTCCTCGTTTATGGATTATCTACTCACTCTTTTGATCCTTAGTGACTTAGTAACAATTACTAGTAGCAGTTTGTTAAATATTATTTTGTTTCAAATCTAATGATATGTGTGGTTCTGTAGGCACAAAAATGGAAAAGGACTTTTGAGGACTTTGCAAAACTGGGAAGAAGGACAGAGATGGAAATAATAACACCCCATGATAATTTTTCAGTTGTCTAAATGTTTCATTGTCTAGATACATTTAAAAGGCTATGGTTGCTGGATGCAGTGACACCTGCCTGTAATCCCAGCCATTCGGGAGGCTGAGGGAGGAGGCTTAGGTGGGAAGATCACAAGTTCAAAGCCAGCCTTGGCAACTAAACAAGGCCCTAAGCCACTTAGAGAGACCCTCTCTCAAAATATAAAAAGAGCTAGAGATGTGTCTTGGTGGTTAAGTACCCTTGGGTTCAATATCCCTGGTTTAAAAAAAAAAAAAAAAGATTACAGTTGCCTCTTATCACCCAAAGACAAAATTATACAATTTTTTAGTATGAAGAAAAAGCTTTCACAGAAACATTTGAATGGAACAGGCATAAGTCTTTAAAAAGTAGACAGGGGGACATGGATATTTAGGCAAGAGCAGCCGAATTAACAGAGGCAGTGGGGATAGGAGAAATACATGTCATCTAGGAGAAACAAGCAACAGGAATCTGCCAGTTAGAATGAGGGAAAGGCAATGGAATAGGTGGAGGGAGTGCAGATAGTCCAGGGACAGCTGCTGCTTTGTGCCCTGTCTTGAAGGGTCTTGAATGAATCTGGAGTTTTATACTATAGGAAATTTTTAAGTAGGAAAGAGAAATGATCTTGTTAGGTCAGTCAGCCATGAACAGGTGGGTAGGGAAGGACCATAAAGGGCAGCAACTTGCAGGGAGTCCATAGGTCACAGGACTGAAGATAATAGAGAACTTTATCAAAGCAGGCCAGAAGAGAACCCGTTACCAGGCAACTCGAACACCAGCTTGGGAGGAAGGAAGCTAAGCCATAGCACTCTCTGCTCCAGAGATTTTCAAAACAAAATTGGTAGGAAAGTGGATTTTATTCCAAGGCATCTTTGGGGAAAGAAGGAAAATAACTTCATTGTTTCAAAGGTTTCCCTCTCCAAATGCCCTAGAGGAAGAGAGCATTTAAAAGGGGGAAGGGCTGACAGAGGACAAAAGGCAGGCTTTGAACAGGCTTCACTTCTGGGAATTTCACAGGTTTTAACTTCTTCCGCAAAGTCAAAGTTAAAGACCCTCATTGTTATACAAAATTATATATAAGAGGTTATGAGGGGAATGGGATAACAAACATGGAGGGAAATGAATTACAGTAGATGGGGTAGAGAGAGAAGATGGGAGGGGAGGGGAGGGAGGATAGTAGAGGATAGGAAAGGTAGCAGAATACAACAGTCACTAATATGGCAGTATGTAAAAATGTGATGTGTAACCGATGTGATTCTGCAATCTGTATTTGGGGTAAAAATGGGAGTTCATAACCCACTTGATTCTAATGTATGAAATATGATATGTCAAGAGCTTTGTAATGTTGTGAACATCCAATAAATAAAAAAAAAAAAATTAAAAAAAAGTCAAAGGAAGCAAAACTCCCTGGGCCAGCATCTACCTATACCTTCCAATTTCAGAGTGGGGAGGCTTCCAAATTTAGTCTATCTCAAAGCCCAAAATCCTTTCAAAACCTCCCCTATATAAGGACCATGTTGACTTCCACCCCCAGGTGACCTTGTCAGCCTTCCTAGAACCTCAGAATTCTCCATCTTTTGAATAAATTTCTGCCTGCTACTGCATGCAACTCTAATGAAATTCTTCCTTCAAGATTACAAGAACTTGGTGGCTGAGAACTTCTGCAGCTCCTTTGGCCCTGTAGGCAGGTCTCACTGTGCTACAATATGATATGCTCAGAATTATATACTGACAAAATGGCTATAGTACCAAAAGTGTTATGTAGATTTAATACAATTCCTATTAAAATCCCAATGACATTCTTTATAGAACTAGAAAAAGCAATCATGAAATTCATTTGGAAAAATAAGAGACCTAGAATAGCTAAAGCAATCTTTAGCAAGAACAGTGAAGCAAGAGGCATCACAATACCCGAGCTTAAACTATACTACAGAGCAATAGTAACAAAAATGGCATGGTGTTGGCACCAAAATACCCATATAGACCAGTGGTACAAAATAGAAGGCACAGAGAAAACCCACATAAATATGGTTATCTCATACTAGACAAAGGTGCCAAAAACATACATTGAAAAAAAGATAGCCTCTTCAACCAATGGTGCTAGGAAAACTGGAAATCCATATGCAGCAAAATGAAATTAAACCCCTATCTCTCACCATGCACAAAACTCAACTCAAAGTGGATCAATGACCTAAGGATTAGACCAGAGACCTTGTGCCTACTAGAAGAAAAAGTAGGCCCAAATCTTCATCATGTCGGATTAGGCCCCAATTTCCTTAATAAGACTCCTATAGAGCAAGAAATAAAATCAATTAAAATAGATATAGAATAGAATAGAATCAATAAATGGTATGGATTCAAACTAAAAAATTTTTCAGCAAATGACACAATCAAGAACATGAAGAGAGAGCCTACAGAATGGGAGAAAATTTTTACCACATGTGCCTCAGGTAGAACACTAATCAAAAACTTCACACCAAAAAAACAAATAACCCAATCAATAAATGGGCTAAGGAGCTGAACAGACACTTCTCAGAAGAAGATATACATTCAATCAACAAATGTATGAAAAAATGTTCAACATCTCTGGTAATTAGGGAAATACAAATCAAAATTGCTCTAAGATTTCATCTTATGCCAGTCAGAATGGCAGCTATCAAGACTACAAACAATAGGTGTTAGAGAGGATGTGGGGACAAACTCATACATTGCTGGTGGGACTGCAAATTGGTGCAACCACTCTGGAAAGTAGTATGTATGGAGATTCCTCAGAAAACTTGGAATGGAACCACCATTTGACCCAGCTATCCCACTCCTTGGTTCATAACTAAAGGACTTAAAATCAGCATATTACAGTGATACAGCCACATCAATTCACAATAGGTAAACTATGGAACCAACCTAGGTGCCCTTCAATAGATGAATGAGTAAAGCAACTGTGGTACATATACACAATGGAATGTTACTCAGCCTTAAAGAATGAAATTATGGCATTTTCAGGTAAATGGATGGAACTCAAGAATATCATGCTAAATGAAATAAGCCAATCCCCAGAAATCAAAGGCCAAATGTTTTCTCTGATAAAAAGATGCTGATTCCTGGCGGGTGTGGGGGGGGGGAGATGAAGGAACTTTGGATTGTGCAGAGGGCAGTGAGGAGATGCATGGTGGTGGGGATGGGAAGAATGATTTAATGAGACAGACATTATTACCCTGTATACATGATTATACTACTGGTGTGACTCAGCACCATGTACAGCCAGAGGAATGAGAAGTTGTGCTCCGTTTGTGTATAATGTGTCAAAATGCATTATACTGTCATGTATAACTAATTAGAACAAATTTTTAAAAATGAAAAAAGAATAAAACAAAAAGAATTATATAGTAACAGCAGAGAGGAGCATCTGCTTATTTTAAAAAATCAGGAAAAGATAAACTATCAAGGCCAAAATAAAGTTGAAGCAAATGTACTGGAGGTCTGGGCTAAGGAAGTAGGAATGAGAGACGATGGCTCAGCCTTTTGACACTTCAGAACTCAGTGCCTGGCCAAATTGAGGAATGAAAGAAAAGATTAAAAACATCCTTAGATTTTACTTGGATATCTTGATAGACAACAATGGAAATACATGAGAGTTTGGCAACCAGAAATCTTGCTGAAAGCTTGGTCCTTGTTCGGATGCCAATCCAGCTTACTGCTTTGCTAGAAAAGGAGAAACACAGGGGACTCCTGTCCCAAAGGCTGTGATTCTGCCCATCAGCAGGAACAGGGGATATTTAAAGAGGTGATTCAGAAGAAAAAAATGAGATTGGGGAGAGATCAGGAAGAAGAAGCTCAGGGAAAAGAAGATCAGAGAGGAGAAGATCAGGGAGGAGAAGGTTGGGAAAAAGAAAAAAAAAACATGTAAGTTTCAAAGTGACAATGATACAGTCAAAGCATCAAGTAAACCTCTGTTACCGGAAGAGCACAGAGGGAAAGCAATCGATTCTGTTTGGAACATGTGGAATTTGTTAGGTTGACTGAGGTACATCTGGATGAGTTGGTCCAGGGAACATAAGAAAAGTGGCACTTGGTCGTGGAAGAGGTGGAGCTGAAGATAGAGACTTTGTAGTTATTATTAATGTACTAACTGATGTACTGATAAACTAATCATTTATTAGTCAAGGAAGTAGCACGTACTTGTTCTTTCTTTTACTTAAATTAATATATATATACATATACACATGTATATATCTATATATACACACACACACATATATACACACATATATATGTATATGTGTGTGTGTGTGTGTGTGTGTATATATATATATATATTTTTTTTTTTTTTCTGGATGCAGTGGTGCACGCCTCTAATCCTGGTGGCTTGGGAGGCTGAGGCAGGAGGATCGCAAGTTCAAAGCCAGCCTCGGCAACAGCAAGGCACTAAACAACTCAGTGAGATCCTGTCTCTAAATAAAATACAAAATAGGGCTGAGGATATGGCTCAATGGTCAAGTGCTCCTGAGTTCAATCCCCAGTACCAAAAAAAAAAAAAAAAATAGTAGTTGTAGACGAATACAATACCTTTATTTTATTTATTTATCTTTATGTGGTGCTGAGAATTGAACCCAGGACTTCACAGGTGCTAAGTAAGCACTCTACCACTGAGCTGCAACCCCAATCCCTACTTATTTTCTCTTTATCCTTCTTGACTTACCAGGTCCTTCTCTGTAATAACATCCTTGGATCAAGTTAGGTATGGCTCCTCCTTCCATACCTTGATTTTTCTGTTTCTTTGCTCTCTTACAAAGTGACTGTGAAGGTCCCCAAGGCTTTTGCTAGTTTTGCCAATATCTTCTTCCCATGGACCCTTTATTTCTAACATTTCACATACTAAATATGTACATGATTCCTGAGTCTATAATTCCAGTCCTGACCATTACCCTTAGCTCCAAATTTCTTTTCCACTAAATTTCTACTCGTCACCACATTTTGAAGATATAAATCCATGTCAGTGATGTCAATTTCCAATTTTGTTTTGCTTCAGAATTGACTGCCTAATCCATTCTGCATACCTTTGCCAGGGTAATCCAGCTTCATAAATGAAATCTGATCATATAGTTTGCTTGTTCAGAAACCTGGTTGCCTACAAACAACCTGTTTAACAAAAAGTACAAACTCCTCATTTTGGCTTTGCAAGTCCTCCATGCTTTTATTCCATTTTTTTTTCCCTCCTGGCTCAAATAATTTTCCTACTCTACAAAACCCATAAGCAACAGAACCTTGCTCTTTCTTTCAGCCCATGTTACAATTTCCTGCCTCTATACAATTCCCGTTTGATTTTACATGCTTTGTAGAACTGAGGCTGAAATGTGAACAGGGTAGAAATCGAAATGCATCTTCATGACTAGGTGAAAAGATCACTGCCTGCTTCTCCACATGTTCTTTTATCTCTTATGAAAAGGTGATGAATTCAAGGAAAAGCATATATTTCAGTGAGATTCTGTGCTAAGCAGGTATTATGCTGAGGTAGATCATGACCCTTGAAAAAAACCACTTCTTGGTTTATTTGGGGCGCATTTGTTCTTTGTCAGTAGTAGAAGCCTGAGGGGCTAAAGCGGTCAAGTCAATCACAGTGCTGCAGAGAAAATGGCCACTTGCTTCCCTACGATGGAGTCAGGGCCACAGGACAGTAGCTAGATGGTCTGTTTGCAAAATTCCTCATATCGTACTCTCACCCAGTGAAAACTGGTTTCAGTTACCATAGTACTGTGTGTGGAGATGGGATCCTCAACTTGTGATCTCATTTGTGCTAAATTTTGTAGAAACTCTATCTCTGGAATTCTCTGTATTGAAATGATGAGTTGGGCCAGGCACAGTGGGACACACCTGTAATTCCAGCAACATGGGAGGCTGAGACAGGAGGATCCCAAATTCAAAGCCAGCTTTAGCAAATTAGTGAGACCCTAAGCATCTTAGTGAGACCCTGTCTCACAATAGAAAAAAAAAAATTAAAAAGGGCTGGAGATGTGGTTAAATGGTTAGGTGCCCCTGGGTTCAATGCCCAGTACCAAAAACAAAAAGAAATGCTGAGTCGGTTCCAGGCATGCACGTAGACACACACACAGACACACTTGCCCACCTCCCACTAAGCCGCCTATTTCAGGGACAGGAATATACCTCACAATAGGCTTTATTTTCATAGGAACATGCATTGGG
This sequence comes from Spermophilus citellus, assembly GCF_964194105.1. NCBI lineage: Eukaryota > Metazoa > Chordata > Mammalia > Rodentia > Sciuridae > Spermophilus > Spermophilus citellus. The sequence continues at coordinate 110,031,078 of NC_138192.1, read as the reverse complement.
CTAAAGATGGAATCCAAACTTTGCACCTGAAGTGCTCCTCAAGCTGCTGCTTCTGTTTCCAAATTTGTCTAGGATGGTCACTTTGATCTTTATCTATTCTCTTTGCTTGTGACTCCTTTAATATTGGAAAGTGCTAACTTCTGTCCTATGGGGCAAGGAAAGAGTAAACAAGACTTTCATGGAATTCTAGATGGCCTCAAACAGTTTCAGAACACAAACCAAGGTACAGCAAAGACTCTGAATCAGCCTGGTGGTTGGGCTTTCATGACCTGGCAATGGTAAGATATATATGTCTATGTGAATCATCAGGGGACATGGCAATTGTCAATGAAAGAGCACTTTGTGGAAGGTCAGAGTAAGGAAGCAAATAAGCTGTATTGTGATGTTTTAAATGGCTGTTGAGGGTGTTAGTTTACTCAAAGGTGTAGGATACTGGCAAATATATATATTTATAAAATATATAGATATAGATAGATATATAGATATAGATATATAAAATCTGGCTATTTCAAAGGTCATAACCTATTTCTCAAAAAGTTCAGATAACTAAAAATTGATATAAAAATACTTATAAAACTGGCCCTGGTGGGTAAGCAAATTGGCAAGTCCTGCTTGTGACAACAATAATAGGGAAATTCAGTCTTTATATAAATAAACACAAAACAATATAAACCTCATTTCCTTATCAAGTTTCTCAGCTTCAGTTATTTTGCTATAGTAACAAAAATGTTCTACTAAAAGTTACTTTAGGAAGCATATAATAGTCTTCCCTCTTTTTGTTTGAGCAAAAAGTAGATTTCTATTAATTTTGACCCTTTCTCCAAATTGACTGAGACAAAGCTGCTGCTATTGACTTCCAAATTTCTTTCTGAATAAAAACATCTAGCAAGATTTGACTACTAGGGTTTTGAACAATATTGCACAAAAATCTTGTACAAATTTGTACAATCTTGTACCAAAGCTTCCCTTTTTAAATAACTAATACAGCTAACAAAAAAATGAATTGCATAATAATGATGTGTAGACCATCATTTTTTCCCTTCCTTTCTTTTTTTTTTCTTTTAAATTCAAAGCATTAGAAAAAGTGCTTGTCAGCATAAAATGTTTTGTTTTCCTACTTCTATTTGGCCAAACTGTTTAAAGACAAGATTTTAATAGCAATAACCTCCTAATAAGAGTTAGAACCTTTGGCAGCAGGTGGTGCCCACCTCTACCTACAGAATTCCAGCCCAAAAAATCTGCTCAGAATTGCTGAAAAATCAATAGAATGTGCTTATGACTCAGCCTGTTAAGTAGGAGGGCTGTTGTTGTTATTTTAACTCCTGTCAGCACATGTGGGCATTTCTCCCTTTTGAGGTCTCTATTTAGCCAGGAGAGATCCCTCTTTAAAACTTCACCTGCAATAGGTTCTTGATCACAACAGCAGAATAGTTTGGGGCCTGGGTAGACTGCCTGGCCAGCTAATAGTACACAGAGAAGAGGTTTTCACAAGAGCACATCTGATATCCTAATTTACCAGTAGAACTGAATTTCAGAATGATTAATCTGCCTGTAGCATGCTTTAGAATGCTTAATCTGCCACGGACCAGAGCTCAGTGCTGATGAGGTGTTCATCAGTATGAGTCAAGGTGCTCATGAGTCAGAGGGGTGATGAAAATACCAGGCTTTCATTCTCTTTTTCTTGGCTGATATTGTGTGTATTGTGGTCGTACTGCTTGTTTTTCTCTTGCCAAGTGTTCTCAACAATATAAACAGTCATCAAGTGCTGCTCCTAAGAATATTGAAAACAAAACAAAACAGACAAAAAGCTACCCTATTTTACAAAGCAATTGTTTTAAAGGATAAACTTCAATCATCTACAAATGATGAAAATAAATCTATTCTGAAGATAAAGTAAAATCTACACAATGTTGGGTTGTGGCAAATCTTAGCATTATTAGTGAGTTACAAGGCTGCACGATATAATAAATACTTTCATATTTTCTGCTCTTCAAATGATTTTTTTTCATGTCCTTATATCTACTTTCTTTCTAATTTGTCTATGTGGATTTCTTTCTTTCATTTTTTTTTTGTAGTGTAAGTTACAATTCAAGATTATAAATCAGCAATATAAAGCCCGCCCTTCCTTCCTTCCTTCCTTCCTTCCTTCCTTCCTTCCTTCCTTCCTTCCTTCCTTCCTTCTCTCTCTCTCTCTCTCTCTCTCTCTCTCTCTCTCTCTCTCTCTCTTATTCTTTCATGGATTGAACTCAGGGGCATTTAACCACCAAGCCACATCCCCAGCCCTTTTTATGTTTTATTTTCAGACAGTCTGCCAAGTTGCTGAAGCTTGCTTTGAACTTTTGATCCTCCTACCTCAGCCTCCAAATTTCTGGGATTACAGGTGTGCTCCACCACGCTCAGGTATAAAGCCTTTCATGATGCTATAAAGTCCTGCCTCAAAAACAATGGAGTGCTTTGGCATTCCAGAAGTGATGATGGGTTCCGTTAAGACAAAGTAAGGGAATCCTTAGAAGGTCAACACTGACGGGTATCAAGGGTACTGTCTGTGCAAAGCATCTACCTCTACCTCTGAGCAGTAACCCTTGCATACTTAGTCATTCCTTCAACAAGTGAGGATTCACCAGGATGGATAATGGCTGGAGATGATGGTGACCCAGTTCAGAACATGAGTGGTTCCTGCGTTCAGCAGGAAGAGATGATATTAAGAAGTAGAACATGCCAGGGAAGTAGAATATGCCAGTTTGTATAGCACCTTGTTGGCCACAGTAGAATATGGGCTTTATTCTACAACAGGTAGCCATTGGTGAATTTTGAATATAAATATCATATCAATTGATTAAGATTTTTTTTAAAAAAGATCACTCTGACTTATATATGGACAATAGACTACAGAAGAGTAAGATTGAGTGCAGGGGATACTATTATAGTATTAAAAGGGAGAGAGGCAATGGGTTTGAATGATATAGGTGGAGATGATGAAACATGATCTTGACAGGTATGAGCTTGGTACAGTAATGATTTATTATGAGGCTTAAAGAGATTAAAATAATATGCTCCTAATAGGTTGGTGAAGCTGGTGAAAAATCATTTTTCAGAGCCATTAACCACTGCACTACAATATTTAAAAGGAGTTTTAATGAGAAAAAAATGGTAATTTATTAGTTACCAAGACTCAAACTTTAGATACATAGATCATCCTTCATATTTAGAATGACATGTATTATATTGCAATTATTCAATTCTGAATTTGGCACAATAAGGTAATTAGCAGTATTAGCAACTGAGTGCAAAGGACTTTATTTACCAAGCATTTTCACTCCTATTACTCCAGTCAGTTTAATATAACTGCCATGGTTAGGTGATATCAAAGATAATCATGTGTAACAATGCTAAGATAACTGCAAAATAAAAATATCTACTTAAATGGTTATATTTGCAGTATCACTGAATGAACCTTTATGTTTCCCATTAGCCTGCTTTCTCATTTTAGGTAGATATTGTGTCTTCCTTGCTTTTTAAACATCATTCCCAATGTGCATGAAAGGATTTCAATAAATACTGGTAGAATAAATTAAATTTCCACTTATGTGTCAACAGATTTTAGAATTAAGTGCTATGTTAGGAAAACAAAATTGAAAAAGACTTTTTTTAAACTTCTCCCATGGTTTTTAAGGAGAATAAAAGCAATTCACATGAGCCCCCCAAAGTATTTTTCTTTTAAGTATCTTAGAATTTTGGAGGTAGTATATACATTATGGTAATAGTCAGTATTTCATCTCTGGGGAAATAACAGATTTCAATTATTATGTTATGGCAAAACAGTGAAAACCATGGGTCCCATTAGACTAGTAAAATCCTTATAAGTCAATAAAAAAAAACATTTTTCCATTTTTGGGAAAAAGAAACCAACAACTAAGCAAGACTGGTATGATATCATAGATGAAAAACTTTGGATTCCTCATACATAAACCCCAAACAGGCTTTGCAAGTCATACTTACACTATTTCAGCATTTAATTTTTAAAATGCTACAAAATATTTAGAAATAATAATGCCGAGCATCAGAAGATTAAAATATTGAAATGAGTCAACTGTGTAATACTAAGAATGAGCGAGTCAGACCTTCATGTATCAATATGGGTGGATCTAAATACAATGGGGGTGAAGGCAAGGTGCAGAAGAACATCTACAGCTTGGTGCCATTTATAGGCACTTTTAGGACATAAATAAGTATGACCTTTGGTTCATACACAAGTCACAGAAATATAAAAACACTTAAGAAAGTCTCAGTATCTTTAACACTGTGAAACTTCTTAGAAAGAAGGGAAGGATGATAAAAGAAAGTAAGGAGCTGGGCATGGTAGCACACACCTGTAATCCTAGGGACTCAGAAAGCTGAGATAAGAGGATCTCAAGTTCAAGGCCAATCTGGGCAATTTAGCAAGGCTCTAGCTATTCAGTTAGCATTTGTTTAATTCAGATGGCAGGTATTTATTTTTAAAATGTCATTCAATTTTTAATATGTTGCTTTGAAAATTTTCTTTCTTAAAAAAAGCAATAAAGAAATAAAAACAAAAAACATTTCTGTAGCTAATTTAAGATTGTATATTGAGTGCTTCTAATAAAAGACAAATTACATTAAAATATATTTCATGGCATGAGAAATCATTCATTTGTAATATTTTTGTAATTTTATTCTGATTTATCATAAGGATTTCGAGTTTAAAGAAAGATGAAAATAAAGTGTCTGCTTGTAAAATGACCTTAAATGTTCCTTTATTTACTTGTGAAATAATTGTCTATGTGACAAGTACAAATATAAGAATTTGCATTCTATGCATTTACTGCACATTCAGCAAATGCTCTCTAGTTTTTTCTTCCATAAATTCAGATAGAACTGCATGCCCCTAATGCATAAAATGGGCATGATCCCTGTAACTAACTCATAGGACTGTTGGAAGGAATAAATGAATTAAATTATGTAAAGAAAGTATGTAGAAACATGCTTGGTGTGTAGTAGGTGCTGAGGTGTGATTGGCTAGTGAAACATAGCAGAGATCTTTTCATTCTGAATTAGTTTAAACTCTATGAAGTGTTATCATAATGATTAAGTCAGTTAGCTATAGAATTAATAAATGTATTTCTCCCTTACCAAAATGAATTGATATTTACTTAAAGATTTTTTAAAAAATGATACTAGGAATTGAACCCAGGGACACTGTACCATTGAGCTACATCTGCCTCTCCTCCCTCTCCTCCTTCCTTTTTTAAAATTTTGAGACAGGGTCTCCTTAAGTTGCTGAAAGTCTTGCTCAATTGCCCAGGCTGGCCTCCAACTTGGAGTCCTTCTGTCTCAGCCTCCCACTAAGATTACCAAGGTGTGCCATTGTGCCTGGTTTATTTAAAGAATTTTTTTTTTTTTTTTAAGAAACAAGTTAGCAAAGGTTATTTTTCACAGTTTTGGGTAACTCATTTGTAGTAGAGAAAGTAAGGTCTTACCTATTCAAGAAAGTGGTAAGATAGTCAAGTTTGTTATGTTGTGTCCTCAAAAGGTTGATAATATGTTCTGGCTTCTTTCTGTTTAAAAAAAATAGAAAAAAAATAGAAAGTTAATAATTTAATCCCTGATACACATGCAATGATTATATCCTATAACTCAATATAAAATTGAACTCCTTCAATTCAACTTTTTATATCAGGTAAGTGTGAGACTACTACTAGATGGATTTTATGATGGTTCTTAATAGTCCTCATATGTTGAGTATTTATAACTTGATAGGTACTATCTCAGATGCCTGAGATTAAAACACTGAAAATACGAACTGGTCCATGCTTTATCTCACCTTTAGCTTAACTTCAATGATGCTTCATAAGTACTAAATCCAAGGAAGAGTAGATTTCTAAATTGTTTTCAGCTAGCAAACATCAGGCAATTGTACTCTCTCTGGAGATAATATATTTGTCTTGATAAATCTTTGTTTAATTATATCCAGTAAATTTTAAAGGACTGGGACCTTTAGCTCAGTCTGTATTGATGCTATCCAGCACAGGGTGGAGAGAAATTATTCAACAACTTATTAAATTTTCTCTATTGATTACTAAACTTATTTTGACACTCAGAATCCTAAAAGTCCTTTTGCATTAGTAAGTTCTCCTTAGAAATACCACCTAGAGCCATACAGAATACTTCTCATTGAAGTGGTACCTAGAAATAAACAGAATTAACTAGAGGGCACTAGGCTTATTTTCTGTCTCATAAACCACTCAGGTTTAGTCATTGAATCTGCAGGGAAGACCAGAAAGACTGATTAAAAAGCTGAGGCCCATTTTGAAGTCCGGCTCTTATACAATAGAGGTATCTAAATAAATCTGTGTATTTTGAGAGCCTTTAGGCCCTGACTGGACTGTATTACATGCTCAAGGAAAATGTTACTCTAACCATAAAGCACTGAGACTAAAACTGTGATAGCTACTAACTCTTCTTTGAGCCCAAGCAGAAAATGCAAACTTGGAAAGACAGATAAAGATGGCTCAGTTCTTCTCTATGATTCTTTAAAGAGCAATGTAAGCCTGGCATGGTGGCACACACCTGTAATCACAGTGACTTAGGAAAGTGAGGCAGGAAGATTGCAACTTTGAGTCCAGTCTCAGCAATTTAGTAAGACCCTATTTCAAATAAATAAATAAATAAATAAATAGGGCTAGGAATGGAGCACAGTGGAAGAGTGCCTGTGGGGTTCAATCCCCAGTACCAAAAACAAAAACAAACAAACAAACAAAAAAACGCAATGAAAATAAAGGTATTTATTTAAAAGCAACAAATGTCGACTGGGCCAGGTTCTACATTAAGTGCTTTTACATGTATTGCTCATTTAATCTGTGAGCATTCACATACAATGTGGAGCAACAAGCGAGTCTATAAAGTTGGAAAGGTTTAACAGTTATGTAAACATAAAAAAAATCCTGTAGGTAAGAAGACACATGGTAGAATTCTCCATTCCCTATAATAATTTGACATATATATTTATTTATTTTGTTTTGGTACTGGAGATTGAACTCAGGGGCACTTAGCTACTGAGCCACATCCCCAGCCCTATTTTGTATTTTGTTTAGAGACAGGGTCTCACTGAGTTGCTAAGTGCCTTGCCATTGCTGAGGTGGCTTTAAACTCACGATCCTCCTGTCAGGCTCCTGAAGCCCCTGGGATTACAGGCTTGCGCCACTGTGCCTGGCAATAGTTCGATAATTATTTTAGCAAGAAATGTTTGACTGCTGAAATCTTTGCATACAGTTTCTTTTCCCCTTTAATCCTCAATATTTCTTGATTTTGGGATATATACATGTAAGATTGTCACATAGAGTTTAAATAAACAATAATTTAGGGACATTTAAAAATATTTTAAGGATAGATAGTTTTTGCATTGGCTTTTTCTTGCTAAGATCAAGTTACCTGATAAGAACAATGTAGAGGAGGAAAATTTTATTTGGGCTCAGGGTTTTACAGGTTCAGTGCATGGACAACAGACTCCATTACTTAAGACTGAGGTGAGGAAGAAATGCATAACAGAACCCCCTGGTGGAAGAAAGCCGCTCAGCTCAAGGCAAATGGGAAGCAGAGAAGGAGAGCCATCCCGGGAGCCAGGGACAAATTATAACACCCAGAGCATGCCCCCAGTGATCTACTTCCTCCAGTCAGGACACAAACCTCTACCACCAAGTACAGTAGACCTTTCAAATTATTAATCTGTCAGCACAGGAACCTGTAATCTCAGTGACTTGGAAGCCTGAGACTGAAAGATTATAAGTTTGAGGCAAGACTCAGCAATTTAATAGGATCCTCAGCAATTTAGTGAGATCCTGTCTTAAAATATAAATAAATAAAATGCAGTAGGATTGTGGCTTGGTGGTAAAGTGTCCTTAGGTTTAATCCCCAGTATAAAAACAAAGAAAACAAACAATAAAAACAACAACAACAAAAAAAAAACTATCAAATATATTAACCCACTGATGAGTTTGCAGCTCTCATAATCTAAAATCACTTCTCTTCTGAATATTCTTGCATTGCCTAACATGACTTTTTTGGAAGAAACCTCATATCTAAACCATAGCAGTTTTCATTACAAGAAAATTAAACTTTGTAGGTTGATTTTAGAACAAAAATAAAATGGTAAACCAGCATTGACCCTTGTTCAGATAGAGCCTTTGGATATTTAATAAATACTGAAGCAAATATCATACTTTATCTTTTCTTTCTTTTATTTTGTTTTTTGTACCAGGGATTGAACCCAGGGGCACTTAACCACTGAGCCACATCTCCAGCACCGACCTTCCCCACAATGTTTTTTTGTATTTTATTTACAGACAGGGTCTCACAGAGTTGCTTAGGGCCTCACTAAATTGCTGAGGCTGGCTTTGAACTCACGATTCTCCTGACTCAGCCTTCCAAACTGCCAGGATTACAGGAACATGCCATCATGACTGGATATTTCTTCTTTAAATTCCATGTTTTCCTTAAATGCTTAAAAGATGGGCTGGGGTTGTGGCTCAGAAGTAGAACACTTGCCTAGCACGTGTGGGGCCCTGGGTTCGATCCTCAGCACCACATAAAAATAAATGAATGGAATAAAGGTATTGTATCCAACTAAAAAAATTAATAAAAAATACTTAAAAGATTATGTTTTTGTTATTTTCAAGCAAGCATACATGTATATGAATAAGTGGGCAATTATATGTTATAACTGTGTGCTTGTGTATATGTGACCCTAGTAAAAATAAGGAGAGAAAAAGAAATTTTATGAAGTAGGGATTAGCAAAGTATGGCCCATGAACTAAATCTTTTATGTCACTGCCTATTTTTCTAAGCACAATGCTATTATCACAGAGCCCTGCCATTTATTTCGGTGTTGGTTAGAGCTGTTTTGATGATATATTGCCAGAGCTGAGTATTTGTGACAGAGATGGCATGGCTGGAAAATCTCAAATAGTTACTATCCAGCCCTTTAATTAAACTTTGTCTAACATACCTGATATCAAAGATCATGCTCATTTGAGTAATATTGAAAGAAATGATTTTTTTTTGAAAATTCTGTCTTGTAGTCTTTTCAAAAATTTAACTGATTAGTTATATATGAATGGAAGTGATATTGCAGCTCTAAACACCTACCAGTCAATTTCACCTCACAGGAGTTGGAAAATTGCCGGATGCAGTGGCACAAGCCTGTAATCCCAGTGACTCAGGAGAGGCAAGAGAATCCCAAGTTTGATGCCAGACTCAGCAAATTAGCCAAACCTTATCTCTAATTTTTTAAAAATTTAAAGGGCTGATGATGTAGCTCAGTGATAGAGTACCCCTGGGTTAAATCTTCAGTAACCCTGCCAACACACACACACACACACACACACACACACACACACACACACAAGGGAAATTACTGGTCAAAGCATGTGATGATTATTAGAAGTCAGTACCCATTCATCATAAAAAATTGCCCTCCAGAATCTTGATTTTTATGGGGGTTTCGTTTGTTTGTTATAAAATGAAAATGACTACTTTTTTTCCCTTAAACTTTATTTCCTGAGAAAGAGATAAATGCCATCTGGGATTCATTTTAAAAAGCAATTTACGAACAGTTCCATAAGTTACATAAAATTGAATAGTCATTTTAAATTAACATAATGCAGTTATTCCATATCCAAAGGACTAAATCACTTTAACATAGCTTGTGTTATGAGTATTATTTGGCACAGTTTTAGTATTAGATACAATGCATAGAGTGGCCGCTACATCCCTAAAATAATATGAACAGATATTTATAGAGCTTTCATTGTGTGTGCCAATGTTTTTAGCACATACATATTACTTTATTTATTCCTCACTATCAGCCTCTATTATTATCCCTAGTTTACACATGAGAATACAGGCCAATATAAATGTGTCCATCCCAGCAACTACCAAGTATCCAAACCTTTTAACTATTTAGCACCTCTTAATAGATGCTGAAAATCTGTTTCAGGTCTTCAGCTCTGATTTAAGATACTTTCAGGATAAAGGCTTGGGGCTCCCCTGGGAAGCATTATTTCATCAAAGGCAACTTTCAATCTACCAGAAATACTTACTAAGCACATTTATTATTCAGCCCTTTAGGCTTCTTGGACAAATTGAAATTTACTCAGCTGTGGTTCTGCCCTTTTCTTCATTATTGCTCTCAGGTGACTTATGCCACTTTGCAGAAACTCTGAGGGCTGGATATAAATACTGTAGAGAATCATGACTCTCTCAACTCCTGTCAAAGTCAGTTGCTAAACACATTTAAGAGCTAGCCTGCCCAAGATAGAGAAGAGGATCTATATTGTGCATTGGCATCAAAAAGAAAGTGCAGCTGGACATGATGATGCATACCTGTAATCCCAGCAACTCAGGAGGCAGAGGCAGGAGGATCACAAATTGAAGGTTAGTGTGGGCGATTTAGTGAGACCCTATCTCAAAATAATAGAAAAGGCTGCTCAGTGGTAGAGCACCTCTGGGCTCAACCCCCAGTGTCTACCACACACACAGAGCAAAACAAAGAACTCAAAATAGATAAAACACCTACTCGGCTATAAACAAAATCACCTTCTATCAGATGATTGCTCAGATAAATGGATGTGCTTTGCAATGCTCTGAGGCAGTGTATGTTTGGCTATGGGCGTTATTTACATGTGAGTTATATGCCACCTAGAGCATCGAAGGGAGAATGATAAATTAGTACAGAGTTTCAGAATCTCATGAAAAAAAAAATAATGCCAAGATGCAGTTTTCTTAGCTGATGTCAGAAATCATATTTCATCAAATAGCTAAGTCACCAACATAAAATATTCCCTGGATTGCTGAACCAAAGTATACCCTTCATTTGCCTTTGAAACACATTCTAGTCATTTAATTTCATGGTTTTTTTTTTTTTTTTTGGTACTAGGGAGTGAACTCAGAGGCACTCAACCACTGAGCCACATCCCCAGCCCTATTTTTGTATTATATTTAGAGACAGGGTTTCACTGTGTTGTTTAGCAGCCTCACTTTTGCTGAGGCTGGCTTTGAATTTTCGATCCTCCTGTTTCAGCCTCTGGAGCCGCTGGGAATACAGGCATGCACTACTGTGCCTGGCTAATTTCATGTTTTGATACTTTGTCAGATAAATAAAACACTGAGTGTATGAAATTACTGGAATCCCTAATGATGTTTCTGGAAGCTCAGCCTAACCGCAGAGAGGTGCTTTAGGATATTGGATCAGCTGTCAAACATCCACCATTGTGTGTGTTTGACCCCTTCTACCTCCTGTGATCATGTAATTAAGTACACTTGTCCAGCATAACCTGATTCCAGCTACTGAGAATTGCATTGCTAATACAATTGGGAAAATATCTATTATCATATTGGTCTTTAAGTAGAAGCACAGCTGCCTACGTAGCCATTTAGCTTAACATGCTACCAAACCATTTCTATTCCCTAATATGTTTAGAATCAGTTCATTATCTACTTATTTGTGAGTAGAAAAAAAGTCCTGATGAACCAACCAGTTGCTGATGGTTGAACAGATTAGAGAATGGTCTTTCTTTCTTGGAGTTACTGTCAAAATTCCCTTTGGACCCGGGGTGGTTGTGCACACTTGTAATCCCAGCGACTCAGGAAGCTGAGGAAGGACGATTGCAAGTTCCAAGCCAGCCTTAGCAACTTAGTGAGGAGGGCCTAAGTATTTAGTGAGACCCTGTCTTAAAATAAAAAAGTAAAAGAGGGCTGGGATGTAGCTTAGTGCTTAAGTGCTCCTGGGTTTAATCCCCTGTACAGAAAACAACAACAAAACAACAACTTCCCTTTTGGAGAACATTGTTTCTCTCAAAGGAAACTTATTTCAAATATACACTTGAAAGAATTAAGAACTGTTAACAAAATGTGTATTCAACTGATCAGAGAATCTAGGTAAGGTAGACAATAAGAATCATGCTCTTTCATCTCCAAACCCAGTACACCAACACCGTTGTTGAGGAGTAGCCAGCTGCGTTAAGCTGACTTAGCAGAAATAATCTACTCTTGTCCAAAGCACCTCAACATAATCCAAGGCAGTAAAAATAGCATACCAATAAATGAAATATGAAGGATCAGATTAGTCAGAAAAGTCAGGCTTACATCTCAGAGGCCTTACATGATAAAGGTTTATGTCCTGTTCATACAAATTCTGATGGGAGCAGGGAGAGTCTCCAGGCCACTTCTGCTTTGCAGTGCCCAAGCTCTCTGGGTACATTATTCTTGTACCCCAAACTCAAGGCCTTCAGGATTACAGAAGAAGAGGAAGAAGATATGTGGAGGGTTGAACTTGGGCTCTAAATGCCTTAATGAGGAAGTGACACACATCACTAACTCTTACTCTCCACTGGACTCAATATAGCTTTGCTTAAATGCTAGTGGTGGAGATACATGAGGGATAAATGGATATTGTGTGATCGGTACCCATCTCAATTGCAAGGGTGAAAGAAGCATGATGAGATTGGTACAGTAGTTACCTTAGATGCCTTCCTTGTTGAAAAGAAGTAATGATGTTCCGTGATATCAGCCTTGAACTGATTTTCTAAATTATTAGCATATGCTGACTCTGACAGTATATACACAAATGTAAATATTTTATTTTATAAATAAAAAAGGAATCAGCACTGTGATAAAGAACTTTGGGCAGCAATGGGGCACATGTGTTACTGTTTTTGCTCATTTAAATATTATACTGCAGTTTCTGTTCAGAATCAGAATATATCTGAAAAAATATAACACTTCTTTGCTTGACAGAAAGCCATCTGTTCATTTGTTTTTAATTTCACACAAACACCAACCCTTTTATTTTTATTTATCTATTTATTTTTAAAGTGACATAAAATTGTATATATTTATCATATATGACATGATGACTGAAATATATATCCTGGTGAACCAGCTATCCCAAGCTAATTAACATGTATATATATATATATATATATATATATATATATATATATATATATATATATCCATCCTTGCATAATTGTCATTTTTGTGGTGAGAACAAAAAACTGACCCTCAGTATTTTTCAAGAATACAATGTATTCTTATTAACTATAGTCACCATGTTGTATAATAGATCTCCTGAACTAATTCCTCCTATACACCTACAATTGTGCATGTTCCACATCTCAGTGTCCACTCTCCTAATACTTCAGCCCACTCTACTCTCTACTCTATAAGATCAACATTTTTAGGTTGTTTTCTTTTCAGATCATGATATATTTGTCATTCTGAACCTAAGTTATTTCACCTAATATTCTCCGAGTTCATCCATTTGTCACAGATGACAGGATTTTGTTCTTTTTTTTTAATGGCCGATTAGTATTCCATTGTGCATCTATACCACAATTTCTTTATTCATGCATCCACTGATGGACACTTAGGTTGACTCTATATCTTAGCTATTGTGAATAGTGCTCCAATAAACATGGGAAGGCAGAGGTCTCTTCAACAGATTGATTCCATTTCCTTTGCATGTACACCCAGAGGTGGGATTGGTGGATCTAGTGCAGGTCTATTTCTAACTTCTGAGTAACCTCCATACTGTTTTCCATAATGGCTGTATTAATTTACAGTCCCATTAACAGTGTACAAGAGTTCTTTTTTTTCTACATCTTCAACAACACTTGCCGTCTTGTCCCTTACATAAAAGATACTAACAGAACTTCAACCACTTAAAAAGAATAAATTATGCAGATAAGATCATGTGGTGTAAGAAGATAAAACTGGAAAGAGGCTTAAAGGAAACTGAGCAGGCTCATAAGTTACCACCAGATCTAACTTGCTGGGATCCCACTGAAGGATTTCACTCTCATCTTCACAATTCCTCTTTTATTTGTCTACTTTTTTTCCTTTAGGTACCTGGGATTGAACCCAGGGGCAATTAACTGCCAAGCACACCTCCAGCCCTTTTTACTTTAATTTTGAAAGAGTCTCGTTAAGTTACTTACAGCCTTACTAAGTTGCTGAGGCTGGCCTTGAACTTGCAATCCTCCTGACTCAGCGTCCCAAGTAGCTGGGAATCCAGGTGTATACCACCACACCTGGTACAACTCTTCTTTTGATATGTCCAAATTAAAGTTTTTAGGCTCAGCCTCACAGGTTTCTATATTGTGAACATACCCTATTTTTTTCAACCCTGTCCCCAACTTCTACTCTCAGCACCCTCACATCTTCTTAGACTAGTTCTTTTCTAGATCTATTAACTGCCCTTTTCATTCCCTCTTCATATTTTCTCTTGTTCTTCTATAAAGTCCTCGTCTTTTCTTTTTCTGCAGTTCTCGGGATCAAAGCCAGGGCTTTGCACATGCTACACAAGTGTTCCACCCCTGAGCTAAGCCCCCCAACCTCTCAAGTTCTCCTTTCTCCATTTCATTTGGTTATCTCTTCTTGTCTCCCTTCCTCCTTCTCTTCTTTCCTAGGTTTGCCAACCTCTTGCTCAACTGAAATTGCTTTCCAAATGAAAACTCCCCAACCACTTCCAGGTCTGTTCACTGCTGTATGGCAATAGTTTCTCATACTTATTTGCATTTCATAGTGAGCTACCTTATGTTAATTAATTAATTAATTAATTAAGGCTCCCTGAAATTGAAAAAAAAAATTTCTACACTTATCCTTTTTAGTCTGCTCTATTTCAATCCTGGAAGCCATTTCGTGTCTATGAAACATATGAATTATTTTTCATAGCAGTTTTAATTAAAAATAAATTTATAAGCAGGATAAAAAATATTAAGCCATAGGAACACACACACACCTCAAACAATGCTGCCATATTACTAACCTGTCTATGAGGAGGTTATTATTTCTATCTTGTTATGCACTGAATTGTGTTCCAACATCAACATTCATGCATTGAAGCCTTAACCTCCAAGGTGACTATATTGAGATAAGACCTTTCCAGAGGTATTTAAGGCCAAGTGAGGTCACACAAGGGTTTAGCTCAAATCCTGTAGGTCTGAGTCCTTATAAGAAGAGGAGGAGACACCACAGGTCTCTTTCTCACTTGAGGAGTTCCTCTGATACCTCTTCTTGGCTAGTCCTTGACTTTAGCCCTGTCCTTACAATTCCAGATAGAGCATTTTAGAGAGAATCCTCCACCTTTGGTATCTGCTCACCCTGGATAGCCGATCAAGTCCCTCATACCCCACATATGATGTCAAAGACTTTGCCCTGCCTTCTGCAAGAATCCAGTTAAGTAGGCTCAGCAAGAATCACCCCACCCTTGATTTCTCCTCTAAGTAATTTGCCACCCACTACTTCCTTCTTCTGCTCATTGGCTATAAATCCTCAAGTATCCTGGTTCTATTTGAGAGTTGAGACCAATCGCTATCCCCTATTATAATATAGAGCAATAAAGTGAGAGCCATCTGCAAGTCAGCAGTGGAAACCATCCCTGATGTACCTAAATCCTGGATTTCTGACCTCCAGAAGTATGATTTTTAAAATTCCTGTTGTTTAAGCCACTTAGTCTATGGTGTACTTTTATTGGATCCTGGGCAGACTAATCCAGATGCCTACCATGGTCTATTTTTGAACACCATTATTTATTTGTTTAATGTCTGCGCCACTCCACACCAACTACTCTGTGTACTCTAGAGGCGAGGTAGCATTGTCTTTTGTATATACTACACTACACCCCTGTCTGGTAGCAAATGTTTGCTCAGTACCTATTTGACAAATGAATGAACAATTGAGGTGTGTTTTACAGAAAATGGAAAGGTGTGCCTGATACTGGTCAGTCTTGTGAATATGAACTCCTGTGTTCTAAGCAATGGAATCTCTTTATGACTGGCTTAATGTTTTCCTGATTTATAAGTGGATTAGTAAAGGTCTAATGAATATGAATGATAATTGTTTATTTTTTTTTAACCACTCTGACCAGAAGTTAATCAGGTTCAGTCTCTGAAATAAAAAGAATGTACACTGGGGATACGGAAGCTGTGTTGAGCCCTTGGCCATCACTCACCAGCTGTGTTTTGGGCAGGCTTTCTAACTTTTTGGACTTTCAATGTCATCACTAAAACCAAGATTACTAATGAGACTTCCTTTATACAGTTGTTGCAAAGATGAAATAAAATCATGTACTCACAAAAGTGTTTTGAGAATTGTGGAAAATTGTAAAGTACCCATATCAGTCTTTAATAGTATCTTTTCATCAGTTAGCACCACTCTACTCTCTCATGAAGAGACTATGCATTAATCTGAGCAGAAACCCTTCTGTTCACGCTAATCTGTGGTTTCTTAGTTTGGGTACATCTCTAATTTTACTTAGCATCCAAAAGCCTTTTGTAAATTCTTAAGACATAGGGTGTCTTTGAGAAGGATCCTGCCAGAGAAAGAAAGCATTTCATTCACTAATGGCCCAAAGTTCACCTGCTGGGAGCCATCTGTCAACCTGCAGCAACACACAGATTTCATCCAGGAGGCATTTGGTTGAACCCTGGAGACAGAGGATCAGGCAAGTTTTGAGATCTAAAGAGGTCAGAATTCAGCTAGCTGATGATGTTCTTTGCCTGAGTGTTGACATTCCTGACTGCTTACAATTTGGAAAGGGACATACCCAACACCAGAGAAAAGGCTATGCTAGAGTCATCTTCCTTTACCTCGAAGAGCTAAAAACTGTAGATGTAGAGGGATTTCATCAACTCACTGGAGTCTTGGGGGAAAGAGTTTACAATTAAGGGTGATCTCCAGCTGGCTTAGGTCCTTCATCTTCTGCTATATATTGTTCAAGAGGCAAGGCTGATAACTTAATTAGCACAGTGGGAGCTAGGCTGGCATCTCCTCCTTCCCCTTCCATAATGCTAATTTGAAGTATTTCTTTTCCTCTCTCCAAGTTATTTTCTTACCAGTGGTAGCCAACATTTTATTACTACAGAAATTGCCATCAAAAACCCATTTTAAAAAGTGAGGATCTCTTAATTGAGTGAGAATATTACTTACTGGCTGAGAAAGTATATCAACAATAAAAGCTAGCCTTGAAATACATCCGAATCCACTGTTAGCATTCCCAAGTGTTCTGGAAATTCTATAACAATCTTCCTATATGCATGATATAATAAGTCTCACATCAGTAATCACAGAAATATTGAGATGCACCAGGATATACCATAGAGATTTCACATTAAAAAGAAAAGAAAGAGAGGAAAAAAAAGGAGAACTTGGCATAGAGATGTTGGAAACAAACAAAAAAGAATTTGCCACCCCATAAATAGAAGGCAAAGGAGGAGGCAGATCATCTGCTGGGAAGCTCTTTTAAAATGTTTTCCCTTCTCTTCTGTTATTCTGCTAGTAGCCATGCAATTTCTCCTCCTTTGTGCTCTTTTCAGAAGGGTGTTCTATTATTATGCTTTATTTAATTGGCTTAGATTTAAGTAAACAGACGCCATGAGATGAAGGGCGACCATAAGGGAGGCAGGAGGGGCACAGAAATCAACACAGGAGGAGGGGTGCAGAGCCACAGAGATAGGACCGCAGGGGTGCAGGAGGCCAGACCAAGGCAGGGAGTATTCCAGAAAGCCTTTCATTTAAAGCTCCGAGTGGCCACTTAATGTCTATAATCAAGCCACATGTGTCTGATTTATACAAAAACATATGAAAATAAGATTAACATCTGAGATAAAAAATGATTGCAAGTGAGCCAATGACATTGTAAATATTTCAGCTGCTCTAATGACTATCCCTCCAAAGAAACCTGAGGACTGTTGTTGCTTGGGTCCCTGGGGGCTGCCCTAGGCTCCCCTGGGACCACATCAGTTATCTTTGGTATTTGCAGGCACAGAAGTCTTCTTCAGAAGCTGGTTTCAACCTACTCAACAAAGGGATTTTAGAGCCTGCCTTAAGCCAATGAATAGTCAACAGACTTTTAAAAATATATTATCTTAGCCAGGCCTGGTGGCATAGGCTGGTAACCCCATGGACTCCAAACCTGGAGGCTGAGGCAGGGTTGTAAGTTCAAGGCCAGCCTCAGCAGAGCTGCCTAAAAATGAAAAATAAAAAGGGCTGAGGATGTAGCTCAGTGTTACAATGCTTCTGGGTTCATCCTCAGTACAAAAAAAGGGGGGAGAATAGTATTCTTTTTTTTTTTTTTAAACCCAAAGCTCTGAATAATCACATTACAATCAGGTGTTCTGAGTATTTGGGTGGTCTAACTCTAAGAGTGGGGCTAGTCTCACCCACCTTACCCCTGACTCCCCATTTATCTGGAACCTTCCCAATGCTGTGAAGGCCAGCAGCCTGCTATGTGGGTGTTCCCCTGCAACTAGTGACTTACACAATTTCATCTTTAGCAGAGGCCTCAGCTTTAAGGGAGATTTTAGAAGTACTTTCTTAATGAAGGACTACAGATCCTACAGAAGCTCATGGTTTTTAATTTTATTTACTATGAATTTACTTTTTCATCTCACATCCTATTTTTAAATGTAAATCTGAACCAAAAGTCATTTAGCTGAAAGAAAATGACGGAAAAAAGAAACCCACAAAAAAACAGGAAAGAGGCTGGAAGTTATTTGTGACTTCCTCTTTGCTGCCTGTTATGAGTGGCTCAGTCTAGTTAGCATGAACTCAACATGATGTCCCTGTGCAGAGTAAGTCTACCTCAAGCTCTTCAGGTAATCTTCCTGTTTAATAGAAGATCTATGGGTGACCACAGGAGGTGGGGGTCTGGGACAGGACCCTGATCCAACAGAAGGTAAACTTACCAGTAAATAAAAGGTACAGGGAATAAACCCAGGGCTCACACACTCTATCGCTAGGCTATCACTACCATTAAGCTACATACCCAGCTGTTTCTTAGAAAAAACATTATTAAGAGACAGGGTATATCTACATTGCCTAGGCTGGCCCTGGACTTGAGATCTTTCTGCCTCAATTTCCTGAGTAGCTGGGATTATAGGTGTGTGCCACCATGCCCAGCTAAATCAGTTTTCTTGTAACACAGCCATCCTGAAAGTCAAGTTATAGTTTTCAAACTGATAATTTTATAACTTCAAAATTATATAACTTGCTGCATAGAGGTATGGCTCTATGCAGTTATAATTTTATAACTTTAAAATTACAACTAGAGTAATAACAGGAATTTTTTTACTTTTCGCACCCTCAGAGTATTTTAAGAATTGATCATTTTATTTTAGAAAGCCTTTGAACTCTTTGCAAGTAAAAGCCTATAAAAATGGATATGATTATCAGGATTGTTTTTTAAATGAACGATTTTATTATTAGTGCCCAATAAAGATCCTGCATGTAATGAAATGCAATTCATATTCTAGAGCACACACATATCACAGAGCCACCTCCTTTAGGTAAAAATCTTATAGAAGATCATGTTTTCTTTTAAAATTTTACTTTATTTGCAGTACTGGGGATTGAACCCAAGGGAGCTGTACCATTGACCTACATTTGGCCCATCCCTTTTAATTTTTCTCTTATTTTGAGACAGGGTCTCACCAACTTGCTGAGGCTGACCTCAAACTTGCCATCCTCCTGCCTCAGCTTCCAGAATGACTGGGTATAAAGGTCTTTGCCACCATGTCCAGCAAAGATCATGTTTTAAAACAACCCAACAAGGGCTGGGTCTGTAGCACAGTTGTAGAGAGCTGGTGGAAGGCCCGGGGTTCAATGCTCAGTACCATCATAAAAAAATAAAATAAAACAACCCAATGGATTAGTCACCCAGCTCCTTTATCAGGTTACACAGAGGAGCTTTAATCTCTCTAGTGATGCATGCTGGTGGGTTTTGGGTTTTGCATACGGCAATGCTTGGTTTTCCTTTATATTTCCTCCTTAAATTATAACAACTTGAAGCAATTTTCTCATATTCACAAGATTTCTGCCCACAAGGTGTTACCTTTGAAGCTTCTTTTAAATAAGTGTCAGACAGCTATGCTCAGCAAGATTTACATGTTAAACCATATTCATCCTAAATCTGTAACTTTGTTGGTGACCAAGGTTTCAGTGGATGCTGACTGAGGCTCTTTAAGGCTCATCTATTATTCCATTTTTTTTTTCCTGGCTTCTTCATGCAATGGGGAACTGGCAATAGCAGTTATACCAAAACTTTATGTGACCCAGTAGAAACAAAGGCTTTGGAGCCAGCCATACCTCTATGCAGCAAGTGATTTACTTTCGTTGGCCCATAATTTCTTTATTTAAAAATTGTGGATAATAATTCTATTTTCTTATTTTTTCAGGACTTGGGATCAATTAGGTAAAGCGTTTTGCACAGGGTCTGATTGTTATCTACCATTGATCTATCTAATCTATGGATATTATCTATCCATCTAGTGATTTTTACATGGTAATGAGTCTAGTTTTATTGTATAATTCAATGAGTTAGGTAAAAACATCGTCCAAATGTTAAACAAAAAGGATGCTGTTATTTATTATGGTTGCATAGCACTTTCCAAACATGGGTGGGCACCAAAATCACTCAGAATCCTGTTTAAACTTAGTGTCCTGAGTTCCAGTCTACTCCAGTCAATGAGACTCTGATTCCAGGGTTTTGGAATGGAATGGATCCAGGAATCTCTACCCCTTAGAAGTACTTAATGAGTCTGTAAGAGTATGATCTAGGGAAACAATTTGAGAAATAATTGCTACATAATATATAATTAATTAATTTTTGTGTGTGTGTGGTGCCAGGGATTGTATTCAGGCGCACTTAACCACTGAGCCACATCCCCAGCCCTTTTTTGTAGTTTATTTAGAGACAGGGTCTCACTGAGTTGCTTAGTGCCTCCCTAGGTTTCTGAGGATGGCTTTGAACTCACAATCCTCCTGTCTCAGTCTCCTGAGCTGCTGGAATTATAGGCATGCGCAACTGTGCTTGGCTTATAATTGATTCTAATGGCATAATCTTTATTATTTTCACTCTCAAAAAATCTGCTTTAAAAAAGGGTATTGTTTTCAAGATATTAGCTTAGCAATAGCTATTTGTTTAAATGTTTACTGTTATTGTTTATTAACTATATAGGCTTAAACTTCTATAAATGATAGGAAATAAATATTTTTCCAAGTAACTTATGGATTTTTTTCTCCTCTCCAAAAATGCTGTTTTAAATTCATGTGTGTGTAATAGACTCTTTGTAGAATTTAATGAAAGCTTTGAATTCATGCCCATGCAGGCATGACCTTTATTTTTACAAAAGCTTCCCAAGTCCTATTCATATACTGCCTGGGAGCATTGGACCTCAAGTTAAAAGCACTAGGGCTCAAGAATTAGGTAGTAACCATTTGCAATTTAGAGAGAAGTTTCTATACCCTTTAGATTTTACAGCTCTAAAACATAGTTATTGTACAATGGAAAAATGTGACCTTTACATATCTATTTATTACTTTTCAAGTAGCTTTGATAGCTTCTGTAGGAGGCTGGAAAGAATACTTCTTTACAAAATTGAATCAGAGAATTCTAATAAGGAGGCTGTTTATTCTGTGAAAATAACACAAGTTTCTACTTTGGATAAAATTCAGTAAACACATAAACTGTGAGAACTTTCAATGCTACAAACTCAAGTTTTGGCATAATAGGCATATATTACTCATTAGATTTTACCTATGAAAATGTATCTAAGGCATGGGAGAAACATAAAATGGAACATATATTTAAGTTTTGCTTGCATGACTCCTGGGATTAAATACCTCTATGGTCCAACACTCTTAGGAAAAAAGACTAAAATCCTTCTCTTGTTTTGGAAGACCTTGCAACATCAAGCCTTCCATATCATACCACACCCCCCTCTGCTGTCTTATTATACTGGCCTTCTCTCATTCCTTGCTTCTAAAGCCACAAGGCCTTTGCATATGCTTTTTCTCTGCCAAGAATGTTCTTTTCACTTTCTTTTGTATAGTTATTTACTACTTATCCATAGGTCACAGCTCAGTTATCCTACCTGACAAGACTCTCTTCTTTATAATTCCTGTTATAGTTCAAATTTCACATTTATTTCAGTGAATATTAGATTAAGAGCTTATTCCCTACTTGGCTGTCAGTTTCACAAAGACAGGGACAATACTTGTTTTGTTTAAGCAGATGATTCAGGACTTGGTGCTCTGTGAGTATCTATTAACTATATGGGAATGAATAAGAGAGTTCATGAATGTATGAATCATATTCTACCTACCTATCATACACAATAAGAAGACATTCAATAACTATCTAGGTGAAGGTCTAGGAATATCTCTTTAGGCCTTAGTTTCACATGCATAGTAGAAGAGTGTTGGACTAAAAAAATCACTTGGTTTCCTTTCAGTTTCAAATTTAAAAAATAAGTCATCAAACCAAATGTTTATCAAGCAATGAATGGAATAATAACTAGTGGTATATCTATTCAGTGGAATATTATTTAACCATAAAAAACACAATGAAGTATACCGCTAACCCAGATATTTATCTGAGAGAAATAAGCCTCTCACAAAAGACTATATATATGAAATGTCCAAAAAAAGAGATGAATCTATACAGACAGTAGGTTAGTTGTTTTCTCAGACATAAGTAAGGCAGAATTTGAATATCTGCTCATGGACATAGGATTTCTTTTGAGAGTGATGAAAATGTTCTAAAATTAGTGGAGATGGTTATATAATTTTGTGAATATACTAAAAATCACTGAATTTCATAATTTAAAAGGGTGAAATTTTATATGTGAATTATATCTCAATAGATCTACTACTAAAAACAAAATCAGCCAAGTATGGTGGTGTGTACCTGTAATCCCAGCAACTTGGGAAGTTGAGGCAGGAAGATAACAAGTTGAAGCCTAGTCTCAGAAATTTAAATGAGGTCCTGAGCAACTAGTAGGACCCTTTCTCAAAATAAAATTTAAAGAAAGGTCTGATGATGTTGATCAGTAGTAAAGCACCCCTAGGTTAAATTCCAGTACCAAAAAAACAAAAAACAAAAAATAACAATAAAAAAAGCAGTGACTAATGTTAATTTATGATCTTTATACTAAAATCTAAGCTCAATTCAGTAAATATTGATTTTCTCTTAGAAAAGCTATTTTTCAAAGACATTACATACAAGCAGTGGGAAAATACACTTATAATGGAAAAAAATATTCCAAATATCCATTCTGAATATTTCTTCACTTATTGTTACATATCAGAATTATACCCTATTTAGACCCTGTTGAAAACACCTTCCCTGATTTCAAGAAACTTATATCATTGTATCTGGGGTTTTAATTAAGTGGAACACAAAGACAGCATAAGGTGAGAGTACCCAAGACAGAGTACAAATCAGGGGCTGCGCTCAATCAAAGGAGAAATTACGTTCAGTTTCAATTCTGAGGACATGGTCTTTAAGATGAGCTTCGTAAAATCCCATATGGTTTGGGCCAGCAGGAGATGAGGGGGTAAAAGAAAAAGAACTTAAGAACAGCAGAAGCAAAAGAAGCATGGAGATGACAAAGAGAGAACGTTTTGTTGTTATTATATTTCACTGATATGCAACGGAACTGTGAGAGATTGAGTTGGGGATGAAAACTGGGTCATATGACAGTGGACTAGGAATCCTGTTTGGAGGGATATGTAGTTATTTCTGTAGTAACAGGAGTTTCACGGAGATTTTAGGTTTATGTGTAGTCAGTTGTATTTTACAAAGATTCATTTTGAGTTAAAATGGATGCCCAGATCAAATATCTGTGGGAATAAAACTCTGGATGAAGCAATAGTCTTCAGGTTGACTAATGGTAGAGTGGTCGGATGAGGAAAATGACTCATCAACCCAAATGTTTTATCAAATGAAAAAATGGAATGATATCTAGTGGTATATCCATTCAGTGGAATATTATTCAGCCATAAATGAAGGAAAAAGAAAATCAGCACTGTAGAATCTAATGAACAAGAGATTTCAGAAGGAAACTGGTGGCCACAAGCAATATTGTTTTTCTTATATGTGCTTGGTATTTAGTCTTTGTATCATACTTTTGATGTTTTAAAACTCGTCCAAGTTCTCACAGTCAGTGATGGGTGGCAGAGTCAAGACTAAAATCTTTGCTATGGCAAAGAGTGGCTATTTGATAGAAAGACCAGTAGGCAGCCACTCCATTTTTTAGTAATGTTGCATAGGAAAGCTGTCAAAAGAAATTTTTAGCAAGGAGCAGCATGATGTTATGGTTTGGATCTTACATATTCCCCTATGCTCAAATCTTGGTCATCAACCTGCGGTGCTTTTGGGAAGTGGTAGAACATTTGAGAGGTTGGCTCTAGTGTAAGGAAATTAGCTCACTGGGGGTGTGCCATGTTAGAAGATTTGGGGATCAGCCCTTTCTACTTTCTCTCTCTCTTTTTCCTCTCTGGCCAGTATGAAGTGAGTAGCTTTGCTTCACCATACCAAAATGCTGTATCTTGCCAGAAGCCAAAAAAAAAAAAAAAAAAAAAAATAGAGCCAATTGACCACAGATTTAGCTTTCTGAAACCATAAGCCAAAATAAACCTTTTTTTTCCTTTTAAGTTGTTTATCTCAGGTATTTGTCACAATGCCAGAAAACTGACTAACACAGGTAGGGGAAAACCCCATCTATTGATGTGCTAAGAAGAGAATGTGACAGACTAAAACATGAAGCAATAAATGGATTGAAAATGTCAGAGGAGTTTGAATAGGAAGAGGAATCAGAACATGGTAAATAGAAATGTGAATTAGCAGGTTCAGATAATCAGCTTTTATTCTAGGACCTTCCAAATGAGGATTCTGAGGTAAAAGGGTACTAGACTGGTCAAGATCCAGCAGTAGGGCACACTCACTGGGATAAGGAGCATGGTGTTACATTGAAGACCTTTGGGAAGGAGAGACTAATTTATCACTTATCAAAATGTGCTCTAGATTGGCCCTAAGATTGAATTTTTAATTATCCTCAATCATCATAGTCTACATAATGAAACAAAAACATTAAATATGCAAAATATTTCTCAACTTTTGAAAATGTTTTAAATGTTAAATTGTGCCCAGTGGTTATTCAGTTCCCAGCCCTATTTCAAAGTAGAAAGCCACATACCTGAAAACAGACCTTGGCACACATATTATAACAAAGCTATGTGTTGGTGAATAGAGGAATTTTGTGTTTTCTACTTTATACCTACAACTCCAAAATACATTTAAAATCAACAAATATTTCTGCTGGAGAGTAATAGAACAAAACATCAAATGAGGTATGTCATGTCACTAAAGCTATTAGTTTACGGTGGAGGCTGCCTAAAATATGGATCTCAGACCTTCACCAAGAGTCGTTTGAGTTAGCATTTGACATTTTGCTGTTATTGTTTTTTAATTGACAACTTAATTATGCAATTACTCAACTTTAAAAAGGATAGACAGACTCACAGATACAAAATCCAATGACTCATAGACTTGCTTTCAACTATAAAATGTCATTATTGTTTTTTACATTCCACATGATGTCATCAAAACAAAGGAGGGGATTTGAACAAACTTTTCTAAAGTTCTTATATACGCCCAATTTATGAGAGACGGATGCTAGTTAACCAGTTTCTGGCTAGATTGGGTCCACAGCATGAAACTAGTCTCCTTTTAACCCCACGTTCCCCATTCTTTCTTCACATGTTAGCAGCAAGAACACTCTGCCCTTCCATGCAGTGCCTGGCAATTAAATATGTGTAGTCTTATCTGACAGTTCTGTATTTCTTTTATATTTGGATTCATACACATATATATAGAAATAGTCCTCCAGGAAATCAAAAAGACTGAACAATTTCTTGCTAATGGTCCTCTCTGGTAGACCATCTGGTGGAAAGGCTTGATGCATGATTCCAAGTGAAAACCATTTCACAAATTTGGAAAATTTCTTTTATAGTGAATATTTTTGTCATACCATGAGCAGAGACACTTACAAGCTGATCATTCATGAGTGCCCACTTGGGCATGTGTCTGTCCCTTGATTAACAATGCTGTCCCTTCTCTAAAGGTCAATGCCTTTGTTCTTTTTCTTTGTTCTTTTTTTTTTCCGTTGTTGATGGACCTTTACTTTGTTCATGTATTTGCATGTGGTGCTGAGAAATGAACTCAGTGCCTCATACATGCAAGGTGAGTGCTCTACCACTGAGCCACAACCCCAGCCCCAATGCTTTTATTCTGTAGCTGATTTTCAGATGACTGGGAAGATGTTAATAGCTGACAACACAATACAAACTGGACACCATCCAATGCACGGAAACTTGGAGCACTGACATGGTCAGACCAAAATCAACAGGAAGGGGAGAACCATAGAATGGGGACACATGATTATGGCCTTAAAAAATAATTTCTCACATATCACAATAATAAGAAAGAATCTAGGAAAAAAACTGATTAAACTCTTGAATATTATTACTTAAACAGCCTTCTTTAAGGAGCATGCTGAAGAAGTCAAATGTGACATAACAGAGGTTGAATTGCATTCTAATAAAATCTGTGGGGAAATTATTCTCAACAAACAAACTTAATTCATTCATTTTTCTTAGAATGAGCATATAATTGCAATTATAATGCAAAATTTCTCTTTTTAGTTAAACTCATTTTCATAACCTCTAATTTATTTTTTTAAATTGAAGGTTGTTTTTAATAGAATTCCATCTATGTTCTTTTTGTGATACTAATTATTGCCAGATAATAAGGTCTTCTTTGTACATGATTTCTGAAAAATACCTAATTTTGAGTAAATCCATTTCCAAAAGAGCCAGCTAAAGTCACATCAATTTTCCTATGATATTAAATTAAGTTTCACTAAAATACTTTGGTGGAGAGGACTACTAATGAATAGCACCTAGAAGAACCTGTATTTTTAAAATTGTTTCTAGAATATTCTGGTTACCTCTATCTAAATATTTTCCTTTCAGAACCTTTTAATTCACCTTTGTGAGCACATACATATATGTTCTATTGTTATATTTCTGCTGTGCACTATATAAAATACAGTGGAAAATTCTTGGCTATGTTTAAAAATCTTCATCTCTCTGATTATGCATTTAATACCATAATCATTTTAGTCTTATTCAACAGCCTTGGACTATTTGGTATTTTTAAGGGAAGCCATTAGCTGTGGGAGTTTATTTCAGTCTGCAAAAAGTATTCTGTTTTCGGATTTGCCAACACTAACACTTTGTCTTTCCTGTCTGCTTATACAACAGGCCTGGCACACTGTAATTATCAGTATTTTCTTTTATACAGGATAATTATTTGTTATTTTTGCTTAAGCAATAAAAGAACCTACAAACAAGAAGCATGTGCACAGGGCTTGAAGTCTGCCTCTGTGCACAGAATGGAAAGATCCAACTGCTCTTTGTAGGTGCCATTGTAGGGCACCTCACTGAAGTTGGAAAAAATAGAAGCTTTTTATAAAAGCTTTCAAGGGGCTGGGGATGTAGCTCTGTGGTAGAGTACTTACCTAGCATGCCTGAGGCTCTGAGCTCTATCCCCAGAACTACTACTACTATATTGCTAATACTACTACTAGTACTTCTACTAATAAAAGCTTTTACAAAAAGGCAAGAACCTCATAATCAAGAGGATCTCCATTTTGTTAGTTCCAGTTTTATATCAGCTGCTGATGTCCAAACCTGAGAGTAAATATTATCAGAATAAATGCTGGTGACATTCTGAAGACTAAAGACATTCTGAAGACAAAAATTCTTTTTGCTACAATTGATGATTGCATAGATAGTGGCATTGTACTCCCTGTGTGTGACAGTCACTTTGGTTAACTCAAGAGCCAAACTACTAAATCAGCTTGTCTGGATTAGTACAGATTTAGACAAGGATTTGTACAGCATTTATATTTCCAGGGTATTGGGCACACACTGCTTCCATCTCTACTTGGAATACTGAAGTGAATCTATGATTAAACAAATGAAAACATTCTAAGAGTAAGTGTGTTCCTCTTTCTTAATCCCTTGCATAATCTACAGTTTTCTTTTTCATACCTCTCCTTATTGCTGGAGAAACCCAGTGAATCTCATGTGTAAATTAGTGCAAAGTAGTGCTCATAGGGAGCAAAACTAAATCTCCCAGATGATGGGACCTTGCCCAGCTCAGCAAGGTAGAGCCTCAGGTAACTGGAATTTACAATGTCCTTTCATATAACTGCATAATCCTCTCTCCATCAAAAGCAGGACACCGGTGGCTTTACCTTGGCGTAAGACAAACTTTGCTAAATCTGATTTTTTTACTTTAATCACCAGAGCCTTTAGATTATTAATAGATCGACTTTGAAACTACTATCAAAAATAGTGGGTTGTTGTTTCTCTGACAAAAAACCAAAACAAAACAAAAAAACTGGTATATAGATACTTTAAAAAGAAAAAAAAAGCTTCTCTTATTGCAAAAATTGAGAGAGATTTGAGATTCTGTCAAAAATGTGCAAAGTCATGGCTGCTCCGATATGTGGTCAAAAAAGAAGGCTACAAAAAGACAAGATTACACAGATATCAAAGATTGAGCGCAAGCTTCTGTTAGCTATTAACATTTATTGAGCAAAAGGAGTTGCCCCCATCATGCAGGAAACTCTTGAAAAGGCTGATTTAAGTGTGCTGATTTCCCTTTTCTACATACAGAAGATGAGTGGAACACCATTGGGGGAAATGTTCATGTGCATTCTGTGATTCTCTGTGATAAGCCCCATTTTCCTGAAGTTTTCCCCTCAAATGACACAATGACCATGACTTCCCACTGGAGGTGGGAAAGATCTGTCGGCTGATGGTCAGTGTCGTGGCTTCCCTGGGCATCTTCACAGGTGACCTGCTAGGTAGGAAAAGATAATAGCTATACCTACTTATTTTAGATTCTACATTGTACTCTAGTTTTAAATAAACCAAAGGGTTTATTTTCCCCCAGAATCCGTTGACTTCAGGTCTGTTTGGACAGTCAGTCCTACCCAACCAACTGTTATTCTCCCCGTGCTTGAATCCAAGTTTGGCTCTAGGTTGGAACTCAATGGAAGAATGGCTAGGCTCAGCTGGAGATCCTCTTTCTTAAGATTATCTTATCTCTGATTGACATTTATGGAGCATGGATTTCCACTGTAAATGGTCTCACTTCAAGCCATTGATTTATGAGCTTTAGATGTCTGCCTGAGAATCATTAGTCTCCCTCCCAAGACTGCCAGGGTTATCATTTGTAAGCATAGCACTATTTCCAGAAAACAGGGTAAATTGTGAGCCATTTCATGATTCGGTAGAAGATTCTCATGGGTTATATGGACCTTACAGAAGTGGTCCCAAAGCCCATAGGTAGCACTTTACATTTACAGAAATGCCATTGAAAAGTCAGTTCTGTCTTGGAATGCTTGAAATCTGTTAAGCTTCTCCCAAGAACCTGGGTTTTCTCTGTCTCCCAATTGTCGGGGGTGGCGGGGAGCTGGCTCCTGTTCTTCTAAGAACTCCTTCAAAGAAATTCACAATGTGAATATATACTTTTATAGGTAGTGGGTATTAACTACTTGTAACAGAAGTTGGGGATTTATCTCTGCATCCATCTTATTTACACTAGCTCTTTAAATTGCTGGCATTCTAATCCAATGAGTTTACAAAAGACTCAATCCTTCTGGCAGCTGAAAGAGGCCAAGGTGGCTCCCAGCCTGGCTGAAGAGAGGCATATGAAATCAAATGCTCAGCAGAGGTTTAGCTTAGTACTGAGTGGGGAGGCCCTGCATCTCTGCATCCTGTGCTAATTCTGTCTGAATATAATTGAAGAAGAAAAATAATCAGTTTTAATATTTGTTTTAAAAGTCAGTATTTAAAACCCCAACTTTTCTTTACAAATTCTACCACTTTTTTTGTCTTTTGAACTGAGAGTTGATTTGTTTCATTTAGAGGAATATAAAAAGAAAACAAATAGTTAAGCTTTGTTTGAGCTAAAAAAATACTCAAGGTAAAATATAATAGTCAATTTTATTTTCAAATTAGATAAAGACCAAAAGGTCAGCAAGTAGTTTAGAGCAACAACAAGTCAACAAGTATGCTTGAGTCCAGTGTCCTGTACATTGGGTTGGGAAATTCTTCACACAAAGTGTCACTGAAAAGAGGGATATATTGAATAAACCTTGAACCTGAGAAGAGTTCATGCATACCACACAAGTAAACCACCTCTTTTCTTCAATGTCCTTAGGAACAGGCTGTTTTTTGTTTGTTTGTTTGTTTGTTTGTTTTGGTGGTGTTGGAGATTGAACCCAGGGCCTTGTGCATGCAAGTCAAGCACTCTATCAACTGAGCCATACCCCTAGCCCTCTGGAAAAGGCTGTTTTAAATTTAATTTTAGCCTATAAATTTAAGATTCATTATTTTTTAAAATATGAGGAGTAGCCTTTCTCCTTTCTTATGTACATGTCTTATATGGCAGAAAAATACACTGCCAATCAAATATGATTCAACCTCCCAGAAATGAGTTGTAGACAATAAGAATCCAGAATAAATCAACATCCACCTCATTTACACCTGGGGTAGGTTATTAGCAGGACAAGGGAAAACACTAAAGACATAAGCACTCCCAGGAGCAAACCCCTATAGAATGTTCTCTGCGTTGCAAACAATTCATAGAAGTTTTTATCATAAAAATCAACAATTTACCTTTTTTCTTTCTTTCAGGTAGGGGGATTGAACTCAGGGCCACTCAAGCACTGAGCCACACCCCCAGACCTATTTTGTATTTTATTTAGGCACAGAGTCTCACTGATTTGCTTATTTCCTTGCTTTTGCTGAGGCTGGCTTTGAATTTGTGATCTTCCTGCCTCAGCCTCCGGAGCCTCTGGGATTACAGGCCTGTGCCACCGCGCCCAGCTACAATTTACGTTTTTTAAAAGCAAGGTTTTACATGTCAAAGATTATTAAATATCTTTAAAAATAAATAGCATTTTCCTTTCCAGACAGAACATTCATATGCCTGAATATAAAACACAGTTGGAATTAAAGCCTCAAAGAATTTTTTGTCATGTAAGATGTAGAAAGAAATGAAATACGTCTTCATGAAAAGATTCGAAAAGTAAAATCTCACACTATTATGAATACTAGCCCCATTTATTGCTCATGTCTGAGTGTCTGGAGCATCACTATGTACTTCACAATCAACATGGCATTTATTCCTCACAAGCCTGGGAGGTAGGGATTACTGAGATCTACTGGTGGGAAACCTGTCTCTACAGAATAACCCAGTCAAGCGCACACAGCTGTCAGAGTGAGAAGCCTTGTCCTGAACTGAGCTATTACCCTCTCACAATGTGTCTCACTTGCTTATAAAAACTGAGCAGGAATTTGAGTATGTAAGGGAAGAGTAACCTTAACCTGTGGGCAAAGCTACAAAGCCACCATCCTGTTTCAAAAGCTGGTATCTAGGCTACACCTGCAGAGAAGGAAAAGCAGAGCATTTGAAACCTGGTGGTCCAGCAGCACCAACTGCAGAGCCTGCAAGTTCAAGGGAGCTGCCCGCAAGCATGCCCAAGCAGTCCTGGCTCCAGCAGCCTTTCAAGGAGGTTTTATCTTTTTATTCTACAACAGGGACTCATGGAGAACTCTTACAAAAGATGACATATATGTACGAGGCAAGAGGCAGAGGACAGAAAATAATTGCTCAATAATTTACCTTTATTTAGACAGGTGATAATTAGGGGGCTTGGAAGTGATTTTGATCCAAGAGGGAAAACTGCCTACCTGTGGTCTGTTCTGGTGGTGGACACCCTGGGAAGCAGGCTAAAGAAAACAAATCCTGTTAAGCCAGCTGGGAGGACTGGGAGCAGCTGGTTGTCTGGAGGCTGAAAGAGCTGGGGAAAGCTCAGTAAATCTGCATTGCAGATGAGCCTCACAGGGACAGCTGAACTTGACACCCCCACCCCATTCGGATTCCCTACCAGAACAGCCTCAGGTGGTGTAATTTAGCATGTGTATAATTTCCAGGCCTTTCTGGTGACCTTGGATAATATGCAATTCCATCTTTCCCCTTTCTGCTTTCTACCTGTCAATATCTTCCCCCCTCTCTCTCTCTCTCTCTCTCTCTTTTAATCAGGTGGAATGAGCAAAAAGGAGGAAGGCAACGTAGTAAACAAAACTTGTACAGTACCCTTCAGAGTTTCTTTTATAAGTTTTAGCTTTATTTAATGTTAGACTTTCCCTTCATCAAATCGTGTCACTCCAAAATAACATAAATTAAAGAAATTTTTAAAACCCCAAATCTGAGTAC
Source organism: Spermophilus citellus (assembly GCF_964194105.1). Classification (NCBI taxonomy): domain Eukaryota; kingdom Metazoa; phylum Chordata; class Mammalia; order Rodentia; family Sciuridae; genus Spermophilus; species Spermophilus citellus. The sequence goes on along the minus strand of NC_138192.1, from coordinate 109,998,863 downwards.
CTACTCGTTTGCTAAAGAGGGGGAGAGAAAAAATAAACTTGGAAAGTCACAATAATCAGGACCCAAGAATAGCTTTTCCTATGCAAATGACCTCCTTAATTCCCTCAATATTCTGACAAAGTTGATAATATCATTCCTATTTACACAACTGAGGCTTAATAAATTCACCATATTTCATTGCTGATAAAGGATTTGAATCCAAGAGTAACTGCCTTCAGTCTGTAGTTATTTCACCACATTATAACCCACATTTGTTAAATATCTGTTGTGTGCCAGATATTTTGCTTATAAAAGAGAATAATTCACTAGCCTTGGACCTCACAAATTTCTTATTCTGTTGGGATGAAGGCAATTGTAATAAATGTCTTTTTTTAAAAAATAAATGCAGGCAGTTATTATAATAAAACTTATCTAAAAGACTTCATATTTTCTAGAATGTGTTCCCAATGCTAATTTAGAATACTGCGAATAAACAACTATAATTAAAATCTAGCATATGATCAGAAGAAAAGTAAACACCCAATATTAAAAGGCAAGAGCACGGACATGGTTTTGGTGGATCAGAGAATGGATGGGATTTTGATAAGTGAGATTTCATTTGGGATGTCAATTAGGTGTGCATTTTAGGGAAAGAGAAGAGAAAATAGGATTGGTGAGTCAGTAATGTTTTCTGGGCACTTATTCTGTACTAGTCTCTGCACTAAGTGCTGGGGATCTAGTGAGAAATTAGACAAAGGCTCATGGAGATTCCAGTCTCATGGAAAAGACATGCACTCCTCTGATAAATACAGGTAAAATAATTTAGGAGGTAGGAGATTAGGTAACGTGCATGCATAACTTAGACCAGAGGATGAGAAAAGGGTTTATCATAATATTCAAGGCCTTGAGATTGGGAATGCATGATGGAAGGAAGAAGAATAAAAAAAAGGTACCAGGAAAAAAGGGGGGAAAATGTGCAGATTCCCAAGGCAACCAACTCAGGATGGACCTAGAGAGTGGGTCAGAGGACAGCTCATGGACCACATTATAGGATATTATGTGTATTCTGGACCTTATGATGAGTGCACAGGGAAAACTAAAAAGTTCTAAGCACAGAAATACCATGATTATATTGTATTTTGAAAAGATTAGTCCATCTACCATGTGTATAATGGTTTCTATCAAATAACGGTAGATGCAGGAACCTATTGCAGTCCTGAAGATCCAAGGTGATGGGAGTCTGAACTCATGTGGTCCTCGTGAAGACAGAAAAAGATGCTCAGATTTGAAGCATGTTTAGGAAGTAGAAGTGATAGGACTTGGTGGTTAGTTGGGCTGGGATAGTGTAAGAAACAACTTTAATGTTAAAATTATTTATGTAAATAATGGGACTTGAAAGCCTCTGAAGGTAAATGCAGAGTTACAGTTATTAAACAAATGATGATTAGTCTGTAAGTAATGGCTTTAATAAAACAGAAATGCATTATAAGATTATCTCAGATTCGCTTTGGCTGTTGAAGCTCCAAATCATTACTTCTGAATTCACATCAATAGGAAAAAGGAAAAAGTGATGAAGGGCACAGTCAGTCCTTGTAAGTAATTGATAAAAGCTTCACACAAAACTTCTGTTTATACCTTGTAGGCCAGAAATTAATCATATAGCCTCATCTTATTTCAAGGGAGGGTAGAATTCTGGATATTATTTAGAATGGGCAGGTATCCTTGAACCCCACAAAAGCAGGGGTCTTATTATTACTGAGGAAGAAAGAGAAAATGAATATTGGGAGCAAAAGTAATTAATTATGGGTAAAGATATTAGGTATGGATTAGAAGGGAAAACAAATCATTGTTTGTGCAAAGCAGAGCTTCACCATCAATAAATATAGCTTTCCATTGCTGATGGGACTGCAAACTGGTGCAGCCAATATGGAAAGCAGTGTGAAGAATCCTTGGAAAAACTAGGAATGGAACCACCATCTGACCCAGCTATCCCACTCCTTGGTCTATGCCCAAAGGACTTAAAAACAGCATATTACTGGAACACAGCTACATCAGTATTTATAGCAGCACAATTCACAACAGCTAAACTGTAGAACTAACCTAGATGCCCTTCAGTAGATGAATGGATAAAGAAAATGTGGTATATATATACACAATGGAATATTATTCAGTATTAAAAGAGAATAAAATCATGGCATTTGCAGGTAAATGGGTAGAGTTGGAGAACATAATGCTAAGTGAAGTTAGTCAATTCCAAAAAACCAAATGCTGAATGTTTTCTCTGATATGTGGATGTTGATCCATAATGTGGGTGGTGGGGGGACATGAGATAATTAGATGAACTCTAGATAGGGCAAAGGGGAAGGAGGGGAAGGTAGGGGGCATAAGGGAATGGTGGAATGAGATGAACATCATTACCCTAAGTACATGTATGAAGACACAAATGGTGTGACTCTACTTGTATACAACCAAAGATATGAAAAATTGTGCTCTATATGTGTAATATGAATTGTAATGTATTCTGCTGGCATATATAACAAATTAAAATAAAAAATAAAAAAAATAAATGCAGCTTTCTATTGCTACAAAGCAGTCTCACCTATGCCAATGTTTGAGCACAGTTGTTTATGGTTTCATTTCCTTTTAATTTTGTTTGTTTGTTTGGTGGTGCTAAGGATTGAACCCAGGGCCTTATACTTGCAAAGGCAAGCTTTCTACCAAATGAGCTACATCCCCAGACTCCTCATTTCTTTTACTTTTAATAGTGGCCATAAAAAGCCTAACAAATGCATTTTATTCACATTCCTTTGGGTGAGGCCTTGAGCTTGAATTATGGTACATCACTAGATCATTAACATTTAACTAGGGCTGGTGACTTATCCTGTATAAACATTAAACTTGAGACTATAATAACTGCTGCAGAAACTGAGAATGAACAGCACTGAACACTGAATGGAATTTACATCACTCGGCATCCATTCACACTGATTTAGTTTATGCTTTGTCTGTGTGATGTTTTCTTGACTTATTTCTAAGAATAAAGGCTGTCAATAAAAATGCTGTGTTTTAATAATTTCAGAAAAACACTCCTTTCACTTCCAAAGTCAAAGGCCACTATGACTTTTAACTTCCATTCAACATTTAATTTCTTCTTAATATTTTATGGACTTTTACAATTAAGCCACTTTACTGTTATTGTTTTACTGAGTATTTTGTATCCCAGTTTCACTGAGAGCAGAAACTTTCAATTAACTGAAAACAGATAAAAATAAACAATAATTTGTGACAGCTAATTAGCAGTTTTAAAGTATACTCATTGTTGATATAAATATTGTTAATTTTTCCAAGAAAAGGATCACACATATTGAGTTAAATATTCTATGGCTTACCTAAAATTTACATTTATTTTTATTCAATTTATCAACTATATTCTTAGTCTGCTATTATCTCTTTCTTCCCATTAGGTGAGAATATATTTATTCATGAAGAATTCCTTATTTTACTGTTGCTACCAAGGAAAATTCTGGTTCTTTGAATTTCATAGAGTTTTAGTTCTTGCATCAATTTGGGATTCCCTTGCAATTCCTATTGGATTATAGGAGGGGGTTTCCTATAACTGGTTAATCTCCAAGTTCGCTTGTATTTGTTACTCTGGATCAATGATGAAGTTTGATGTATGCAGATAGTTGACATTTGTATTCTACATATTACAATATGCATCTAGAATGTTCTATCTCAACTCTGAAAATCAGACTTATTTATATTTAAAAACAACAAAAGTGGATATGCCAGGGGCAGTGGTACACACCTGTAATCCCAGTGACTATTAAATGGTTTTCACTAGGATGTGAGATTGGGGGAATAGGGATAGGAAGGAAATGTTCATTTTATTTTGGTCCCTTTGTTTTTTGTTTGCTTTGTTTTACCACGAACAAGTATTACTTTAAAAATAACAATTTCACTGCTCATTTATAAATATACATTATATATTGTTTAGAGTACATTATATACTCTATCCTAAGTAGTTTTCAAGGCAATAGGGATTCAGAGTGTATAAAACAATATCATCATACTTTTAGACTTTAAATTCTTCTGGGAGAAGATATAAAACTACCAACCTCAGCATTACTGATATGTTGAGCCAGATAATCCTTTAAGGGGGCTATCCAAATGTAAAATATTTAACGGAATGCCTAGCATCTATCCATTATACGTCAGTAGCTATTGCCCCAATTACGATAATCAAAAATATCTCTGGACATTTCCAGATGACCTCTGTCCAAGGGGTCCACTGGTACAGGGGGAAAAGCTCACCTTTGGGGACAGATAGACTTGGATTTTACTTCTAGCTCCACCAAGTATGATAGCTATTACTATTTTAATTATGATCATACTAGTGACGATGAGGAAGAGAAAGAGGGTAACATGTATGCCATAGGCTGTGTGCTAAGGGAAGTGAGAATAAGAAGTCAGTGTAGGGCTTAAATGCCAAGGTGATGGGTCTGGTTGTGCTCCTGAGCAGTACTTTCTAATATAACATAACCACTGTGTTGATGGAAATGTAATATAACATATATAAGATTCTATAAAAATAATGTGGGTATTGATCACTTGAAATGTGGCCAGTGACTAATGAAGTGAAGTTTAAAATGTTTTAAAATTTTTTATTAATTTAAACTTAAATAGCTCCATGTAATTGGGTTACCCTATTTATTGTCCAGCTCAGCTCAGAAAAGCAAAGGAGGGCCACTGAAGGTAAAGAAAGTGGGAATGATCAAGAAGAGGGTGATAGTTTGTCTGGGAGATTAATGTGATGCTGGTTTTCCAGGTGGGAAAGCAGTATTTTCGTAACCCTGGAATGCTCCTAAGAGCATGGAAGGTGGTAGAAAGGACAACTGGGGAAGAGGTGGGCCATTGCACCAAGAATGTCCTCCGTGCAACTTGTTCCCACTGGTGTCTACCTCTGGGGATCTAACCTTGACATTAACCATAACTCAATGACCTCCATGATCCCTGCAGTTGTCACTTCCTTTACCCATGCTACCCTTCCATCTCTACATCTGAGCTCAGAACTGGAATCCATAGTTTTCAGCTCAACATTTTGTTTTATAAGCTCCTTTAATGTTCCTAATAATAGGAAAGTCACAAGCTTGCTTTTCAAAATGTTTCTCCATACCTCAAATTTTCAGAAGCTTTAAAAATTTTCTTTGCTATTCTGGGTTCTTGCCAAGTTCTTTACCACTTCCTTTAAAATTCTATAAAAGTGAGATCTAAACAATGAATTCTTATCAATCTATTCTATCAAATGTTCTTTTAGAATAATAAGATTACTATTTCTGTGATATATTTAGCCTTATCTTCTTTTAATATAGAAAGGTTTAAAACGATTTTAGTAATAACTGTTGTTTGAAACTAGTACTTAAACAGCTCCCCACCATACTAATATAGGCCTCCAAAATGCAGGAATGTTTTTGGATGCCAGAACAATTCATTACTTTGGACAGGTTCTTTATTTTAGCAATCAAGTCAATGCATTATTAAAATATTCTAGATTTAATTTGGAATGAAACCACCATTTGACCAGTTATCCCACTCTTTGGTACATACCAAAAGGACTTAAAATCAGTATACTACAGTGACTCAGTCACACGCCAGTGTTATAGCAGCTCCATTCACAATAGCTAAACTATGGAACCTACCTAGATGCCCTTCAACAGATGAATGGATAAAAAAACATATGGCACATATACACAATGGAACATTACTCAGCCTTAAAGAAGAAATAAATTATGGCATTTGCAGGTAAATGGATGGAGCTGGAGAATATCATGCTAAGCAAAATGAACCCAAACAAAAAACCAAAGGCCAAATGTTTTCTCTCATAAGCGGATGCTGATCCACAAAGTGGGGCAGGGTAGGGAAGAATGAAGGTACTTTGGATTGTGCAGAGGGAAGTGAGAGGAGGGGTGGGGCAGTGGGGATGGGAAAAATGGTGGAATGAGACAGACATTATTACCCTGTATACATGTTTGATTACAGTACCGGTGTGACTGTGCACCATGTACAGTTAGAGGAAGAAGTTGTGCTCCATTGTGTACAGAGTATCAAAATGCATTCTACTGTCAAGCCATTTGACCAGTTATCCCACTCTTTGGTATACCCAAAGGACTTAAAATCTTTTAAATATAAAATCTTTTAAATCTAATTAGAACAAATATTTTTTTAAAAATCCCAGATTTAGAAAAATATTTATTTGACAGATGAGTAGAAATTAAAAACTTCGGAGTTAGAATAGGAATACAAGCCCTAGACTTATCATTTCCTATCTGAGTGATTTTAAGAGGTCATTTGCATCCTTCAAACTTTGGTTTTCTCATCTGGAACAAATAAAACAACAATGTCTGGCTTTCCCAGTCCATAGCTTGTTCTAAGCTTTGGAACACTATGTATCAGAAAGTGCTTTGTATGACTTAAAACGTGGTACAGAAGTCATTTTTTTCCCCTTAAAATCTAAATGTAACTTCTTAATAGGTTGTACTATTTCAACAATTTTATAATCCAAACTCTACATCCTGGGTCTTTTGTGAGCATAACACAGAAGCAGAACCAAAACTACATGCACACATTAAGCACCATGTTATATTACTTCTCTTTTATCTCTTAAACTACCAGCTTTCTTGTAGAAGAAAAGTATAACAGTCAGGGCAGAGTTACATCAATTACTCAGGATCATGAGTCTTTTTTATGAGTTTAAAATTTTTTTGATTATGATATCTCACGTTGCCTCAATTACCAATGTAGTCTTTGAAAGTCAATCATTTTAGGAATTTCTATCCCTACCATAAAAGAATAGTCAGCCTACTTAGGTGTTTGCTTTTGTTTTTAAAAATCTTAAATATCACAAATTCATCTGCAGCTAATGCTCAAAATTGTGCTAACTGGCGGCTCTTAGGCACTATGTGGGAGTAACCATTGATGCTGATATATGATATCTTATTCTATGTACGTGTAGGAAGCCATGAAATTTCACCATGAGAACATCCTACAATAAGCACGAAAATATTTTAAAAATTAAAAATAAATACAGTCATTGTTCATCTTGGAAATAAAACACAAGATCTTTCTAAAAAGAAACATAATTTCTTAAGTTCCTACATATTGTGGAAGAAATATATTTTGGTTGTAATGTGTTAGTTAAATGGAGTTGCTTTGTTTTAACAATTGCCAGATGTGGATCAATGTGTATCCGGCTTCCTTAAATGATCATAATCCAGAGTCATTAACACCAGGAGGGAATTTAAAGAAAGGTTAATTCAAACCATCTGAGGCAGACCTGAATGGAATCCACAAAAAAAGAGGATTGGGCTGGGGTTGTGGCTCAGTGGTAAAGCGCTAGCCTCACATGTGTGAGGCACTGGGTTCGATCCTCAGCACCACATAAAAATGAATAAATTAAATAAATGTATCATGTCCACCTACAACTAATATATATATATATATATATATATATATATATGTGTGTGTGTGTGTGTGTGGGGGGGGGAGCCTGAATCAATCCTCTTTTTGTTAATATATATTAACACTTTAGGAAATAGAGAAAGGGTTGGGGAGGACAGGGAGAGAGAAGGAGAGAGATAATTTGGGTCAGAAAGGCAGAGGCGATCTTATGCTTCTCTGAGACTTAACCATTGATGGAATGGTAAAAAGGCTTCAGCATGGCATTTAAGTTTTGAAAATTTTATCACTGCAGCTTGACTATGCAAGGACCAGCACTATCTGTTATAGAAAAACTGAATACACACACACACACACACACACACACACACACACATGTGCGTCAAGAATGTGTTCTGTTAACAGTAGGGCGTAAGATGACTGTGACTTCGTTTCTCTTCTCCAGGAACCCTCTGAAGTGTTCTTTAAAAAAATGTGGCTATCAATTTAAGTTGACTTCTGTTTAAATGAAATTAATTTGACTTTTTCCTGGAATTTTTAATTTCAAGTTTCTAAGGACCCTGCTCACGCCTACTTGCCTGTTTTAAGTATACACCAAACCACTAAATGACAGTGATGGGTCTGGTGACCTGGTCACAGCCGAGTCTGGAGATAAAACTAGCCCTTGAAGCACAGGATAAATGCTAAGAAGAATGAGGACATCGTAGATATTTAATATACACCTAGGTTGTTCTTTCATGATAGGTTAGTATGTGAAGTTTATTTGATTTTTGATTTTCTCAAAAATTTTATAGCTACAATGTATGCTGTGAAGGGACTCACATGAGTCAATGCTCCCAATTACCTGCAGCTAAAATGGAAGACTGAGTTACAGCCTAGCACTAGAGGCAGAAAGAACATCCCTCCTGACAGTGTCAAGGCTTCCTATGAACAAGGCCCTCTGAATCCTTAACTGTCTACCAACACATGCATCTTCCTGTAGAGCTCTGGAGAATCCTTCAAAGGAACATAAGTTGTTGTCACCAACCAAAACAGTCTACCAAACAGCAATGATTTTAGTGGAAAAAAAATGCATTCCTTAAATCAGAGACTATCCTCAATGTTTCTCTGTAGCTCTGAGCAGAAAAATCCAAGGCTTCTCTTAGGGTATGGGTGGAAGAACATGAGAAGTGGAGACCCTGAAGCTTTGCACAAAGGAGTGAGAAGGATGATGGCAAAAGTTGAGGGGCCAGAGTGTTTAGCAGACTGGTACTCTGCAGAATATCCAAGCAGAGGAGAGGTTAAAAGTCCAAAGAAATTATAAAGCAGGAACCAAAACTGGAGTCCAGAACTTGGCTCAGGTTTATATAGAATCACATCCCCAAACCTGAGCCACAAGAATTTGTTATATGGTATAATAAGCATGAGCAGAAAGAATAAAATGCCGGTAGCTTGTTAGAGTTGGTTTAATGGGTCTTTCATAAAATGACTGGCTGTAATTGGAAAAGCTCAGGAGTAAAGAGAGGCAATTCTCTTTCTACAGTCAGGTTTAAGTACGCAGCTTTACTGTACAAAGAGGAGGATTCACATTTAATTTGCTCGTAACAACTGCTCCAATGATTTCTGCTTTTGTTTTTTCCTGGACATTTGCCTTCTAACCTTTTACTAATCAAAGTACTGTTCATCAGCATCAACATGACCTGAGAGCTTGTCAAAACACAGAATCTCTGGCCCCCTCTTCCAGACCACTGATTCTGAATCTGCATTTCAATAAGATTTCAGATCTTTCATCTCTGCTTTAAAGTTTGAGAAGTAAATCTAACATTTCCTGCACAGCTGCCTGAGAAATGATCTATTTTATTTGTTAACCCACTGATTATTTCCCTCTCTGGAAGGAAAGTTCCATGAGGGCAGGAAAAGGCTATGCAGTTTGGTGTCCAAAAATATTCACAGAATGAAAGTGAGTTAAATAAATTAATTGGCCTGCAGGATAGGATGAAGTCCATTTTGCATGAAATCCTCCATGTCTCTGCTTTACCCCCTGAAAAGTCTCCCTCTCTTTTCTCTTCCTCTTTTCTATAAGGTAGATACATTTGGCTTGTCAAATCCAAATGCTTGTCTGTATTTTTTAACCCCTTTCCATTAGGACCTTATTCTACGTATATGTCCATTTTCTGCTTACATATGTAACCTCCCCTCTCTATCTGCCCCTGCCTTTGCCTTGAGATTTCCTTCATTCATTAGCAGCAAGAGCACACCTGGAAGTCTGAGGTTTCTGAAACTTTTTTTATAGTTTTCATATTCTTATTTATTCATTTATGCAAGATCTTGTTTCTTTCTCCAAAAATTTGGTTGTTTGGAGTCAGACTCAGATTAAAAACTAACCCTAAAATGTGATCAACTCTCTGGATCTCTAACTCTTCATTTAAAAAGTGGGTATAATAGGCTCTCCATAATGACAGTGAGAATAAAATTGCCTGCTACAAGCTGGCACATGGCAGGTGCTAACATAATCTCAAACTTTCCTTCTTGGCAAAAAGACAAGGCTCACTTTGAAACCATCAGATTTTATCTGTCTAGGAAATCAACAATATAATACATAGTGATTTTGTTGTTAAGAAATATTTGTTGGAAATAATTTGACCTGTTGTGTAGGAGTAATATACAAACTATTCCATTGCAACATTGGGATAATAATGAGAAATTGAAAACAGCATGGAATAAAAATGCCCACTATCTATGTGAGAGAACAGAATGCAGGTGGGGAAATGTTGTAAGAGATCCTTAAGATCTTGTTGAGTAGGAAAAAGGAAGGCAGAATTCGAATGTGTATAGTCCTGGTCCTGATTATGTAAATTTAAATGTGATACAATGAAAGGAAATAAGCCAATGTTTTTAAAATGTATTAACCATAATCTGTATATTGTGTAATGATGGGTGACTATTTTTTCCTTATATTCTTCTAAATTTTGCTAGTTTTAGGAAATATTGATTTGTTCATTTCAAAACAAACAAACAAACAAACAAACAGAAAACATTATTGAAACAATAAATCCATCAATATTTTCCTTATTCTCATTCTTCAATTTTTCTGGAGAATTTGATTATTAGCTTTGTTTTTATTACATTCTCTGTGTTCTTCTCTCTATGCTTTTTTCCTCCCTTCAACTTTGTTGATCTGTCTTTCATTCTGCATCTGTATTGTGGGTGCTGTGCAGAGTTTCTCACCATCTTTCCTGATGACGTCACCTACACCCTTCCCACCTCACTTCCTCTCAGCCTTGTCCCTACAAGTTCTGCATCTATTAGCTCAGCTCACCCACATTTCCGGCCACATTGTCCTGTACATATGTCTTCAGTTTTTTCCACACTCCCAGTCATTTAGTATTTACTGGCCGTCTATTGTGGACCACAGAGTCAGCTAGAGACTCAACTACAAAAAAAAAATAAATAAATAAATAAAAGAGGGCCTGTCCTTCCAGTAGCTGTCTGCTACCTCTCTTTCAATCATTTCTCTAGTGATCGAATTCAAGCCTCAGAGTCACCTGTGAGTCTTTTTTTCTGCTTTTCATTTCTTCCAGTCAAGCAGCTGCTATGTTCCATTTGTGATTCTGATCTCTGAAACATCTCTCACTTTCATGACCTTTTTTCATGTCTACAATCAATACCCTATCGGAACTTTTATTTATTTTTCCTGGATTATGCTATGACAATTTCCAAAGTGATGGTTTTGCAACATGCTTTCTCTTATAACTCCAATTCATGGTGCATAGAGCTGTAAAATAAATTCTCTGAAAACAGTTTGCTCATAGTCATCTCCTGTTCAGAAACATGGTGAATAGCTTCCCATTGAATACCAAAAACAAACTAAAAAAATGCTCCTCATCTTGACACTTCAATCCTCTTCCATGTATTAAGTTGAACCGAATGAAATTTTTATTTTGTTCTTCAAAAAGGACAATTATTTTTTTTAAAAAGGTGACTGCTAGCCACCTGGTATGCTACAACACAATAGTATTCATGTACCTTCCACTCTTGTCAGTGTCCCCTTTATTTGTCCTGCAGTCTAGAATATAAATGAGATCTGTCCACACTTTCCAAGGTGTTCACTTCCCTTCATTCCTTTGCTATTGTTTGCTCTTCTTGGACTCCTCCATGTATTATCTCCACCTTGAATACTTCTATTCATCCCTCACTTCCATCCTCCATAAAGACTCATTCCCCATAAGGCACTTTCTATGGAGTCCCTTCTCCATTATTAGTAATCCTGCTTGGAATAAATGACTCATGTCTCATCTGCCAGTGAGCCTTGGAGCTTCCCGACTGAGCTTGGGAAATGTTCTGCTGCATCCACTACTTTGCAAGTAGAAGGTCTGATTACATATTTGTGTAATTGTTAGTACCTTCAGAGATTTTTATGGGTTAGTTAGTGATCCTCAAGTTTGAATGTGGTACTTTCATCCTTATTATGATAGTGTTCTCCACTTGTTTATTGATTATGGACATTTGAACATTTTTCTGCTATTGTATCAATTTAAAAAAATCTTTACAAGACATGGCATCAAGTATGCTATTTAGCTCTTGATTTCTCTGGCTGATGTTCTTACATAGATTATACAATTCAATAAGATGACTTGGAAGATCCTTTATGGATTCATTTGTTTTAAAATGTCCTAATTTATTTCTGACATCTCTCTATAAAGAATAAAGTTCTTCAGGTTAATTATATTTTATTTTAATTTTTTAAAATTTTCTGGTTGTAAGGGGTTTGAACCCAGAGATGCTCTACTATTGAGCTATATCCTCAATTATTTTTCATTTTATTTTGAGACAGAGTCTTGCTAAATTGCTGAGGCTGGCCTCAAACTTGTGATTCTCCTGCCTCAGTCTCCTGAGTATCTGGAATTACAAGTGTGAGCCTCTCTACCTGGCTAATGTGTGTGTGTGTGTGTGTGTGTGTGTGTGTGTGTGTGTATGATTTTGAACATTAAATATATTCATATAAATAAATATACAATAACTTGACTATTATAACTATTTGAAGATATTCACATATGCATATATACACACATGATTATATAAATCTACAAGAATATGGTTTTAACCTTTTTGTAGTAATGTTAAGTATCATGAGCATAAATAAAATATTAAGAAAATCACTACATGCCAAAAGATATGCCAGAAAAAAATGGAGTGCTTACTAGTTTATATGAGGGCTTTGGGGCCAGACTTGGGTTGATTGCCCAAGTAGAGTCTTAGTTCACTCATGCAAAATGGAGACCATACCTACCTCCCAGAATAATAGGGAGAGTTATATGGATAACATATATTAAGATTTTAGAATATTGCTAGGCAAATAGTTATAGTTTTATGAATAAAAACAAATGACAATAAGAAAGAAGAGCCTTCTCTAAACCTATTATGATTCTAGATGTTTCCTTACAGATTCTTTAAAAATATTGACTATCATCTCTCTCTCTATATCTATCTATCTATCTATCCATCCATCCTTAAATGCTTTCTTGCTCATTATGGACTGGTAAGTATGACATCATTTCTTGTATTAGATTTATAGAGAAAAAGAGAGCGAGACAGAGAAAGGCCTCCTCCCTTCCCTCTGCTGCAGCAAGATCTTGGCGGAGGATGTGGAGAGCAATAAGCAATGCCAAGGCTGGGAGTAGTATTTAGGAAGAAGCGTCCATAAGCAAAGCTCATGCTGCAGCTTGGCATTCTTCCCCTAGCTGATGAAAGTGAAAAGGGACATTTCAAAAATTTTTTCCTTGTTAACCTAAGTCTAGAAAAACCTTGTCCTTATAACCTGAAGAAATTTCTAGACATAGTTTCCACCTAGTATGAATTATTTATTTAATTATTATTGACTAGGACATCCAATCAACATTTTGGGTAACTAAAAAAAAAAAATTAAAGCACCAAACATGTATTTTTTCATTGAGTATCATTTCATGAAAAGGAAAAAAAAAAAGGGAGAGAGAGAGAGAGAGAGAGAGAGAGAGAGAGAGAGAGAGAGGAAAAAAATTCCTTTCGAGTTCATTATCCATTAAATAATTAAATAAATACGTATGTATTGAATTCGTACTGAAGCTCAGGTACATTTCTATGTGTTTAAGGATACGAGTGAAAAAAATCAGTAAAGAAACTAATTCAGGTAAAAAAAATATTGATTAGAAACACTATGATATGGACACCTGACTCTCTTAAGAGTCTTATAGTCAAAATTGTTTGGATTTGACTCCCTGACAGATTATTTTAATAGGCAGGATTTTATTACACATAGTCAGCATACCCTAGATGAATTTCAAAATGGTCCTAGAAAAGGTAAGTACCAAGAGCTCCTTGGTGAGGTCATGTGCCACTTCTCCCATACCCACAATAATCACAACTGACGGACATATAGTGTGGACATGTTTGAGCTGTCAAAAAATAATTTGTTTCCAATTCATACAAATACTCCAAAATTTAAAATGAATACAATGAGTTGCTGAATAAGTCTGAAGGTTAGGGAACAGACTGTCACATATGCTGTATGGATTAAGTTAGATGAGAAAATACCAAATAGAAATCTTTCATTTACCCTGAATAAAACTCCCACCCACCCCAAAGAATGGTTTCAAGGGTTTTACAATATCCAGAAGGAATAGTAAGTATTTTTTAGACATTTGATACCTGATTCCACTTAGTAATTTCTAAGGAAAAAAAATGCAATGCAATTTCATCATTCTCTAAGACTAGTCTATTAGAATGTGTTAAAAAATCTGAAATAATGCAATTTTCCTTTTTCAGGAGGCACTGATTTATTTTATTAAATTCATTCTCCTTTTCAAAAATCTTATGTGATTCTTCCTATGCTCTGGAAGGCTATGGACAGTGTGATCTGTCCCTTCCTCTTCTCCCACAATGACTACCCACAGAACCAAAGCTCTTCAGAAATGCTTGTGGAATGAATAAATTAAGGTTCTCATGATCATACATTGCAGAGAAAACTAACCAAGGACAGTGCATTAGTCTCCTCCAGCTTCTACAGATGTTCAGATCCACAGGTATGATCTCATACTTATGGCACCTTGGGGTCAATGGTGAACACTGACCATTTTTAAAGTGTATTTTTTAAAAGGCTAAACTTACTCATGGAATATTTTGAACTGAAAATCCTAAAAGGGAACATACTACATGGATATCAAGGGAATATTGAAAACATGTTATTGATCTTCTTCTCAGCAAGATAGAAAATGTCTTCCATTTTTTTAAAAGGCAAATTAAAAACACAGGATTTATTCGTCTGAACATATTGTAAAGCCAAAGATAATGTTAAAGAATTAAAGAAACAGTAATACTCATAACTGTCCTCCCAAATCAATATACATCCTGATACTGAATTTGAAAATTAACATTTTTCATGTAAGGGCATAAGGCCCAGGATCAATAGATTTGACTGCTTTCACGGCAAGATGAAGAATTACTCTCTTATGCTATCGATTTAGGAAAAAAAAAAAAACAAACAGGTAATATCTGTTCTTTAAAGAACTAACAACCTTGGTTTTAAAATATATCCGTTGCTGAAGACTAAAGCATCAGTGAATAAGTTACAATATTTTTATTTGCAAAACCCAACAATACTGAGTCATTCCTGGGCTTTCATCTCTAGTGCTCATTCTACCTGGGAAGGGCAAGCCATTTCATTTAGCCATTTAAAAAATTACTTGTCAGCAGGAAATCTTTAGATAAAATCATTACTCTATGTATTTCTCTAAAATTCAAAAGAATACATTTTCATTAAGGTAGAGAATTTTGGACTTTTTCAAAACCATTATAATGATAAAATCCAAAATAAAACAGACATTTTAATATTTGTTAATAACTTGAAACATAGGCAAAAAAACCATAATTTTTAAACATCAAATCAAAAAGCCCTGGATGAGGGTGTTATCTGCATAGGAAATCGTACATGCTCTAAACAATGATCAACACAGGCTTGAGGATAAAAGACCAACCATAAAGAGATTGCCTGAAGTAAAAAAATTCCTATTTTCCACTGATTTTCCCTCATTTAAAACATCCAAACAAAACATGTAGTACCTTTTAATTTTCTGAATGAGTAGTTCTCAATCAATGCTTCCTCCGTTAGAGACAACAAGCTGAAGAATCTACCGAAACAAAAGAAAAAAACCAAAAACCACATGTATAGATTTGTTAACTAAATATCAAAAACTGTAACTCACCAGTAAGCAAATACAATCTCTTTATCCAAATAATAAGTCTATGCCATGAGATCTGTAGTACAAAGAATGCAGTATTTGAATTTTAAAGCTTAATAATGAATTTTAAAGCATTTTACTCCAAGATGACATAAAGCAGATCCCTGGGAAAATGCCTTAAAAATAAAGCAAAATACATTTTTTTAAAAACCCCAAACCATTACCAGCACATATGCAGCAATACCCCCCAAGTCTAGCCTTGGAGAACTGCTGCAGGATCCTTCCCCGGGAGCATTATCTTCGGGCTGGCTCTCTGGCTCTCTAGCTCCAGACAGACGCAGTCTGCAAGCCACCAGCTCTTGTCTGTGTGTGTCGGGGAAAGGGAAGCTGCAAATTAGAAAAAGTCCCCGCAGTGGCGAAAAGGAAAATAAGGCGAGTGGGAGAGGGAGAGAGAGCTCACTAGCCTCAGAATTTTCGAGAATGATGACAAGCCACTCAGCTCCGCCATCATTCACTGACAATAGGATGCAGCCCTGGCTTACGATTTAGAGGTTTGCCATAGGGGCTTCTGGTACCAAATGCCTGACAGGCATTTTAATTGCCTCCATCCAAGTGTGTCCCCAGGAGTGGAGTCTATAAGCCTATGAATGTCATCATCTGGTCTCCTTTGTGCTAATGCCAGACACACACACACCACACACACACACACACACACACACACACACACACACACCCTCTGCTTAAATACAGAGACAGTTTACAGGCATATAGGATTACAAACAAGTTAAGCTACAAAAACTGGACATGACCAGTTAATGGAATTTTTATCTGCGTTAAGGACATCAGAGATTCTTTGGTGTTTTGTCATTGGATACTTATTACAATATTTTTTTTATATCTAGTGAATATTGTTTATTATATTTTAAAATAAAAATGTTCATTAAAGAAACACATATACTTATATATATTTTCCTGTGGAAAATTCAGTCCCCTTATGATAATTATGCAGTTGGCAATGTTTTCCTTACCAGGGAGAAAGCAAAAAAGAAAACAGATTAGGAAACCAAGGGTTTGTATGTGATTTCTGTGGGCAAGGCATTTTATTCCTTTCCCATACAAAGCAAAGGGAGGTGGCAACCGGCTAGAGGCTTGGGAGTTTGCAGTCCCTGAGGGCCAAAGGGGGGAATTGAAGCTTTGGCATAATCTGTACCCACTTCATGTCAGCAACTGAAATTAACAGTTGAATATCCCTGTTTTACAGTGCCCCTTATCTAGAGAGGTTAAGTGTAGAACAATTCCCTGCATTATTTCTCAGAGAAAAGGGAAGGAGAAATATGTTAATAAATACATTAATTTTTATGGCATTGTTAGCACCCTGCCCCAGTGAATGGAGTAAAATTTGATGTCTACCAAAAGGGCCAGCTGCAAAGGAGGTTGCTGAGAGGGAGCATCACCATGGTTACCGGAAACAGAAAGTAAGAAGAAAAAAATAAGGTGATGATAGAGAAGAGGGAATAAGATCACAGTAGAGGAAATTTAGAGACAAAACGATATGCTTCATTCTTTCCTTCTTGAAAGAACTGTCTCTATCAGTTTTATGTTTTATTTTGAATTGATTAAAATGAATTTGCATTCTCCTGCTGGGACTGTTCTCTCTTTTTTAATCACTAGCTAATTTTGCTTTCATAAATATTCACATTTTGGCTCTTTTGTATGAGATCGATCCTGTCTCTCCTTGTCTCTCTGTTCATAGGCTAGATTCATGGAGACCACTCAGTTTAGCCCACAGCCTTTGTTTCATAGGTGAGAAATCTGAGGCCCAGGGAGTCTCAAGGACCAGCCTTGCTTCCTGATTCAGTCCATTTCTTGTCTTCTCTAATCAAGGGACTTTCTTTCCCTTTCTCTTTCATGTGTCTGCAGGCAAGATATATTCCAGAAACATCCTTTGTCTTTGATTTTGTAAACCTTTTATTTGCTAAAGCAGTAATCTTCCTGTTTAAAACACATTGCAATCATCCTGAGAACTAGCTTTGCTTAATATCTGTGCTGGATTGTACTTGAGGTCTGAAAAATCTGGGGTAATTATGTCAACAGCTTTTCTTTCATTTCTAGTCTGACAATCAGATGAATCAAGCATGATTGCCCTTTTGTGGACCTTGCTTGTTGGACCTGAGCTTAATCATCATACAGTGGGCATCCATCATAACTTGCGTCATTCTTTCTGCAAGCATGAAATTGGACGATCAAACTGAGCCAGCCTCCCCAGGCTTCTCCTAGGTATAGACAGTGTGAACCTTCTTGGGGTTATCTAAAACCATGCAGCTGGAAAATCAAAGCCAGGTAAAACAAGCGGGGGCGAGAGTTGTTAATCTAAAACAACCACTGGAGGGCGCAATATTTATCAAAATCTTTTTTGAATTACCCAGTAACAATTGTGACAAGGATTTTGACCTTGATGTTCTATTCTGTTTTTATTTTCCTTCAGAGTCCTTTTAGGATGGGGTAGGCAGCTTATTTTTTTAGTTGTAGGTGGACACAATGTCTTTGTTTTTTATTTATTCATATGTGGTGCTGAGGATTGAACCCAGCACCTCACACACACTAGGCGTGTGCTCTACCACTGAGCCACAACCCCAGTCCCGGGGTAGGTAGCTTAGAGGTAGAGCATATGCCAACCCTATGCAAGGCCCTGGGTTCAATCCTCAGTACCAAAAAGGAAAATTAAAAAGGGAAAGTTTTCTTTCAATATTCTGTTCATATAATTCATCAATTTTAGGTTAGCTCATCTATAGGTAGGGTCATATTGTGTTTTCAAAGGTCAACAACACAGAGACTGCCACCACCACCACCATTTTCCCTTTGTACTTCAGTGAAAAAAATAAATAAATAAATTTGTTAAAAATTATTTACGATTGCCATAAGTGATGATTACAAGAGATTTCAGAAGTTAGTGAATCCCACAGCTGGTTAGGATTCTTCCTCCCCTAAAAGGTGTCCCTTTAAATATGATCTTTCTGTTCAATGTCTATCTTTCTTCAGTGACTTTGGACAATAAGGTGATTTTTCACAGTGAATGTTTTATTTTAATATATTGTCAACTGTCCACTTCAAATTCAAAATTTGGTGCATGAGATTTATTTATTTAAATATGAATTATATTCTATCAGGATCTCATAAAGCATACATTAATAGTCCTGGTCAGTCTAAACAATAGCATAGCTTCCAAAAATCATTAAATACTATGTGGAAGTCATTTCATATTTAAGAAAAAAAAACCAGGTTCAGTAAACGAGAATGAATTGGTCTATTTTTCTTTTTTGCCTATTTGCTTCCATCATGTAGTAAGCACTATGTGTAAAATATAATTACTGTCCTAAAGTATGTCATATTCTAAGAATAAAAGATGACAAGCAATTGAAAGACTTTTGCGAAGTTTAAGCTGCTATAATTTATGCCTATGAGCCTAAACTGTGCTGCCTCCTCCCCACTCCTGTTTTAGCCCTGGACTTAGCCTCCATAGTCAATTCATGAAGCCCTTTGTAATGGCACACCCACAGGTGTTTCAGACACTGCACAGATTCCAGGAATAGGAAACAAAGGGGAACAGCATTTTCTCCTCAAGGAACTTCAAAGATAGTAGAGAAAATGTCCAAGTAAACAGAAAACTAACTTCACACCTCTCTCTCTCACTTTGATGAGACACTCTGACTCTGCCCTTGGCTACAGCTTCCTCCCAGAGCGATCTGGAAGAATCTGATTCCACCATATTCCGAGATTCAGTTAGCTGACTTCCGTGGCTCTTCTGGAAGACCTTTGGTTTCACTCCCTAAACACACTGGACTGTGCATTTGTGCATCAGTCTTTAAATTCTTTGGGAATGAACAATGGAGATGGATCTTCCTGCCTTCTCTCCTTGGAGCTGTTGTTCATTCCATCTTTCCAACCAAAGCTTTCCTGACCACTCTAATAAAGATGGTGGCCATGCCCTCTCATGATCTATTCCATTTTCCTTTCTTTCTTCCATGGCACTCGTCCTACCATAAAGTTTTCTTTTTGATTATGTTCACTATTTATTACCTCATGCTAGTTCCATGAGGACAGTCATCTTTATGGGCAAATACAAAGTACCTAAAACAATACCCAAAATATACTGGCACTCAAAAATATTTTTTCAATGAGTGAATGTGAAAATGTCATTAGTGGAGGAAACAGAGTGTTCAAACACAAGAAAAGTCTTTCTATTATTCCATCTTGCTCATTCTATTCTCTATGTTCAGTTTCCTTATGGATATCATCGCCTTTTATTTGTAGTATAAACCACCCATTGCCATAGAATCAATATTTTGAATATAAATTTATTTAAAATAGATTTGTCTCCTACTTTCTTTAAATTCCACAAAGTACCTGGCTGAGGGCTCTCACTTTTAAAATGCTCAGAAAGCTTTTGTCTTCTATTGATGTTAAATTATGCTAAATTTTAATTTTTAGATTTTAAAATTAAATGAGAAAAATGAATTAATCAGTGTTGTGTCAAGGTCCACATAGTTTGGAAGGACTTTATAAAAAGTTGGCTATATATACGTAATCTATACTTTAAAAAATTGAAAGTAGAAATAATAATGACAGTTACCTAGTACTCTTAAGTTGGATCTATTCTAAATATCATGTGCAGATATTTAAGGACATTGCAAATTATTATGGTACCCCAATTCACTGAACACTGTCTGGTATTATTTAACTAAAGATAATGTTGCTTCCTTCAACAAAGTTGGTCCATACAAAAGAATATGGTGCTCTAATAAACCCCACTTCCCACCACCCCCCAAAAAACAAAGGAATAAGTGTCAAAATCAACACAATCTGAATGGAAAGATTGCTGAAAGTCTATGATTATTTTTACTCATAAAATGGCAGTTTCACATGGTTCAGACTAACATCCAGATAAACTATAAAACAATGCAAAATTGAGTAGCACAAATTATACAAAGTGACTTCCATATTTATTGCAACATTTTTTATAGCAGCCCAAGGTATGGAAATAGCCAAAGTGTCCACTGCTTCATAATGGATAAAAAAGTGTACACACACACACACACACACACGAATATTATTCAACCCCCAAAAGAACAACAATATCTTGCCATTTGCCACAACATAGATGAGCCAAGGACATCATGGTAAGTGAAATAAGCCAGACAAAGAAAGAAAACTATTATATGATCTCTCTTAAATATGGGATCTAAAAGAGAAATCAAATGTACAGAGGTAGGGAAAAAGAGCACTAATTACCAGGGGCAGGAGCAGAATGACACAAAGAGGAGATAGGATATGTAAGTCAGAGGACACAAAATAGCAGATATGGAAGAGGAACAAATCTAGAGATCAAATATGCAATATGAAAACCAATAGGTAATAGGGCTGTACTGTTAAAAATAACAAATCACATTGTTCCCCCAAATGCAAACAATTATTATTTTTAAAGCAAAAATATTAATGATTAAAATCTAAAATGTGGTAGATCACATAATTGAATATTATTTGACAATAAAAATAATGAAGTTCTGATACATTCTACAACATAAATGAACCTCAAGAACATAATAAATTGAAAGGAACCAGTTATTTTAAAAAACCCATATATTATATCATTCAATTAATATGAAATGCCTAGAATAGATAAATCCATAGAAAACAGAAAGTATATTACTGGTCATCAGAGGCTGGGGCAGAAGGAATCGAGAGTGCCTCTTACTAGGTGGGTTTTTTTTTTGTGTGTGTGTGTGGGGGGGATGATGATACTGTTCTAAAACTAGACAGTGGTGATGTTTGCTCAATTCTGAATACACTAAAAGTCACTGAACTGTACACACTTATATGGGTGACTTCCATGTCACATGAAATATATCTTCATGAAATTTAAAATTAAAATAACAAACTAGTAAACACTGTAGTCTCTAAACAGCAAGTCTTGGAATTCTGTGGCTACTAATTAAAATATGACAAGTTTCAAACTCAATCTGTGACTACTTCCTGATTACTACCAATTCTTAGAAGCATGGTTCCAAAGGCTGTTGATTTAAGGCCATGAGGCTCTGATTCATTTGAGGATCTGCAAATCAACAATACACTTTTTTTTTTTTTTTTTAGCAGTTGGTCTCCAGATCTCAATAATTTAAATAAGTGTTCACATGAGAGAATGGATTAGCATGATTTCCTCAGTGAAAGACAGGCCCTAGAGGATGTCTGATTTATGTGATCAAGAATGGTCAGGGGTTAAAAGACTGTCATTAAACACACACACACAAAATTTACATAAATCACTCACATGGTTTTATTAACAAACTATACAAATTATTAACTCCACAGCTGAGTTACCAGTTATATATATTAAGATAACCAATAGGTTGAGAAACTTATGTAGAAGAGTTTGATTTAAATAAGAGGGGAAATTTTCCAACAAAAATAGAATCCCAAATCACTCCCATCTTGTCCCAAATTCTCTTTGTTGCAATTGGAGATAGGCTACATTCATTAGCACTGTGCATTCACTCTTGTTTACTTTTCAAGATATATGCCATGAGATGGACTATTTACCTTGTTAATGCTTGAAAAGAGATTGATATTGTTTGTCCTCCAAGTCCTATAATTATTTGCCTTACTTTATATTTGTTTTAATCCTCTCATACACAGATAACCTTGTGGGAAATATTTTAAACCAAAATATTCAGTCATCTTGACTGAACTTAGATGAAGAATGAATCAGAAAGAAAGTATATTTATAAAGAAGCAAAGAGCAAACTGACATATGGGTCACTCATGGTCATGTTACATCTTCACCGTGATTTCTATTAGACTTGGTCTGCAGTGGGAAGGAAGAATTTATTCTAAGCAAGTACAGTGAAGATTAAGATAAAATAACTTGACCACTTTCCTATTGCTCCTGAATCAGGCTTTAATCCTTTTGCATCATCATGATAGGAGTTTGGCTTTGCAATTCCATTTTAAATCTTAGTGTGATGATTTTCTCTAAAAACCATTATATATTTATTTGCATGTAAGTATAAAATATATTCCAAATTATTTTGGATTATTCACTTTATCTATCTATCCATCTATCTATCTATCTATCTATCTATTTAATATTTGGCAATGGTACTGAGGATTGGACCCAGGACTTCATAAATGCTAGGTAAATGCTCTACCTCTGAGTTAAATCCCCAGTCCTTTTTTTTGGGGGGGTAGGGTGGGGTTATACTGGAGATTGAACTCAGGGACACTAAACCACTGAGCCACATCCCAGCCCTATTTTGTATTTTATTTAGACAGGATTTCACTGAGTTGCTTGGCGCCTCACTTTTGCTGAGACTGGCTTTGAACGTTATTCTCCTGTCTCAGCATCCGGAGCTGTTGGGAATCCCCAGTCCTTTTTATTTTTTATTTTGAAACAGGGTCCTGCTAAGTTGCCTACGCTGGCCTCAAACTTGTGATTCTCTAGCATCAGCCTCCCAAGTAGCTGGGATTATAGACTTGTGTCAAGTTGTCAGGCTGATTATACTTTGCAAATATTCACATTTCACAGTAAATTTTTGCACAAGAAATTTTAGAAATAATTTTCTCTTTTTATTTTTTATTGCAATTGTATTTATTGTATTTTTATTTCACTTATCAAGGGGAAGTTAATAGGATGATGTAAATAGCAAGACAGAGAGAGAATGAGAGAGGTTTTTCTTACTGTCAGTTCTCAAATTCTGACAGCAATTTAGTGAAATAGCTAGCTTAAAAGCTATATTTTTCTAAGCCATTACCCTCTAGGCTAAGGAAATGGATGTACCCAAAGTTGTATTCTGCTGAGACACTTTTACCAAAGTTCTTTTTTAAAACTCCTTTAAAAAAAAAAGTCACGTGAACCATAATAATTAAAATAATTGTTACTTCAATTCATCAAGTCATAATCTCATTATACATTAAGAACTATGTTGGGAATAAAATGCTTTTCAGAGGCTGAAAAGAAAATGATAATGGTAGAATAACTGGAACTCACATATACCTGGTGGGAATGTAAATTACTACAATCCCTTTTTAAAATTGTTGCTATGTCTAGTAAAGCTAAATGCATGTCTACTTTATGACCCAGTAACTCTACTTCTAGGTAGAAATGAGTACCTACTTGCTTATACACAAACTTACAAACATACTGTCAGTAGCCTAATCATAACAGGATAAAATTGGAAACCACCAAAATTCTCATCAATAGATTGTGGTACATTCATCTAATGGATTACTACATATACAAAAAGAAAAGGAAACAATTACTATTACATACAACTGCATAGATGAATCTCACAGGCATAATGTTAGTGAAAAAAATAGATATAAAAGAGGACATTGTATATTAATCCATTTATATGACATTCAAGGACAGACAAAACAAATACTTAGAGACAGAAGTCAGAATGGTGTTTACCTTTGTGGGAGCAGGAAGATATATTGACCTGGAAGAATTACCATGTCTTCTTGACCTGGGTGGTAGTGACTTGGGGGGGATGGCAGGGAATCAGAAAATGTGCACCCTACTAACCTATCTTATGCCTCAACTCTAAAAATAACTATAATAAATATTATGGTGTCTTTGGTACATGAACTTTTTTTTTCACAGCAAGTTTTAGAATTTGTAGTGAATGTTACACACAAGGGTTTTGGTCTAAGCAGATATTTTGCAGATATTTTAAACATGCCATGTAACCACAGCAGCATAAATGAAGACAATATGATGATTCTTTATATGTTAAATAAACCAATTGTAAAGGAACATTTTCCTTGGTGGGAAGAGGATATTTTACATTGGCTTTTAATAAATGCAACTCTGAAAAACAACAAGAACAAGTATAATATGTATTTTAGAAACATTTCAACAAATTAAACTGTCTGTCTTGTAGCAACTCTTATTGAACTACTATTTTGGCAAAAGAATGGACAGTTAAGGTGCTTTCAACATTGCTAATTTCATAAGAAACCTTTGTCTTTCAATGCTCACTGTAATAACTAGTATATTTTAGGATTCATCCTCTCTTCCAATCCAAAGCTTATACTTCCTCTCTGTTTCATTTAAATTCTGCCTGTTTCATAATGGCTTCCAAAATTTTCACAGTACATACTACCACAAAACTCTTAACATTCTCAGGATCCCATGATAGCAAAGAGAGAGAGAGAGAGAGAGAGAGAGAGAGAGAGAGAGAAGAAAAATCACCATGATACTACAATGTATTGTTATATGTGGCTTTGGACTGGTTTTCAGATTTTTAAATTCAGTTGTTTAATGTAATATTGGCTGATCAAAAAAGCTTGGGATGTGATTCTGTTAAAAATGACTAAATAGCCAGGTGCAGTGGCACACACATCTAATCCCAGTGGCTTGGGAGGCTGAGGCAGGAGGATAACAAGTTCAAAGCCAGCCTCAGCAAAAGCGGGGTGCTAAGCAACTCATTGAAACCCCGTCTCTAAATAAAATACAAAATAGGGCTGGGTGGCTCAGTGGTTGAGCACACTGAGTTCAATACCTGGTACCAAAAAAAAAAAAAAAAAAAAAGACTAAATACCTATAATGTGCCAACCCTTTTATGCATGCTATTTTACTCAACAAAATTCTGAGTTGTATACCTGTATTTTACAATTAAGGAAATAGGCCCAATTAGATTTAGTAATGTGCCCAAGGACATACAGCTGGTAAGTGGTAGAGGAGAAATCCACTCCCTAGACTTCTGAGCCAATTAATTTGTAATTCAGCCTAACATTTATAAAGTATAAGAAGAGAAAGAGATAAATTAAACATAAAACTAAGAATTTTTCATTTACACCGGTAACATATCAGAAGAGGAAGAGAGAAATTAAACATAGAATTAAGAATTTCCATTTTAAGACAGACTACATATTACATAAGTAGGCTGTGCATAAAAGACATAAGGCTAGAATTTAGATTTTTACTTTCAGAATAATTTCAGATTCTATCAGTTCATACTTAAATAATATACATATGAACTTAAGTATTCCTATAGTTGAGAAAGACATCATAATTTTGCTTTCAACCTTTCTGGCCTATTCAGAAAATACAGAGTCATGTGGGTAAGAAGTATGCTTGTCTTGTTTTAAAGAACTTCATTATTTGATAATTTGAACTTGGATATTTGTTTTTAAACATATTGTTGAAATCATTCCATATCTTAGAAGTATAGATGATGATAATAATAAAGTACACGTTATAATAAAATCAAGTTTAAAATCATCAGATGTCATAGGGAATCTCAAGTGTTACATCAGAAAATATTGTATCAAAATCATATTATATAGTCTATGCCTGTATACCTTAAAAATGTTTCATAGTTACATTTGGGTGTGGGACACTTTTCTTCCAAAAATCTATATTTTTCTCTTCATTAAGTCTTGTCTCAAATTTTTCCTTCTTCATGAGGCTTCACCAAACCATCCTATCTAATATTGCAATTTGTAATTTCAACTCCCAATTTCTTTTATCCTATTTTGCATTATACTGTTCACTTTCTCACATACTACATAACTTACTTGTTATGCTAATTTTTATTGTCTCTCCTTATTCACCTGCAAACTTCATGAATTCATAACTTTTTGACTATTTCATTCACTAATAAGCTCCAAATATGTGGAAATGGGACTGGTATACAACTGGTACACAATATTCAATAACCATTAATTAATACATGCATAAGTGATTGAAATCAAAACAATAAAACATATTAAAAAAACCATAATTTCCTCCCCCAAAGTTTTAACTCTGAGCCCAGAGATCACAAGACAAACGAGGTATAAGTATTTCTTTTAGTTTGAGTCTCGGATATAAGTCCCAGGTTTTCATCTTTGGCATAGATAGCCATTTTGAGTATATTACCCTTTACTTCAGGTTTTTAAAATATTTATTTAATAATATAAAAATTCTTCTGGCACTTCTTCTTATCTGCTTGTGAATTCTTAGTTATGACTTGCAAATTTATCTCCATCTCTTAGGGACCTAAAAGTTGATATAAATGGTTTCTTCACTATTGGCTGTACAAGTCTATAGATAGGCCATATTTGCAGGAGAAATGGGCAAGCCATGAAGGAAAATTAGTGTGGAAAAATTTTTTACTAAACAAAATTTTCATGTAGTAGTCAGTCAAGCACAATCTTCTTCATGAGTCATGAATTTCTTGGCTGATCTTCCTAGACTCAGGAAATGAACCTTCATTTTATCAAATGCCTACATGAGTGGGGCCATTACACTTTATAGGAAGACTGTGTGAGCAAAAGCTCAAATGCTACCAAATCAAATGCTACACTGCATGACATTAGATATAAATTTCTGATTTCTTTTTGAAAACTGGTCAAAGGAGTTATCCTGTGTAGTCTTTTCTGAGCTTTAAAAGTACATTTATCTCAATATTCAAAACTCCCATTATTCCTTCAATCCTCAGCAACAAAGATCTGGAGAGGAGGAATACTGGAGAAGTCAGCTGGTGCATTCCATTTGAATGAGGTCCTGCATAACAGTCAAATTACCAGATCACTCTGAGAAGGTTTCAATTCTGCAAGATCATATAGCATTTTCTTTCATTCTTTGATATTTCCAATTCAAATAATAAACTCCCTGTTTTGAAGGTTTAATAAGTGCCATATCATGTATAGAATGATTTCTGAAGATGTGTCTGTTATTTCATGAATAGCTCAAATCCATGCCCCAAAATGTATGAAATCCATGTTTATTCTCTCTGTTTATGGGACAAGGTATTAAGGTGATGGCCACTAAGAATTAAATGTTAATTCTTAGTCCCTCTCTCACTTCTTCCTGTAGTCCTTATATCAGGGTTACATCAGAGGTAAGGAGAGACATAACTGCCTACAAAGGTATTTATAGATATTTTCCATGAAACATAATTACAACACAATTTGAATACATCCAATGGTACATCTAAAAATGCATTAAAGCTCCTAATTCTCATATATTGAAACCAAAGAATATAGATGATAATAAGTATCAAATTCTTTGCTTGTTCAAGAAAAAAGAGGAACTAGAATAGTAAGTGGGAATAGTTTATTTCTATTAAAATTTCATTTCTTGCCTTATCATCAGATTTCTAAGCTACAAAAGATTTTAGGTAAAAGATATTCTGGTTTTTAAATAAAAAAATACTATACATTGTCTAGCTGTATATGAATATTCCTTCAACAGTATCTTCAAATTGATTAGAAAGTCAAAATATGAACTTAGATTATATTTACACTACCATTTTCCATAGTTTTGTGACTTCTTTTTTCATTTTGCTTCTAATAGCAAATATGTAATTAAAGAAATAAGAGTGTTTCATTTAACACATAAAAGTTTCCCTGGGACATGAAAAAAAAAAGAGTGTTTCATTTAATATTTTTTTAAGTCAAAGATTTTTTTCTAGTTTTCCATATATTTTGATTTATATTTCACATAGATTGCAAAAATAGCCATTGTAAAAATCTGAGCTAATGGTTCTGTTTGGGAGAGAAATTTCCACATCCCCAAGGACTACTAACATTTTTTCTTAAATTGCTATACTCTTGTGGTTTGTTTGTCTCTTTTCCTCGCCTTCCCATTCTCTTTCCAACTCTTCTTTTTACCCCAAAGTCTTGAGGATCATGGGCAGAAAACCAGGAAAATATTTAAGGGATCATTTAGAAACACTTTCATTGATACTGGTCTTTGGTTTCATGATACTTGAGAGCAAAAAATGCATGTGTTTCACATTCTTTTTCTTATAATAACTGATAGGTTCTTAGGTTTTTGTGTGTGTTTATTTTTGCTATACTGAGGATTGAACCCAAGGGCACTTTATCACTGAGCCACACTCCCCAGCCCCTTTATTTTTTATTTTGAGACAGGGTCTTGCCAAGTTGCTCAAGGCCTCACTAAATCACTGAGGAGGGCCTTGAAATTGCAATCCTCCTGCCTCTGCCCCCCAAACAGCAGGGATTATAGGCATGCCCAACACTGATATATATATATTTTACATAGGTACACAATAAATAATGTTAATTTGCTTTGTGGATGTTGAGTAGAAAAATTGAATAAAAATGGGGAGAAAATGTTTTATGGTAGACATTATATATAGTATTTTAGCATTGTATTTATTTACTTTTAAACTAGAAGAACAAAAGAAATAAAGGGAATCAAATATTCAATTTACAGTTACTTTCTGTTGCAACACCTAAGAGCACACAGACGGCATATTAGAAAATAGCCAGAGATGCCTCAATGACAGATTTTTCTAGAGGGCAAAGGCACCTTATAATCTTGTTATAATTTCTTATTTTAATTTTGGGTTTCTCAATAATGTGTAAGATTGATTGATTGGCTGATGAGAGTAGAGGACATGAAGCCCGAATTAAGAAATGCACAAAGAATGTACAAAGAGAAATCTTGAGGAACTGACACTCATGACATTCAGTTCAAAGGCAAGAGCAATGAAAAAGAAACTATTCTATGACAGAGAAAACTGGAAAAAGGGTGGGGTTAATGAGGGTGATAAAATAGCACAGAACGCTATGTATACTCTCTGAGCATCACTTGAGAAAAGGAAGTGAATGAAAACTGACAGTGTATGTTAGGAGAGTCAAGACACTCAGATCAAAAGGAAAAGCAAGAATGAGGGAGATTTGTACAGAAGAGTTGCAGGCTTAAGAGCGTTGGAAGCAAATACGGTTTCATTTATAAACCAGTGAGCCAGTCAGACAGGTGAAGCAGGCTGAGGCACTTGAAAGATCGGATTCAGTGGCTGGAATTACCAAATGCCCAGCTGGGTCTGAATGAGAGTGGTTTTAAACAGGGACATTGTTCTAAAGAAATCTTAGATTTCACAATGCCCTCCAATACAGCCTTATAAATTCTGTACAGGATCAATATTCACCCACCACCTGCCATTAGCATTACTCCAGAACTTGCTGGATACAGCAAATCCTTGACAGGGAATATTTTAATCTGGATGCTTGGCTCTCTACTTGGGACTCACATGTATTGAAGATATGTAAATGAGTTCTGTCCAGTCTCATCAACAGCATAAATTAAGTGCATCCTATCTCGAAGATTATCTTGGAAACAGAGAATGTCACCCTCAATATGCCTAAGGCCTGGGCATGCACAACCAGAAGGTGCCAAAGAAGGGAGACTGAAAAACAGACACAAAGTATTTCATTACTATTGACTGGCTGGTTGTAGTCTTTAGGTTAAATGCTTGGTTGCTTATGTTTAAAAAATAAATAAATAAAACTTTGCTTAGAATAATTTTCTTTTCAGATGTCTGTGCACTAGTTAAGAGATTCAAAAGTAGCTTTTTGATCCAGACACCCTGATGCTAATACTGCTCACAGACAAATAACAGGAGAAAACAATCTTTAATTGTGACCTTTGAATTGAGTGCATATTGCATTAAGAAATAATGCTCTCTAACAAAGGACTCATGTTTTAAACTACTGAAGATGGATTTGTGACTTTCTATCACACTTTCTTAGTAATGTAGGCTGGTTAACAAAAAGCTAATGGCTCCAGAGAGCCAGTTCACAAATCGGTATGCCAAATGTGAGTGAAAGAAAAACAACTTTGAGTTAGAAA
Source organism: Spermophilus citellus (assembly GCF_964194105.1). Lineage (NCBI taxonomy): Eukaryota > Metazoa > Chordata > Mammalia > Rodentia > Sciuridae > Spermophilus > Spermophilus citellus. The sequence goes on along the minus strand of NC_138192.1, from coordinate 109,968,596 downwards.
GTACCTATGACTCATATTTTTAAGAACATATAAATCATAGCTACAAATAATTCATTAGCAGGAATTCAGATATGTCATTCCATAGTGTAATTGAAAGACATTTCCCATTGAGTTTTCAATTCCTCCCAATATCTGTTATCTGGCCAGCTTAAAGCACCATCAATGAAGAAGGGTTTTTAAAGTCCAGATTTAAAAGCAGACTTAACAGTGAGAGTATTCACAAGACCTGATCGCTAGGGAATGAGCCACACAGCAAACATGTATGAAGTGGTTGAACTTGGTGTTTATGGTGGTCAGAGCTAAAGACAATCAGATACCCACAGCAAGGAGCATAGATACAAGTCAGATGTTGTTGGAGAAGTCCTGGAGTCCTGTGCAGTTGTTGGTTTGAACTAGGGGACTCCACAGCCATAGTGAGTGGAATGGCATCTCTATCAGGAAGAGATACATACATCAAGCAAACTGATGGGGCCTTGTAGGGGAGAAGAATGCAGAGAACTCAGAGGCGAAAGGAAAACAGTTAAAATAACATGAAGTCAGAAAAGTGACTTAACCTGAGGATGATGTGCCCCCCAAAAAATGAGGATTAGAAGGAGCTCAATTCTTTGCACCTGTGTTTCAAAACAACAAAGATGTCAGCAGGTGAGGAGGTAAGACCATGCCATCACTTACCCAGCATCCTCTATGGGGAAAACACTGTGATTGTAACCCATAGCTATGGCTCACGTATTATTTCTGGATTGCATAGAGTTGGGCTAAAATCAGGATTCAGGAATCTATGCATTTTTTAACCAGCCCAGGTAATTCTGGTGCCACTGGAATTACTGTAATTCATGGAATATAGTTTTAAAAACAAGATAACCGGATACATTTTTTTTCCTCACCATATGCAAAGGTATTTGTCTCTTGTGCAAATCAAACCAACACGTTCCAAAATATGGAGTGTAGAGATCAAACGAAGTGTGAATATGAATTTGTACAAAGCATAGTGAATTAAATCAGAACGAACTAATGATAAATTACATCAATGTCTTCTACTCTGAAAGATTAAAATTAGAAATTCATTTTTAAAGGACATGATATTTTATGCTTTCCCCTTATCTTTTCTATTAATTTTCCCTTTCTTATTATCTCATTTTTATTAGCTGCAATCAGTAATAACAGGTAAAATCCAGGAAAAAGAAATGCTCTAATTAAGGACATTTTTAGATGACCTGACCTTCATTTCCTATTGACTATTAAAAGACAAATGATAATACAAAGAAGATTTCAAAGCTATATTCATGACGTGTACTTTAAATAGAGTCTATAAATGTTGCCCACACAGTTATGTTGCCTTCCCCATCCAGGGTCACCATATTTCCATCATTTAAGGCGAGATTACTACTGGATGCTTGTTAACAGGTAGTCACAGAAAAGGATGTATTCTTTCAATAGCAAAGCAACCATAAGGTGACCATGACACCTGTTGTGTCAGATTAAAATGCAACATTTCTTTAGCTTTCACAGACTTTTATCATGGTGGAGGAACAAACCCTCTGTCGGGACCAGAGGCAGCACAGCCAGCACATGCAAGGGGAGATGTCCTGATGAACGCTTTCTTACTTGGTGTGTATAGCTTGGGAATGGCTTTGGAAACTGGGAAATTCCAGGCACACATCTGATTTAGTTTGAAAGAGCCAGAGAAATTGAGCCAGAGAACTATTTCAAGGAAAGAGAGCAAGGTGATGGCCACAGGGGTGTCCTTAATCCTAATTCAGATTCTGATGATTTCTAAAGGAGGGCTATTCTCAGGGATCTCAATCAATAATAACATGAAATTGAACAGCTTCTTACTAAAGACTAGATATTTTTTTTAAAGCCTTTACTTATAGGTACTCATTTTAAACCTTACATCAAATTTGGGAGGGAGTTACTATTATTTTCTCCATGTCATAGATGAGGAAAGCAGGACACAGGTCGATTAAACTGCTGAATATGAACTCGGTTAATATGCTTTTAAACTACGAGTATGTATTTAAAACTGAAGATTGTTCTACTACTCTGTACTCTGATATGGTCTATATGTAATCCAGGCTGTTCCTATAATAGGGAAATGGTCAAAGACTTTGCAGAGGATTATGTTTGTCACTTCAGTCCTCCAGCTGTACACTGTGAAGGCAGGTCCATGACATGAATAATCTGGCACCCAGGGACTAAAGGAATATCCAAAAACAGTTTGGGTAACTTGGTCTTTCAATTCTCTGAAATTTGTGGATAACTGACATTAATGATTCAATTTTTAAAAATTATCCCTAATTTTTGCCGGGCGTGGTGGTGCGCACCTGTAATCCCAGTGGCTTAGGGGGTTTAGGCAGGAGGATCGAAAGTTCAAAGCCAGCCTCAGCAAAAGCAAGGTGCTAAGCAACTCAGTGAGATCCTATCTCTAAACAAAATACAAAATAGGGCTGGGGATGTGGCTCCGTGGACAAGTGCCCCTGAGTTCTATTCTCAGTACAAAAAAAAAAAAAAATTGTTCCTAATTTTTAAAAGCTGCTATAATTTTCAGGTTAGTGGGATCTAGGAATAAAACCCTATGTTTTGGTAACTGATCTGGTTGGAAATCACTGTTGGTTTTTTTTTAAATTGTTTTTCAGCTGGAGACAGACACTTCCCAGTGTATAGGTGGCTTTGTGATTTGTGCTCCAGGTAAAAGGGGAAAATGATATTTTATTATATTAAATTACACAATGCTCAGGGGACATAAATAAATTATTGATAGATAGAAACTTGGGCATTAGGATAATCCCAAAACACAAAATTTACACAATATTCACCTATGTGTTCATGTTTGCTTTACAGAGAGCCACAAAATTCTTTAAAAATATTTTACTTCTAGGCTGGGGATGTGGCTCAAGCAGTAGCGTGCTTGCCTGGCATGCACAGGGCGATGGGTTCGATCCTCAGCACCACATAAAAATAAAAATAAAGATGTTATGTGCACCGAAAACTAAAAAATAAATATTAAAAAAAATTATCTCTCTCTCTCTCAAAAAAAATATTATACTTCTAAGGAAGTAAGTTGAGTCAAACAATAACAAAAATAAAGTTATAAATATAGTTTGAATATGAAGTCATATTTAATCTATTTGTTGCTTGGATTCCAGCCCTACTACACTGTGGTTCTGGGGATCAAACCCCAGGTCTGGCATATTCTAGGCAAGTGATCAACTACTGAGGTATATCCTCAGCCATGGGTTATTTAAAAATTTTTAACTATTAAAAAGAAATGACAATATTTTCTTAACATTTCTGTTTTGCACACGTACAAATAAACTAAGAGCTTGCTGAGTGCTTAGTACTGGCATACAGTATTGTTTTAGTCAGTTTTTTCACTGCTGTGACTAAAAGATCTGTCCGGAACAATTTTAGGAAAGAAAAGTTTACTTGAGGGCTCACAATTTCAGAGGTCTTAGTCGAGGTGAGGCAGAACATTATGGCAGAAGAGAGTGGCAGAGGGAAGCAGCTCACAAGATGATCAGGAAGTGGAGAGAGACTCCACTCTCCAGAAACAAAATATATACCCTATAGCCCCGCCCCCATTGAACCACTTCCTCCAGCCACACCCCACCACTTCAGTTACCACTCAGTTAATCCTATCAGGGGATAAATTCTCTCATTGGGTTAAGACTCTTACAACCCAATAATTTCTCCTCTAAACCTTCTTGTATTGTCTTACACATGAGCTTTTGGGGGACACCACATCTAAACCATAACAAATATATTTAAGCACTTTACTAATATTAATAGTATCTTACAAGGAAGTTTGTATTATTATCCCCAATATAAGTTGAGACAGAGAAGTTAGATAACTTCCCCAAGTAAATCAGAGTCTCATGACCCAGACAATCTGACCTGAGCTTTCTCTTGAGTCTAAATTTTTCTACATGTACATTGAATTCCTGTGAGCACAGCCCCTTCTGTTTTGTATTAAAAAATGAGAAACTCCTGAAACAGCTAAAAAGAGTTCTTTCTACCAAACTTGATCACCGTCCTTGCCTGGCACAGCCACCAGCACACACACAGGCATTTGACATTCCTCACGTGAATCTGATACAAAGCCCCAAATAGAAAAATAACTGACATTCCAATGTAGACCATACGATTATGAGTCCTTCGTTCCTTCCTAATTTTAGCCTGGCTTCATATGAAAATAGGACTTGTAAAACAATTGCCTCTGTGGGTATCTTTGCTCCATCCTCATTCCCAACTTTTTATTCCCATAGTTAGAGGAATGGTCCTGGCACAGTTCAAATGATAAAACTGCTCTTTCTGGATATTTTCGAAATTCTGCTTTTCCTCCCTATGACTAATGAGATGCTAAGCATCACCTGTTTGCCCATCTCTCTCCCATGACCAATGTATCAGAACCTATTGTCTCATTGGGGAATATTATTAAGACAAAGTTTTCATTAGAGAGTATGAAGTGATGCAGCATAAGCAGGAAGGCCTGGAAATGAAGCCAAATGACATTTATAGTGTAAGTTAAAAATGAAATTATAGACAACAGCCATGTTTTTTTTATTTGTAATAAAATCACAGGAAGAAAACCTGCACAAAAATCCACTTGCCCACAAAGAAATCCAAGACTGTTCTGCATGAATTTTTTTTAAGTGTGACATAGGTGCTGCATCCACCAAGAAAAATAATGCAAGTTATATATTTTTAATTTAAAAAAACCCTCAAATTCTCAAAATGGCACTTTTCTTTTAGAACCTACTAAATAATATGAGCAAGGATATCAGAAGAAATGTATGTTCCATCCATCATCAGATAAATATCCAGTCTTTTAAAAGGATTATAATCTGTACAGAAAATATGACACTTTATTCTTTACTCTCTGAGGTTTAAATATCAAAGCAGCCTGCAGAAGGGTGTGAATACGGCTCCCAGCCTTTCCCTTCGTTCTGGCCAACGTCTTAGAGTCATAAGACTGGGATTCACATTGTATCGGACAAAGCCGGCTTATTTCTCTTCTTATTTCTCTTCATCCCAAGTCTCCTCCTCACTCTCTAAACACAGGGAAGCCCATGCTGGTGCTGCTATCTAACATTGTTCCACATAAGCCATAAGCCGGGTGCTTGTCTGGTGACAATAATAGCAGTCGTGACAGCGTGGCACTTCACATATTACCAGTACTCTCACACTAATGACTTCACTTTGTATTAGAAGCTGTGATGCCCCAGTCTTGGTTTCTAAATACCATGCATCACCAAAAGGAACCAGACTCCTTGGGACTGTTAAAGAACAAAGAGTCTCTGAACATCTTGTTTTGCCAGGGCAGGGAAGTATTGATGGACTAATGGGGCTGGTCTTGAAATAATTTGGCCATTAAATAAAATAATGAAGGTGTTAATTTATAAGACATTGAATAAAAGACAATCCATGAGTTTACAGTGATACTTTAACAGATGGGGTGGGGGTCCCTTAAAAAGCAGAGGAGAGGCAGGAAAATGTTCTTTAGAGAAGAATGGTATTTAATTGGAATGATAATTTGTCTTAAAATAACCACCATTGCAGGGCTGGGGATATAGCTCAGTTGGTAGAGTGCTTGCCTTGCATGCACAAGATGCTGAGTTCAGTCCCCAGCATAACAAGAAAATTAAACAAACAAACAAACAAAAGCCCACCACTGCATTCCCCAGTATAGTAATGGATTTAGATAAGAATCATCATTGGATGTTAAAAGTATCAGATGAAGGTTGTTGAAAAAGAGGTCATTTCCATGGTCTCAACGTGTAACCCACAGATCCCTTCTCCATTATGGAGATAGAAAGTTACTTTTCCCAATTACTTGTTTGGAAGTCCTTAATATCATCTATGTGGGTTTTTTTCTCCCATAATTTATATTTTGGATTTAATCCTAAAGAAGCAAATAGAAAGTTCCATAAGGTGGGACATTCTACAAAACATCTAGCCTTTGAATTTTTGGAAAAATCAATGTCACAAAAAAAAAAAAAAAAGAAGAAGAAGAAGAAGAAGAAAGAAAGAAAAGAAAAAATATAGGGACACTGTGCTAGGATAAAAGAAATTTTAAAAACATGGTAACCTTGATTTGTTCTTGGATTAAATTTTTAAAAATATATCAATAAAGACATCTTGGGAATAATTAGAGAAATTTGTGAGTTATATATTAGATAATATTATTGAATAAATGTTAAATGTTTTGGTTTTGATAATGTTATTTTGGTAATGAGAACATCTTGTTTTTTAAAGATAAGATGAAGTGTTCAGAGTTGTGGTGTGATGTAATATACTTGCAAAAAGATTCAGAAGAAAAATGAAATGAGTATGTGTGCATAAATATATTGTGCATGTACACAGGTGGAGGGTGGTGTATTGGCTTGCAATTAGTGCATATTTTTCGTCCCTGTATTTCTCTGTAAGCAGGAGAGGAGAGAGTAGCTGCACTTACTAGGAGCCAGACACTGAGCTAAGCATTTTACCATGTAATACTTAAAAAATCAAAGCAGCAGGAACTATTACTATATTCATTTCACAGGTAATGAAACTGAGGCACAGAAAGTGAATGGACTTGCCCAAGGTAACAACTAATAAATGGCAGGACCACAAGTCATCAAAAGAATGCTGAAAACAGTGTTTTCTTTCCAATTTTAATGTTAAGCATTAAGTTCAGCTTCTCCAGAACCAACACCATTAGTAGGGCAGTCAGAACACAACTTCTAGACTCTGCCAGGCCAGTTACAGACTGCAGAAATTTAGTAGTGACTAAATTTTGCAATTTATTTTGAGAAAAGGACAGGAGTGGATTACCAGCATTCTCCGGCTTTTAAAGAGAAATATTAAATAGCACCTGGGCTTCCTGGCTAGTCCAAAGAAATCTATTTAACTTATAAACTGTTTGAATCAGTACAAATTAGAGGGAGATTTGTACTATGGAGGGAGAGTGGTAGCACTCTGCCTGGAACAATCTCTCAGTGTATAAATGAAGAAATAAAAGAAGGAGACTCAAGTGGTGGAGACAGGAAGCTGAGTGTTTGTTTTGACTCCTTTGTGTCAAAAACTTATCAAAAAAAAAAAAAAAGAATTGGAAAAGAAAAATAAAAGTGATTATTCATCCATAAAAAAAAAAAAAAAAAAAAAACTTATCGGAAAAGCTTCTTCATTACTTAAAGACTAGGACTTTCCTTGCCATTTTGTATATTCTCAGTGCTAATTTACCTTACCTCCAGCCCACTCACAAACCTCAGGAAAGAATCCCATTCAGGTTTGTCCATCCTTCCAGAATTTTTCAGAGTACAAAGTTAGGCTGCTCACAGCCTCCCTTAAAACCACCACTCCCTGCCCCCAGCAGATTTTACCCAGGATGTTGAAAAAATAAACAAGTGACTGAAGTGAATGGATGTTTACTAGCATCTTCACTTTCTCAGTAGGCATGCATTTTGTAAGTGAAATAAATCCTTGTTTAGGAGATGAACTCTACATGTGGCCAAATGGAGGGTTGACTTTGGAAGGGGCAGAATTAGAGCAGGGATTCTTCCTGGAGACAATCTAGCTGCTACAGGCTGTAGCCTGAGCCCAGCCAGGGGCTGGTGGGAGGGTTTAGATTCAAATATCCCACATACTAAAGACCAGAGATGGGTATTAAGAGTTGGAGCCAAAAGGTCATCTCCAGGGAGAAACTGTTTGTCCATGTCTGTGTTCTCAGACATTTCCATTGTGAAAGAGGCACCTTGAAGCTGTTACCTGGGCACACCCATCTGACCCTGGTCCTTGGTATATGTGCTGATCTGGGGCTCCCACCCACTCCCCAGAGCCAGCTGTGTGCATTGCTTCCCAATACTGTCCTCCATAATGGCAGCTTGAAATTGGTCACAGGGAGAGTTTTAATATACAAAAACATTAGAAGAACCAGTTTACTTACATACCCTGAGTGCTCAAAAGTTTGAAACTCTTCCTTCTTTCTATGTCATACCCTCCCTCCCCACTCACTTCCTCCCTTCCTTCCTTCCTTCCTTCCTTCCTTCCTTCCTTCCTTCCTTCCTTCCTTCCATTCTAGGGATCAAACTAAGGGGTGCTTTACTACTGAGCTACACCCCCATTTTTACTTTTTTTCTAAAAAGTTTGAGGTAGGACCTCACGTAGTTGCTGAGACTGGCCTGGAACTGGCCATCCTCCCTTGACCTCTAGAGTAACTGGGATTATAGGCATGTACCACTGCATCAAGTACTGTGATACACTTTTTTGTTGTTGTTGTTGGCAGTAACGTCCTAAGTACATCACTTAGGGAAGAGGACTAATTAAATAATGTGGTAGGGAAAGTCCAGATCAGAGTAATAAAGTAACAGGAAAAAAAAAATGACTTAAAGTCACTTACTGGATGCCAGCTGGCAGCTGCTCCAGTAATTGCTACTGTTTACTAAGCCTGTCACTGCTCTTAAGTGGAGGTATTAATCACAGCCAAGATCATCAGGGCAGTCCTTACATCTGGACAGCAGAGTACTGTGGACCAAGCTTTTCCCTGTGTGCTATCTCACCTGCTTATGAGACTCTCACGACAGTGGTGGGTCCAGGAACATTTTCATCCTCATTCATACACTGATAAACCCAATCATTTGGTTGGTGGATGATACAAGACCTAGGTTTCCTAGTTTGCAGTACAAGGCTCTTCTCACAGTATCATATGGACTCTTAAAAATGCTTTTAAGGTCTGGGCTTGTGGCTCAATGATAGAGCACTCACCTCGCATGTGTGAGACCCTGGGTTCGATCCTCAGCACCACATAAAAATAAATGAATAAAATAAAGGTATTGTGTCCAACTACAACTAAAAAAAAAAAATATTATTTTAAAAAATGCTTTTAAAATGGTTCTTAAAACAATATCCTCCAGGTTCATCCATGTCCTCTCAAATGACAGGGCTTCCCTCACTCACTGTGACAGACTCCTATTCCATTGTGTTTGTATACAACATTTTCCTTCTATGTTTTAACTGTTTTGTGACAGCATGAATAGTGGCTTCTCTCAAATGGTGTTTGCTGGATCCTTAAAAATTCTTCAATATGAAAATTAAATAAAATTAATCTTAATTAATTTTAAAAATAAGTATTAAAAAAAGCCACACACATAACAGGTCTTTTTAAAGAAGAGATTATATAGGAAATGTCAGCAATGACAAAGTAGAGACACTGGATTGCTTTCTTTACTCTAAACTCTGATGTCATTAAAAGCATAAATCCAACATTATTTAAATATGTGATGTTCTTGGCACTGTGCTAAGTCTTTCTCTAAACCCGAATGCTTAAAAATAGAAATCAGTGGAATGAATGCAGGAAGTCATTTTAGCAAAAGTTCCAAGTGGCCTGGGAGATGTTTCTGTTTTTAACAGGTTAGGGCTTGACAATTTCACAGTAGACAAGGAACAGTAAAAAGGGCTAAGTCTTTCTGTAATTAAGTCTTATCTTAATATAGTTATTTTTATTTATAAAAGTTCCTATTCTGAATTCACAGTACAGAAAAAAATGAGAATATTTGCTCTCAATAAACACTTGCGCAATTTTTTTTTGCTTTGGCAAAAAAGTCTTGCTTCATGAATCCATAACAGAAATAACTCATTTATCAAAAACTATATTTATTCACTTTGAATCACTTGGTTTTACTGGAAATATGGTACATTAAGTAATGTTTGGTTTGGGGATGTCTTAAATTTAAAACGGTGCTCTGTTATTTGCTAACTGTAAAGTCTTAGGGAAGGTTAAGTAGCCTAGACTTAATAAATCCCTACCACACAATATCATTATGAGGAATAAATAATTTGATGTGTACAAGTAGTGTCACATTATATGCACTCTCAATAGTTTGTCCTCTTTCTTTCTCATTTGGTGACACTTCTCTGGTTTCCCTAGAAAAGGGAACATTTATGACTTCCACAGAGACAGACTTTCAGTACTTGTTCAAACCATGGGTGCTTTTCTCATTAGACTGCTAATCTTTAAAATTTTTACTTAAATTTAAAAAATAAAATCTTAAAAGTAAATAGCATTGGTCATTTTACCTACATTAACTCAGTATATAGTGAAGTTTTCAAACTGCACTCGAATATAGAACAGGGACCCGAGTACTATGCAAGGACATAAGTACACTCAAAAACAATCACTTTTGATTTATTATGAAACTTACCTTAACAAATGAATGCAATGGGCTTTCCAGGGTGAATAATGCAGTATAAAAGGATGAGTTGAAAAGACAATATTTTTCTATGCTACCTTTAAAAGAAATGAAGTGGAAATTTGATAGATGAAATTGGTAGAAGTAATTGATGAAAACAAAGAAGAAGTACACCAGAGGAAGAAGAACACTTGGTAGTGTTCTGCACTTTTTCTTTCTGGGGAGACATGTGAACAGATACCTATGTGCAATCCATTTCTTCCTAACAACAGCCAAGCCCTTCATTTCTGTAGGCTTCAGTATTCCACTAATTTAATAGAATGGATGGTATTTTCTTCTACCTAGCCCTATAACTTTGCACCCAATCAAATCTTCATGGTGGTAGTTGGAATCTGACAACATTGATGTCATTTCTCTTCCCGTCATCTGATTTCTTTTGAACATTACACAGTGTGTACATGTATTGAAACATCACATGTCATTCCATAAATATGGATGGTTTTATGATTTTATGTTTCCAAATTTTTAAAAATCACAAGGAAAAAAAAAGACTTAAATGAGTATGATAGGAGAAGGAACATAAGAAGGCATCATGGTGACCTCCGTGTGACTAGGAGAGCCTTCCTGCGCTAAACTCCCAGACGCAAGCTATGAACAAAACTTAGCGTCCCTTTTGGTGAAACAGAGGTCTGACTAAACTTTGAGAAGTTTTAATTACTTAATTATATAAAATCAAGCAAGAGTACATTATGAGAGCTGTGACAAGTAGGAAGAGTTTCCAAAAATATTTAAGCCATGACAAAACCAGTTCTACTCTGGGTCCTTCGAATATTACAACTGTTATAGTCTTTAATTAACGGCAATAACTAATCTTGATTATTTATTAATCATCTAAAAATGAACTGTTGGCACCATTTCCTGATGAGTCAGCTATATCTAGTTAACTCTGACTTAGAAATTAAGAAACACACCCAGGAGACTTTTTCATATTCATTGTCAATACTTCAGAAGTATTGTTTCAGGTTCAGAGAAAATATCAAGCATGGGAATTAGAACCAGAAGAGCCCATTATTTTTGTGAAAGAATATGCAATGAATTTCTAATTTCTTTAAAGGTTTTTAATTAACTTTTTAAATTAGACTTAATGATACATTTCTAAGACAGCATTTATGACTCTATACTACTATAGAGTAATAATTTAGATTAAATTTTATAAAGCTATACATGTTTTTTTCCTATAATTATAAGCATATGGACTCCCTGCATATCCATTTTTCTATAATATATATATTGCAAACAGTTTCAACATTTTGAGTATGGTTGATGGTCTCAGAGGAAAGGCCAAGATGTTGTTTTTAAACATGGCATTTTAACAAGTATCTTATTCCAACAGCAATTACATTATAAATGTTTCTAATGTAAAATACAGGTTGACTAATCCACCACTATTTTAGTTTGTACCAAAATTGACTCTAATGGAATTAACAAGAGGCTCTTTTCTTTTCTTTTTCTTTTTTTTTCCCTCTAAACCATTGAAAATTCCCTTAAAATAATCTGGAATGACCTACAAACAGACTGCATGTATTATAGGCTCTATGCATTATAATGAATTGGTAATCATTCCATCTTTTGAAGCAGCATAAAGCCCAAGGTAGCTTCTCTACTTAATGCCAATGGGTATAATATGCAATTTAGATGAGTGTGGCTTTGCTCACCATCCATTGTAAAAGATGCATAAACCTGTACTTCCTAGAGGGTCAGAAAGAGAAGCTAAGCAAACTCAAGTTGCTTTTAAAGTGTTTAACAAGGCAGAAACTGGAACGGATATGCCACACACCAATATCCATTACCACAAAGTGATTGCTAAATTTTCTTGTAAAATAGCTCTCAGCTGGCCTATTCAACAGAGTTCCGTTATATAGATGAAAAGGGCATCCAACTTGTGATTGTTGTCATGAAAATAGCAGATAGCAGAATAATATACAGTATCTGTGGGAAAAAAATATATATGCTTCAAGAAGTCTTTTGGACAGATTTAATCTACATCAAGTTCTCTAAAGGTTGAAGAAATGGAAGCTATCTTTTTAAAAAATAGGTTTATTAATATAGTGCACACCTTTTTTTTTTCTCTTGGTACTGGGATTTAAACCCAGAGGTGCTTTACCACTGAGCCAAATCACCAGCACTTTTATTATTAATATAATTTTTTTGTTTTTATATTTTAAATATTTTTTAGCTACACATAGACACAATATCTTTATTTTGTTCATTCATTTTTATGTGGTGCTGAGGATCGAACCCAGTATCTCACATGTGAGAGGCAAGCACTCTGCCACTGAGTCACAACCCCATAAGACATGGTCTCTCTAAGTAGCTTAGGGCCTCAATAAATTGCTGAGGCTGGTTTTGAATTTGCCATCTTTCTGCCTCAGCTTCCTGAATCCCTGGGATTACAGGCATGTGTCACCACAAAAGGAGATAGGGTACTTTTCTAATGATCCCTTAAACATAATTAACACTGGCTTTCAGGAATAATACCAGTTCTAGAGAGGATTTCAAATACTTCATTGATTCACAGAATGGTACATCTTGGGAGGTCGGAAGCCAGCAGAAGTAGGGATTAGAATCTTCTTCTTTGCAGGTAACTGTGTCACCTGTGCATGTCTGTCCTCGTGAACTTTGGCTTTTTCATTGGTCATAGAGACATGTGCAGACACTGTCCAGTGTCTACTCAACAGCCATTTCCCTTGCCCAGTGGGGAAATGACTCAACCCTGGCCAATAAATATAAGAGAAGATGTCCCTGAGAGAGTCTTCCTAAATCAATCAGGAGAACACCTATACCAATCTTTTCTCTTGCCCGGAACAGGCATGCCTGACATTCTTGTGGCCATTTTGTGACTGTGAGGCAAAGATATGAATTTTTTTTTTTTTTTAGGTGCTGGAGTTCTAACACAGGCCTTACATGTGTTAGGCAAGCACTCTACCAAGAACATGATTTCCAAAAAGCAAAACAAACAAACAAACAAACAAAAAACAGACAACATTCTAAAAACAGGCAAAGATATAAAAATGTAAGGACACCAGGTCTCTAATAGCATCAGTGAACAATTGGTCACATTTCTGATGAATATTTCTGACATTTTTCACTGTGTTACTTCTGTGGCATCTGAAGCAGCTTTATCAGGATAAGAGCATAAGCTTTGCTGTTGGTTTAAGAACAATAACAAAAAATGCAGCAAGTGGATAGAAATATTTGGTGAGCAGCAGGGAAAGAATAAACAAACAGAGAGGCCTTTCTAGGCAGGCTGTCTTCTTTAAGGGCCCTTTGAATCCAAGTGAGTTGTGTTTAAATAAAAATACCAAGTTTGAGGAACCGCCCATTTTCCCCATCAGAGCTGAGTGATTTGTTTCCTTGTCTAGCTGCCTTAGGAGTTTTTATTGCAATAATGTATATTTGCTTAAGCTACTCAGGAAATATTTTCCTACTGATGCTTAGATCCTGAAGTCTAATTTAGCGTGGAATGCTGAATAATTTACATGTCCAGATGAACTAAAGTAATCTGAACACTTTGTATCCAGCTAATGCGCACATTCAATTGATTTCTAGTGCTTTATTGAGAAAGCCATTCACTCTATAAAGCTTCGTTATTTGAGTTAAAAAAAAATGGGAAAAAGAGATGCTTTATATTCTTAGTTTTTTTCCATTTAAAGACTGTTGGACAATGAATATCATTTTTTATTAGAAGACTATGATCTAGTATCAAAATTGTGAAAATTCTAGACTTCAAGCCAATTTACAAATTTGTCCTATACATGAAGACACCACATTCAATAATAAACACAAGGCACAGTGGTGACTGACTTTTATTTCAGTCTCACTGTGCTAAATGAATGCTTACACAAATTTCTTATTAATCCCTTACTACATTCTCTTTTTCTTTTGCATGTGTGGTGCAGGGCATGAAACCCAGGGCCTGGCTCTACCATGGAGCTATATCCCCAGCGCTTTTTAGTTTTTGAGACAGGGTCTTGCTAAGTTACTGAGGGTCTTGCTAATTTGTCAGGGTTGACCTTGAAATTTCGATCCTCCGGCCTCAGACTCCCAGGTGGCTGGGCTTGCAAGTGTGCATTACCATGCCTAGCCTGACCTTATTCTTACAAACACTAGAAAGTCAGTGGTTTCTCAATTTGACTGAAGAAAAGGAGGCACAGAGAGGTTAATTAGCATGTTCAAAAACATGTGACAAATGAATGGTACAGCAGAAATCAAAACTCAAGTGATTTGACTTCAGAACCCTAAATATTAATATGAAACACAGAATATTAATTAGCATTTCACTTTTTTCTTTTCTAGATCTTTCTAACTTTAAACTCTGTTAATATTTTAAGTGTTGCTGAAACTACAAAACTGAGTAGAGGATTGGGGATGCAGCTCAGTGGCAGAGCACTTTCAAAATGGACCAGGCTCTGGATTCACCCCCTAGAACTGCAAAAGAAAAAACTAAGTAGCAGGCCATGGCCTGGGGATTTGTACAGTGAGAATGCAAGTAATGTTTCTAATTCAGATGAACGTTTTGTTAGTTTTCTCTTTTGGGGGGCGGGGCATAGAGGTGGATCTGTGTGAAGATTGGGTGGGAAGAAACAGGGTGTCAAAGCCTCCTAAGCTATAGCACAGAGGCCACATCCCCCAAAGTCCTGCTTCTGGGGGTGGGGGGGGGCTCCTCTCTTCGTTTTCACATGGCCCTGTACCAGACAACATGAATGTTTTGAAAAAATGTGAGGCATTTATGCCAGTTCATAATATCAGGAGGCTGAGGCAGGAAGATGACAAGTTGGAGGCCAGCCTCAGCAACTTAGTGAAACCATGTTTCACCAATAAAATAGGGGTGTGGCTCTGTGGTAAAGAACCTCTGGATTTAACCTCCAGTACCACAAAAACAAATAAACAAGTAAGTAAATAAATAAATTTAAAATATAACAAAAAATAAAATATTGCAGCAATTTGGAAAAAAATCAAACAATAACATAAATTTTAGTATAATTTTTTAAAAGCATTTTCACATTTATAGGAGAAAGCCATAGTTATTTTATACAGAAAACAAACTTAGGTTAATAAGATACCAGTAATATGTCTTGACTAATAATGTTACAATACTGTTAGCTGCAATGTTACCAAACAAGATATCACTTAAAAGTAAAATTACCAGCCTCCTGGATTTTCCTAGGACCTGTATGTCTGATGTGAAACCAAACAATGCAGGTTAAAAGTGTATGCCTTTCCAAAGATGGATTTCATTTATAAGAGGATACTACAAAGCAAAATCCATTAAAACCTTAAGACACAGACAGATGGCAAAGTATAAATTAAGATCTGCACAAGATAAGAAACTCACAACTACCTTCACTAATTGGTAGAGCATAAATAACCTAATTTAAATATGTAAAAGAATCCAGTGACTGCCAGATTCCCACCCACCCACCCTAAAAAGAAAACTCTTCTATAGCTAAAATCTCCTAAAACATTAGCAGTAGTGTTTTCCTCTAATGAGCGGCAAAACTGGCTTGCATTCCATTTTACCTGCTTCCCTTTCCTCTGCTAATGCTCTGGTAGACAGCTGAATGAGCGGTAAAGTGGTTGGAAGGATGTCTGAGTTTAACCAAGGCTGGTACAATCTAGACGCTGGCTGCTGTATCCCTAAATAATCCTGCACTTGGTGTCCTTAATTTCAGTGTGCACATATATCTGTTCCAACCTCCATAAAAATATTGATGGTTTGCAGTGCCGAGTACATACAGAACTAAATCACATTATTGGGTTAGCATATTTTTAAAAAATGGATCGAAGAATTTAAGGGTGAGTAGTCAATGATTATGATTTTGCTCTACTGCTCTTAACCAATAACTTAGTGGTTTCTAAGAAAATGACAGGTAATACATACTAGTGTTTACTGCACATCAGCATTTTTCTTGGATTATCTCATTTACCTGTCAAAAAGCAAAACAAAATTCATGACAAAGTGTCCCCATTTTATAAATGGGTAGCTGTGGCTTCAGGGGTGAAATAGCTTGCTCAAATTTATACTAAGCTGTGCTTTGGGAAGATCTGGGCCCTGAGTAGGAGACAGAGGATGGAACTGGTTCCAAAAGATCATAAAATAATAGCTCATTGTTGTCAAAGCCTCAGGCTCCTAGAAATAAAAATGCCCCTTAGACTGATGGATAATCCTCCCATAGTCAAGGTAAAAAAGTGTTGCTCTTCCTTTCCCCTTGTAATTAAGACACCCCTCTTCCAGTACCACTCTGCTAATCTTGGTCATTTTCAAGATTTCTGTAGTGGTGTTGGGGTAGAAAACAAAAAGAAAGTAGGAAGGAAAAGAAAGGTCGAAAATCAAGGGTACAACACTTAAAATGAAAGCTCTTACAGAGAGAGGCCCAATATGTTAAAGACACACTTGCTATTTTCAGAATAATTACAAAATAAAGCTTAATATCACATTTTCATGTAGTTTTAAAGTAAAATTTCAATGATTTGTTTTCTGAATAGATACATTGAGAGAAAAACATTTTTTTAGCACACCCTTAAAAATCTTTTAAATACATGTATGGCATCTAAAGAAACTTGAAACAGTCCTAAAATACATAACCCAATGTAAAATAGTTTTGAAAGTTTTCCAAATATTGTTTTACCTCCCATGTTAGTTTAAAGTTGCACTGATTGAGTACAGAAAAGAACTGAATACCAAGGAGATTTATAAATAATATTATAATATATTACAAAATCAACATGTACAATATTTTATATCTACCAAGTATAGTACTTGTCATAATCTTATTTCATTAAATGATGATAAATATATTACATTATATCTTTATTTTTATTGAGTGTTTTTGTTATATCCTTAGTTTATAGATGTTGCTATTTTATTTCAAAATATATGGCTAAAATATCAATTTTTTTTTCTTGCAAAACAATCCATGTAAAGCAATCAACCCCAAATTGTAGGTTTCCAGTTCACTTTCAAATAAAAGGTGAGGTGAATAAAGTGAATTATATTTAAAAATAGTGAAGTCAGACTATCTCAGGTCTGGAATCAACAAACCTGGATAGAAATCCTAGCTTCATGACACACATACTGTATGTTCTGGGACAAGTGGGTCAGTCTCTTCAGCCCAATGTGCCACATAAGGAAACTATAATACCCTACAGAACTTTTGATAAAAATAAATGATCATGTATATATAAAAATAAACAAGGTTAGCCAGTTGAAGTAGCACACGTCTATAATTCCAGTGCTTCAGGAGGCCAAGTCAGGAGGATGTCAAGTTGAAGATCAGCCTCAGAAAATTGGCAAGGCCCTAAGCTTAGTGAGACTCTGTCCCCAAAAATAAAAAAGGCGGAGGATGTAACTCAGTGGTAAAGCCTTCCTGGGTTCAATCTCCATTATCTTCCCCACCCCGCCACCAATTTATATATATATATATATATATATATATGTATATATATATATGACTGGTGATATAGCTCAGTGGTAGAATGTTTGCCTAGCATGCGTGGCTAAATTTCTAGCACCACAAAAATATTAAAAATGAATAAAGAAATAAATAGTTCCTGCCCACATATTATAAAATATTCATGATTGTGATGATGAGCAACTATGATTTCATAAGTTTGTAAAGCACGAATTTCCTTTTACTATACTTCCAAACTGAAATTGTAGCAAGTCTTAACTCAAAAATTCTCTAATAAATTCTGAATTAAAATGAAGATCAGGGGAATCATTACTTTTTTCCCCTCTAGAATAAACTGACATCCCCTGTGCCAAATTTTAAATCTGAACACTAAAATGAATACATTCAATTTTAATTAAATGATGACTCACTGAAGGAATTACACAACAACATTTTCAATATAATTTGAAATTTATTTGTATCTGGAGAGGATGAAAAACAGTAAAATTAAGAGAAAAAGCTGAAGTTGCTATACTGAGACAACATTGAAATAAAGTGATTAAATAAACCAAAACCTCTTATTTCATTTTTATAAAAGATAAATTGTGTGATTTTCTGGAAAATGCGCTCTAGAACCTAATTACAGGTATATATGTGCATATTATGTACTATTTCTCTGAGTGCATTAGTTTATTCTCTGTGTTTCAAGAGCTCTGAGTGTAAAGAGACTGTTTACGTGACTGTATTACAGTCGCTCATTATCTAGCACAATACTGAGAAACCAGGAGTAGTCATTCCATTGGTATTTGTTGACTGGTTTGTAGTTAAGCCAAGTCTTTTCAAAGGTCTGAAATAAATCGTGGGGTGATTCTTAGAAACCTTGTATTCCCAGTGAGTACTCTTACTGATAATCTCATAAATTACTTTCACTTCCTTTAGCTGCCTGAGATTCAGTCTTCAATAATGTGAGCTTAATTTCTTTTCTCTTCTGCTGCTCATAGAAATACCAATAAACATTGAATTAATAATAATAACATCAACAATATCTGAAGTTTGGTACCTGTGTCAAACACACAGCTTATGACTTTGTCTCTAGTCTTCAGGTAAATATAGAACCTGGCTTGCCAGGTTAAATAACTCAACCAGAGTCACAGCCAGGCATATTCAACCTGGTCTGTCATCTAACCATTGGTGAAAGAATATTTTGATCATAAATACAGATAATCTCTGGCCATGTCTCACACACATATCTGTTGGTCAAATTTTGTTGAGGGGACTCTGACTTTTTGGATTATTGCCTGCGAATACTGTCTATGTTAAATACTTTATAAATGTTTAATACAATTTATGGTATAAGAGATAAATGATCTTAAACTTGAAAATAATGTTTAGAGGAGGGGAAAAGTGGTGGGGGAGGTTAATATTTTGGATTTGTGATCTTTGAGATGATCCATATTAAAGTTGGGAGTTTTTAGTGAATTTTATTCCATAACTTGGAACTTTTTTGCCATTTTATAGTTTTGGCTTACATGTCCGCAAGTTCCTCAAATGTTTTTCATCAAAATAATAATGATGAAGTTATATGTGTATTTTTAGCTACTTTGATGCACCACTTTTTTTTTTTGTTATTTTTTTCCAGCAAGAAATAAAATATATCAGTTGAAGAAATCAATGGGTCAGAGCAAAAGGACAGAAGAGTACTTGTTTCTCTGTGTGGTACTGGATATAAACAGAAGAATTATTAACTGGTTTTGGAGAAATGTAATACACATTGAAAAAGATGGATGCAAATGCTTGGTATAGTTTGGAATAAGCCATGTACCAAACTTCCATATCACCCCATCTGCCTCTGCTGTCAAAAAAACACAATGTGAAACTGAGGTGCAGAAAGAATGAGTATTAATCAAAATCTATTGTGGAATACCCTAAATTGTGTTCAATGAGAATGACACTAACCAACTCTTAAATAGATGTCAATTAGAATAGTTTACAAGGAATATCACTGTTGCTATTAGGTTAGTTATGGAAAAACAACCAGTGGTTTCTGCCTTAGCTTGAGAATCAGATAAAGGTTATTAGCTTAATTAACTTTCAATTCAAGACTATACCTGTTCAATTGGTTTTCCAGAAAAATATTAAAAAGATGTTATATCTTTTTTTGTGTGATCCTGATATACAAAGGAGAAAAGAATATCATTTCAATAACTGATGGTCTGTTGGACTAAAAGCTTAAATTTTAATTTAAATCGTAATGTTCAATTGATCTTATGATATTACACATGAACAGAATCATTTTCACTTTGTAGATCACCTTTAGGATTACTTTAAAATATGTGGATTGCTCCTTTTTTTTTTTTTTTTTAAGAGAAAGTGAGAGAGGAGAGAGAGAGAGAGAGAGAGAGAATTTTTAATATTTATTTTTTAGTTCTCGGCAGACACAACATCTTTGTTGGTATGTGGTGCTGAGGATCGAACCCGGGCCGCACGCATGCCAGGCGAGCGCGCTACCGCTTGAGCCACATCCCCAGCCCGATTGCTCCTCTTATAGAATACCAAGTTCAAATACCAAAACGAACAATTTCTTAAATATGAATTGAATAATGTTTCTGTAATAGGTGTGAGCATGCACAGTAGTAACAAATTGGTTGGGTCTAATCATTAATTATACATCGACCTTTACTCCCTCACAATTTGGTCACTCATCTGACCTAATTTTATGACTGCATCAAAATACCTAGATTAGTCATGTAAGTGTTAGACATACAGTTTCTAAAGGAGTCCTTTCCTTAAAAAATAACCAAAACCTAGTACTTAATTTTAGAACTACAGATCCCAGAGGTTGTCTTTTATCATGAGTAACATTTGAATGAATGTGGTTCTAATTATATTGACATTTAATAATCAATGTCAGATTTTTTAAACATTCACATTCTGCTTTTCTATGTTTAATGATGGAATAGTAAAATTTGTGATAATTCACGTAAGATTCATTTGTTAACTTGCTGAAACCACATAAAAACCACATTAGTTTGGAATAGTGAATTTGGTCCGAAGTCTTTCATAGACAGTGGGATGAAATTCAGATAAACTAGAAATATGTAGCAACTACTTTCTTTCCGTTATTATTGGCTCTAAGAAAAATTAGATGAAATTTTAAGGAAAGTTAAAAGGTTAAATTTAAAATTTTAGCATTTGTATAATGCTTTCCTGGGTATTTTCTCTATTAAAAATTAACGAAAACCATGACAATTTATCAAGTCAAGATAAACTGATAAACTATCAAACATCTTTATGTTCAGGTCATTGATGAAACTGACATTTTAGAGTTGTTGATCAATAAAGTAAAGTATCTAATACCCTCCAGGGACACATCAAGAATTTAAAATATATTTGCTTTTGATATCACTTTACTCTATTCATTATCTACTCTTAGGTCACTTAGAAAAAAATCTTATAAAACCCATATTCCCACAGTTAATATAAAGATAGTTGCAAACTATCCTCAGACTATTTATAAACACAATCGATGAACACACTCAGTGAACAAACACTGGTTTGGAATAATCCAATAGGGTCAAAACCAAAACAAAAGGTGAAGATGAGTACTTCCATACAAGGGTAAGCACAAATACATGTTCTTTCCGCCAACTTAGTGCTTAGAATTTTCAAGGATCTATTTAAAAAATATATTATCATTTTAAAATTTCTTTAGATTAAAAAGAAAATTAAAGACAAAAGCTACAGTATGAAGTAACTTTATATTCTAACAGTGGGCCCTTTTATTTTGAAAAATGTGCCTGAGGAACGCAATTACTTTTTGGTGAAGATATTATTAAGATTCACTATCTAAAGCCTGCTTCATATTTCTTGGACAGATATATGAAATACAATTTCAAAGTCATTAAAGAAAAGACAGTTAACAAATTTAAAAGCATGGAATGCATTAAATAATCCCTGGAGTTATACTGTAAACCCAAATATATTAGAAACAAAACTACCTTATGACTCAGCTGAAAATTTCAATTACATGGCTTACATTTGAGAAGCCCTTAATCCATGCTAAATAATCAGTCCATGAGAGAAAATTTATAGCTACAGTGGAGACACTTAATAGTCTGCTATTGTCTAATAGGTCTTATGCTTCTCTATATTAACTGTATCAATCTACATTGAATTTTTTTATGCTTATAAGCATGTAATTTAATTTTCAGTATACCCGAACCCATGATCAGTCCTATAACTGCATTTCAAGACTTGACTTCCCTGGGAAGATCCATGTTATAAGCTGTCTAATTTTCTTGATGTCACCTCAAACCTACATGAAGAACAATGCTAAATCTACCAAAGTCTTTGGCAGGGACTACCCTGATAGCAGGAGCAATAATAATATGAAAATATTACATACTTTGGTGGGTATAATTTACATTTGCCTATGTCATATCACAGATCTGCCTAAAAACACCTAGACCAGCTTACGGCACAGATCAGGTTATTAACACAGCTTTGCAAGAATAATTGCAAGCTTCAGTTGACAGTGTTGAAATAAAAACAGTGCTTAAAATGCCAATTTTTCATAATTCATTTCATTTTTATCCATATTCTGTCTCATTCTAAGAAAAATTTGAAGAAATCAATTTTTTTACAAATATATCATCAAATATTTGTATAAAATTATTCACTAAATTACAATAAATGGAGGAAAGACTTATAATATTTACTCCCAGTTCAGTTGCTAATATATAAAAGGTCACTAGGTAGAAAAAGGACAATGAAAAGCATAAGATAATGAGTAAAATTTAAAATTATGATAGCTTCTACATTACTGTAATCAAATTATATTCAATTTCATGTAACAGAGGAAACCTCCAAAATAGTATGTACAACATAATATTATTTATCATTAGTCCTTCTCTGGCTTTGCAATTAATTGAGTCTAAAACTATATACAAAAAATGTATTGACCATCCTACTTTCTCATCATTTGTGATATAGCTTTCCTTTTACTTTAATACAAGAGACTCCATAAGATTATAGGGAAAGACTTCACTGAAACAAGCATGCATGGCTGAAAAAAATCCATTTTTAAGCGATGGAAAGGTGCTAAGAAACTTTTAAGAACCAAAGACCCATCTACAGCACTGTGCAAAATTCAGAATTCTAAGGGATACCTGGAAATGTTATGGTCATCCAGTTGAGTGTTCAACAATAAACATGAAAACACATGTTATTGGCATCAAGGATGACAACCCTTAGGAAAAAATGATAGCTGGGCACATGACCCAGAGATTTCAGGACATTTTTTCAAGTCACTACAAGATTATAACTCATGTTATTTCAGAGCACTAATTCACTTAAATATTTAATTGTAATTGCTGCAGAATTTGTGGCAATTGAGATCTTATTGGTCTATAATTCTATGTCCTATGTGAATAAAATTGAGGTCCAGCTCCAGCTCAAACAAACAAATCAAAAATAGATGTTGACAGAATTAAGAACCCAGGACATTTCTAAGTCAGGAGTTACTTGGAATATCTGAGATATTTACATTGGATTTATTTGGAGCGATTTAGAAGGGCTAAGCAATGTTACTTCTGAACATTCATTTGAGGACCCTCAGTAAATATCCTCTCCCACACTCACAATATTTTCATCTAGGAGGTTAGAATCCTACCATGAGCCTCAGACAAAAAGACTATATTATAGACCGGGTGGTAGTTAAGAACAAAAACTGGAGTAGATCATCCCAGGCTAGAATTCCTATTCCTCCATTTACTCCCATGTCCTCATGCAAAACCATCAACTCCTCATGGCCTCCAACTCCTATCTATAAAGTGGAGATCCTAATAGTAACAGACTTATTGTAAGGGCTTAATGAGAAATAGATTAGCCAGTGCTGGATACCTACTCAAGAAATGTTAGCTGTTATTAGCTGCAAACAAACAAAAGGTCTCACATCAATTACTTGCAGGGCTCAGAAAGAATCAAGTTTGCCATGTTTTAGTGTAGCGTTTTCAGCATTTTGGCAGGTTATCTTGTATTTTGCATAGTCCTTTGGGGCAGCCAGGCTACTGAATAGCTCTTTGGAGCCCAGGTCTCTGTGGACTCTCTAGTGCTTTCTGCCAGCTCTGAGCTCCCATTCCCTCCAACGGGGTCAAGTCCTTGCTTCTGCTTTCTGGAAATTTCTTCCCTTGGATTATCAGCTATTTTACCTGGACCAGCTACCTTCACCCTGGCTCACTTTAGTTCTTTCAGGAACAGTCTTGTTCTGTGAGCACCTCTTTTGGCCTCCCTTGGAGGGTGGCATTCCATCCATTTCCCCAACACAAACCTACTTAGTTCTTCCATGACTCCCTAGACCAACCAGATACTTTTTTTATAATCTTTTTTTATTGAATATTGTTTAGTTGTCAATGAATCTTTATTTTATTTATTTATATGAGATGCTGAGAATTGAACCCAGTGCCTCACGCATGCTAGGCACGTGCTCTACCACTGAGCCACAAATCCAGCCCCACTTTTTTATAATCTTAACTGGAAGTAAGCTCTGACAATCAGGTCATTGTTTTAAAGAACTGTATTCTATTAATAAAGTAATTCCTCATGCAACAAAAGGAGACCAGAAGGAAGTTTTCCAAAATGCATGCAGGCTGTGGCTGCATCTGGGTGGTAGAATCCTGGACTCTGTATTTCTTTCTGCTTTATACTGTTCCATACTTCCTAAAATTTCCATAGTAAAAACATAACAATTAGTAATCCAGAAAAAATTCCATAATAAAAACATAACAATTAGAAAACAAACAAAAGAATATTTAAAAATATACCTTGGTTAAGGAAGTACACTTACTTTTTTCAAAACTTGGTTTTGAAATGGTACAAAAGAGTGTAGAGAACAGAATGAGTGTCGATCACTTGATTAGAAAAGAAAAAGTCAGAAAGGGAAAGTGATGTGGGGGACAAGATGGTCAATCAGCTATTTTATGAGTTCACAGAGAACAGGCTAAGTCTAGTTGTCAAGATACATTAAAACCATCCCTCAACTCACTGGTGAGAAATTTCATCAAAGTTGTTGGCTAACTGAATCAACTATGAAATCAAAGTGGTCAATGCAAATAACCAGTAGATCTAGTCCACAATGACTTCTGTATAGAGGAATAAGATGTCACTTAATGATCCCAAATTCTAGGGGATTAGCTAAAAATGCAAAGAATAGATTTAGCGAAAGCAGGGCCATACAAATGTGGCCAGTTTTAGACAAGCATCAAGGGGAGGCATAGTTGGCAGGCTTCAAACTCCAGAATGTCTCAACTTGAATCAAGGTCCAGTCAGCTATGAGCTGTAAGACCACGGGAAAATTGTTTAACTTTACTAAATCTCAGTCATCTCATCTTCAAAATGGGAATGATGATATGACCAAGTACTTGGAACTATTCTAAGGATTCAGAGAAATAACACATAGGAAGAGCTTTCTACTCAATAAATACTAGTCTTTATGTGATGAAGAGAGTGATAAAGATAATGAAGAGTTTATATGAAATAAATCAACCCTAGACCATAAGAGAGTTAAAGTCATACCAAAGGACTCCTGTAGTCAAAGGAGGAAAATACTTATAATCAACAATACTTGAAAAATATTAAATATATCATTTTCAGTAAGACTTTTCCTTAGAAGCCTAAGGCTGGTTGCACAAAATAATCTAATTTGGTCTATGTCAAAAATCCTTTATAGCTGGGCATGGTGGTACAAGCCTGTAATTCCAACAGCATGAGAGGGTGAGGTGAGAGGATTACAAGTTTGAGGCCAGCCTCAGCAATTTAGAGAGGCTCTAAGCCATTTAGCAAGACCCTGTCTCAAAATAAAAAATAAAAAAGGACTGGGATGTGGCTCAGGATCAGTGGTAAAGCACACCGGATATCACACCCATTACCCCCCCCCCAAAAAAAAATTATATTGGAAAATTAAATGAACTTAAATTAAGCACTTAAAACAGAAACTGTCTACAAAAATAGCTTGAACCAATCATCCATATATTTTAAAGTTTATTATTTAAAATTCAGAATTTAGTTAGTATAACTAAAATTTTAATTACTTTAAAGCACACTTACAAGTAAATCATATTAACCAACCAATAAATATTGTAAGAGTATTGAAGACAAATATTCTTCAATTTTTGACTTATTCTTCTGCAGGGTTATACGCACAAATGTGGCAAACATACATCTAATTATTTTGTTAAGATATTTGATAAAAGTCTGTTTCAGACTCATAAAAGGAATATTTGCATTTTCTTTACTTTACCACTCAAATGTAATGATGACTAACTGGCACATGAGGAGCTGTCTTACATGGCTTCAGAAGCCATGCTATTAAATAATGAAGAAAAAACTTTTGAGAGAGGAAAAGCAGATGTTTTGTGACACCGAATACAGATAAAATGATCCTACAACACGAAGATACTCAGGGGCATTAGGAACTTAGACATGAAGGATATTATTTTTCCTTTCCTTCTAATCTGTTTCTTTCTTTCATTTTTATTATGGAGAAAAAAAATAAACGATGTGGAATTTTCCATTTATCATGTCACTTAATTTTCTCAGTAAAACACTGGCCATTATCTGGATTAAATCAAAAATTAAACACGGCCGGCAAAGACATGGCTTGGCTTGTCTACAAATGATGAAAATACTTCACAGCATCAGCAAAACTAGGACACTCAATATTTCATTCATTCAATCAGTAGCTTGACGTACCGTAACACACAGGATCTAAAGATAAAATAAACAAATAAAATATGGCGCAGGTAGAAACCAAGAAGTCACTAGGAAACAGAGCAATATGGGGTTGGGAGGACACATGTTTGATAACCTTACAGACTGGGTTAAAATATGACTTCACTAGTTATTATCTGGGTGACTTGGATCAAGTTTTCAATTTTTCTAAACCCAAATTCTTTGATATAAAAAAGGTGAATACCATATTATTGAATGATTGTAAAGATAAAAAGCAATAAATTGTTTCAAAAACCTAGCATGCTGCCTGGAACTTCATAAATGTTTATTTTCTTATAAATACAAATTACTAGGATTTATGATTTAATTCAAGCTGAGAAAAATACTCAGCCTCATAAATAGCAGACAACATTAAGATCTCAAATTACACAATTTGCAAGAGATATTTAATTTCCTGTCTGTATTTGTCCTATAACGCATAGCTGAACATTGAACATTCGCTGCCACCCTAAAAATTGCACTTTCTCCTCTGATTGACAAAATTGTAGGGCTAATTCTAGTGTGGCAGAGGGGACAAACTGTCCTCCATTATTCATTCTCTCCTTTTTCTCAAGTAAAAGCATCCTCGAATGTTAGTTGGGCACAAGTTTATTCTTAATAACGACATACATCATCTCTATAATGAAGTGCTATCAAATACGTAAGTTTTGGTCAATGGACTATGAGAATAAGAGATAGGCCTGCCTGGTAGGAAATAATACTAAGGAGGGAAAGAATGAAGTCACATCCATCATTTGTCCCTCCTGCTCTCTAGAACATGAAAAGAGAGTGAGAGCTGAAGCAGCTTGCTTGAAAATTAAAAGGACCTGTAGGTTGTGGACATCAGGACAAAATCACAAAGGGCACCTGAGCCCTAGTGAAGTTGGAGGACTTTGTCAATCTTGGATGGGCTTCAGTTACTGTTATTTTAGAACTTTTTTTGGTCATTCTTCACTGGATATAGTCAAAAACCAACCAAACCAAGCAAAATAAAACAAAAACTCTGTTTTCAATGTTCATAAGATTAGTGAGTTTGTTTCCCCTATATAATCATTAATGGAAAAGAAAAAAAAATTTTTTTGGTTCATAAACAAATAACTAGCCATGTGGAAGTGAGGAACTGCTTTGGGATAGAGTACAATTATAGCCATGGTTAAAATGAGAAATAAATAACTTAGAGGTACTCAGTGACATATATATTTACTCAGAGTATTTATTGCTTCTCCCTGCATCATTTTTCATCTTGTTTATAATGTTCATTGATGAATCTGCTTACCTCCCACTTATTACCAATGGAATTCTACTTTTAGAACAATTAATTATAAATGGATTTTGGGGGCCCTGGTGTCAGTGTCATTATAAGATTGGATATGTTAATGAACAACATTGTTGATTATCGGACCCATTTTTTTTCTTGAAGAGCTGTTTTTTTAAAAAAAATATTTTTTAACTTGTCAATGGATCTTTTTATTTTATTTACTTATTTATATGCCAGGCAAGAACTCTACCACTGAGCCATAACTCCAGCCTAGGAGCTGTTTTAATAGACTTAGCAGTAATATCAATGATTTTTATAGAAGATACATGCTTTTCTCGCACTAAGCATGAAACTTATCCCATGGGTTTAATTATAGTCTCATTATCAAAGCTCACATAAAAATGTTTGCTGAGAAGTTCACTTACCTTAGAGGTACTTTGTGATTAATGTATTGACTACAAGTTGGTTTGAACCAAATGCCCTGCTAATTAAATACAATCTTGGTAACTATAGAAGTTCAGTCTCCCCACATTTGCTTATCTCCCTTCAAACTACAGTGCCCTGTTGCTTTAATGCTGCCAGCAAGGAAGCTATGATGGTCTCTTCTCTATTGATAACTGCTGCTGCTTCGCCCTCTTTCCTGGCTAAACAAATTAAGGCAAACTGTGTCTTGAAAGAGATATTGCAGTCCTTTATTCTTAATTCAGACACAGAAATTCTTAAAGGCAGCATAATTATTTGGTCTTCCCCAGGAAGAGAAGTTGAAGATGTGATTCTGCTTTATAAAGTATAAACCAAGTAAGATTAAGGATCTATTATCTATCAATCTCTTTATCTACAGATCCTTTGATGACATGGGGTTTAGCTATCCATACAAGTCCTCTTTTGAGGAAGAACCCTAATCTTGGTGTTCTTCTAGGCACAGTGAAAGGTCTGGGGGTTGGAAGCCATGCCTGCAAAAAACGGAACTGTCAATGTTAACCACATCTTAGTCAAATTAAGAGTGAAATGTGGTCTCTGAAATATCTTTCCATAAATGACAGAGTGGTTTTAATCAAAAAGCAAATGCAATATCCTTTGTTTTATAAATTAAAGCAGATTTAGGACAGAAGAATTAAAAGTAGGCATTTGTCTATATCTTTCTCTGAAACAGAATTATAATTTCTAGGAAAGAAAACTATATTATATTCACATAAGATTTCCTATTCTACAGTTTCATTTGAGTTTGCAGTTTTATACCTAATTAATTATTTTAAATATTTGCCCTGAAGAAGTACAATTCTCCTACAATAGATGTGGGGCTTGATTTTATATATATAGATGCCATGTGGGGGTTTCAAAGAACAGAAAATATGAAGGTTTAAAAAGAAGCTAGAAATTATAGTCCATTCTTCTAGAAACTCAAATTTAAATATTTCCTGGAGGTGGGGGGAATGGATGGTTTTTACACTGCAAAATTCTATAAGGGGACATAATTTAATAGATTCTGTCCACCATGCCCTCTTTTTAATAAGTATTAAGGCCCTATGTTAATTGAGATACAGATATGACTCCTTTGAGTCTCCTGGGGGCAAAAAAAAAAAAAAAAAGAATCCAAGTAAATTATCAGGATTTTGAAAAGTTAAAAATTAACGTAGGAATGCAACCTGTGTTCTGTTGCTGGTTTTCAACCTTCCCCATCAGAATCACTGGAGGGGCTGGATAAAGCCCCAGCTGCCAGGCTCCATCCACACATTTTTGGTTCATTAGGTCTGGCATGAAGTCCAGGAACTCACACTTCTAAGTTCCCAGGTGCAATTGGGTCTGTTGTACAGGGAGCACACTTGGAGAACCGCCATTCAACATCAAGGGAGGACACAGGAAACCAAAGGGGAAACTCATCTGTCACCTCTAAGATGGCATGGACCCACACTGTGTTTTACTAATCATGGAGAAAGATCTAGAACAGCTGGTTCCTCCATCAACCTCACATGTAACTTGACTGTTGTGCAGAAAGCTACTCTGGAATAGGAATTGTGGGAAGTGGAGACAAAGAGAAGACAGGCAGAGTATGTGTGTGAGGGAGAGACCAAAGACCAGCAGGCATTAGGGGGTACACAGAATAGTACTAGATTAATTCCTTAAACAAATATTAATGAGCACCTACCATGTGCCCCCAACTAGGCTAGGTGTTAGGAACTCATCAGTGATCAAAACAGAAACCATTCCTGATCTCATAAACATACTAGGTAGGGGAAACAAACAAAAAAATTCACACAAAAATATAAAATATATCAGATATGTCAGTAATACATAGGAGCTATGGAGGAAAAAACAGGGTAGGGTACAGTAGTGAGGAATTAAATGTTGTTTTTAGTTTGGGGATTGAATTCAGGGGTTCGGATGAGCCACATCCCCAGCCCTATTTTGTATTTTATTTAGAGATAGAGTCTCATTGAGTTGCTTAGTGCCTTGCCTAAATGTTCTTCTTCTTCTTTTTTTAAAATATTTTTTTAGTTGTAGATGGACAATTTTTTTCTTTCTTTATTAATTTTATGTGGTGCTGAGGATCGAACACAGTGCCTCACACATGCAAGGCAAATACTCAGCCACTGAACTACAGCCAAAGTTAAGCATTTTTTTCCCCCATAAGAATCCATTACTTTTATTCTTTCTTATCCTATGTTTCTTTCAACACGGCCAACTTGGATGCATGAATTTTAATCTGCAAAACTGCAAATTATAAAATTATGATCTGAGGGTGCAATAAAAATAATAGGCAAACAATAAAATTCTTGTATTGGGTGCACAATACATCCAGCTTGCTGAATTATGAACCCTTTTGAAACAGTACTTTTTTTTTTTTTTTTTTTTTTTTTTTTTTTTACAAAAGATATCACAGGAAGGATGCCTACCAGGTGTCAGACTTCAGACTTGTTTCAAGGAACTGAGACAATTCCAACCTGTAACTTTAGTGATTATTTATCCCAGGATGCCAGGATTTAATATAAAGAACTACAGATAATCAGCATGTGGAATTCACGGAAGCCTTTCTGTACAAACTTTTTACATATTCATATATTCACAGGCCTCCTAGTTGAAGTTGATCTGGGAGAGAAGAGAGAGTGTGTGTTGGCTGTGTGGTCAGTCAGCTTTACAGGCTCTGAACTGCATCTCCTTCTTACATCTGCAGAACAGAGCTAGGCTTAGGAAAGAGATATGCACGTTTTATATCTCAGGTCTGAGATCACAGTTTTCTACCACAGAATGCCCATCGTCAGAATACAGGGGTGATGTTTGATTTAGATACAGTTCTGACTAGAATGCTGCTTCCTTTTTTTCACTTTCAAGAAAGCAGAAAATAGCACTTAGGTCAGCTAGTACTTTTTCAAGAATCTAGTACAGCTGATCTAGTTAGAAGGCAAATTCTAAGGTACTTTTTGGTTATTTATCAACATACAATATAGAAATAAAAGGTCAGAGGATCTGCTCTCAGGGAGAATCCTAGTTCTTTCAAGTTTGCAAATGCTTACATCCTGAACAGTAAATGCTCTTGTATCTTACTAAAGTAATTCTAGAGTGTTCCAAACACATACCAGACAACAACAAAACAACAAAGCATAACCTGAAATAAACAAACCAACAAAAATTTAAAAGCCTGAGAAAGTTCTCGTTCTGGTACCTTGCTCTGTGTTTATATGTGGATACTAATTTTATACTCTTTGGGATTTCCCTCCACTTCCAGATTCTCATGCAGTCAGACACTTTGTGAAACACACTGTTTGCTTTTGTATATTATTACTATTTCATCTCTTAGTTTTCTTCATTTTCATGAGGTCACTTTCTAGACTCCCAGTTTCCTCTTTTTAATCACAGCTGCACCAAGCCAACTGCTATACTCAAACACAGAACTTATGGAAAGAGTCACTGAGCATTCCGAAGAAACTACTAGTTGAAAGGCCTTCAGAATTATCAGATCTTTTTAAAAAAGCCCACGATATGTTGCTTTATGTAAACATATCTCCTCTGTGTTGCTTTTAAGCTTTGGAAACATCCAAATCATGACATGACATGAGAAGAATTCCATATTGACAAAATGAAACATACAAAAATTCCTCTCTGGTGATGGGGATTAAGAGGGGTGACGAACATAATGGGGAAAAATAAATGCAAAAAATAGAATTGGCTGGAAACCAGCAACCACAAGAAAAGAAATATTACAGGAAATGGAACTAATTGGTTACTATAGTAAAGATTTCCGCTCCCCCCACCCCCGACAGACTTTCTAGAGAAAAATAAGAATTTGGACAAAGTTCTCTATGTAGTCTTGAAGTGTACAGAATTCCATGTGAATATATGTTTTTTGAAAGGACAGTGGAGTTTATATTTAGTAGAATTTCCCAAGTTTATCTTGGGATTTTTCTGGTATACTAGTAAAGCTTCAGTAGGAAAGGCTGGAACGTTTGAGAATGATGCTATGATATCCTTTTCCAGAGGCATCATAATCTTTTTCCCTAACCCAAGACCATTGCAACAGTCAGTCCATTCAGGAATGGACGTTCTTTGGCAAAACCCTGAGCAGATCAACAGCAGTCACTGCCAACAAACAAGCCTTCCATGAATGAATAGTTCTCTGTACACTGGCAAATTCCATAATATATAAGTCATTCTTTTGGATTCTTCTCACATCATGGCTTACTTGTATCCTTGGGTTATTTTATTACAAAATATATTTATTGTTTTCTGACCTTTTCATGCCTTGGTAAAATGAGAGGATGTCATTTTAACCTATGGATATGGAAAATTAATTTCTGAATTCAAAAAGACATCTATGGTAGGTGCGATGGTGCACACCTGTAATTCTAATGGCTCAGGAGGGTGAGACAAGAGGATCTTGAGTTCATAGCCAGTCTCACCAACTTAACGAGGTTCTAAGCAACTCAGTGAGACCTTGTCTCTAAATATAATACAAAAAAGAGTTGAGGGTGTGGTTCAGTGGTTAAGTGTCCTGAGTTCAATCCCCAGCACCAAAATAAAAAAAAGAGAGAGGGAGAATGATTTCGATTTAGAAATAATTGTTGGGGGTATAATAAAAATTAAATAATAATAATAATAACAATAATAATAATAATAATTGTCATTCATTTGTTAAGAGTTTTGGAAAGTCAGAATCTGAAAACTTGCCATTATTCTGAGATTCTATGTTTTTTTAAAAAAATAGTAACTAATTCATTTAACTAAAGTCATTTACAAAAAGTTTGACTATCTCTGGGCATATCTGTAGAGATGGCAGATTCAGGGCTATAAAGGATGCTAATCTTTATTTAATTTCCAATGCCATATTTGAAAAATATGGAAAAATATGGGAAAAGCTGGAATATATATTAGAAACCATATGGCTCATCTCCACTTAATTTATATACATATAACCCCAGATTTTCTCAGGAAATCTCAAGATTGACTTATTCAAGGTCACATAAGTAAGTAACAGAAGAGTTAAAAGTTGAGCCCAGGTCTCTGGCTCCCAAGGAACATTGAAGGTTGATAATTTTCATAGGTTAAGAGAGCTCTAATCAGTAGTAAAATAACCTAACAGGCAATGAATTGAAGAAAACTGATGTGGAACTCTTCACACTCCTGTTTTAAACTACTGAAGCATACATATTCTTACATAAATTAGCGAAGGTTTGAGACATCAGATATTCACCACTTCACAGTGGAAGTTGAAGGAAGACAATTGATCAAAGTTTGTCAATTTTTTCTTTTACCCACTTTCCTTCAAGAATATAATAATGAAAGTTCATGAATTTGTCATTTGTGCCAGAGCATTCTGTACATCACCTGCTAATATATTATATCAAGTATTACCTATGTTCCCTCTTATTTCCTTTGATGATTATTACAACAATTTTAATCTCAATTTTTGAGACTGTTAAATATACCAATTGTTATAAAGCTAAGAACCAGCACTTAAACCCAGGTCTATATGTTCCCACAGTCTATACTTGTATCCAGTGAATTCTATTGCTTAATTCTTGAAAATTCTCCCCTGGAGCATACCTACCTCCTTATCATTCTCTAGTAAAAAGTTGTGTGTGTGTGTGTGTGTGTGTGTGTGTGTGTGTATGTATTAAAATAGATTGAAAAAATGCTTCTACTTGTGGAAAAAGTTCTTATTTCTAAAATTGGACAAAAGCAAAAATTAAATTTAATTCTAAACAGGAAAACGTAAGAGTTAATATTTCTAAAATTAGATAGAAATAAACATCAAAATTAATTCCAAACAGGGATAAATAAGATAACCAGGACTTCCAAAATGAAAGTCTTCAAGTATCATTGAACATCTAAAATGCCTTCTCGAGGTTTCCATGCCAACCTTTCCAGAGTACAGAAATAAGCTGTGAAACAACATGTACACACCCCACTATCTGCAGCTTTTGATGCGTCAAACTGTTTCCTTGTATATTTTCTAATAAGCCCAAGTAAATTTTGAATATCACAATTGAGAGAAGTAAGACTGGTACCAGTAATCAGTGAGGCAAGCAATATGAATTTTGTTTTTTTTTAAAGTGAAGGAAGACTAAAAAAATAGACCTGATGGGGTCTTTTAATTTCTATTAATATCCTTTTTATGTAGATCCATAGTCATGGCTTTTCAAAATAGAGCTTATAAAAGTTATGCTTAAAATACAAACAACATTAAGCATTTAACATTCAATCTACAGAAGACAAATCTGAAAATCTTAAGCAAGCACTTCGATCCTTGATTCAAACCAAGAGGAAAATAAATGGATAAAGAGCCAAAAGGAGAACAGGTCTATTGATTCCTCTCACATAGTTTGAAGAAATTGCTTTTTATTTCCCAGGCTCCTGAAAGATGAATATTTTGTAGTTTGATTGACTTCCAAATGTGAAGGAGCCTCCAAAGGAGAAGAAGAGCTTCTGTAGGTCAGAGGGGCAGGCAAGAGGAGCTGGCATCAATGCTGGTCCAGCTTCCAACATGCAGAAGGCCCAGGCAACAGCAGCTCAGAAGGGTGGTTAGGAAGAGAATGCTCAGGAGAGCCAAGGGAAGGACACAGAAAGTCCTGGAACACAACAGCAATAGGAGGGATGATGATGGTAGGCACCACTACCAAGTCATATCTTATCCACACCATCATGAGTGCTGAGGGTGCTATCAGAAGATACTAATGACAAGGCACATGTGGTCCCTGCTTTCAAGAAACTTAGAATTTAATTAATTAATAATAATAAGAAGAAAGAATGCTAATTAGGTAATAAGAAAGTAAAATGCTAAGACAGATCGGATCTGGGGTGTGGTGGGAGTGCAAAGTGAGCACAGTTCGCCCTGTACAGCCAAGGCCCCTCGAAGAAACTGATGTCCAAGCATTCACTCTCAATGGCGTGGGGGGTTCGGGGGGATAAAGGGAGAAGAGTTGCCAGTGATGGGGTGATGGGCTAAAGAAATGTTTTCTGGTATTAACTAATTTAAAGTGAATACAAATATTAGAATTCAATTTGGGCCTTACTAAGCTTTTAATTATGAACATATGGTATTTATATTTTAAGTGGTCCATGCCATAGAAGGCTTTAATGAAGAACCATTGTATGTTGAATCCTCTGATTATTGTTTTCATAAGTATCAGAACCTCATGACCATTCAACATATCAGTATTGCATACTCAAGTATGTCAAACCTAAACAACAAATGTAGGCAGGTCATAACCAGGAAAAGACAACTGCAAATTTATTAGACTCACAGCCACACTTATTTTATCCCTAATAATTGTGGGCTGCAATGAACTGATGTCTTTTTGATTTACAGGTCTGGGTTTCTTGTCATAAATTGTCATGTGTTTGAATGCAACACTTTCATTACTGAAGCGGGTAGCTTCAGCGGATACTTTTCTAGAAGGAGGAAGATTTAAGATCTTATCGTAGGTAAATAGACAAAAATAAGCTTCAGCGTAGAGCTTTTGAAAAGATACTAATTAATGACTCTGCTAATAACAAGTTCTTTGATTCAGGTCCTAGGACATGGCTTGCAGATACCTTTAACTGCAAGCCCCTTACACAAATTTCAAAACATTTTTTTATTTGTTGATTCCAACTCTCAATCAGTGATCATAGGCATAAAGTACTGGCGGTATCCGTACACTTTCAAAAGTTTTCAAAGATATTTATCACCAGCATTTCTTG
The DNA here is from genome assembly GCF_964194105.1 of Spermophilus citellus. NCBI lineage: Eukaryota > Metazoa > Chordata > Mammalia > Rodentia > Sciuridae > Spermophilus > Spermophilus citellus. The sequence goes on along the minus strand of NC_138192.1, from coordinate 109,932,777 downwards.
AATATCACATAAGAGGTAATATGGTTCTGAACCTGAGTACTATGATTTACCAGCCACTTCATGGGATTCAGGTCTCCCTTGTTCCAACCTGCAAGCCTTCTCACAGATCACCTTTTTTTTTTTTCTACTTCTCTCTTACTCTAATTTTCAGAGCTCAAAAGCCTGCTTTGTGGCAGTTGCCTTTGTTCTTATTCTAGCCATGTTTACAGAGGTGCCTTGACTCAGAAGTGGGAGGCCATGCCTCCCTGATCTGGTTAGCTCCTTGGTGTGTAGGTTCCTCTCTCTTCTTGGTACAATCTCCTGTCACAGTTGAGATCCAGTTTGTGAAATAAAGGAATCCCTTCATTTCTAATGGGGCACTGGTAGACAGAGGACAAAATGAACTGTCTGGTTCTACACCCAGGGTAAGAAGTAGCTCAGCACAGGTTTCGTGGCTTTTTTAAAAGAGAATGAACAAATTCTCCCCATCTGAATTTTATTTATGAAGACAAATTTTTTTTTAAAGAGAGAGTGAGAGAGGAGAGAGAGAGAGAGAGAGAGAGAGAGAGAGAGAGAGAGAGAGAGAATTTTTAATATTTATTTTTTAGTTCTCAGCGGACACAACATCCTTGTTGGTATGTGGTGCTGAAGATCGAACCCGGGCCGCACGCAAGCCAGGCGAGCGCGCTACCGCTTGAGCCACATCTCCAGCCCCTATGAAGACAAATTTTTTGAACCAAAAACTTTAAATATATGGTCAGAAGATTTCTGTGTATGTGTGACTTATGATTTTAATTGACATGAAGTCATAAGTATACATTGTCATAGATTTATCATTTTATTGAAAATAATATCAGGGGATTTGGGTACTTATGGAAACAATAACAAGAGAGTTAAGCATATAGTGCTTCTTCATTAAAACATTCTATGGAATAGACCATTTAAAGGTTAAAATAACGAGGGGCTGGGTATAGCTCAGTGGTAAAGCACATGCCTAGCATGTGCAAGACCCTGGAATCAATCCCCAGAGTGCTGGGGGTGTGGGGGAGAGACCTACATTAAAATTCTGCCTGGCACAGTACACACATCTACAATTCCAGGACTAAGACTGGGGAAGCTGAGGTAGGAAGAACACAAGTTCAAGGCCAGCCTCAGCAATTTAGGTAGGCCCTAAGCAACTTGGTGATGTCCTGTCTCAAAAAAAAAAAAAAAAAAAAGGACTGAGGATATAAATCAATGGTACACATTCCTGAGTTCAATCCCCAGTGTGAGTAATAATAATGGTAATAATAATAATAATAACAAAGTATAAAGTAATGATTGCTAAATTCCCATTTCCTGGCTCATCTGCCTCAGGTGATCATGAATGTGCTTCTGATGCTATCTTTGAAAGGTTTGGGCCTGGACTGACAGCTCCAACACAGCAGTCTAAACTGTTCTTTTTCTGAGAGGTTAGAAAGGCAAGATAGCAATTCATACAGCTTAAGTGACTTTTTTTTTCTATTTTTCTTTTTTTGGGGAAGATTAAAGAGTTTTCAAGAAACAAGAAGGAAATATAAAGACAGACAGATGAAAGGGAGAGAAAAAGGTTACAATCCAAGGAACATCTTTATTCCTGAATATTAAATTGTGTCATTTTCTACTAAAGACAAAGAAGAGGGTACTGAACAGGTGCTGTCACAAAATCACTTTACAATATCTGTTGATACATTTCTACACTGCTTAAAAATGAAGGTGCATCACTTTGCAAAGAATGCATTTTATTTGGATATATCACATAGAAGTATTGTTAAGCACACGTATGTAGTTGGAAGGCTGTTGCTACCTGAATGAAAATGAGCAAGACTGTTTCTGTCCTGTTCTCTTGCATACTCTTCAACACAATATGGTACCCACCAAAGCACTTGTTTGATGAATGAATAACTCAGTCATTTTACACAGACTGGAAATAAGCTTAGCCTACTTCTGTAGTAAAATAGGAAATTAAAAAATGCTCTAAACCTCACGTTGGAAGCAAGTTGGCAAATGATTGATCTTCAAAAGAAGAAAGACGCCACGCATTTCCTTTAATCTCACTGTCGTTAACAAACATGGGTAGACCGATAATTGGAACTGAAAGTTACTGCCACACACCCCAACATGCAAGGCAGCACAGACAGTTTCGCTCAGAAGTTACTGTGGGAGATGAGAGAGGTTAAAAATGAATGCACTTATACTCAGTGAAGCTTAAAACTGTTAAGTCCTACATAGTATGAAAAGTTTAAGTAGTAGAGAACAAGGGAGATGATATTTTTTAAACATTATAAGGAACACTATTTTGAACAATCAATGGCCTCACGAAAGGGAAAGTAATTTGCTTTGCTAGAGAATGAACTTTAAAAGTTATCTGAAGAATTTTTCCTTACCTACACACTTTTATCATTAGAAATTGGCTCTTCCATTCCAAATTAATAAAACAAAACAAAGTAAAGTAATACAAAAGAACACTTCTATTGGAAAGACTGAGCCCTTGTTAAATTCTTTTCTCTTTTCATGGAGAAGTACAATCTGTGTGGGTGAAGGCTCCTGCTTCATTATTAGTTATTATTAGAATGTTTTCTCCATGTCCCTCTTTAGAATTCTAATTATACTCTTGCACACATATGTATTGTAAATGGTTCCTATAAATTTTTAAAGAGGAGTTTTAGGGGGAAAAATTGGAGAAAAGAATGCTATTATTAGAGCATATGGATTTTAGCTGTGTATATGTAGATATATTAAGAAATGAATCACTGGCTGACTTATAGGGAAGCCTGTCTTTGGTAATCTCTTCATCTATTCATCATCAGCAGATGCTCACTCTGGGTGCAACCTGAGTGATTACTCCCAGAAAGCTCATAATTGCAGTAATTAAGGTCACAAGACCTTCAGCAAGTTCCTGCTTTTTTCAAAAAAAAAAAAAAAAAAAAAAGAAAAGAAAGAAAGGGCAGATGGCCAAGCATTAGCATTTGAATGAGCACTGGAGATCTAGTAGCTGAGCCTAGTTAAATGCACCAGAAAACTGTGAACTCCATTCTCAAACACATGGAGGTTCGACTTCACTTTCAAAGCCCAACCTGAGCAACACCACCACCAATAATTTGCCCAGCTCTGTGAGTTACTATGAGTGTGAAATAATGCTGATTTTATTTAAATCCTTCAATTTAAAGTCTACTTTTTCTTGGTTTTAGAATATACTAATAATACATTAAAGAGAAACAAAAGCATCCATTGACTACTTTTCCTGAGAAACAATTATTGCAACCATTTTGCCTTTTAAGGGCAAATGGCAATTAAAACAGAAGAGGTTTCATTCTCTCTGTTGAAAGTAAAGGTAGATAGAGACCTCTCCACTTTCCCTCTTCATTGAGAATTTCTTTCTCAGCCATTCTCAAATGTAAGTCTTTAAATAGCTGAATAAGCCTCTACTCAGTCTCACAATTCAGAAATGGTTCCTCCAGGACTTCAGATCCATCATTTGGAAATGCAAATATCCAGAGAAGGGCACTCCTCCATCTCCCAGGTCCCATGAGAAGGTGGGAGCCTAACTAGTGGGCTCCAGGTTCCAAGTTGCAAAACCATTTCCTGTCATAATAAGAGATGTTTGTTTCTCCTCTGACAAAGCCAATTAGCTAACAGATGGTCACCCTGATTACCCGGTAAACCTAGGATAGTGCAGCAAGTTATCCTACTTAAGGACTAGTTACTGTGGTTGCAAGTCCTTGGACTCATTATTGTGGAGCCGTTTTAGATATTTAGCAAAGGATGCAAATGGGAAAATTCAAAATTTTCCATCTGAAATTTTTAATAAAGATATATAATAGTTCAATTTTACAGTTTCATTTTTGTAAATGAGCTCATAAATACTGATATCAAAATGAAAGAAATACAGATATCAAGAGAGCTAGTCGGAACACTTACTTCCCCTAGCTTGAGATATTGGTGCTATTTTTTTTAATTTTCTTTTCACAAGACTTAAGACTAAAATAAAAATTTATGAAGGAGGTTGTTGGAATAGACATTCACATCAGTATCTCTCTATGTAACTTTCCTGGACACAAAGTATGAAAAAAATCTCATGATGCTCTAGGTGTCTGCCCATAGTTTCAAAACTACACCTAAAGTACTTCAACAAATATTTGTGGAAAGAAAAAGTGGAAGGCAAAACCAAAGGAGAGAGGCAAAGGTAGAATTCAGTCCAAAGTAAGCCTGCTCTGCACTCTGAACAGGTGTCCCAAACCCGGAGTCAGTCCCTTCTCTGGGCCCTGACTTCTAAGAAGACCCCTCAAGAAGTGTCCTTTCTCAAACTCTGGCTTGATATTTTACCCATTTATTTAGGCTTAGCTGAAATTCCTTTTTTAAATGTGATCCTAAATCACAGAGAATTATATCTTCTCAAGATCTCGAAACAACATCTTTATTTAGTATTTGATTGACATGACCTGCATTAATTACTAGTTACATTCTTTGATTTCCCTACCTTTAATTTTAATTTTCTTAAACTACTGGAGAGCAAAGGAATCATTTTTGAAACTTCTGAAGAATTCACAGAATCTAGTTCTCAAATGAATCACAAGTGGATTCTCAATACTTGATTTATTAATAATCTCTGTTATCGTTGGAACTGTAATTTCCCATGTAGACTTACTTTATATTTGCAAGGGTTTATTTGTGATAGTACAGATAGCAAACCAAGATTTTGAAAGACTATTATTTATAATTTTTTTCCCCCTGTAAAAACACATGCTCATGAAACTCAGTCTTATGAACATGATTTGTTTACCAAAGTCCAGACTAGGCCAAAAATGGGCTATCATCTGTACCATCTTTTTTTCCCCCACTTTTTCATTTTTGAAACATCTGGGGGTCACAGCTCAGTGGTAGAGCACTTGCCTAGCATGCGTGAGGCACTGAGTTCGAACCTCAGCACCAGATATAAATAAGTAAAATAAAGGTATTGTGTCCATCTGCAACTAAAAAAATGTTAAAACGACAACAACAACAACAACAACAAAACTTCTGTTTAGCTACCAGGGACTCACCTTTCTTCCTTGGACATACTTCTCCCTGTCTCTCTTCTGCCTCCCTTCAGCCCTGTGACATGTTGTATTCCATGTAGAGCATGTTAGCTAATGACTTCTACACCCAACTAAATGGTACACTGCTTGTATATCTGAGTGGAATATCATTTATGACCATGTCAAGACGATGAAATAAAGAGATAAGTATCAAAAACAAAAATTATGTGGGCTTTCTGAAACAGATAATGAGCTTGTAAAAATATCTCAGAGCAAACCATGACATATTAATGGAGAAGGTAATTATCTTCAATCCAAAGAGAAGCCATTCACCTGAGAAAGCTTTCTGAATGCAAAACCAAATCAAATCACATTCCAGACACTGTTTATGTTTTCAACTGGCATTTTTCCATAAAGGTGGTAACAAAATATATTATACTTCTAAAAGTTTTCTACACTTTATTGGTAAATGGAGTAATTATCTTTTGCATCCCCTTCTACAAAATAAGAAGTGTGTGGGCTGGGGATGTGGCTCAAGCGGTAGCGCGCTCGCCTGGCATGCGTGCGGCCCGGGTTTGATTCTCAGCACCACATACAAACAAAGATGTTGTGTCCGCCGAGAACTAAAAAATAAATATTAAAAATTATCTCTCTCTCACTCTCTCTTTAAAAAAAAAAAAAACAAAAAACAAAATAAGAAGTGTTATTTTATAAACACAAGTTACTTTTCTTATTTTATAAACACAAAGTTAAAACAACATTTGATAGCCAATAAGAAAGTTTACAAACTGCCAGATATAAATAAATCATAAAATTAACAAGTATTTACTTCACCCTTAGACTGTTCCAGGTATGATGGAAAAGGCAGGGAGATGTTTAATGGTGGGTAATAAACTAGGGAACTCCTCTGAGGATTCCACAGTCCTAGTACATGAAATATTATTCAAGTAACATAAAGGTTTTCAGGTAGTTTTAGTAATTATTAACATGGAACAGCATGTATTTTTTATGTTGTACAATACATGTATGAAGAAGAAGAAAAGGTAATTACACTCCATTGTAATTACCTCCTGTAGACTAGGCATAGGCTAGCCTGAATATATAAATACAGCTTTTCCCCAGTCATTAACTACACTTAGCCTACCTTGGTGTTTCTACATGCCTCAGGCAAACTACTAATAGTAAAATATTTACACTTTAATTTCCAAATAGATAAAACAGATAGAACACCCCTAAGGGTACATTAAGTACAAAGGTTCTCCTCCTTTGATTTTATAGCCAGATGGTTTAAATTAGGTCTCAGAGTCCTTAAGAGACAATGGAAAGTCAAAATGAAATTGGAAGGGATTTGCATTTTTAAAGCTGCCTATCAGGTTAGACTCCTGCTCAAATTCAGTTTTCCATATTTCCAAACTTATCTAAAATTTCCAAATGTGAAAAAAATTGAAAAAATTGAAAATTTAAAAAAAATCACAGTTGGAGGAAGGGATTCATGTAATTTTTCCTTTACTAAAGATCTCAGAAATCAGACCCTCAGTTTCTCCTTGAACACAGTTTCTTTAAAAAAAAAAAAAAAATCTCCATTTTTGTTTATTCTTCTCTCCAGGGTTGATATTCCTTATATCTGGCTTAAGATCCCTCAAAAAATACCACCACAGATGTTTTTAAGATGTTTATGAGTACTTCTAATACCTTCTGTTGTAGCAGAGAATTACTTTTGGCAGGCTGATAAACCTGGCAATGATTTGAAGGAAAGTCTGAGAAAGGATTTCCATTCTATGGGAGAAATTCCTTCAGGCAAAAGAAATCAAGATCCTACTCTTATCATTCTGAAAAACAATAACTTCTACTTTAAGTCTTTTGAATGATACATATCTACATATTATAAACAAGTAATTCACAGTTGGTTAAATGCATTTTTTCTACTTATTTTTATCCCATAAAAGATTTCACTATATTTTAAAGAATAGTTACAGTTCACAGAAGGAAATCTATCACAAAAATTGTGCTTGGAGAATAGTAACTAAGTTTCTCTATGCATGAAATGAAGTTAATAGTACTTAAAGTTCCAACCATCTATTTGTATTTTAAACATTCAGGTACTGAGAGTTCACTTGCTTTCCCTTTGAATTATGAACTTCATCTGATAGGCATACAACATTCAGTATGACAGAAGAGAAAGAAAGAGAAACATACATACATAGGGGCATGTGTAAAATGTATTCAGTGATTTTTTTTCTCTAATTTAGCTCTTCATTAATTAGATTTGAAATGGTGAAAAGAAAAGTAAACTAAGCAAGGATTTAAAGGAACATGTATAAGATCCTGAATAATAGAGAATGAAACCCAATCCACACTGGTTGTTATGATAAATAATTCTTCAACTAACATTTTTATGTTATTAAATAAAAATAATTTAGTTCAGAAAAGACACAAAATTTCACCCTCTACTACAGAAATGACCCAGATAGTGAAACCCTTGTATTGTTTATTGGCAAAATTACTCAAAAGCAGCATGTCTCTATACAATTATTGAATCTCTATTCTCAAATGAATAATTAACAAAGCTTATGAGGCCTTATATTGATTTATAGATGCAGAGGGAAAAGTGAGTACATCCCCTTTTAATATTATAAATTCTTATTTTGTGAAAAGTGGAACATAAAGTATTTCTAAATGAATGGACTTCTTTTTAAAGAAGAAGGAAATATACTCCTTTTGTTTTAAAATTATCCAAACCATCCTAACAAGATAGAAAGCTCAAAGATGCTAGAAAGAGTCTAGATTGTTTAATAATAGGTAAATGGTGAAGTAAATTACACAATATCAATAGGATAAAACAGTCTGCAACCACTAAAAATCACCTTTCAATGAACTGGAAGTTACAGGATGCAAAGTCTGATTTCAAACAACAAAGCATGACAAAAACTGGAAGGTTTTACACCAAAGTTCTGGTGACAGTGTTAATGATAAAGAAAAGTAAATAAATCAGAAAAATAAGTGCACATTTTTTTAAAAAGCAAATGTTATTAAGAATCAGTGGCGGACTGGGGTTGTGGCTCAGTGGAAGAGCGCTTGCCTCATGCATGTGAGGTACTAGGTTTGATCCTCAGCACCACATAAAAATAAACAAACAAAATAAAGATATTGTGTCCATTTATAATAATAATAATACAAAAGAATCAGTGGCAAGTGACAGGGGTGGTGGTGCATGCCTGTAATCACAGAGGCTTGGGGGCTGAGGCAGGAGGACTACAAGTTCAAAGTCAGCCTCAGTAAAAGCAAGGTGCTAAGCAACTCAGTGAGACCCTGTCTCTAAATAAAATACAAAATAGGGCTGGGTGGCTCAGTGGTTGAGCACACTGAGTTCAATACCTGGTACCAAAAAAAAAAAAAAAAAAAAGACTAAATACCTATAATGTGCCAACCCTTTTATGCATGCTATTTTACTCAACAAAATTCTGAGTTGTATACCTGTATTTTACAATTAAGGAAATAAAATACAAAATAGGGTTGAGGATGTGGCTTAGTGGATGAGTGCCCCTGAGTTCAATTCCCAGTACAAAAAAAAAAAAAAAAGAAAAAAGAAAAAAGTTAGCAGCAAGTTTACCTTCTTAGTTTCTAGTTTCTGTCATGCTTTGTTTTTTGAAATGAGACTTTGCATCCTGTAATTTCCAGTTCATTGAAAGATGATTTTTAATGGTTGCATCGGCATGATTCCAACATGTTATATTTACATTACCTTATGGATATTCCGTGATTTACTTCACAATTTACCTATTATTAAACAATCAAGACTCTTTCTAGCATCTTCCTTTTATAAATAACACTTCTACTAATTTGTTTATGTTCGATACCAACATTGCATGCAGTATCAATTTGTAGAAGTAGACTCTGATTCCTTTTTATAATATTTTTAAAAGATTTAATTTTTTTCTAGTCCAGAATCAGTAATATTGCATTTCATAGATTTTAAGATACAACCCATTATAAGACACACATCATTTACCACCAAAAAAGAAAGTAAAAGCTGCCAACCAAACTATAGAATCATCCGATTTTACTTTAATGTAAAATATACACATCTCAGAATTCATAAAGTACTGCAATGGCCTTTTAGATATCCTATTTCTAGCAATAATAGTAATTTTGCCCAGCTAATATTATTACAAAGAAATGTTTTTTTTTTTTTTTTTCTATGAGGGAAACACTTTTTACTTAAACCAAAAAAACTAGCTCTAGTTGAGGTAGTGGCATTTTCAAAAGATATAATGTGTTTTGAAAATCTATCCATTTGATGAGTTGATATATTTTTAAAAGGCTTGCTAAATATAGTGGTTTTTACAAAATATGATTTAAATAACTGATTATCAAATATTCTAACCATCTTTTCTCTTAGTTGGAAAGACCTGATAATAAATGTTTAAATATGCTTCCATTTCTTTGTGTATATTATGTATATAATTAGCATATTTATTTGAGAATATGTAAATTATTCTGACCTTTCACATTTTGACCAGTCACACTCCATGTTCATATTCCCACAAAAGAAACTGGACAGGTTAAGGCAGATTTTGTGCAACAGTGCTTTTTAATTTACAAAATCTTATGTCTTTTTTCTTTTTGAAAAGTGGCCAGAGTGAGATTTCTAATCACTATGTTGACTACATCAATGGGAAAACAAAAATCAGAAAAGGAAGCATTTCCTTCTAATTCAAGAAGAAAAGGGAAGAGTTGACTTCTTATCAAAGTGAAAATTGACAATTTGAATTTAACTCTCTGCATTGAAATTATTCCTGATTCAAATATGTATGGTTTTCAAAAACCTCATCTACTTCTAATTTCTGTTTGGCAAGTGAATGGGATAGGGGCTCATAGGGAAAAAAGGGTAGAAAAAGTCTAAGAGGTCTTAAAAGCAATTGCAAGTTTAAGTGTACACAAGTTGACATAGAATACCCTAAGGAGAGAATAACAAAGGAAGCTGGGCTAAGCATTTTTAATAAATTCAACTCAAAACCATATCAACACTTAAAACAATACAACAGACCTTAAATCATACCGTGTAGAAATTTTACTTTTTTAAAATTAAGCTGCCAATTATCCATCAGCATGATTCCAACATGTTATATTTACATAATTCCATACAGATTCAAAGATAGAAAAACACAGTTTGTATATAAAAGAGAAATAATAGTAGTCTTTTTTATCTGAGTGTGTTTGGGGGGGGGGGGGCATGCACAGAAACAAGCACTTAAAATGTATTGCCAGAACTGTGGCTAGAAAAAGTACATGTTCCCTTTGTGCCTGCTCTATGTTAGCACTGCAGTTTGAAGAGTTAAATACGGACTTTAAGGGGAAAATTCCTGATTAGTAAGCATAAATGAAAAACCAGTGTTACCCTTAATGTTAATCATTAATGAAAATCCTACACAAAAAGTTTAACAATGCCTGACATTTTACTCTTTTTCTGAGCAACAAAGTCCTCATTTCTTTCAGGGTTTAGTTTTTAATTTTATTTTAAAATCCGAATAAATGTTCTAGAGAACAGAATAGAAGAGATAAATGAAATCCCAATCCTATTGATAGGAGAGCCTGCCAAGGCTCTGTTATTACTCTAAACTCAGTTAAGCTGGTTTTGAGTCTTCCATAAAAGCCAATTAATGAGTAAACAGAACAAAAGCCATGACATCTTAATAGTCTGCTAATTAACTGAAATTTGTGATTCACAAGTGCATTTCAACTCCACTTTTCTTAGGTAATGCATTCTCTATGGGTCCTAAATTGTGGAATGAAAAGTATTCCCCTGTAAATTCATAGTGGATGGTGTTTTAAATTGTTAGTCAACCTTCCAAAAAAAGCATTCTTTTGGTATTCCAGTTAATAAAATAAATTATTAAATTGGATCTTTTTATATAATCAAAACTCTGCTATTACAGTGAAAGAAGTCTAATCTTCAATAACCTAAGAAATTGTACTAACTGAAAACAAACACTGATCAGGAAAGACCATGCTTGCTCCAGAGCCAAGTCTGAAGTGTATCCAATTTCTACTCAATTTCAACTTTTCACCACACTTTAGAAGAATATTTTCAGTCTAGCAATCTAAAGACCCAAGATGCTTTTACTGTATTTCATAGTTTATTCATGATCAATATAAATATAGCACTGACCTTAATTCCAGCCAGCAGTCAGAAGATAGGTTGATGATATCAGAACAATAAAATCTGAAAGGAAAAGAGAAAACACCAACTAAATTAGATCAGTAGAATAATTCAGCCTTTTCTACCTAAGGAGCAAGGTAAAGTCAGGGGAGCTAGTGACCTATTCCTCATTTTGTAAAATGCACTGGTTGAAACACATCCATTTATAACATACCGGGTTTATATAATAATAACACTTTAAACTTGAAATTATTTTCTAAATTTCATTTAAAAAACATATTAAATGCCAAAATTTGGTTCTGTTTTTGTATTTAGCAGTTTCTATATATTCAAAGAATTCTTATGATTATATTATTTTTCTTCTCTTTCTTAAAACCACCACCCCCAGTATCGGGGACTGAATCCAGTCATGCTCTACCACTGAGTTACATATTCAGCCCTTCTAACGTTTCATTTTGAGATAAAGACTAGCTTAGTTGCCAAGACTGACCTTGAACTTGAGATCCTCCTGCCTCAACCTCTGGAGTTTTTGGAATGGCAGGTGTGCTTCACCATACCTGATGCTTATGTTTGTATTGTAAAGCTCTCAAGCAGAAAGAATTGCTAATACATTCTGTTCCTAATGTGTTATCATTTCTCTTAAAAGATGTTTAATTAAATATATAAAACTGATACATTTGGATCCTCCCATACACTGAATATTCTGTCCCCTCCTGCCAATTCATATGTTGAAATCCTAATTCCTAAAGTATTGGAGGCAGAACCTTTCAGAAGTGATTAGTACCTTAGAAGAGGGAAATTCAGAATTATAGAAGTTTGTGATTGGTGCCCTTCACCGTTCCCCTGCGTGAAGATAGCAAAACAACAGGCATCTATAAGAAAGCAAGCCCTCATCAGACACTGAATTGATGACCTTGGGCTTACCAGCCTCCAGAACTGTGAGAAATAAATTTATGTTGTTTATCAGCTACTCCGTCTTTAGTATGTTTGTTATAACAGCCCAAACAGATTAAGACAGATCCTTAATGTGATTTAATGCCCGCAGGGAGTTTGTGGATTTTAAGCTCAAGATGATCAATCAGTCTAAGGGTAGCAAAGGTCAAACAAGACAATTCCATTGGCAATTTATCAATCTTCCCTTTGGTCTCTTATCCCAACCTTGCCATTAAGATCTGCTGAGGAGTCAATATGTGGGATAGCACATCATACAAGAAAAGTAACCAAGAGGGTAAAACCCAGACAAAAACAAACCAAAATGTCTGTACCAAAAGCCAGCCTGCCTTTTGGACAGATAACAACAAAATCTCAGAACGACAGAGTGATTCTTGACTTGCTTCACAAAGCATCTCTAGCAGGTCTCCTACTAAAAGCAAGCTAGGTTCTAGAAGGATGTTTGTCATTATTAGAAGTTAGTACGTTCTTCTACATCAGAAATCTTGCATTGTTAGACTCTTAGGACAAGTACAAACACTAAATTAACCTAAAACAGTGATTATCTAAGGAAAAGGATAATATGAAATAACATAGAAAACACCAGTAAGCAATCATAAAAATGCAATTGAATACAAAATAGTTAATTTTTCATCCTATAGGCAAGTGCTTAAGAAAACTAAAATTTTTCTTACAAGAATGAAATGATAGATTAATCCATCCATACAAACTTTTTTAAAACAGCATCTAGAGGCATTATGGGGTCTTTGAATATTAATACTTTTGGTACATCTACCTCCATTTCAAACACTTGGCATTATTTTACTTTAACTCAAATGTAATTCTTTTGCTATAAAGCCACCAGTTCCCCAACTGTGTCATGGTGCCCCACAGTATGACAGTAAATTCACAGGCACTGATGAAATATTTTCAGTATGTTTGATTCCCCACTCAAAATAAAGCCAATAAAACAGCAAAATCCATTTGGTCCTACACAAAATACTAACTTGAAGTCCTTTGCAATTTGCATATTAGATCATGCTATTTTTCTTTCAATGACATCACAGCCCTGCAAAGTTGGATTTTGATGATGTTTGAATATAAATGCCAATGCTGCATGAAGACCAACATGGAATAATAAGGATGACAGTGTATAAGGTGACTATAAGCTTTTAGGACTTGGCAGTATCCAACAGGTATATAGTCCCTATAGTAAGTAATTGTGGGTTTCTAAGAATAAAATAAAGGTAGTTCTGCTTCCAATTCTTATGTATATTTTTTTTCAAAGGGCCATTAAGTTATTAGGACATAAATACCCATTAATGTTAGTTTACTGGATCTGTGAGGTACACATTTTAACTCAGAGTTCCATGAAAATAATGACCAGGGTGCTAAGGATGCCATGAAACCAAGAAAATTTGAAGCACTATTCGTGAATAGTCTTTTTTAAAAGACTATTTTTAAATTTCCTCCAAAAATGTAAAGAAAAAGCAGGAGAGATTAAAAGTAAAACGTGCAATAGAAGAGAGAGAAGGAAAAGAATTCAAAAAATATCTTTCTAAAGTAAGAGGAAAAAAATACTAGGAGGGTGGGAAGGACAGTGATTTATCACTCTGAGTATCTAGGTGTAAGTGTGTCTGTGTGTCTGTGTGGCTGGCTGAAAGAGTGTCTGTGTCAGTGTGTGTATGTGTCTGGGTGTGCACATGGCTGGCTGTATATGTGGTTGGGTGTGTGCGTGGCTGGCTGTGTGTGTGACTTGGTGTGTGTGTCTGGGTGTATGTACGGCTGGGTATGTGCATGGCTGGCTGAATATGTGGCTGGGTATGTGCATGGCTGGCTGAATATGTGGCTGGGTGTGTGCATGGCTGGCTGTAAGTGTGGCTGGGTGTGCATATGAACTATTGTGTTTCAAGAGGTGGCTAAAATAATGCACATGAAGTCAGGCTTGTGTATCATAGTTCCCAACTTCAGAAAAATTCCTCAAGTATCATTTTATTTTTCATGATAATGATGAACAAGAAGTGCGCACATTTTACATGTGTGTTTAATCATGTCGATTATCTGTTGTCACCCTTTAAGAAAAAGCAGGTATTGGAACAGAGATGTTGGTTCAAATACAAATATTCACTAGAAAAAAAAAAGAGTGACAGCTTGCACAGCAATGTGAATGCTACAGAATTACTGTACATATAAAAGGATTGAAGCAGTACATTTTATTGTATGTATAATTTAACACAATAAAAAAAGGATCCTAATACCCTAGGATCTTGCATGGTATCTAGTGCATAAATCTGCTCAGTAGTCATTTAATACACTCTGAAGGATGAATCCCAGGGTGATACCAGCACATAACTCAAATTCTTAGGAAAGAAAGAGGCTCATTCACTGGTTTCCTGGAGCCAGGGAGAGCCTGGACATGTATGTCATTATCGTATGACATAGCTACTGTGCCAAAGAGAGAACTATTAAATTGATTAGATTTTCTCTCTTCTACATGCACTCTCAAATATAATTTTTATCATGAAAAATAAAATGAAACTAGAGGAATTTTTCTGAAGTTGGGAACTATGACACACAAGACTGACTTCTTTATGTATTCCATATGACTGGGGAGACATTCCAAACTCCCCCCTGGCACTGTCCGCTCCATATCACCACCACTGCTAGCTCTAGCTTCAAAATATCTTCCTTGTTTTCCTTTCAAAACAGCATGAGTCAGTAACAAACTTCATTTAAAATACTAATATTATTCGAGCTACTGGTTCTGTATTTGAACCAGTAGGTTTGATAATATTCAGAACACAAAAGAATATCAATAAATATTGTCAAATAAATGAAGGTGCTGGATGTTGTACTTTGTGAATTCTTTGCCAGATTTAAAGAAAGATGCTAGGAGCCACACTTGGACATACCTAACAGGCACAGTCCCTCGCCACATTGCCTGTTGCTTAATTAAACAGAAGGGGGCAGATGCTAGGAGCCACAAGCAAATAATATGATGCATGGCACTTTCGGTTGTAAGGTGACGCCAGCTAGCCATTGAGATGATATGATTATGTTAAGATTTACATTCATATGGAAATTGGACTCCTGCTGTTCACCTTGGCCTGCTACAGGACTCATGTTACGGGACTCCTGGAGAGTTCCCATTGGTTGGGAAGGATAGTAGGAGGGAATTCCAGGGGAGGTCGGCCCCCCCCCCCGGTTCTGGTAGACGGCGTGGGGGTGAACCGGTTTTTGGCTTGCCGGCGTGTACTGAGTATTGGCGGCTTTTTCAAAAATAAAGTTTTGTTCCTGCTTGAGTGGCTCGTGATTCTGTGCCCAGCCAGACTGAGGCAATTGGTGGCCCGGACGGGGAACACCTGAAACTTAGAGATGAGTAAAATTGCTCGCCCCTGAGGGAAGGCGACAGAATGGGTGACCATTTCAAAAAACAATGTGTTCTTGTTTTGATTTATTTTGTTTTTATTTCAAGCTCCCTAGCCCTAGAATTTTCTCAGGTGAACTGGGAAAAATGGTTGGCTCAAGGTTTGAGTTATTTGGCCCTGAGAAAGAGAAAATTGATATAACCATTCTCTGCTCCATTTTTGTTTCATTCTGCTTCAGCTTTGTTTTATCCTATCTTATTGGGTTACATTACCTTTATAGTAGATTAGAATCTAGTAAAAAACAAACCGAAAAACTGTTAAGTAAATTGTTAGAGGTCCAAACTATGGTAGAAAAAACGCTAGGTCAAGCAAAAGAGAAGGTCTCTCAAGCTAGTCAGACAGAGGAAAATTTAAAGAAAGAAAGCTTAGAGGAAAAACAGCCATCAGGTGGAGAATTACAACAGGAGGCTGCTACTAACTCCGTTCTATCACCAGAGGGCGTAATTCAACCAACAGCTCCATCTACAGCTGAGTGGCCCTCAACTCCCGTAGTTGATGGACGGAATTCTGAGGCAGGACCCCAAAGATTAGCATTCCCTGTACTTGAGCAGGCAGGAGGGCAACGAATTCACCATGCTTTAGATTTCAAAACAGTAAAGCAATTAAAGGAGGCTGTAACAACCTATGGGCCGCAAGCTCCCTTCACGGTAAGCATGGTCGAATCTGTTACCAACTTGGACATGACACCAGCAGATTGGGCTAACATGTGTCGATCTGTGCTAAATGGAGGACAATATTTGTTATGGAAGCTTGCCAATGAGGAATTTTGCATGGAGACAGCTAGGCGAAATGCAGAAGCCGGTTACCCTCAAAGAAATCTAGATATGTTATTAGGAAAGGGACCTTATGAGGGTCAAAGACAGCAAATTGAATATGACCCTGGCGTATACGCACAAATTGCTGTAGATGCAGTTAGGGCATGGAAAACTTTACAGGGGCATGGAGATTTACAAGGTCAATTATCTAAGGTAATACAAGGAACTAATGAACCTTACGCTGAATTTGTAGATAGGATTATTCAGACAGCCTCTAGAATATTTGGAAATACAGAACAGGCAATGCCATTTATAAAACAACTGGCTTATGACCAAGCAAATCGTTGCTGCAGAGAGGTCATTAGACCATGGAGACATGAAGATTTAAACACATATATTAAATTATGTAGAGACATTAATGAACAAGGGCAAGTCTTAGCAGCAGTACAACAGGCTTTAGATGCCAGGCCAAAAACATGCTATAATTGTAATCAAACAGGACATTTTAAAAGGAGTTGCCCCATAAGAGGAGGTTTTAACAAAACTAGGTATCAAAGGAATAGAATACCAGGTATTTGCCCACGATGCCATAGAGGGAAACATTGGGCTAATGAATGCCATTCTCAAACCACCATAGAGGGTATTCCATTATCAAAAAACGGACAAGGACCAAGTGATTACCCACGATATCATGGAGAAAGGTATCAGGCTCCATTGCCAAAAAACAGACAAGAGGGCCCAATGCCCCGGGGCCCAAAACCACAAATATACGGGGCACTGGAGGAACCCAGCAGCACCATCAAGGTAGTGCCCAGGACGCATTATCCATTAAATCCCTCATCAGACAAACTAGAGGGAGCGCAGGGTTGGACATCTGCGCCTCTGCCAGAGCAGTACTAACTCCAGAGATGGGAGTTCAAATCATTCCCACAGGAGTAAAAGGACCTCTTCCCCAGGGAACAGTAGGCTTATTATTGGGACGCAATTCTTCTACACTAAAAGGACTTATGATAAGTCCTGGGGTAATTGATCCCGATTATGAGGGTGAAATAAAAATTATAGCTAGTTCTCCAAGAGGTATATCAGTAATTTCACCAGGAGATAGAATAGCACAGTTATTAATAATACCCAGCCTGCATGATAAATTTTCCAGTTGTAATGTAGAAAGAGGTTCCAAGGGATTAGGCTCCACAGGTGTAGATTGGGCTATGCTGTCTTTAAATTTAGATTCTCGCCCAATGCTAAAATTAAATATTCAAGGACATGACTTTAATGGGCTGCTGGACACAGGTGCTGACCTCAGCATCATATCTCGTCAAGAATGGCCAAAACATTGGCCATTATAACAAGCCACTCAAACGCTTCGAGGCCTAGGAGTGGCAACAAATCCCTATAGAAGTGCTATGGTATTAGATTGGAGGGATCCTGAAGGATATGAAGGAACTATACAGCCCTATGTATTGGATCATCTTCCCGTAAATTTATGGGGACGAGATGTCCTAGATCAATTAGGATTGACATTAACAAATAACATCAATCCTAACGCGCCCACTACTAGGGCTAAACAAGGCTTTAGGAAAGAAAAAAGATTGAGAGAACAAGAACAAGGTATGACAGCACCTATTCAAATAGATCAAGAAATAAATAGACATGGATTGGGTTTTCAGAAAGGGCCACTGAGACAATCAAAATTACTTGGAAATCAGAAAGACCAGTGTGGGTTCCTCAGTGGCCCCTGACTAAAGAAAAGATACAAGTAGCCCATGACTTGGTCAGACAACAATTAGCGGAAGGACATATACAACCTTCCGTATCCCCCCATAATACTCCCATTTTTATCATTAAAAAGAAATCTGGTAAATGGAGATTATTACAAGATTTAAGAGCCATTAATAATGAGATGGTTATTATGGGACCTGCTCAATCAGGGATTCCCCAATTGTGTGCTTTACCAAAAACCTGGCATGTTTTAGCTATAGATATTAAAGATTGTTTCTTTTCAATTCCAATTCATCCCAAGGATAGTCCACATTTTGCATTTACTATCCCTGCACTGAATCATGAAGGTCCTGATCAGAGATATGAATGGAAAGTACTCCCTCAAGGGATGGCTAACAGACAGCCCAACTATGTGTCAAATTTATGTTAATAAAGCAATACAGCCACTTAGAAATCAAAATCCTGAACTACAAATATTTCACTATATGGATGATGTGTTATTGGCACATAAAGATAAAAACACATTGCTAGAATGTTATGCCACACTTACAAACTTATTGAAAAATTATAATCTAGAGATAGCAATAGATAAAGTACAATTAAATCTTCCAATTAATTATTTAGGAGTTCTATTATCCTCAACCATGGTCCGTCCACCAAAAATTCAAATAGGAGTAGATCAACTCAAATCACTTAATGACTTTCAAAAGTTATTGGGAGACATAAATTGGATAAGGCCTTATCTAGGCATACCAACAGGAGAGTTGGGACCTTTATTTGATATTCTAAAAGGTCCATCAGATCCAAATTCACCCCGCATGTTAACGCCTGAAGAAAGAAAAGCATTAAAAATCATTGAAACATATATGCAAAATATGCATTTGGATAGAATTGATATAAGTTTGCCTTTATTATTTATTGTACTACCAACAAAAAATATTCCTACAGGAGTATTTTGGCAAGAAGGTCCATTATTGTGGATACATTTATCTTATTCTCCTAACACTATTCTTACTAGATATCCTGAGGCTGTAGGACAATTAATACTCAAAGGAATAAAAGCAGCAAAGGGAGTGTTTGGGATTTCTCCCAATAAAATTATTACTCCATATACTATGGATCAAATTGATGGGTTAGCTAATGAGTTAAATACTTGGGCAATAATCATGTGTAAAACTAGTGTTTCATTTGATAATCACTTACTATCTAATCCTTTGTTGTCTTTTTGGTCTAAGCATCCTGTAGTTTTTCCAAAAATGACAAGAAAAAACCCTATCATAAATGCTCCAAATATATTCACTGATGGGTCAAACAATGGTACAGCAGCAGTAGTTACTCCTGATCAAACTTTTACATTTTTAGTACCCAAACAATCAGCTCAAAGGGTAGAGCTTAATGCAGTATTACAAGCTTTTATGATGTTTAAAGATTCTGTATTTAATTTATTTTCTGATAGTCAGTATGTAGTTAATGCTATAGTATCCCTTGAAGATGCTGGTAGGATTTTACCTTCTTCTACTGTTTTCTCTTTGTTTTCCGCTATACAAAGTCTAATCTGGGACAGAAAAGATCCATTCTTTATAGGACATATCAGGGCACATACAGGATTGCCTGGAGCCCTTAGTATGGGCAATGAACTAGCAGATAAATCTACACATGACATACATATTTTCTCCACAATAGAAGAAGCTATAAATTTTCATAAAAGGTTCCATGTCAATGCTAATACTTTACAAAAGCGTTTTAAAATAACTAAAGAACAAGCCAGACATATAATAAAACAATGTCAAAATTGTGTGACATTTTTACCACAAGTTAATCTTGGAGTCAATCCTAGAGGACTGATACCTAACCATATTTGGCAGATGGACGTCACACACTTGCCAGAATTTGGAAAATTAAAATATTTACATGTTACGGTTGATACTTCTTCCAGATTTTTGATGGGCTCCCTTCATGCCGGAGAAAAAACTAAAGATGTTATAGCTCATTGCTTACAAAATTTTGCCACTGTGGGCGTTCCAAAACAGTTAAAAACGGACAATGGTCCTGGTTATACTTCCACCTCTTTTAAACAATTTTGCTCATCATTTGGCATTACTAACACAACAGGAATTCCATACAATCCACAAGGACAAGGCATAGTTGAAAGAGCTCATCAAACTATTAAAATGTACTTATTAAAACAAAAGGAGGGAATTGGAAAGGGGTATATATCCCCCAAAGATAAACTTAAAATAACCCTTTTTACTCTAAACTTTTTAAATTTGGATTCATCGGGACTTAGTGCTGTGGAAAGACATTTGTATCCAAAAAATGTACATAAGCCTAAGGTACTTTGGAAAGATATTCTAACAGGACAATGGAAAGGTCCGGATCCAGTGATAGTCTGGAGTCGGGGCTCTGTCTGTGTTTTTCCACAGGAGGAACAGCAGCCGATTTGGATTCCAGAGAGATTAACCAAAACAATTTCTACAGAAAAAGAAGATGATTTGACTCAAATCCATAACAGCTGATATCCAGAACTCCAGCTTGGCTATTCTTACATCTTCGACAGTGATCAACCAGGATGCTTTTTTCAATATCTATTTTATTATTGCTTTTCCCACATCATAAAGTTCCATTTTAGTTTTGAGCTCATACAGACATAAATTAATGTTTTTCTGATCAGTTTTATTCTTTGACTATGGAGTTTTTAAACATTGCAATGGAGATTTCACCTAGGTAATCTACAAGGCCTTTACTATTGTCTTATATGTTGTATGTTACGTGTGCACATTTCTGTTTTGTGTTGTATGTCTGTATGTGCGTATGTCCATATATCATATATGAGGAGCGCTCATAAAAATATGGATCCCAAATTTTTTTTATTATTCACATGATATTAATGGTTTAATTTAATTTGGGTAAACAGCTGTTGAAGACTGTTTTAATATGTGTACAAATAAGCAGGTTAATAGATCTGTTTGTTTACTTTCACTTTTCCTTTTCATTATTTTTAATAATTCTGTTCAGGATAATGTAAATTGTTCTAAAAATTGTTTTCTTAATACCTGTTGAAATGTTACATTTTTTTCTTTTCTTAACATCATTGTCAATCCCTATTTTCATCCCAGTGCCGGTGAAGACAAAGATGAAACCAAACTGCAACTTCTTCAATAATTATCCCAACAAACTGTATAAACTGATGCATCAATGAATAATAACTCAACAAGTAATGCTCAATCACTGAGTCGATTTATTTTGGGAGGAAATGGACATATTGATAGATTCCTCCGCTTTGAACTGCTTACAAAACTTGCCTGGACTATGTATCACTTGTATGCATTGTGCTCTATCTGTTGATGCAGCGAATTATGGTAGTGCTGGCGTATCTTTGCTGTAGTGTCATCAGTGATGCAATTTTTCCTAAAGAGCCGTCTATTGACTTGATGTCGTGGCATTTCTGTATCCTCCTCCCTTCTTCTAGTGATGGTCTAATTTTGGGGGCCAACTGAGGTGAGGCAAAGAACTTCACCCCCCCCCCCACCGGCACCAAGGTCAAATTTGGGGGCCAACAGAGGTGAGGCAAAGAACCTCACCCCCCCACTGGTGCATAGGCCTATCCACAGGTATGGCTATATACTGGACTGGTAGTCAGTGACGGGTATGATTCAGTTGCAGTGGTATCAACCTAAGACAGCAGGCTGACGCCTAGAGGTCAGTTTTCCGATGACGGGTAAGAACCATATGTTGAATTGGACATACCTAACAGGCACGGTCCCTAGCCACATTGCCTGTTGCTTAATTAAACAGAAGGGGGCAGATGCTAGGAGCCACAAGCAAATAATATGATGCATGGCACTTTCGGTTGTAAGGTGACGCCAGCTAGCCATTGAGATGATATGATTATGTTAAGATTTACATTCATATGGAAATTGGACTCCTGCTGTTCACCTTGACCTGCTACGGGACTCATGTTATGGGACTTCTGGAGAGTTCCCATTGGTTGGGAAGGATAGTAGGAGGGAATTCCGGGGGAGGTCGGGGCCCCCCGGTTCCGGTAGACGCGCTTGGGTAGACCGGTTTTTGGCTTGCCGGCGTGTACTGAGTATTGGTGGCTTTTTCAAAAATAAAGTTTTGTTCCTGCTTGAGTGGCTCGTGATTCTGTGCCCAGACAGACTGAGGCAGAAAGAGTTGAAAATTCCTCTTTTAGTTAAAACAAGAAAAAAATTTCTACCCTTACACTAAAAGAATAATCTCTTCAATAAATGGTTTTGGGAAAACTGGATATCCAGAAAAAAAATTGAACATTTATTTTATACCATACACAAAAATCAACTCAAAATGGATGGTTAAACTAAAGATCTGAATCATAAAACTTCCAGGGGGAAAGGACTCAGCAAGCAGGCTTTTTGATATTGGCCTTGGCATTGGGTGTTTTTTTTTTTTTTTTTAATATATAATTCCAAAAGCTCAAACAACAAAACCAAAAATAAACTAGTGGGACTACATCAAATTGCCCTTCAAAGGCAACAATTAACAAAATGAAAAGGCAACCCACAGAATGGGAGAAAATATTTGCAAACCACATATCCAATAAATGGTTAGTATACAAAATATATAAGGAACTTGTACAATTCAATAGTAATAAGCAAAACTATCTGATCAAAAATGAGCAGAGGACCTGAAAAGATATTTTTCCCAAGAAGATTTAATAGCAGGCCAAACAGGTATGTAAAAGGATGTTCAGCATCACTCCTTAGAGAAACGCAAATCAAATCCACAATGAGGTGTCACCTTAGAGGTGTCAGGATAAGCATCATTAAAATGATAGAAAGGAACACTAGCCACTGGGTGGATGTAAATTGGTTTGGGTTTTATGGAAAATAATATGAAGATACCTCATAAAATTAGGACAGAACTAACATATGATGCAGAAATCACTCTTGTAAGATTATACACAAAGGGAATGAATGTCAGTACCTTAAAGAGATATCTGCACTCACATGCTGATTGTAGCACTATTCACAATAAGTAAGATATGGAAACAACCAAACTGTCCATCAAAACGTGAATGCAAAAAGAATGCTTCACACACACACACACACACACACACACACACACACACACACTGGAATATTATTCAGCCTTAAAAAAAGAGGAGATACTGACATTTGTGACAACACAGGTAAATCTGGAAGGCATTATGCTAGGTGAAACCATCCAGGAAAAAAAATATAAAGAAATACTTCATGATCTCATTTACATGTAGAATTTTTTAAAAAATCAGAAAAAGCTGAACACATAGAAGCAGATAGAAGCATGGTGGGGAAGTTTGAGGAGTAGGCAGATGTTGGTAAGGGAGTACAAAGTCTCAATCATAAGGGACCAATAAGCCTTGGGTCTATAATACAGCATGATGGCTATGGTAAATAATTCAATAAAGTGTACTAGAAGTTTGCTAAGAGAGTAGATTTCAAGTGCTTTCATCCAAAATAAATAAGTAAATAAATAAATGATAAGGTAACTATGTGGGCAGATGGGCCTGTTAATTTGCTTCACTATAATAATCATTTTACTATGTGTTTATATGTATATATATGTAATGTATATCATGCTGTATACCTTAAATACATATAATTTTTTATTTCAAAACGACTAATGGAAAAGAAGTTGTATTGGAGAAGAGTTGTGTACTTTTGACCTAGTGAACTTGAGCTGTCCTGTGGCTTTTATTTGTTCTTTTTTTTTATCTTAAGGGGAGCACTTCCATTTGCAGTGCCAGGAGCAGCTGCTTTCTAAATAACTCCCTGCAACTTTTAAAAATCCAATCTAGTTATTGAGCAAATAGTCAGAGAATAGTGAAGATTTATGTTGCCTTAAGGATCCATCCTCACTGTGAACATCTGCCATTTCAAACACACAGGTCAAGACTTTTTGTGTAGTGTTTTGCTAAACAATGACCTAAGCATAACTCAAATGTAATTCTTTTCAAAAAGATTCAGCATCTGCTTCCAGGCAGCTTAATGCATCAGCATACTAAAAGCACCATTTCTCTCTCCTTGTCTCTTTCTCTCTGCCCACCAAATAGGGGAATCATCAGAAAACAGTCCTGAGAGTCAATCCCTACAATTTTTTCTCTTTGCCCAATGAAAAATGATTTCATGTTCATACACTGTAGATCATCAGATTGTGATGATCAATAACATGATCAACTACATATCAAACTTATGCTTATTTATACCTGGAAATGAAGAAACATTTGAAACAGCTGATATATTTTAACCATTGGATTATCAAGGTCAACTGTCAATTGAAAACCACTTTTCACACTTCTTCCTATGCTTCTCCCTTGTTAAAGTTTCTATTTAGAGAAACTGTTACTGCTTAGGTAACAGAAAAGTTACTGAGTTAGTTTGCAGAAACAGTTGTTGGGAATATTGCAGCTATCAGACATTAAAAATCAATTCATTTTTAAAAATAAATGGAAGCGTTTTTTATTTTATTACTCTTGTATTTTTAAGATACAGAGTAGGTGTAAAACAACAAAAAATATGATTTAGTGTTTTGAGGATCCAATGTTCTTTCCCATTAAGGAGTTTGTTTATAATCTATTTGAGTAGGGGTAGTTGTGAAAAAGCCAAAAACAAAACAAAACAACAACCATGATGCAAACTGAAATACAATTATTGTCATAAAGAAATACCAACAAGACTATGGGAAATCAATGAAGGAGGGGAATGAAATCCTGTTCATTCACAGAGGAAGTTGCAGTTGAGTTAGTTGTGAAAGAAGACAAAAGATTTTGATGGGTGGAGGTGGAGTGGGAAGGAGACCAGCTCAGGCAATGAACACAGCAGAAAGAAAGTAACAGAGCGGAGCCCAGGGGCATGTCTGGAAAAATACTTCCAGTTCTGCCTGGCTGGAATGTAACACCCACGAAAAGCAATAATTGGGTGAAACACTAGGTTGGGTCCGATGACCTTGAACAACAAACTGAGGAGGCTATATGGTTAAATGTTTAATTTCGTAGGCTAAAGTGAACCACTGAAGGTTTTAAATTCGAGAATGGAATAATTAGGAAATTTAATCTAGCAGCACTATGTAGATTGGATCAGAGAAGGGGAGGGATTAAAGGAGAATAGTCCATTTCGAAGGCTTCTACAGACATCCAAATGAGTGGCAATGAAATAGTAGAGAGTCAACATAGTGGAGAGATTTCTCAGTTGTTGCATAGGTCAGCTTGGTTTGTCATATAACAAAATATCGGTGGCTTAAGCAATAGAAATTCATTTTCTCACAGTTCTGGAGGCAGGAAGTCCAAGGTCAGGTTGTCAACATGATGAGGTTCCAGTTAGGATTCTGTTCTAACTTGTAGACACACAATCACCTTCCTACCATGTCCTTATGTATTGAACAAGGATGGAAAGAATTGGTAGGGGTTGGGAAAACACTAGACATCTTTCTCTTCCTCTCCTTTTAGGACCACCAATCCTATTGGATTTGGACCTAACCCTTGTGAACTCATTAAACTTCAATCACTTCCTCAAAAGCCTATTTCTGAATATAGCCACATTGGGGGTTAAACCTCAAGATACGAATGGGGAGGGCACAATTCAGTCCTCAACAGTATGTACAACTTCTACAATTCTGAGGGTTTGAGATAAATGAATTCCCCGAAAGGTAGTGACGTTCTTGGAAACTGGGAAGGCTGAAGGAAGATCAGGTTGCTGGATACAAAGAGAGAATGATGAGTTTAATTAGACACAGTTAGTTTGACTTTCTGGCAGAATAATAAAGGGAAGGGATTTATCAGATAACTGACCTATTCACAGAGGGTATAATTTTAAGTGATATGGAAAGAGTGAAATCTTAATATTAAAATGAGACAAAGAATTTAAATCTGTGGTTAAATGATTAGGCTAGGGCTGGGGATGTGGCTCAAGCGGTAACGAGCTCGCCTGGCATGTGGGCGACCCGGGTTAGATCCTCAGCACCA
Organism: Spermophilus citellus; assembly: GCF_964194105.1. Lineage (NCBI taxonomy): Eukaryota > Metazoa > Chordata > Mammalia > Rodentia > Sciuridae > Spermophilus > Spermophilus citellus. The sequence continues at coordinate 109,906,789 of NC_138192.1, read as the reverse complement.
CATACAAACAGAGAAGTTGTGTCTGCCGAAAACTAAAAAATAAATATTAAAATTCTCTCTCTCTCTCTCTCTTTCTCTCTCTCTCTCAAAAAATGATTAGGCTAGAATATTTCAATACAGAATCAGAAGCATGTATTACAAATCATATAATTGGATTGTCTAGCCAGCCCACGCTATTGTACATTTAATTACACTTTGCCTTGACAGGTAGGGATAGCATTAATAGACTACTGACTGTTTGAAAGCCCAGATTGTTCTTAATGAATGCCATATCCTGCCTTCTCAGATTGTGGGCTGCTCTGGGTCATGGACCCAACAAATCCATGTTTGTATCCCAAGCACTTAGTGTAGTATATGGCACAAAGACAAGGATTTATAAATGCAGAATGAGTCACTCCCGGAAAAAGAGGCTGAGTCATGGGCACTCCAACTAATTTCACCACTAAAAGTATTATTCACATAAAACAACATCATAGGAAGCTCTGCACCAGGTATCACTCTTGATGGAATGTTCTGTACTCTGACACGTTTGCTGTAGCTGCCACAACAAAGGCTGAAAGTGGAAGTTAAAGCTTAAGACCAGTTTCATGCTGGGAAATTAGACCTAATTCACCCATTTACTGTCACAACATTGAAAAAGAAGATGACAAGGTGAACAGCAACTAGAAATAGTAGTGAAAACCCAATAAGAACTTTTGAATGCTGAAATCACTTTTTTTAAACATTTGTTTTTTAGTAGTTGGACAAGATATCTTTATCTTATTTTTATGTAGTGCTGAGGATTGAACCCAGTACCTCCTGCATGCTAGGTGAGCACTCTACCACTGAGCCACAATCCCAGCCCCCCTAAATCATTTTTAAAATGAAAACAATAGTACTATTTCTAATACAACAATGGACAAAACATGTCACATGCATTTTTTATTTAATCCACGTAAGATCAAATACAGCAGACATTATTGTTATTCCCAGGAAGTAACTAAGGTTATAAAGATTAAATATTCAGTACCTATGGGAAAATACAGATTCCTAATTAACTGATTTTAAACTAGTCTCATTCATTAAGGAAAATAATAAAAATCAGAGATAAGGAGAAAAACATTCATATACATGAATATTTGGCTTTTTACTTTTCCTTCTTTTTAATTTCATTTTATCAATATTATTTTACAAATCTTAGTTAGGCATATATTTATATTAAGAAGCTTAGTCAGCTTTTCCACTTCTGTGATCGAAAGACCTGACAAGAACAATTAGAGAAGGAAAAGTTCTTTTGGAGTCTCATGATTTCAGAGGTTCAGTCCATAGATGGCCAACTCCATTCATTGGGTCCCAGGTGAGGCAGAATATCATGGCAGAAGAGTGTGGTCATAGAAAGCAGCTCAGGACATGGCACCAGGAAGCACAGAGAGCTCCCCTCACCAGGGAGAAAATATAAACTCCAAGGGCATGACCCTAACTACCCAGTTTCTCCAGTTACATTCTTCTTGTCTACAGTTATCACCCAGTTAACCTATTCAAGTGGATTAATGCACTGATAAAGTTAATGCTTTCACAACCCAATCATGTCACCTTTAAACTTTCTTGCATTGTTCCACACATGAGATTTTGAGGGATACCTAAAATCTAAACCATAAAAGAGGCTGACTTCTTCAAGATCTGAAAAACAGCAGAAGGAAGTGTTTTGAAAGTTAAAATGCACCCAAATGACACTATATTTATTTGGATAATAAGGAAATACAATTGAGTGATGAATTTGTAAAAGTCAATAAACTAACTTTCAGCAGTATGAAAATCTGTTTGCTTACTCAAATCATAAGGTCCTTAAATTCTTCAATGGCTTTCAAATGGTTTTATGGTATGCATTACTATTGATCGTTGAAAATCTCTAGTATAGCATCTCTCATTAATACTTGGTTTACAATTGTGATTTTTAAAATGTGGACTATATATGACATGAACATGAGGCAGGAAGTATATTTCCTTAAAACAGCAGGATGTTTTAAGATTAAGCCACCATCTAGATTGTCTCCAATTCAGAAAGCATACATTCTCCTAGGTCTACCAAGACATCATTTTGTCATCGAAGTGAAACTTGAATTTCAAAGGAATGTTCAGCTACAATAAATCCTTAAACAATAAAGCAAATCTGTTCCCAAAGCTCTCATTTCCTGAAAACTCTAGTAAGGCTCTAAGAAGCCAAACTGGGGCATTCCACACATTTCTGGACTCATGTCTCTGAGTCAGATTTTCTCCTGGTTGAGTCCTGGTGTATTCAACTGCTACAAACATTGCTGTTAGAACTAGATTCCAACATGGCTCAATTTAAAAATTGCAAATCTCCAAAAGAGGTAATAAAAGTTTGATTTTAGAACATATAAAGAACATTCTCATGCATTTTAATATTATTATTGCTTTTCAGGGTATATATAAGGGCCAAAAAAGGGGATTGAAATTCCAATAGAATCTGTACATTACAAGAGGAAATCATATGTCTGGAATAAATATAATTGCAGCAAAATTAGGATTTCTTGTAAGTCTGAAAGTATTAATGCAGAATACAGATCTGTTGTTACCACCTGATAAACATTAAGCATTTTCTCAGACTCTAAATTATCCTAACCAATGGTTAGTGCTTTATCTTCCCCCAAAGAAGCATCAGGCCCCAAAACATGACAGCGGTATTAAATAGCTTAAATTCACTGTCCATCTTTTCCATATTAGTCACATATAGGCAATCCTCTATTTACAACTTCTTTTTAAACATGTATTGAAAACTACAAACAAAACACTGCAAATGGTGGCTAAATCATAATCTAGTTTATTTCATCTTTAATATAATTGAAGTAGTGCCGAACAACTAAATAGAATGCTTACCATCTGATTGTGAACCAAGACACATCTTCGTCATTATTTCATTATGAGGAAATTTTCCCTAAGCCAATGGAGTGCACCTGGGAGTTAGTAATTCATTCTCTTAACTAATGTGTTCATGGCAGGTAGGCAATTTTCTAGGACTGGGATGTAACAGTGATGAAAAAGTTACCAGCACAGTTCCTGCCCTTTTGGAATTTACGTTCCTGTACTGGAGCACTGATACTTAAGAGAATGATGACTGCTATGAAGAAATGAAAGCAAGGTATTTTGTATGGTCATTAGGAGCTTTCTCCATCTTATAAATCTAAGCAGCAAGAAAGAGTAGATGCTTTTACCCAATGAAAGGTAATCTTGAGTAATGGGATGTTCTCAACTGTTCCCTTGACCAACTGTCATATGTCATACAAGAAAGAACACAATGTGGAGGAAAAGGAAAACAAATGGCTTAATATCTGATATTTCATCCAATGAAATGTTCATTTCCAAACTTTGGGTTAAAAAAGAAAAAGTTATAGAAAGTGAGTCCAAACCATCTCATAAGGCATAGATGAACTCTCCTTGTTTGGGTCTAAACACAAAATTATTTACAAGAGACCACAGATTAAGTTTCTGTTGGTGCCTAATTCTTCAACCAGTTCAGGGAGGAAATATGCTTTGATGGCAATCAGGCAACATCAAAATGCTGCCCCATGTGACTCACATGGAGACCACTGAATTAGACTGTATATAGTATGTCATACTATTACTTCTGGAGGACTTTATTTTTGATGGACTTGGTGTCAAAGCAGAGTAACAACAGACACTCTTTAGCAGTAGAAGGAAGTCAACAGATGTCACCCTTTCTGTAACAAGCAGCCAGGTTGCCACTTCTGTTGTGTGTGTGTCCCAGTTACACTCATGCCACACAATCACTGTTGTGTTTCTGTCTGCCAGACTCCAGTGTCCCCTTGGAAACAGAGATAGCAAATTCAAATTTCTTAATAAGGTGTTTTTCTTTTTTCCTTCTTCACTATTAGCTGACAAGGGATATTGAAAGCATTGAGGAGACTCATTTTCAATTCAATCCCAAATCAAGAAGGCCAAGTTGTTAAAAAGCAAGATTAATGCACAAAATAAGTATTTCCTGATTTGCAGTAAATTACTCCCAAGCAAATCCATCCAGAAAGATAAGATTCAGTGTAATGGTGTGTCAAATGAACTACCTTTGACTTCCTAGCAGTGAACTATAAACCACTGAGCCCATACAGTATCAGTAACCCTTCACTGCTCCAAGAAGGCAGTCCACACCCTTACATTGCACACTCAGGGGGCAGTTGATTCACTGCTAAACAGTTAATATAAAAGCTAAAAATCACTTTTCTAAAACCTAAATACATTTTTCTTTTATTATTCTTAGGAGAAATAGAGGAATTAAGGGTTGTTACCCTTATTATTTAAGAGAGAGAGAGAGAGAGAGAGAGAAGAGAGAGGAGAGAGAGAGAGAGGAGAGAGAGAGAGAGAGAGAGAGAGAGAGAGAGAGAGAGAGAGAGAGAGAGAGAGAGAGAAAGTACTCTTCAGGAGATTATAGGAATATCATAAGGTTGTCTAACTTGTCAGAAATACAATGTGTTTCAACACCCCCCCCCCACCACCCCACCCTGTACCCTGCAGGGATGATGATCTGGGTAAAACTGAGGGAACTGGCAGTAAATGAAGCGTAATCAATCTTCTGGAAGCACTCTGAGACCTCTAAGAAAATTTCTCCCAGCTGTCACCCACCTTTCCAGGCTCCCATCATGAAAGGATGGAGGAAAGCAAATGGTGCATGCTCTTTAAGAAAAAACATGCTGAATATGAGTTGGAAATTTTTCAAAAGATTACACAAACTCTGGCATTGCTGCAAACCAAATTGAAGATCAAATTATGACATTTTTGCCTTTAATTTCAAAAAGCATTTTTCTTATATATAAACAGAAATCATAATAGGTTGGCTCTATCAACAAAATGTAATAAGTAATTCCAAGGACACTTTTTTTCCAACAAAAGGTAAAATGTACCATTGAATCTTGCTACCAGTAATGGTAATAAAATAAAATAAGATATACTTTCAGTGCTTGGATTTTGCTCTTCTTTTAGACATCTTGTTCTCCTGTATTTGTAGGTTTTCTTTAATGAACATGCATTATGTCCAGCAATAAAAAAGATCATATAAGCAAAAGTAAAATGTATAATTTTTTTCTCTGTGATATAGTGCAAAATTCTTCTATTAAAAGAATCTAAAAACAGAATTTCAGATCAGTTTTATAGTCATTAGTGTTATATGAATAATTTAGGCTGAACAAATCCACAAGGACACTTTCATGATTCAGTTCTAAATTCATTGCTTTGTTAACATGTTTGTGCTTGCAAATTCTAAAATAAGGGTACTAAAATCCACTCCTATGTAATCAATAGGACATTTGTAAGAATAAAAAGAAGTCTGTTCCAAAAGCTAATATTTTGTAAAAATGGGTTAAGATTCTGGAAAACATGGAGATTTATTTAATTAGAATACAATCACATATTACATTAGGATTCAAATCTTTTTGCTATAAATATTTTTTAATCTTATGAAACAAATAAAACTCAAGATAGTTGTTATAAATGGAAAGATCCCATGCTATATGTTTGAATCCTAAGATTTTTCTCACCAATCAGTGCTTTCATATGAATCTCAGTTTTGTTTTATTTTCATCTTTAGAATAAGGAGAATACCAATTTCCCAGCATTTTTTGAGGATTAAATGAGATAATGTATGTTAATAGCATGACCCAGAAAGTTTAGCATATAATGGCAGCTCAATTCTTCATTTTGTAAGATGATTGTAAAAATATGCTTACTTCTTATGTCTGTCAGTATATTAACCTGAACACATACAGTCATATGGGAAAGGCCTGGCATAGTTTTTAGTAAGGTTGACCCCAATGGGCTAAAATGTACCAAATCTGAAGTCCATGGTGCTGATACTGGAATTCTCATACTGCCATTAACTGTTTCACTTAATATTAACTCTAATCACACATGATTATTATGTGTATGTTTTCAAAATCAGCACAACTACTTTACTGACACATTCACATCTGCAAACACTTTTACATGTCTATAGGGTGCAATGTTGGAAGTATGTGCTTTCTGAGGTGCCAAGCAAACAGCATTCTGGTTTCAAGGAGTGACAATGTATGTAATAAGAAAGAGAAGGCACATGATCAATCTTTATCACAGAACCATAAATATTAATTTTTTTTAAACTATGAATGTATAAAGTGTCACACAGATTCCATGTTACCTTTGAGATTTTGGTCAAACTACCCCAGCATTTCCTAGCATTCTTTTGACTAATAGTCTATTTTTGAAAAGTTTCACAGTCAAATAAGTTTATCCATAAACATAAGAATACATTGTTTGAAAACAAAAGACTGGAGATATATATATATATATATATATATATATATATATATATATATATATATATATATATCTTTTTTTTAAAAAACGAGAGAGAGAGAGAGAGAGAGAGAATTTTTTAATACATATTTTTTAGTTATCGGCGGACACAACATCTTTGTATGTGGTGCTGAGGATTGAACCTGGGCCGCACACATGCCAGGCAAGTGCACTACCACTTGAGCCACATCCCTAGCCCTGGATTCTTATATATTTTAACTCACAAGTAATTGGATCAACTCAGTATCTATAAGAAGTTCATGTACACTGTTGTATCCTGGTCTAATAAATGCTAATAATCAAGGAGAGTTTTAGAACATAAACATATCCATAGTGGGGGGCAAGGACAGAAGAATGGGTAGACATATTCAATGCACGATATTTACATGTATGGAAATATCACAGTGAACCCTAGTATTTGTACAATTAACATTATTAATAATAATATAAATTAAAAAGAACTAAAACATATCCAAATTCTATGTTCTGAATAAAAATGTTTTCTACAATCATTCTTCACTTTATTTAGGAAATCTAAAACAATCTGGCTTCATAGTTCAGTGACCTAACACTGGAATTTTCGTATATTGTCAATATAATACCTCCCCTTCCTTCTTCAGGAGCTGAAGAAATCTTTCTTGTGGGGAATCAATTTTTAAGTGGTTTATATAGGTTCAGTCTCACACAATCCAAGTCCACCCCACCCTCAACCATAGGACTTAATGCTCTGGCTGTGTGTTGGGCAGGGGATGGGAATGAAGTGTCACAAGAGGAAGCTCCATTGTTGGATTCAACATCTATTGACAGATCTATGCAAGGCTGGGCAACTCTAAAAGCTTTCTCTTGTTGACGGATGGGGCTGTCGCTAGAATGCAGGGCAGCTCAGCTTCTGCCTCTGCTCATTCCTGTTCTCTTCTCTCCCTTCCGGGGGAATTGATCCCAACAAGCACCCTGTAAGCTGAACTCTGTCTCACAGGAATCCAGTATGTATCACAGGCCAAAGACAGTGAGATGGATGGAAGGCTGTATGAGAGACCATGTCTTTTCCTCTGAGTCAACCACACGTAGCAATCGTGCAATCCTGAAGCTATTGCTACCATCTTGGCACCACGGAAACAGCTGCATGTTGCACCCAAGACATGAAGATGAAAGAGAGCAGGAGGGAGAATGAGAGGGGAGAGGATTTAAGGGGAAGAGAGGTGAGAGAGACGAGGGAAAGAAATGACAAATAAGAGAACAAAAGCAAGTATAAGCTAAGGATTATGTTGGTCAACCTGGGTCCTGCTTCCCTTATGCCAGTAGAAATTCCAGACTTTTAGATAATTTTATTTTTAATTTATTTTATTTTACTTAAACTCATTTGAGTTAAACTTTATTCTACTTACAAGTAAAAAGTCTCAATTTTCTACTGATGGCTAAAAGACCCTGATTATATCAACGCTGACATCAAGTCTTATTATTTACTTCAAATAACTCTAATATAAGGTAAGGTGATACTCAGCTGGTACCAGGTTCATAGATGATAACATAACACATGTAATAAAGGAAAAAAGCTTTAGGTCGTCTTCATTACAAGTTGTTTTTAAAGCAAAAAGCATGTGATTCCAACAAAAAATAAAGCAATGCTAACTTGTAATCATATTTAAATATTTTTGCCAACTTATCATAGACTCAGCCTAACAAAAATTAAATGCATAAGAATGAAAAAGGAGGGCTGGGGCTGTAGCTCAATGGTAGAGCGCCTGCCTTGCACGTGTGAGGCACTAGGTTCAATCCTCAGTACCACATAAAAATAAATAAAGATATGAAAAAGGATATGTTCCCTTGTGTAAACTGAAAACCAGTTCTTCCCCTCCAAATGGAATAAAGGGTTCCATTAATAAAACCAACGAGTTTTATACTACTGGAATCTACTGACCTAGTAGACCATGTTACTACATCCAAGGGTTCTGTTTGCCTTTCTTCTGGGGAATATTCTCATCTTTGTTCAATCATTATCAGACGTTCCTCTTTTGACACAGTGAGTGTGCACTGATTTTAAGTTTTATTAACTACTCTTAGTGAATATGTGTATTTCACTAAAGACCTATTGGCTATTTCAGAATGTACATTATTAAGTGAGGAATGGTGAGAAAAGGTGTGGAAAAATGTCAAATGAAGCTTGAACTGTCACATCATAATTAAACTTATGTGGCTTATTCAAGTAAAACACAGAACATAGCAACAGTAATAAAACATAATTATGCCTCTGGAGTCCCTAGGATTACAGGCATGCACCACCGTGCCTTACCAAGTTATTTTGAACGTCAGATTTTAATTTCTTTTTTTTTTTACTGGATGCCTAGCCCTTGACATAAAAAATACCTTTATTAACATAATTCTTCTCCATCAAATGACTAGCAACATGACTTAAGATAGAGTATACCAAGAGTGTAGAGTAAATGTTAAAGCAATTGCTCTAATGAAGTTTACATAAGTTAGCTATAGTATTAGTACTTTTTCAATAGTCCTTTTGCCAATCTCAACAACAGCCCACAGAATTCTTTCTTTTGTTAATTTTAATTAAATCTGGAGCCTTATAAAAATGAGAGGCATTTATCTTTTGTACAACTATTTCAGGGAAATTTTTATCAATCATAGTTTAGAAGGTGCTATATTGTCTCAAAGAAGGAAGATATTCCATGTTGACTGTAAAATGGCGCAGTGGATAATTCATAAGTTCAAAATGAATCAGCATACGCTAGCAGGTTAGAAATTGATAATCATTTTATTCTTTAATCAAAACAGTGTATTGCTTCTAAAGATTTGAAACTGCTTAAATGAAGGTAAGCCAATAAAACTGGATGACCAGACAAGTAGATACGTACTTAAAAAGTCATCTTAAACCTTGAAGAATCTGCACAGCCTTTTGAATATCATCCCATTTAGTAACTATGAGGATGCCCAGTCCAAATATAGGCAACTCCTTCAAATTATAAACAAATTCCCAGCTGTCAATTAAAACATTTATGTTTACAGAATCAAATCTGGAGAAGAAATGGGAGATATGCCAACAAAACAAAAAAAAAAAAAAAGTAGAACCTTGTAGTGAACTGAAGATAGACCCTGCAAGTTATTATTTAAATAATGTATGATCAACACCAGCAGAAAGTAAATTATTTACACGTGCCTGCCCTATATACTTGGAAAGTGGACCCTGCAAGGAGAGCTCGGAGCTGTGATGTGCTGGGTGTCCATGACTCACTGCGTTATCTCCTCCTGCTCATGTTTCACATCCTCCTCCAGTGAGTTTTGTAAATTGTGTTTCAAATATCCTGAGACCTTTTGAAAACTTGGCAATGCTAAACATTTGGCTTTAATTAGATAAATAAGCTAATAATCGCTGCATGCTTATTCTATGCTGGAAACTCTCTGGGTGATTAACTCACTTTTAATAAATGTCTGAGAAAGAAAATATTATGTTCAGTCCCATTTTAAAGATAAGAACACAAGACACAGAGAGTAACTCGCTAAAGGTCACATGTAAGATGCACGATCAGGATTTTAATGTGTTCTGCTTGATTTCAGAGGCCAAGTTCCTAACCACTAAAATTGAGGTTCCTCCCTGAAAGGTAACCATAGCAACAATGATGGGTTCACCATGATTTTTTGACCAAACTGATCTAAACCAGGCTCTAAAAAACCCTTAGACTGAGTAGTACTTTCCTAACACAATAGAATAAGTAACTTAATATTTTAGTACTTTTGTGTCAGAATAGTCAGAGTGAAGGAAGAGAAGGAAGGAAGGAAGTCAAGAGGGATGAGAGGGAAAGAGATGGGGCAATAATTAGAGATAAAGATAGACTTCAACATCCATTTAAAATCTGCTTTGGTTAAAGAATAACCTAATGCTTTCTTGCATCTCCTCCTCCTGCCTGCCCCCACTAAAGATATTAGTAAAGAACTGAGCATAGAGTAAGCTTTACATGCTTGGGGCTAAAGCAATGGAAAGACAAATTTGTGTTTGACTCTTTACCATTATTTCTTAATTGATTTTTTAATGTAAAGTTATACTCAGTTGCTTCATATTTAGTTGCTCTGCTTGTGTTTTTTATTAACACAATATTTTCTTTTGAAGTAGTTTAATTCACAAGAAGTTGCAAAATGTAGACAGCTTACTGTTCATCCTGTGCCCATCGTTCCCAATTGTGTCATTAACCGCTAGTATGTAACAAAGTGAATGGGTCACATTCTCTCTTTCCAAATCACCTGAAAAGCATAGGAAGTAGCACTTATTCCGTGCCTACCCCACTGGCCCACAAGGTGTCTAGACTGGGAAGAGGCTTTGGGAACAGTCATCAGCCCTGGACTTGAATATTAACCCCTGGCTGTCTGCCCTCTAACATGCAGTGTTCATCCTGGTTCCAGCAAGACTTGGCCTCATTTAGAAAGAAAAATAGCCCAGCCAATCTTTGTGGTGAAGGTTTTGAATGTTTAACTGAATTCAATTAAGACAAGATACAAAAATTTCCTTAATATATGCAAAACTTTAAAAAAATCTTTGTTTTCGTTTTTTTTTCCTTCATAGAGCTCACTTTTCTCAAATGAAGAAAAGAGGTTTGGTTTAGTATAAGAAAAATGAGTTGTAAGAATGAGAAAAGAATTTCTATCAAGCCAGACTACATTCAAGAACAATATCTAAATGATAGCTGAAGGGAACAGCTGGCACCATTGAGGCCTGAATGTGCACCCTGTCATTGAAAACAAAAATGAAGAGCATTTAATCACATGGACTTTGTGTATATTTTAAGAAATAAAACCTCAAATGTCACTTTTCCCAGAATAAGTTTGGTGGAAAATACTCTTGAGACTGTTTTTATTACAGTGGGCTCTCTGCCCAGTTTTAATCACCATTAGGGATATGGGGCTCTGACCAGGAAAACATATTTCACTTTAAGGATAGCTGGTGGCATCAGCAATGAATTTCCCAAATTACACCCTTGAATTTTAAGAACACTTGAATGAAAGGAAAAAAAAGTTGGGAGGACCATGGCAGGTGTGACTACTGTATCTCTTTCTGTAAATAGCATCTTTCTATCCCCTATTTACTGAAATGCTTAATTTCAAGGTCAGGGAAACAACATTAAGTCAGAGGTCAAGGGATGTTGTTTCTGAGTGATGGCTATCACCTTTACATGGGAAAGACTCTCATTTCCAAAATTTGGGTCCACAGTCCTGTTTTGGAAGAAGGCCTCAGCTGAAAATTCATAACAGTTTTTAAAATATTTTCTAAGTGTGTGTTACTTCTGAAGGCACTTTTCTATATTGTAAATGATAAGAAGTTGTTTTTTTGAGATGAGAAGTTCTTCCTATAATAAAAGATATTAGTCTAAAAGGATAAAAACATTTGAGGGCTATTATTAAAGATTCAGAAAATTTGCCTCATAAAAACTCATATGTACTGACTGATCTACCAAATTTTTTCCTATGGGGAAAAAAATTGACCTAAAATTTTCCTAGAGGCTGTTTATAGAAGTTTCTGGAATACTGCTACATGTTAACCCACCTTGTAATGCTTTTTGTGCTTAGAAACTATAAATATATTCCATACAAGATGAAGCAATTATTTATTATTGAAATACAAAACAGAATAGATACAAACATTGATACTTTTTTAGAATAAATAGAACCATATAAGCTAAGAACTGAAGATCCAATAATTTTAATTTTTTACTCATAAAGCCAAAAGATGGCTATTTTCACTTGAACACAACAATATTGATTTTATGTCTAAGTTATACTTCACTATATAACACAAGTTCTGGTTATATATCCTACAAGCTTTTCCTATTGTACGTACCCTTTGATAGATGAGATTATCTCTGTGGAACATTTATTATTAAATACATACAATTTGCCCTAAAAGTAAAAAACATTGTGGTTTCAGGACAACTGCATTAATGTGGAGGGGAAAGGAAACAGCCTTTCAGTTCAAAGTTGTTTATAGCAGTTTCTATTAAAAAAAAAAGAAATTTCCATTCCACAATTTATATTTTACCATAATTAAAAGACAATATCTTACAAATATGCATTTTTAGAAAGTGTTTTTTACATGAACTGACTTGTGACTTTCCTATGTGTATAAACACATAGCAGAATGTTAGGTGCTTTACATCAACTTTGTGATGGAAGCACACTGCTCCATTGGGATTGATTGTGCTTCAGAATATATGAACACTGATCAATCTTCCAGTCTGCCGGACCAAGAAAAGAAAAAGACCTAAGTCTCACTCTTCCCCATAAACACAAAGATTATTAGGTAGAAAAAGTACATTCAATTCAATCAAGGATAATACCATAGTGAAAAGCCATCACTTGCAAAAATTCTCTATTTTAAGTTATATTTAAAATTACCTGTGATAGGAGGGAAAGGATGAATCATGACCAAGTTGGATTCAGAAATGCTATTGTATGAATTTAAAAAACTATGCTTCATATTTTAACTACGTTGCACACACATACAAACTTAGAATAATAATTTCCATGTGTGGTCCTCGCCATGTGGTAAAGCATTATCTCTCTTATTTGTAAATCACCCATTTTGAACGTCAAGCAGCACCACTTGTTCTAGTATTTTGCAGATTAGTAGAGTTGCTATGTTATTTATAAAAAAATTCAATTTTTGTAAGAACACACGCATATGTAAAATATACCTCCCCTCTCTTTCTCACAATAATACTGACTTCCAAACTGAAAAAAATTTGGTATGTAATGGGAAACTATTTGTCAGAAGCCACTTGTTTTAGTCAGCTTTTTCACTGCTGTGACTAAAGGACCAGAACAACTGTAGATGAAGAAAAGTTTATTTGAGTGCTCAGGATTTCAGAGGTCTCAATCCATAGACAGCAGACTCCATTCCTCAGGGCTCGAGGTGAGAGGCAGGGTATCATGGCAGAAGAGTGTGGCAGAGGGAAGCAGCGCACATGGTAATCAGGAAGCAGAGAGGTCTCAACTTGCCAGGCACAGATATATACCCCCAATTCCCACTTCAGGAAGCAGAGAGGTCTCAACTTGCCAGGCACAGATATATACCCCCAATTCCCACTTCCTCCAGCCACACCCTAACACTTCAGCTACTACTCAATCTCTATCAGGGGATGAATTCACTGATTGGATTAAAATGGGAGTTCATAACCTAACTTGAATCAAAGTGTGAAATATGATATGTCAAGAACTATGTAATGTTTTGAACAACCAACAATAAAAATTTTTTAAAAAATAAAATAAAATAAAAAGACTCTCACAACCTAGTCATTTCCCCTCGGAACTTTCTTCATTGTCTCATGCATGAGTTTTGGGGGATACCACATCTAAACCATAACACTGCTATTGAGAATCTTTTCCTATAGACTCTGCATTATTCCTGGGCTAATAGAATAATCATTAAATAAGTGTTCAAAGGCTATAAGTTTACTTTCCTACCATCATGTGTCATAAAACTTATATAAAATACACATGATTTTCACTTTTGGTTTAAGAAAAAAGAAAAAAAAAAACCTAGCTGACAAACCATGTGCAGAAGTAATTGTCTTCAGGTGCTCACCACGACTGGCTCTGCTCAACTGCTGTGGCTTCCTAAAAATGCAGACATGGTTAAGTACATCTGCAAAGATCAGACCACAATCAGTTGTAACCCAAATTGCTTTGGTTCACCTCTTGGCCACATGCCTGTATTGCAAACGCCCCATGGATTAACCACAAGAGAGTACCTGAGGTGATGAGCCTGACTTCTAAAGTCGGCTTCCTTGTGGGAGGGGCTCTCTGTCAGAAAACACCCTGAATCAGGTTGGAGGAACTTGAAACCAAACAGAAATAGGCAAGGATTGCATGCATGGGGCAAATAAATTCAAGAAGCTGGAAATAAGGAATATTTTCTCATGGTGAAATCTTAAGAGAAAAATGTGAACTACTTCTAAAAAATATATGCTATAAAATACCAGGATATAAATACGCAGTCAATCTTTGTTTAACAAGGTGCTCTAAAAAGAGTGATTCATATTTTAACTTTACTCCCTGTTGTGTTTTGATTTACTATTGCTTGCTTCATATCTGAAATCTTTATTAAAGATCTCACAAAATAGTCTTATAATCACTTCAGAAAGCTGTACTAAGTATTCTTGTAGCTGGGCATGGTGGGGCATGTCTGAAATCCTAGTGACTTGTGAGGCTGAGGCAGGTGGATCACAAGTTTGAGGCCAAACTTAACCACCCCTGGGTTTAATTAGTAGCCACCTCTACCTCCACCCTGAGGGGGAAAAAAGAAAAAAGAATTCTTGTACTTTTTTTAAAATTAAAATCCAGATGTTTGTGGGTGATAAATTATACTATAAAACTGTATTTTTCTTGGGAAATATTTGATAAATATAAAGCTATCAAATATATGTGCTATTATAGCAGAAAAATGTAAAAAAATATAAAGATGCACTTTAAAATAACTTGAAATCCTTTCATATTGCTTGACAATTGATAATGTACTTCTTTTCTATAAAACTAGAAGATCTTTAAACTTCCTTCTAACTCAATGCTAGTATTCTATTAAATCACGTAAGTCTTTTATACAAAGTGACAGTTGACTGTTCTTAGATATAAAATAAGGACAACAATTTCAGTGATGACAAAAATCTTTCTTCTGAGCAGTCCTAGCCATTCATACCTGTTTCATAACCCTCTGCCTTTTAATTCCTGCCTTAAGGTTCAGGGGGCAAATACTCATCAGTAACTAGTGCTTAATTTCTGTTTCATCATAGAGAAGCATTTCAGTGTTGATACCTGTGTCCATATTTTAATGAATTATTGCTTTCAATATTTGGGAAACAAAAGGCCCCTGTAAGATTTTACTCTTTCTGAGATTCACAAGCCAACTCACAAGAGAATCCTGGTCTCCACCCACTAGAACGCTAATGAAGTCCAAGGCCAAGTGCATTGGGGCTTGTGTTAGATACCTGTAACAATCCTAAGGGACTCATTTTCTTCTTAATAGACTTAACTGCCAAGTTAAATCCTCAGCTAACAACTGAGACATACACTTGCCCTGAGGCCCATCAGCATCCCAGAGGGGCTGCGAATGAAAATTAAAAATCAATAATTACCTAATATGTATTTTCCTGTTTTACATAAAACATCTAGTACCTTGAGATGGAAAATTATTGTGATGAAGTGGGCAGGGGATAGCAAAACAACTGACTTTGAAACCTCTTTTAGTTGGAAAATTTGACTTAACTCCTCTTTTCAACTTGATAATGAAAATATAGCATCTCATTTGCATGTTAGGGCATTTTAAAACCAGAAAATACTAACAATAGAGGTTTATGTATTTTCTATTTTATCATTAAAAAGTCTCCTTATTTAGCATTTTTAAAAGTAAATTAAGCCTTTATTCTCAAAGCATGGAAAACATGTTCAAGGTAATAACATACCAAAAAAGATGCACTCTTTGTTTTTGGAATTCACTTGTGCCCTTCTTTAGTCTTATTAAATGTGGAGTACAGGGGCATTAAACCAGTTATTTAAGTGCCTGAATACAAAGTTCCCATTTCTCTTAAAAACTTTCAGTAATTTTGAGATACTAACTTCCTTTACCAAATTTACCTGGAATTTGAACAACTGGTAGTCAAAAACCATTTAACATCATTCTGCTTGTACTTTTATTATTAATTAAACAGTTAAGAAGGACTCAACTATATTTATCAGACAACATGCTAATTATTGCAGATATAATTGTGACCCAAAACAGACCCATATCCCATTCTCAAAAGACCTACAATGTAGTGAGACAGGTATTAATAAAATTATCAAATAATAAAAATTTTAAGGTAGGCCTAAAATAATCAAAAGAGGCGAGGCGTTCTGAAGCAAAGGAATGGCAAGGATTCCCTCAAGGTATTAGACAAGCTGCAGTCAACCAGGAGGGAGGAGGAGGGTGGGACATGAACTAGAGAAAAATGCAGGTGATCTAAGAAGAGAGAACCATGGTGGATTTGAGATCCATGTGGCAAGACAGAACAGGCTGAGTGAGACCAGGGAAGCAAGTAGTAGTCAGACCATATGGAACCTCGTAAACATGGAAAGATTTGTCTTCGCACTAGAAGACAAATGGGAAACCATACAAAGACTTTGAAAAGCAGGAATATGAATACTGGTAGGTTTGTGCTTTTTTGAAGTTTAGTCTATCTCATTATGATGGACAAGATGGAGGGCAGGTAGAGAGGATATCAGTTGTTTTCAAAAAATATGTTTGTGTCCATTAGATAAAATAAATGGGGAAAAATGTGCAAATGCTTTTTTAAGAAGATGCTTCCTTTTAGCATTCACTTTTGGAATCTAGACGTTTGACTGGGGGCAGAAGAGGACCCAGAGAGTCAGTGTGGCCACGATCCCCGATGTGGGTGTCCTAGCTAACCTCAGAGTCGAAAGCACCGTACAAGGGGATGAGGTTCAGAAATTTGTGGTGAGAAAGACAGGACATCTTCCTGATTCAGTTTTGCCTGGTGTAGGTTAGTGATATTACCTGAGAAATTCAGATAAAGGTAGGAGAATACTGAAGAAAATGAATTTTTACCCAAATTTCTCCTCTAAGTAGAAAAGAAGTCTGCAAGAGTAAAAAAATGTATGTTTAATTACAGTGTGGCACAAACAAACTGCCAAAGAAGACACATTAATGATATGCTTGGTTGAGTAAGTATACAAGAGTATTTGCCATATGTAAAACTATTTTTCCCACTTTTAAAACAGTGCCAAGGGGCATTGCTCATCTACATGACAAGCTGTTTCCAGTGATCATCTCCTGCTCAACATTTGCCCAAAGCATTGTTTAGATTTTCACTTCCCTCAATTACAAGTGTTTAAATTCAAGCATGATATACTAAATTTGAACACTGAAGATTTGTTATATTAAAAAAATATGGATGACTAAGGTCTAAAAGCAAACATATGTGTTTGATGCACAAACCATAATAAAACTGGTAGGTGGGCTGTTGAGAATGTAGACCACAGTAGAGCAGAAACTGATCATTCTGGAATGTTTATCATGAACCAGGCACTTTCACATTTACTATTTCACCTTACAGTCACTACTTGCCAGTGAGACAAGCATTAGAATTTTCATTTTTCAGGCAAAGAAATGGTGGCGCACTAAATTGAAATAACCTGGTTAGGATAACACAGCTTGTAAGTGGCAAGGCAAGAATTTAATTTTGTGTGTGTGTGTGTGTGTGTATGTGTGTGTGGTGCTGAGGACTGAACCCAAGGCCTTGTGCCTGCAAAGCAAGCACTCTACCAACTGAGTTATATCCCTAGCCCCTGAAATTTAAATTTGAATGCATGGGTCTCAAAGGCCGATTAATTTTACAATATTGATCTGAAAGCATTAGCCACACTTTGCTTCGGCAAATCTTAGGCTGATTAGGCACTAAGGCATTGGAGTTTGTGCGTGCATGCATGTGTGTATGTGTGTGTATAAGAGAGTCAGAGGCATTTAAAAAAAGAGAGACAAAGAGGTTGGTTTCCTGCATAAGAACTTGTAGCCCGTACAGTGGGGTAGTAAGAAAGGACAGAATGA
This sequence comes from Spermophilus citellus, assembly GCF_964194105.1. Lineage (NCBI taxonomy): Eukaryota > Metazoa > Chordata > Mammalia > Rodentia > Sciuridae > Spermophilus > Spermophilus citellus. The sequence continues at coordinate 109,888,854 of NC_138192.1, read as the reverse complement.
GCATATCACTACTTGCTTTTTTCCTAAAAAGTTGGAGAGGGAAAGAAAGTAGAGTTCATTAATTGTTAACCAAAAGAAAACAAAACAAAACATTGTGCATATATTTCATTGAGTGGTTAAAAAAAGGATTTTTTGATTTAAAAAAAAATAAAATACAAAAATTCTTGTCCCATTAGAAATATTTGAGAGAATGAAAAAATATTTAGGCTCATAGAAGAAGACAGTGAAGGGACATGGCATCTCACCCTGGAACAAATATCCTATGGAAGAAAATAAACCACATTGTGGCTGGTTTAATAGAAGAATCTGCACAATGGAGTAAAAACTGAAAGAAGACAAGCAAAGGCTTGATCCTAAAAAGCTCTGTCTAGCAGTGTGGGAAGGCAACTCAAGACAAAATAAGGGCCAAATGGGCTCAGGTCATAAATTTGTTTAGAGGAAATTCAGGTATAAGAAGGGAACAAGATGCTTCCCAAGGTGTTTTCTAACTCTCTTATTCTGATTAATAAGATTTTGGGGGCCAATTCAGTCTGGCTCAGCCATGAACTCGCAGTGTGGTCCTGATAGTATCATCCTGGATGATATTCGCATGCTGCAAATTCAGAGGAACAGAGAAATGCTCCCACTTGTTGACTGCCCCAGGCAAGGCAGCAGTCAGAATGGCTCTAAGTCCCATCCACAGTACTTGGCTGTCCTGTGCCTCTGACTCCTGTTTCCTCACCTACTAAGTAAGGGTAATATGTACTCAGATCAAAGACACTCATACAATTTAATTAGAAGCAATCTGTAAAAGTCCTTGGCAAAGTTAACATATCATTATCTGTTAGTGCAGTTTGCAAAATCACAAGAACCATAAAACCTGTGAGTGTGAGAGGTGAAGGGACAAACTGTAGATCAAATGGATCTACGACTTTGTGTCTTAAAAAAGCACTGAACTTTGGGGAAAAAAAATCCCCTCTGGGGCTTTTCAGTTTTCTTTGAGTCTTAGCCTGTTCAGAGAGATAGGACAAAATTAATAACCAGATAAGGCTGGCACCAATCCTTAGAAAAATTCTATTGAGAATGGACTATTCAACCAATAAGATAAAGTTCACTTTCTTCAAGGACTAAGTACTGAACTTCACTATTTTCAAATATGATGAGAAAAGTAAAAATATTCTCAATTTAGGGCTAGAGGAGTTGGTAGTCGTGTTGGTCAGTTTCCTATCACTGTGACAAAAACAACTTAAAAAAGGAAAGATTTCCTTTGGTTTAGGGTTTCAGGGGTCTCAGTCTGAGGTTGCTTGGCCCTAATTGCCATGGGTCTGTGGAGAGGCAGAACATCATGGCAGGAAGCATGTAGATTAGCAAGCCTAGTCATCCCATGGTGACCAGGAAAAAGAGAGAAAGAGAGAGAGGGAGAGAGAGAGAGGGAGGAAGAAAGAGGTTGAAGAAAAGCTATAACCCTGAAGAACACATCCACAGTGACCTAATTTCTCTAACTAGGTTCCATATCCTAAAGTTTTTTCCACCCCCCAATAGTGCCACCAGTTGAAGACCAAGCCTTCACTACATAAGCCTCCAGGGACATTTCCAGATTCAAACAATAGCAGTAGGCTCAGGCATGCCATGCAAGTAAATAATATGGCATAGAATTCGATCACTGTCACAAAGGAAGTACCAAGCAATTTCTACAACAATTCTTAATTACTTCATTTAACAAATTCAATAGAACTGTGTATGAGCCAGGCATTGATCCAAGTGCTTCATATTTAATATGATCTGTCACAACCTAGGAGAAAGATGCCTTCATTGTCCCCATCTTGCAAATATGGAAAGTAGGCACAGGAATATTAAAAAATTGCACAAGGTCTTGTGGCCAATAAATGGTAGGGAGCAGAGACTGAGTCCTGGAAATCAGTCTCTGGAGTCCATGCTCTTATCCTCTTCACTATCCTGCCTCTTCTTTCTAGACAGGAATGAGGAACTGTACCTACTAGAAAGAGACTTGCAGGGTCATTGAATGATTTAGTAAGATTTATAAGATTTCTGCTGGTAGAACAGGAATGAAATGGTGATCCAGAGAAAGAGTAGCATAATAAGGGATGAGAAGAATGGATAGGAGAAGGATTATATTGACAATGGCGGGTTAGTCCAGGTTACTCAAAGATTAGAGGCCCTCAGGGGGAATAATGAAAGCAGTACTTTTTATGTAGTCTTCATTAATCATGTTTCAGGAAGTTGGGATTTATTTTTAAAAACTTGAAAGTGAATAATCAGTAGAGTAACAGGACTGACGATGGAATTTAGAAAGTGTCTTTGGCCATAGTACATAGGGAAATTGCCAGGAGTAGAAACTAAACAGAGATACTCTCCAAAAGAGATCACTGTAAGTACTTTGGTGCATGAGGCAGAAACTCTGAACTAGTGGGGATTGAAATAAAGTGGTCAAGAAGGCATACCTAAGGTAGAAGTGACACAGCCAGCCAAATGAAATATAGGGCTTAGGGAAACTTTTTATTTTGCTGATTAGTGTCTTGGTGACTCTTAGGGGCCTTCATCAGAAATGGAGGAAACACAACAAGTGGGAGAAGGTTTGGAGGAGATGATGAGTTTTTGTTTAGGTTTTTTTTTAGTTATAGGTGGACAGAGTATCTTTATTTTATTTTTATGTGGTGCTGAGGATCGAATCCAGTGCCTCATATATGGTGAGTGAGCACTCTACCTCTGAGACATAATCCCAGTCCAAGATGACGAGTTTTGATTGGGACATGCTGAGCTTGCAGTAGCAGTGGAACATTCAAGGAAAAATGCCAAGGGGCAGGTAGAAAAGTCAGGAAGAAAGCCAAGAGAGATGAGGTGGTAAAGGTGAGATTGATTTTGGTCTTCCATTCCCTCTTATCCAGTGATTAAGTCACTCTTACTCTGAAGGCAGCAACAATTTGACCTATGGCTGTTTCTTGTCCTGAGTGGAACTTCACAAGTTCTTTTCAAATCTTCTATTTCTGATATAACTGCACTCCCTTTCTCTCTCTCTCTCTCTCTCTATATATATATATATATATATAGAGAGAGAGAGAGAGAGAGAGAGAGGAAAAAAATGATGTAGTATTTAGATCACAGAATCAGTCAGACTAAGGTAGCTTGAATCTTTCTTTGTCCCACTATCCCTTGAATAAGTTACCACTTCAAAGTCTGAATTTCTTCATGCACAAAATGGGTATATATAATTGCTGAGATGAATATTGAAGATTCAAGAACATGGGTGGGCCCCGGTAGACTTCTGATAAGCACAGCTATGTAGGAAACACTTATTATAGATAGCCATTATATTTGCTTAATCCACAAAGTTTCAGAAAAGGTATGACTATTAGTCCCATTTTATATAAGGAACTAAATCAGACAGTTAAAATAACTTGGCCAGAGTCTCCCTCCTAAAATGCTATTTTGGTGGCAGCTGGGGGATTAATTACAGAAGTGTTCAGTGTGGATTAGAGCTACATTTTTAAAAAAGAATGCAACGAGTATAGATAGTTATTTGTAGGGGATTTCTTAATGAGAAGCTAATACTGGAAATTCCATTCACTTGGGTGGCAAAGTAGGCCACATTTGATAAAGTCAAATGTTACTCTAGAGGAAACTGAGACAAAACCTATCATTTAGTATTCTTTGGAATAAAGAACCATTTTCTCACAGGTGTTACAGAACTTTTACAGGAACCAGCCTGTTCAGAGTTTAATATTTTAAGTTATGCTTTCAATGATAGCTTTGGGTAATCTGGCAAGGAAGTGCTCAGCCTAGAATAAATGCCAGCATTGCCAGCATTTCTGTTTCTTTTGACTCCTTTTCCATTGGTCCTCTTTGGACCGAGATGTGAAGAAGACCAGGACCTGATCTTCAAGGAGGCTTAGCTATGCCATAATACTGCTCTAGGAAACAGCACAGCCCACTGATCACTGGACACCATTACCACAGGAAAAAGCAAAACTCTTGAGAATGGAAATGTTTCTTAGGCCTAAGGACTTAGCCAAACTATCATAAATGTGAGACTGATGTGAAGCCTTAAATTATATGTTGTGAACAAATACAAAGAAGCAAAAAATAAGTTTATTGCCAAGTGGTTACATCCTAGAGTAAAAAAAAAGTAATATTGTTCCTTGTAATAACTTAGATCATTAGAATAGAAAGAATCTTAAAAACCAAGCTAGCTTTTCAACATGTGTCACTGTGCACAGTCATGCAGTTAACTGACTTTGGAAAAAGTAGACTGGAAACCCATTTTCATGCAATGCTGTATTTTGTGTGTTTCTTTCTTACCATGATGGGGATTTGAGAAGTTATATGAAATTATTTTGCCCTTTAAATGTGAAGAAAATATTTATAGCAAATGATATATTACTCACCCCAATGATAGATTACTCATCCACATTTTTAAATTCTATTTTGAATGTGCCTTGACTGATTTAGTTTATTTTTCTTTCACTTCCTTTTATTTTTTTAGACAAAAGTATTCCTGGAATTATGTACATTTTTCCCCTAAATAAAATAAAATAATCACTAATTCAGCTTCCTAGATCCTAGTCCTAACTATAAAATCTAATTATAAAAGAAGAGGGACTTAATTAAATCTTCTTTAAGCTCCCCTTTCAGCTTCATAATTTTATGACTCTATGACCTTTGGAAATAACTAAAGTGCCTAGCAATAGGGGAAGGGTCACAGCCTTTTCTTGTGATGATATGCATGTAGTCTTTAGTCTTTAAGTTATGTATCAGTTAAAAATAAATTTAATTTTAAAAGATGTATTTAGTCTTGAAGAAAAAGTTTATAATGTAACATGAAAAAATGTGGTACAGGGGCTGGGATTGTGGCTCAGCGGTAAAGCGCTTGCCTAGCACGGGCGGGACCCAGGTTTGACCCTCAGCACCACATAAAAATAAAGGCATTGTGTTGTGTCCATCTACACCTAAAAAATAAATATTTAAAAAAATGTGGTACAGAACAGCTTACAATAATTAACATACATAACTATAATTATCTTTCTGTGCATGTATATATAGACAGCCATGGACTCCACTAATTAAAAAAAATTATTTAAAAATAAAATGTTAAAAAATGGTTTTAGATTTTGGAAGAATATACCAATTTGAAGGAATGAACTAATCACCATGGAATCAACCAATCAAGCAAAGATTAGAATCTGTAATGTAATATCTGTTTCCCAATACATTCTTTCAAGAGAATAGAAACCATGTCTCCTTCAAGGTCCGTCATATTCACCCCATCTTTAACAACAAACACTATCTAAAAATATTATAAAAAAGGATCTTCTGCAATCACTTATTCTAGCAAGTGGCATAATAAGTATAAATCTAAGTCACTTTAAGTATTGAAGTAATCACTTATAATGATTTTTACTCTATTAACTCAAGGGTAGGAAATAAAAGTTTAAGAATTCCTATTGAAATCTATATAATTTTCAATGAAAGTATTTGTGTCAATTTCTGCTCAGAAAAAAACACTAAAATTTAAAGCCATGTCAAGAAAGAGTAAGTTGGTCCTATCTTGTTCCTGAGATGAAATAATCAATTTACTTTAGTGGACCATTTCCACCATTCATAGATGTGGAATGGCAAGAGTGGAGTCCCTGAATTTCTGACTTGTTATGAAAACTATAGAACACTGAAAAAAGAAATTGACGAAGACCTTAGAAGATGGAAAGATCACCCATGCTCTTGGATAGGCAAAATTAATATTGTCAAAATGGCCATACTACCCAAAGTGCTGTACAAATTCAATGAGATTCCAATTAAAATCACAACATTACTCCTTATAGAAATAGAAAAAGCAATCATAAAACTCATTTGGAAAAATTAGAGACCCAGAATAGCCAAAGCAATCCTTAGCAAGAAGAGTGAAGCAGGAGGCATCACAATACCAGACCTTAAACTATACTACAAAGCTATAGTAACAAATCTGTTTATGATGAAAAAATAATAAGCCTATTGGCCCTAGTCATTCAGTAATCATTCCTGAATTCTGTGATTTGAACTCCTATAACATCCACATGTTAAAATGCACCAGAATGAATGAGACATTTGTAATAGAAACATGTAAATCACCCTAAATGCAGGAACTAAGAGAAAGTTCAAAAGCAAACAATCCCTATACCAGTAATTTTATGTGCTTCAGTGAACCTATGGCTTCTAATTTGACTCAGGCAAATAATAGCATTTTTACCAACATTCCAACAAACCTTCAATAAAGAGACAACTACAAAGATGAAGACAGAGATGAGACTAAACAACAACCACAGATTATTTTGATAATTTTCTTAGTAACAGTTAAAATGCTATAACCTTCTTTCTGCTTTCTGATCCTGGGCGATTTCATTGGCATAGAATCTAGTTTCTTCTTATGTGAAATGTGGGCATTGGTCATTTGGTACATGCATTTTCTTGACTTTTCATTTTAAATGTATTATGGTTATAACTCATTGATGTATATCAGAATTAACTAGCATATCTTGCTTTACATTTTAAAAGACCCAGAAGTTAGGAATAGGTTAAAAGTTAGGAATAGGTCTCTCCCCAGAGAGAGAGACCAGAAAAAGAAGAAAAACATTCTCAGGCATCCAGTGGCAGAGAAAGTTAGACCTTACATAGAAAAGGCACCAGAGAGCAGCACTAAAGGGACTGTTCTTTAAAAGGACACATTGTGTGGAATCTTAAAAGTTAAGCAATACATTCACAATTTGCTGTGAGATAAAACAAATTAGAACTAGCAGGACTTATTAAAATTTCTATAAGTTACTAAGGCAAGGAGAACTCTGAGGTGACACAGCTTATAATCATGGAATGAAGGTGTGAAAACTCACCATAAAAAGCTTTCCCCATTCTTTCCTCCACCTCTTCCTTCCTTTTTTCCTTTCAGCATTGCCATATAATCATGAGATACTGAGGGTATAGAAAAGACACATTTGTGCTGGTAGTTAAAAAAAGAGCCGGGCAGTAAACAGATGATTTTTTCTAGTTTAAAGAAATTGGGCTCTTGATGGCCACTTAGAGTAAAGTATACATACTTTATCTTCATTTGAATCATTATGAATGTTTTTCTAGTAAATAATAAAGTTTATTTAATAATCAGGTTTTTTTAGAGTTTTTGGTGAATTATTATTGTTTGTATTTACTTTCTCTCAGAACAAGTGTATATCTTTGAAGTTTTTGTTTTTAATCTCCCACTGAAACAAATCTACCTAACTGCAAACAGGTGAAAGAAAAATTTGTTTTAGACTAGTTAAAAGACAAAGAGAGAGAGAGAGAGAATAGAAGGGATAAAAGAAAATTCAAGCTACTAAGGCAATATTTTCTCCTTGAGATCCGAGGCACCTGAGTCACTAAATTTATTTCACTGCAATCATTTTGTAGGTCAAACCAACATCTCCATTATGAAACCAGTGTCCACACCCAAAAAAACCAGTTTGTTCTTTTTCGAGCCACCTCAGTTGTTTTCCCCTGAGGAGGCACAGCCTGACACAGACTGTCACTGAAGACACAGTCAGCTATTAGTAATCTCCTTATATTATGATGACCAATTTCTCTCATCTATTTTATATGCCTCTCATTTTATAAAAGTTATAATTCCAGAATTTACTGAAGAAAGTATGTGCACACACAGACATACACTGAAATATCATGCTTGTATTCAGAAGAAAAACAGATTATAAATACTGTTATAATTTCTAAAAAGAAGAATTCATATGCAAAGTTGAAAATTTAGGGTATAATTATTTATATCTCAAACTATTTATTTTATGAGGGAGGTAAGAATCATAAAGTTATACAATGGATCTTATGTGCTCATTGGAGATTAAGGTTATTGGGCAAGGAAGACATGGAGAGGGAGCTAAGACCTGAATAACTCTTCATGAGCCTAAGAAAATTTCAAATACTAAGAATACAGGCTTCCTTGACTATTCAAATGTAGTGGGTCCAAGACCTGCAGGACATCTATCATAAGGTTCGAGATCAGCAGGATGACCAGCATATGAAGACTAGGGTCTGGAAGTTCCCACTGCTACCAATAAAAAAATGCATGGTGTCCTGACAGGCAGCAAGCATCAGAGAGGTTTATCAATGAATCCCAGGTATGTGACTGAGCCATAAGGCAAGAAGAAAGGTCTCTAGATGCAGGAGACTCCAGGGAGTTTTAGCAGAGTACCAGAGTAGAATTCAGGACAAAGGAACCATAGTAGAAACCCCTATATGAGAGCTAGACAACAGGATCCAGATCTGCCTAGAGAATAGAACAGGATGATGTAATGGGGAGAAACCATGATGACTTGCTGTGTATTTTACTTCAAGCCAGGCTCTGTCTTGAACACTGAGGAAGGAGACCTATCTAGTGGTCCCAGGTAAGTCAAAGAAGAAAGTTGTAGGGGAAAATAGAAATAATAAAAATAGTTAACATTGCGCCAGGCACTATTTTAGGGTTTTCTTTGTCATAATTCATTCATTCGTTACTTAATATTTCAAAACTTTGTGATTGTAATCACCCCCACTTTACAGTTGAGGAAACAGGCTTGAGAAGCTGAGCAACTTACCCAAGGTTGCAGCCAATACAGAGCGGAGCTATAAATTTAAATGCAAGCAGTTTGATAGCATAACTCATACGCTTAACCTCTATTCCACACAGATTGGGCATGAAAGGTCCCAGAATACTGGACAAGAAAATAAAATGTCTACTGGATAGCAAATGAACTTCCAAAATAGCAAGAGCTGGATTTAAATCTGTCTTCAACCATGTTAAATTATTATCTGCCAGATAATCCTGCCTTTAATTATTCTAAGCACTTTACATATATTATGTGATTGTCCTACATCCCTCTGAGATAGATATGAGTATTATATCTGCTTTACATGTGAGGAAACTAAGATGAAGAGCTTCAAGAACTTACCTGAAGCTGCTCCAGAGCTTATGTTCTTAGCTGGGTCCTCCACTTCTTCCCAGGTAAATGGAGGTAGCATTAGAGGTGTCACACAGCTTCATGGAAATTCTGATATGCAGTAGGCAGCTTGTGTGACTCAAGTTTGGGACACAGAGTTCTACCCATATGAATTATTATCATTGTGATTAGAAGCAAACAAGACAGATGATGAGAGAAAATTGTGATTCAAAATATCTTTCAGCATTCCCATTCTCCCACTTGCTTTTTATATTCAAATACAATGACCATCCCTTTAGCCAGGCCAAATTACTTATCAACAGCAAGTTTTAGTGTGAGTGAATTCTGATTATTATGTTCAAAATATGAACCATATTTTGCTGGCATTAGTCTAAATCTCTACTTCTGTATTTTCCTTGCTACCAATATTGTTTCTACCTCTTTTTTCTGAAAGTTTTACTCAACAGATGTTATAGCTGACTGCTCCTTGGTATTTATCCTAAAGAATTAAAATCATCATGCTACAGCAATACATGCATACTCAGGTCTATAGCAGCATAGTTCACAATAGGCAAACTATGGAACCAGCCTAGGTGTCCATCAATGAATGAATGAATAAAAAAAGTGATTATATATATATATATATATATATATATATATATATATATATATATACACACACACACACACACACACAATTCAGCCATAAAGAAGGATGAAATTATGTCATTTTCAGGAAGATGGATGGAACTAGAGACCATTATGTTAAGCAAAATAAGCCAAACTCAGAAAGTCAAGGGTTGTAAGTGTATTCTCTCTCATATGTGGAAGCTTGAGAAGAAAAAGGAAAAGAAAGATGGCGGTGGGGAGTGGGTCTCGTGAACATTAAATGGAGATCAGTGGAGAAGAGGAAAGGAATCTGGAAGGGAAGGAGGAGAGGAAAGGGAAAATACTGGAGAATAATATTGGTCAAATTATATTGTTATATTGTATGCATGTATGGATATGTAACAACATATCTCACTGTTATGTACAACTATAATGCACCAATAAAATATGGGAAAAAAGGAGGGTATAGTTAGAATGTACCTCTCATCTAATTGTGGTGTAACTATACAGTCTTTTAGTTGTTTGGGAAAAGTAACTTCCCTCCAGGCTCTCTGTGCTGCTGTATGTGGATAATTTATATTTTTCTATGACTCCAAACAATGAGATGAAGACTTTGCTAACAGGTGGTTTCTCACTGGGGAGCCTCCTGTTCTGGGAATCCTGCCAAGTCTTTTATAATGATTCCACTTTATAAAATGGGATCCCTGGCATTTTAGCAGGAGGGACTTCTTTTGGAAAAAAAAATGGACCTATTTATTTGTATTATTATCCCAATCCTTGGGACACATTAATAACCAATACTGTTCACACAGTGCAACCTTCTTTAATTGAACAAAGACAGATTTGCCAGTTCCAACAAAATCAAGAAAAAACAAATCATGGAGATATCTACATTTGAATGACCAAGATGGTATAAATATATTGTGGCACATGGCTTGTGTCTCACATTAGACCATCCATCCTAACTCAAGAAGAAAGGGCCAAGGTGGAATGGAACTCAGTTCTCTATATCAATAGGCCATTGATATAATGGCTCTCTAGATCAACGAGCCATTGATACCTGCCAGAACACTTCTCAGCACTCTGCAATTTTCAAAGAACTTTAAAATTTTTTTATTTGTTTTAATTAGTTATACATGACAGTAGAATGCATTTATGCACTTTGATATATCATACATAGATGGGGTATAATTTCTCATTTTTCTTATTGTACATGTTGTAGAATCACATTGGTCATGCAGTCCTATATATACATAAAGTAATAGTGTCTGTTTCATTCTAGTATCCTTCCTTTCCCCCAAATCCCCTCCCCTCCCTTCACTCCCCTCTACCTCATCTAATTCAAAGAACTTTTAAGTACAGTATGGAGTTTGGTTGTCTCAATAATCTTATGATATATACAGAGTAGATATCCCTGTCCTCTTTTAGTGGATAAGGGAATTAATGCTTAAAGAGAATAAGATAGATATTTGAGTCATATAACTCTAGTTGGGAGTGGAAACCTTCATATTTGGACCACCAATTAAGGACTCTTTCTACTATTCAATGATGGCCTATTTATTTAAAAAAATATAAATAGAAACCATGTCTGTAGGCTTCCTCAGTTTGTCACATAATATCATTCTTGCTTCTCCAAATGGGTAATAACATAGGATGTAATCTTGTGCAGAGATGGTGTAATTTTCTAGTGGCTGGTTCACTGCTTCCCCAGATGAGATCCATAGGTACCTCTCCAGAGGAGGTAGTGAGAAATTTCAAAAGAGTATGAAAGACCCAGTGAAGATACAGAAAAGATGAGCCCATGTCCACGGGAAAGCTCATCTAGGTGAAGCCATATCCAAACCATTCATGTTTTGACAGATTCATTCTAAGACTCTCTGTAAAACTACAAAAGTAAAGATTACCACTTCAAAACAGTTTGTAATGATTCTATGGAATAAAGTTAGTGAAACATCTAACATCTTTTTTACAGAGTAGAGTACTAAAATTAATTGTGGTGATGGGAAGGGGTGATGGGATTTTTATTGAAACAATCCATCTGATTCTCTCTCTCTCTCTCTCTCTCTCTCTCTCTCTCTCTCTCTCTCTGTGTGTGTGTGTGTGTGTGTGTGTGTTAGAGAAGGAATGAACCAAGTCCAAAGACCAATTTCCTTTAGTAAAATAATGATGACACAAAGATGAAGGTTGTTTTTTATCTTAATTCCCAATTCTTAACTATGACTTCATAGAGTTTTACAATTTGTAACATGCTATTATGAGGAAATTTAATTAGCAAATAGATAAGGCAATGCTTTTTCCCTGTGTTTAATTTGAAGAAGATACATCACTGTACAGAACGTGAGTGAGTTTTTATTTGGAAAAATGATTTGTTGATATGGAAAATAATTCTAAACAAGATTTTTGACTATGAAGAGAGTCTGCGCAATCTTTTTGTCCAAAAGACTTTCAAGGTAAGATGGGCACATAAAAGTTAAGGATGATTTAGGTTTTAATTTGTTTGGAAAATAAACATAAATAGTAATATTCATGTGTTTATGTAATTAACACACATAATCTCAACCCTATTCCAGCCCATCTTACGTTGCAATATTGTGTATAAAAATATTAATATTAAAGTATTTTGATATTAAGTGATCAGAATATATTATTTCTTTTTTGTTGTTGTTCTTTTTAAATACATATGAGAGAATGTATTTTGACACATTATACATACATGGAGTATACCTTATTCTAATCAGGATCCCATTTTTGCAGTTGAACATGATGTGGAGTTACATTAGTTGTGTATTCGTTTATGTACATAGGAAAGTTATGTCTGATTCAATCTACTGTCTTTCCTATTCCCACCCTTCCTTCTTTCCCTTCATTCCTCTTTGTCTAATTGACTGAATTTCTATGCTTCCCTCCCACCCCCCTTTATTATGTGTTAGCATCCAAATGTTCTGATATTTTATTTCTTAGGTGGAGAAAAGGCTTATTTTTTAAACTCATGAAATTCTACCAATGTTGGGATAAATTTGCCAAGCAAAGTGCCAAACTATTACTATTGTGGCCAGTTTGTCATTAACTTCTTAAACAAAAGCATAAATACAAGATGGATAATGGCTGATTATGCATCATTAAAGCAGAGGAATATCCGGGGTTCAAATAATTCACTGAAGGAACAACAGCATCTCTACAATTATATTGTCATTCTGCAATGTAATAACAGAGTGTTCAACACAAAGATCATATGGCACACTTCCACTCTATCTGAATCATGTTTTTATATACGCCACAGAATTCACTTTTTGGCTATCCTACATTCAAAACATAAATGGGCAGGAGAAAACAGACAGAAATAAAGAAAACAATCGCAGAATAGGAATGTAGGAACTATGAGCCAAAAAAATTAGGGCTGACTATTCCCAATGTCTTTTGAAGAGATAAAAATGGATAGATACAAATTATTATTTATATACATGGAAGATCAATAATGTTTGTAGAGAAGATGGTGATTAATGTCTCCCCTTTGATTATTAGACTAAAAGAATGCTGCACAATTGTAGCAGTGGTATTTAGGTGAAATACTAAAAACATTCCTCTCTACCTTCCTCAATGGTCCACTCGCATGGAAGTTATTGAGGGGTGTGCACAGGTTAAAAATAAAGGAAAGGAGAAGCAGCATGAGAGAGGGGACTGTACACTAGATGCACCCAAGATATTAGTTTTAAGGATGCTAAAATGTTCATCTATTCTTTAATGTAGCTTTATTCTAACCCAACTGACAAAATTTTATTCCGGAGGTAGCACTTTGTCAGAAATGGTCATTATCAGAGATAGAAAGAAATGGGATGTCTAGAGATATGCCTCGGATACAATAAAGGGGTACTAAATATCATGTTTTTTTTTTCCTTAAGGTATGAGAAAATACAATATGTACAGGGAGGTCTCTAGATTAAAGGAAAGAATTAATCTGTGCTCAAAAAGGGAAAAGGTGAGTTCCTGACAGCATGCCTTTCTCCTTGAAGAAGCTCATGAAACCAAATAGCTCCTGGAAATAGTTCTCTGGCATTTGCATATAGGTCAACCCTCTGCTTGGTCTACTTCTGGAGATCACAGGTCCAACCCCAAAGGAGAAAACCACTACTGTCACCTCATACTCCTTCTCACTCTGCACCTGAAAGAAGCGATCAGGTTTACTCCTAAGGCTTTACTTGCAAATAGACTTATTGTGATTTCAAGGTGTTCTTTTGGATCCTCAACTCACAACTGCTTGTGCATCAATTCACTTGTGCTGGCTAAAATTCTATTAACAGCCACAATCTTCCTATATAAAATTAGAGAAGGTTGAAAAGGTAAATGTTAGCTGAGACTAAAATTCATTCATGGATTCTAAAATACCATGTGAACTCTAAGAGTAACTATTGATTACTATCTTGTTCTCTCTGAGAGGAGAGAGATTAGGTTGCAAGAGAAAGCTGGTACCTAAAGATAAAGTCCTTAGTTCCCCAAAATGGAGATTAGAATTGCGGGGGGGGGGGGAGAGGATGTCATGGACGGAGCTATTTTGAGCCTCCTACAGCTGTGCCTACACCACCTGGCAGCACGCTTGCTGAGGATCTTTATTCAGAAACCTTGTTTAGTATGTGTATGTGTCAGGCTCCAATTAGCAAATGGGGTTTTGAGGAAGGGATCCTTGGTGTAGGTAGGGTGAAGGAAAACACAGCAGCAAAGGACTGGAGAGGCAGGAAGCTGTTGCCACCTCTGGACCACCAGTCAGGAGGAAGGAAGAGGGTAACCAGACTCTGCAGAAGCTAGAGCCAGGGCAGGGAGCTTGCTCTGCCCACTGAGAGACTCAGGCACTGTGAGGAAAAAAAAAAAAAAAAACAGTAGGGGAGGGGGGCATAAATAGTTGGCCTTCCTCATCTCCCACCTGCTGACATATGTTCTTGCTTCCCCCTGACTAAATCAAACAGTGAGCCAGAGGGAACAGGAGCCTGGATGAAGCAGACAATTTAGGGTCACCATGTTCCTCTTCACTGGATGTGGAGAAAGGGGATAGTCCAGGGGGGTGAGAGACAAATGAAGAGTCTTTTATAAACTGATTTTTCCCTTTAATATGGCTCAACTTTATTTTGAAGAAACTTCAATGTCAAGTGATTTATTATGTCCATGAATAAGTAATTAAAATTTCAAATTCTGCTTATAAAATTTCAATTATATCTCTCAGGTTACCAGTCCAATGGATATGGGCTGATATACTCAGCAAAATAAAGGACAACATTCCCTGTTAATTTCCTTTTATTAAAAAAAATTCTTTCACAAAAAAGAAACTAAAAATTCTAATAGTTATAGTTATTAGTAGCTTACAGTTTGTAATGTAGTTCAGTATGTGTATAATCTGCTATACTGCTTATTTTAATAAGCTACATTGAAATGATTCCTATTTGATTTTGATTTTCTAAATTCTTATAATACATTAAAAATCATAGAGCAATAAGACTTTCTAATGAGCCACACTCCTTAATCAAATAGTATTTTTTGCATTAACTATTTACAAGATACTTTTGTATAAACTTTTGTGAGCTACTGAACAAATGTAATACATGACCATCATTACATCATCAACATTCTGAGGACCATGTAGATACACTTGAACAAAAGCATAAAACAAAATCTTTAAATACTAGAGTATTAAGCAATGCAGTAAAAATGTGTGATATCTACCACAATATAGACATAGATGTGTGAAATTCTATTAACAATTTTTTCATAAGGAGAAAAACTGAAATATTACTAATTTTTAACATATTAATTGACATTGAATTCCTCACTTGATCTACATGTCAAAAACCACTTGTTACTAAGAACAAGTGATAAGTGGATGGTTTCTAATGAAGGGATAAAGAAAGGCTTTTCACTTGCTCTTGACTTGTTATAATGCATAATAGTTTATGCATGTCCAGGTCAGTGGGTGTGTGCTTTTTTATTTAAACAATTTGTTATTAAAAATAGATAAATGACTTCAAATTTTCCCTACATAGTAACAAAAATTTTTAAAAAATAATATTGATCACACAAGGACACACACACAAAAAAATACAGAAAATAAAAATAGTGTCTCTAGCATTCAGTACAAAATCTTTTCAGATGGGGACAATAGAAATCTACACCAATTTGACAACAAGTCAACCAAAGAAGCTGGAAATCACCAAGAAGACAATTTACAGCATAGATTTATAGCTAACATCACTAATGATGAAATTCAAATTATATTTTTCTTTGAGATGTTCATAAACCTATTGCTGTTTGCAAATATTAAAATCATTCTTATTTCATGCTTAACTAACATCTTTTACTCCAGTTTTATATTTAAAATATAAATAAATAACAGTTTTGAGGTATAGACTTTTATTAAATTAATGTGGATTTAAGGCAGTATTGAAATACTGTTTTAGTTATAGGGTATACTATACTGCTTATTTTAATAAGCTACATTGAGCTTTTAGATCACTAGTATAGACCATGAAGATAGGAAGAAAGGGAAAGACATTCTCTAAACATACTATTTTCCTATGTAGTTTCTCAAGTGTTTCTGTAGTTCTGCAATAAGCAGCATATAATTTGTTCCTTCCCTAAATGTTTCTATTAGACCTGCAACAATATTGTTTTACCTTCTTCCATTAAAAAAAAAAGTGTGTGTGTGTGTGTGTGTGTGTGTGTGTGTGTGTTATATTGATCATTTCCTATGACCCAGCCAGTGTGTTAGGATTAGGATTTGTGTTACTATTAGAAGTTAGAGTTAGGGGTTAGGGTTATTATTAGGGTTAGGGTTAATAAGACTCAAGGAATTTACAACCTAATAGGACTTGAAATGCCTCTTCAGGCCAAGGAGCTGAGCTTGGGAATTCCATATTCTAATGCCTAGAAGGAAATTAAAAAAAAAAAAAAAATCAGGAACCTATGTCAGCATGGAACTAATGGAAACAGGGTAAGACTTGCCCAGGTAAGTTTTGGAACTCTAACAATGGCATTATGAGAGCAGGCTTTAGGTGTAGGTGTTCCTATCTCTCTAGTTCAAAATACACAACCAGAGTACCAATGGTATGCATGTGGTTATCATATTCTCCAGAAATACCAGAGTGGTAGGTTGAGCCCAGAAGATAAATCCACACCCTAATTCCCAGTTTCTGTGAATGTTAACCTATTTGGAAAAGGGGTCTTATAATTTCCATAACTGTTCCTTCCCTAAATGTTTCTATTAGACCTGCAACAATATTGTTTTCTTCTTTCATTTAAGAAAAAAAGTGTGTGTGTGTGTGTGTGTGTGTGTGTGTGTGTGTGTGTGTGTATTATATTAACCATTTCCTAGGATCCACCCAGGGTGTTAGGTTAGGATTAGGGTTTGGGTTAGGATTAGGGGTTAGGGTTAGAGTTTAAATTCAAATTTTTGAGATAAAGAGATCATCCTGGATTATCTTAATGGACTCTAACCCAATGATAAACATCTTTAGAAGAGACCTAAGGGAGATCTGAGAGAGGACAAAAGAATAAGTTCCATGTGGTGATGGAAGCAAAGACCGAAGCAACAAACCTACAAACCAAGGCACCCCAACAGCTAACAGGAGCCAGAAGAAGCAAGAATGGTGTTTCCCACAGAACTAAGGGAACCAGAGTCCTATCAACATCTTGATTTCAGACTCCTGAATCATGGAAGAACACATTTTATTGTTTTAAGGCACCAAGTTTGTGGTCATTTGTTACAGCAGCCATAAGAAATCAATGCAACTAGTGAAGACTGTAGCCCCAGAATGTGGTCTGGGGATGTATTAATACTCAGGAAGTAGTAAAAAATAGACATTTAAGAACTCTGGGACGAGGGTTGTGGCTCAGTGGTGGAGCGCTTGCCTAGCATGCGTGAGGCACTGGGTTTGATTCCAGCACCACATAAAAATAGAAACAAATAAAATAAAGGTATTGTGATCATCTATGACTTAAAACAAACAAACAAACAAAACCCCTCTGGTGTGTAAGGCATAAAAGAAGGACAGTGGCTAGCTTTAGAGTGAACAGGAAGAGAAATGACTGAAACAGTTTTTCTTGAATATAACAGGTACCTACCTACCTCCAACCTTACAAGATTTTGTGGAAATAGTTTTATATATTTATGGATGTTGCGCAAACTTTGACAAAGAACTTCTTTTTTCAAAAGTTTTTTTGTAGTTGTAGATTGACAGAATACCCTTATTTTATTTGTTTTATTTTTATGTGGTGCTGAGGACTGAACCCAGTGCCTCACACATGCTAGGCAAGCACTCTACAACTGAGTTATAGCCCCAGCCTGACAATGAACCTCTTTATTTGGACCACCTTTCAAGCTCAAATCATCCTTGAAATACACTAAAGTAATTCTGCTGTAGATTAGCAGATTTTTCTTCTACTGGTTCTATGTCACACAATTATACAGGGGGAGAAGTATCTGCTGCTACGTTTTGAGGCAGGGCTTCTATCTGATCACCAGGAGAGTTTGTGAAACAGTAGATATGGAGTGGAGCCTGAGAATTTATGTTTCTATACTGATACTGCTGTCAGTCTAGGGACCGACTTTGGGAATCTCTGTCTTAAGACTATAATTTTAAGTCATGGACTGTCCACTTAGAGTGGGGCTGAGCAGCTCTCCCCTGAATTTGACAGTCCTGGATGTGTCTGTCTTGGCTAGGGCACGGAATCTTTTTCACTGTCTTTGAGTGATTGGGACATAACTGGTACTTGATCTCTTTTTAGAAGCACTCATAGTACAGATCTATTAAACTTAAAGAGTATCAGGAAACAACCTGACACTGGCTTGAATGATGATCTGCTAAGTGACCCGTGAGGGTTAATAAAGTCACTAAGATTGTCTCCAGAACTACATGCCTATCCTCTCCAATAGCAAATAAGTGTCCCTTGAGACTCTCTAGCCTAAATGATTTTGTTCTTGCATTTTGGGTAGTTTTTCTGGCTACTTGAATTTTTAACAGGAATTTATCTATATGAATGAAAGAGATGCTAACATATGAATGAAAAGAATGCTAACAGGGCTGGAGATGTGGCTCAGCGGTAGCGCACTCGCCTGGCATGCGTGCGACCCGGGTTCGATCCTCAGCACCACATACAAACAAAGATGTTGTGTCCGCCGATAACTAAAAAATAAAATATTAAAGTTCTCTCTCTCTCTCTCTCTCTCTCTCTCTCTCTCTCTCTCTCTCTCTCTCTCCCTCCCTCTCTCCCTCTCCCTCTCTCTTTAAAAAAAAAAAAAAAAAAAAAAAAGAATGCTAACAAAGGAGATTTTTGTATCATGGGGCTATAAAAAATATATTATACTTTAGCCCTGATAAAGAGCTCTAAAGTTAAAATTTTGAGCCCAAGGAGACTAACATGATCCACAATGACTTCTTAAATATCCTGTTGTGGATCATGTTAGTCTCTCTGGGCTCTTTTTGGTAGTTCTAGGAAAGTGACCTCTTTCCTACAATCAAACACAAAGGCTTTCGAGTCACTAAAAAGCCACGTTTTTACAAAGTAGAAAGTTCATGATCAGTTGAATGGAGCTGGACAAAGGGACCAAAGAAGGCCACAGTCTCATGTCTGTGTAGAAATGAGGTCCAGGAAGAGAACCAGTTATTCTAGTGTCCATTGGTTACTTACTCAGACATGAGCTGCAAGAAGAGAGAGCAAGACTTGGGCCACGACAAGCTGCAGCTTCACCAGAGGGAAGAAAGTATTAGCTGTGGAGGCCATAGACAGTCTTAAGATATGGTGGGTACCTGGGTGGGTAGCATGGGGAAAATACCCACCACTAAAGTGACAGTGTCAAACCTTGAAATCTTGCAAAACTAGTAGTGCTCTTTGATTTTGAACTTGGAGGGCCCAATTAAATCTCAGTAGAGGGGCAAGGACTTTAAAAATCTGCAGAATTAACTCTTTTAAACACAACAGTGAGAAGGTGTGTCTAATGATTTGAGAAAACCAGGACATATTTAAAATTGGATGGAGAGATAAGACAGTTGGAGCCTCCTCTTCTTCCCACCCATTTTAAAGACGTGATTGTAATGTAAAGATGCATATGTCGTGACTATAATTTTTCTTCCTTGGTTCATTCATGTCTAGGTAATTCTAGGTTAAGTCCCTACATCAAAAACTTCCCACAATTTAAAATTCAGAGTCTGTTTCATTTTTATCATTAAATACCCAACATTTCCAAAGTAATGAAAATGGACACTTACATAATTTTATTCTCTCTAAAAACATATCAGCCTTATGACCATATTATAGAATTAAATTTTTGAACCATTTTAAATTACTCCCCAAATCAAAATACTTTAAGTATTTGCTTTTTGGTATTTTGCAGATAAATCTTGTGATGAAACAGTAATGTTTTTATGACATTCTATTATGGACAGGAAGCATAGGTGCTTAGGTTTTGATTGTCAAAAAGTTTATTGCTCTTTGTTAATTTAGGTTCCAGTATGTTTTATGGTCTGTAGACAAAAAGAATTGCTCTGCTGTCCTGTTGAGTTTAAGCCCAAATATCATTAAAACATACTGTTTAATACCTCATGCAAATTGCTATCATGAGTAATTTCTTGGAAGATGTGGGTGGTTGAATGGTTTGCCAATGCTTCTGATTGTTATTCTCTAGTTTAGTGCTGCTGGTAGAACATGATTTTCTTGATCGTGTTTAATAAGCCACCATAGTTAAGATGTTACATAAAAATGACTCTTAATACAGATTATCTATGTGCCCAGCAGGAGCTTTGAGTGGCTTTTGCTTTTCTATTAGAAACAACAGCATCAATTTTTCTCTAACCTCCATTCACATATTTGGCTATGATTTAAATGTGTTGCAACCTCTCTGCTGAAAAATCTGCCCCACATAGCCTTAGGAGTTTAAGAACCCCAACACTAGAATTATACTCCATCTATTATGAACAATGATTATGATGTGGCTTTTACTTGACATGGTAGTCCCTTTCACCCTTGTCTAAGCAGAAGCTGCATTGTGCATCTCAAGGAGCCATTTCAAAAAAACAAAGGTGAACATAAACCTCTTGTTTGAGAGCATAAAGGCAATAACTAGAACCGTTAGAATACGATTGTGCCTTATTAGTGATTTTTAAAATTATGTAAGTATGGAAGTCACTTTTAAATGGAGTTAATTAGGTACCAGGTGATTAGGTCTCACAATCTAAATATTCTCATCGATTCTACAACTGAATGTGGATGATTCAGAAATATTATTTTCTATTTCCAATTAATTGATTATAGTATTGGGCATTCAAGTAAAAGGGATGGACTTGGTCTTCATCAGAGTAATTGTGATAATCTGTCCACCATTATAACACCATGACTCGTGCTCTCTTAAATATGGCATTCAAACACTTCCATTTGAACCTGTGAGATTTTTATAAATGTTCTAGAAATTTAAAAGATATTCTTTTAAAAAACTTTCAGTCAAAAACTTTTAATCCAAAACCAAATAGTTCACATTTGCTTGAAAAACAAACTGAGTTCAGTGACGACTTAGTTTTGAAAATATTCACTATAATTAAATGCCAGGTCAAATAAATAAACTCCTGAAGTAATTATTAAAATAAGATGTGAATTATACTTTAATTTTCATTTCTCTTTAATAAACTATCTGAAAGTAATTTTATTAAACTGCAACCAAAAAGTTACTTTGGATCTTGATTCAGGGTAATAACCCAATTCAAGTTTGGATTTTAGACCAATATCTCATCCTTCCCATAAATGATAGTGAATGGCTGGATATTTTTGGAATGTATGCTTATATTTCATCTGAGAACCCTGAATAGGTCTTTCAGGACATCTAATTACAAAATAAAATTAATTCTAATTATTACTTTGTAATAATTAGAATTAGTAGTGTTAAAATGTTGTACCTTTGTAATATTTAGATATAAATTATTAATTTTTAATTTATTGAAACTAAATAATATAATTAATCCATGAGTAAAGACAAGACATATTAAATGAGATATACATGTGAACTTAAATTTATAGTCCCCAAGACCTAAAATTGGAGGTTAAACTTTCCTGCAGTGACTTGAGACAAATAGCCAAAACTTCTGAACATTTTGCTGATGTTAATGCTTTGTAAACCATTTATTGTCATTAAATTAAGTTAAGCAAAGCAATATAAATTTTAAGCATGTTGGCATTCTCTCCTTCCTTCCTTCCTTCCTTCCTTCCTTCCTTCCTTCCTTCCTTCCTTCCTTCCTTCCTTCCTTCTTTCTTTCTTTCTTTCTTTCTTTCTTTCTTTCTTTCTTTCTCCCCCCCCACTGAGGATTGAACCCAGAGGTGTACTATACCACTGAGCCACATCCCCAACCCTTTCTTTTTTATTTTGAGACACGGTCCTGCTAAGTTGCCCAGGCTAGTCTCAAACTTATGATACTCTTGTCTCAGTTTCTCAAGTACTTGAGTTTATAAGCATCTTTTTTGTAAATCTTTGAAATGCTATTACCATTGTCACTAAACAAAAATATCTAACTATTATCCAAAGGAAATTCTTATAATAACTCATTCTTAGTACTTGAATAATTCATTCTTAAAACTGGTTTTGCTTGGTGGTTTGCTGCCTATGAAGTATTCAAAATGATGTCTAATGTAGAAACCATATCATGGTCTTTGGTGGGTAAGAAATTTAGCTCACTGCTTTTCAATTAGCATCTTATCATTATTTTCCCATAGTGATGTTGAGGCCTTTTAAAAAGTGTAGCACTTCAGCTGTTGATGGAAAGTCACTGAATACTTACTGAACTCCAACACTGTGTTGTCACCTTCACATATGCCTTCCATCACATTAACTCCCACAATAACCCTTGAGAAAGGAATTATTACTATGGTGAAGGTGAAGAAATTGAGGCTGAGAGACTTCAGCTCAGCCAGAGTTAGGTGCAGTCATGGAATCATCACTCTGTGGGAGTGTATGGGGAAGGCATTGGAAGCACAGATCAAGAAGCATGATAAAAATACTTGTAATATTCAAGTATTTGAAGTCACCTCCCTAGATGGTGACACAATGCAGAGGGCAAGCACCGATTTAAACAAAAATTTCACTGGCAAGAGCCAAGCAGAACCATGAACAGCATTGTTGCTCAATTCAAAAAAATTATTATTTTTGTGCATTGCATGTGTCAGGCACTCTCCCAGAAACTAAATTTATAGAACTGAACATGATAGTTCCTTCCTGCAAGAAATATAAACATTAAGTGGGATACAAATATAAAATCTTAGCTAGTTTTGAAAGATGAAAAGCAGTTAGCCAAGGGGAAAAATGGCATTATAATGGAAAGAATAGAGGAAGTAATGTGTGGAGATTACAGTAGTTTGGTATTTTTAAAGCCAAAAATATAGGCAGGGAGTGGCTGAAAATAAGATTGAAAGGATAGCATGCTTCCAGATTTGCATGGCTATATTTAATATGCTATATTAATAAGACTCTGAAGGAAGTATTTTAAATAGAGGAGTGATCTGGTTAGACATGCAGTTTAAAAAGGTCACTCTGGCTCATATAAAGAATGAATTTAATGGGAAAAGACTGGAGGCAAGGAAATCAAATGCTGCATTTCAGATGAAAGGTACAGGACAAATTCAGTGAGGGTAGAGATAAAAAAGGAGAAAAAACTGATCAAAATATATATTTATGAATTACATTTATAAGTCTAGGATAACTTGGTTTCTGACTTGGAATACTTCCATGCCATAAAATGGGAACTGAAAGGGAATGTAGGGTGGATGTTGAAATG
The DNA here is from genome assembly GCF_964194105.1 of Spermophilus citellus. Classification (NCBI taxonomy): domain Eukaryota; kingdom Metazoa; phylum Chordata; class Mammalia; order Rodentia; family Sciuridae; genus Spermophilus; species Spermophilus citellus. The sequence goes on along the minus strand of NC_138192.1, from coordinate 109,865,531 downwards.
TTTCATTATGAACATGTTGAGCTTCAGGTGTCTATGGAAGTGAAGCCACCTGGAAGATTGTCAAGAACTGACTTTCAGGGAAGAAGTCCAAGCTGGAAATACAGACTAGGAAGTAGTCAAAATACAGATGGTTGCTAAAGCTTTGACAAAGGAAATGATCAACCAGTAGGAGAATATAATACAGAAAAGACTCACAGACTCTACAAAACCCTAGAGGTAGGGGATGGACAGATAATGCCAAAATCTAGCTAAAATTTAATGTCATTAAACAGTTATTGGCAAATCAAACCCCTTATTATTCCAGCTATTAATTGAGATCTGGTCTTGAGCCATTTGGACACTACAGCTGACATAAACTTAAACAAGGTAAAATCACTGAAAAATGTTTCATACAATTTGTACAAGTTTCCCACATCCATAAAATTATTGAGGTTAAAGTTCTTCTGTTCCTTCAATTTAATGGTTTATTTGTGCAAAAACCTACAGAGGTATATACTAGCCATGTAAATATATTTACAGTTCGTTTCCTCATTAGCATTTCCTTTCTTCCCTTCGGAATTGTAATGTCTGATTGACATTAAATATTAGGATTTAATATGAACAGACTTATGTGTACCCCAGTTAGAACATTTCGACCTTTATAAAGCACTTAAATTTGAACAAAAATACAACAGAAACTACTTATTTGTGAAAATTCTTGGGTTTGAAAGCTTTCATAGGTTTTATTCCTATGATTATTATAGAAAATCCTGACCAACCTCATACATAATCTTTCTATTTTGTTCCCACATGGCACTATTTGCATTGTACTAAAAGAACTCTATTTTGATTCATAAAACCACACGGATTGAAATGCAACTTATGTTACTAGCACTGTGGTTCAATTTAAAGTCCTCTGAGGGTGTTGATACAGTGACTGCCTAAATTCTATTGGGATTTGTATCCAGGCCCAGCAAAATTGAACGTCTATTTCTCAGTTAATTCAACTGCCCAGTATCCTGGACAATCTGAGGGTTGTGTCCACTTAGTGCCTTATAAATCCCTTCCTGCCAAGCCTTTCCCATCAATCTTCTGATTTATGCATAGTAAGAAATCTTAAATGCTTTTCTTCTTCTCATTGCACTTGGCACTTTTTTAAAAATGGTTCTCATTATTCATTCCCCTTTGATAATTTACATTTTAATTCTAGTTCCAAAACAGCGGGCCTCCACTTTAAAAAGCTGTATAATAAATTATTTGGTCACATCTCCTTCATCCTTTCTTTTCCAAATCATCATGTCCCTCAAGGACTTATACTTGAAGTGGAAGATGTTCCCAGAAAATTTTAATAGGCATTTGTAGATCATCTGTACACAACAAAAAATTTAAAGGTTTTATGAGATGTCTCCCCATAGTAAGTCTGATGGATAGTTTTAAGACTCACTACACAAAGAAATAAAGCATAGTATCATGTACATCAATGAGTAAAAACATTTGATTCCCTTTCAATTACAAAATATTTCTTTCAAAAAGAGTTCCTTATTCTTTTAAAAATGATATCCATTACCAGAAGGGTGAATGTTGTCTGCAAAGTATTTGCAGTTCTGTCTTTTCTCAAAGACTTGTCTCCTATATTTTACAAACAACTCTGATAGTGTTTGGGTGTTAAAATCACCACACTTCAATGCGTGATGACTATAAGCCATCATTTATCACTTTGTAAGACTCAGCAGGCATGAAAGGGTTATCACATGTTTTCTCCCCCAGATCTTTTAAAACAGGTAAATAGTGATAAGCTAAGTGTTTATTTACAGTCTGTTTAGTTGCCCAAAGGATGGGACCTGACTGCCTTCCTCAATTTGATAAAAAGCTTCTGGAAAGTAAAGACACAGTCTTGTCTTTCTCTTTGTACCGAAAACATGGCTAATCACAGTAGATGGCTTTTAATTGGTTTTTAATACAGTTTGCTGAATATAAAATAGATGCTCGCAATGAATAATTTTTTCCTCTGAAAGGCACCTCATAATTCTAATCTTCTTCTAATGACATCCAGCTTTCCCTAATAAAAATGCACCTGTTCAAAATTCCAAGTGCTGCAGGTTTGCAGAACAGCTAAGTAGGATGACTAACTTATTTGTATGAAAGTGTGAATTAATGCAATGCCTTTCCAAATAACCACAGGATGTGAAGCTGACTCAGAGAAATTTAATCCCTTAGATCTGTAGATTAAGAAATTGAAGCCCAGTCAAATGACATGTTCAAGGTCTCAGTAAGAGGGCAGAATTATAAACTTTCTGTGTCTTAACAAAGGAAAAGGTTGTGTATTTTATTAAAAAAAAAAGTGAAAGAGAGAGACAGTGTTGATTCCTTCAGATTTTACTACCACAAAAGGAGGAATCACCATTTTCTTTCTTGATATAGAATGAAACAAGTTTTGAAAAATAATTTGGGATACCCCAAAATTTCTATAGAATTATTCATTCATCTATTTAAAATATGTATTGACCATCCCTTCATTCACACAATTTTCTTCACAGTAGGGATATTGTGGTGAATAAGTAAGAATAAAATATTCTTGTAGGTACCAGACAAAGAAACAAACAAGAATTATATGGTGACTTTGGTGCCATGTTCCCACCTTAAAAATTTAATTACTGAATTTTTAAATGTAAATATTTAAAGAGTAAAGTATTATATGAAGTATATATAGCCTACATACAATGATCTACAGGAATAAATCTACACATATCATAATGAAATAATTTTTAATTTAGCATGATAAATTATTGTGTGTAGACTATAAAAACCATAAAATGAATGAGGGTCTGTAAAATTTTATTTTCATTAATATTCTCTTCCAGGTCTGATTCGTGCGGCCTGCCCCTCGGCTACAGAAGGCGTGGCGCTGCAGAGAAGGGATTAACTAGCAAGCAGGGAGACACTACACGGTGGAATCCCGCCAGCCAAGCCCGCACTGACCCCCGGGCTGAGTACGGGATTTCAGACGGGGAAGGAAGCAGTACAGTTCTATCCCCCACAAGGGAAACAAAACAATAGAGTGCCGGGGTTCCCAATAGCCACCCTCCACACCCAGAGTACAGTTTGAACTGCCGAGAACCATCACTCAGGGGAAATCTGGTCTAGCAGGAGAAACCAAGACTAGCAGGAGAAACCAGGGGACTAGAGGCAAGGCCCTCGCGACTGGGCGGCTGGAAACTGCAGGCCCGCCGGCGACAGTTCACCCACTGCCCGCGTAACTGGGTGGTAGGAGAACACCTGTCCGCTGGTGACTGATCACCTGCCCGCGGCCTGTGATACTGGGCGGCTGGAGACCGCCCGCCTGCCGCGACCAGGAGCTGAAACCAAACAGAGACAGTCCAGTCACACCCCCCCATTAGGACACCCCGGCAAGGAGACTGGGGCCCGTCATAGCAGAGTAGTGTCGTCACTGGAGCTCGGACATGGGAATTCCTTCCCAGTGGAATCCACGTTAGCAGGCATAGTTTAACAACACAAAGGAGAGACATCAGAGTAATACAGAAACAAAACAAATCTATAGAAGAGAGCAGAAACACGACAATCAAATAGAGCTGGAAAGTAACGTGGACAACATGAGAAAACAAGGGAAAAAAGGATTACAAACAATGCAAGACAACTCAATTCTACAGGAGGACATAGAAACATCAGAAGCAGGGATAGGGAAAGAACTCAAGGCATACCTAACTCGAATGGAAAGGAATATTAGAGAAGACATGAGACAGCAAGTCCAAGAAATAAAATTATATTTTGAAAATGAATTAAACAAACAAATTCAAATGGCAAAGAACAAGCTCTACCAGGAGATAGAGATCTTAAAAAAAAAATCAAACAATAATCCTAGAATTGCAGGAAACTATAAACCAAATTAAAAACTCAAACGAGAATATTACAAATAGACTTGATCAAGTAGAAGTCAGAACATCAGATAACGAAGACAAGGTTTATCAACTTGAAAAGAATATAGTCAACACAGAAAAGATGCTTAAATCCCACTAGCAATCTATTCAAGAGATATGGGATGTCATAAAAAAACCAAATTTGAGAGTCATAGGGATAGAAGAAGGCACAGAGATTCAAACCAAAGGAATGGACAGCATATTAAATGAAATAATTCTAGAAAACTTCCCAGAGTTGAAAGATGGAATGGATTGCCAAATCCTGGAAGCCTACAGGACCCCAAACATTCAAAACCATAATAGACCAACTCCAAGACATATAATTATGAAGATAGCCAACGTACAGAACAAGGAGAGAATATTAAAAGCTACGAGAGAAAAGAGGCAGATTACATTCAGGGGTAAACCAATTAGGTTAACGACCGATTTCTCATCACAGACTTTGAAAGCGAGAAGATCCTGGAACAATGTATTTCAAACGCTGAAAAATAATGGATTCCAACCAAGAATACTGTATCCAGCAAAATTGAGCTTCAAATTTGACAATGAAATTAAAATCTTTCATGATAAACAAAAGCTAAAAGAATTCGCAGCAAGAAAACCAGCTCTGCAAAGCATTTTGAGCAAAACACTACAAGAAGAGGAATTGAAAAATAGTGCCCAAAACTAACAGCAGGAGGTATCTCAGTAAAGGGGGAGGAAAATAACCAAAAAGTAAAACTAGCCAAACTAAAATAAATAAATAAAGAAGCATGACTGGAAGTACAAATCATATCTCAACTGTAACCTTAAATGTTAATGGCCTAAACTCACCAATCAAGAGACATAGGCTAGTAACCTGGATCAAAAAAACAAATCCAACAATATGCTGCCTTCAGGAGACTCATATGATAGGAAAAGACATACACAGGCTGAAGGTAAAAGGTTGGGAAAAATCATACCACTCACATGGCCCTCGGAAGCAAGCAGGAGTGACCATACTCATATCGAATAAAATCAACTTCAAACCTAAATTAATCAAGAAGGATAAAGAAGGACACTATATACTGTTAAAAGGAACCATCCACCAACAAGACATAACAATCATCAATTTGTATGCACCAAACAATGGAGCTGCAACGTTCATAAAACAAACTCTCCTCAAGTTCAAGAGTCAAATAGACCACAACACAATAATTATGGGTGACTTCAACACACCGCTCTCGCCATTAGACAGATCCTCTAGACAAAAACTGAATAAAGAAACTATAGAACTCAACAGCACAATCAATAACCTAGACTTAACCGACATATATAGAATATATCAACCATCATCAAGTGGATACATGTTCTTCTCAGCAGCACATGGATCCTACTCAAAGATAGACCATATATTACGCCATAAGGCAACTCTTAGTAAATATAAAGGCATGGAGATAATACCATGCACCATATCTAATCATAATGGAAAGAAATTGGAAATCAATGATAAAAGAAGGAAGGAAAAATCCTACATCACATGGAAAATGAACAATATGTTATTGAATGATCAATGGGTTATAGAAGACATAAAGGAGGAGATGAAAAAATTCTTAAGAGTCAAATGATAATACAGACACAACATACCGGAATCTATGGGACACAATGAAAGCAGTTTTAAGAGGGAAATTCATTTCTTGGAGTTCTTACCTCAAAAAACGAAAAAAACAACAAATAAATGAACTCACACAACACCTCAACAACCTAGAAAAGGAAGAGCAAAACAACAGCAAATGTAGTAGAAGACAAGAAATAATTAAAATTAGAGCAGAAATCAACGAAATTGAAACAAAAGAAACCATTGAAAAAATTGATAAAACTAAAAGTTGGTTCTTTGAAAAAATAAATAAGATAGACAAGCCCTTAGCCATGCTAACGAAAAGAAGAAGAGAGAGAACTCAAATTACTAACATACGGGATGAAAAAGGCAATATTACAACAGACACTACAGAAATACAGAAGATAATTAGAAAGTATTTTGAAACCCTATATTCCAATAAAATAGAAGATAGTGAAGATATCAATAAACTTCTTAAGGCATATGATCTGCCCAGATTGAGACAGGAAGACACACACAATTTAAACAGACCAATAAGAAAGGAAGAAATAGAAGAAGCCATCAAAAGACTACCAACCAAGAAAAGCCCTGGACCAGATGGGTATACAGTGGAGTTCTACAAAACCTTCAAAGAAGAATTAATACCAATACTTTTCAAGCTATTTCAAGAAATAGAAAAAGAAGGAGCTCTTCCAAATTCATTCTATGAGGCCAACATCACTTTGATCCCAAAACCAGACAAAGATACTTCAAAGAAAGAAAACTACAGACCAATATCTCTAATGAACTTGGATGCAAAAATTCTCAATAAAATTCTGGCGAATCGAATACAAAAACATATCAGAAAACTTGTGCACCATGATCAAGTTGGATTCATTCCTGGGATGCAAGGCTGGTTCAATATACGGAAATCAATAAATGCTATTCACCACATCAATAGACTTAAAGACAAGAACCATATGATCATCTCGATGGATGCAGAAAAAGCATTTAACAAAGTACAGCATCCCTTTATGTTCAAAACACTAGAAAAACTAGGGATAACAGTAACTTACCTCAACATTGTAAAAGCTATATATGCTAAACCTCAGGCTAGCACCATCCTAAACGGAGAAAAACTGAAGGCATTCCCTCTAAAATCTGGAACAAGACAGGGATGCCCTCTATCACCACTTCTATTCAATTTAGTTCTCGAAGTACTAGCCAGAGCAATTAGACAGACAAAAGAAATTAAAGGCATAAAAATAGGAAAAGAAGAAATTAAATTATCGCTATTTGCGGATGACATGATAATATACTTAACAGACCCAAAAGAGTCTACAAAGAAGCCGCTAGAGTTAATAAATGAATTCAGCAAAGTGGCAGGTTATAAAATCAACACACATAAATCAAAGGCATTCCTGTATATCAGCAACAAAACCTCTGAAATGGAAATAAGGAAAACCACTCCATTCACAATATCCTCAAAGAAAATAAGATATTTGGGAATCAACCTAACAAAAGAGGTGAAAGATTTATACAATGAAAACTACAGAACCCTAAAGAGAGAGATAGAAGAAGATCTCAGAAGATGGAAAAATGTACCCTGTTCATGGATAGGCAGAACTAACATCATCAAAATGGCAATATTACCCAAAGTTCTCTACAGGTTTAATGCGATGCCAATCAAAATCCCAACGGCATTTCTTGTAGAAATAGACAAAGCAATCATGAAATTCATATGGAAAAACAAAAGACCCAGAATAGCAAAAGCAATTCTAAGCAGGAAGTGTGAATCTGGAGGTATAGCGATACCAGAGGTCAAACTGTACTACAAAGCAATAGTAACAAAAACAGCATGGTACTGGTACCAAAACAGGCAGGTGGACCAATGGTACAGAATAGAGGACACAGAGACTAATCCACAAAGTTACAACTATCTTATATTTGATAAAGGGGCTAAAAGCATGCAATGGAGGAAGGATAGCATCTTCAACAAATGGTGCTGGGAAAATTGGAAATCCATATGCAACAAAATGAAATTGAATCCCTTTCTCTCACCATCCACAAAAATTAACTTAAAATGGATCAGGGAGCTAGATATCAAATCAGAGACACTGCGTCTGATAGAAGAAAAAGTTGGCTACGATCTACATATTGTGGGGTCGGGCTCCAAATTCCTTAATAGGACACCCATAGCACAAGAGTTAATAACAAGAATAAACAAATGGGACTTACTTAAACTAAAAAGTTTTTTCTCAGCAAGAGAAACAATAAAAGAGGTAACTAGAGAGCCTACATCCTGGGAACAAATTTTTACCCCCCACACCTCCGATAGAGCCCTAATATCCAGAATGTACAAAGAACTCAAAAAATTAAACAATAAGATAACAAATAACCCAATCAACAAATGGGCCAAGGACCTGAACAGACACTTCTCAGAGGAGGACATACAATCAATCAACAAGTATATGAAAAAATGCTCACCATCTCTAGCAATCAGAGAAATGCAAATCAAAACCACCCTAAGATACCATCTCACTCCAGTAAGATTGGCAGCCATTATGAAGTCAAACAACAATAAGTGTTGGTGGGGATGTGGGGAAAAGGGTACACTTATACACTGCTGGTGGGGCTGCAAAATGGTGAGGCCAATTTGGAAAGCAGTATGGAGATTCCTGGGAAAGCTGGGAATGGATCCACCATTTGACCCAGCTATCGCACTTCTCGGACTATTCCCTGAGGACCTTAAAAGAGCGCACTATAGGGATACGGCTGCATCAATGATTATAGCGGCACAATTCACAATAGCTAGACTGTGGAACCAACCTAGATGCCCCTCAATAGATGAATGGATAAAAAAAAAAAGTGGCATCTATACACAATGGAGTATTATGCAGCACTAAGAAATGACAAAATCATAGAATTTGCAGGGAAATGGATGGCATTAGAGCAGATTATGCTAAGCAAAGCTAGCCAAGCCCTAAAGAACAAATGCCAAATGTCTGCTTTGATATAAAGAGAGCAACTAAGAACAGAACAGGAAGGAAGAGCATGAGGAAAAGACTACAGTAAACAAAGACGAATGGGGGGAAAGAAAGGGAGAGAGAAGGGAAAGCATATGGAAATGTTAGGAGATCTTCAATGATACATAAAATTATAAGAGGTTATGACGGGCAAGGGGGAGGGAAAAAAAGGGAGAGAATTGAACAACAGCAGAGGAGGTAGAGAGGGAAGATGGGAGGGGAGGAGAGGGGAGGGGGGATAGTAGGGGATAGGAAAGGTAGCAGAATACAACAGTCACTAATATGGCATTATGTAAAAATGTGAATATGTAACAGATGTGATTCTGCAATCTGTATTTGGGGTGAAAATGGGAGTTCAAAACCCAATTTGAGTCAAATGTATGAAAGATGATATATCATGAGCTATGTAATGTTTTAAATAATCAATAAAAAAAATTCTCTTCCAGATAAAGACAATAGCACATTACCTATATCTATCCAGGTCCTGTATCCCAGTCCCAATGGCTGGGATAACTGAACATGGACATAATCTAGTGAACTGCTCAGCTCCATGTTCATAAAGGGTGATGACTGCTTAGTTTCCAAATGTTCACAAATGGCTGCTGTGACCCATTGTGATCAACAACCCTATATATATTAAACACATCAATCTTTCCTCTTTTTTTTTTTTGGAACTACAATTGTGGCATGTGGAATGTGAATATTTTATTCTCGTTTTTTTTCAGTCCCTGAGAAACCAGAAATCTTTATCATAAAAGACAGCTCTAATTGGACTCCCAGATTCTTAAATGTGAAGCAAAAACAAAATGAAAAACTTGAGAGACCTTCTGGCACCGATCCTCATTTTAAAAATAATGAAACCAGGGCCAAGGAGGTCATGGTTTAGTTTAGACTTAGTTTTTTTTTTATATACTTCCTTTATGAGCCTATGCTTTGACAAATTGCTCTTTGTAAGCTATAGATGCACATGTATACATATCATACATTTTTATACACATACACATCTATTGGACATCTTGTCCAAACAAGTATAGACATTAACAGATACAGACCTTAAAAATCATGTGCCAATGTGATCAAGTGTATAGTTCTATAAATGACAAAATAGCAACAATGGAAGCTCCCAGAAATAGCAGTAAAGAATACAGCTGGAGTTACAGAAAGTAATCACAGTATGATTTGCCTCTGCTTTACATTTGATCCTCTTTAACCTCAGAAATACAGAAGACACTTTATTTATAGACATTCAATAATGAGTCATCATAATATTTGGGCATGAGTTCAAATGTTTAACTTTTAACTTTTATTAACTTAAGCAGTAACAGAATAAAAATCAGTAGATCATTTAAATGTTTCAAAATTATTTCTTGAAGAGGAGAAATAAAATTGTATGTATGGACCATGTACAAGATGCCTTAAAGTACATATAGCCTATGAGAATGTTGAATCTAGCTAATGAACATGCACCACTTCACATTTTCGTGGTAAGAATATTTCACATCCAGTCTGCTAGCACTCTTCCAGAACACAGTATATCATCATCAACTATAGCGACCATGCTATACAGTGGATCTCTTGAACCTTGAACTTATTCTGTCATTTTATATCCTTTGGCCAGCCTCTCCCCAGCCTGTTACTTTAGCCCCTGACCTCAACCTCTCAGCCTCTGGTGATCACCATTCTACTTTTTTTAAAAAATATTTTTAGTTGTAGATGGACACAATACATTTATTTTATTTATGTGGTAATTTTATTCATTTATTTTTTATGATGATTGAACCCAATACCTCACATATGCTAGGCTGAGAACAACTTTTTGTATTCCACATATGAATGAAATCATGCAGTATTTGTGTGCCTAACTTTTTTTTTGTGTGTGTGGTGGTGCTTCTGCAGGTAGAGTACTTACCAGGGCCTTATGCAGGCAAGGTAAGTACTCTACCAACTGAGCTACATTCCCACCCCTGTGTGCCTAGCATTTTTTAAGTTTAAGATGAAATTCTTATTAAAGTTGGTATAGACCTTTCCAGTGGGATGTCTAATTCTTTCTATGATTCAGTTAGATTATAAGCAATAATTGTGTCATATTATTACCCCCAATTTGAAATGTTGTTTTTGTGGTAACTACATCATGCATGTTGGATACCTACACACCTGGATTTTATGAAGATGATATGCAATAATATATCTGACCAGCAGAGAACTTGGGGTAAATTTAGTTTTCACCCCACCTTGAGGGCTCTGAAATGAGTCCATAAATGGAATGAATAAATGCCACTCTGTTTAAGTTAATAGCTCTTGTCTGAGCAGAAGTATTTTCCAGACGTGGATTGGTCTAAACCAGGCTCCTGAGCTCAGCAATGAGAGGAGATTCTCTATACAGATATGTTCCTTCTCTTCATGTATAAGAACCTCTGAGGTGCATAAGAATTAGGGCAGGGTATTTGCTATTGTTCTATGACCTTTCTCAATTATATTTCTATAAAAGAATGCTAAATAAAACCAGTGGAGTTATTAACACAAAAAACTGTATTTTATCACAAGATACAAAGTCACAATTACTTACTTTGTTGCAAAATGTCCAGTGACTGCTCTTATGTTTTTGAAATGTTTTGTGATGTTAAAAATAATCCTAAACTATTTTTTACATTCAGAAAAAATCTTAAAATAATAAATAAGATGTACAAAGTTAAATATGCATACTCTATTTACATCTTTAGTTGCAGACTGCTTCCACAAATATGTTTTCTGATATATATATACATACACACACATTGAAAAAAAAATATATATATATTCTATGAGATTCAAAGCAAATTTTAAAAAAGAAAATGTGAAAAGAAGAAAAAATGGGGTGGATTTCTTGCTTCGGAACTCTCCCCCCTAACTGTTGTCATAAATGTCTTTTAAAACCTTATTCAGGGGGCTGGGGATGTGGCTCAAATGGTAACACGCTCACCTGGTATGCACAGGGTGCTGGGTTTGATCCTCAGCACCACATAAAAATAAAATAAAGATGTTGCATCCACCTAAAACTGAAAAACAAATATTAATAAATTCTCTCTCTCTCTCTCTCTCTCTCTCTCTCTCTCTCTCTCTCTCTCTCTCTCTCTCTCTCTCTCTCCCCTCTCTCTCTCAAAAAAAAAAAAAAATTATTCAGCCTTCATGACATCATGACTTCATGGTCCTGGAAAGAAGATGCTAGAATCCAAGTGTATTTTCTCTTTTATGAATGAATGATCATGGGAATATTCTGGGGATTTGAATTCAGATATTAAGCCCTGTTTCCTTTCTCTCCAGAATGCTTTATGATGTTTTCTCACTCCAAACTGAAATATAGGACTCATGGTATAAGGAAATATGAGTTTTGATCTTTTTGTTACTTTAGCAAAACATGATGACATTGTTTCATTATAAGTAACAATAATTTCTATTCCTGTCCTTTTTCTAATATTTGAATTACTTTGTATATTCTAATGGGCAGGGATTTTGTTGTTGTTGTTGAAATTTGGTTCTGACTAAACCTATGGTCAATCACAGCATTTTCTCTATGTTCCAAGCTGGTTAAAAGGCAACTTGTTTTAATTTTCAATTCTCTTTGATTCTATGCTGCACAAAACGATTTTAGATAAAACACAAATCTCAAATACAAGTGCAAATAAGGTGGAATGAACCACCGGGGACTTCCTGACATACCATTTTCTTGAATAACATTATTTTCTCCATTTTTCTTAACTTTTAAAGAACACTTTCATATTCCATGCTACTCCCCTTGATTAATTATATTTTCGAATCATTATCAAGACACATAAGATTGATCACATTTGTTTTCCAAGCAGTGATAATGTGGCGAAATCTTTTGTCCATTATACCAGTTCTGAAAGAGTCAAACAAATTATTTCACTATTAATTTAATGAGACATCAAAATTAGTCTGATTATTTAGTTCCACTGTATTAACACCACCTACCCATTATTAACATTTAAAGGCAACAGACCCATTGCATGCAAGAGCATATAAAACAACAACAAAAAAATCAAAACTCATATTTCCTTATATCATGAGTCCTATATTTCAGTTTTCACATAAAGCATTCTGGAGAGAAAGTGAATAGGGCTTAATATTTGAATTCTAATCCCCAGAATATTTCCATGATCATTCATTCATAAAAGAGAAAATATATTTGGATCTTAGCATCTTCCTTCCAGGACCACTGAAATCCTGAGGGCTGAATAAGGTGGGACTGCAAATTGGTGCAGCCAATATGGAAATCAGTATGGAGATTCCTTGGAAATCTGGGAATGAAACCCCCATTTGACCCAGCTATCCCTCTCCTCGGACTATACACAAAGGACTTAAAAACAGCATACTATACTATAGGGACACAGCCACATCAATGTTTATAGCAGCACAATTCACAATAGCTAAACTGTGGAGCCAATCTAGATGCCCTTCAGTGGATGAACAGATAAAAAAATGTGGCATATATACACAATGGAATTTTACTCAGCAAAAAAGAGAATAAAATCATGGCATTTGCAGGTAAATGGATGGTGTTGGAGAAGATAATGCTAAGTGAAGTTAGCCAATTCCCCCCCCCCCCAAAAAAAAACAAAACAAATGCCAAATGTTTTCTCTGATATAAGGAGGTGGACTTATACTGGGATAGGGAGGGGGAACATGGGAGGAATAGATGAATTCTAGATAGGGAAGAAGGGAGGGAGAAATAGGGAGGAGGCAGGGGATTAGCAAGGATGGTGGAATGTGATGAACATCATTATCCAAAGTACACTATGAAGACACGAATTGGGTGTCAACCTATTTTATTTACAAACAGAGATATGAAAATTGTGATATATATGTTAATAAGAATTGTAATGCAAAAAAAAGTACATGTATAAAGACATGAATTGGCGTGAACATATTTTATATATAAAGATGAAAAACTGTGCTCTATATGTGTAATAAGAATTATAATGCATTCTGCTGTCATGTATTTAAAAAAAAAATAAAACCCAGGAAAAAATTAAAAATCAATGCTTTTTAATGTGTAATATATTTTTTTAAAAAAATAAAAAAAACATTTGACAACAGTTAGAGGGGAGAGTTCAGAAACAAGAAATCCACTCCATCTTTTTCTTTTCTTTCTTTTTCTTTTTTTTTTTTTTAGCAGAAAAGGATAATAGATTTAGGAAATGCTCTCTAATAGGATATGCACACAAAAGCTAGTCTATTTTTTGGAAAATGCTTTCAGTTGTGGAAACAGAAAAACAGCAATGCCATCTGCCCTAACTTGATGGTTGAAAATGCCAGGCCATGCCACTTTCTCTCCTGGAAAGTAGGAGTTGCTCTGGTCACAAGTTCTTTCAAAGTGGGTCTCTGAGGAAAATATAGAATACAGCTTTTTATATCTGACTTTGTTCTGAAGAAGATTCAAAGAAATTAGGATCAGGAAAAGTCATAAGCAAGAAAACAAAGCGTGAGAACCTTACTATGTGAAATGAATAACGTAAGCTCTACATAGTTACTGGAAGTGGGGCACAATTTTATTCTGAGACTACTAGAGGATAAGTAAAAAATGGAAATAAAACCAGTGCCCATATAATAAAAACAAGCTAGTGGCTTAGGTAAAGGTCTCCAGTTTCTACTATGCTCACACACACACACACACACACACACACACACACACACATCTTCTTGAAAATAAATCCCTGACAATTGTTTTTACTTGGGTTTCACCTATTTGTGAACTTTTAAGAGCAAGGTTCTTATAACATCAAGGACATTTTCTGGATTCAGGTTCAAACATGACAATATATGTCAGAGGTTGGCAAATTACAGTCTGAAGGTCAAATGGAAGAAAAATTAGTCTTTATCCTTTTGCTTTTTTTCCCATGGCCAATCTTCTTTTAAAAATACACATTTTGCATGCACATAACACAACTCCAAAGGAGCTTCCATTACTCACCTCCTGACCACACCTCTACATGGCTTCCAATTCTTTTGGTTTCCTCAAGTCAGTCTGTCTTTCCATGCCTCATCTCCATCACCATCACACATCTCCATTCTATGGCATGGATATTTTCTTCATTGTATGTGAAAATGTCTGCAACTGTACCTCCAAATAAGTCCCTCAGCCTCCCTCTCTAAAGCAGGATGGATCCCCATACCACACCATCTGTAGAAATTCTAGGCCTAAACTGCTGTGGCCCCTCACATTTGTCTTGCTAATCATTAATACATCACATGGCTCCTGCCATTCTCCAGGTTGAAATCCTTCACTGATCAGAAGGCCTTTTGATAAAACCCAAACTCCTACCATACCCAGTATTTAAGGACCTCTACAAATCTAAGACTATCTATTCATGCCACTCTTCTCCAAAAGGAGCCCTCCATTGCTGGTGGTCTAATTAGCTTTGCTCATTGTCACCTCTGTGTCTTTGCTTCTGCTACTGTCCTCCTATCTGGGTGCTTTTCCAAACCCAGCCACTTATGAATCCCACTCCACATGCCATTTTCCACATCAGGCTTTTTTTGACTTCTGCACATGGTAACAAATTTCCCCCCTCTGAATTCGCTTAATACTTTCAGGACCTACTATTCTTCACCATTTATCTTATTATGCATTATATTCTTTTTACACTAGTGTCAACTAGAGGAGAGCAATATGCTATATACCTGGTATTATACATATAAAAGGAAATTAATTACTGTGTTTCTTCTTAAACCACTTTCATCAATCCTTTGATATAACATTTTACTCTACATTTAATGTTTAATGATATCTCAATATCCATAATATAAATAATGATACCAATATCCAAGAATGCCATTCAGAGGTTAATATATATTTGAAATATTTGGTGAACTGTTATTCATATTTTTAATATTTAACTAGAGTTACTGCAAGTTTGGTAATGTATTAATATATCTAATGGCTCCAAATTAAAGTAATGTACATCATAAATAATCATAAAAACAAACTAAAATGGAAGTCAAGAAAAGAAGCTCAAACAAAAACCAACAGTACTCCAACACTTCATTTTAAACTGAAATACTAACTTATCCTAAATCATGTGATATTTTGAAAATGACCAGTAGATAACATTACACGAAGAAATAAAAATTAGTTTTGTTTTCTATTAAAGCTACACTGAGGAAAAGTAAACAGCTTTAAAAGATGCCAAAAGTACCATCAATCAAAAGTCTGGAAAACTGTGCTTAATGCTAAATTCAATGGAGCATGACACTAAGTCTGCAAATAACTGAGAAGTGTGTTAAATATTTTAGTATAAGCAATGTGTGCATGAAGAAGTACATTGACTATTAATCTCACAGATGATCCAACATCATCATGAAATTGGTCCAGTTCACTTACAAAATTCTCAGGAGATTTAGATCATTGCTTTTAAGGAGCAAAATGCATAAACTGCTGTTACTTATTTATACACTTCAAGTATCATATTGATTGCTACCTGGCACCTGACTTGGTTTGCAACTAAGCATGCTGTGGGGAAATAGCCAGTGAACACATTCATACGGAAAATGGAATTATTTTTGTGACTTCTTTTCTCAAATGTGGATTTATACTTTTCTATTCATGTTGCTTTTTAAATATATATATATATATATATATATATATATATATATACACACACATATATATTTATGTATATATTTATGTATATTTAGTTGTTGATGGACCTTTATTGTATTCATTTATTTATATGTGGTGCTGAGAATTGAACCCATTAAATTAAAACTTAGTTTGGGGTAAAAACAAAAAGATTGTAAATGGTCAAAATTAATCGAACACGTAATTCTCCAAGAACTGAAGAAAACAATATAATTTGAGCTACATATGTCCATAACATCACATTAGATCAAGTTAACAGATGTCTATTCCTGTCTACCATCGATTTCTGATTTTCTAAATTATTCCTCTCTTGTGATTTAACACATTATTGAATAAGACACAGATCAACCTAGAGGGATTTAGAAGACATAATTAATCTTCAAAAGCTTTTATGAGGTTCTCAAAAAACATTTGCTTTTATAACCTCCAAAATTAGAGTGCACTGGAAGTCAAATAAAAGTCATCTTCCTCATTGTGACTAAGGGGACACAGGTGGTCTGGCACCAGCCTTCTGCTCTTATCTGCTGTCCTACTATTGTCTACCAGGTTCATTAGACTCTAATGGCATTATTCTTTCTGCTTCTCAAATACGCTGTGTTTCTTCTGCTTTGAGGTTATTCCTTCTTACTGGAAACTCAAATATCCCATGGCTCACCAGTCTTCTTTACTCTTGCCTCTAAAGGTAGTCCATCCCACCAAAGTCAAGCTCCCGCATATACTCTCTGGTACATTTCTTTTAGCATTTGTATCTGAAATGTTTGTTTATTTATTTATTTATTTATTTATTTTACTTCTCAATTCTGTCTCATGAGGCATGTTAGTTCTATGTTAGTTCATGTTAGTTCTACGAGGGCAGGACTTGTATGCTTATTCCTGGTATCTTCCACACTCAGAAAAGTGCCTGCTATATATTAGGGATCCAATAACCACTTATTAAATAAATACTCAGATGAATCATGGGCCATTTTATAAGAAATACTTATAGAGTATGAGCCTAATGTTCAACTGGAAGAGAATCAGAGTGAATCCTTCCACATAAGCATGTTTTTTTAGTAAAAGCTTTCAATATTTAATTTTTTACACATCATTTTAATGTTCAGACAATCAAATAAAATAAACCACATCCAAGAAAAGCATAGAATAGTTTACTTGAAAGGATCAGCATTCATAAATATTGATTCCTGAAGTGCAACTAAGATGGTTTTCCTCTATATTTGTATTTAAAGACACTTTAGAGAAAAGTATGCATAGCTTTTTCTTTCACCAATGTGTTTGTGAAATACTATATGAAATTCTGTTCCATTTACTCCGTGGTTAAAAAAACAAAAATCTCACTCCAATTCAGATGAGTGATGGAACATGTTCATCTAGAGAATTAGGACACAGTCTATGGCATTCTCTAATAGAATAACATTAGAATTCCTTCACTCCCTAGATAGTGATATAGTTTCAGTTTTCAGTGACTAGGAATACATTTCTCTTTAAATATTTAAGCATGGTTTTTGCTTAATTTTTTTCCTCCAAGATTCTCTTCATGCCTTTCAAATATTTGTCAACTTAAGACTCTACAATGCCTAAGCAGCGTGGGTGCAGGTGTAGTGCTACTGAACACAGTAACCATGGCAATACCTAATTCTTACTTAATTTGCTGTCTCCCTGGAAGAAGCAAAAAAAAAAAAAAAAGATAAGAGGAAAGAAAGAAGTATGGAGTGTTGTAGGCAGAGAAACAGGAAGGCAGGCAAGAGTAGGAAGGAAAGTGGGATTCAGGCAGACACAGGAGCACAGCCTCTCTCACTCACTTCCTCTAGCTAAAAATGTCAAAGCTGGGGGAACACACGGAAAGCTATTTCTGAGAAATTATCATGGTGCTATAGATCAGAAAATAAATTTCAACCTGGCTATTTTTGTTGAGTTCTCTTGCACACAGAACCAAGTTTAAACACAGACCAAATTAACCTTCAAGCCTAGAGAAAAGCTCCTTGGCTTTCCTGTCCCCCTTCTGGGCACACATCCCTAGAGTTCAAATTGCCCTCCTAAGAGATCCAAACCACAGGAATGGCCCTGAAGCAGGAGCCTTGTGTTTCCTGGATCAGATTTAGTCTCGGTGCTTTCAGTAGTGAAGCTGGCATGGAGTTGGTTGGAATGGCCCTAAAATTCCGAGTCCCTCCCTCTTTTATATCCATGTGAAAGTCACAGTTGAGTCACAAAGTTGGGCAGGTATGACTGCCACCTCACTCCACCCTTAGCTCAAAGAACAGAAATACAATCAGAAATAAGAGCAGAAAGTCAGAATGAGATGGGTCTTTCATGGTCAGTTCCGAGTTTGAGCTCCAATTACTGAGTCTATTCTGCATTCACAAGTAACCACCTCAGGGAAGTCACTAAACTGCTCCCTGCCTCAGTTTACTTACGTGTACACTAGAGGTTCACAGCCTTTGCTCCTGATAATCCCTATTACTCGTCAAGCATCCTCGAATTGATATGTAACTTGCAAGTTTTGATAATGACTGCTACTTAGTTATGGGGAAGAGGTACAGAAGTAAAGAATACATGCATATTTTTACTTGTCAATTTAAAAAATTAATTTTAATAAGATTATATTTAATGATACTATAAAATATTACACTATATTATTTTATTTTTCCAGATATGTAAGCACTAATCCAACTAAGCCACTAGTTAATAGGGTTACAAAGAGCTACTCTATCATATAAAATATAAATATATTAGAAATCAAAAGGAAAATATTTTATTAAAAGTCAGTTTACTCACTTTCAATAACAGTTTGTTTTTTAATGGAGAACTTTAGGTTCTTACTACAAATCCACAGGAAAATCTTTGGAAAGAAGCTGAAATAAGGCAAAGAGAATGTCCAGGATTGTAAGAGGCATTCAAAGCTCCAATTTTGATATTGACCACTCTCATTTAACATGGTCCTACTCCAAGCAAAACAAACAAAATTCATGAAATCACCAATTGAGTTTGAAAGCTACAGGAACTTAAAAACAAACAAGAAACTGCTCCTTTTCATTATACCCTAAATACTCAGATGAATCATGGGCCATGTTATAAGAAATGACAAAGTCCACACTCAGTGCTAATAGAATTCACCAAGAAATTTGTGAATGAGGCAAGCTTCAGTTTGAGACAAGATGAGCAAAGCTTGTTTAAATAAACTCTAGGTTGTAGTCATCTCCTTGTTTCATGAGGATTCAACTTTCAATGCTTTCTTTGCAGCAAAATTCCTAAAGTTCCATCAGCTCTGGCTTCTGTTATTTAAATGAAGATCAACTCATTTTCTATATAAAAGCAAGTGTCTGCACTTTTTAAAAGATAAAATAATATGAGTATTTCAATTTAGAAAATTTCCATAATTAACAATGGAATCAGGACAAAATTGCTCCAAAAAAGGAAAAATATAGTAATACAGTAGTCCCCCAGTATCCATAAGGGATTGGATTCAGGATACACCATGGATATCAAATTGTGCAGATGCTAAAGTCTCTCATATAAAATGGTATGATATCTGCATATAATCTACAAACATCCTACCACATGCTTTTAAGTACCTCTAGATTACTTATAACATGTAATATAGTATAATATATTATACTGTTTAGGTATAATGACAAGAAAAAAGTCTGTACATATTCAGTACAGATGCAATTTTTTAAAAAAATATTTTCAATCTGCAGTTGGTTGAATCAGACCCTGGATATGAAATTCAACCACTTGGATTTTTTAATGATCTCTGTGTATCATTGTTTTTCATGTAACATTGTATTGAATACCAGATGTACATGTGTGGAACCTAATCTAATCATATAGTTTTTAATTTTCTTTAAATCAACTGATTATATAATAGTTGATTTTAACTATGGAAAACAACACACACACACACACAATTAGCTAACTCTGTCTTAGAGAATAATCACACATGCACTCACATACAAAAATGCCCCCACTACACCACCTTTTAGCCCTTCATGAAACACAGAAGGTGGACCAAGTTGTGAGGCTAATCAGTACTATGATTCCACCTGGCAAAAGAATTATGTTACAGATTGCAAATTTTTGTTCAGACATAAAATAAAAAGTACAAAGTGGGATAGAAATATAGTTCAGAGGTAGAGGGCTTGGCTGGCATGTGCAAGGTCATGAGTTTGATCCCTAGTTCCATACATGTGCACATGCACGCATACACACACACAAAATGAGGATTCAGCTTTCAGTGGGTACTTAATAAATCACACACACACACACACACACACACAATGAAATAAAGACAAGATCTTTTCTTGGCTATATACAAAATAACATATTAAACTGAAAAGAATGCATAAGTAAATTCTAAAAACTTTCTTGTTTTACAAAGTGGGCCAGAAAGTAGTGGGCCAAAAGAATGCAGTGTCTCATGTAAACATAAACAAAAACTAAGTAGCACATTATATAAAGTATTGTCTTGCTCAAAAACATACACTCTATGAAAGACTAAATTCTAATTTAGAGAGGCATGATACCCAAATAAAATGGTAAAGTTTCAAATCTGAGCATACATTTAATTGCCTTAATGTCAATCAAAATGATGCTGCATTATTTTCTAGTCAACAAAAACATTTTTTCCTACAATTCAATAGAGTAGCAGTGCCACCCATTCACAATGCAATGCAGTGTGAAAACAACTGCTCCAACAGCACAACAAGGTAGCCATCTACACATCCATTAATAAATAAGTGTAAAGGATTCATGCTGACATGACTATTCTCTTAAACGAATAGAGAAATCTCTCTCTATATTTAAAAGACCTTGACAGTTAAGTGATTATATATCTTTATGGATAGTCAAGTGTTGTGTTTTTTCAATCATTTTTAGTTAGATTCAAGACAAATAATAATGTTGTACAGACTAATGTAATTAGAAGTACTTTACTTGAAACTAAATAAATTTGGTTCAACATTTACTGATTGATAGTAGAATAGCCAAGTAGCCAGTGCTTGACTTCCTAGGTTTATATCAGTGGAATCAGCTAATTAGCATAAAAAGAAGACAATGGTCTGCATGACACATAATGACTTTGCTAGTCCATTTAACTTTTAAATTAAAAAAAAATAGTTGAACTATTTTATTTGGTGTCAGGTGAATCAAAAAATAAAATTTCAATTGGTTAATCAAATTTTTCATTTTGAAAACATTAGTTGTACAGATCTACCATTTTTTTTGCCTGCATAAATTTTCTGAAGTGTTCTAAGGAGGCTGATGAGGGCACAGTTGCAATGAGCAACTATCTATAAAGTATGGACACTGGATAAACTTGGGTACAGATTAATGGGGGAAGAACAAAGTAGTAACATTTCTTCCTAATTTGGAAAGATCTTTTTGAGGTGTAGCACATGATCAAAGGTTGGCACATAAGGAAGATTGTTTAATTCTAGGAGATATAAAAATAAGTGAAAAGATGGTACCATGGTAGGGATGAAACCTGGAGAAGGAAAAGAAATTAGCATAAGACTGCATGTTAAATGAGAAATACCGATACAACCAAAAATCAACTTCAACCAACCCAGCAGGCTGTATTTTCATTTTCTCTTAATCAGAGATCCCCTCTCCAGTACAAATCAAAAGAAATCAGCAAAAGAAAAAAAGGAGAAAGAATGGAAAGGAAAAATGGAGAAGAAAAGAGGGAAGACAGAAAAGAGGAAAAGAACGAAGGGAAGAAAAGTAATCAAGTAGTGTGTGCTCTTAAAAATAAATTATTTGCTCTAAAAGGATTGTTAACAACAAAATGTAAAAACACATATATTTGAATTTGCTCCCTTTGGTGTATGTTTTAATGGAAAACAAAGAGTTTAAACCTTTCCTCTATGTCCACAGTATAAGCATAATCAGCAATAATCCACTGAAGGAAGATTCTGAATTCTTTATTTTGCCTAAATTTCCGTAAAATTCCACTAAAATGTATATGCAAAAGATATCATTTTAAAGTAGTACCACTTGAAGGATAGTTTAGCTTTCCAACAGGAAGGCTCAAAGTCCAAAGATTAGATTCAAAATATTTTTCATAAAAAGTCAACTGTGTTCACATTGTTTTCAAATTTTTAATTCACTACAGAATGGTTTCCAATAAGCATCTGTATTATGTTTACAAGGAAGCACCCATGGTCTTTGTTCAAAGCAATGATGAGGGAAAGGAAGGGAATAAAATATTACACTGAGGTAAAAAGCAAAACAGATTTCTCCCCTCTCCACCAACACAGACACAAGCTCATCTTCATCCTGTAGGAACAAACATGAACCAGAGGAGACTTTGCTCTCCTTACTCATCTTTCCATACCCCACCCACCCACCCACTCAAACTTGCCTGCAGATTTGGGCCCTTTATGCACTTCATCTTAATTTGTAGCTTTTCAACTGCTTTTGGTGCCTGAAATCAATTCCTGGGACTAAAAATTCTTTGAGAAAATAAAAAAAAAATCATTTCTCATAATTTCCCCTAAGTGAAAGATAAAGGGCAAATTTGTACCAAGAAAGTTTGAGCACTGAAACCACAACACCTAGAAAACAGTAAGTCTAATGTTCAAATGACAAATGAAACAGAATGGTAAAGAGGAGGGAAAAAATTTTAGTGAAATGATACAAATACTTTTGTTACATGAAAAAATCTAGATGTAGTAGATCATGGCAAAGACAACAGTAAAGATGTAGAACTGAAAAAAACAAAAAGAACTAACACATCTGAGATAATCACATATGACTGCAAGAGTTTATTAGCATCTTTAACATCTATATAAATGCAAGAGCTGGATCTGTTATCTTTAGGTTTATACATTTACTAATTAGTGATTTACCTAAATTGACTACTTTTAGCATTTGGGAGTGTAGTATTGATCTGGGCAGTGTCATCTTCTACTGTAACTGTTATTTTAGATTCTTTATTGTAATCTGTCAAGAGGATATTAAGCACTGGAAAGAATTCAACAGTCAGAGTTACAAACTCAAATTCTAAAATCCCCAAGTTGGTCATCTCACATGGACATTGACACATCTTTCAGAGACAAACTTACCTTCATGTACACACCCAAGAGAATGTAATAACTACTTAACTTCATATGCCAACAGTACAAGTGTGTTTGTCAAAAGCACAACAGTCCAGTCTGTTATCTAATAGCTAGTAAAATTCAACATAAAACAAGCAATATACCAATAAGCATTTTTCTTCTTTCTGACATTCTGAAAATTTGCAAATTGGTTTAAACCAAAAGGGGTAAAGGAATGAAATTATTCCTTCAGGCTTAGAGGATTCTGTGCCAAGTTTCATTTCTGGCTGCATATTTCTGACCAAGTTCAAGATCCCTGATGAGAAACACATAAAAGAGAAACTATCCCTCTAACCTCAGCAGAGCAACATCAGTGCAGGCAGCTGTGGGAAGAGAAAAGCTTCTGCCCCAGATGGGTGTGCTTCTGGGGTTTGGTTTCCACTGAGAGGATGCCTGCTCCCTCAGTGAGGCTGCAGGACCTACTCTGATGAGGTAATGGCTCTGCCAGTTTCACTGGGTCATGCTCTCTCAGCACATTCTTTCTCCCTCTCCTCCCTGAGAAGGTGCTGTAAACAAGTCATCCTGAGAAAGAGTTGTCACAGAGAGTGAACAAATCCTGGCTCTGCTTCTGGTAGTCTAGACATAACTAGAAGCCTAAAGCAGCACAGGCACAGCCAGGAAGAAACAGGTTTGATAACAAGGGGTGGGTGGTTCAGACAAGAGAGAAACAAAGAAAATAATGAATGCCTTTGAAATATTATTTTTTAAATGTAAGCACAATTTTTACATTGCTTATATGTTCTGGTGTATGTTAAGCAATTTCCCACTGATGCAAGTAAATAACAACAACAATAAAAAAAATCTTTGGAAATTAAATAACATAAAAACTGTGAAATATAAAAAAATTAAATGACAGATAAGCAGCATATACCACAGATCATAGAACCACAAGAGCTCTGATAATATCCAAATCAGACAAGCAGATGTAAACCTGTGAAAATCAGATAAAATCACTAGAAAATTAATTGTCAACTCACACTCACACGTACACACAAATAACAGTACTGAAAGAAAAAGAATGCTTTTTACCTTTTCTTGAAGGGGAGATGCTTTGTGTGCATGGAGGAAAGTGATTGAAACACCCATAAATTACAAATTCAAAAGGATTTCTACCAAAACCCACTTTGCTCAGCTAAAGGAGTGTTTTTGTCACATTCAGGTGGAAGGCTGTAATCTTCCTCTTGGGCATAAAATCAAAAGCATTCTAAAGAGTTTCTATTTATTCAATCTATTTTGACTGCCAAAAAAAATCATAATTGCTCACATTAAAATGACAGGGTGACAGAGCTATGCTTTTAAACTGGGCTGGTACCTGCAGCTCATCAGAGGGACATTTTGCATAATGTGGCTCACATAAAAGGCTTTGTTCTCCATCGCCTCACTGTGGTTGCAAGCCTCAATTTCAGTTTGCAGTCCTTCCTCTAACACACCATCATTGAAAAGAAATATTTTTTTAAGTTAGTGCTTTGCTAACATTACTTCACATCCCAAATTATATTATCACCCAACAATATTTTTTTTGTTTTGCATTACAAATTTCATTCATAAAATATCCCAAACCCTTTAAGATAAATTTAAAACGATAAGTATTTACTCCCTTTTGTAACATGTTCACGGTGTGTTATATATGTGTGTTGTATATGTGTGCTTACATATGTGTATGTACATTTAAACAAAAAGGTTTCACATTGACTCAGTTTTAAAGGGTCTGTGTTCTGGAAGCATATTATGCTAAGGTCTTACAACAGATGGTATACAGCAATTGTCACCAAGGAGCTTGTTTCTAACCAAAGCTTTTTATTTTCTGACAAAATCTTGAAGTCCTGGTGCTAGGACATCAATTTCCAGGTTTCAAGCATGGTGTTTTCTGACTCCATTCTCTTTACTACTCCCTCCCCCTCCCCACCCACCCAAACACACACCTCCCCTCTCCCTGGGCCCCTCAAACACTCTGTCTTGAAATTTCCATCCTAAACAAAAGACAGGTTGGGGGAGGAAGGGAGTCAGCACAGTAGCCCCCACCCTACCCAAAGAAAGCCTTTAGAAATGAAGAAAAGAATAAATGGACAATATATACAGTTTTCCACCCCCATCATTTAAAAAGAAGAGGAAAGGGGGGCTGTGGAAGCTAGGTCTCAACCGGACTCATTTCTTCATGCCCCGCCCTCCAACGCGACCAGACATTGATTTTTCATCTTCCTAAAATTATGAACATGTATCAGTCCTCCTTTCCCAGCTGTCTCTGGAGGAATTACAGGGATAAATGGTTTGAAATTGACAAGGCCTCCCTCCCTCCCTGTCAGTGTGCAGTTCTCTGTGCCTGGATGGGCAAAAAAAAAAAAAAAAAAAAAAAAAAAAAAAAAAAAAAAAATCCTCTGCTTCCAGTTCCTTTTCCGCATTATCTTTGTCTAGTTCACGGCCCTTCTTTCTACAGCTCAGGTAATATTAGCTCTCAAAACAGGCATCCTACCTGGCGCAAGTTTCCAGTCGTTGCAAAGTGGTACCTAACAAGGTCATTCGCTCTCCTACAAATCTAGAGCCCAGGTGCCAGCGCTCGCTCCGCTGCTGGGTACTGACACCTGGAGAGGTCCGGCCCCAAGCTTCCGCCAGGGGGGGAGACTGGACAGGTCTGTCACCCTCCCACTGCTCCCAAGTCACAGCGGACCAGACAACCTCGTTCTCTTGGTCCTGGCAGAGGTTCCCTCCTCGCCAAGACCGAGGCTGAAGGACGGGCGCTCTAATGGGACCAGAGGTGAGGACGGATCCCTTACCTGGGCGCAGTAACAGAACGGACCCGCGGTCGCGGCTGCCACTGCTCACGGACTTGGAGGGATCTTGCCCTCCGGAGGAGTTGAGGGGGGGACGGGGCAGGGGAAGAAGGGGGAAAGGAGGAGAAGGAAAAGAAAGAAGCAGAAGCGGAAGGGAAGAAAAGGCAGAGAGGATGCTGCTGCTGCTGCTGCCGCTGCCGCCGAGAGCCCGCGCAGCCCGAGCGCCCGCCCAGTCTGAGCCCGGCGCCCCAGCAGCGGGCTCCCAGCGCGGCCGCCCCGCCCCGGCCCTTCCTCCCCGCCCCGCGCAGGTCCCGCCCGGTTCCGCGAGCCCGTAGGCGGCCGCCGCTGGGCTGGCGCTGCCACCGCCGCAGTGTCGGGGAGGGGGAGCGCGGTGGCCCCGCCTCCTGCCGCAGCCAGCCGGCCGCCCAGCGGGGACAGCGGCGAGGCTGGGAGCTTCAGAGAGCCCCGCCCAGCCAAGGCCAAAGGAGGCCTTGGGGCTGCAGAGCCTTTCTCTAGGCAACTGTGACCCTCCACCAAGCAAAGTGAGACCAACGCTCTAAGCAGAGGGGACTGCAGACCTTCCCTGGGAAATCGGGACAATAGCTTTAGGTTCTCGGGGAGAAGCCCGCCTTTGACGCCCCTCTTTTCCTTCCAAATATCCCTGTGAGGCAGGGGGCTCCAGGGACCCCCTCAATGGAGAAAGCTCAGTGACCTGGTCTACTAATATAACGACAGGTGCATCAAGAAATGACAAAGGAAAATTGGGGGTGTGCGAGAACGTAGGCCAACTCTTGTCTGTACTAAAGAAGCAACGACTGAGGGTGTAGAGAATTCTAGACTCAGCTCTGCCATAATCAAATGCATTCGTTCAATTATCAATTCAACTGATGCTTAATAGAAACCAGCTAATGTGACAGATGCTGTTATGGGCACTGTGGAAACATCAGTGAAAAAAACAGACACTCACCCCAACCCCATCAATGAAAAGATCCTTGCCTCCTTGAACACCCTGTTCTAGATATCCAGATGTACCACCAGAGACAGTCCCTTTACCCTCTCAGTGTAATGTCAGCTGAGGACCAAAAATGTCAGTACTACCCTTCCAGCATCTATAAAAAGAAAACAAATAAGAAGGGTCTTTGATGAATGATTCAAATACAAGGAATTAGTAAACACAAAATTCTGACCTTGAAATGTCATCATTAAAAAAATACTTCTTACATACTTTTGAAAGCAAAATGATCAACTGAAAAAAGAAAAAAAAAAAAACCATGATTCTTTTACCATGAAATCTTTCTAACCAGAGATGTTAAGTAAGAGAAGATGCAACTTAGAATGACCTCAGATGTCTATACCAAGTACTCAGAAGGTATTTTTAAGGTCAGTCAAGATAGCAAGGTGTGACTTAAACAGTTTCAACAGTACTGATGAAACAGTAGTTGTAATTTGGATTTGTCACATTTAATTACAGAATCAGAGAATATGAAATATTAGAGTTAATATTGTAGGCATTTGGTCCAATTCCTTTAATTTTACCCAAGAAACCCAATGATGGGAGACTGCAAAGAATAGAACCCATCACAAAGAGGATACAGAAATCTGGCCTCCAACGTCACACCCCACATTCTGCTCTGCTCCCCCACTCAGCTGCATCTCACAGTCCAGTGAGGCTTGCAGCCAGGTGGGAAGTGTAAGGGCACACCCAGTAGCTGGGAGGTTGGAGAAGTCAGGGCTCTTCCCCAGGAGATGGCCTGATTGAAAAGGATGTTTTAGAGACAAGGAAACAATATACAGTAGGTGGGCAGGAGGAAGAAGTAGGAGTCTTGCCAGTGTTAGGGGACACTCATGACCTGCCCACATATGCAGGTGATGGTAAGAGAATCACTTGGGTCCTGTTTAGTCTGATTATTGAGGGTTTTGCATTTCCTCTGGGCTATTTGATACGGGGACCACATTCCAAAAGGAAAATGCTCCTGTTACCTTCCTTCTTTCAGAATTCCCCTGGGTCTGCATTGACCCTGAGCTTAATGTAAACAGAAGTAATTTCAGGCATTGAAAACAAACCTGCCCATCCACTCTTGGTCTGTAAACCAATTGTTTCCTCCACCTTGGAGGTTCTCTGAGTCAACCACACATACAGCCTTTCTCTTTGGGCAGTCTCATCCTTACATGGGGATTGCCTCCTCTTGCCACCTTAGTCAGAGTTCTGTCAGAAAAGCAACACCCATGTGCAGTCATTTGAGAGAGGGAATGTAACATGGGGGACTAATTACACCAGATTAGAACAACCGAACTGTCAAATGAGGAAGGATGGGGTGACACAATTATAGTTACTAGATGGAACTGCTGCCATGCTCAGGGCTACAGAGTCCTAGAGGAGCTTTCATTAGAGGTGGGGAGCCTGAGCTGCAAGGGGACTGATATCACAGTGAGCATGCCCAGTAGAAGATGGGACAAGCAGGAGGACACAGCTACTGCTAGGGAGAAGCAGAGAGGGAGAAATACCGAGAATTCTCTTTTTCTCCCACTTTTCAACATCCTGCCACTGGTTGAACCTGGAAGGTACTCCATTGACAAAGCAGCCTGGGAAATGTAGTTGGCAGGAATCAGTGCCCTGGAATGTTGAATGACCTTAGAAAGGCACTGCATGTGCTTAGGCTTCCAGTTTATTGAGGGAGTTTTCCTTTTGTGACTGAAGAAAATACACTTTTTCTTTGCAAAGCATCTTCTCCTTAGAGAAAGCCTTTGTTCATATTAGATTCCCAATGTAGCCATAGAATGCAAACATCTTGTCTCTTCCTGGCTAAGTCTACAGTAAGACATGTTCTACAAGCACAGTGAATGTCCTTTGGTTATATGTCTCCAATACTTCCAAGTGGGTTTTCCCATGAAATGTGTCATATGGACAATAACAAATGAGATGCATATAGGCATACAGTTGTTAGTGACTATCTTTCCTACCATATGGAGACATGGCTGTGAGGTGGAGAGAGAAAAGTCTTTGAAAAATCCAGAAAGCAAGCCAGGAAGACCCTGACAACACTGTTTTCCACAATTATGTCTTTTGTCTCCAAGTTAAATTCTTAATTTGTGTTTCCTGACCCAGAAGGTTCTGTACATGAACAGCCATATTCTATCCTCAGGGACAGGCCTGATAGTATATCAGCCAAAAACCTATCAGGATTAAAGCATTTCTGCTGGTTAGGGAAAGGTCTATTGGTGGATAAGAAATATCAATCTTCTCCCAAAGTGTCAGATGATAGGTGAGGCTCAGATAGAGGAGGTTATGCTGCATAGTGTTAGAAGCCCCAGACTATAATCTAGAAGCCAGGTCTTTGACCCTAAATCTGTTGTTGTCTGTTTTGGTAACATTGGGTACCATCACTTGACTATTATCAGTGAATGAGGAGATTCAGCAACATCCATTTGCAGTCAATTTCAGTTGCATGCATAATTTATTTTTTTTTTGAGAGAGAGAGAGAGAGAGAGAGAGAGAGAGAGAGAGAGAGAGAATTTTAATATTTATTTTTTAGTTTTCGGCAGACACAACATCTTTGTTTGTATGTGGTGCTGAGGATCAAACCCGGGCCGCATGCATGCTAGGCGAGCGCGATACCGCTTGAGCCACATCCGCAGCCCGCATGCATAAATTTTTTATGAGAATTTCCAGCTCCACTTATTTGCTGGTGAACATTAATTAAGTGGCCCTTGCAAGGTTCAGACACATATGCAAATAATGCTAACATGATGTGCAATTGTGATAGAAGAGATGTGGTTGGGAGAAGTAGGCACTACACTAAAAAGTAAATGTTCAATTATGAAGACTTCATAAAGACTTCTTATATTTTCTCATTGAGAAAAGAAGGTTTTATTTTTTGTGTGTTTTGTTCTTAATTTTATAACCCTTTTCTGTATGAATAATCTAAGATAAATCAATCAAAATCCCAATCATCATTCAAAAGCTTTGACAGTTAAAATACTTTAAAAAATAAACAAAAAGATAAATTTGGGGTATATTCTCCCAAGTTTCCAGTTGCAAGCCTATTTGATTGAACAGGTTGTACAACTACTGCTAACTTCATATGGACAATAATTTACCATTCTGTTTTTAGAAAATTTTAATTGAGGTATAATTCACATTCAATTAAAATCACAGATCAGAAATGTTCAATTACACTCCCAACCTCAGACATAGAGGCTACCATATTTTTAATTTTGTTTCTGTATAATTTCTATGATCCATTCAAATTAATGGATATTATGTGATGTATAGGGAGTATATTTTTTTCTGTTTCGCTATCCATAATTATTTTCTTGCAAAACCATTCTTTTGTTATTAAGTTATCATACAATATTTGTCAAAAGTCAATTCACTAAATATGTTTGGGTCTATTTCTAGATTCTGTTGTGCCATTATCCTTATGACATACCAAATTATTTTGATTATTTTATAGCAAATCTTGAAATCAGGCACTGCATGTCCTACAAATTTTTTTCATTTTCTTCATTTTTCAAAATTTTTTTTGGCTCTTTTTGACTTTTAATTTCCATATAAATTTTGGTGTCACTTGTCAATTTGTATAAAAATGCTGCTTTAAAATTTGGACTTGTGAGACTAGGGAGCAGGAGGGCAGGCCTGGCCCAGATCTGCCCATACCAGCCTGAGCAGGACCCAGGCTCATAGTAGGCCCCAGTCCATCCTGCCACTGGTAGACACTTGCTGGGGCCCAGGCTCTGGCACAGGACTGCCCCTTTTTCAACCGCAGACTACCACCTGAGGTCAGGAACTGAACAGACCAGATCTGCCCTCACCAACTTGCTCGGGATCCAGGTCCAGGATGCACACTGCAAGAAAAGAAGACACATAGATAACATGAAAAAACAAGGGAGGAAATGTGCCCCCAAACAAATCAGGATACTACAATAACAGAAACCATGGACAGCAAATTGTTGAAATATCAGAGAAGGAATTCAGAAGGTTCATAACTAAAATGATCGGTGAATTAAAGAATGACCTAAATGAGCAAATACAGGCAAAAATTGATCACTCCAACAATGAGATAAGAGAGCAAATACAGGTAGTAAAAGATTACTTCAAGAGAGAGATAGAGACTCTGAAAAAAAAGAAAGAAAGAAAAGAAAAGAAAAAACCAGAAATCCTTGAAATGAAGGATACAATAAGCCCAAAAGAAATCTCAATAGAAACCATAAGCAACAGATTAGGTCACTTGGAAAAAAGCACAAAAGATAATGAAGACAAAGTTTACAATATGGAAAATAAAGTTGATCACACAATGAAGATAGTAAAAAACCAGGAAAAGAGTATTCAAGAATTATGGGACAGCATCAAAAGACCAAATCTGAAACTTATTGAGATAGAGGAAGGCACAGAGCTTCAAACCAAAGGAATGCACACATTCTTCAATGAGATAATATCAGAAAATTTCCCAAGCATGAAGAATGAATTGGAAATCCATATACAAGAGACTTATAGGACACTAAATGTACAAAATTACAACAGATCTATACCAAGGCACATTATAATGAAAATGCCTAGCATACAGAATAAGAATAGAATCTTTTTTTTTCTTTTTTTTATTGGTTGCTCAAAACATTACAATGATCTTGACATATCATATATCATACATTTGATTCAAATGGGGTATGAATAGAATCTTAAAAGCCATAAGAGAGAGGAATCAGATCATACATAGGGGGAGACCAATTCATATCTCCACAGATTTTTCAACGCAAACCCTCAAAGCCAGGAGATCATGGAACAACATGTACCAAGCTCTGAAAAAAAAAAAATGGATGCCAACCAAGAATCTTGTATCTAGCAAAATTAAGCTTTAGATATTATGATGAAATAAAAACCTTCCATGATAAACAAAAGTTAAAAGAATTAACAACTAGAAAGCCTGCACTACAGAACAACCTCAGAAAAATATTCCACAAAGAGGAAATGAAAAACAATGAAGAAAATCAGCAGAGGGAGATATTACACTAAAGGAAAAACTGATCAGAGGAGAAACCAAGTCATGTTAAATACAAAAATAAACAAAAATGTCTGGGAATACAAATGATGTATCAATAATACCTTGAATGTTAATAGCCTAAACTCACCAATCAAAAGACATAGACTAGCAGATTGGATCAAAAAGAAAAAAAAAAAAAACAGCAATATGCTGCCTCCAAGAGACTCATCTCATAGGAAAAGACATCCACAGACTGAAGGTGAAAGGCTGGGAAAAATCATACCACTCACATGGACTTCGAAAGCAAGCAGGGGTTTTCATCCTCATATCAAATAAAGTAGACTTCAAGATAAAGCTAATCAAAAGGAATAAAGAAGGATACAACATACTGCTCAAGGGAAACATACACCAACAAGACTTAACAATTATAAAAATATATGCCCCTAACAATGGAGCATCTACGTTCATCTAACAAAAAAAGTTCAAAAGTCAAATAGACCACAACACAATAATTCTGGGTGACTTTAACACATGTCTTTCACCACTGGATAGATCATCCAAACAAAAGCTGAATAAAGAAACTATAGAACTCAATAATACAATCAATAACTTAGACTTAACTGACCTATATAGAATATTTCATCTTTCAGCGAGAGAATACACTTTCTTCTTAGCAACACATGAATTATTCTCTAAAATAGACCATATATTATGATATTATGCCACAAAGCAACTCTTAGCAAATATAAAAAAGTAGAGATACTACCCTGCATTCCATCAGATCA
The DNA here is from genome assembly GCF_964194105.1 of Spermophilus citellus. NCBI lineage: Eukaryota > Metazoa > Chordata > Mammalia > Rodentia > Sciuridae > Spermophilus > Spermophilus citellus. The sequence continues at coordinate 109,832,775 of NC_138192.1, read as the reverse complement.
TAATGTAATGAAATTAGAAATCAATGATAAAATAAGAAATAACAGCTACTCCAACACCTGGAGATTAAATAATATGCTACTGAATGAACAAAGGGTTGCAAAAGACATCAAGGAGAAGATTAAAAATTTTTTAGAGATGAATCAGAACACAGATACAACATATCAAAATCTCTGGGACACTATGAAGGCAGTTCTAAGAGAAAAGTTCATTGTATGAAGTTCATTCCTTAAAAGAAGAAAAAGTCAACAAATAAGTGACTTAACATTACATCTCAAAGACCTAGAAAAAGAAGTACAAATCTACATCAAAAGCATTAGAAAATAGGAAATAATTGAAATCAATGAAATTGAAACAAAAGAAATAATTGAAAAAACTGACAGACTAAAATTTGGTTCTTTGTAAAAAATAAATAAAATTGACATACACTTAGCCATCAGAACAAAGAGAAGGAGACAGAAAGCTCAAATTACTAACATGCTTGATGAAAAAGAAAATATCACAACAGACACTACAGAAATACAGAAGATGATTGGAAATTGTTTTGAAAACTTGAACACCAATAAAATAGAAAATATTGAAGGCATCCACAAATTTCTAGAGTCATATGATTTGCCCAAATTGAATTAGGATGATATATACAATTTAAATAGATCAATTTCAAGTGACAAAATAGAAGACAGCATCAGAAGCCTACCAACCAAGAAAAACCCAGGATCCGATGGATATACAGCAGAGTTCTATAAGACTTTTAAAGAAGAGCTAATACCAATACTCTTCAATTTATTTCAGTAAATAGAAAATGAGGAAGCACTTCCAAACTCATTCTATGAGGCCAATATCACTCTGATTCCAAAACCAGGCAAAGACACATCAAAGAAAGAAAACTTCAGACCAATATCTCTAATGAACATAGATGCAAAAATTCTCAATAAAATTCTCACAAATGGAATAAAAAAACATATCAAAAAGATTGTACACCACGATCAAGTGGGATTAATCCCAGGGATGCAAGGTTGATTCAAATATGGAAGTCAATAGATGTAATTCATCACATCAATAGACTTAAAGATAAGAACCATATGATCATCTCAATAGATGCAGAAAAAGCATTTGACAAAATACAGCACCTCTTCATGTTCAAAACACTGGAAAAACTAGGGATAACAGGAACATATCTCAATATCGTAATAACTATCTATGGTAAGCCCCAGGCCAACATCATTCTAAATGGATATAAATTGAAGGCACTCCCTCTAAAAACTGGAACAAGACAGGGATGCCCTCTTTCACCACTTCTATCTAACACAGTTTTTGAAACACTGGCCAAAGCAATTAGACAGAAATTAAAGGGATACACATAGGAAAAGAAGAAATCAAAGTAGCACTATTTGCTGATGATATGATTCTATATCTAGAAGACCCAAAAAGTTCCACCAGAAAACTTCTAGAACTAGTAAATGAATTCATCAAAGTAGTAGCATATAAAATCAACACCCATAAATCAAAGGCATTTCTGTATATCAGTGACAAATCCTCTGAAAGGGAAATAAGGAAAACTACTCCATTTACAATAGTCCTCCCCAAAATAAAATACTTAGGAATCAACTTAACAAAAAAGATGAAAGATCTATACCATGAAAACTACAGAACCCTAAAAAAAGAAATCAGAAAAAACTTAGAAGATGGAAAGATCTCCCTTGCTCTTGGATAGGCAGAATTAATATTATAAAAATGACCATACTACCAAAAGCACTATACAGATTTAATGTAATTCTGATCAAAATCTCAATGGCATTCCTCATAGAAATAGAAAAAGCAATCATGAAATTCATTTGGAAAAATAAGAGACCCAAATAGCTAAAGCAATCCTTAGCAGGAAGAGTGAAGCAGGTGGCATCATTCTGCCAGACCTTAAACTATACTACAGAGCAATAGTAACAAAAAACAGCATGATATTGGCACCAAAGCAGACTGGTAGACCAATGCTACAGAATAGAGGGCACAGAGACTAACCCACAAAATTACAATTATATTAGACAAAGGTACCAAAAACACTCATTGGAGAAAAGATACCCTCTTTAACAAATGGTGCTGGGAAAACTGAAAATCCATATGCAATAAAATAAAATTAAACCCCTTTCTTTTGCCATGCACAAACTCAACTCAAAATGGATCAAGGACCTAGGAATAAAACCAGAGACCCTATGTCTAATAGAAGAAAAAGTAGGCCCTAATCTCCATCATGTGAGATTAGGTCTCAACTTCCTTAATAAGACTCCTATAGCACAAGAATTAAAACCAAGAATCCATAAATGGGATGAATTCAAACTGAAAAGTTTCTTCTCAGCAAAAGAAACAGTCAGTGAGGTGAACAGAGAGCCTACATTTTGGGAGAAAATTTTTAGCCCTCACACATCAGGTAGAGCACTAATCTCTAGGCTACATAAGGAACTCAAAAATCTAAACACCAAAAAACAAATAACCCCATCAATAAATGGGCCAAGGAACTGAACGGACACTTCTCAGAAGATGATATATAATCAATAAACAAATACATGAAAAAATATTCATACTTCTAGCAATTATAAAAACTACTCTAAGATATCATCTCACTCCAGTCAGAATGGCAGCTATTATGAATACAAGCAACAATAAGTGTTGGCGAGGATGTGGGGAAAAAGGTACACTCATACATTGCTGGTGGGACTTCAAATTGGTGCAGCCAATAAGGAAAGCTGAATGGAGATTCCTTGGAAATCTGGGAATGGAACCACCATTTGACCCAAGTATCCCACTCCGTGGTTTATAGTCAAAGGACTTTTAAAACAGCATACTACAGGGACACAGCCATGTCAATGTTTATAGCAGCACAATTCACAATAGCTAAATTATGGAACCAAACTAGATGCCCTTCAGTAGATGAATGGATGGGGAAACTTTGGCATATATACACAAATGGAACATTACTCAGCAATAAACGAGAATAAAATCATGGCATTTGCAGGTAAATGGTCGGAGTTGGAGGAGATAATGCTAAGTTAGCCAATCCCCCAAAACTAAATGCCAAATGTTTTCTCTGATATAAGGAGGCTGATTCATAATATGAAAAAGAGAGGGAGAATGGGAGAAATAGATGAATTCTAGATAGGGCAGAGGAGTGGGAGGAGAAGGGAAGGGCCATGGGGTTAGAAATGATGGTGGAATGTGATGGCCAAAGTACACATATGAAAACAAGAATTGTGTGAATATACTTTGTATACAACCAGAGATATGAAATATTGTGCTCTGTATGTGTAATATGAATAGTAATGCATTCCACTGTCATATATAAACTTTAAAAAAAATTTTAAAAATTGAGAGTTTGCAATAAAAATAAATAAATAAATTTTGGACTTGTGTCAAATCTATAGATCATTCTTGGCAGAAATATTCTCTTAACAAGATTGAGTCTTCAAATCCATGAAGATGATAAAGGTTTCCATTTTAATTATGTCTTCTTGAGGTTTCCTTTAGAAACTATTTTACTAATACACTTCATTTCTTAGAGCAGTCTTATATTTATAGAAAAGTTGACAGAAAATGCCCAAAGTTTCCATATTCTCTTTCCTTCTGCACAGTTTGCCTTATTATCATCTTTCATGGGTGGGGTATATTTCTTTTTGTCACCAATTAATATCTTATTGTTTGAATTTGTTTATCCATTTAGCTATTAAAAGACATATTTCTGCTTCTAAATATGACAATTATAAATTAAACTACTCTAGGGGCTGGGGCTGGAGCTCAGCTGTAGCGCATTTGCCTGGCATATGTGAGGCACTGGGTTCGATTCTCAGCACCAGGTATAAATAAATAAAGGCCTATCAACAAGTTAAAAAAATCTTAAATAAGTAAATTAAGCTACTGTAAATATTCATGTTCAGTTTTTGTGATGATGTAAGTTTTCAACTCACTTGGGTAAATACCTAGGAACATGACTGCTGGATTGTCTGTACACAGGTGTCCATACACAGTTCTTAGATTTGTAAGAATCCCCAAACTGGGCTGGGGTTGTAGCTCAGTGGTAGAGTGCTTGCCTTGAACTGGTGAGGCACTGGATTCTATCCTTGGCACCACACAAAAAAAATAAAGACTCAATTCTTAAAAAAAAAAAAAAAGAAAGAAAAAAAACCAGAATCTCTAAATTGTCTTCCAAAGTGGCTCCATATTTCCACAAGCTATTAATTAAAACTCATTTTGTTTACATCCTTAATAATATTTGATGTTATCAGTGGTTCAAATGTCTGCCTTTCTAGAAGGTATATAATAGCACTTCATTGTTGCTTTAATTTGCAATTTTTTAATGACATAATTTTAACCATCATTTTGTATGCTTATTTGCCACCTGTGTATCATTACTGTTGAAACATCTACTTATATTTTTTCTCTTATTTAGGTTGTTCACTTTCTTATTGTTAAGGGTTTTTCATATATTTTTAATACGGATCTTTATCAGATATGTATTTTGCAAATATTTTCTCCAGATCTGTGGCTTGTCTTTTCATTCTCTTAATACTGTCTTTCGGAAAAAAAAAAAAAAAAACTTTTAAGTTATAGTAAATTTCAACTTATCCATTTTTCTTTCATGAAATGTACTTTTGGTGTTGTATTTAAAAATTAATTATCAAACTCAAAGTTGCTAGGATTTTGTCCCATGTTATCTTATAAAGTTTAATAGTTTAATGTTTTACCTTTAGATCTATAATTCATTCTGAGACATGAAGTCAACACCTGGATTCCTTTTTTCTTTCTTCCTTCTTTTATTTCTTTTACCTTTTGTTTGTTTGTTTCTTTATTTCTTTGCATTTAAATGTCCAGCTGTTTGAGTACCATTTGGTGAAAAAAACTTGTTTTTTCCATTATACTATATTGTTTATTTCTTACCAAAGATCAATTAAATATATTTGTATGAATCTATTTTTAGCCTTTCTGTTTTCTGTTTCTGCTCTTTCACCAACAACATAGTGTCTTGATTACTGTAGTTTCATTTAAGTATTGAAGTTCATTGTCACTCCTCCAAGTTTGTTCCTCTCTTTTGATAACGTGTTGGACATTCTGGTTTTCTTTCTTATTCACGTCATTTTAGGATAAGTATGTTTATATCCACAGAGTAATTGAATGGAATTTGCATTGAATCTTTTGGCCCAGTTGAAGATAACTAATATTTTGGCAATATTGAATTTTTACAAAATTCATTTTAGATTTTTTTGATTCCTTTCACAAATTATAGTTTTCTTTATACAGATCATGTACATAATTTGTTAAATTTATATGTGAACATTTTTTGGTGCTAACTGGCATCATTTTAAATTTGAAATTCCAATTGCTCATTGCTGGAGTACAGGAAAGCAATTGAATTTGGTAAAGTAAGTTTTTATCCTGCAACTTTGTTACAATCTCTTATTAGTTTCAGGGATTTTGTTGTTGTTGCTTATTTGTTTATAATTTATTTGGAATTTTCTACAGACAATCATGTCATCTGCAAACAAAAATAATTTTGTTTCTATCTAATCAATCTGTAACTTTTTGTTCCCTCTTCTTGTTTTACTGTATTAGTTAGGAATTCCAGTAAGATGTTGGATAGTAAAGATGAGAAGGGATATCCTTGCCTCATTTCCAATCTTAGGGGAAAATCATCCAGTTTTTCATCATTAAATGAGATGAAAACTGTAAATTACTTATAGATGTTTTTTGTAAGTTGAAATGTTTCCTTTTATTCCTAGTTTGCTGAGTGTTTTCTCATGAATGGGAGTTTGATTGCTACCAAACACTTATTCTGCATTTATTAATGATTATATGATCTTACTTCTTGGCCTCTAGGTTCTACTTTTGCTGAAACCCACAAATTTTCATACGTTATATTTTCATTTTATTTGGATCATAAATTGTGTTTGGCAATTCATAATGACCTCCATAATTGGGTTTGGAAATTCTCATAATACATCTCTTCATATATAGACACAAATATCCTGTCAGTTCTGATTCTCTGGAGAACCCTAGCTAATACACTAACTAATAATCAATTTCTAATTTAATTCCATTGTGATAAAACATATCTTGTATGATTTTAATTCTGTTAAAATTGTATTCAAATTTGTTTTATGGATAAGCATAGTGTCTATTTTGGTTAATATTCTACGTGGCCCTAAAATATGTATATCAAAACTTGTCTCAAAATGGATCAGAGATCTAAATACAACAGATAAAATTATAAAAACTATAAAAAATATAAGAAATGTGACTTCAGATTAGATATTCTTAGGTACCTTTACCAAAAGCACTATCTAAAAATAAAAAAAATGATAAATTGATATTTGTAAATTAAAAGTCTTTGCTCTTCAAAAGATTCCATTAAGAAAGAGAAAAAATGACAAATAAAACACTGGGAGGAAATATTTATAAATCATATATCCAATAAGGAACATGTATCCAGAAACTAAAACTCAATGAGATAAACAGCCCAATCTACCCAACCTAGTCCCTCAAAAGTAAAAAATTTTAACACTTTAACACAAAAGATATAATGGTGAGAAGAAGAAGAAGAAGAAGAAGAAGAAGAAGAAGAAGAAGAAGAGGAGGAGGAGGAGGAGGAGGAGGAGGAGGAGGAGGAGGAGGAGGAGGAGGAGGAGGAGGAATAACAACAACAACAACAACCCTAAGAACATTTTTTAAAATCCTAAATATCATTAACATTTAGAAAAATGCAAATTGATATCACAATGAGATTCCACCATACAGACATTAGAAAGGATACAATTAAAAAGACAATACCAAGTGCTGGTGTGGATGTGAAAGACTAGAACTCTTGTATGGTAATAAGAGTGCAAATTTGTATTCCCACTTTGGTAAACAGTTTGTTAGCTTCTTAAAAGTTTAAACATGTACTTAGCATATTACCTAAGTATTCTGCTCCCAGTCATTTGCCCAAGAAAAATAAAAACATATGTTCAGACAAAGATGTTTATCTTCATGTTCATAGCAGCATAATTTATAATAGTTGAATATTGGAAGTCATCCAAATGCCTATCAACTAGTGTGAATGGATAAGCAAATTGTGATCTATTTCTACACTAGAATGCAATGCAATTCAAAGGGACAGAACACTGCTCATGCAACAACCAAGATAAACTTAGAGGTATTTTGCTCAGTTAATGGATCCTGATGCAAAATACTACTTACTGCATGACTTTATTCATATGATATTTTAGAGAAGATTAAATAATTGCAACAGCAAGTGGGTTTCTGGTTGCCTGAAGCTGAGTGGGAGCAACAGTTGATTACAACTAGCATGAGCGAGAACATATTGTGGTGTTCCCAGTGTTCTAAAACTGGATTCGAGTTTTGGGTGCAGAGCTATATAAGTCTACTAAAACTCATTAAACTGTATACTTCCAATGTGTAAATTTTTGGTATACAAATTATATCCCTAAAATCGGTTAAGAATATGCATTCTGTTGTTGTCAAGTGAAGTGTTTTTATGACTATTATGGCAATTTGCTTAATATTATCACATATCAATATCCTTACAATTTTTGTTTTTATTTAAATTATGGGTGAAGCAATAATATTAAAATATTCAACTATAATTATAGATTTGTCCATTCTCCTTTCATCTTTGTTAAATATCCCATTTTATATTTTTGAACCCCTAAAGTAACACACACACATATACAATTTTCATGTCTTGGTGAATGGTTCCCTGTGTCATACCTAAGGTCCCTCCCCTTTCTGGCAATACTGCTTTTCTGAAATCTACTTTAAGTAATAGTTATATAATCACTCTGGACTTCTCTTGGTTAAGATTTGCATAGTTTATGTATTCCATGCTATACTTTAAAAATTGAGATGTAAATCAGACATCACAGAAGTCATCCTTCTAAAAAGATTTAGTATATTCACAAAATTGTGTGATTGTCATCACTAATTTCAGAGCATTTTCTTTACCACAGAAACTAACATTATCATCTAGGCTTTGTTCCCTTCTCCCACCAACTTCTGAGAAATAATTTTTTCTGTTTCTATAGATTGCTTATTTTGGACATGTCAATGAAATTATATACAATGTGAACTTGGTGCTTGGGTTCTTTCAGTTAGCAGACATTTTCAAAGTTTCGTTCATGTTGTAGCATACATCATTTCTCCATTTCTTATTATGTCCAAGTAATATTCTTTGTATGAATATATCATATTTTGTTTTTGCATTGATAAACATAGTGCACATTTAGATTGCTCTACTTCTTGGCTATTGTGAATTGGACTGTTAAGCATGTTTCTATCCATGTTTTGTGTAGATATTTTTAATTCCCCTTTGTATATACCTAAGAATGGAATCACTGGGTTACAATTTAACTATATTTTAAATAATGTGAGTAACTGTTAATCTTTTTCCAAAGCAATTGCATCATTTTACATCCCTACCAACAATGTGTGAAGGTTTCACTTTCTCCCTATCCTCAACACTTGTCATTATTTTTTGACTGTAGTCATTCTAGTGCAGGTGAAGTGTTGTAACACTGTAGTTTTGATTTGTAAATCTCTAATGACTAATGATGTTGAGAATATTTTCATTTAATTATTTTGTTGATGTTAGTGTTGTTGACACATTTTGGATAATAGTCCTATATCAGATACATGATTTGAAAATATTTTCTCTGATTCTGAGTTATCTTTTCACTTTTTTGATGTTCTCCATTGAAACATGGAAGTTTACATTTTATGAAGTCAAATTCATCTCTTTTATTCTTCAGTTGAATGTACTTTTGGCATTATATGTAAAAAAAAATAATCATTGCCTAACACAAAGACATAAAAATTTGCATCTTTATTCATCCTTCAAAAGCTTTTAAATTTTGGTCTTTGATCAGTTAGGTCTTTGATCTACTTTAATTTTTTTTAATATGATGTGAATACATATCCAACTTTCTCTTTTGCACAGGAGTAACCAGTTTTCCTGGCACTGTTCATGAAAATCCATTCTTTCCCTATTGGATTATCTTGACATACTCTGAAAATCAACAGATTGAAAATGTGAAGGCCTCTCTCTGGACTCTCATTTATATTCCACTGAGTTATATGTCTATCCTTACACCAGCACTACGCTGTCTTTATTGGGGCAACTTCATAGAAACTTGAAATAAGGAATTGTGTGAGTCCTCCAACTTCGGTCTTCTTTTCAAATACTGTTTTGGTCTCTCTGGGTTGCTGGAATTTCCATGTGAATTTCAGGATGAGCTAGTCAAATCGAGTTCTGCAACAACAAAAAAGGAAGTTGGAATTTTGATTGAGATTTCATTGAATCTCTAGATCTAATTGAGGGTATTACTGTTTTAATAATATTAAGTCTTCTAATCCATAAACACAGGGTGTTTTTCCATTAATATAGTTTTAAAAAATTAATTTATTTCACAGTTTTTAGTGTCTAAGTGTGTTACATAATTTTCTGTCACTGTAAGAAATACCTGAGATAAATAAATTTTATAATTGCAGAGATTTGTTTGGCTCACAATTCTAGAGGTTTCAGTCCATGATTAGTTAGCCCTGTTGCTCTTGGGCTTGTGGTAAGGCAGCACATCATCGCGAGGGTAGCATGGCAGAAGAAGCCCATTTATCTCTGGGCCAGTGGAGGGAAAACAAGGAGAGAAGAAGAGGAAGAGACAGGTGTCCCACAAATTTCCATGGAAGATTCATAGCCAATGACCTAAAGCCACCTAGTGAGTCCCACTTCTTTAAGGTTTCCGTCATCTTTAAGGTTAGTACCCAGCTGAGGAACTCACCTTTAACAGATGAGCTTTTGGGGAACATTCAAGAACCAGACTCTTGTACAAACATTATACTTACACTTATTTCTATTTTATTCTTTTGTTGCTCTCTTAAATGAAACTTTTTCTTAATTTTGTTTTTGGAGTATTTATTGATCATTCATGAAAACATAGTTGATCTTTTATTCTCTAAAGTTGCAAAACTAATTCATTAGTTGTAATAGTTTTTTTTTAAAAGACCTCAGGATTTTTTGTATTTTATACTATGCCATCTTCACCCATAAATAGATCAACTTATTTTGTTTTTAGTCTGGATGTCTTTATTCATTGATTGGTTTTCGTTGCCCGATTGCTAAAGCCTTCAGCACAATGCTGAATAGAAACATACCATGCACACTTTTCTTATTCCTAGTTTTAGTAGTAAATATTTCAGTCTTTAATCAGTATGTATAATGTTATCTGTGGGTTTTTCATCAATATACTTAATCAGAATTCAGAAAATTCCTATCTATTCCTAATGTGTTGAGGTTTTTTTCTGTAATGTAATTTTATCAAATGCCATTTCTATAGTGATTTCTATAGTAACTGACATCATCATGTGGTTTTGTCTTCATTATATTCAAATGATTTGTTACATTGATTGATGTTCATACGTTAAACTGCCTTGCATTTTAGATGATTAATCACATTTGGTCATGGTGTATAATCCTTTTAAATGTTATTGGATTGGATTGTTAATAGTTTTTTGAGGATGTTACTTATATATCTATATTACTATGTATTTAAATATAATGCATCACTATTTTTTGTAACATCTAAAATTTTTCTTTTTAATTGATAAGTTAACATTATATATATTTATGGTACACACATAATATTTTGATACATGTTGTAAAATTGCTAAATCAAACTAATTAACAAATGTTTCATCTCACTTGCTTATCATGTTTTTTTTTCCTGTGGTAAGAACAATTAAATTTACTCTTCTAGCAAGTTTCAAATATACAACACTTTGTTATAGAAAAATTTGAAAAATCCATTTTCCTTTTTGCTTGAAGTATCCATTTATGTTTAATATACTTTCTGATAAGGTAGAATTTACATATGCCATGATAATATTGGTTTTTCTAAGTCTTTTTTGTTTCTCTATTCTTCTATTACTGACTTCTTTATTAAATAGATATTTTATAGTGCATTACTTCCTCCTTTCTTTTTCTCTTTTCTTATTGGTGCATTATATTATATATAATAGAGAGATTTTTTGTTATGTATTTACAGATGTACACTATTTTCTTTCTTTCTCTCCTACCCTGCTGCCTCTTCTTTTTTTCTTGGTCCTGGGACTGAACTCAGGGATTCACGCATGCTAAGCATGTACTCTACCATTGTTTAACCTTCAACCCCCATGGTATCCTATTTTTTTTAATTTTCAAAGTTTAGTGTTTCTCCCTTATTGTTTAGCAGATGCTCATGGTATTATAATAGACATTTTAGTTTATATAAATATATTTCATATTAATATCAATTTCATTTCAGCAGTATAAAATTTTGTTTCCACATAGTACTATTCTTCTCCCACAATTGTCTTATTGATACCATATAAGTTTCAATGTTAAAGATTGTATGCCCATCAATAAATTAATGTTTTAATTATCAGTATATATAAATATACATATTTATATAAAAATCAAGATAATTTATTAGTATAAAACTTATTATAAGTTCCTTCAAATGAAAAAAAGAGAGTAAAAGAGATCATAGACAAAAGTATATTTATACCATCTTTTACATTTACCTATGTAGTTACCTGTTATAGTATTCTTGTAGTTCCGGTCTATCAGTGACACATTTTTTTTTCAGAATTTTATTTTCTTTAAATTTTCAGTTTGTCTTTTTTCACGGGTAAAGCTATTTTAAGTTGAAAGTTTACTTTTATTTTACCACTTAATGGTATATTTCCCTTGTCTTCTGATCTGCATATTTTCTGATGAGAAAATCACAGGCATTGTATGATTTTTTCCATTGCTGGTTTTCTATAAGTTTTGATAATAATAAACAGTTTTTTTCAAGACTGCATTATTTACCTTTGAATTCATAAATATTATATGAAATTTAAAATTAGTATACTAAATTGCATATTACATTGAGCATATAAATAATTTGAGAGAAATCAACAACTTCAGTTAGGTTATCTTTAATATACCTAAATTATTTTTTATGGTTTTATGTGTAGATATAGCACATATCTTGAAAAATAATATGTGGATATTGAGAGAGTCTTGTGTCTCTCAAAAATAATATTGCTTTAGCCAGGTGCAGTGATGCAAGCCTGTATTCCCAGAGACTGGGAGGATAAGGCAGGACAATCTCCAGTTCAAAGCCATCCTTAGTACTAAGCAAGATGTTAAGCAACTCAGTGAGACACTATCTCTAAATAAAGTTACCTCCTCCAGAAATATTGCTTGAAAAATTTCAGTTGCCAAATACATTCTACTGTCATGTACAACTAAAAAGAATAAATAAAAATTAAAAAATAAAAGTCAATTAAATTTTTTTCAATTAAAACTTTTTCTTGATGGTATATAAAAATATAATTAATTTTATTTTGACTTCTGACTAAACAGTGAAACACCTAAGTTTCACTGAGATTTTTTTTTTTTTTAGAATTTTGCATTCACCATCATGTTATGTTTTATTCTTTATTTTATTCTTTTCTTCCCAACCCTTTATAAATTTTACTTCTCTTGCTTGGCTTTTGCCTCTGATTAGGCAGTCCAGAATACTATTGGCTATAAGTCATGATATTCCAGAATCTTGTTACATTCTTATCTCAAGGAGAATGTTTTCAGTATTTTACTAGTAAATATAATGCTTAGACAGTCTTTGTTGACATTTTTAAATCGGATTAAGGATGACCTTTATGCTACTATTTTTAGAAAATTTTTAAAATTATAAGTGGATGTTGAAATTTGTCAAATGCTTTTTATATATTTACATTAGTTTCCTATTTCTGATATAACACAGATCACTACAAATTTAGTAACTTAAGACAATAACAATTATCACACAGTTTTGTAGGTCTGATGTGAAGCAATAGTCTTTCCTGGTTAAAATCAGCCTGTCTGCAATGCTGCCTTCTTTCCTGTATGTTCTGAGACAGAGGCATTTTCCTTGCTCAGTGCAATTGTTGGCAGGATTCAGTTCTACAAAAATAGGGATTTTTTTTTTTTCTGGTTATAAACGGAGGGCTATTTCCAGCTTCTAGTGACTACTGTATTTATTAGCCTATGGCCTCCTTCTTCAGTCTTTAAAACCAGTATGGGAGGAGGGATGCAATCTCCCCATCACATCTCTCTGACTGCAGTTGGGAAAGATTCTTCACTTTTAAGGACGAATTAGAATAGGCTCACCTGAGTAATACAATGTTATCTCCCCATCTCAAGCTGCATAACCTTATTCCCCTCTGCAAAATCCATTTTCCATGTAAAATAACAAATCACAGGTTCTGGAGATTGGATATGGACACTATCAGGGACAGGAATATTATTTTACCTGCCACAACCTCTATTGAGATGATGATGTAATTTTTCATATATATATATATATATATATATATATATATATATAGTGTGTGTGTGTGTGTGTGTGGTGAAGAAAATTCATGGATTTTTTGAATTCTAGGTCAATCTTGTTTTCTTAGAGGAAATGCACATCAACTTTGTTGTATGTATGACTTGATAATAATATGGTTATGTTCATGTTTCATTTTCTTTATGAATGAAATTCATCTATAATTTTTCTTTATTATAGTATTCTTAGAAAGCATTAGTATCAAGCTTATTTATCTTATACAATCAGGAAATTTTCATTCTTTCACATTCCTGAGAGACTTTCATAAATTTGAGATTTTTTTAATAAATGTTTGGAAGAATTGACCAGCAAAGCCCTCTAGCTCCAATATTCTCTTTCTGACAATTTTTTTCAATAAAAAATAAATTTATTTAATACATTGTGTTTTTCCAGATTTTTATTCCAGATTTTTCCAGATTTTTATTTTTTATAATACATTGTGTTTTTCCAGATTTTTATTCCTCTTCTCTAAAACTCCAACTTTATTAGTCTGAGATTTTTAAAAATTTGTTCTAATCTGTTATATATAACAATGGAATGCTCTTTGATGTCTGTCTGCTATGAGTTTTTGATGACATTATTTTGAGTAATTATCATTTATAATATTGGTATTTTATACCCTTTTACATTTCTTTTGCATTAGGCTTTGCCAAAACTCATTTATAAATGATTTTAAAATGCAATTTTTGTCATTGCTATTATAGAAAATAATTGTTTTCTATCATATTTCTTTTTAAGTTATCTGTTTAGTCTACTTTTTAACTAGTTTGGGGGTTATAAAAGATTTTAGCTTTATAACAGGTTATAAAAGGTTAGCTTTATAAAAGATTTTTTTCCTAGCTTATGCAAGTTGAAATTCTTTTCTAATATATGCATGTCAGGCAATAACTTTCTAAGCATGATGTCAACTGCACCTCATTTATATGATATGTTGTTATTATCATTCAGCTAAAATTATTTTTTAATTTCCATTGTGATTTCATCTTTGACCTATGGATTATATAGTAGAGTATGCTTACATTTTCAAACATTTGAGTACTTTAATTGAGTATTTTAGTATTTTGTTAAATTCTTTGTTACTGGCTTTTAGCTTTCTAAAAGCATTTGTCTACATGGTAGGATACTATAGTTTTTTCTGGCCTACCATTGGTTAATTTTGCCAAATACTCCTTTTACACTTAAAAACAAACAAACAAACAAATGTAACCTACATTGTTACAGCATCCTGTACTTAGATCAAGGCTTCATTTTGGGTCTTAAATTTTCCCTTTCCTTACTAATTTTTGTTAGCTTGCTCCATCAGTTTCTGATGGCTTTGTGTTGACATCTCCCTCTGGGCTCCTCTATTCTTTTTTTATTTGTGTGATTTTAGCTATACTTATTTGAGCATGTGCTAACACATTCAGGATGTCTGTCTCTTCTTGATAGAGAGGCTATTTTACAATTGTGAGACAGTCCCTTTTGCATGACTGTGACTCAGACTCACCCTGTCTCATGTTAGAACACTGCCATCTACTTTGCTTGAGTTGGTACTGATGGCAGATCCCTTTGCAGTCTTTTTCCTTTCATCTTTCTATAGTTTTCTTAAGCCAGGTGTAATTTGCGTATAACCTCGAGTTTTTGCTTTTTATCCATTTTGACAATTGTGGTCTCTTTTGTCTATTTCCTCTTGCTGTAATTACAATTGCTTTGAAGTTTAAATCTACCATTATATTATCTATTTTACATTTGTTCAAAATGCTTTATTTTCCTTTCTCTTTTCTTCTTTGTTGTCTTAGTCCATTTTCTGTTGCCAATAACACAATAGCACAGATTGGCTGTTTGAACAAAAAAAAAAAGGCTTACTTTGGCTCATGGTTATGCATGTCCAAGGTCGAGTGATAGCCTTCTTGCTGGCAGAGTCCCAGCGTAGTGCAGGGCATCGCTGGGCAAGAGACAGTGAGTACACGTGTCCTTGCCCTTCTTATAAAGTGACCATTATTCCATCATGGGGACTTCATCCCAACAATCTGCTCTAATCCTAGTCACCTCCCCAAATTCCCATATCTAAAACACCACAGTCTGATTGCATTTCTATCCTTTCCTACCTCACAATGGTGATTAATTTTCAGCACATGAATTCTCGGGTTCAAGCCATATCCAGACCATAATACTTTCCTTTACCTGGATTAATCAGCTATTTTTATTATTTCAACTCACCTTTATTAGATTATTCCCTGTATATTTTTTGAGTGATCTTTTTGTGCCTATTCTAGTGATTACAACCTGTATGCATTCTTTTACTAGTTCATGGAAATACAAGAATCTTAGAATATTTAATTCCACTTATAGCCTCTCTTGACACTTGTGCAATTCCCATATATTTACTTTTCGGGACATTTTCAACTTCAAAAGACATTATTACTGTTGTTTTAAACTATCAATATTCAGATGGAGTTGCCTTCGCACAGATGTATGTTTGATTTTGTTCAGCTGTTCTCATTCTTCTTGGAGGAAGAATTGGTCTATAGTAAACTATTATTACTAAAATCCATAATTCCTAACATTCTTTTTTATTCAATATTGTTATGGCTCAGATATGGGTACCCCACAAAAGCTCATGCATGAGACAATGCAAGAATGTTCAGAGGTGAAATGATTAGATCATGAGAGCTGTAACCTAACCAGTGAATTAATCCACTGATATACTGATATGGATTAACTGGGTGGTAACTACAGGAAGGTAGAGTATGGCTAGTGAAAGTAAGTCATTGGGGTGTATTTGGGGGATTATTTTTTGTCCCTAGTGAATAGAGTTCTCTCTGTCTCTCTCTGTGCCTCTCTGTCTCCCTCTCCCCATCTCTCTTGACTTCCTGGTTGCCATGTCCTGAGCTGCTTTGCTTCATTTTGGCCTGAACTATGGATTCAGTTGACCATGGACTAAACCCTATGAAACTGTGAGCCAAAATAAACTTTTCCTCTTCTAACTTGTTCTTGTCAGGTATTTTACTCAAAGCCATGCAAAGTTAACACAAATAATGAGCCTGATCTTATGGAAAACAAGAATACTTCTGTCTAATTTATAACATAATAAATAAAACACATTCAAAACACTTTAGGCATAAAGGGTTTTAATACAGTAAATAGAATACTAACAAGTTTTTGTTGTTGTTGTTTTAAAGAACAGATGAACTAAGGGGCTCAAGCCTAGGCTTCAAGTGAAAAAGAGAAAATCAGTCCTGAACTGGTCAGTCAGGAGAGCTGCTATCTCTATTATAATAAAACTGCAAAATCATGAAGCTGCTATTGAAACTGAGTTTAAGAATAGTGTCCTAAATGGAATCCAAATGTCAGAAAATTGCTCCTGTATTGTCTTTTGATGATCACAGAGCTAGTAACAGATGCAGAAAAAAAAAATCTGACATCTCCTGGATTGCACTTGTCTGCAGCAGTGGTCGAATCACCAGCCTCACCTCCCTCTAAATGACAGGAACTAGTGAAGGCAATTTCCACAACCTTATCTATAAGAGTGTGGGGCATGTATATATTTTGGTTTCCCAGCCTCTGCAGAATGAAGAGGGCGGATAAAATGAATGCTGTGTGCCAATTTACCATATCCAAATTAATTGAATTACAATATGTAATCACATTGCTCTCCAAATATGAGTCATGATTTAGTTCTCCACTTCAGTTCCAACTCAGTACGTCAAAAGAAGTCATTTAATCATGAGACTTCACGTTAGAGAATTAATAACATTTCCCTTGTGCAAAATAGCACTTTTAACTGTCCTGGCTGAATAACACCTTCCTACTGATCAAAAATATTTTTGCCTCCACTTCCAACTTTGCAGAGAAATGGGCTATTTAACATAAAATGAGAAAAGTTGTTTTTGTGAGGTGACCAGTGCTATGAAGCCCAAGTAGAATAAGTACTAAAGCAGAGTAACCATAAACTCTAGCTGCTGAGAGAGGTGGGGTTAACCCTCCATGGCTTGTCAGGGGCTTAGAAGTCATCTACAATAAGGGCCATCAATCGCACCAGGTATCTGGGCTGGAAAATGAAAGGGCTGCTTCAAAGGTTGGAACAGAGGAAAGAATCATAATACAATTAAGCTGCAAAATATACAGGGCTGAACTGCTCCTGACACAGAAGCCAGATCGCCCCAAGGCCAATGGGAATAATTCAGAAGTTTTGTATTTTTCCATCAACAGTATTTTTGTGCTGCATTTAAGCAGCCTGAAATTATGGGGATTGCAATTGAGCATGTTCAGACTTTGGATCCTGGTCATGAAGTTACAACCACCTCCAATTCTACAGAGAAAGAGTAAAGCAAGGGAGCTGGACTAAAGCAGCTACCCACTCATTTTTCTTGCACAAAAGCAATGTTGGTAATCTTGAAAGGAAAATAAATGGTAAATACAAATCCAGTTTTTCTAACACATTGTAGATCATTTGTACTCTCTTCCAAACTTCTCAGACTCTCTTCCTTGTAAACATATCCAACCACACACACACATTCCCCACTTCAAAACATCAAGACACATTTAAATGATGACCTCATACTCAAAATAGTCAATATAATTAAGATAAACATTTCCAGATTGGGGGTCATTTTTCAAAAGTCATAATACTTGACAAGGTCATAAGATAAAGTCTTCTATTATGTAGAGGCCACATAATTTTGCAGCGATTTTTGTGGTACTCTGAATGAATCTTTGTTTTCACACGGTAACACTGAGAAATGTAGGGGTAAATGTAGTTTGACATAAAGAAGGGTAACAGAAGCCTCCTTCTTACAAGCACCTCTCCCAACAGCCTTTTACCATTTCATTATGAAATTACTAAGGAGAAACAGGAAAAACAATTGAGTAACTATGAAATGTCTCAAAATACATTGCACATTTAAATATCTATCATCTTTCAAATTAAAGAGGGGAGGTATACTATAACACTGGTACCTTTAATTGTGATCCAAATATTTATCACTTGCTTTGATTTGGCTCTTTTTATATGAACAATTCTGAATACTTGCCAGCTCAAAAGTTCAAGAAATCACATTTTATTTTAAAAATAATAGTATATACTCATATTTTACCACAGGATACTTTTTACTGAGATCAAACTAAAACCCCAGTCAGCATTTGATATTTTAACTAAGCCACTTTAAGAAATTTATACATTTTGTGTTTTTTGTATAGTCTTTAAACATTATTCTTAAAAAAATAGGTGTTTTCAGAAAGTCAAAACAACATTACTAACACTGGTATAAATTGAGTTAGTGAAGGGGTGGATAATTCTTTCCAATGGTCAGTTTAATTGAAATAAACCTTAAGGTCAAGTTGGTTGACACGAGTAGGGAACAGTTTGAAAATGAATCTCCAAAAGAAGACCACAAAGAGAAAGAAAAGAATTACATGCAACAGCAGTTTCTGTTAATTGATTTGATTAAAAGAAAGCACCAAGGTTTATCTTGATTGACATTGTTTAATTAAAGTTTGTCATAAGAAGCAAAATGAACATTGTATTTGTATTTTAAGAAACGGTGGAGCCAGGTGCAGTGGCACATACTTGAAATCCCAATGGCTTGGGAGGCTGAGGCAGGGATGGTGAATTCAAAGCCAGCCTCAGCAACATAGCGAGATCCTGTCTCAACATAAAAAATAAAAAAGGAATAGGAATGTGACTCCTGAGTTCAACTCCCAGTACCAATAAATAAATAAATAATAGTTAAAGGGCCGCAGCTCATTCTCTGTATGGCTTGAATTCTTGTGTAGCCCTTGTTTAATTTCCAAGGCTTCTCACTCTTGAGAGCCCATATTGACCCTCTGTTTTTCTTAATAAATCTCTCTCTGTGCCTCTGGTGGGGAAAATATTGGAGGAAAAGAAAGAAGGCATTACCACTGGGTGCTGTGGCCCACGCCCGTAATCCCAGTGTCTCAGGATGCTAAGGCAGGAGGATCATGAATTCAAAACCAACCTCAGCAAAAGTGAGGTGCTAATCAACTCAGTGAGACCCTGTCTCTAAGTAAAATACAAAATAAGGCTGGAGATTTGGCTCTGTGGTTAAGTGCCCCTGAGTTCAATCCTTGGTATCCCCCCTAAAAGGGGACATCACCATTATTATAATGAATTTATGTGGCTGTTTTTGCAAAGGATGTTTTTTGCTTATAAAGATCTTAAAGAAGAAGGGCTTGAACTTTTCATGAAGCATCTAAGTACCACATTTAACAATAAACACCACATCAGTTCCTAAAGATGGAACTAAACTGGTTGTAACATCACTTTCAGTATGAGAGAAGCAATCTGGGGTCCAAGTGTAAAGTTTGCAATTGTCAAGGCATGAACTGGATAACAGTTAGTGTATGTTTATTTTTCCTTAAACACACTAATTCCTTAATTTAAATCTAGTTTTGGATAGATTGGATTTCCATACATTTCTTTAAAATTTCACTTCTTAGGATTGTTGTTGAGAAGTACAGGTTGAGGGATTGGAGAAGGACTCATTCCCTTGCATATAAGATTGCACATACTCTTCTAACATTACCAAGTAATACAGTAAAAACAGTTAAAAAAAACAATTATTTTGTTAGCATGAGTTGATAAGATATTAATCTTCTGTAGAAGTTGATACCACCAAAAACATTGTCAGTTTAACTATACCAAAGTTTTAATATTCTATCAAGGAATTATTGAACTATGTAGAAGCCTAAAGTCTCACATCAGTTGAAGAACAGGTGAGATAAAGGTTAATAGTTGTTTCATTAAAAAACGGGGAAAATGTCAGCAATGTGAAATAAGTCATAAATAAAAAGAATGACAACTATTCTTTAGAGTGTTGATTTCTTTAAATCTGTTCTAAAGATGCCTTCAACTTAACATTCATAGTGATTAATGTGTACTAGTATTAATGCTTTGTTTGATGGAATTTAAAAAAGCGATTAGTATATCCAAGGTGTTAGGTGTTATGCAATGTGCACAGGTAGACCACATCCACAGTCTCCTTTTTATAGAAAACTACATTTCTTTGTTCTGTATGCTTTGTGCACCTTCTGTTAACTGTAGTGATAGCTATCCTGGTGATTGGGTCTAAACACAGCAACAGCAATCTGGTGGCTGACAGTCAAACTGCACTCAGAGTGTGTTAAACAGTAAATAGAATTAAATTGATTCTACGACTCTGCTTTTCAAAATAAAAAAAAATCAATTAGCCAGGTAAATTTATTATGAGAAAGTTAGCATAAAAGTTGTATTTTGGGCTGCTGATCCACATTGACACCAGAAAAGTCACTCTCTCTATTTTGTACTAGATATTTATCCTCCAGGGTCCTGTAGTGAAAACACATTTCTTGTCCTCTGGTGTTCCTTTCTTTACATGGACAGTTCTTTAGTCTTGACATTTCTAAATCTACTAGTTTTTCTCCCATCATTTTCTTGTTACTGGGCATTCAGGCCAAATGTTCCATCCTAGCTTACCAAAATAGTCCTGTAGACCAATGGTACAGAATAGAGGACACAGAGTCTAACCCTCATAACTACAGTTATCTTATATTAGACAAAGGTGCCAAAAATGTACATTAAAGAAAAGATAGCATCTTCAACAAATGATGCTGGGAAAGCTGGAAATCCACATGTAACAAAATGAAATTAAACCTCTATCTCTCACCATGCACAAAACTCAAAGTAGATCAAGGACCTAGGAATTAAACCAGACCTTGTGCCTAATGGAAACAAAACAAAACAAAACAAAAAATGTAGGCCCAAATCTCCATCATGTCAGATTAGGCCTCAGCTTTCTTAATAAGAATCCTGTAGCCAAGAATTAAAACCAAGAATTAATAAATGAGATGGATTCAAACTAAATCCAGCAAAAGAAAGGTGAATAGAGAGCCTACAGAATGAGAGAAAATCTTTACCACAAGCACATCAGATAGATAATTTCTAGAATATATAAAGCACTCAAAAACCTTAACACCAAACAAACAAACAAAAAACCCAATGAATGAATGGCCAAGGAACTGAACAGCCACTTCTCAGAAGAGGATATACAATTAGTCAACAAACAGATGAAAAAATGTTCAACATCTCTAGCAATTAGAGAAATTTAAATCAAAACTATTCTAAGATTTCTTCTCACTCCAGTCAGAATGGCAGCTATCAAGAATATAAACAACAATAAGTGTTGATGAGGATGTGGGCACACTCATACATTGCTGGTGGGACTGAAAATTGGTGCAGCCAATATGGAAAGCAGTATGGAGATTCCTTGGAAAACTTAGAACGGAACCACCATTTGACCCAGCTATCACACACCTTGGTTATACCCAAATGAATTAAAAACAGCATACTATAGGAGACACAGCCATATCAATGTTTAGCAGCACAATTCACAATCACTAAATTATGGAACCAAACTAGATGCCTTTCAGTAGATGAATGTATAGGGAAACTTTGGTGTATATACACAATGGAACATTACTCAGCAATAAAAGAGAATAAAATCATGGCATTTGCAGGTAAATGGATGGATTTGGAGAATATAATGCTAATTGAAGGAAGCCAATCCCCCAAAACCAAAGGCCAAATGTTTTCTTTGATATGAGGATGCTGACTCATAATGACAATGGTGGGGAAAGCATGGGAGGAATGGAGGAACTTTAGATAGGGCTAAGGGAAGGAAGGAGAAAGGAGGGGGCAAAGGGGTAGGAATGATGGTGGAATGAGTTAGACATCATTACCCTAAGCATATGTATGAAGACACGAATGGTGTGAACATACACTGTGTACAATCAGTGACTTGAAAAATTGTGCTCTATTTTTAAAAAGAAGAATGCTATTGTCTATGTCTCTTTCAAAACCATTTTCTCTCTGATGACTATTTCTCATAGCTAGGTCATAAACAATATGGTTTGGTGTCTCCTTGACAACTGCACTGTGTTTCTCAGTGTCCTCTTCACACCCACTCATTACATTTCACATTTTTTTATTCTTCTCATTAATCTTTCAAATGTCTTCACATAGTCTTTATCTTTGTTTTTATATCTCCCATATTAATTATCCACAATCTCTTATATATTCTATATCATAGATTTATTTGTTCTAATTAGTTATATATGAGAGCAGAATGCATTTTGATTCATTGAAAACAAATGGAGCACAACTTTTCATTTATCTGGTTGTACATGAAGTAGAGTTGCACCATATATGCAGTCATACATGTACCTAGGGTAATGATGTCCATCTCATTTCACCATCTTTCCTGCGCCCATCTCTCCTGCCTTCCCTCCCTCCCCTTTGCCCAAAGTTCCTCCATTCTCCCCATGAACCCTTCCCCCATTATGGATCAGCATCCACTTATCAGAGAGAACATTTGGCCTTCGGTTTTTTTGGGATTGACTTAGTTTGCTTAACATGATATTCTCCAACTGCATCTATTTACCTGCAAATGCCAAAATTTTATTGTCTTTTAATGCTGAATAATAGTTCATGGTGTATGTTTACCACAGTTTCTTTATACATTCATCTTTTGAAGGGCACCTAGGTTGGTTCCACAGTTTAGCTAGTGTGAATTGAACTGCTATGAACATTGGTGTGGCTCCATCACTATAGTATGCTGATTTTAGGTCCTTTGGGTATGCACCAAGGAGTGGGGTAACTGGGTCAAATGGTGGTTACATTACAAGTTTTTTAATAAATCTCCATATTGCTTTCCATAGTAGTTGTACCAATCTGCAGTGCCACTAGCAATGTATTAGTGTACCTTTCCCCCCACATCCTCACCAACACTTATTATTTCTGTATTCTTGATAATTGCCATTCTGACTGGAGTGAGATAAAATCTTAGAGTAGTTTTGATTTGCATTTCTCTAATAGAGAATTTGAACTTTTTTTTTCACATATTTGTTGATCGATTGTATATCTTCTGAGAAGTGTCTGTTCAGTTCCTTAGCCCATTTATTTATTTCTTTAATTAAATTATTTATTTATTCTAATTTGTTATACATGATGGTAGAATGCAATTCATTTCATATTACACAGATAGAGCACAATTTTTCAAGTCATTGATTATACACAAAGTATTTTCACACCATTTGTGTCTTCATATGTATACTTAGGGTAATGATGTCTAACTCATTCCACCATCATTCCTTTTCCCTCTCTCCCCTTTGCCCTATCCAAAGTTCCTCTATTCTTCCCGTGCTTCCCCCACCATCGCCATTATGAGTCAGCATCCTCATATCAAAGAAAACATTCAGCCTTTGGTTTTTTGGGATTGGCTTGCTTCACTTAGCATTATATTTTCCAACTTCATCCAATTACCAGCAAATGCCACAATTTTATTCTCTTTTAATGCTGAACAATGCTCCATTGTGTATATATACCAAAGTTTCCCTATACATTCATCTACTGAAGGGTATCTAGTTTGGTTCCATAATTTAGCTACTATTAATTGTGCTGCTATAAACATTGATATGGCTGTGTACCTGTAGTATGCTGTTTTTAAGTCCTTTGGGTATAACCAAGGTGTGTGATAGCTGGGTCAAATGGTGGTTCCGTTCTAAGTTTTCCAAGGAATCTCCATACTGCTTTCCATATTGGCTGCACCAATTTTCAGTCCCACCAGCAATGTATGAATGTGCCTTTTTCCTTAGCCCATTTATTGATTGGTTTATTTATTTTTTTAGTGTTAAAGTTTTTTGAGTTCTTTATTCTGAAAATTAGTGCTCTATCTCGTGTGCATGTACTGAAGATGTTCTTCCGCTCTGTGGTCTCTCTCTTCACATTATGGACTGTTTCCTTGGCTGAGAAGAATCTTTTTAGTTTGAAACCATTCCATTTATTAATTCTTGATTTTATTTCTTGCATTTTAGGAGTCTGGTTAAGGAAATCAGAAATTAATCCAACATGATGAAGTATATGCTTGTTCTTTAATCATATTAATTAATTTTGTTTGCCTGGCAGGTACACATCAATTTGAGCTATAGATAGATAACTCTCTTCTACAACTTCTTTAACTGAGGTATTTAAGCCTTACAATTTCCAATCAAACTGGAAATCTGGTAAATGGGGATGAGGTCAATGCTCTATATCAATGTTTATATTATCTATTTTGTTCTCTGATGTAAACATGAAATTTAGAAAGCATGTATGTAGCCAGGTTTATTAGATTTTTTTTTTAAATCCTGGAATTGATCTGTTGTCTCTAAGGAAAATTAAATAGAATATTTTAAAATAATTGACCTTTGGAATCATGCACAATTTTTAAGATTGAACTCTACTTACTAGCTGTGTGCTATTGAACAAGTTACACAATATCTCTTAACCCTCTTAAAGTGGTTGGAAGAATTCATTGAAATAATGTAATGCTTGGCAAATAGTTAAGGATGTTTTATATGAATGTGCCTCCTAGCCATTTGTGATCTCTATTTTGAATAGATTTATACCACAGAAAATTGATTTCCTAACTCATCTTAAAGCATGTCAGAGAAGAATCAAGGGAGTGGTTAGCCCTATTTTCTTTCATTTATTGGCTTAATAAGCCCTTATCATATATTCTTTTCATTACCCATTTGTATGTTTAGAAATTAGTTTTTACTAAGGACTTATAAAAATATTTCATTATCTTTTACCAAAAAGGGGGGGCTATATACAATATCAGAGAGTCAGATGTAGAAATAAATCTTTCATTATAGGGACTTTTCATTAGCTTATCTTAGTTTTAGTTTGTCTTGTGTTTAAACTTTTGCAATGTTCACCTAGATGTAGGACAAATGGATCATTCATTGCATTTCAAGGTGTCCATATATAATTTCATGCACTGCTATGTTTTTAAAATTAATTTTAAAATCTACTTTAGTTAGTTATACATGACAGTAGATGCATTTATGCATTTTGACATATCATACAGAGATGGGGTATAATTTCTCATTTTCCTGAATGTACATGTTATAGAATCATATTGGTCATGCAGCCACATATATTACATACAGTAGTAATGTCTGTTTCATTCTACTATCTTTCTTACCCCCACATGCCCTCCCTCCCCTCTCTTCACTTCCCTCTACCTAATCTAAGATAATGCTATTGTTTTTTAGTGCTCCCCACCTTATTGTGAATTTGCATCCACATATTAGAGAAAACATTCGACCTTTGTTTATTTGGGATTGACTTAGTTATTTCACTTAGTATATATTCTCCAACTCCATCCATTTACTGGCAAATGCCATAATTTCACTCTTCTTTAAAGCTGAGTAATATTCCATTGAGTATATATACCACATTTTCTTTATCCATTCATCTATTGAAGGACACGTAGGTTGTTGGTTCCATAGTTTAGCTATTGTGAACTGAGCTGCTATAAATATTGATGTGACTGCATTACTATGTTTTGATAGTAAGTTTACAACCGTTGTAAGTCGGGGCGTTGGAAATTTCTGTGGCAACATTACTTTCCAGTTTGGGTGTAGATGCATCATAACATGAGGAGTCTGTGGGTTTCAAGAGGATATATCACCAGTCTCTTGATTTTTCTGGCTACTGACTTCCCACAATTTTTCTCTTGCTGAGTCAAACACAGCTGATATACTGATGCATTTAGTTTTTCTTTTAGATTTATGAACAGTTTTCCTTAGAAATGAATTTATCCATTGTTTTTGAAGTCTTGGTCCTCTAAGACCTATGTCAGAGTTTTTATTTTTCTTTTTTCTTCTACTAATACAGGAATGCATAGTACTTGTTCTATGTGTAGACTTAATAGGATTCTAGCATACCTGTCTTCTTTGGTACTGATAGCTTTTATATTTATATTTCTTCTCTCTTCCTTGGATAATGCCTGTCAGTGTTCTCTTAAGAGAACTAGTTCCAGGGTTAGTCATTTCAAGTCACCACCCAAAACCTGAACTGCTGTGAAATACTTAACCTTTAACCAGTGATACATAGCATTTGTTACTCCAGGACACCTACTCACAATCTATGTCATTAATTTTAATTGAAGTTGCATCAGTTAAGGGCACGGTTTTGTAACTCTCATCTTTTTCCTAACACCTTCCTAAATGTAAAGTTACAGTTTCATCAGGCATATCCTTCTGTCACAGAGGCACATTTATTTTATAATTTAATACCATTGTAAATGTCTGAATACATTGAAATGGACTTGCCTCTTACCTAGCAATTCTATCTACTCCTAGAAATACAAAAGAAAGAAAGGAGAAAAATTTGGGGATAGGCATGGGCATTATAGCCTTGGTAATAATGAAGAAAATTGGAGGAAACCTCAGAGGCCATATATGTGGATTTATTAAATAAAAGTGAGTATAATATTATGATGAGATAATGTATATCATTAAAATAAATTGTTTAATAGCTAATTGGTATATGGTAGGCATCAGTTCCATGAAGTAGGTACTTTTATTATCATCATGTTATATAATGTATATATGTTTAAATGTACGTGTATACATTTATATTTGTGTGTGTGTGTGTGTGTGTATATATATATATATATATATATATATATATATATACTTACATATGTGTGTGTATATATGTGTGTGTGTGTGAGAGAGTGTGTGTATATATATGTGTGAGAGTGTGTGTGTATGTGTGTGTGTGTGTGTGTGTATATATATATATACACATATAATTTTTTTGCAGTGCTGGGAATTGAACCTGGGATCTCTGTGCAAGTTAGAAAGCTAAGAATGTACTCTACCACTGAGCTACATCCCCATCCCTATCACCATTATATTTATAAGAAAATTAAATCTTTGAGAAACTTAATTTATACAAAATGACATGAGCAGTAAATTGAAGAACTTAAATTGCAGAATTTCTGATTTTAGAGCCTAGGATCTTTTGGGCTATCTTGAATTTGTAATAGAAGGAAAAACATTCATGATATAAATGAGAAGAGATAATACATGTAAAAAAGTAATAAATTAATATTTATTATACTTATTTGTATTTTTATGTTCTAATTACTAGACTAATTTAATGAATAAATATTTGTTATAATAAAGTAATACATGCTAAAAATTATGAAAATAAATACACAAAATACATTGTTACAATTTTATATATAAATATAAAATAATTTCTTCATTTTCTTTTTTTTTATTAGTTACACTGACAGTACAATGATCTTGACAATTCATACATTTGAATCAGATGGGGTATAATTTCTCATTTTTCTGAGTGTACAGGTTGCAGAATCACATTGGTCATACAGTCACATATATACATACAGCAATCATAATGTCTATTTTATTCTGCTCCCCTTCCTATCCCCCCTTAACCTCCCCTCCCCTCCCATTACTTCTCTCTACCCAATCTAGTGTGACACACTTCTTTTTTTTTCTCCTCACATCATCATACATGTATTCTGTATAAAATGAGGGTTTCCTTCCATCTTCTGTGCAACTTCCCTTCTCCCTCCTTTTCCCTTGCACCTCTCTTCCCTATTTAGTGGTAATCTTCTTCTCATGATCTTCCTCCCTATCCCATTTTGAGTCACCTCCCTTATATCAGAGAAAATATTCGGCATTTGTTTATTAGGGATTGGCTAACTTCATTTAGCATAATCTGCTCTAATGCCATCCATTACCCTGCAAATGCCATGATCTTGTTATTTTTTAGTGCTGAGTAATATTCCGTTGTGTATAAATGCCACATTTTTTTTTATCCTTTCATCTATTGAAGGGCATCTAGGTTGGTTCCATAGTCTAGATATTGTGAATTGTGCTGCTATAAACATTGATGTGCCTGTGTCCCTGTAGTATGCTCTTTTTAGGTCTTTTGGGTATATTCCAAGAAGGGGAATAACTGGGTCAAATAATGGTTCCATTCCCAGCTTTCCAAGGAATCTCCATACTGCTTTCCAAATTGGCTGCACCAATTTGCAGTCCCACCAGCAATGTATGAGTGTACCATTTCTCCACATCCTCACCAGCACTTATTGTTGTTTGACTTCATAATGGTTGCCATTCTTATTGGAATGAGATGGTATCTTAGAGTAGTTTTAATTTGCATTTCTCTGATTGCTAGAGATGGTGAGCATTTTTTCATGTATTTGTTGATTGATTGTATATCCTCTTCTGAGAAGTGTCTGTTCAGGTCCTTAGCCCATTTGTTGATTGGGTTATTTATTTTTTGTTGTTTAACTTTTTGAGTTCTCTGTATACTCTAGAGATTAGAGCTCTATCTGATGTGTGAGGGGTAAAAATTTACTTTGTAGTAAATTTTAAAAAATACTTTTTAAGAAGATAACCTTTATAATTTGGTCAAAGTGCTCAATGCCATGAATGTAGTTTTCTATTTCATTTCTGTTCAATATTCATCATTCTTATTGACTGCATCTCCCATTTTATACAACCATTAGGCACTTCTTTGGATGTACATCAAGTACTGTCTATGTTAAAGCAACCAAAGTTAACTTTCTCCTTCAGTGCTATCTGCTAAGCTAGACTTAATAATCACTCTTCAGAAATCACTGTGAGATCTTTCAGGGAAATTTTATAGGTTCAATCTAATTATTAAGGGTTGGTGGCATTTTTGCTACTTTTATATGTTTATTTCATTGAGATCTTTCTGACAAAAGTGAATAGAAATAACTAAAAACTACATATCTTTTTTTCCTTCAATATTGTTAAATGCTTTAATAACTCAAATAACTTTAGCAGTCTCCCTTCCCTTATTTATTTTCACTTAGCCTGATTGATAAATTTGTATATGTTATACATATATATTATATATATATACACATGTAGAATCTGCCTATATATCTACACACACACAAATTGGATAAATCAATATCTTGTTAATATATCTAATTTGTGGCTACAGATAACCATAAATTAACTCAAAGTTTTTACTCTCATTGTGAAATAAAAGAAAGTTAAAGAACAAGTAGGAAAACATATCTTCTTGCTCTTCACCATTTTTGTCAAGAAAAAATTTTCTTACTGAACAATTAATAATTATATCCCTAATATTTGGGGTTTACAGTAAGAATAGTGAAAAAATCACTGGATAAGCAATAGGAGATTTGAATTCCATTTCTCTTATTTTTATTTGTCTTTTCAATTACTTATCTGAATACTTATGGGAAAGGTATTAGCCTTATTCATTTTGAAAGACTTTTCATCTCCCCAGAGATGAAGATGAGCAGACGAGTAGTAGTGTGCTGTGTACTTTCTGTAGCACACGGACCTGGGTGAAGTTTTGTCCCTGAGTTCCAAGTGCATGGCTCTGACTGCTCACCACACATTCCCGCCTGGTTTCTAACTCCATAACCCCAAATAAAACTCAACTTTTCTTAAGGCAGATCTCTTTGCATTATCTTCATAATATGCCAATCTGTGCCCCAAAATCCTTTCAAATGCAGCCTAGATTTCTTCTTTCACCTTACTGCTGGTTTTCTGTTCGCGACTAAAAGGCTCAGGGGTCACTCCAGGTAAACTGGGCTGACTGGGCTGTACAAAATAACCACAAGAGACACAAATACCTTTTTCTTTGGGGTCGCTGTGACGGCTCCTCTGACCTTAAGGGTCCGCAGGAAGAGAGAGAGTGAAAGCACACGCCGACCCCTTTTATTGAGAAGAAGCTATTCAAATGAGGCAAGGGGTCAGGTTTCAGGGGTCTGAGTCTATCTTCAAGATGTCCACTGTCAGCAAGTTGACTGACATCTGGGTAGGTCACACCCCAAGGGCACAGTAAGAGAAGGGGACACACACAAGGCACTTCCATGGAAGACTCTATCCTAAACAGGGCAAGGGGTTATATTACAAAGGAACAGGCGAGGTAGCTTTACCCATGGGGCTATAGGAAGACACCCCTGGGCACAAAGACAGTCACTTGAACCCTAGAAGGGAGGGGCAGTCTAGCAGCATGGGTGCATGACTCCACATCGCCCAGCAGGGGAGTTAAGTTAGTCACGTGCGAAGTTGGTCTCCCACACCTTACCTTACAAATTAAGTCTTTTAAATTTTCTCTTTAATATGTTCTGCTTTTCCTAATAATCGAACAGGCACTCTTCTTTGTGTGTCTACCATCCTGTGTGTACTTCATACGGCTAAACTATGCTGTTATCTGTTATTCTGCCTTCTATTTGATTGGAAAATTCCTTGTAGACAGACAATGTGAATTATTATTGGAGCTCATCTTGTGTTTGTAACTCCTTCCACTCATCCAGAAGTTTTTTTTATTAATCATACCCTGGTGAATAAGTCCAAAACCCCACTCTCATACACAAGCAAGTTGTTCTCTGGTGTTTATATGCAGGATGAGGGGAAAGATTCTAGATTCTGAGGGCTGCCTACAGAGAAAAGCAGAGTGGCATGGCAAAGAGTAAACAGAAAAGCAATGTATTCCCTAGTGACGTTTGGATGCATGTCCAAATGTCATACACCGTGAGCTGCAAGCCTCGTTCTCGTTACTGATTTATGCATTATTATAATGCATAAATCAGTAACAACTCAAAAAACTTAACACATTGGTTGTTACTGATCAACAAATCAGTAACAACCAATGTATTAAGTTTTTTTCAGAGCAGAAAAATGTTTTCTAAACTGTCACAAAGAAATGATGCGTGTTGATTTGGATTCAATATTAACATATATTCACAAATATTCTATGTATCCTAATCTGGCATTTGGTAATAAATGACTTGTAAGTAACACTGACATAATTTTAAAGAAGTTTTGTATAATGTTTACACCCCACTTTTTTGCAAAAAATATTTGGCACAAAATCTGCAATGGCTATGCTGTAAAACATAGAATAGATTGATAAAGAAGAGGAAGACATTAAAAGTCTGAAGTCTTGAGGTAGTGGTCAAGAGGGAGTGTGCTGTATGAGGTTCAAGAAGATGAAACCAGATTGTGCACAGATTGGTAATCAGAATGTTTGAATTTTATTTTAAATAATAACAGCACCATTGCATCTTTATATAATTAAAGAAATCACTTTGTCCTTTGTATAGATTGTATTACTAAGGGATATAAGTGGAAACTATTTACTAGGGTGAACAGTTAGGAAACTAGAAATGCCAATGGCTGGGATCTTTATAGTGGTAGTAAAAATGGAGATACATGCTTGGATTCCAATATGATTGGGGGCTAGCATACTATTTAGTTCATGACAAATTTATAATAAATATTTCTCAAATAAATGAAAACCTTCAGAAATCAAATCCTTGCACTTAGGTAGTATATAATAAAATTACAGAGACAAATGTGCATGCATGATTATGATCAAAGTATTCATTGATATCATTTTTGTTGTAAATCCTGTATTAAACAGACAAAGGGTTTCACACAACCTGTCAATTCTGATGCTCTTGTGGAAAGATTAACAAATACTGATATTGAAGAGAATCAAAATTAATATGCAGATTCCATAAGAGTTACAAAAGATATCCACAAGAGCATACTGTAATGAATAGTAAGCATGTATCTACATTAATGTAATATAAGAATATATATATTTTATGTTAGTTGCTTTTTACTGTTACTGTAACAAATGAATGAGATAATCATCTAATAAAGAGAGGTTTCTTTTGGCTCACAGTTTTGGAGGTTTCAATCCAAGTTGGTTGGCCCCGTTGCTTTTGGACCTGTGGTGAGGTGGTCCATCATGTCAGGGAGCATGCAGAACAAAGCTGTTCGCCTCATTGTTGGAATGCAGGAAGAAAAGAGGATGAGAAAGAAGCTTGGGTCCCACTATCCCCTTCAAGGGCATATACCCCATAACCCGAAGAACCCTAGTAAGTCTTACCTCTTAGGGTTCCACCACCTCCCAATCGTGCCATTTTGGGGAATACATTTTAACACATGGACTTTTGGGGGACATTCCAGATTCAACTTACAGCAGTTACAAAATAACTTTAAAAAATTAGTACATGAGTGTACATGATGCAGAATGGAAAAGATTATTACAAGAAAGGCAATATAAAACTTAGCAAAAATTAAAGGAACCATAAAATAGAATCATGTTCATTAGACTTAGAAAAATAATAACTTCTGTGGCATGTTTACTATGTGCTTGACTCTTGGCAAGGTGTTTACTTTGCATTGCACCATTTAACAAAGATATTTAATAAATAAACAAATGATGCATTTAATAAACATTCATTTGTAAATTTAATGACTATGAATATAGAGTCTGAACTTTAAGCAAAAATACGTACTTTAAAAATGTTAATTTGCTATTTCAATGAATTTACACAAGATTATATTCATATGTAATGGTGAGAAAGTCCATCCCAGAATAATCATGTTTTTGACTCACGAGGCAAACATACACGTATGACTAAGGAACTGATGAAATTTGCTCCACTCATTCATCTTTATAACATCAATTTGAGGTCTTTTTGCTCCTTTACATGTGCTGACAGATACCGAGACCAAACTTCAAAGCAACCGTTCTAAGTGGGCTAACATCCCTCTCCCTCGCCCGATGTCTCTCAATGCTTGTGGAGTCAATGAGTAACAGGTCTTAAGGGATGATCTGCTTTGGTCATGCATAAAATGATGAGGGGAGTAACTTACTGAAGCAGGAATAGCTGCTGTTTTTCTACACAATTCAGACTGTCATGAGCTGAACTGCCTGAGGACAAATACAATTATTTCAGTAAAATTTAAAATTTTGGACTTAGATATGCCAGACGATGAATGTGGCTATTTACCCCAAATTGAGGAGTGCTGGGAAAGAGCTTTTCCCCATTTCCCAACTCTTCAACAATTGCCTGATCTGCTTTGCCATAGTCCCTGAGAAACAGTAATTAGCTATTTTTTTGTGTGTGTGGTTAAGTTTCAGGGGTTAATGGACAATATGGAAAAACCAGTTTGTTGAAAAGAGCACAAGATTTGGAGTCAACTGTTTTGACTTGAACAGGCTTCTTACTTCTGACATTCCTATTGTAAAATAGGAAAAAGGATATCTTCCTTAAGAAGTTTTTCTGTGAGAATTAAATGTAATTATCTAAGTATTCCTATACTGGGGAATGCTACATATAGCCACACTAGCTCACTTGATTTTTCTCAGAGTGGATGGTTCAGAGGCTTTGGGAGATGTGGGTACCAGTTCCCTGGTAAGGGCTGAGGTAATATTATGAGCAGCTCTACATAGTTGAAAAAGGCAAGCAAGATATATTTGATGACTTCACTGTTTTTCAGAAGGCTGGCCATCAATCGGGATTGAAAGTTTGATAAGCATAGGGTAAGATGAAGCTGTCTATATTAAATGATCTGGTAACTTCCGTCTGTCCTTCAGATATCAGAATGGCATTTTTCCCAGACAAGTTATTCATCCTGTTCTGAAAAACTTTGGAGAAAGAGCTTTCTGCCTTAGCGAAGCATCCTAAGGCTTGCCAGTCACAACAGCACAGGAAGCTTTCCAACTATCTCACTGCATTCCTGCTGCAGTTGGCCTGATTGTGTCCTTATTGGAGATGGAAAAATACAGCTGGGATTTGCTTAAAAGAAATTCATTATATACATAGAAAAAAAAATCCGATGCTGCTGATGGTTGACATTGTAAAAAGTTTCTTAATGTTACATAGAAAATTTATGGCTAAATGAAAGACTTGCTTCTAATCTACTTATAAAATAATAAGATTCAAAAATCAAATGAAGAATATAAATAATTAAGTAAATATGAAAGTATTAATGTGATCATTGATGTATGAAAGAGCATTTTCTTTTGGGTTTCTAACACTTGGCACTTTTAAACACTTTTAATTAGACTTAGTTATTGAAGAATTTAGATAGGGACAGACCACAAAGAGAATGAAGGATAGGAGGAAAGGAAGATATTAGAATGTCTTGTAAAACTGACTTTGCTTAAAAACTGAAAAAAATAGAAAAATCTAGATGTATGAATTGAAATGAAATATATGGAGACATTGACCCTGGAGAGACGAAAAAAAACATGTTTCTAAAGAAAGCATAAGAAAGTCTTTTCTTTATTGCTTTATAAAGTAATAAGTATCATATATATTAACAATAGCCTGCCAACATTTTCAAAGAAATAAACATTACATTCAATGTATATTAAAATTTCTCTTAATAATTTCTAAAACGATAGCAATAATATTTTTTACAGTCTTTTACTTATTATTCAAGCAGGTTAAAGTCTGTTTGAGTGCATTAAGCATTCAAGCAAGAAATGAACTGCTTACTTTGGAAGAAAATAAACATTTGGGAAACCAGACTATTATCAAGTAAATGAGCACTTTGGTGCACTGAATGGTACCCTGAGGGATGCTTCTGAAATGATAAAGTAATCATAGTTAATATTTGTTGATTGCTTATAATATGCCACTGTTACGTGCTTTAAGTGTACTAGCTTATTTATTTTCACAACTCAATAATGGAAGTCATAGTTTTATTCCTATTTTACATAGGTAGAAACTGGAGTCAGAGAGAATATGGAAGTTACCCAAAGTCAAAGAGCCAAGAAGGGGCAGATCTAGGAGTGGAAACCAGGATCCCAAGAGTGTTTCCTCTTAGCCACTGAGCACAAGCATCTCTCATAGTGAGGCCAGAGCACAAGTCCATGATACATGAAAAACAAATAAGCAGAGAAGTTCAATGTCATGTCCTGCTGTGCAAAGTAAGAGGCTGTGCTAGTACATTCTAGTTTTTCTTTCATTTGCCAAAGGAGATCATGAAGATGCAGTGGTTTGCACTGAAAAGAGCTGATCCTCCTAAATCCCAAATGGTCTTGTTTGTTTCAAAATAAAAAATTAATGTAGTGAAAAAAAAAATGACAGTGCAGTGGGAACTAAGTTCTATTTGCTCTGACTGTTGATCATCTTCTGAGTGAGGAAGTCAGTTTATATTGAAGTCTTCTTGACAGACAGGAAATGGCATTGCACTTTTCAGTTGATAACCTGATGAGATAATCCAGTTCAATCCTTTTATTTTAAAGAAGAAAAATTCCAGACTAAAGCATCAACATCAAGCAATATGAAAGGATGATTAAAACACAGACCCTCTGAATCTTTGTGTTTGGTATATTCAGAGAGCTCATATAAATAGAGCTACTGGAGGCAGAATGGATCCACTCAACAGCTTCCATTTCTGCTTGCTTTGTACTCTGAATACTTTAGTAACTTCAAGAAGAAAAAGCTTTGGGATAAAATTTTATTCCTCTCAAGAGGTATCAGAAAGTCATGAAACCTAGGGAAGGATTATCCCTTTCCGGCAGGCAAGGGATAATCTTTGCTATTGTGAATATGGTGGCCCGACATGACTAGTGACTCCCTGGGGCAATTTGATATCTCTTAAATAAAGAATCTTTGGAATACCTTGCTCAGGATGGGTTGCCATGGAAACAGTGGAGTCAGCGGTTACAGTCGGTTAGTAAAAGATTTCATCTATTTGTGTACCTTCCAAAACATGGTTGGTGCAGATCCTCAAAACAGCAACTCTGCCGGTAAAGCATTTGACATTGACCACTGACTGTTTCAAGAGGTCACCTTTTAAATGTTCCTCTGCAATCAACGATGCTAAAGCAATTTGGAAAAATAATGCTGCAAAGATTGCCAAGCTGACACAGTTTCACCATGGAGATTGAACTAATAATGCTTTGTTAAAAAGCCAGCAAAGCATCTCTCACTCCACCAATTCCCCTGCCTCTACCTTCCACCCTAGAAAATTTAGTTACAGTATTTCTCAGTTTCTATGTCACTGGAGAAAGTATATAAAAGAGGGAGGAAGAGAAGGAAGGAAGAAAGGAGAGACAGAAAGGAGGGATGAGTGCAGAATGACTTGCAAAATCTAATCGTGCAATACCAAGTTCAAGCAAAA
This sequence comes from Spermophilus citellus, assembly GCF_964194105.1. Classification (NCBI taxonomy): domain Eukaryota; kingdom Metazoa; phylum Chordata; class Mammalia; order Rodentia; family Sciuridae; genus Spermophilus; species Spermophilus citellus. The sequence continues at coordinate 109,796,565 of NC_138192.1, read as the reverse complement.
AAGGAAATAGTGTGAACTCTTATGCACTGTTGATGGTAATCATTTTGAAAAAAAAATAGAATTCCTAATGGATTTGGAAGGGTACATAATCTATGACCCAGTATTCTCACTCCTCAGAGCAGAGTCTCAAGGCATCATTGCACATGCACATCAGAGCATGTGTACCAGAGCATTCGGGGCAGCCCTGGGAATAATGGCTAAACTACTGGAGACTTTACTGAATATTCTACATGTATCTGTATGAATGATGCTCATAAACTAATGTTAAGAGAAAAAGTGAGTCATAAAAGAATAAATGTAATAAGAATGTAAAATATTAAAAATCAAGCAGTCCATGGCTTAAAAGAAGCACACACAAAAGATATAAAGAACAAAAAGGGATTCATAACATAAAATTCAACATTGTTTATTTATGTTTGGGAAAAGGTAAGAAACATTTTGGAGAGAATAACATGGGTACTGGTAATGATCGACTTGTTTGTATTAAAAAAAATTAATGCAATTTTAATGTATAAACACTCCCCAAATTACTACTAAAATAATACAAATCTAATAATAAAAACTGAAAATAGAAATTCATGTGTGACATTTCATCATTTTAGTTACTTTAATCTTTCTTTTTAATATATATATATTTTTAGTTATACATGAACACAATGCCTTACATGTACTAGGCAAGTACTCTACCACTGAGTCACAAGCCCAGCCCCCACTTTTGTCTTTCTTAACAAAGGACGATATAAATAAATGGGCAGTGTCATTATCAGATATGATATTAGCATTTGCATATAATTCTATAGTTTATTAAGAATATTCACAACACTTTAAGGTGGATTTAATTATTTCTGAATGGCATACAAATAATAGAAGCTCAAAGAGACTTATCCAGGGAAATAGAGCTAAAAAGTGAGTAAACTGAAACTCTGCTGTGGTGACTCAGTGGCCCGATTGCTCACATTCCTTTATAATCTTGTGCTCTATCATGTGCCTAGGCAGTCTGCGTATCATATTACCTCTGCCTGTTGTGCTCTATCAAATCAGAACTTCCTTCCAGTCTTTTTAGCTTGGTGGGTTCCAATTAATTTGAATCGATGGGTTCTGATTATTTATGCCACCATTTCTATGACTCTTGCTCATTGTGATCCTGTAAGGATTAAAAGCACTGAAGAAGAGGGCAATGGAGCTGATATTTTTCTTTTCTGATTCTGAGGACTCCAGCTTTAGTATTCTGGCCCTTAGCTATGTTATTTATTGAGTCAATAGAAGCTCAATTAAACTATTCATGTTACATCTTTTATCTTTTACTTCCTTACATCATAATTTTTTTTAATGTAAAATATTTGAGTTATAAGTTTCTAGTTCCCGGGGAAGTTGAGCTCCGAGTTGTATTTGACCCTTGAGGCAATAACAACAGGATCTTAAAGGAAAAATAAGAAATACAACACCTTAAAAATGGGAGTTTTCTTCTCTCCTCAGAATCATTTGCTAGGGAACTCTGCTGTCTTCATCCCAAAGAAAAGATGTTGGCTAACCTTAGACAAATTTCCTTCCAGCATAGCACTCTCTGACTCAGTGGCTATGACTCAGCATGCTTGACAGCCAGATCTAGCCTTGAAACATCAGATACAATTTCCTGGAAGCTGTTGTCAAGTCTATTTACAAAGCCAAAGCAGAAAAGGTTTCATCAAGAACTCAATTGTGCACCTGCCTTGAGTATCTGTGAAAGTTCCTTTCTCTGTAGCAAAGCTATAGAATCTACAGGGAAGATGCTGAGGTGTGAAGTGTTTACCAGAGGCCATAAACTGAAGGACAGTATAGTGAATTTTATTTCCTTTCTCACTCCTCACTCTTATACTCCCAGCACTTGTGCACATAGCAAAAATAAAAAAAATGCACAGGTGCGTAGTCACACACACACACACACACACACACACACACACACACACGATTACCATTTCAACAGAGACCTGGCTAGGTGTCAGATTAAAGCTCTTTGGGGGAAGAGATTACAAGAACTAGAAGAACTGGTTTTGCTTTTCACTGCTGAGGTGGAGCAAAAGAGTATGAGAGTGAGAGTGAGAGAGATTTGGAGAGGTGTGAGAGGAATGTTGTGCCCCTTCAGTCCACTGGCCTAGTTATGGCAGCTGGTACTTGATTCATTTGCCTACGCAAGTGGGAATCCCTGGAGGCCTACACGAGTTTATTGTTTTGTTTCGTTTTAAATATGTTTTTTAGTTGTAGTTGGACACACAATACCTTTATTTTATTTATTTATTTTTAGGTGGTGCTGAGGATCGAACCCAGGGCCTCGCATGTGCTAGGCGAGTGTTCTACCGCTGAGCCACAACCCCAGACCCCTGCATGAGTTTTTTGGGTGAGTCTTTTACTAGGGAACTTTTGAACACTTTCTGAATGGCATTTGTGGAGCCATAGAACTGGGGGCTTGGGAGAGGATGGCTAGAATGGGATTTCCAAATAAGAGAGGACCTAGTCCACTCCCCATGTCCCTGTTGGGGGTGGCAGTCATTTCTGAATTTCTCATGTGGGTCAAAGACAGGTCAGAGAAGTTCATTTGAATCTTGAGCCAGATCTTCAGTTCTCCTCAACGTCAGGATACCCCTTCGGTAGTTGGGAAGGTGGATGGGGCTAATCAGCACCCAAAGGTCATCAAGTGGTCCATAGTTGGTACCTTAGCATTCCACAGGTCTTCAGCTATAGCAGTCAACAGCTGGTCACCCTGGACATCTGGCTGAGAAACAGGTGAGGCTGAGAGAATGTGAATGCCCCTACCCCCTCAGTTTACCTCCAATATCCCCCAACTTCTATCTCTGTCACTTCATTATGTCAGACTCTGGCGTTCCCCCCACCACCACCACCGGCCCCCCAGAAGTAAGGTATTTTTGACTCCTGTAAAACTAAAATTGAGACCAGGAGGAAGGGGACGAGTAAATAAAAAAGAAATAGAAAGATTGGAAAGAATTACTAAATAGAAAGGTTGGAAAGAAGTAATAACTCTTGGGGCCAGGCTGAATTATATACTTTCAACAAGATATGTTTTTAGTAATCAGGCAGGAAAGGAAGTTCCTAAATTGATTTGTATTAGAACTCAGTTTGGGGCACCCATCTGACTATGATTGGTTGGACAACTCTATCAGTTACATGTGTTTCTTATCACAGTGATATATTGCCTGTCATTGTTTAGTAACACAAACATTGAGTAAATACATTCACTTAATTTCCTGCCAAAATTTTGTTTTTGTTTAGTTACAGTTTCTCCAAACTTAAAATGAAAAGGGGTAATCTTTCATTTGGTCCTGAATTGTAAGTAGTATAGTCAGGGTAACTACGTGTTGTGCCGTAGTAACAAACTCTGAAATCTCAGTGGCTTGCTTAATGCAACAAAAGATTGCCTCACTCAGACAGTCTGATGAGGTTGGAGCAGGCCTTTCATCCTGTAGCAACACATTCTAGAACTTTGCTACTCAGCAGAGTAGCTGCTAACCATATGCAGCAGCTATTGAAAACTTGAACAGTTTCTTGTCTGAATTCAAAATATGCTGTCTGTATCAAATACACACTGGATTTAGCAGACTTAGTAATGCAAAAATAAATGTAAAACATTTCAATAATTACTTTTATATTGATTATATGTTGAAAGGATATTTTGCATCTCCTGGATTGAATAAATTATATTATTAAATTAATTTTATCTATTTTAATGAGGCTACAAGATAATGTATAATTACAGATGTGACTTGTGCCATATTTCTACTTCAATGACAGCACTAATCTAGGAGCATGTAGCCTGTAAGAGGCGAGTGATACACCAGCTCTCAACTGCCTAGGCCCATAAACACATCAGTTCTATTTCATTGCCTTAGAGTGGTCAAGTGGCTCACACCTAACTTCAAGGGAGTCTGGGAAATGGATCTTTTGAGTTCCTGTTCTCTGCTTCACAGTCTCTTACTCTCTTGCATGAATTCTTACTCGTTCTCACGTGCCTTCCCCTCCACTCCTATACTTCATTCCCTAGTCTTTCCCCTAGTTATCTTCATATGTCTATGAACTGCCCTTTGCCTTACTTCCATTTCTTTGTTTTTTATTACTAAGTGTGTAACTTTGTTATTTTAAAAATGTACAATAACAAACTAAATCTTCAGATGAAGTATTAGAGAACCAATGAAGTGAAATGATCAAAAAGCTGTTATTTGATATTCTTTGGGGGGAATATATCACTAAGTTCAGTTGTAAGCAAAAATCAGTAATATAAGAAGAGATATTTTTGGTTTCTACCCTCTACCTCCCATTCTCTACATTTTTTTTTTTTTTTTAGGTACCGGGGATTGAACTCAGGGGCAGTTGACCATTAAACCACATCCTGAGCCCTATTTTGTATTTTATTTAGAGACAGGGTCTCACTGAATTCCTGAGGCTGGCTTTGAACTCGAGATCCTCCTGCCTCAGCCTCCTGGGTCTCTGGGATTACAGGCATAAGGATCCTTCCCCCTTTCCTCTTTCAATCCATTAAAAAAGGAAAAGAGCTTCTTCTCTCACATAAACAATAGAAAAAAAATGTATATTTTCCATCATTGTGATCCAACTTAATCAGAATCTCCTATTCTGCACTTTCTCCCATTGCTTTAAGTCTTTGCCTTTTGAAGAGCCAAATGAACATGGCCTAATCCTTCTTCTGTGACCTGCAGCTGCTCAAAATCCTCTCCACTCCTGAAAATTCCTGGTGCAGACTTGACTTTGTGATTCTTTGGGTTTAATTTTCCACTGAGATACCTCAAATCCTAAGTTTCAAAATTGCCAATTTAGAAGCTTTAGATCCGGAGGAGTCACAATGTGATGATCACATGAACCTCTATCTTGGTAGCTCCACATGGAAACTAAGATACAAGGGACTTCCTATTTCCCAGAAATCATGCTGTCAATACCTGTGACTGCCCCTCTGAGCCCAGGCTTCTGGAAAGAACTTCAATCCATCCTTCTCTTCTGCTAGAGCATCATGTAGAGAGAGCTATCACAGGAAATAACATTTACTACATCTTTGGATATCTTAGACTCTATCAGGTACAATATCATCTATGGCTTAAGAAGTAAAGTACATGCTGAACTGGGATAGTTAGCTTTTTGAATTTAACCAATTTGACATCATGGCCAACTGTTCAAAACAACCAACTTTAAGATTTCTCATATGGTTATTAGATTTCACATGAGATGAAAATAATAAAAATTGCTGAAGAATTAAAGGGACTTTAGAACTAAATGGGGCAGGCAATAGTCCTGAATAATATCATTCTACCATCTGTATGTTCTAGGAACCCCAGAGTTAGTATGAGAGGTTAGCAACGGTTTTTATAATAAGCTTTATTTTGACACACTCTACTTCCTCCTTTTAAAAACTTAAAGTTGTAAATCCTGTATGTCTCACTTAAGAAGAAGTACTCATTTTTTTTTTTAAATATAAGAAACCTGAAATGGAGAAATGACTCAGAAAAGGAAGCAAGGAAAGCCCTGGGTACCACATAGAAATCAGATTACAGGTTGACTTGGCCTATTAAAAATATTAGGAACCACAAGACCTGCTGTAGCATAGCTCCTAGGGTTCCTCTGTAACATTCTGCCTTAATGTTCTACCGTATAAGCCCCCATTACAGAGCTACAGGCCTTATTGGCTCATTACTGGAGTCAGTCGGGTGTGGAATGGGTTAGGAGTTTCTATCATATCTCATTAGGTTGCTGTTCTGCTCCATTATCTGATAGCTTAGCTCACTGTGCTGTGTATAATACAGCTCTGCAGTACAGGAAGAGACAGCTTAATCCCAGACATCTTTTAAAAATCATCAAGAGAATATTCTAGAAATTACAACACATACACAAACAAACAAGTCTCAAGTGTTCCATACTTCTCTTCCGTGCTAAGACGCAGTTACAGTTTCCAAGTTAAAGTGCTGAGAGAATGGTAACGGAACTCACAGTCACAGTATTTTGAAGTCCATTTGTCAGCGACCAATGTGCAGATTCATTTCACCTGTAACTCAGGAGGAGACCCTTTGTTCTTGCTTGGTGTTGGCAGTGACCTGTCACCAGACCTCTGTGTAGCTGAGTTATTGAGACAGCGTACCTTGAGGCATCCAGGGCCTTCATATCCCTGATTCATCTTTTTTAGGCCGTTTTCCTGGCATCAGGTTTACTATTCTTTCATGGTAATTATAGCCCTGACTCTCTCTGTGCCTTTCAATGCAGAGTCTTAAACTGAATTGGAAGTCCTGGGAACTGTGAAAATCCAGGGAAATGCTGCCCACAATCTCATTTTGGATGTGGGGAAATAGAACACAATTTGAAATTAAATTTTTTTAACATTAAAATCAATCTGACTTGGGGAAAAATAGAAGCTTGTTTTATACATACTGGATATTACGGTAACTAAAGGTTTAAATTCATTTTAGTATGCCTATGCTTGTAAATAATATTTCTTTCATGACTCTTCCCTGTGGGTAGTTACGTCTTTGAGGGAAAGGACTTAGTCTCTCTTGACTGCCAAGCCATCTCTAGACTTATTGGGTTAATATATAATAGGATCTTCATAAATTAAGAATGGACAAGCCCCATGTTCTTCCTAACCATAGTGATTTGGTGAGGTGAATATTTTAGTTTATTTTCTCATCTTTCTGCTCTGTTTTCTAAGTGCTATTTGAGTCCACTACTACTTTTGCTTCTCCACACCTGGGGCTTGGGTGTGTCTGGGTACATTCTTGGGCTCTGGGGTGGGGTCCATAAGGAAGTAGCACACTCATCTTTCATAGAACCTCTTTAGACACTTAAATAATTATGACATCAGAGGAAGCCATGGGGTGTACATGAAAGATCACTAGACTGGAAGCCAAAGGTGCCTTACTTTGGCATCTGAAGTATCTTAGGATGTTAACTTCTCTGAACTTCAGTTTCTTTGTTGAAAAAAAAAACAACAACACAGTGAGATAAAAATACCTATCTTACTCGTGTGTTTTTGAAACTGGAATGTGAAAACAACCATGACTATGCCTGGCATATAGCACAAATTCAATTCACGTTGAAACTGATCTTCAGACAAACAACTGGCTGTCAGCTACAGTTCAGATGCATAGGATAACAAGGGTTCTCCAGACTTCATCTCGGGTGGAGAGCTTTGGAGTCTTCCAATTGGGCCGCCTCTTCAGTAGCTCACTCACACACAATTCAAGTGCACTTTGATAGCATTGCTGAGTGGGACTATTGTAGCTGCTTCTCTCATTGAAAGCACTCACAACATCCTGAAGAAGTTGTGCGAGAAAGCACAAAAAGTGAAATAAATCATGTGAAAAATGTGGGTGCCTAGGAACTCTGCAATCTTAGGCTGGAAAAGATCTTGGGATTCCTAGACTTTCAGCTAAAATTACTTTACTGCTAGAAATCTTACAATAATCACCTCACATGATTTCCTAAGTCATATTACAAGAAATTTGTCAGGGAGAATAGAGGACCTGTTCTCTGCATGCTTCCCCAGGGGTGACCAAAAAGTGAGACACAAGCAGAAGCCAAAGGATATGGGTATTATGTTAGGAATCATAAAAAAGTAGCCATGCTGTTAAACAAACAAACAAACAAACAACAACAACAACAACAACAAACACCTTTTTAAGTATCTTTGGGCTGTGGTATCATATATTACACAAAGTAAAGTATCAGATAAGAAAAACTGTGGAATTCTTTAATCTGACCACATTCCTCCATCCCTAGGAATTAGTATTTACATTTTTAAATACTTCGGTATCTAAAGAATAATAAAAAGACAGTGTCATGTAGTCTCATATGATGATTTTAAGTAAATTACTCTTATTTAAAATTATGTATAGTAATATTCTCAAAAAAATTGTTCCTTCCACTAGGATTCAAGTAGCATTAAAAAGATCTTCTTGTCCATGAACTATTCTGCTAGACCCTTGCATTTTCTGGTGATTTCCAGTGATGAGATGTACCCTCCACCATCATTTTCAATATACCCGGGTTGCTTTAGCTCTGCTAATGCAATGCCTTCATGTTAAGCCCTTGTTGGTTGCTTTATTTTTCTTTATTGTTCTTCCTACTATTTGTCATTTGGCCTTCATTAAGTAGGTTGAAAACCTGTCCACCACCTTCTTCTGCTGCATCTGGCTTCATGGCTATTTTTTGAATAATAGTAATTAGCATCTGTGCAGCATGATTTTTATTCACAGTTTTGAGGCATTAATTAGTGTTATAACATCCTGAAGAGGTAAGTAATTATAATTCTCTCACTTTCTACAGAGGAAGGAACTGAGACACAGCTGGGTTAAGTCTCATGTCTTAACTCGTGTACAAGAAGGCAGAGAGTGGACAGGAGGACCTGGGGGGCACACTGGTGGTCTCTGCCAGCCACCAGCAAGATGCCTACCCATGTGTTTGCAGCACTCATTGCCTACTGATGTGTTTGCAGCACCCACCACAGGGCCTCCTGCAAGGAGGAAACCCTTATTTTGGTTCTTTCCTTGGTGACTAAGAGTAGAATCCAGTTAAGGGGGGAAATGTTCTGAGAAGTCAGACAGATTGGAAAATGAGCATGGATTTTTCCCATGGAAACTCTAGAAGAAAAAAGAAGTCTCCCTGAGAAAACATCTAAAATGACTTGAAGACACAAAGGATGCTAGTCAGCCATGCATCTTCCTCTTACCATTATTGGTAAACATTACTTCATGACTTTATCCTTAAACCCTCATATAAGCTAAGATAGGAAAAAATAATGACAACTAAACATTTCTACATCATGTTTCAAACTGAAATGGGTTACTACACATTTAGTGTTAAAAATTGTATGTTTAAATATTTTTCAGCTTTTAATTTGTGATTTAATAGCTTTCCATATGATTCATGAGATTTGGGCACTAAACCATTAATAACAACAGGTAGTTAGGCATGGTGGTGCATGTCTATAATCCCAGTGAGTTGTGAGGCTGAGGTAGGAAGACGGAAAGTTGAGGCCCGCCTTGTGCAACTTAGTGAGACCCTGTCTCAAAATGAAAAATAAAAAGGGCTTTGGATGTGGCTCAGTGGTTAAATGCCCCTGGGTTCAATCCTCAGTACCAAAATAAAACAAAACAAAACAACAATAATATAAAACCCCAATGGTATCTCTTTAACCGGGCTTTATGTTGAAGTTAATGTTTATTGACATAGGTGTTGTTTTAGTCAGTTTTTTGTGCTGTGACTAAAAGACTTAACAAGAACAAATTGAGAGGATGAAAGGTTTATTTGGGGGCTCGTGATTTCAGAGGTCTCAGTCAATAGACAGCCGGCTTTATTCCTCGGGACACAAGTGCTGTAGAACATCATGATGGAAACGTGTGGCAGAGGAAAGCAAGTGGGAACATGGCACCAGGAGGCAGAGAGAAGAGAGACTCCACTTGCCAGGGACAAGATACATACCCCAAAGGCATGCTCCTGATGATGCACCTCCTCCAGCCACACCCTGCCCACCTTCAGCCACCACTCAGTTAATCCTGTCAGAGGATTAATTCACTGATTGGCTTAAGGCTCTCATGACCTGATCATTCTACTTCTAAATTTTCTTGCATTGTTTCAATCATGACTTAATAGATACCTAATATCTAAACCATAAGAGGGGTTGCCATTATGTGTGCATTGCTTGTATACAATTGTGAGTTGTGTTTTGGTCAACCACAGATACCTGTGTGAAGGTGGTCCTGTATCTTACTCCCCCTTAGACATAATAGCCATCTTAGTTTGTGTGCTCTATAACGTCCACGAAAAGATGAAATCACCCAACATCACATCTTAGAATGCATCTCTGTCATTACTCCACTGTTCACTGATCAGAGACAATTTCTGAAAACCATTCCTTTTTGTGGTTGTAGGTTCATGAATTGGGAATTTATTTCAAACATTTTACTTTAGAAGACAAAATGTAAATTATATTTTAATCTTCTTGGAAAGCAGATTGTTTGTTTTGAACAAAAATGAAAAGAGTTTTTTAGAAATGTGTGAAGTAATTTACTGGCTTCTCTAGTTGCTATTCCAGAGCCATGAAGTTAGGAGCAGTTGAACGCCCTCCCCGAAACACTCGACCTCCACTTTTCTCTCTGCAGTGAGGACTCTCATGCTGCGGCGAAGTAGCTTTCCCTGTAGATACACTGGGCAACCCGTCTTAATCTGGGTTTCATTTGGGAGAGAAGAAAATAGATTCTGTAAATTTTGTTTGACTCTAGAATCCAGGTTAAGAGGCAGGCAATACTGTCACTTTAGATGAGAATATCTTCAGATAAAATACCGAATCGTGCAATTTCAACATTTCTACTTAGTCCATTTGGCCATGAATGGGATCATGTCATTCACTCCTCTGTGTAAACTCCTTCAGTGCTTCCTGGGACCCTAAAATAGCTTAAAATTTTATAGCATGGATAACAAGCTTTTCACCAAGTGATGAATATCTTCTACAATTTTCTACTGAGACCCTTGGGTTCAATTAGGTCTACTGCAATAGTATGACTTAGCTAAGTAATGCATTTCACATGTAAACACCTCAGGTGGTATGTCACAATGCTCCCATAGGAGCATCCCCCTCTCCACTGAGTGAAATCCTGTTCTTCAAAATGCTCCATCACAGTTGTTGAAAGAACACATTCCCTCCCACTTCCCATAAACAGCAGTTAGTTGTTTCTGTGCTTCCAATATATCTCTCTCCAACCACAACACATTCTACTGAAATTACATTAAGGGCAGAAACTATTTCTTCTTCATCTGAGAGGCATATAATTGGTGAACAATAATTATTTTTTGCACAAACATTTCATCTTTCCTGTGTAGTCCTCCTTCTGTGAACAATAGTGTTAAAATAAGTTTCCTTAATAACCTGTGTCACTAGATACTTTAACTGAGTCTCAGCTGTCTCATTTTCAAAAAGCTGTGAAAATTGTAATTATTCACTTTGCATGGGTATTTTATAGATTAATTAGTACATTCATAGTGTTCTGAAAATGTAGGGCATGTTGTTCAGGTGTTAAGTTCTATTGTCTAAGTTCAGCAGTGAAGCTTTCCAAATGTCAGGAGAGATGTTTGAGAACCTGCTGCCATAGAACTCTATAAAGAGATGCAAGCTAGGTGTGAAATTTCCTTTTAAGGTAATTTGTTTCAGAACTCCACATTGTTGGCTGGAAACTATAATTCCTATAGGAATAAGATTAGAGGGGGAGTGGCATGTTCAGTATTCTGCAGACATATGTGAATGTATTTATAGGCACAAGAGTGTTATACATTTATATGTGGATTTGTCATGTGTGCATGAGTGTATAGAGTGTATATGTACAAAATCATGTGGATATATATCCAAATATTTTACACACATGTACACATACACAGACACTAAATATATGTATATACTTATATAAACATATGTATACATATATATAAAAGAGAGAAAAAGAAGAGAGAAGTTAATTATTTCTGGTAATGCTTTTGAGGTGAAGGAAGGGTTTGAGACACATTTCCATTTTATGAGCACTGACATTTTGTGCCTTGTCCTTTGAAGCCATGATATATATCTTCATGGCTACACCATATCAATTTTTTTTGAGGTGATGGGGATTGAACCCAGGGCCTTATACATGTGAGGCAAGCACTCTACCAACTAAGCTATATCCCCAGCCCCCTGTACCAATCAATTCTTCATTGGTTCTTGATGAATTCAATATTTACCAACTATGAAACATTGGTAATACAGACAATAGATATGTACATATCTATGTATATTTTATGTATTTACATTTCTGTAAGTATTTATAACTTGTAAAATTTTCTCAAATATATTCAAGATGAAGCCTTGCTTTCTGACATAATTGGTTAGTCAAAACAATTATAATGAGAAGCTTTTTATTTAGAAAGCATAAGAGTGATACATACTGAATGTATTTTTACTTAAATAGCTTATAAGACAAGCACTAACTATTTAATATTTAGATATTGTTCCAAGGTCTTTTTTTCTGGATTCCCTGCTTTGAATTTTATCCTCTTGCTAATGTACATCTAAAATTCACTGTACTTACTTTCTAGTTTCATTTTACTTAAAGTAGAGCAAGAATTTAAAAATAGTTATGAAGTCAGTAGGGTACCCATTTATTTTATGTATTTTATTTTTTCTCAACTTTTTAGTTTCTTTGATATATTCAATTCAAGTAAAGTTTTTAATAGATTGATATTTATGGAGTCTTTCCAAAGCACTCAATGAGTTTTCATAAAAACAACCCTATTTTTACATACATATTTCCATCAAATAATATAATGATTAATTCAAAATGTTCAATACTGAGATCCAGCCACACAGAGTACTGATCAGTCGGTACCTGGTAAACATGCACAGGCCTCCTAGGGGGAAGCCTACCATTTATAGGCATTGAGTGTTATGTTCTGCAGAAAGACAGGAAGATTCCTGTAAGCTCTGCAGAGTTTCTTTGATAAGAAAGAAATGAAAGTGAAAATGAACTATTAGATGAGACTAACATCTTTTTGTCATCAAAATAAATAATTGGTTGTTGGGGGCTGCCCTGGATACCTTTCAGTCCTGAGTAAAGAGGTACTGGACTGGTATTGCACCCTGCAATGCAAGTGGACTTTACCTCCGCTCAGATAAGAAAGGTGCAGCTCTGGGAGTGAGTGTCACACGATGGGGTTGAATTACACCCATCTGTTTGTTGTAATCCTACCCTTTGCCCTTTCTTGGATAGAATGTTCCAATGGATTAGCTCCCCCCCCCATTAATAAAACCCAGGTTCAAGGCGTTCTCCCTCTCTTTCTTGCCTGCCTTGCCTCCTTTGTGGGAACTGAGTCAGAGGGGCTGTCAGAGAACCCAAAGTAAAAGTATTTCTCTGTGTGTCATTATTTCATGCCAGCCCAGCCACCTGGAGTGACCCTGACTTGTTTAGTCATGTGTCCTGACAGTTGGTCAACATCTTTTACACAGGAGCAAGTGGGTATGTTGCAATTCAAGTCCTTACTTCCTGAGTTCTTGTCCAGAGTTTTTAATTCATTGATTGTGTTTTCTTAAACTACTTACTACTGCCAAACAATGTGCATTACTTATGGCTCCATAACAATAAACTTCTTCTCATTTGCTATTCAAATTAATTCAAAATTCATGTCATTCTCACAGCTCTTGGGACCCAAGCCACAGATAACTCCAAGACTCTCCTCTTTTCTGTGATTCATAGCTTCATGAGTCTAACAAGCTATGCAGTGGGGTGGATAAGTATGGGATGAACGGAACTGAATACATAGACCCTAAATGTAGGGCTGCTAATTCGTGTGTGTATGAAGATGGGCAAGAGAGGTCCAAACTGATGGGCACCTGAAAGAGCATAGGACATTCTGACCCTTTGTCATTTTTCTGAGCAGGGAAAGCCACCTGCAGCCATTTCACTTTCTTTCATCCTCCAGTTTGACAAACAATACTCTTACAACATTGAGAAAATCCAGAAGTCCTTCCATAGCAACATAGTTTGCTCAATGATGGCTTTTTGGTCCTGTATATTATTTTATCACCAGCCATATCATTTAGAAATAAATTTGATTAAAAGAGTGATGTGTAAATATTCATCATCTTTGTGACTTAGAAAGGAATAAAGGACTATAAAATAGTGGCGTGTCTTGCCCTGGTTTTCAAACAAAATGGATGGTTTTAGACGTGTTAGCCTGTTTATGGCTGTACTTGTTAGATGACTATGCCCCATGTCAAGAGGATCAATAATCTCCTCTGACAAATGCTTATAATGCTACACCGATTAACCTCTTTTCTTCTTGAAACATGTAGGCTGTTCTTTAGTGTTTTTTTTTTGTTTGTTTTTTTGGTTTTTATTTTTTGGTGCTAGGGCTTGAACCCAGAGGTGCTTTACCATTAAACCACATCTCCCTCCCTTTTAATTTTTTATTTAGAGATGGGGGTCTCACTATTTTGCTTAGAGCCTCACTAAGTTGCTGAAGCTTGCCTCAAACTTATGATCCTCCTGCCTCAGCTTTCCAAGCCACAGGGATCACAAGTGTGCACCACCACAACTGGCTGGTCTAAAGATTTTTGATTAGTTTGTAATTGCTTTGTCTTCACAATGAACCAAGACAGGTTCACTTAAAAGAAAAACCAGACGTAACACTGTGGTGGGTACAATGACTCCACAGAGTGGTAGAGGTGAAGCTAGACAAATTGCAAAAATGTGTGTTTTACATATGGATCATCGTTCTGATACAAGAGATGTCCCAACCATCCCAGTGCAAGAAACCTGTGCTAGCCAACATAAAGCCAAAGCTGGGCAGCTTGAGTCTGTGATGACATTGTCAACAGATCATCCAGCTGCAGTCACCAGGGGATGGTCTCATTCCTGGGCTGTGTGTCAAAGAGCTGAGCTGAGTTGCCTCAGTTGGCAGGTACTGAAGTGAGGATTCCTGAGGAGTCCCATCAGATAAGGAGAAATCTAACCACCTGGTTATTCCAGGTCTCTTTGAGAAGGAACAGAGAGTATTGCATCTCTGTAAAATGAAAACCACTGTTTAGGATTGACATGTAAAAATCACCTGAAGCTTTGAAATTTGGTCTAGTCAACAACAACAACAAATCCCCTTCACTATTAAAATGCTTGCAATGTATTTCCAAATACACGGCTGATCTCATCTTGATGAATGATGTTTTACATGATGCATTGAGGTTCTTCTTTCTCATAGACATTCAAGATCCAGAGGTTATGTGAAACTTTCTTAAATATTTAAAGGTGCGGACCACTGATGCAACATACAGTCTGCAAAAGAATGAAGATTGTGTTTGGGTTTTACTGTCTCTTCTTGCTGTCCTTTTTTTGCACTTTGGTCTTTGTACTCAACAAATCATTGGTTATGTGGAAAGAATACTGAGTTTAACGTTAGAAGAGCCAAATTTGGGTCTTGCCACCCAAATGGCAATTAGACTTATCCTCACAGAACATTGTGGCAAAAATTACAAATACTATGTATTCAGTTAAATATTATTAACTAATTAATTAATTAATCACTGAAATCATCCATAGAGTAGGTTGCTAATATCACCATTTTACAGATAGGGAAATTGAGGTACAGCATGGAAGAATAACTTGCCCAAGTTCACAGTGAGAGCTGGGATATGGATTCAGAGATTCTAGAGCACATGATTCTCAGCTCAATGCTGTTTGAGTTAAATAAAAGAAAACTTATATTAAAATTCTTGCTGGAGATGTAGCTCAGTGGTAGAGTGCATGATTAATCTACACAAGGACATAGGTTCAGTTCCCATCACCACACACGCACATCCTAGGACAAAAATGAATAAGAAGGTAAAATAAAATAGAGAACATGCTGTGAACATGTGGCAGAGCCTGAAAAGCCTATCTCATGTCCACTCAAACTTTCTTCCTTAATAATTTTCATTCCTCAGCCTCCAGGATGTAAGCCATCTGCTAGGGCTGGAATACTGGGTCCTCAGTAACTGGGTCCTCCACCTCTACCATGGTGGCCTTATCTCAACTTTTTTTTTCAATGCAGAGAAATGAATTACTACCTTATTAAAGTTAGTCTTTATTTATTTAGTCTTTATTTATTTTTTGATAATGAGGGTTGAACTCAGGGGCACTCAACCACTGAGCCACATCCCCAGCTTTTTTTTTTTTTTTTTGTATTTTATTATAGAGACAGGGTCTCACTGAGTTGCTTAGTGCCTCACTTTTGCTGAGGCTGGCTTTGAACTCTCAATTTTCCTTCCTCAGCCTCCCGAGCTACTGGGATTACAGACATGTGCCACAATGCTCTGCTTAATTATTAATAGTCTGTTACTAGCAAATGACATTAGTCATTAGGAATTCGATTATTTAAAAAATTTAGATCAAAAAACCACAAATTTTCCAGTGTATTCTTAATGCTAAACACTGTGAGGAAGGTACAGACAGAGCTTGTAAGAAATAATTTAATATGATCTTTCCATTCAAATGCTTATGCTTTCCTGGTGGAGATGAAATAAATACATTAATCACCATTGGGTTGCTTAATATTGCTTTGTAGATTCAGTAGCATCTCAAAATTTAGAGATGAGAATGACTCAGGATGGCTCCAATAGTTAGAGCAGACTTCCTACAGATGGTGGACTTAGACCTAGTTTTGGGGAATGAGAAATGTTTGAGCAAGCAAGATGAGAAGAGAGGTGGACCATTGTAGAAAAGGTCAGAGATAGTACAGATATAGGGATATTTTTATGGGGTATGAAGAAAGTGGTGAGATTAGAACAGAGTGATAAACAATGTATATACATAAAATCTTAGCACTGTGCCTGGAAAACTTCTTTTTCACATTTGGCTTAGAATATTGTAATAGCCATTCAATTTGTATTCTTGAGTGTCAACTTTACCATCTTCAAAGTTATTTTATATATTGCTTCCAGAATAAGGCTTTGTAAATTGCAAATCACTTCAAATTTGTCACATGATTAAAATTATTCATTATATTTCAGTTGCATACTGGAAATAGTCTGAGCTCATTGCCTTGATTTTTTGAGTGATCTCTGTTTATCTCTGCAAATCTTTCCTCTCTCTATTTCTTCTGCTATAAAAATGAACTATATCAAAATATGCAATGAATGTTTCAAAAATGTGTGTCTTAGAACATGCTATGACATCACTCTGGAATGTCATTGTCCTCATATCAACCAAGTAAACACCTTTGTCTTTCAATACCCAGTTCAAATAATGTCACTTTACTCCAACTCAGTAAAATTAACATACTCTTTGTGTGTGTCTCTGTGACTGTGTGCATGCCTTTAGCAGAAAATATATTAAATATAAAAATGTTTGAGACTACTTTTAAAAATTGATACAACAGGATATAAATAAAGCAATAGGAAACTATTCAAAAGATAAATAAGAAATTAGAATACAAATAATATACAGCCAAATGCAGGAATATGTTCTCTTATTTTAAATATGCATTACAATGGCTAAAGTTGGATGAAAATAACAAGAGAGGGAAAGATTTTTGAAAATATTCAAAAATATTCCTGGGATGTATTTTTATTTGTATTTAATTTTTTTTGCAGTTCGAAAATTCTACATATTTATTACTGAACCAGCCAAAACCAGTACTATAGCACCTTTATAGCTAAAAAAGATCTGATCCCAATTAAATATGCCCAACTGTCCAGACAATGGTGACATTTTCAGCTTGACATGATAAGATGATCATGACTTGAGACAGCATAAACATGTGAGTCATCTCATGAGTAATTCCTTATAGACTCAACCTGGTTCCCCTCCAGGAGTTGTACTTGATTTTGTTACCAGATTTCATTCGAATCCATTGGAGAATGGGACAATTTTGCTTTTGTTTCTTGGTCAGGAATCACTTGATCCTGAAAGTTTTGTGAGAAGACATAGTGAGAAATGGGATCAAGTGCACATACCACAATGGCAAAAAATAGACAAAGTCATAAGATACATTTTTAAAGAGTCCAATGCTCCAGAACTCTGTATAAACATTTCATTGTTTTGAAATCTCCCTGAGTTCTTCATAAATAAGATATGGAATGATACAACAATGAATGTTTTTCAATTGCATTCAGGATTGATATTCAGCCAGTATGCATTAGTATGGGCATTCTGGATATTAAAAGATTGTTTCCCCAAGGATGGGTATCAGCTGTTGCCCTGAGTGCATTCTCTCCATCCCTTTATGCTGTGGACCATATCAGAAATTTCTGCTCTTCTTCACCATCAGGGTTGGGAAAGCTTCAAGACCCGCTCCAACACTTTTTGGGATGTCCTTCCTGATTGGCCAGTGTCCATATCTTCCTGGTTGTTAAATGTTTCCTATTATTCCCAGGTTAACACGAAATACCTCTTGAGACTTGAATATTCCATTTCCTACTTGACATACCCACTTGGATTTCTCACAGCTATCTCAAATTTAATATGCCACAAGTGCAGCTGTTTTAAAAAGTTGAATAGGTAGTGAAATAATGTGTTCTTTCTAATAACTTCCACAGCCCAATCTGATGGTCTGTTATTAAAGTACAATTTGTTAAAAGCAAATTCAGGAGGACCAAAAGATTTATACTTTTGGATGAACAGAATCACTTTTTATTACTCTGGCAATGCTCCAAATAAAATTATCAGTCAAAATTTTAATAAGAATTAGCAACATGATGTGGTTTTAATTTGGTGAGATTTTTTTCCCGTGCTATCCACCAGATCTGTTGGTGTTGAAAATTTGCCAGGTTGCAGAGAAAGATTGAAATTTTCTGTGAAACTGGAGAAGCCAATCAGAATGTTTTTCTGGTCAGTAAGCCATGCTCTCTCAGTTCTGAGGTGGCAGGGGATTTTCATTCAGAAAATAGTTCAGGGTCCATGACAAATATGAAAAAAGCAGTCATCAGAGTCCATTTATAATAGAATCATGGCCAACTTATACCACCATGGGAACTTAATAAAGCAGGTATAACTAAATCTCTAGATAATCATATTTTCTGAATTTTAAATATACTTTATTGGTACATAATTAAAATACAATAAAATGAACTCATTTTAAGAGTAGTTTAGGAGGTTTTAACAAACCAATCATCCATGGAGTTTATCTCAAAATGTAATATATTCATAATCTATAAAATTTACTTTATGCCTTTTCCTAGTCAATAGCCTTTCCCCATCCCAGTACCACAAGCTCCAAGCAACCACTTCTGTACTTTGTCATGATAGAATTAATTTTACTTATTCTAAAATGTCATATGAATGGTATTGATCAATAATTACCTTTGGGTTATTGTCTCATTCACTAAGCATAATTTTTATAACACTGATTCATGTTGAAGTGATTTTTCATTGGTGAATAGTGTTCTACTGTATAATATAGTGATATATTTATTCATTTAACTGCTAATAATTATTAGTGTTGATTCTATTTGTAAAATAATACCATGAAGAGCAACCTACGGAAAAGCATATTTTATATTTATTTTTGGATTTTATTTTAACTTTTGTTTAGAAATAATTTTAGATTTATAGAAAAATTACAATAGTACAGAGTACCATTTTCTCTTCAACTTGCCTTCCCTTAGGTTAACTTCTTACATAACCTTGATATAAAGATCAAAGCTAAGAATTTAATATGCATGTGCTTCTACTAACTAAACTAAAGAGTTTATTCAAAGTTCCCCATTTTTTCCCATTAATGTCTTTTTTTCTGTTCCAGAGCTCAATCTAGGGTACCACATTGCACTTAGTTGTTATGTCTCCTTAGTCTAATCTATGACAGTTCCTCAGTTTTTCCTTCTGTTTTATGACCTTGACACATTGAAGAACAGTTATTAAGTGTTTTGTGGAATAGATATTCTATCTAATGTTTAACATTATTAAATTGAGGATATGAATTCTGGGGAAGAACACAAAGGGGCAAGGTACACTTAGTGCATTAGATCACAATTAAGTGATATGTATGAATATATCTTATGGCTGGTGATATTAGTCTTGGTCACTTGGTTAAGGGATGCCTGTCAGGTTCCTCCACAATAAGGTGACTATTTTTACCTTTCTAAACTCTAGTCACTAGCAAGGTCACCCTAAATCCAGCCCACTTGCAAGAGAAGTGAAATTAAGCTCCATTTCCTGGTGGGAAGAATCTAAACCAACCTGAAGTCATATGTTAAAACCCTCAAAGGAATTAAGATATATTATGAGACTATGCAAGTATTTTGTTTCTCCACCAGGCTTTGTCCATGAATTTTAGCATTCATTAGTGAATCCTCCTTGCAGCAGTTATGACTGTGGAATAGTAGGGGTGCTTTTTAAATTTCCTTTATTCCTTCTACAGATATGAATTACAATTCTGTAAGCAAGAGTGGCTCTAATTTATTATTTCTTTATTTTCATTTTAAAATTTATTAATTCATGCACTTGTTCATATCTTTATGAACTCATGGGTATTTATTTTATTCTTTGGGTTATAATCTAATATGATTGTCATTTGCTAGATCAGTTGGAGCTCTTTAGTTGGCTCTTATGTCCTTATGACAATCTCTCATTTTTTAAAGTATAAAACATTAACATAAGATGTTCCATAATCATCTTTATTTTATTAGCCCAAAACTTAGAAATGGAGCCTTGGCTCCTTTTACTGGATGACATTTAGAAACCAATATCTGGATAGTAAGTATGCTCTTGCTATTGCTATTACATTGCACTAGACTCTCTCAATAGAGAAAGCTAAGAAATGCATGTAAGAATGATAGCCTTTGTAAGTCCATGCACCTGTAGTTATTTATGTATCTATCCTATATATATAAGAATATCTTAAAATACAATGTAATATCTTAATATATGATAATTTGTATATCTTAATATACAAACATATAAAGATAAATAAAATATATAACATACATTGATTAAGCTTTGTATGAGAATAAACTTAAATTGACCCAATATTTCCAACTTCAGTCTACCACCACTGGTTTCATTCTGACATTTCCGTTTTTTAACTACATTGGTGAATTTCTCTGACAGAATATTCTCTGACAGTGAGAAACCAGACTCTCAGCATTTAAAATATATTTACTTATTTGTTCAATCCTAGTGCATAAGCAAAATAGTTTTAGAATTGCTGGCATGTACCCCTTTGAGAAACAAATTTACCAGTTTGAGCACAGTGCTTTGTATTTTTTCCCCCTTTAGCCTATCAGTATCCGGTCACAACATTATACTCCCAAGTCACTTTGTTGTATTCTTTCTTTCTTAGCAACACCAGTGTTAAGTACAACACTATTTTCTCACTCTGTGGCATGGAAAGATCATAATTACAATCACAGCTACTTGAGAATAAGGATCCTATCTATCAAGGATGAAATTGTAAACATTACATCATGATTCCTTGTTAGGGGGACAGGACATCTTCTCTCATAATGATTAATCTTATTCTTTGGTAGCAATCTGTTCTGGTTGTTATATTCTCTTTAATTCCCATAGATATTGTGCATGGGAAAGCATTACTGAAATATAAGAGATATTTTTATCCATCTTTATTTTTAATCTATCGTTAGGAATGAGTTTATTCTAGAAAAATATAGATACAAATGAAATGACAAACACATGACTTAAGTTCCATATTCTTTGACTAAATATTCAAGGAACTTGAAGAATAATATTTAGGGAATCATGAAGAAATCTGCATTAACTTGAATAAAATAATTTGGAATTATAGAATGAAATAAATATAAAGTAAATATATGAATATATTTGGAACTGACAAAATTTGTATTTTACCAATATTATTTAATGCTTAATTTTATAAAAATTAAAGAGGAAACTTAATTCTCCCCAAATATTATTTATCTAAAATGATTAATGTGATTTCTGGTATGTTGGAAATTTTTATAATGCAAAATTAAAAAAGAAGATAAGATAATAAGAAACTTATTTCTCCTGGTTTCTATTAAAATGTCCTAAGGTCCAATTCATATTCATTAGTGCTAATGTGTAAACTCAAATTTACATCAGGTATATATATTACATCTCTACATTTAAATAAAATTTATTGCATTCCTAGAGAAAGATTTGTATTTTCACTAACATGTCACATTAACCAAAAGCCTAGGTTTCTATGGAAGCAGGAATGTTAACCTGTTAGACATTAAATAAACTGATTACAATATTGTTTTAGAGTCAAGATGATAAAATAACTTCAGTGAAGCTACACAATAATTGTCAATCCTTTCTTCTAAAATCGTTTATTGAGTAAGCATTCTGGTCAAGGTACTGGGATATTCCCTTGGGGAATATAAAGATCAATAAAACATTATGTTTTTGTATACAGAATTACAATACAAGGTTCTGTAGGAAGGAAATGGATAAACATTTTGGAAGTATGTAAGTGGGAGGCAACATTAAAACTATGTCATGTGAAATTAGCAACAAAGACCAGCTCAGTGACCTTCCAGGAGGACGACTTACCTTAAGATGCCACTGTTGGACCAATCACCATCATTTTTAATAGCAGCATATTTGGGGGTGGGAAGGGGAGGGGGGGAGGGGAGATGCAGTTAGAAGTCATTACTATAAACACACACAAATGTTTTATTTTCTGACCAATAACATAACTTTTTCATATTATTATACACTGTTCCCTTGTTTAGTATTACAAAGTGTATATTTTCTTCACATTTAAAGCATAAAAATTCTATTAACTTACTTTGGTTATTGAAAAGTATATATATTTAGCATCACAGGAACATAATATCTTTCACAGGATGATTTGAACCACTTTAGCATAGTTATTATCAACATATTTCTTTTAATTTTATTTTGTATATTTAGATATTTAAAATTGTTCATAAAACTTTAAAGCACAGTAAAGAACACAGGGTTTTTTGCACTCTTATTTAGTTGAATATATGCATTTGTTTCTAACTTAATTGACTTTAGCATTTTCTAGAAGTCAAACAGCTTTTTCTGAAAGTCAGCCAGAAGCTTTTGTCAGGCACTTTTTTTTTAATAACTTAAAATGAATCAGTCAAATCAACCTCCTTGCTTCAAAATTCTTTGATTTGTTCTGAGATAACTGTCAATTTTAACTGTCTCAGATTTCTCAATGTCAAAACGAAATCCAGCTTTTCCTGAGTATATGTTTACTCTTCTGAGTTGGTTCTATAATATTATTGACTACTGCTTTAACAGAAGATATTTAAATATCTTCTAGTATATCTATAGCATGAAGCCTCATGAGAAAGACTTGTTCTGATTCAAAAATATTCATATTATAGGTGGTGTTCACCTGTAATCCCATCCGCTCAGGAGGATTAGGCAAGAGGATTGCAAGATTGAAATCAGCTTCAGCAATCTAGCAAGATCCTGTCTCAAAATGAATAATAAAAAAGGTTTTTGATATAGCTTTATGTTAAAGCACCCTTAGGTTTAAGTCCCAGTATTGGAAGGAAAAAAAACCTAATTTACATTAACTTGAAATAGGTTGCTTCTAGTTTTCAAGTTTATTGCTTTTTAAATTATGAAGTAGTAATGTTCATTGTAATAAGTCTCAACGCTGGAGAATGAAATGTTAGAAACCTTCATCTCCTTCCTACCAGTCTCTCCTTTACCAGAGGTGATCAAAATGGGGCATCTCCCAAGATATTAGTGTATAAAAAAATTCTCAATATATACAAATCCTGACATATATTTAATGGAACATATCATGTTTGACCACAAGCTTATAACATAAGAGATCTATTTGATTCTCTGTCATTTCTACAGAATATTTTATTATGTGGACATACCATTATTTATGTAACAATTTCCCTGCTGTAGTTTATATACATTGATTCATTTCCCATTTTATAGAACAAACCATACTGTCATAAATGCTTATATATTGATTTTTTTTGCAGTTATATAATATATGCCTGCAGGATTCTTAGGGGCAGAATTATTTGTTACAATGAGCTGCATACTGAATTTTTAAAAAATACATATTGTTTAAATAAACCAGATTGTGTTCATTGATATTTCCATAAAATATATTCACCATTGTCTGTACTGTTCACAAATGCCAGTTATTATCAATATAGTTCCATTAATCTTCTTATATACCTTTAGATATTTAATCATTTGGAATTTACTTCATGAGCAGTGCAAGATGGGATTCAAAATTCTTTTTTATTCCCTAAAGGAATATCAAGGCCTGGAATTATCTGTGAATTCCTTATCCTTTCTCCAACAGTTTTATTATAGGGCGTGTTGGTTAACATTCTTAGTCGCAAACAACAAAATCAACTTGGGCTTTCCATAAAAGGAATTTGTTTCAGAATGTTAGGTAGCTTACAGAATCCTTGGATTGCAGGAGAAACATGAGAACTGAGGTTCCAGGACACTTCCTGAGCCACTGTGCACAACCAGCACCACCAGCAGCCACAGCCAACCTCAGAACAATGTGCTCTCAGCTCCCACTCAGGCCACCCGAAACAGAATCCTGCTTATCCACACAGGTTGGATCTGACACAAAGTCTAATACAGGTACATTTTATTGTATGAAACTGGCTCACCTGCCTTTTCCCTAGCTATGATAGGGCTAAAAAACCCATATTTCCTTAAATCTGATATATTATCAATTGTAAGAAGCACAGTTAGTTATTTCATGGCCAAAAATACAAATCAAACACTGACCACTAAACCCTGAAACAATGTTTTCAATTAGCATTTTTATTTTATAAACTGAAAAGGAGAATGTTTTGGATTTATGTATACAAATTTATTACAAGTTTTTATGCAAACACAGAAAAGAAATTACAGGCAAAAGTTTTGGTTAAGCTATTCTAAATCATCATCATTGAAGAAATCAGTGTTCCTTATGCTAGTCCTGAGTTCAAACAGGGAAAAAGAGGCAATGAAAAATTCCCTAAGGAATTTTCTGAGAATGTATACAGCAGCCTCAAGAGACATTAGGAGTCACGGCACTCCCCACAGTGATGCTTATAAATAGAATTTCACCCAAAGGGAGGAAGGAGTGGAAAATTCCTTTCTCTTTTTGCCTACTTTCCCAATCATTCTATTAGAAATAGCTTGCATTTGGCAATAGTCCATTAAGTGGCAATAACAAAAATTACTCTATTCAGAATATGGGAAGAAACCAAACCTCTGAGGATACATGCAGGAGTCCAGTTTAGGGTCACCATTCATAAGAAGGCTGCTCTCTTTGACTCAGACAACCTCCTCATACAGAAAGAACAGAGCTTTGCATTTGTAATCTTTTGGAGAGACTGCATCAGACAAATAAAAGCTTTTCATAGATATTCAAATGTGTGCAGAATATATGTATGAGAAGGGAAGGAAAATGATCAAATATACACCAGTGAATTCCTCTGGGCCTTATACTGAGAAGGGAGAAAGATGGACTAGTTTTGATGAGGAACTTTTATTCTTTATGTATTTTTAATTTCTGTTTGGATTTTATTTTTTTATAAGAAAAAAGAATAGTAAATCACTTATGTAGCTAAAGTAGTAATCAGCACTTCTAAAAGGCTGTAGATTAATATGATTAAGATGCCAACTGAGGACGTCTTGTCCAAAGAAATGGAGCTAGGCTTGCTGTAAACCCCCAATTCCAAGGCATGAGGAATTACTCATCTTCAGATTTCAGAAATCTATTATTTCATGGTCTCCTAGGCTTTGTTCTCCATCCTCCTGTGTGATTTGTATTGTTACGTAGGCAGAGATGTAGATAGATCACGCCTGTGTTCCTTCTAAAGACCCTTCCTGTAAAAGGTGTGAGGGCCATGCAGACTTATGAAGAATGTACATGGGAAGGTGGGGGGAGGGAGTTGACATCACATGATCTAAAGATGTCTGCTGACAGTTTTGTTTTCAATTTCTTTTCTACTCCAGCTTTCACTCTCTCCTTTGACCTTCTGCATAGCCCCAAGGCTCTTTAACTTCTATCCCCTTTCAAATCCTCCATCCCCTTCCTTCTGTTTGCTTTAGTTAATTATCCACTGCTGCCCAATGTCCACACAAACATTTCAAGGTGTTCTGCAGAACAAAGCAATGTCTTTACAGTGAAGTCATTGTTACAGGTGCCAATTACTATCTGTAATGTTATACCTTCCTTCATTGAAAGAGGAAAACAATTGAAGTTCTGAAGCCTCTTATGCATTCCCTTATACTTGGAATTTTCTTGCCTGGTACCTTCTGCTGCATGCAGGGAGTGTTTCTCACCCTCTTCTCCAGGAATTTCATTAACCACATGGGTGTTCATTCCAGCCAGTTTAGGAAAAGGCTTTGCTTTTTGTCATATCTGCATTGAGGCTGAGTCACACTTGCAGGAATTGTAGTTTCCAATAGATTATAGTCCTAAAGCAACTATTCTGCTTTGTGGGAAATACCAAAGTTGTTTTCCTCTCTTCCTTACTCCAAATTATCTTCATTTACTATGATAATTTATGGAGACATGCAGGGCTCTTAGATACTGTGTGCATCTGTAAAATATTCTGCATCAAATTGCTTCTGCAGTGACTTGCCACAACCAAACCACATCTTTTAAACTAAGTTCAGTAGCACCTTACTATATGTAGCTCATTTCAATCTGATTTTAAAATTTATTCAGAGGTCTATTCAGGTAAGCATCATCTACAATTACAAAAAAAAAAAAACTGATCGAAAACTTAAGATAACCAAATGTTAATCAATGTTAAGTATCTACAATTAAAAATACCTGGAATAAAATAAAATAAAAACAAATTTCACTCAGTACTCTGTATGTAAATACACACAATGGAATAATATACAGAATTCATACAGTGGAATACAGATATGAAGAATGAAATAGAACTATGTACTGGAAGTGAAAATGAAACAACACCATCATATAGTTGAGAAATCAAGAGTTAAGCCATATTAAGTTGGTTTGTAAGTTCAGGGACCTGAATTGATCATATGATCATAACCTTGAAAGGGAAAATAAATTCCAGAAATACTCATAGTATAATTTTATTTATATCAAGTTCAAAAGCATACAAGTTAAAAACAAACTTGTAACAGTACAAATATAGGTGATAAGACTAAATAAAGTAAATGATGATAAACCATAAATTCAGGATACTGTGTATTTCTGAAAAGAGGTAAATAGAGAAGATTGAGGAGAGATACTCAGGTAGCTTCAGGCACATTCAGAATAATTTACCTCTTAAACGTCTGTGTAGTCTTGTGTATGTTTTTGCATCTTCATTCTTTATGCTTTATGTAAAATATAGCTATTTTATGCATTATATCTTACAATATACTAAAATAATAACTAAAAGTACCTGTGCTATATTAACAAAATTCTGAGACTGATTTTAGTTTTTGACAAATATTGTTTGGGATATTTGGAGAGTAAGAATCACTGGATCTCAGAGATAACTAAAACGGTGTTGAGAAAGGAATAGAAAGGACTGGGACAAGAAACCGAGTTCACTGACATGGAGTAATTTGGTTTTACTTTTGTTTCTGTTCAGGAGGCAATTTTAGAAAGAGAAACTATTTCATTATTTAAACATTTTATTTGCAGGCTAATACAACAAAGTAATAAGGTACATTGAGCCTGAGAAATTTCTAAGAGCTTGCACACATGTAGGATGAAAACACGATTATTTTGTGTGCATGTAAGAATCTGTAACAACAAATCCCATGATTATGTGCAACTATAATGCACCAATAAAAATGTGGAGAAAAAAGAAATAGCAAGAGTAAGATGAATGGCATGAGATGACAGCCAGCAGAGATTCATCCTAGAGATTTCTGTGGTGCGGGAAGATCTTCCCAATATCTTCCTCAGTTTTCTAGGAGAATTAGGCCTGACAATTAAGAACCAATGTTTGAGGAGAAACTGGCAACTAATGAAAGGTGCTGGAAATAGCTCTGCAGCCTTGGTCAATTTCTCAGATTGTCTCTCTGGAGTGTCACCTCCGTACTAACGTGTCCTCCTATGATAGCCCAGCAGCATGGATCATTAGCAACTCAATGCCACTCCTAGAAGTCACACATCTCCATTGGCCAGAGCAAGTTGAACACCACCTTTAGGAGAGCAGGGCAGCATGCCTTTCCACAAGTAATGGACAGCCAGCAAAGCACAATTTGAGTCTAATGTATGAAAGATGATATATCATGAACTATGTAATGTGATAAATAATCAATAAAAAAAAGAAAAAAAAATAATAATCGTGTTTTCATCCCACATAGGGCTCCAAGAGTGTACATTTTAATTTATCAATTTCCAGATGTTTCTGTAAGAAAGCAAGAAAGAACAAAATATTGTCAGATATAGTAATCAGTTCCAAACAGAAATATTGATTACAAACATAGATAATATGAAGAAATCTCTTGCCAAGTATGTCTGCCTTCATCAGCTCACTTAGAGGAAATAAAATCAATGTAAACCCGACCAGAAAAGGAGAAACACTCATTATATGAGCATTCGTCACCCGGCGCCCAGAGGGCTTATGGCCCCACATAGCATATATAGCAAAACAGAGCTTTTGCCCTTTGGAGACCTTCCCATGAAGGAAATGATACACCTCCTGTAAATCATTTCAACAGACTCCATGTAGGTCACAGCCTGCTTGGTTAAAGAAATAAGAAGGAAAGCAAAGACTAACAAAATATGTTAGGAGAGAGAAAAAGTGTGTGAAATGGCAGAATATTATTTAAAATAGAACAGCAAGAGATTAATTCTGAATAGTTTTCCTACATCTCTTCTGCGGTTACACATGTTGCTTTTTTTTTTTTTAATTAAAGAGCTGTTAATTTTGTAAATGGAAATTGTAGCTCTCATACAGCTCTGGGGACAATTAGGGACACACTGAGCTGGAAGGACTATTAGATTCCATTTTATACTTCTGTCTTTGAAAAACTCTACCTTAGAACAGGCTAAGTCATCATGCTTTAAAGTCATGTTTTGTATAATTTTTTTTCTTTATTTTTACTAATTATTTTTCCCTCTGGTTCTTAAATGCCCCAGAGGAGGAAAGCCTCTTACTCTAAATCATTAAGATATAAATTTGTATGTTCTAAGTTTTTTATTGTTGTTGTTGTTAACATTCACATTATTTACTGTTGTCCCTAAAAATATTGACCCAGACAGTATCTAGACACTTCCATTTTAAACCAGATCCCTGGTAGCTCTGATATCAGAAGGGTAAATACCACCTTTTAAGAAATTCTGTTATGAAATGATCAACACTCTGAATCAGTAATTCAATTATTTTTTTCCCTAAAGCTTACTTTGGATTTTCTTTATACTGTACGTGATAAGAATGAAAACTAAGGATGATCAATCAAAGTAAAATTAGAAACCACTGCCCAATTAACACTATCACTGGTCATGTGCTTTCACTTTTTGAATTGAACTTTACTTAAGATTAATAGTCAAAGCTCTTTAAGGAAGTCACACAAGATTTAAAGTCAACACTGAGCAAGTAGTTTCACACACGCTTAGATGGAAGGAATTTTAAAAAGGATGATCTAATTTTTTTTTTTCTAATGAGAAAACCCAAATGCTAGGAAGTAATATGACTGACTTACTTATACCAGTAAGACACTTACTGAAATAGCAAGTCATATCTACTTTGGGCTTTAAGTAACTATTTATTTACTTATTACATATTGATCAGTTACTTTATGTTAGTATTATCTAGGCACTAAGAATATTACAATATTTCAAGGAAGAAAGAAAACAAAAACTCTTATGTGTGGAAAAGGAATTTATGGAGAAGATTTAAAAACTCATAGCTGTAAGAATCATCTATGTATTAGATTTTATTTTTTAGATTTTATTAAACACCTCTAGGCTCAAATCTAGAACATACCATATGAAACATAAGACTGAAGAGAAGAAAAATTACTCCATATTAGGGTCAAAGTTTAATCTATGTGTTGTCCAATCTGGATTTTGTAGTCTGCTTTTTAACTCAAATCTATAATTTCTGATAGTCAAACCTTAAATTTGGAGTTCTCAATCAATGGGTCTCTGACTTCTCTACAGAATTATTGTATATAGTTTTTGAATCCATATTTGCTTAAGAATATTTCTAGCCTGAAGTCATAATGTTTCTTGACCATGTACCTATCATTAACTTTTAAAAGTTATTATACACAAAATGATATGATCATTGCATTTAGTTAATACTGTAAATTTAGCCTCTTGTCTGCCTAACCTGTGTTATCAGTTGTAATTTTCTTGCTTGCTTAGAGGGGCACATACATGTATCTAAATAAAATGTACCCTCGCTGGTGGGGACAGAGACATAGAGACAAGTACAAAATGCAAAGAATGGCCATTGCTCCTGGTTGGTTAGAATGCAATAATGTGGTAATTTTTTAAATGATTTTTTTGCATTCTAAAATGTTTAAAGTGATTAGGTTTTGTGGCGGAGGAAGAGGGCTGACTAAAGGAGAGAGAGAGAGACAGTTGACGTTATTATTTTCCCCTGATAGTAACCATAACAATCTCTGTAAAATTCAATCCTATTTTACTCTCAGGTTACTCCTTTGGTGAAAAGACAAGAAAGTAAAATCATGTAAAAGCAGATAGCAGGAGGGAGGAAGGAGAAAGGAGAGAGACAAAATGGAATGAGGAGACTGGCTGACTGCAGGGTGCTAGAAAAGAACATTACCCCACTGCTGGGGCTGGTGCCATCCTATTTGATTAAGCCTAGCATAAAAAGCTACTTAGAAATTGGCAGCCACATAAAGGAAGGCAAAATAGGGGGTTAGACCTGATTTTAAAACACAGTCAGCTCAACTAACTCCCAAGAAATTAGTTAACATATTCAAGTAAATGTAAGATGTGATTTGGGGACAAATACTCCTTATAGACACCATTTCCATTTGCAGTAATGTGTTGGTGTGTTCAAGAGCAATAGTTTGCTCCTAATTA
Source organism: Spermophilus citellus (assembly GCF_964194105.1). Classification (NCBI taxonomy): domain Eukaryota; kingdom Metazoa; phylum Chordata; class Mammalia; order Rodentia; family Sciuridae; genus Spermophilus; species Spermophilus citellus. Next base: position 109,766,091 of record NC_138192.1, on the reverse strand, counting down.
GAGCAACTGCTAAAAAAATGAAAGTCAGTTTGCCTAAGGAATTTATTCCATCCCATACATTGCCTAATACTAATGAGTGCTTAAGTTTTGATGCATCATAGCCTTCTTATTTTAAATTTATCTTTGATAAAATGCTTAAAATATTATTGAAACCAGAAAATGAATTACTTTTTCTTTTGCCAAGAACAGTCTGCATTGCAGTAAGTTCTAGAGAAATCCATTTAATGTGCTTTAGAAAGAAGAAATGTTTCTCCAATTTGAGATAATGAGCTTTGTGAAATATAAAATAATAAATTTGAGTTTGCTATTCCTTTACTAGCATATCTCCGAGTGTAGATAACACAATCTGTGTACTTTAATAATCTAATTATGGATCTATGCCAGGTCATCAAATTAGAGTCTGGGATAATTTATTTATGTTGGGAAACTCCATTAGTTATGTAGTGTTTTTTTTTTTTTAACTTAAGAGACTCTAGTAAGCAAAATTCCAACTTAAGATATTTTTCAAAAATATTCACATATATGAATGGTCAAACTCTACCCCAATCCCTGACCAGATCAAAAAAGAACAGGAGGTTTCAGGGTTTCAGAGAATTTAAATCATGATTTAGCATTAAAAATCCATTTCCATATAATTTTCTAGGCAACCTCGAACATGCTAAGATATTAAGGAAAAAGATGGGGATATAATCCATATACTGTGGTAGCATAAAGGTCCAGGGGTACAAGGACAGAATACATCTGTAATAGCTATATGGGTCTATTGAAATGCTCTGGCAATGTTAATGTGTCTCTGTTGAACAATTTGTGCAATAAATGGAAATAGTGCCAGAAGAGTTCTGTCCACATTAAACAAACTGCATGACCTCAAGCCTATCACCCAACTTCTCTGCATCTCACTTAACTCATCTGCAAATAATGGGGATTGGACCAGATGGTTGCTACTAAAAACCTAAAAAATATCTGATATTGAGTCCCACCTGGATCCCTGAAAGCAGAATTGATATTTAACAATACTGGTTGATTCCTCTACTTATTGGAGTTTGAAAATCACTGGCATTGGTGGTCTTTACATTATTCTCAGTTGTACTTTTCCTTGTGTTACACTCTCTTTTCTGCAAATGGTCCCTTCTGCCACAGAGGCAGTGGTCTTAGGAAGAAGGTTAATGTTTTCCTGAATTTTGAAGTCAGAAAAACATGTGTTGGATCCTGGCTCTTAGAGTTAGTTACTTGGTGACTCTAATTTCACCTCACTTAGTCACAGGTTCCTTATTCATTGACATGGCATCTTAATGTTTTCCTCTCACAACTGATATGTCAATTAATGTATGTCAAGCTTCTGGCACATAGTTGAGAGTGATGACTGGTATCTATAATTATTGCTACTATTCCTATCATTTTCACAACCCTGAATTTCCCTCCTTTATTTATGTAAGCTAATGGGTGAATCTAGCTAATAATGGCTTAAGGATCAATGTCTCTATTTCCTCCTGTATTTTCTCCTTGAAAGGAGACTCTTTGAGGCTATTGTTAATGGGAAGTGTATAAAGACCAGGACCTTCTTCGAAATTGTCTCTGGGCTGTGCCTAGACTCTGGGTAATTATCCATCCCTGGGCATCCGCTGTAGAATATAGGGAAGAACTGGGTGTTAGCTTGCCATTGTAATTTTTTTTTTAAATCACAGTTTTAGAGATTTCAATCCATTTCAGTCTATAATTGGTTGGCTCCATTGCTTTTAGGCTTCTGGTGGAGGTGCCAAGGTGGGGAGCCCATGGCGGGGGGCAAACTTCTAACTTCATGGCCAGAGAGTGAAAGAAGAAGAGGAGATTGCCAGGGTCCCACTGTCTCCTTCATGGGCACACCCTCAATGACCCAAAGACCTCTCACTAGGCCCCACCTCTTAAAGGTTCCACCACCCTCCCAATAGTGACACATGAGAGACCACATGGACATTTGTGGCAGACACTTGATATCCAAACTATATATAGTGGCGATGCAATGTCTTCTTTCCATCAAATGTTAGTCTCTGGGGAATATCCTAGTCTAACAGTTGTATGGTTCATAAGAAAATGAAAAGATTTCTGTTCCAGAATAATTTTTTTTTAAAAATATTAATCCTTAGACATTGTGTTCTAGGTGAGCTGAGAAAGGAGACTGTTAAGGTTTGAACTGGAATGTGCCCTAAAATCTTGTGTGCTCAAGACTTTGTCCCCAGTGAAGTAGTGTCCTGAGGTGGGGTTTGGGGATATGGTCGGATCATCAGGTTTTAAACCTCAGCAGTGGATTAATCCATTTGATGGATTACTCATTTGAAGGGACTATTAGGAGGAAATGGAAACTCTAGGCAAGTGGCGCTTGGTTGGAGAAAATAGTTCCCAGGATTTCCCCTGAAGGCTACATCTTGTCTCTGGCTCTTTCCTCACTGTCTCACTCTAGGCTGTACTTTCAAAAAAAATATAGTTATCTACACTTTCAGTATATATTGTTTTTATAGTTGCCAGTAAAAACAAATATGTATTATCACAAAACTTCTTCAGTTGCCATTTTTTCAACTATTGCAAATACTTAGAAGTTAATGAGTTTCCAAAAATTGAGATATAAAAGGAAACAATAAAATCAACAATCCTTGTTCCTGAGAAAAAGAATTTATTATGAAAAAGTTAGTATACAGTAAGAATGTTTTTATCTACTTACCTGATTGGTGAAGGGCTTTAACTGATCAATTTACCCCACATTCTAAAACAGCACCCTTTCCCACTGTTGGTGGCATGGTGAAACCCATACACTTTTATGACTTTTGTCTTCATTTGCTTTCATTTTGAGAAAATGAATGTTGAGGAATATTTTTATGGAATTTGAAAAGTGTTCATCAAAAAAAGGGCATATCAGTTATAAATTATGTTGAGTAAGAGAAGAGTCCTTGTGTTCTTTGTTTTCTGCATTTGTAATATATGGAGCCCTCTAAATGGAAGGTCTTGGTGTAGAGACCCTGCTACATGGCTCAAGGGCAGTACTGAATAGATTTCTTTGATTGATCAAACAGAGATAGTTGACTTACACATCTCAATAGAACTACTAACCACTAAATGCCATCCAAACTGTCCCAAGTATATTTTTCCTTTTGAAAAGCTGGTGGCTTATATAAGTGGCCAGGAATTCTGACTTTAGAAATGCCAGGCAGTCTTTCTGTATAGCTATGAGGGATCCTGTGCATTATAAAATTTAGAGAATTGGGCCTGGGTGGATGTATTGCTGATGAGTTGATTTTTACTCCTACATTGTGCATCATGATCCTTGCAGCAAATATACATCACTGTGACTAAGGTGTGAGTTGTTTTTTCTTGAGCTCCTAGGTGGTCTAAACAGCAGGTTTAACACAGTCTTCTCCACAAGCAGCTTTACTTCAAGCTGGGTTATCTTGTACCAACCATTAATATCCTAGAGCTTCAATTATCTTTGAATAGAAAACAAGGGTAAATTATATCTACCATTCTGGTTGCTTCAAGGATTAAATATGAACATATGTTTAGAAGACGCTCAGTTACTTAAATATGAATGTATATTGAAAAAAAGACAAGTCCAAAACCCAGAAATGCTTTTGTCAATAATATATTTACAATTCATAGTAAGGCACAGAGATGCAATTTTTCTCTTTACCACCATTTTTGTTCCTTGTCAAATGCCTCTGAGAGTCACCATGATAAAGCTGTTGAGCACACGGATGGGGAGCCACTGGTTCCCTATGTTGGTAAATGTTTCAGAAAGAGACAACATGAAGCTAATGCTGGTTTTCCAGTCAGGCTTCTACCTGAGATCTGCCAATTTGGGTCAAGCCTGAAGATCCTCTGTGGCTTACACTGAGGAAATAACCTTGCAGTAGAAAGAAGTCCTGGGGCATGAATAAAATGTCACTTGCCACATCTCTGGAATGACCATCTTTATTCTCCAGCTGCTACTGTAGTTTTGTTTTTATTTCATGAGATCCAATTATTGGTGAGTTCCATGGCTCCCACTAAAACGTTTTTCTTAAGATTTTCTTAGAGCTATTCTTGTAATATGACTTTTGAATTTCTTAGAAATATTTTAAAAATAGATAATGAGTCAGAGTTATTTCACAAAGTTGATATCCCCTATCAAATATCGGAAAACCATGGAAGAAATGCAGGGGGGAAAAAAACGCCATCCAAATGCATGCATTTTAATATACTGCTTCAATTGTCTACATGTTTTCTGTTTTGTAGTTTGTCTATTTTTGTAAAAGGATTGAGGTAACCAAGTAGCATTGATATATATCATGAAATAAAAATTTAAAAATCAGATGAAATACTTTCAAAAGTAGAAAATTGCTTAGGAAATTTAGAATTAAAAATTTAACTGAGTTACAGAATCCAAAAGAGAAAAATGTTTACATTGAATGAAACAGATATCACATTCATTATATGAGGGAGTGAGATGTACAAATTCACTCAAAGACATAAGACTGTTATGTATCCCTATCCCGTCCTTTGTTAGACTGGATGCTACTTGTGCATGTATTTTTTTCTAAGCTTAACATTCAGCACAAGGCCTAGTCCTTATAAAACTATAAGTGCTTATAAAGTGAATTAATTTACTGCAAAGGTACTTGTATCATGGTAAAAATAAAATATAATAAAAGAAAGTCAAAGTGCTATAAAAATTATATTTATAGGGGCTGGAGATGTGGCTCAAGCGGTAGCGTGCTCGCCTGGCATGCGTGCGGCCCGGGTTCGATCCTCAGCACCACGTACAAAGATGTTGTGTCCGCCGAAAACTAAAAAATAAATATTAAAATTCTCTCTCTCTCTCTCACTCTCTCTCTCATTCTATCTTTAAAAAAATTATATTTATACTATACATACTATACATTATATACACATATTATATGTATACACATACTATACATTATGTATACACACATATGACTATGATTATTATTCCTCAAGTGTTTTTCATGCAACACTAGGAATATTGCTGTTATGTGCATTAATTGGTTCTAATTGTTGCAGAGTGTTTGTGATGCTTAAACACCACATTTTATTTGTGCATTTCCTTAGCTGTGTACACCAAGATCACCTCTGATTCCCCAGAGACTCCAAAGTAGCCTGTGCTATCTTTTCTCTGGAGTGGTTTCTAAAACCAAAGATATTTCTTAGCCTGTGGCTTTGTTGTCCTCAATGTTGCCAGATTGCTCTTTAGAAACAGTTACACTTCTACCTCCTGGGCAAGATTGTTTCCATTTCTCTACATATATTTGAAATGTTCTGATTTTAAACTTATGCTGATTTGATGTGTTGGGTGTATTGTCTTGATTTAACATGCATTTCCTCAACTATTGATGAGGCTGAGTATCTCTTTATATACTTGTTAGCAATCAGATTTTTTGTTTTGGATATTTTTTTAACATCTTTTTTTTCTTTTGATCCATTTCTTCTTGATTTTTAAGAATGTCTTGAATATTCTCTATATTAATCTTCAATCAGTTGGATATTACAGATTAAAATTTTGAGAGGTGGTATAAGGGATTGAACTCAGGGGTACTTGGCGACTGAGCCACATTCCCAGTCCTATTCTGTACTTTATTTAGAGACAGGGTTTCACTGAATTACTTAGAACCTCGCTTTTGCTGAGGCTGGCTTTGAACTTGTGATCCTCCTGCCTTAGCCTTCTGAGCCACCAGTATTAGAGGCATACACTACCCATTCGGCAAAATTAATTTTTCAAAGTTTATATTATTAGTTCATTTTGTCTTTGATTCAAGTAACTTGTGAAAGATTACTAATAATGATGTATAAAAATTCAATGAGGGCTGGGGTTGTGGCTCAGAGGTAGAGCGCTCACCTAGCATGCATGAGGCACTGGGTTCAATCCTCAGCACTACATAAAGTAAAATAAAGACATTGTGTTCACCTATAACTAAATTTTTTTTTTTTAAATTCAATGAATTTTGCTTCATGGTTTTGTACTTTTGGGGTCTTAAGAAGTTCTTTTTTTTTTAACCTCAAAATTCCACAGATAGCAGTGTTTCCTTCTTTTTATATTATATTTTTTATATATTTTTACATTATAAATTTATTTTTTACATTATAATTTTATTTTCAGGTGTATCTTTAATTTCTATCACATTAATTTAATTTAGAGGATTTGTCAATCAGAAACAATATCACATTTTTTTCTTTATTTTTGGCCTGTCTTCTCTTTTTGAAAATAAGTTCTATGAGAAAGGACTTTGTGTATTCCCACTTTACTTCCAATGCCAAGAAAGTTATTGGCATAAACTTTGTTACATGAATACCTTGTTGAAATATCTCACATAGATACTGAAACATGATCCTCAGGTACAGAAATTTTAACTATGTAACATTTGATATTTTAGAAACATTTAACCAGCAGGTTCAGTTTCTTAAGCTTTCTTAGTCTGTATTTACTAAATGAAGACATCACTAGAAATAGGAATGCTTATCTTTATGTTGCATGGAATAGATTAATTCAATACATTTGTGAAGTTTTTTTTAAATATTAAAATACAGATGCTAAAAGAGCTTCTTTTATACTACCTAAAATTGTAATTTAATCTGTCAAATTACCCATATGAATTCTGGCTACATTAGGTATGGTAACAATTAGAAAACACATAATAGCCTTAGGTCTATACACAAATCGTATATAAGTGTTCTGAGTCTGCAATTAAGATGAATAATTGCATTAAGTAATGCTGGAGCTCCACCCTGGCCCTCTAATCCTTTCATAGATTTCTGTCCTTTTCTTCCATGGCCCCTAACCCAAATACCTTTCGCTCCTTGGTTCTCAGTGTTTTCAGTGGCCAGACCTGTTTCTGTGGCCACTACTCTCATGTGGGAGCATTAAATCTCAGTTCCACTCTCAGATGTGGACAGCTCTGAGGTATACCTCACACCTCAGAGTTCCTCTGCAGGATTGGTTGGAGGCACCCTAGAGGAACTTCCGCCAGACTCCACACCCCTGTCTCCCTGTGAGAAACAAGCCTGTGAACACTTCCTTAAAACTGACTTACACACATGATTCTCATTGCAAGATCTGCGTCTGGGGAGCCTCGTCTGCATAATAGCTGATGAACTCTAATGAGACTCTTAAGCCTTCTCTCATAGTTTTGCAATGGGACTAAAACATTGTTCCACCTTAGTTTCACTTATTTTTCAGAGTTGAGGAATCTTGGTTCCCAATATTAAAAGAAAAGTTTATGTTAAAGAATGTTATGGAATAGAGAAATCTCAGTTGTAATTTATTTAAAATTTAGGGTGAGATGGGTTTCTTTTAAATTCATTCCAGGAAGAAAATCATGACCATGATTAAAAGAAGTGTATATACCATGTCAGCAATTCTGTAGTAGGAGAGCCTTTCTTAAAACAAACAAACAAACAAATAAATAAAAATAAAGAAAAAAAGAGATTTTGTTTATGTGTCAAAGATTTTTGTTATCTGCTTGTTAATCCTGTATTCCACTTAGGAAAATGGTTCAAACTATAAACTGCAGGCAAATCAAATCAACACAAGGATGTGAACTCTTCTGAATAGACACAGTAGACAAATGCTTCTGTGCTTTCTGTTTCCAAAACCTTATCAGAGGCAAAAATATTTCGAAGTCTGCACTTTTATTGACCTCAAGAGCTATCATCAAGTTTCATTGTATCCAATTTTATTTTTTCAGTACTTTGTTTATTATTAAAATATTTTTTGAACAGGGATATTTATATGGTTTAAAAAAGATCTCACACATTTGTGATATACATTGGCTTGCTTCCCATCCTCAGAAATAACCACTATTATTAATATTTTATGTATTTTCCCAGGGCTTCTTGATGTAAATATAAGCATATCTGAATGTGATTTCTGATCCCTTCTGTGCCCAGATGCCCAGGTAGAGAACAACCCAACATGGTTGCAGCCTGTGAATAGTTGTAGTGATGAGGTTGTTGTGATGGCTCTAGTAAGAATACTGAGCAGTGTTGGGAGTTCTTCAGACAGCAACAATATCTTCTTGGTCAGGTTCTTTTTTGTGGCAGTGTCAACAGAGGAGCAGTCAGGAGGCCAACTTTCAAATTCCTAAGGGACTATTATTGAATATTGACTTTCCATTTAACTTTGATGGCAATGAATTAAGATGGGTTCTGTGAATAAGCATGAGCTTATTCATAAGTGTACCAATTTCCATGTATACTCACTTTCAATTTATGCCATATAAAACTGACGTGTTCAATTCCATGTCTCAGTTTTCACTGTCCTGCCCATTGCTGAAGACCTGAGTATGCTCTGTATCAACCAGAGTGTATGTTCTTTTTTTTAAAAAAAATATTTTTTAGTTGTCAATGTTTTGTCAAAGTTTTATTTAATTATATGTGGTGTTGAGGATCGAACCCAGTGCCCCACACATGCCAGGCAAGCACTCTACTACTGAGCCACGATCCCAGTCCCCAGAGTGTATGTTCTAAGAAAAAGGGAGAAAGGCAAATGACTATGATGGCAAAAACATTGAAATTCTCTCATGCATGGCCTTTTGGCCTTTGTCTTTGGAGCCTACATAGATTTTTTTTTAAATTAAGCATTAATTATTGAAGAAAGAAAACATTCTTTATGATCTCCCTAAAAAGTAAGTTTTGCATGTTATCTAAGTTTTGCTGAATTATAAAAATAATACATTAATGCATTTTCATTGTTAAAAAAATTCAGTGGTACAAAAAAAACACAGCTACTCCTTGATGACTTTTCTGGCCCTCACAAATTCTATTCCCAGAAGGAATCACTACAATCAGTTTTGTCTTTATCTTTTCAGACACTCCACTATTTATTTATATCCTTTCCAGTGCATAGACAGAATAGCTTTGTGTTGATGTATGTTCCATTTTTATGAATGGTGTCATACTATGAAGTGTACTCCCTGTTTTATCCTCAGAAAAAGGCCAATTTGGCATGCATAGAAAGAGCAAGGAAAAGGTAGGAGCAAATGTAATGAACTAGGTAGCTACTGGTCAGATCATGGGTAGTCTTAAGGGCTGTAGAAAAAAAGTGTGTTTTTTCCTATATATTAAAGAATGTTATTGGGAAATTTTAGCAGGGAAGTGATGTGCTTGGGCTATCATGGTGGGAAATCTGATAGGAAGCTATTGCAATGATCTGGGTGGGAGATATAGTGACCTGGACAAGGTTGGTGGAAAGGAAATTGCTAAGAGATGGTTGCATTTGCTTTGTTTGAAAGAAGAAATGTGTTACAAGTTTCTAAGACAATGATAGGGTGCTGAGAAAGGGAAGACTTATACATGATGTTAAAGATTTTGACTTGAGTTGGTGAGTGAATGGCAATAGTATTTACTAAGTTCTGTGTGGGGAGGAAGTGAAGTGAGGGTTAATAAGATATCAAATTATATTTTATATATTGTATTTCTGAAATAGCTATGGGATAGCCAAGTGTAGATGTTGAGAGGGAAGCTGGACATGCAAGTTCAGAGGAGTGGAGAGAATAGGGTCTATAAATTTGAGAATCATTTGTGTATAATAGTATTTAATGTTATGTTGCTAGGTGAGATCAGTTAGGGAGTAAGACTAGTGAGAGATCAGAAATATGAAGTAAACTGAACAAAGAAAGATGAGTAAAATTCACTTACAATGTCAGAGGAAAATAGGAATCATACTATGTTCTGGAAATGAAGTGTGGAAAAGATTTTCCACCATGCACAATGCTCCTGAGAGGTTGAGTAATGTGAGGATTGCAAATGGAATAGTATGGAGCTTTTCAGAACCTTGAACAGAGAAAGAGGGAAGAAGGAATAAAACGTTATCATTTCTATTTTAAGTATCTGCATTTCAAATCAAAACGTGAAGGAGCTTTCCCATGCGAAGATTATGTAAATTCATGATATAAGGATATTATAATGGAATTAAATTGTGTCAGTTTTGTCCAAGGTACCAAAATGATACATGTATAGCCCACAATGAGACTTAAGACCCAAAAAACAAAAATTAAAGATAGTAGAAAACTGGTTCCATTTTTAATCAATGGCTGGCCACATACCACCAACGCCCAACAAATTTTGGATAGGCTAAGAAAAAAGAGAAATTCAGAGAGATTTTTGGGGTGAAGTGTCAGTATTCCGTGGTTCTCCCTAATGCAAAAGTCAAGGTGCTTTCCCTTTCTCTCAATAGCAAAAAAGGCTATAAAGAGCCAGCTCATAGAGGTTACCGTATTCCCTTACTTTCTCACTACTGCCATGTCTGACTCATGCATGAGAAATTCAAAAGGCAAGCCCTGGGCTGGCTTTCTGGTGGTGACAGAAAAGGGATTGCTGTTGCTTCAGAATCATCCTACAGTCTCAAATTCACTGGGGCAAAGCCATATGCTGTTCTTCCTATACCTGATAGGAGCCATGCCAGGGAAAAGCCAGTGTGAGCTTGTGTTGGCTCTTGCCTAAGAGGGTGCATCAGTTATGACTTTGTTTTGTAACAAACCAGCCCCACACTCAGTAGCTTAAAACAGAAGATGCTTATGATTTTCATGGGTCAGCTGCATGGTCATTCTGTGGTCAGCTGGCAGCTTGTCTGGAACTGGATTGTCATGGATGGCTTCATTGGATGTCTGGCAATTGACTGGATGTCAGCCTGGTGATGTTGACGGTAAGGGTCTTGTTCAGCTGGACAATCTGGGCCTTTCACAGGGTAGTGTTCACAGGGAGGATTGAAAATTTCAAGGAATATGTTTTCCTTGTGCCCCTCAATTGCTTTTAAAATTTTTATTTTTGTAGCTGATGTGTTAGTTGAAAATCTTATTCCTAGTTTATTTTTGTTTATATCATTATCAGTAACATTAATCATAATGAAGTTAACACAGCCTTTTGACAATTTTTAATAACTTATTTTTGGAATCAATGATCGATAATTCAATGTGTCATAAATAATTATGAAAAATAAAACTAGTCAGTTAAATTTCAATTATTGAATTTGATATATATTTATAAGACCTGTATAATTACTTTTAAATTTAGATTTCCTATCTCTTTATGTGTACTTCTGGGTCTAAACTCATGGAAAGAATTTTCCACTATTTGTCTCTATTTTTACTCTTGTTTTTCAGTTTTCTTTTGTTGTTTTAATGAACTGAAACTTGATATATATAAATATTATCAATAAGTGGTTACTGTGATTTATTCTCACTTGTTACTGTAAAATATATTTGCTTTTCTTATATCATGGTTATTGCTTTGAACTCAGACTTACATGTCTCTTCTTCTATGATCTTTTTCCATGTTAAAATAAACAGCAGATTTCTCTAAATTTACTGAAAGTTAAGTAATTCTTTTTTTATAGTGCAGACAAAATTAAGCAAACTTAAACTCAATGCATTATTTATTCATAGATCACAAATTATTTATCAAATTATAATGCTCAACTTTCCAAAATCTCAAGGAAAATCTCTAATATAATGTTATTTGTAAATGAACACTTAAGCAGCTCCTCTTTACTTACCTAAGGATATTTTCTTCTTTCACTGAATGTGACTCTTCAAGACAGAAATAAATATGGCCAACAATTTTCATAGAAACACATAAAAATATTCAAATATTAGAGTACTGACAAGTCAGGAATATTGTCCTCCCATCAATAAACACTAGTAGACAACTATTAATATGCTAATTATAATCAATAATTTTATTGAACGCTTATCCACATTGAGCTAAGCATTTTTATACATAATCTACTTTAATTCTTAAAAATGTATGAAGCAAGTATTTTTTTTTAAACAGATGAGTAAATTGAAGGTCAGAGAAGTAAAGTGACCCTTCAAGGTCACCTCACTAATTAGTGATAGAGGCAAGATTTGGACCAGGTCAATTGATACACCTTTCCTAGGAAACAAATTGAATGAATAAAGAGATATTAGATTAATTAGGAAGAAGATTTACAGAAAACAGTATATGACTTGGATTTTTTTTTTTAGTAATTTAGATAGACAAGTCTTTCAGCTTGAGTTAAGTAGTGAGTTTTATTTTCTGAGTATTATGACTTTACTAATAATTTAATAATTTTAGAATTTGGATTATATCCTCTTCTAAAACTATTTTTTTCCTAGAGGTGAAAATAATAATGATAATAAATTGCAAAGCTTTATTTATAGTTAAATTATGTAAACATATAGTTGAAGGCCTGATTTGAAACTCAAAGTTTGAGATTGCTGCTCAGATCTCCAGGTCAGGAGGTTTTCGTGCTGACTTTGGTTCCCACAAACCACAGCAAGAGTGTGGGGCAAGGAGAGCTTTCCTTTCAAAAAGGCTGAACCTAATGGGAGCCTTCTGCTGTCTGGGTCACTGTTGCCCTCTACAGGTCATAAGGGTGTTCTACAGCTTTGGGTTGCCACTTGAAAAAATCCTTTAAGGGGGTTGGGAATGAATACAGATGAGTGGTACAGTGCTTGCCCAGCATACACAAGGCAAAAAAAAGAAAAGAAAAACATTATTTTAGCACCAAAAGGAGCTTATTTAGCGGGTTTTCTCACCATTATTGGCATAAACAATGGAAAGATTGAGTTGCATGGCCTATGATAGTCTCAATTGTATGTCTACAATTGGACTGTGTTAGCTAGATGATGGTGACCACATGTCTCCCAGGCTTCAGCAGGCTGGCATGGGCTGTTCATGTGGTAATAGTTACTGAGAGAATCGAAATTTTCAATGCATGTATTTTCCTTATGCTCCTCTATTGCTTTTTAGAAATTGTCTTTACATAGTTGCAATACTCGGATATTTTTTACTTTATAATTTTTTATTTGTTTTAATTAGTTACACATGACAGTAAAATGCATTTGTGCACTTTGATATGTCATACATAAGTGGGGTATAATTATTCATTTTTCTGATTGTACATGTTGTAGAACCACTGGTCATGCCATCATACATGTACATAAGGTAATAATTGTCTGTTTCATTCTGTTATCCTTCTTATCCCCATATCCCATCCCCTCCCTTTACTCTCCTCTACCTAATCTAAAGTAACTCTATTCTTCCCTAGTGCCCACCCCTTATTCAGAGAAAACATTCGGCCTTTGATTTGGGGGGATTGGCTTATTTTGCTTAGCATGATATTCTTCTACTCCATCCATTTATCGGCAAATGCCATAATTTCATTCTTCTTTAAAACAGTAATATTCCATTGGGGGAAATACATATATATATATATATATATATATATATATATATATATATATATCACATTTTCTTTATCCATTCATCTATTGAAGGGCACCTAGGTTGGTTCCATAGTTTAGCTAGAGTGAATTATACTGCTATAATTGAACTGCTATTTTGATGTGGCCGTGTCACTGTAGTATGCTGATTTTATTCAGAGTTTAATGTTTGGAGTTGTTCAATTGCATCAGGATGATTATTCTTCTTAAAAAGAGAGTGAAATACCAGAGGTGGAGATGGCAGTAGTATTTTCTTTTAAAATATAAATGAACACCTTGGAGGGCTGGGGATTGGCTCAGTGGCAGAGTGCTTGCCTAGCATGTGTGAGGCACTGGGTTGGATTCTCAGCACCATGTATCAATAAAATAAAATAAAGGTCCATTGACAACTAAAAATATAAAAAATCAAACAAACAAACCATTTATTTATTTATTTATTTATTTAACACCTTGGAGAGGCCACATGGCTTAATGTGGAGTGCTCTCATCCTTACTTTCTCAGTCACTAGTTCATGACTTTGAACATGCTGTGGAACATCTCTGAGCCTCAGAGCACTCACCTATCAATCATAGTAATATCTTTCTCTTTGGTTAATTTTGAGGATCAAATAAAATAAATTCTAGAAAGCCAATGCCATATAATAAACCATCTAAGGCAATTATTATTATTAGTTGGTCAATTAAGTTTTAAGGTTGAAAATGAGGGCTGGGGGCTTTAGCTCAGGGACAGAATGCCTCTCTAACAGGATGGAGGCCTGGGTTTGATCCCCCGTGCTACAAACAATGAAAGCAACAACAACCCCCCAAAACTGTATGTGAGAACAAAACAAATTAAGGCAAAGATTGCAGGGTGGGGAGTTGTGAGGGAAAGTGGGCATCGTAGAGGAGGGCTCTACTTAGTCCTCATTTCACATGTATGATTGAATATATCATGGAAAAGGGGGGGAAAAAAGCAAAGTATAAAAACTTGTTTCAAGTATAGCAAAAGAAAAGCCACTTAAAAAGCTTCTGTTTTTCTAAACTAAAAACCTAAGTTTGCTAACTTTGCTCGAGGTCACACTTTAGCTGTTGATTAGGTTGTTTATAACTTTATTCTTGGTAATATAATAACAAACACTGATTTGGAGTTCTTAACTTTGATAAAAAGATATTCTCTGTTCTCTTTTCTGTTATATAGAGAACAATAGTGTCCTAATTTTATGAGAGATTTTTTGTTTGTTTTTTTAGGCTAAATAAGAAATTCATATAAAAATATTTCCAGGCATGATTCTAAGTTCTTCAGCCAAATTAACTTATTTGACTCTCAAAACAATCTTCAAGGTAAGAACTATTATTTTCCCAATCTTTCTTCCTTTCTTCCTTCCTACCTTTCTTTCTTTCTACCAGGGATTGAACCCAGAGGCACTTAACTACTGAGCCACATCCCCAGGCACCCCCACCCCTCTTTTTTTTTTTAAATTTTATTGTGACAAAGGGTCTCAAAAAGTTTCTCAGGGTCTCACTAAGTTGCTGAGTCTGGCTTTAAACTTATAATACTCCCGCCTCAGCCTCCCAAGCCACTGGGATTACAGGTGTGCGCCACCACACCTGGCTATTTTCCTCATTTTTCTAAAGAGGAAACTGAAGTACAAAGAATTCTAATAAATTTCCAAAGAACATTTTGTAAGTATTGGGCCCAGATCCATTTTAGGAAATCTGGTTCCAAGATCTATATGCTTGTCTCTTTATTTCACTTTGAGACCTTGTAAAAAAGATATTAATGTCAGTATTAATATTAATCAGATCCTTATGTCTCAAATTCAGCAAAAATGCTTCCTATATTAACAAATTAACAAATGAACAAAGTGGGACCAGGTAGAAAGATCAATTGTTTTCTTTCCAATTCCCTTGCTTTTAGGTCCCTGGTTAGCTGTTATTGTTAGAGTTCTAGATACGGTAATTTGGGCAATTTAGACTGAAGCATGATATGACATTTCTCTTTATTTAAATAGATTTGATTTCTTTGGTTGCTTAAGATTTTCTGCAGCTTCATGCCACCAAGCATCACTAATGGCAGTGATACCTTCAGTTATGATGTTCAAGTCAGAGATGAGATTCAACTGAAGTGATTGTTTTAAAACTGAACCCCAATTAAACAAAGATACAATACTGAAAAAATACAGGCCTGGGAGTGTAGCTCAATGGTAAAGCATGTGTTTACAACGAACAAAGTTCTGGTTTCAATCCCCAGCACCAAAACAAACAAATACATACAATCTATAGTATTTGAGAGAATACTTTGTATATTAAAAATACTATGCATATTAAATGTATATTTAAAAAAATTGTGTCCTGAATAACCCTTTTCTACATAAGACTCATTATTTCAAAAACTAAAACTCTGTTTTAGGGTTAGTTGTTGTTCGGGTAGCTCTTTTTTTTTAAGTTTTGTATTTTTAATTGGTTATATATGACAACAGAATGCATTACAATTTATATTACATATATAGAGTCAAATTTTTCAGATCTCTGGTTGTACACAAAGTAGAGTCATCCTTCATGTCTTCATACATATACTCAGGGTAATGACCATCACATTCTACCATCTTTCCTACCTCTTCCCTTCCCTTCCCTCCACCTTTCCCCTTTGCCCTATCTAGAGTTCATTTAACTGTAGAGTTCATTTAACTAGAGTTCATTTAACTCTTACATCCCCCTGCCCCCACAGCATATTATGAATCAGCATCCTTAAATCAGAAAAATAATTTGACATTTGTTTTTTTGGGACTGGCTAATTTCACTTAGCATTATGTTCTCCAGCTCCATCCATTTACCTGCAAATGTCATGATTTTATTCACTTTTAATGCTGAGTAATATTCCATTGTGTATATATACACCACAGTTTCTTTATCCATTCATCTACTGAGGGGCATCTAGGTTGGTTCCACAGTTTAGCTATTGTGAATGGTGCTACAACAAACATGGATGTGGCTGTGTCCCCATGGTGTGCTGTTTTTAAGTCCTTTGGGTATAGACTGAGGAGTAGGATAGCTGGGTCAAATGGTGGTTCCATTCCCAGTTTTCCAAGGATTCTCCATACTGCTTTCCATATTGGCTGTACCATTTTGTAGTCCCACCAGCAATGTATGAGTGTGTCTTTTTCCCCACATCCTCACCAAAACTTATTGCTGTTTGTATTCTTAATAGCTGCCATTCTGACTGGAGTGAGATAAAATCTTAGAGAAGTTTTGATTTGCATTTCTCTAATTGCTAGAGATGTGGAACATTTTTTTCATATATTTGTTGATTGGTTGTATATCACCTTCTGAGAAGTGTCTGTTCAGTTCCTTGGCCCATTTATTGATTGGGTTATTTGTTTTTTTTGGAGTTTAGCTTTTTGAGTTCTTTTATACCAGAGAGATTAGTGCTCTCTCTGATGTGCAAGTGGTAAAAATTTGCTCCCAAGCTGTAGGCTCTCTATTCACCTCACCAATTGTTTCTTTTGCTGAGAAGGAGCTTTTTAGTTTGAATCCATCCCATTTATTAATTGTTGATTTTTAATTCTGGTACTATAAGAGTCTTGTTAAGGAAGGAGGGGCCTAATCCGACATGATGGAGACTTAGGCCTAGTTTTTCTTCTCTTAGATGCAGTGTCTCTGGTTTAATTCCTAGGTCCTTGATCCACTTTGAGTTGAGTTTTGTTCATGGTGAGAGATAGGGGTTTACTTTCATTTTGTTGATTTCCAGTTTTCCCAGCACCAGTTTTTGGAGAGGCTACCTTTTCTCCAATATACATTTTTGGCACTTAGTCTAATATAAGATAACTGTATCTCTATGTCCTCTATTCTGTACCATTGGTCTACTAGTCTGTTTTTGTGCTAATACCAGCCTATTTTTGTAGCTATTGCTCTGTAGTATAGTTTAAGGTCTGGTATAGTGATGTCACCTGCTTCACTCTTCTTGCTAAGGTTTGCATTAGCTATTCTGGTTCTCTTATTTTTCCAGATGAATTTCATGATTGCTTTTTCTATTTCTATGTGGAATGTGATTGGGATTTTGATTGGAATTGCATTGAATATGTATAGTGCTTTTGGTAGTATGGTCATTTTGACAATACTAATTCTGCCTACCCAAGAACAAGGGAGATCTTTCCATCTTCTAAGGTTTTCTTTAAGTTCTGTTTTTAGTATTCTGTACTTTTTGTTGTAGAGGTCTTTCTCCTCTTTTGTTTGGTTGATTCACAAGTTTTTTTTTTTTTTGAGTCTTTTGTAGATGGGATAGTTTTTCTCATTTCCCTTTCAGAAGATTTGTCACAGATATACAGAAATGCCTTTGATTTAAGGGTGTTGATTTTGTATCCTGCTACTTTGGTGAATTCATTTACTAGTTGAAGTTTTTGGGTCTTCTAGGTATTGAATCATATTGTCGGCAAATAGTCCTAATTTGAGTTCTTCTTTACTGATCCATATTCCTTTAATTTCTTTTATCTAATTGCTCTGGCCATCATTTCAAGAACTATGTTAAATAGAAGTGGTGAAAGAGGGAATCCCTGTCTTGTTGCACTTTTTAGAGGAAATGCTTTCAATTTTTCTCCATTTAGAATGATGTTAGCCTGGAGCTTAGCATAGATAGCTCTTACATTGTTGAGGTATGTTCCTGTTATCCCTAGTTTTTCTAGTGTTTTGAACATAAAGGGGTGCTGTATTTTGTAGAATGCTTTTTCTGCATCTGTTGAAATGATCATATGGTTATTATCTTTAAGTCTATTGATGTCATGAATTAAATTTATTGATTTCCTTATGTTGAACCAACATTGAATCCCTGGAACGAATCCCACTTGATTGTGGTGTACTATAATTTTTGATACGTTTTTAGTATTCAATTTGCCAGATTTTTTTTTGATCTGTGCTCATTAGAGATATTGGTCTGAAGTCTTCTTTCTTTGATGTGTCTTTGCCTGGTTTTGGAATCAAGGTGTTATTGGCCTCTTAGAATGAGTTTGGAAGTGTTCCCTCTTTTTCTATTTCCTGAAATAAATTAAAGAGTATTGGTATTAGTTCTTCTTTAAAGACTTGTAGAACTCAGCTGTGTATCCATCTGGTCCTGGGATTTTTTTTTGTTGGTAGGCTTCTGATGGAGTCTTCTATTTCATTGCTTGAAATTGATCTTTTAAATTGTGTATATCATCCTGATTCAAATTAGGCAAATCATATGACTAGAAATTTGTCAATGCCTTCAATATTTTTTATTTTTTTGTAGAATGCTTTTTCTTCATCCATTGAGATGATCATATGGTTCTTTTAGTCTATTGATGTCATGAATTACATGTATTGGTTTCGCCTTATTGAACCAACATTGCATACCTGGAATGAACCCTACTTGATTGTAGTGTACTATATTTTTAATATGTTTTTGTATTCAATTTTTGCATTCAAGATAATTTCTAATTATCTTCTGTATCTCTATAGTGTCTATTGTGATATTTCCTTTTTCATCACGTTAGTAATTTGAGTTTTTTTCTGTTTGTCTCTTCATTAGCATGGCTAAGAGTATGTCAATTTTATTTATTTTTATAAAGAACCAACTTTTGTTTTATAAATTTTTTCAATTATTTCTTTTGTTTCAATTTCATCTCTGATTTAATTATTTACTGTCTTATACCACTTTTGGTGTAGATTTGTTCTCCTTTTCCTAGGGTATTGAGCTGTAATGTTAAGTCATTTATTTGCTGAATTTTTCTTCTTTTAAGGAATGAACTCCATGCAATGAACTTTCCTCTTAGAACTGCCTTCATAGTATCCTAGAGATTTTGATATGTTGTATCTGTGTTCTCATTCACCTCTAAACATTTTTTAATCTCCTCCTTGATGCCTTTTGCTACCCAGTGTTCATTCAGTAGCATATTATTTAGTCTGTAGGTGTTGGAGTAGTTTTCATTTCTTATTTTATCATTGACTTCTAATTTCATTCCTTATGATCTGATGGAATGCAGGGTAGTATCTCTATTTTTTAATATTTGCTAAGAGCTGCTTTGTGGCATAATATTAGGTCTATTTAGAGAAGGATCCATGTTCTGCTTGAGAAGAAAGTTGAAGGATGAAATATTCTATATATGTTAGTTAAGTCTAAGTTATTGATTATATTATTAAGTTCTATAGTTTCTTTGTTCAGCTTTTGTTTGGAAGATCTATGCAGTGGTGAAAGAGCTGTGTTAAAGTCACCCAGAATTATTGTGTTGTAGTCTATTTGACTCTTGAACTTGAGAAGAGTTTGTTTGATGAACATAGATTCTTCACTGTTCAGGGCATATATATTTATAATTGTAAAGTCTTGTTGGTGTATGGTTCCCTTGAGTAGAACATAGTGTCTTTCTTTATCCCTTTTGATTAACTTTGCCTTGCAGTCTACTTCATTTGATACGAGGATAGAAACCCTTGCTTGCTTCAGCAGTCCTTGTGATTGGGTGTGATTTTTCCCAACCTTTCACCTTCAGTCTGTTGATGTCTTTTCCTTTGAGATGAGTCTCGTAGAGGCAGCGTATCGTTGGGTCTTTTTTTTTTTTTTTTTTTTGACCCAATCTGCTAGTCTATGTCTTTTGATTGGTGAGTTTAGGCCATTAACATTCAGGGTTATTATTGAGACATGATTTGTATTCCCAGACATTTTTGTTTATTTTTGGTATTTAACTTGACTTGGTTTCTCTTCTGATTTGTTTTTCCTTTAGTATAATACCTCCCTCTGCTGATTTTCATTGTTGTTTTTAAATTCCTCTTGGTGGAATATTTTGCTGAGGATGTTCTGTAGTGCAGGCTTTCTAGTTGTAAACTCTTTTAAATTTTGTTTATCATGGAAGGTTTTTATGTCGCCATCAAATCTAAAGCTTAATTTTGTTGGATATAAGATTCTTGGTTGGCA
This sequence comes from Spermophilus citellus, assembly GCF_964194105.1. NCBI lineage: Eukaryota > Metazoa > Chordata > Mammalia > Rodentia > Sciuridae > Spermophilus > Spermophilus citellus. Next base: position 109,745,970 of record NC_138192.1, on the reverse strand, counting down.
TCCATTTTCTTTCAGAGCTTGGTATATGTAGTTTCATGATCTCCTGGCTTTGAGGTCTGGGTTGAAAAATCTGCTGAGATATGAATTGGTCTCCCCCTATATGTGATCTGATTTCTCTCTCTCGTGGCTTTTAAGATTCTATCCTTATTCTGTATGCTAGGTATTTTCATTATAATTTGCCTTGGTGTAAATGTGTTGTAATTTTGTACATTAGGTGTCTTGTAAGCCTCTTGTATTTGGTTTTCCAATTCATTCTTTATGTTTGGAACATTTTCTGATATTATTTCATTGAATAGATTGCTCATTCCTTTGGTTTGGAACTCTATTTCTTCCTCTATCCCAGTGCCTCTTAAATTTGGTCTTTTTATGTTATCCCATGTTTCTTGAATGTTCTGTTCATGTTTTCCTACAAGTCCAACTTTAGTCTTCAGATTGTATATTTTGTCTTTATTATCTGACATTCTTTCTTCCAAGTGATCTATTCTGTTGGTTATGCTTTCTATTGAGTCTTTTATTTGTTTTAGTGTTTTCTTCATTTCAGGGACTTCTGACTTTTTTTTTTTCAGAGACTCTATCTCTTTCTTGAAGTAATCTTTTGCTACCTGTATTTGTTCTCTCATCTCTCTGTTGGATCAATTTTGCCTGTATTTGCTCATTTAGGTCATTCTTTAATTCACAGATCATTTTAATTATGAACCATCTGAACTCCTTCTCTGATATTTCATCAACTTCACTGTCCATGGGTTCTGATATTATAGTATCCTGGTTTGTTTGGGGAACTTTCCTCCATTGTTTTTTCATGTTGTCTATGTGTCTTTTCTCACAGTGTGGATCTGAGATATTACAATTTCTTCCCTAGATTCTTGTAGCACCTGTGCTGATTGTCTATACTTCACCTTGATGTTGGGCTTTCAGACCCTGCTGCTGTCCCTCAATGTATGCTACTGCAACTAAAGATGGTGACAGCAATAGCCTAGATAACTCGAGATAATGGTGAAGGTGCTCCAAGATGGGTGCAGTGTTTTACAGAAATGGGGCTGATAGGGTGGGCCTTACACTGTCTTTGGGATGCCTGCTCTGAGATATAGCTTCTTCTAGGCCCTGTTTGTTTCAAAAATGTAGGGGCTATTGTGTGAGGAAGGCTATGGTGATGTCTGCAATGTCCCAAGATGGAGGTGGGTTAGGCTTAGGCTCCCAGGGGGTGGTGGTGGGGTGGCAAACTTGGACTTACCCTGGGCCTGGGTCTCATGTATGTCAGTGTGGGCAGATCTGGACCAAGCCTGAGCTCCTGTGGTGGTCTGGTGGTTGGAAGAGGTGGTCCTGTTCCAGAGTCTGAGCTCTGAAGGGTGTCTGCCAGTGGCGGTATAAACTGGGGCCTATTGTGAGCTTGTGTCCTACGCAGATCACTGTGGGCAATTCTGGTTTGGATAGGTCTTAAGAGCATGCCTCCAACATGTTCCTTTTGATTTGTGGAACTTCAGTTTATTTATTTCAGCCTCTCATTTTTGCCACTTTGTTGTTATCTTCTCAGCTCCTTAGCCAATCACCTCTGCAACTTCAAACACCCAAAACTTCAATCATTCACTTTCTGATATGATGAGCATATTAATGTTCCAATTCTCATCATCCTTCTTTTACCATCAATCTGTCCTCATTGAAGTCAGTTTTGTCAAACTTGAGAAATTTTGTACTATCTTTTATTATTTCAATCCCTATATTTTGCCATAATTTTAACCTGATAATTAAAAAAAAACCCCAGACCTGAATCTGTTATGATTGCAGCAATATTATTCATTTCAAAGCCAGGTAAAGTGGCATGACTACATTATCCTTTCTACCAACGCAATGCCAGAAATTTGTGTTGTTAGGTGGAAAATGTTCTTAGGATTGGGTACAAATATATTGTCCTATTTTATGCTGAGATGATTTTTTGATCTTTAAGATTTTTGAGTATTCTTGATTGGTATTCTTCTGATGTTTCCCATTTATTCTCATTTTTATGGTAGTTTATACCTTTAAAGGATGTATTTACAACATTTTAATAGCACCTCAGATGGAAATAGGTATGAACAAATCATTATAATTATTAAAAATTGTATAAGCGAGGAGAGGGAACATGGCCGCCGACGAGGAAGCAGTGACTCTAATGTCTCCACATTAACAAGATCAAAAAGACCCTTTGGAACAGCGGCAGTATTCACACTGAGGAACTCCTAGCAAAATTCCATGAAGAGGGGTCCTGCCGGGATCTGGTAGGTCTATTAGAAGTGTCGGTTTGTGGCCGCTGGGACTCGGGGCCCGGGGACTGTGGTACTTGCCGGCCGTCGCCTCCCCGGCCCCGGGCGCCGCTGGAGCGCGAGCCAGAAAAACATGGACCGGGACACGGCGCGGCTGGCTAGAAGCCGGGAATGCCGGGGGCGGAGAGAGCGACCAGGGCAGCGCTGGCTGTGGAGGCCGTGGAGGAGAGATGCGTGGGAGCTCGAGGCAGAGACACACTGGAGAGAGCGAACCAGCACCCCGCCATCATCCCGAAATAGCGAGAAGAGGAAGATGGCGGCGGGAAGTGAGTAAGCCTCTCCGTGTTCCGCGCCCCGCACCGCCGCGTCTGAAAAGCTGAGACTGACAGCTGCGACTCAGCAGACTCGCCAAGTCTGGGAGGAGCTGCTGCACAGTGATTGGTTCCCGAGTACTGACGGGAAAGACTTGACTGGTGGGCACAGCGCCACCTAGTGGAAGAGAAGTTAATCAAACTCTAAGACGGCATTTATTAGGTTTTTTTTTTTTTTTTGATTGGGGTTTTTCTTTCATCTTCATTTTTCTATCTTGTTTTTTTTTCTTTTCTCTTTTTTTCTTCTTTCTCTTCTAATCTTAATTTTAATTTTTTTAATTATTATTAATATTTTTTTAAAATTTTTGTTCTTTTTTAGTTCCTATTTCTTTCTTTTTTTGTCTGTTCATTTTTCTTATCTCCCTTCCTTGAATTCTACCTGCCTACTCTCATTCTCCTTAGTGACTTCTTCCCTTCCCTTCTAATACCTTTCCTCCCTAGCATCAAATAAATTTATAGGAATAAACAGTAACTCAGCAGTCAATCAGAACAAGAAGCAACATGAGCAGCTTCAAGAAACAAGGAAGAAAAGGAGTACAAACAATGCAGGATAGCCTAAATATTCAGGAGGACCTAGAGTCATCAGAAAAATGGTCATATAAAGACCTCAAGGAACACCTTAGACAGATGGAATGGAACATCAAAGAGGATACAAGACAGCAAATTCAAGCAGCGAAAGAACACATTGAGAATGAGTTACATAAACACCTAAAAGAAGAAGTTAAGCATCTTTATCAGGAGATAGAGATTATAAAGAATAATCAAACAATAATTCTAGAAATGAAGGAAACGATAAACCAGATTAAAAACTCAATTGAGAGTATCACTAACAGAGTGGAACAAGTAGAAACCAGAACGTCAGATAATGAAGACAAAATATACCATCTTGAAAAGAGTCTAGCCAACTCAGAAAGGCTGGTAAAAAATCACGAGAAAAACATCCAAGAGATTTGGGATAACATGAAGAAACCAAACTTACGAGTCATCGGGATAGAAGAAGGTACAGAGATTCACACCAAGGGAATGAGAAATCTGCTGAATGAAATAATTACAGAAAACTTTCCAGAAATAAAAAAGGAAACAGATATACAAATTGAAGATGCATACAGGACACCGAGCACACAAAATCACAGTAGACCAACGCCAAGACACATTGTTATGAAGATATCCAATATACAGAACAAAGAGAAAATATTAAAAGCTACAAGAGAAAGGAGACAGATTACATTTAGGGGTAAACCAATACGGTTAACAACGGACTTTTCATCACAGACACTGAAAGCAAGAAGGTCATGGAACAATGTATTTCAAACACTGAAAGACAATGGATGCCAACCAAGAATTCTGTATCCAGCAAAATTAAGCTTCAGGTATGACAACGAAATAAAGATCTTTCATGATAAACAAAAGTTAAAAGAATTTGCAGCCAGAAAACCTGCATTGCAAAGCATTTTGAGCAAAACACTACACGAGGAAGAAATGAAAAACAATAACCAAAACCATCAGTGGGAAGTGCCTCAGTAAAGACAGAGGGTGAAGGGAAAGATAATAACGGAGAAACAAACTAAATATTTAAAAAAAAAAAGATAAACAATCAAACATGGATGGAAGTTCAAACCATATATCAATAGTAACTCTGAATGTTAATGGCCTAAACTCTCCAATAAAGCGACATAGGCTGGTATCATGGATTAAAAAAACAAATCCAACAATATGCTGCCTCCAGGAGACACATCTGATTGGAAAAGACATACACAGGCTGAAGGTGAAAGGATCGGAAAAAATATACCATGCACACAGTTCTCATAAGCAAGCAGGAGTGGCCATCCTCATATCGAATAAAATCGACTTCAAGACTAAGTTAATCAAAAGGGATAAACAAGGGCATTATATACTGTTAAAAGGAACCATTCACCAACAAGACATAACAATTATCAATATTTATGCACCAAACAATGGTGCTGCAACATTCATAAAACAAATTCTCCTCAAGTTCAAGAATCAAATAGACCACAACACAATAATTATGGGTGACTTCAACACACCTCTCTCACCGTTGGACAGATCCTCCAAACAAAAATTGAATAAAGAAACTATAGAACTCAATATCACAATCAACAACCTAGACTTAACTGACATATATAGAATATATCAACCATCATCAAATGGATATACTTTTTTCTCAGCAGCACATGGATCCTTCTCAAAAATAGACCATATATTATGCCATAGGGCAACCCTCAGTAAATATAAAGGGGTGGAGATAATACCATGCATTTTATCTGATCATAATGGAATGAAATTGGAAATCAATGATAAAAGAAGGAAGGAAAAATCCTACATCACATGGAAAATGAACAATATGTTACTGAATGATCAATGGGTTACAGAAGACATAAAGGAGGAAATTAAAAAATTCTTAGAGATAAATGAAAATACAGACACAACATATCGGAATCTATGGGACACAATGAAAGCAGTTTTAAGAGGAAAATTCATCGCCTGGTGGTCATTCCTTAAAAAAAGAAAAAACCAACAAATAAATGAGCTCACACTTCATCTCAAAGCCCTAGAAAAGGAAGAGCAAAACAACAGCAAATGTAGCAGAAGGCTAGAAATAATTAAAATCAGAGCGGAAATCAATGAAATTGAAACAAAAGAAACTATTGAAAAAATTAACAAAACTAAAAGTTGGTTTTTCGAAAAAATAATAAGATCGACAGACCTTTAGCCATGCTAACGAAGAGAAGAAGAGAGAGAACTCAAATTACTAACATACGGGATGAAAAAGGCAATATCACAACAGATGCTACAGAAATACAGAAGACAATAAGAAATTATTTTGAAAACCTATATTCCAACAAAATAGAAGATAGTGAAGACATCGATAAATTTCTTAAGTCATATGATTTTCCCAGACTGAGTCAGGAGGATACACACAATTTGAACAGACCAATATCAATGGATGAAATTGAAGAAGCCATCAAAAGACTACTAACCAAGAAAAGCCCAGGACCGGATGGGTATACAGCGGAGTTTTACAAAACCTTTAAAGAAGAATTAAAACCAATACTTTTCAAGTTATTTCAGGAAATAGAAAAAGAGGGAGCTCTTCCAAATTCATTCTATGAGGCCAACATCACCCTGATTCCGAAACCAGACAAAGACACCTCAAAGAAAGAAAACTACAGACCAATATCTCTAATGAACCTAGATGCAAAAATCCTCAATAAAATTCTGGCGAATCGAATACAAAAACACATCAAAAAAATTGTGCACCATGACCAAGTAGGATTCATCCCTGGGATGCAAGGATGGTTCAACATACGGAAATCAATAAATGTTATTCACCACATCAATAGACTTAAAGATAAGAACCATATGATCATCTCGATAGATGCAGAGAAAGCATTTGACAAAGTACAGCATCCCTTTATGTTCAAAACATTAGAAAAACTAGAGATAACAGGAACTTACCTTGACATTGTAAAAGCTATCTATGCTAAGCCTCAGGCTAGCATCATTCTGAATGGACAAAAGTTGAAGGCATTCCCTCTAAAATCCGGAACAAGACAGGGATGCCCTCTATCTCCACTTCTATTCAATATAGTTCTCGAAACACTGGCCAGAGCAATTAGACAGACGAAAGAAATTAAAGGCATAAAAATTGGAAAAGAAGAACTTAAATTATCACTATTTGCAGATGACATGATTCTATACCTAGAAGACCCAAAAGGGTCTACAAAGAAACTACTAGAACTAATAAATGAATTCAGCAAAGTGGCAGGATATAAAATCAACACGCATAAATCAAAGGCATTTCTGTATATCAGCGACAAAACTTCTGAAACGGAAATGAGGAAAAACACTCCATTCACGATATCCTCAAAAAAAATAAAATACTTGGGAATTAACCTAACAAAAGAGGTGAAAGATTTATATAATGAAAACTACAGAACCCTAAAGAGAGAAGTTGATGAAGATCTTAGAAGATGGAAAAACATACCCTGTTCATGGATAGGCAGAACTAACATCATCAAAATGGCGATATTACCAAAAGTTCTCTATAGGTTTAATGCAATGCCAATCAAAATCCCAACGGGCATTTCTTGTAGAAATAGAGAAAGCAATAATGAAATTCATATGGAAAAATAAAAGACCCAGAATAGCAAAAGCAATTCTAAACAGGAAGTGTGAAACAGGTGGTATAGCGATACCAGATTTCAAACTATATTACAGAGCAATAGTGACAAAAACAGCATGGTACTGGTACCAAAACAGGCGGGTGGACCAATGGTATAGAATAGAGGACACAGAGACTAATCCACAAAGTTACAACTATCTTATATTTGATAAAGGGGCTAATAGCATGCAATGGAGGAAGGATAGCATCTTCAACAAATGGTGTTGGGAAAACTGGAAATCCATATGCAACAAAATGAAACTGAATCCCTTTCTCTCGCCATGCACAAAAGTTAACTCAAAATGGATCAGGGAACTTGATATCAAACCAGAGACTCTGCGTCTGATAGAAGAAAAAGTTGGATCCGATCTACAGATTGTGGGGTCGGGCTCCAAATTCCTTAATAGGACACCCATAGCACAAGAGTTAACAACAAGAATCAACAAATGGGACTTAATTAAACTTAAAAGTTTTTTCTCAGCAAGAGAAACAATAAGAGAGGTAAACAGGGAGCCTACATCCTGGGAACAAATCTTTACTCCTCACACTTCAGATAGAGCCCTAATATCCAGAGTATACAAAGAACTCAAAAAATTAGACAATAAGATAACAAATAACCCAATCAACAAATGGGCAAAGGACCTGAACAGACACCTCTCAGAGGAGGATATACAATCAATCAATAAGTACATGAAAAAATGCTCACCATCTCTAGCAGTCAGAGAAATGCCAATCAAAACCACCCTAAGATACCATTTCACTCCAGTAAGATTGGCAGCCACTATGAAGTCAAACAACAACAAGTGCTGGAGAGGTTGTGGAGAAAAGGGTACACTTGTACATTGCTGGTGGGACTGCAAATTGGTGCGGCCAATTTGGAAAGCAGTTTGGAGATTCCTGGGAAAGATGGGAATGGAACCACCATTTGACCCTGCTATTGCCCTTCTTGGACTATTCCCTGAAGACCTTAAAAGAGCATGCTACAGGGATACTGCCACATCGATGTTCATAGCAGCACAATTCACAATTGCTAGACTGTGGAACCAACCCAGATGCCCCTCAGTAGATGAATGGATAAAAAAAATGTGGCATCTATACACAATGGAGTACTATGCAGCAATAAAAAAGGACAAAATCATAGATTTTGCAGGGAAATGGACAGCACTAGAGCAGATTATGCTTAATGAAGCTAGCCAATCCATAAAAAACAAGTGCCAAATGTCTTCTTTGATATAATGAGAGCAAATATGAACAGAGCAGGGAGGAAGAGTAGGAAGAAAAGAGTAACATTAATCAGTGACATGAGATGGGAGGGAAAGGGAGAGATGAGGAAAATTGCATGGAAATGAAGGGAGACCCTCATTGCTATACAAAATTACATATAAGAGGCTGGGTGGGGAATGGGAAAATAAATAAGGAGGGAGATGGATTACAGTAGATGGGGTAGAGAGAGTAAAAGGGAGGGGAGGGGAGGGGGGATAGTGGGGAATAGGAAAGGGAGCAGAGTACAACAATTACCAATAGGGCATTATGTAAAATTGTGGAAGTGTAACCGATGTGACTCTGCAATCTGCATTTGGGGTAAAATTGGGAGTTCATAACCCACTTCAGTCTAATGTATGAAGTATGATATGTCAAGAGCTTTGTAACGTTGTGAACAACCAATAAAAAAAAATTGTATAAGCCACATAATGCTGAAGCAAAGATGGTATATGGAGAGTCTTTTAAAGAAAAGATAATGCCTATCATCATAGGAACAGTGAAATTTAGGTCCAGAGTTCTCTATTTAAAAATTAGGAAACCACAGCAGTATAAATTAACTTGGCAAACATAACCAACTGGCAGATATTAATATAGAATGAACAATTCTGTCTGAAAGTTATTTTCTTCTTACCTGATAACAGTTGATTTTAATGGTACCTGATGATATATATATATATATATATATATATATATATATATATATATATATATATATATATATATATATATATATATATATATATATATTTTGCTCAAAGAATTAGAATTTGGTGTAGCCAGCATTTTTACATAACTCAAGTCAATGAGAGTCAGTAAATATTTTATTTTCAGTAGTTTTGACTCTAGACATGATATATTCTTAGGGAGAAGCTAGAGAATATTTACTAAGCTATTCTTAAAACTTTCAGAGGAAGCTTATAGCTCATGAAGTTTGTTACTTTCTAATTAGAGATTCCTTTCAGGGGAAAAAATCTCTTTTAAACATCCTTTTGATGAATTATTTAACTCACATTTTATTTAATCGTATTGCAGTTAAATTTTAACTGGAGCTAAAATAAGTCTTGGTTGTTATATATATCTTCAGAACTTAAATTATATGTTTGAACCAGTTTTTTAAAAGAAACAAAATAAAATAATTTCAGCATAGTCATAATTTCCTATTTATTTTAATGAAGTGTCAAGGGCTACAGAAAAATATTTCTCTGTTTGGACACTTATCTAACTGGAAAAATAAAGAGGACATTATATAACAGGTTACATTACTAATGCCCATGAGATTTGTGCACTGAGTATTTTGTTAGTCTACCAATACTACAGGGTTTAGATTTTGAGGAGTAAAGTAAAAAACACAAATTCAGCATAATACTGATTTTCAATTGACTCTTCTTTTAAAAAAAATTCAGAATTTTTTTTTACTTATACATGAGCGTACAGTCCATATTTATATAATTTTACAAGCATGAAATATATCTTTTTCTAATTAAGACCCCAGTCTTGTGGATGTACATGATGGTGAGATTCAGTGTACATGTACATAGGACCGTTATGTCAGATTCATTCCACAGTCTTTTCTTCTCCTATCCTCCCTCCTTTCCCTTCAATCTCCTTTGCCTAATCCACTGAACTTCTATTCTTACCCTTATACCCTCCCCTCCCCCTATTGTGGTTTAGCTTCCACAAATCAGAGAAAACATTCAAAATTTGGTTTTATGGGATTGGCTTATTTCACTTAGTATGATAGTATTCAAATCCATCCATTTACCAGCAAATGTCATAAAGTCATTCTTCTATGTGGCTGAGTTTTGTGTATATGTACCACATTTTCTTTAGCCATACATCTGTTGACAGATACCTAAGTTGGCTCCATAGCTTAGCTATTTGTGAATTGTGCTGCTATTAACATGGATGTGGCTGTGTCATTGTAGTATGCTCATTTTAAATCCTTTGGATATATACTGAGAAGTGGGACAACTTGGTCAAATGGTGGTTTCATTACTAGTTTTTTGAGGAATCTCCATGCTGCTTTCCAGAGTGGTTGCAGCAATTTGCTGGCCCACTAACAATGTATGAGTGAACTCTTTTCCCCACATCTTCACCAAAGTTTATTGTTACTTGCATTCTCGGTAATTGCCATTTTGACTACAGTGAGATGAAATCTCCGGAAAGTTTAATTTACATTTCTCTAATTGCTAGAGTTGTTGAACATTTTTTTTCATATATTTATTGAACATTCATATTTCTCCTCTTGAGAAGTATCTGTTTAGTTCTTTTTCCCATTTATTGATTGAGTCATTTGTTTTTTTGTTTTGTTTTGTTTTGTTTTTTTGATGTCAAGTTTTTTTTAGTTCTTTGTATATCCTGGAGGTTGATGCTCTCTCTAAAGTGTGGGTGGCAAAGTTTTCCTCTCATTCTGTAGGGCCTCTCTTCATGCTCTTGATTGTTTTCTTTGGTGTAAAGAAGCTTTTTAGTTTGATGTAATCCCATGTATTGATTTTTAATTTTACTTCTTGTGTTTTAAGAGTCCCGTTAAGAAGTAAGTTCCCGAGCCACCATGTTTTCTTCAAGGAGGTGTAGGGTTTATGGTCTAATTCATAGGTCTTTGATCCACTTTGAGTTGAATTTTGTTTTTGCCAGGTGAGAGACAGAGTTTAAATTTCATTCACCTACATATGGATTTCCAGTTTTTCAATCACTATTTGTTGAAGAGGCTCTTTTCTCCATATATGTTTTTGGTGCTTTTTCTAGTATAAGATAACTCTATTTGTGTGGGTTTGTCTATGTGTTTTCTACTCTATCCCATTGGTCTTCATGCCAATTTTTTGCCAATACCATGTTTTTGTTGTTGTTGTTGTTGTTACTATAGCTCTGTAGTATAATTTAAGGTCTGGTATGCCTCCTGCTTTGCTTTTCTTGCTAAGGATTTCTTTGGCTATTCTGCATCTCTTATTTTTCCAAATAAATTTCATGACTCATGACTACTTTTTCTATTTCTCTAAAGAAGTCATTGAAATTTTAATGGTATTGGCATTAAATATGTATAGTGTCTTCGATATTATGGGCATTGGGGCATTCAATTGAAACTAAAATAATAAAATTCTATTTCCATCATAATTTTTCTCCAATATTATTTCTTATAAAGTCTTATTGAGATTATAGTTTCAGAGTAAATGCTGTGTTAATATGAATTCATTAAAAACTAAGAGCTAGGAGACTTAAAGAAGAAGTAAATTATGGCATTTTTCAGTAAATGGAAGAAACTGGAGAATGTCATGCAAAGCAAAATGAGCCAATCCCAAAAAACTAAAGGCCAAATGTTTTCTCTGATATGCGGATGCTAATTCACAATAAAGACAATAAGGGGGATTGCTAGGGAAGAATAGAGGTACTTTGGCTTAGACAGAGGGGAGTGAAGGGAGCGGAGGGGGTCTGGGAGTAGGCATGATAATAGAATGAAGTGGACATTATTATACTATGTGCATATATGATTATATGACCTGTGTAACTCTACATCATGTGTAACCAGAAGAATGAGAAGTTATACTCCATTTATGTATGATGAATCAAAATGCATTCTACTATCATGTGTAACTAATTAGAACAAATTAAAAAAGAATAAAAAAACTAAGAGCCAGGATACCCAAACTCAACCATCTTTATAATCAGACAATGGAGGCATTGAGAAATGTCTTATAATTTCTAAACATTTGGAAATTTTGCAGATCTTTTATTCTTGTTGTTGTTGATTTGTGATTTAATTCCATTGGGCCAGATAATATGATTCAATTCCCTTTTTAGCACAAGAATATAGTCTGTTTTGTGAAGACCTTTGTGTGTACTTGAATAATAATAATAATAATAATAATAATAATAATAGTAATTTTTACTGTTGTTGCAGCAACACTAGTGGTATTGCTGAATTTGCTGAGAATCTGCAGTGCTACCTGCAGAACTTTCTGGAAAGCTGGCCATAGGTATGTCATTAGACTTTGCTGGAGGAAAGTTCAACTAGATGTCCTACTTGTCAGCAAAATACTGTAGGAATAAAAAGGGAAAAACACCTAGGAAAGATGTCTCATCTTTGGTAGTGCAGACTCTTTCTAGTGGTGAAGCTTAACATCTTTCCAGGTGGGAGAGATTCAGTTCCACTACCACAAACAAGGAAATAAAGAATTGATTTGCAGCTGATAGGCAACAGATTTGTAAGTGGCACACCTAGAACAATAGCACTTACATAACTCTTGGTAACATTATTAAAATAGTCTTATTTTCTCTATTGCACTGTAACTAGCAGAGGAATGAGATCATCCGTGAAGACTACAAATTAATACCTTGGGTATCTGCAAAACAAGTGAAATCATATGCTAGTTTTCATAATTTTCATTTTTATTTATCAATGAACTAAAATTAAAATGTCTAAAAATAAATAGAGTTATCAATAGATGGTGCTATATGCCTATATATATATTTTATAGAAGTTGATATTTACTTTTCTCTTTATAAAATTGCCTTTAAAAGTTGTATACTTTAACCTATATTTAAGCATTTTACAAAAATTCTTAAAATTTAATTTATATTAATTAAACCAGGCATATTTTAGCAGAACATAAAAAAATTGCAAGTAATATTGGGAAGCTCAGTACTCTGTGTCTCCTGTTAGAATGAAATATAAGGATAGAATTTGGAGAGAAGATGGTGAGCCAGAGGGAGGCAGCATTCTGTGTTGCTCTGTGACCTGGGACTCAAATTGTGAGATATTGCATCTCTGCAAGCCATATTCCTGCTCCTGTGTGGGAATCATGGTCACCATGCCCCTACAGGGCTCCAGGCCTCAGTGTGAGAGTAGGTCTCCCAACTACTCACCCATGCAGGACTACTGGATACCTGAGTGGAACCATCAACACCCATGCAGAACTTTTGGCCACCCACCGGAGCAGAAATCACTAAAACTACACCTGCCCAGGACATCCAGCAGCTTCCCACATGCAGGAACTCCAGCTGCCACTCCTATGTGGACCCCCATCTACCAACGCAGGGCTCCGCTGGTTGCCGCCATCTTGGGACTCTGCAGCAGTGGAGATACTGCACAGTGCCCTGCCTGCACTGAGAGAACTTCACACAGGCTCTGAAGTAAGCCGACTGCCACACACTGCACAAGCTAGGCTCTGAACTCATCCTCCAATGCCATTGCTTGGCTTCCACCACACAACCCGACAGCTTACCACTGAAAGCAGGCGCCTCCATCTTGGGCCACCTTCATGAAACTCTGGCTGACCCCAGGTACCCAGCTTCTAACTCCCCCCTCTCCCCACCAGTTGCTACTCTGGCACAGTGACACCCAGATTAACTTCACTACCCTTCACTCCCTGAAGGCAGAGATACCAGCTAATAACAGAAGACCCCACCTATTGGATGAGAAGGGAAGCAGGAAAGATACAGATCTCCAACCAAAAAAATCCTGTTTCTCCCTTTAAGATTTTTTCCCCCTCTCCCTCTCTATTCTCCCACCCTCACATCCCCAACATATGTAAAACCAAGTACTTTGCATGAAGTAGGATTTTGAGAGCTGGGATATCTGAATAGTATATTACAGCTGTGTTTTGCATGTGTGTGTGTGTGTATCTTTTATCTTGCCAATTTCTACTATTTTAACATTTTTAATTTTTCTCAATATATATGTGTTTGTTTTATGTACTCTGCTATCTTCTTCCCACTTATTTGTTTACCCAAAATTACTTCTTCTCCCTTCTCCTGCTACTAGCCTTCCTCTTTAGATTTCTATTTCACATTTCCTAAGATATAACAACTCTATATCCTCACCTCCTACCTCCTCAGCATACCATCCTTCTCCTCACCTCCATTTTCTTTGTACACCATCAGAAACTGAAAGCCCTTTTACAAACCTACTGAATATATTGTAGATAATAATTGAATTTACCATTTCTGTACATTGTGACCAAACTGTAAACATCTTAATAGCAAATATTTGTTTTTAGGGTGTATACTATTTATATTGGTATCTGATAACATTGTCCTTCACTTCAAAGAAGAGATATTGGATACCTACAGGGGCACTATAAGCCTATAGGGTAAAAAAGGTAATGCCTCAGATCCACAGTGCTAGAAGGGAAGACACATAAACAATATGAAAAGACAAGGGAAGAAAGTGCCCCAAACATATAAAGATACCACATTATTAGAATCCATGGCAAGCACAGCAGAAGAAATTAAAGAGAAGGAGTTCAGGATGTACATATTAAAATGTTCTGTGAATTAAAGGATACTATAAGAGAGCAAATACAGGCAGCAAAAATCATTTCGAGAAAGAGCTAAACAAATACAGGAAGCAAAAGATTACTTCAATAGGGAGATAGAGGTTCTAAAACAAACAAACAGAAATCCTTGAAATGAAAGAAACAATAAACCAAATTGAAAGCTCAATTGAAAGCATCACCAACAGATTAGACCACTTGGAAGACAGGACCTCAGACAATGAGGACAAAATATATAATCTTGAAAACAATGTAGACAACACAGTGAAAATGGTAAGAAAACATGAGCAGAACATTCAAAAAATATGGGATAACATAAAAGACCAAATTTAACAGTTATTGGGATAGAGGAGGGAATCGAGTTTCAAACCAAAGGAATGAGCAATCTATTCAATGAAATAATATCAGAAAATGTTCCAAACATGAAGAATGAATTGGAAAACCAAATTCAAGAGGCTTACAGGACACCAAATGTACAAATCCACACCAAGGCATGTTATAATGAAAACGCCTAACATATAGAATAAGAAGAGAATTTTAAAAGCCATGAGAGAAAGGAATCAGATTACATATAGGAGAAAACCAATTAGATTATGTCCAGATTTCTTTAACCCGGACCCTGAAAGCTAGAAAATCCTGAAACAACATATATCAAGCTCTAAAAGAAAATGGATGCCAACCAAGAATATTATATCCAGCAAAATTAAGCTTTAGATTTGATGATGAAATAAAAACTTTATATGAGAAACAAAAGTTAAAAGAATTTACAACTCAGAAGCCTGAACTACAGAACATCCTCGAAAATATTTCATGAAGAAAAATTGAAAAACAACAATGAAAATCACCAAAGGGCAGTATTACACTAAAGGAAAAACTAATCAAAGGAGAAACCAAGTCAAGTTAAATAACAAAAATGCCTGGGAATACAAATCATGTATCAGTAATAATCCTGAATGTTAATGGTCTAAACTCACCAATCAGAAGACATAGACTGGCAGATTGGATTAAAAAAAGACCCAACAATATGCTGCCTCCAAGAGACTCATCTCATAGGAAAAGACAGCTACAGATTGAAGGTGAAGGATTGGGAAAAATCATACCACTCACATGGACTGCTGAAGCAAGCAGGGGTTTCCATCCTCATATCAAATATAGTAGACTTCAAACTAACGTTAATAAAAAGGGATAAAGAAGGACATTTTATATGGCTTAAGGGAAAGATTCATGAACAAGACATAACAATAATAAATTTATATGCCACTACATTCATCAAACATAGTCTTCTCAAGTTCAAGAGTCAAACAGAGCACAACACAATAATTCTGGGTGATTTTAACACAAATATTTCACCACTAGATAGATCTTCCAAACAAAAGCTGAAAAATGAAACTATAGAACTCAATTAATCAATAAATTAGACTTAACTGACATACAGAGAATATTGTATCCTTCAACCAGCGAATACACTTTCTTCTCAGCAGCATATGGATCCTTCTCTAAAACAGGCCATATATTATGCCACAAAACAAATCTTATCAAATATAAAATAGCAGAGATCTATCAGATCATAATGGAATGAAATTAAAAATCAATAAAAATAAGAATAAAAGCTGATCCAACACCTGCAGACTAAATAATATGCTACTGAATGAACAATGGGTTGCAAAAGACATCAAGGAGGAGATTAAAAAATTCTTAGAGGTGAATGAGAACACAGATACAACATATCAAAATCTCTGGGACACTATGAAGCCTACCAACCAAAAAAGCCCAGGACTGGATGGATACATAGCTGAGTTCTACAAGATCTTTAAAGGAGAACTAATTCCAATACTCATCAATTTATTTCTGAAAATAGAAAAAGAGGGAGCACTTCCAAACTCATTCTATGAGGCCAATAACACCCTGATTCCAATAACAGACAAAGACACATCAAGCAAAGAAAACTTCAGACCAATATCTCTAATGACATAGATGCAAAAATTCTCAATAAAATTCTCACAAATTGAATACAAAACATATCAAAAAGATTGTCCACCATGATCAAATGGGATTCATCCCAGGGATGCAAGGTTGGTTCAACACATAGAAGTCAATAAATGTAATTCATCACATCAATAGACTTAAAGATAAGAACCATATGATCATCTCAATAGATGCAGAAAAAACATTTGACCAAATACAGCACCCCATTATGTTCAAAACATAAGAAAATTAGAAATAACAGGAATATATCTCAACATCATAAAAGCTATCTATGCTAAGCACTAAGCCAACATCATTATAAATATAAAAAAATTGAAATCATTCCCTCTAAAACCTGTAACAAAACAGGGATGCCCTCTTTCACCACTTCTATTTAACACAGTTTTTGAAACACCGGCTAGATCAAATAGACAGAAAAAAGAAATTAAAGGAATATTGATAGATAAAGAAGAATTCAAATTAGCACGATTTTCAATGACATGATTCTATACCTAGAAGACCCAAAAAATTCCACCAGCAAACTTTTAGAACTAGTAAATGAATTTAGCAGAGTATCAGGATACAAAATCAACACCCATAAATCAAAGGCATTTCTGTATATCAGTAACAAATCCTCTGAAATGGAAATGAGAAAAACTATCCCATTTACAATAGAATAAAAAAATAAATAAAATACTTGGAAATCAACCTAATGAAAGAGTTGAAATACCTCTACAATGAAAGTGCAGAAAACTAAAGAAAGAAATTAAAGAAGACCTTAGAAGATGGAAAGATCTCCCTTGTTCTTGGATAGGAAGAATTAATATTGTCAGAATGAGCATACTACCAAAAGCATTATGCAGATTTAATGCAATTCCAATCAAAATTCCAATAGCATTCCTCATAGAAATAGAAAAAAGCAATCATGAAATTCATCTGGAAAAATAAGAGACCCAGAATAGCTAACGCAATCCGTAGCAAGAAGATTGAAGCAGGTAACAATCACTATACCAGACCTTAAACTATACTACAGAGAACTAGTAACAAAAATAGCATGGTATTGGCACCAAAATAAACTTATAGACCACTAGTACAGGGTAGAGGACACACAGACTAACCCACATAATTGCAGTTATCTTATATTAGACAGAGGCACCAAAAATATACATTGGAGAAAAGATAGTCTCTTCAACAAATGATGCTGGGAAAATTGGAAATCCAAATGCAACAAATGAAATTAAACCCCTATCCCTCACCATGCACAAACTCAACTCAAAGTGGATCAAAGACCTGGAATTAAACCAGAGACCTTGCACCTAATGGAAGAAAAAGTTGGCCCAAATCTCCATAATGTTGGATTAGGCCTCTACTTCCTTAAGAAGACTCCTATAGTGCAAAAATTAAAATCAACAATTAATAAATGGGATGAATTCAAACTAAAAAGCTTCTTCTCATCAAAAGAAACAATCAGTGAGGTGAATAGAGAGCCTAGAGCTCAGGAGAAAAATTTTAACACTTGCATATCAGAGAGAGTACTAATCTCTAGGGTATAAAAGAAATCAAAAAACTAAACTCCAAAAAAGACAAATAATCCAATCAATAAATGGGTGAAGTAAATTAAAAGACACTTCTCAGAAAGTGATATACATTCAATCAGCAAATATATGAAAAAAATGTTCAACATCTCCAGCAATTAGAGAAATGCAAATCAAAACTACTCTAAAATTTCATCTCACTCTAGTCAGAATGGCAGATATTAAGAATACAAACAACAAGTGTTGGTGAGGATGTGGGGAAAAAGACACACTCATACACTGCTGGTGGAACTACAAATTGGTGCAGCCAGTCTGGAAAGCAGTATGGAGAATCCTTGGAAAACTGGGAATGGAACCACCATTTGACTCACCTATCCCACTCCTCAGTCTATACACAAAGGACTTAAAAATAGCATACTACAGAGACACAGCCACCTCAATGTTTATAGCAGCACAATTCACAATAGCTAAAACGTGGAACCAAACTAGATGCCCTTCAGTAGATGAATGGATAAAGAAAATGTGGTATATATACACAATGGAATATTACTCAGCAATAAAAGAGAATAAAATCATGGTATTTGCAGATAAATGCATAAATTTGGAGAATATAGTGCTAAGTGAAGTAAGCCAATCCCCCCAAACCAAATGTCAAATGTTTTCTCTGGTATAGGGAGGCTGATTCATAATTGGGTTGGAAGGGGATGCATGGGAAGATTAGATAAACTGTAGATAGGGCAAAGAGGAGAGAGGGTATGGGAAGTGGCATGGGGGTAAAAAAAGATGGTGGAATGAGATGGACATCACTACCCTAAGTACATGTATGAAGAAGACACGAATGGTGTGAAGATACTTTGTGTACAAGCAGACAGATGAATTCCTGCATGTGGGAAGCTGCCAGGTGTACTGTGTGGTAGCAGCATCTTTGATTTCTGCTCAGGTGGTTGGCCGAAAGTTCTGCATGGGTGTTGATGGTCCTGTTTGGGTACCTGATAATCCCATGTGGGTGAGTAGTTGGGAGACCTACTCTGATTCTGAGTCCTGGAGTCCTAGACAGGCATGGTGGCTATGATTCCTGAGTGGGAACAGGGATGTTGCTTGCAGAAAAGCAGTATTCTCACTACTGAGTCCCAGATCACGAGTGACACAGAATACTGCCTCCCTCTGGCCTGCCATCTTGGATCTCCTCTTGAAGACAATATTTTTAAATGAAATTCATTTGTCGTTCCTACAGAGGATTGTTTCCCCTGCCCCTATCTAGTTTGTGATTTTATTTTCTTTATCCAGTTCTCCTTTCATTTTTGCTTTGTTACAATGATGCCGAGGAATATTCAACCAATTTTCATTTTCTACAATTTCTCTAATGTCAATTCCTACAAAATTGAGAAGCCAGGTTTGGTAGAGCACAGTCTGTAATCCCAACTGATTGGGAGGCTGAGGGAGAAGGATTCAAGTTTAATGGGAGGGTGGGTGACTTACTGAGACTGTCTGGGGAAAAAAAAAAGACAAATAAAATGCAAGTCTGGGGGATGTAACTCAATGGTAGAGTGCTTGTCCAGCAGACTGAGGCCCTAAATTCAATCCCTGATACTACACAAATGGCAGGGGGAGGGGTACAGAGGGAGAGAGAAAGAGGGTGGAAGGGGAAAAAGAG
This sequence comes from Spermophilus citellus, assembly GCF_964194105.1. Classification (NCBI taxonomy): domain Eukaryota; kingdom Metazoa; phylum Chordata; class Mammalia; order Rodentia; family Sciuridae; genus Spermophilus; species Spermophilus citellus. The sequence goes on along the minus strand of NC_138192.1, from coordinate 109,726,493 downwards.
GAACAGAGAGAGAGGAGAAAGGGGGAGAGGAAGATAGATATGTATGATAGAACAGCTCAACTGGAGGTGTCAGGGAAGGAGAGGAGGGCATCCTACAGCAAGCAAGGATGTGGGTATGCAGGGCCCACGCAGGCCCCACACAGGCTAAGGAGGGAATCCCTGTGGCAGAATGGAATGCATGCCTGGAGGTCTGAGTAAGCTGCAGATACCCACAAATAGCACAGCCGGGTGGCCTGATGTGAAGTGTTGGTTTCACAGATGTGAAGAAACGATCATCCTGCATGATCTCGAATGCCAGAGTGGGAGCAGAAGGAAGCTCAGGGGCCAGGCAGCTCTGTCTGCTCTGGGAAGTCAGAGCCCAAGAAGCACGTTTCCCAGTGGCCCCGACAGCCCAGTAGAGGTGTGTTAAGGGCAAAAATGGGTCTCAGCTCATTTGGATCAGAATAAACTTTGTATCCTAGGGTGAAATACTCTCATCATGGCCATGACACCCAGTCGTCCATCTTGTTATCTCAATAACAAGAACTGTTTCAATTCTTTGGATTTTAAGAAGCTCCACATTTTACAGCTCTCAATTCAGGATATGCCCTGAGAAAGCAAGGAAAAGATGTTCTTGGAATGGTTGGTCTCCTTGGTTCTTAGGGAAACCTGACCAGCATCTTCTTCCAGTGGAGGCTGGGGCCTCCTCATCATGTCTAAAAATTATAGAATGTCACACAGACTTCTTGTTAGTCCTCCCTGGTGAGGCATGATCGCCTCTGTTCTCTTTGCAGGACCTCAGAATGCACTTAACGTCTCTGTCAATGAGCACTCTTAGGCTCTTCATGCTTCGGGAATCCCTGTCTTCCACTTACATGTTTATTCCTCAAATATCTGATTTCAAATATGAAATAGAATTTTCAGGACTGACTTTCATCTCATTCAATATTGAAGGGCATCCCGTGTCCTACCACACTCCTCAAGAGAGTTTAAGTTTCAGAACAGAAATCTCTATAACGGAACAGCCAATGCTCACTTCGTTGCCCATTCTATTTTCAGTTAAGATGTTGTTTTTTAAACTTGAAATTAAACCATATCCCTCTATCTTTGACCCATCAGAACTCATTGTATGCTTGAGCATCTCGAGAAATGGAGTGTGACTCTTCTTTCTCAGGACATCCATTCACATACTTCTAGCAACAGGCTTTGTATGGTTATCTTTTTTTAATTGTAATTCATCTTAACATGTTCTTTCCTCGTGTGTGTATGTGTGTGTGTGTGTGTGTGTGTGTGTGTGTGTGTGTATGTGTGCACTCTACCACTAAACTACATTCTCAGCTTCTTAATATTATTATCTTTTTTTTAATCTTGAGACATGATCTAGCTAGGCTGCCCAGGTTGACCTTGAATTTGCCCTCCTTGCTGGGATTGCAAGTGTGTGCCATGGTACCTGGCTTATGTTCCCATTTTTTGATGCTCCTTTTGTGCGTATGAATCCAGAACTATATATAATAGCCAAAATTATTTCATTTTCAGAATTTTGACATTGATTTAATTTAGTATGCCCATGTATATAAATTAAGCACTATGTTCTCAGTTATACAGTAAATCTAAAACTATGAAAAAAGTGTTTTGCTACAATTTTAGAAAATTTTAAAATAAGAATACTGTTGAAATATTTAATTCAAAATATAGAAGTCACACATTTATACACATAGGTAAACCTTCATAAATTTTTAGAAAAGCTTGAAATCTCACTATTAGTACTTATTGTGAAAGTTTAAATAAGACACTTAATTTGAGAAGGCCAGTTTCCTTATTCAGAATATGAGAGATTGGGGTTAGTTGGTCTCTAGGATTTTTTTAATATTTATTTTAATTTAAAAGGCAATATCTTTTGTTCACATGTTATTTTCAGCAGAACTTAGACATTATACCAGAACATTTCAGTTACTTACTAAGTTAGTACAGCAAAAAGCTTTTCTGACAGTTTTTGTAATGTTCCATAAGATGGTGCTATTTGCCATGAGAAAATGTTTATAGTTTCTATTTCACAAAGCTTGATATTAAGCAGTTGGGATCCCTATCTGTTGAGTTGCATCTATTCTTTCAAACACTAATGGAGAAAAAACCCTAATAAATCAATCTAATTAATAAAAGAATTAACTTGTATGAAAATGTATTATTTTAACTAGAGGTTAGTAAACTTTAGTTATATTAGGATTTTTAGATTATACCATAATCTCCATTGCTCAAATCTGCCATTTTAACCTAAAAGTAACCATGGATAATACATCCACAAAGGGGTAAACCATGTACAGAAACCCAATTTATTTACAAAAACAAGTGATCAGACCATGCGCTACAATTTGATGACCTGTGATATAAATCACACAGGAAACTGAGTTTCCACCTGATCAGTGACTATTTGTACTGAGCCAAAATAGGTGCTTTCATTAGATGGACAAACTTCAGGGTGAATTCTCTCTGATCTTTGCCTGGTGGTATTCACCCCTTTTTATGACCCTCTCCCCTTGGATAGGAATGAGGATCAAGAATATGGCAAAGGTGATTGGATATCACTTCTATGATTATGTTTTATTACATATGACTCTAACTTGTTAGCAGACTTGTTCCAAAGACTTTTATTGTTGGCAGGATGAATAAATGGCTGTGTTGGAAAAATCTTCATAGAGAGGAGCTGAAGGTCATTTGCAGAAGAGAGCCAGCAAGAAAGTGGGTACACACGTGTGTGCAAACACACACTCAATATGTGTAGATGTATAAACACAAAAATGTATTTTTTTCCATACATACACATTCATATACATTATTTTGACTAAAGAATATTTCTGTTGGGTATGTTGGCACATGCCTGTAATCCCAGCAGCTCCTGAGGCTGAGGCAGGAAGATCACTCAAAGCCAATAGCAAGTTAGTGAGGCCCTAAGCAACTTAGTGAGAACTGTCTCAAAATAAAAATATTTAAAAAGGATTGGGTTGTGGTTCAGAGGTAGTGTACTCACCTAGCATGCACAAGGCACTGGGTTTGATCCTCAGCATCACATAAAAATAAAATAAAGGTATTGTGTCCACCAATAACTATATATATATATATAGATAGATAGATATTTTTTTTTTTAAAAAAACCACTCTGTCTCTCTCTCACACACACATGCACACACAAAAATGTTCCTATAATATTCATGGAAAATCTAGAACACTATCTCTGTAACAAAAATTCTTATTTTTGTTTGTAGTATTAGGGATTGAACCAACTCTGTCACTGAATCACATCACTAGCCCCTTTTATTTTTTTATTTTTAAACAGGGTCTTGCTAAATTGCCCAAGCTGGCCTTGAATTGTAATTCTCCTGAGTTGAACTTGTACATGCTCTCGAGTAACTAAGATTGCAGGTGTGTGCCACTATGCCCACCCACAGATTCCTATTTAATTAATTTATTTGTGTGATTTAAGATATGTGCTATATTTTAAATTTTTATTTGTTCTTTTTATTTATACATGACAGTAGAATGTATTTTAAACAAGGATATGTGATATTTTTTTTTTTTACCCTATGGCATTAAATGTTTTTTCTTCACTATAATTGAAAAGTAATAGCAAACACTTGCTTCTCTGGGAGATGCACTCTAACTAGAACTCATCTATAGTTCAATTTTAGTTTGACTTTCCATCACTGGGAAGAATATTAATCTTGACCAAAAAAAAAAAAAAGCTGTGCATGGAACATGTATACTTACTAGTTAGGTTTTTTCCATTTTCAGAAGCCAACGTTGGAAAAAGGGTAATATTAAATTATAGGAGATAAAATTCTGAACAATTGCAAAAATGTTTCTTACCTCTTTGACATGACATTTTGAGAGGTTTCCTCATTTGTATGTAGTGTTCCATCTAGCAAAACGATGTGGGTTTTAAAAAAGCATTTCAAAGAAAAGTGTTTTTGTCTTTAAAATTAATCTACAAATATAGTTCTTTAGAGTTTCTGAGTTCCCATCATGTTTCTTATTCAGTATTTGAGAAACCATAATTCCTTTGAGGTTAAAAATAAAAACGCTGCATAATACTGATTTATAGGAAACACTATAACTCACAGTGATAAAGGTCTCATCTACTCTCTGGTTGTCATTCACATGTTGATTTTTCTCCTTAAACTGCTAGGGCTCACAGAAAGTCATTGAGAACTGTGTCTTCCTTTGATTTTTGCAAATGTTTTAAAAGATCGATACTGGGTATTCAGATTTTTGGACCAATGCCACCCCTTTAAAGAAAGTACTTATTCATTGATGATGTCTGATCAAGACACTATCAATACTGCACAAGTACATAGTGCATACTTTTTAAATTTATTTTTCTCTTTGGATGTTTCGCTTTTTACTTTTAGTTTTCATTTTTCTTCTCTGATAAACTTGAAGCAGATGCTGCAGGATAAAAGATAGATATTTTGGAAAAAGTCAAATTCTAGACAAGGATATTTAAGAGAGATAAGATTTACGCTCATCCTAGAGAGCTGTAATTTCTATAGTTCCATATGACAGAGCAGATGATCATCAACTAATCATTGTAGAGAATGGCTGTTGTCACATTGTGGTACTTTGGCCCAGACTTTCTACATTGACAGATTTCCTTTTCTTTAGAAAAAATCATTAAAATAACCACCTATCTAAGGGAAATAATGGCATAGAATAAAGTACTACTTTACCATTAAATTGTCGGTAATAATAATAACTGGTACTTTGACTTCTCATCCAATATATAAGCTAGCTAGCAAAAATGAGTATGTGTGTATATATCTTTTCCCCTATTTTGGGTCTTTTATATATGTTTATAGACAGAAGAAAAATTTTAAAGTTATTAGAATTATCTACCTGAGACAATGTGACTGACATGCTACATTGTCGCTATGAAAGATGACTGCACATAGATTGATAATTAGAGACCTTTTTTCACAGAAGTGGTATCCATTCAAATTGAGTCTCTAGGCTGATTTGCATCAAGGAAATAGAGAGCAAAGAACCATCAACTTCAGAATTTGTTTGCATTAATCATGTCGAGTGATTCACCTCCCAAGTGAGGGTCTTCATGCAAAATAATGAGTGGATAACCAAGTCAGATTAACTCCTCATGGGCTCTAAAGCTACTCTAATGTCTGGCATCCATTCCAAGTGCTACAGGTCTCTAAAGTCCTAAAGAAACACAAATTAATATCCCTGAGACTGCAAGGCCATAGAACCTCAGGAGACAACTTGCCCATGTGTCATCTTCCATGTTTTGAGGGTGACTTCTCAGGTCAACACTGACTTGGAGATGGAGGCTTTCACAGAGATTTAATCAACTTTAAAACTGCAGCAACTTTGGTATCTCCTGGCTGGTCCTCATTCCTCCTAATACCACCAGTTGACTCTCTCTCTTCTTGCCACCACAGAGAGGGCAAGAAAGAAATCAGTGCCCAACAGCTTATGATCTTGGGATGTGGGGGTTTAGGGTGAGATGTTCTGGAGAGTTCTATAAAGTCTACTCCAATAATACAGTGTTGGTGGCAGAGTGTTCTGGGCATTTTACATATATAGTCATTTAAAGGATAGCAGGAATGTTCTCCGGTAATGTAAGTCGTATGTTTTTGCAAATGTCTTGTCAAGAAGATGCATTAAGTAGGAAATGTAAACATAGCCACATGTACACTCCTAATCATGAGAGTGTGGTGAGTCTTCCAGCACAATAGAATACAGGGTTAAACTTATCCACCATCAGTCCATGATGGCCTCGCTGGATCCACAGTGGATAGGATACCCAGAGTCTTTTTCCAAAACCAGAAGTGTGTAATAGTGAAACAAAGGGGCCAGATATTTGCTCTTTTTCTCCTCTAAATCCAGAACTAGATCATAGCAAACAGCCCAGGGGATAGTGGAAACATCAATTGATGGTATTTTCTAAATGCACATTTAGTTTGAGTAATTGGAAGAAAGGAATAGAAATAGTAATGAAGGAATTAATTTCTACTTAATCATTGAAAGATTCAGGCTACCTCAATTTAAACTTTTTTTTTTTTTTAAAGAGAGAGTGAGAGAGGAGGGAGAGAGAGAGAGAATTTTTTTTAATATTTATTTTTTAGTTCTCGGCGGACACAACATCGTTGTTTGTATGTGGTGCTGAGGATCGAACCCGGGCCTCACGCATGCCAGACGAGCGCGCTACCGCTTGAGCCACATCCCCAGCCCTCAATTTAAACTTTGTTTTTTTTTTTTTCTCTGAAGAGAAAATAGTTAAACAAACAAACATGAGGACCTATTTCAGGAAGGAAGATATTATGCTTTACATGTTTTATTAGAAATACAGTGCTCCATATTAGGCTCATTGTACATTATATGCCCTAAGAAGACAGCTATATGAGTTCTTTTAATAGGTGTTGACAGTGCAGACCTTGTGTATCATAAGCTGAGTGCTACATGAATGTTACTGATAACATATGAATTCAATAAGAAATTCAAATAGTTATGATTGTCACTCAGTGCTAGTTGGAATTTTAGGCTCTTAGTTGAGAGGAAACAACATATGTACACTGCCTGCAAAGTTTACCCAAACACAAAAAAGGTGGTTTTTGCTAAGGACACAGCAGAAGAAGAACATATAATTTGATGGAAGCTGTTGCCTTTAGAAAGGGACCTGATGGAAGGGACTCAAATATGGTCTTAAATGCTAACAGATGGGTTAAACATAGGCTACATCCAAATATTTATTATATGCATAGATAATCAAGAGATTTGGTGTATATGCACATGTGTGGGCAGTGGATATATATGAAATCAGGGAACATTGACAGCATTTTATGTGGAAAAACACTGAGGACATACATAATGAATTTAAAAAGTATTTGTCTATCTTGTAATTAAATATGTGAGAAAACAAGGCATAGTAAACATTTGTAAATACATGAATAAAATTATATATATACATACAGATGTATGCACACGCACAGACACATATCAAACTAAGAAGGGCAGACTCAGGAAAATTAATTATAAAATTCCATATGTCATGGTACTGTTGTTCTTATATTTGTATCAAAAGTCAACTTTTGTTGCTAATCCTTATAAAAATATTTTGTATTTTTGCCTCCTTAAATTTAAAGTTGCAAATAAATGTAAAAATCACCAATAATCCTAGTACACAGAGGTAAAATTCCTAATATTTATAAAGCTATCTTTCCAAATCACTTAAAAAATGTGTACACATAGATTTATCTTTAAAAAAACCCTACATAATCTTTTTAATCTTTTTAAATGTGGTTGTTAACAAGAACTCTATTTAAAATAAGTTGCAAATGTATATCATTTAATGTGCATATAAGATTCCCTCATATTTATTTATTTATATATATACTGATCCACTATTTTTACTATTTCAAGATATTGTGATGAATGTTTTTGGGCTGAAGATTTGTACTTATATAATTATTTCCTAAGATTATTTTTGGACAATTAATATACACTTTTCTTAGGCTCTGAGTACTTTTAGCCTGATTGCCTTGTGTTAAACTAGTACTAAATTGTACATATATTTTTTGAGTCTCCCACATTTTCATTTAATAGTATTTGTTATTAATGGATCATAAACACAAGAATCATGATAAATCTTTCTCCGTTTACCCTTCCAGTTCTTTGTAACCTTATATGGAGAGTCTCCTTTCTACTATATCTTTGCTTGCTTTTTAATCCAGCCTGAGCTTTTTCTCAATTGAAATATTTGCTCTACTTAACAGCTCACAAACAGATTTATTTTCTGTTTATTTGTTTCCATTCTTATACTTTGATTTCTATTAATATTTTAATTTTTCTGTTATTTCTACTCTATGAGCTTCTTAGTTTTATATGTTTACTCTTATAGTAGTTACCTTGGGTATTATAATATACATCTTCGACTTGCTACAAGTTTATGTGAAATATCCTATTCAACACATCCCTAGAAATGTAAGCAATTTGAATATTTTATTTTTATTTTTATTTTCTTTTTGTGGTGCTGGGGATTGAACCCAGGACCTTATGCATGCAAGGCAAGCACTCTACCAACTGATTTATATCCCCAGCCCTTGAATATTTTAATTTAATTTTTCTCTCACTCTTTTTTTTAAAAAAATGACATTTTTATTTTTACATATTTTTAAATACTCTAAAACATTATTGTTGTTTTAAACAGTTAATATTCATTTATATTTATTACATATTTACCATTTGTGGTTTTTCATTTCTTTCTGAATCTTCCTTAATCTTTCATCTAAACATCTAAGTTTATTTTCTGTATATTTGATTAACTCACTTCTAGTAAAACTGGCTGCTGATGATTTTCATTATCTTTACATTTCTGAAAATATCTTTATTTCACCTTCATGTTAGTGGTATTTTTACTTTATGTTCTCAATTAACTATTTTTAATTTTTTTCATATATAGGTGAAATAATGTGAAATTTTTCTTTTTGCATTGGTTTGCAGCAGTTTTATTATGATGTTCTTGGATGTGACTTGCTTTGTATTTAGCCTTGCTTAAAGTTTAGAGTGCTTCTTGAATCTGTGGCTTCATGCATTTCATAATTAGAAATATGAAATACATTTTTGGTCACATTTCTCTCTCTATTCTTTCAGTGACTCAATTATAGCTATGTTGGTATAATTCCACATTATATAATAGCATGTTCCACATTGCTATTATAATCTTTTCATTGTTTTCTATTACTTTCCCTTTCATACTTCATTCTGTATATTTTATTCCAGTTCAGCAATTAACTTTCAAATACATGTAATGTCTTTGGTTTCATTAGTTGTAACTTTTACCTCTAGATATTCCATTTGTCTTGATTTTATAGTTTCTGGCTCTGAGTTCAAATTTTACTATCTTATTTAAATTTTTGAAAATACTAATCAAAGTTGGTATAAAGTATATATATGTGATAACTCCAACATTTTTATCTCTCTTAAATCTGTTTTGAATGTCTTGTTCACATCTCAAATTTGTTAATCCTTAACTTTTTAACTTCTGGAAATTTTGAATGAATGTCTGATATTATGTATGAAAAAGTTTAGAGGTCATTTGAAGCTGTTGATGAGAATCTCTTTCTATAGAGAAAGATTGTATGTATTTCTGGCAATTAGCTAGAATTGCCACTCTAGGTGCCACCCTAGGTATTCCTAGTATTCCCTTTTTTTTTTTTTTTTTTTTTTTTGATGAATCTTTTTTAACATCCCACAAGGCTGCAGAAGGCTCTGCCAGTCTTCTCAGCTAACACTTTCTTTTTCCCCTTTTGGTGTCTGTTAAGCCCAGGGCCTTGTGCATTATAAGCATCCACTCTGCCCCAGTCCGAACTGAGGCTCTGAAAACTGAGAATGCATTTCATAAAAAATACTTTGCCCAGATTTTCTAATTATTTGGGGTAGTTGATTTGAAAATAACTATTCTATTACCATCTGAAGTAAATACATATTTTTAAGATGCTGAGACCTGTTTGGATTCTCCTGTGGTCAGCATCAGACTCTTTCCCCTTTTGTTTTCACTGCATAAAATTTATAGTAAGCATGATTTTAATTTTAATGACAGTGTAATTTTTTGTCATATTTTTAGTGATAATGCATTTTTCTACTTACTGAGTTTAAAATGAGCCTGATAGCATCCCTTTTATAACTAGAACAATTAAAATATACGGTAAATGTTATATAATATATCTCTACAAAGTTGTTTCTAAAATGTGGGTTTTTTTAGTTTTTAAAAAATATTTATTTTTTCAAAGAAAAATAGCAATAGCCAAGTGAAAACCTACTTATTCTTCAACTCCAATTTTGTTACTTTTTAAAAGTTTAAAAGTGACTTATTTACTATTTTAAACGCCTCCTCCCCTTTTCCCTTTAAATGCTTACTACCTGCTCATACTGAATCCTTCCAAGGAGGTTGTTCCAGTGTATATCTCCAGATCTTCACTTTGCTTCTTCAACTAAAAAATGTAAAACACAATTCCATCAAGCATCCTATGAACTCTAGTTGTCACATATAGGGAGAACAATCTTTGGAATAGCCAATTAATTTGAATGAAAAAAATCCACCTGCATTAAGTTTGGTTGGGGCAGGAATTCACTAAAATGTATCTAAAATGTATGAAAACCATATATTTTTTTTGTTTCAACCCAGGAAAATATTTCAACTAATTTCAATTATTGCTTTTTAAAATTTATTTTTTCTTAACTTTCAGAAATTTCTGTTATCTTTATCTGTTTTTATGTAAACTTCATTTCTAAGATATTGTTTCAAAAATGTTTGCTCTTTTCCTGACATTCTAAACCATTATGTTCTAAACATTTGGTTTTCTGTACTACCTAGATGAATTCTATTTTTAATTTATTTAAGTTCTAATTAGTTATATATGACATTAGAATGCATTTTTACATACATAAATGGAGTATGATTTTTCATTCTTCTGTAGTAGATGGCTTAGAATGACACCAGTTGAGTAATCATATATGCACAGAGGGTACTACTGTTTGATACATTCTACTACCCTTTTTACCTCATTGACCCCTTCCTTCCCTTAACTCCTCTCTGTCTAATCCAAACTACCTCTATTCTTTCCTAGCCCCACCCCCTTATTGTGAATTAGCATCCACATATCAGAGAAAACACTTGCCTTTTGGTTCGGGGGGACTTGCTTAATTTGTTTAGCATGATATTCTCCAGCTCCGTCCATTTACTGGCAAATGCCATAATTTCATTCTTCTTTAAGGCTGAGTAATATTCATTATGTATATATGCCAGATTTTCTTTATCCATTTACCTACTGAAGAACACTTAGGTTAGTTCCATAGTGTAGTTATTAAGAATTGAGCTGCTATGAACATTGATGCAACTCTGTCACTGTAGTATGCTGATTTTAAGTCCTTTGGATATATGCTGGAGAGTGGGATAACTGACTATGTCAATTGTGGTTCCAGTCAAAGTTTTCTGAGGACTTTCTATAATGCTTTCCATAGTGGTTGCACCAATTTGCAGCCCTACCAGCAAAGTATGGGTGTACCTCTCCCCCCACATCCTCACCAACATTTATTGTTACTTGAATATTGATAGTTGCTATTCTGACTGGAGTGAGATTAAATCTCAATTTATTATCTAGGTGAATTTTATTTTGCTTTACTTTTATTTTTTTTGTACTAGGGAGTGATTGCAGGGGAAGTTTACCACCAAGCTACATCTTTTTTACTTTTTATTTTGAGAGAAAGTCTTGCTAAATTGCTTAGGGCCTCATTAAGTTGCTGAGGCTGGCTTTTTTCTTTCTTTCTTTTTATTTTGCAATTTGTTCTAATTAGTTATACAAGCTATTAGAATGTATTTTGATACATTGTACACAAATGGAGCACAACTTCTCATTCTTCAGGTGGTATGGTGAGGCTGGCTTTGAGCTTTAATCCTTCTGCCTCAGCCTCCCTAATGTTTGGAATTATAGGGGTGTACCACCATTTTGTACTCTTGGCATTACTCTTAAATAATCCTTACTTATCCTAAATTATTTCGTATTTCATGTTGTGATTTTCTTCATTTTAGAAATTTTAATATTTTTCAGTTTTATGTTATGACACCCCCTTCTATTTATCCATATTATTCGTTCTTTTTTTTCCCTGTAGATGACGTCTCGCACTCTTAAAGATTATCACTGTAGTCTTATTAAAGAAGTTGGGGTCTAATCCCACATGATGGAGATTAGGGCTTATTTTTTCTTCTATTAGATGCACGGTCTCTGGTTTTATTCTGAAGTCCTTGATCCATTTTGGGTTGAGTTTTGTGCATGGTAAGAGATAGGGGTTTAATTTCATCTTGTTGTATATGGATTTCCAGTTTTCCTAGCACTGTTTGTTGAAGAGGCTATCTTTTCTCCAATGCATGTTCTTGGCACCTTTGTCTAATCTAAGATAATTGTAGTTTTGTGGGTTAGTCTCCGTGTCCTCTATTCTGTACCATTGGTCTACCAGTCTGTTTTTGTGCCAATATCATGCCATTTTTGTTACTATCACTCTGTAGTATAGTTTGAGGTCTGGTATAATGATGCCACCTGCTTTACTCTTCCTGCTAAAAATTGTTTTAGCTATTCTTGGTCTTTTATTTTTCCAGATGAATTTCATGATTGCTTTTTCAATTTCTATGAGGAATGTCACTGGAATTCTGAAAGGAATTGCATTAAATCTGTATAGTGCTTTTGGAAGTATGGTCATTTTGATAATATTAATTCTGCCTATCCAAGAACAAGGGAGATCTTTTCATCTTCTAAGGTTTTCTTTGATTTCTTCCTTTAGTGTTCTGTACATTCATTGTAGAGGTATTTCACCTCTTTCATTAGGTTGATTTCCAAGTATTTTATTTATTTATTTATTTTTGTATATATATATATATATATATATATATATATATATATATATATTGTAGATGGACACAACACAATACCTTTAATTTTATGTGGTGCTGAGAATCGAACCTGAGTCCCACCCATGCTAGGTGAGCACTCTACCGCTGAGCCACAATCCCAGCCCTATTTATTTATTTTTTGGGGCTATAGAAAATGGGGTAGTTTTCCTCATTTCTCTTTCTGAGGATTTGTCACTGATATACAGAAATGCCTTTGATTTATGGGTCTTGATTTTATATCCTGATACTTTGCTGAATTCATTTACTAGTTCTGGAAGTTTTCTGGTGGGACTTTTAGGGTCTTCTAGATATAGAATCATATAATCTGTAAATAGTGCCAATTTGAGTTCTTCTTTTCCTATGTATGTACCTTTAATTTCTTCCATCTGTCTAATTGCTCTGGCCAGTGTTTCAAGAACTATGTTAAATAGAAGTGGTAAAAGAAGGCATCCCTGTCTTGTTGCAGTTTTTAGAGGGAATTCCTTCAATTTTTCTCCATTTAGAATGATATTGGACTGGGACTTAGCATAGATAGCCTTTATGATGAGATATGTTCCTGTTATCCCTAGTTTTTCTAGTGTTTTGAACATAAAAGAGGGGGCTGTATTTTGTAAAATGCTTTTTTTTGCAACTATTGAGATGATCATATGATTCTTATCTTTAAGTCTACTGATGTGATGAATTACATCTATTGATTTCTGTATGTTGAACCAACCTTGCATCCCTTGGATGAATCCCACTTGATCGTGGTGCATGATCTTTTTGATATTTTTTTGTATTCAATTTGCCAGAATTTTATTGAGAATTTTTACATCTATTTTCATTAGAGATATTGGTCTGAAATTTTCAAATCAAGAATCAAAAAATGGGATGAACTCAAACTAAAAAGTTTCTCCTCAGCAAAAGAAATAATCTGTGATGTGAATAGAGTGCCTACTCATTGGGAACAAATCTTTAACCCTCACACATCAGAAAGAGCAATAATCTCTAGGGTATGTAAATAACTCAAAAAGCTAAACACTAAAAAAATAAATAACTCAATCAATAAACGGGCCAAGGACCTGAAAAGACACTTCTCAGAAGATAATGTACAATCAATCAACAAATACATGAAAAAATGTTCATCATCACTAGCAATTAGAGAAATGCAAATCAAAACCACTCTAAGAGTTCATCTCACTTCAGTGAGAATGGCAGCTATTATACATACAAACAACAAAAGTGTTGGCGAGGATGTGGGGGAAAAGGTACACTCATACACTGCTGGTGGGACTGCTAATTGGTGCAGCCAATATGGAAAGCTGAATGGAGATTCCTTGGAAAATTGAGAATGGAACCATCATTTGACTGAGCTATCCCTCTCCTCTGTCTTATGGACTTAAAAATAGCATACTACAGGGACAGAGCCACCTCAATGTTTATAGCATCACAATTCACAATAGCTAAACTGTGGAGCCAACCTAGATGCTCATCAGTAGATGAATGGATAAAGAAAATGTGGCATGTATACACAATGGAATATTACTCAGCAATAAAAGAGAATAAAATCATGGCATTTGCAGGTAAATGGATGGAGTTAGAGAACATCATGCTAAGCAAAGTTAGCCAATCCCAAAAAACCAAATGCCGAATGTTTTCTTTGATATTAGGAGGCTGATTCATAGTGTGATAGGGAGAGGGAGCATGGGAGGAATAGATGAACTCTAGATAGGGCAGAGGGGTTGGAGAGGAAGGGAAGGGGCATGGGGTTATTAACGATGGTGGAATGTGATGATCATTATTATCCAAAGTACAGGTATGAAGATAGGAATTAATGGGAATATACTTTGTATACAACCAGAGATATAAAAAATTGTGCTCTATATGTGTAATAAGAATTGCAATGCATTCTGCTGTCATATATAATAAGTAAATAAATAAATAATAATAACAGTGATTTATGAGTGTAGACATGCATGTATCATATGCAAAAATACACACACAAATTTAAAGCATTTCTTCTATCAGTTTTCAACATTTACTGCTGCTCACAAGTATTAAGGAGCACTATTTTCAAAATCCAAATTCTTAGAAAAATACATATAAACTTTCCTTTCTACTGATGAAACAACATCCAGGTTGCAAGGGATTTGAGTATCAGTCTTCCTTCTTTATTCTTCAATAGCAGGATTTCACCTCCTCCCCTGGGCCTTGGCTTCATATTGAAGAGGTCACCTTCTCATCCCAATACTGTGGAACATACATGCATGTCACATACAGTGGGATATTAGTGGTTATGATATGAAGTACTGAAGAATACTTGTTTGCTATGGTCTCTTGCATTTCTGTTACTGGCAAGAAAAAAACAAAAACAAAACCAAATTCCACGTAGCTCAGGGATCTCAGACAACTGAGAGGCAGATGGAGCAAACCCAAACTGATCCCACAGTCTGAATACAAGGGCTTATCTGAACTCAGCTGATTCCTAGCAGATCTTATATTAGGTGAACGAGGAATGCTTTATGCTGTGCACCACTAAGCTGTATGGTTGTTTGATATTCACGTTAATAAGAGTAGAGCTTTCAGATACAAGTCTATAAATAATCTGTTAGTATTTACTGATTTTAATTTAATACATAATAAAATCATTTTTCTTCATTCTTTATTCTTCATGACTTCTGGACGGATTTTAAATTATAAGTAAATTTCAAATCTGTGCTTCTTGTTTCTAAATTGGTTCAGGCTTCTGCATGTATTAGATTTCTTTTCTCTTGCTGAATAGGCCTTATTCATTCACATTTTTTTCTTAGAAAAAGTCTAAAAGTAATCCTCAATGTACTAGCTTTGAAACTGACAAAAAATACACTTAGCAGAATTGGAAGAGAATATTTCATCTTTTTAAAATGACTCATTGGGAAATTTCTTATTCTATTGTTGATTACTTTCCAAAATAAGCCTTTGTGAGTTTTATAATAATTATTTCCAGTTTCGTGGTAATTAGAATTTTCTAAGCAGGTTTATTCTCAGAATTTATTTTAGTGAGAATGTAACATTGTTAAATGCCTAGTAAGCACTATTTTACCTTGTTCTTTTGACCCAGAAAGTAAACACTTTGCTACATTATCTGCTAATTAAAGTGTCCTATTAACCTCAAGAATTATTAGCACATGTCTAGTTTACCATGGTAGATTAGTTTCAGTGCGTGCATGCAAACACAGACACATAGACACACAAATTGAATTCCAAATAATAATAAGAGTAAGACCACAATGTTAATGCAGTGTTTGGAAGGTAAATCTTTTGGATCACATAATCTGAGACCAAACTGTTTTTGAAGATATATAGATTCCTATGCATAATCCTCTCATCACATTGAAATTTCATTATTATTGTTGATCTTTAGATCCCTTCACATTTCTCATTCTCTACTAACCACTCTGACTTTCATAGTTCATCCAGTGTCCCAGAGCAACCCAGTGCTCACTATAAAAAGTAATAAAGTAATAGTAAATGGGACAGGATGACAGAAAGAGATTTTATTTATTTTATTTTATTTTATTTTCAGAAAGAGATTTTAAAAATGACTTTGTAATGGTTGTTTTCAACTGAAAACATTGATGCAACTCATGAGTGCTTTGCTCTTACACCTTGTGTGCTAGTTCAGAAACATGCACTCCAAGCCCTACCTCAATGCCTCCATTATAGAAATCTTTCCACAAAAAGCAGCATGACTATTTTCGTTAAATCTCTCTGAGCTCCACAGTGCTATAAGTGCTTTGTTCCACTTCCTTTATCATTGGCTCCTCTACTGTTTGTTAACTCCCTTAATTTTTGCCTTTCTAATTTTTTTTCTTTCTTTGAGAGAAGAGAGCAATACAGGCTTGGGAACTTTGTTGATACCTCAAATACATCTGTAAAATTAAGTGACAATAAATAGAGAACTAAGAATAGGAATCCAGCTCATCCCTTGTTTAAATATTGAGAAAGTAAATATTTTGGTTGAAAATATTTCGTCAACCTCATATATTAGTGTTGTAAGAGGTAAATCATATTCATACAAGTACATAACATAATTTGATTGAACACATTCTCTGGTACCTATTTAAATCAATACTTTTATGAGAATGAGTATGTGTGTATGCATGTATGTTATAAGGAACTGAATGGAAAGCAGAATGGAACTATGAAAAAAAAATCTAAGGGCCTTACAGAATGGAACTATGAAAAAAAATCTAAGGAACTTACAGGGACAGGAGTGCTAAACTTCAAAGGGAATTCCTGAAAACTCTCGCAACAGCATTTTTATCTATTTCATTGTATATGTGCCTATGCTTTATTGACATGTTATATGATGTGGCTATATATATATATATATATATATATATATATATATATATATATATATATATGATTTAATGCCTGTTACTATTATTTATTTTAAAAAATCAAAAAGAGGTAAATATGCTTACTTCTAGTCTATTTGATATTGTTGTCATAAAAATCAAAAATTTACCTTTGTGGGCTATAGCACACAAATTTCTTTTATTTATTTATTTATTTTTATTTATATATAACAGCGGAATGCATTACAATTCTTATTACACATATAGAGCACAATTTTTCATATCTCTAGTTGTATACAAAGTATATTCACACAAATTCATGTCTTCATACACGTACTTTGGGTAGTAATGACCATCACATTCCACCATCACTTCTAACCCCATACCTCCTATGAATTTCTTTTTTTTTTTGTTTTTCTTTCAAAGTGAGTTTATTAAGACATACACATTTTCACATTCACATTAATTATATAATAAGTTTAAAATTCTATACAATTGTCTTAAAGAAGAAGTCTGATCAAACTTATTCACCAGCCCTATGGAATTTTAATCAAAGGATAAAAATATAAACTACACATCTATTGTTGACATATGTTAGGCAGCCCCATCCTTGTGTAATCTTTATAGTTTATTTTTTTGGCATTTACTTTGAAAAATCTGATTTTATCTTCTGAATCAAAAAGAAGTGTATTTGTGTTAAATTTAGAATGTTTAGCTTTTCCATTTATCTTTCAAAATACTTTCAAAGCTGTGCTCAGAAGTTGTGTAAAAGTTACCATCCAATACCATGTTTTCTAAGAAACCTTTTTTTCAAGGCACTGGCAATGGTAATTTAAAAATAAAATAATTTAACTACTATTGGAAATCTTTGTGACAATAGGTCTCAAGAGCTAAATCAGATTTCTTTTAAGACAAAATTTAAAAAAAATTCTGAGGGACTCATACCTGACAACTCCAATTAAACATAAAACCTCCCAATGCCCAAACTATTAGATACATCATTTCAACAGGATAGAAAAAATATAAAATGGAATTTCATTTCATTTTATTTTATTTCTCACATACATATAAGTACACCATTTTAACGATCATGTTTACTAGCAGAATCATGCAATAAAAACAAATTCTGCATTCAAGGGAAAAATTGTAAATTCTCTTTTGTTACTTAAGAGCCCAACTTATTTTTTATTGTGTTCTACCCCTGTATTTTAATTTGAAGGAAAATGGAGATTATTATTTAGGTAAAATAAGACAAATACATAAAGACAAGTATCATATATGGAATCTAGAGAGAGATGGAAAAAAAACAAAAAAGACATGATGGTAGTAGAGATTATTAGAGGGAAACTATTAGAGGGGAAGGGCTGGGATCAGGAGAAGGGAGAAAAGATGATGGAAAGGGTGATATTGGGTGGATATCAAAGTGTGTTATTACATATATAAATATGCCACAATGAAACCTAGTCTATATAACTAAAATGCACCAATAAAAAAAGATGTAAACCTCAAAAAAATTTTTTAGCCAAAAAATAAAAGTTTTAATGTGTATTTGTACTGACAACAAATAATTGCTAATTCTCAGCCATCTTTTGATTGAAGGAAGAGTGGTTGGAATGTTGTGAATGTTGGCAGACTTTCCTGCTTATGTCAGAAAATCCTATTTATGAATCCTGTCAGTATTGTTTGCTATCCGAATTTCTTACATATACTCAACAATCAGAATTACCTGAAGGACTAACTGGAGATGGAGTAGATGCCTAGTACCAATATTTTAGGAAGTTCAAAATTAAACTAATAACATAATTTAAATTGTGAAAAAGCCTAGTAGTTCTCTGTTTAAACCTTTTTAAAGAAAAACTAATATTTGTGAACTGACTCTGGAAAAAAAATCACTCTCTCCAATCAAAATGCTGCTAAGATTCTTAAAAGGGGTTGAGAGTTTTGATGAAAGGTGAGCCAATTGAAATACAGAGAGAGCAGAATGTTCAGGGATGTGTTGTCAGGTTTTTGTTACCATAAGCAAAATACCTGACAAGAACAACTTAGAGGATGAGAAGTTTACTTGCACTCACAGTTTCAGAGGTTCGGTCTCTGGTCAGACAGCTCCATTGCTCTGAGCTGAGGTGATAGTGTAACATCATGGAGAAAGATTGTTGCAGAGGGAAGAAGCTCAGCTCATGGTAGTCAGAAAACAGAGAGAAAGAAAGGCACCAGGCATAAGATATATAATACCCAAAGGGATGCCACCAGTGACCTCCTTTGGACATACACTACCTGCCTACAATTACCACACAGTATAGTAGTCTTTTCAATGTATTAATCCACCAAATGGATTAATCCACTGATTATTTTACAACTTTCATAGTCTAATCATTTCAACTCTGAACATCTCTGCATTAAGCACATAATATTTTGGCAGGGCCCACCACATATACAAACCATAATGAGGGGCTTATCATATGCTTCTGAATCATTTCAAATCAGAGCAGAGTACACTACCATCTCACACTAATTATACTGTGATAATTGAATTTTCAAATACTTTGAGTATAATAAGTGATTTGGATTTCTAATGTGTGAATATATGATAAAATCTAGGTGATTAGTCTTTTCAGAGAAAAAGGAAAAATTGATATTCTTCTCTCAAAAACTTATTCAGGTGAAAATAGCCTATTTCAACAGAAGGAATCTAATTCATATGATCTTTAAAAATGATTATTTCTTTTGATGGCACTTAGGTAATGACAAATCCTCTAATAGTCAAAATTGCAAAGAAAAGGTGGTGTTGATTTTTGAAATTTTTATTTTAGTTTTTGATACCTTTATTTTATTTATTTATGTATATGTGGTGCTAAGAATTGAACCCAGTGCCTCACACATGCTAGGCAAGCACTCTACCACTGAGCCACAACCCCAGCCTGGTGTTGATTTTTTAAATATTGTTGTTTAAAAATTGATTGTATCTCCATGGAATAATTGAAGGATCTGGCCATCTGTCATCATTCTTATGAAACTGACTCGAGAGACTCAGCAATGATTAGACATTTCTCTAAAACAATTATCTATTCTTATCTGGTGAACTTTTATAGTTACTTTTCTATTTTTCATATTTGCCTTAAAATTCAAAGACATAAATTTTGTAATTTAGAGAGAATTTGTACTCCTAATTGTAGTCCTTCCAATTCTTCTTTCTCTCTTCTTCAATTATGAAGTGCTTGTGAATTGGCTTCAGGGAGGTGGGAAATGTGGCCACATACATTACTCTTTTTGTACCTAATCCCACCCTCTTTTATAATCACTGGGACCTTTAGAATATTGACATTATGATTAGCTAGCAATCATTTACCCTCTCAGCAAAGTGGCTAACGCCCCAGAAGAGATTAGCTGTTTTATTCCACGGAAATGAGGCTACTAGATGGGCTACTCATATAAATGCAAAATCTTGAGACACATAACTCAAGTTTTAAAAAATGAGCCTGGTTTTTGGATCAAACTGCACTCATTTTAATGTGGCTTGAAACACAAATTTTTAGCTGAAACTGTACCCTTGGATATCAGCTTACCGGGTTCTTTTCTAATTGACCTGGGAAATTGTAGGCATAAACCTAGTATTCTTTTCTTTTGCTTCTCTGGCTTGGGCTGAACTTGTCTATCTCAATCTTACTTTGATTTTGAGTGAGTGTCATGTTCTATTTCTGAAAGAAGTATCACTTGATCATAATAATTACCTTTTACATTGGCCATGATTTTTTTACTTCCCTCTCACCCTTTTCTATTTATAGATCTTCGTGATCTTCTCTAAACTATAGTAACATAACCACATGGTACAGATTTTCCAGAATCATCTTGATGTTCACTGTATATTCTATCAGCAGACCAGGTGATAGACAATGTATGCCAATTTGATTTAGAAAACAGTTTCTAAGTTTGGTCATGATCTACTGGGGATTCCTCATAGCAAGTAAGAAGAACTCTGTACAAACCCCAATCTCAATGATCATTTATTCCAAATTAGAACATCTTAAGGAAATATTAATTACTTGCTACTAAACACATAGTCAAATATCCACATATAAAATAGCTTCCAAAAACAAAATTCAATAGTTTTTTTTCTTTTGTAACAATCCATAAATAACATTTACTTTTTCATTTTTAAATAGGGCTTTCAAATGTTTAAGAGACAACTTGGTGGTAAGTATAAGCTTTATCCTGGATAAAAACCAAGACATATACTCTCCTTTGGGTTCTTATATGATAAGTGTAATTTGAAGCATCTAGGTACTTGCTTTAATTTTGTTCTCGCTTCCTTTTAATTCTTCCTCTTACTCAAGTCTGTTTTCTGCTTCTGTAACGTTACCAAAGTTACTTCTGTTAAAATTACAAGTGTACTGTTTCTACAGGGCTACCATAACAAAACACCACAGACACTGTGGCTGAAACAACAGAAATTTATTTTCTAACAGTCCTAGAGACTACAAGTGTGAGATCAAGGTGTTGCTAGAATTGATATCTCCTGAAGCTTCCTTTCTTGACTTATAGATGGCTGTTTTCCTTCTGTGTCTTCACATATTTTTTTCTTGGGTATATTTGTGCCCAAATGTCCTCTTCTTAGAAAGATACTAATCACATTGAATCAGAACACATGATTTTATTTTAACCCCATTACCTCTATAAGACCCTATCTTCAGATAAAGTCACATTCTGATACTGGATGCAATAACTTGAACATACAAAAGCAATGATTCTGTTTAAGATGCCTCACCAGTGTTTTATTGACTTTACATGAAAGAATAAGGCCTTCTCATGGCTCACAAGACCCAGATGGACAATATTCTCTTCACTAATCCAACTTCATCTTTCTTCACTTCCATGTTAGTTATTTGCTCTTACCCTAATACGCTTCTTCCAGTTCTGTGAATGAGCTCTTTTATGCTGTAGGGATTTCTCTTATATTGGTTCCTTTCCCTGGAAATTTCTCCTACAGAGGTAACATTGGAAACTCCACATCCTTCAATTCTCCAGGAGTCTCTGAAAACTCCATTATGGGGCTTTTTGAAGTTCAATTTCTTTTGTCCTTGGAATTATACAAAACGAGATTAATAATCATATGTGGCAATACCACATAGGTACAGTGGAGTCCATTTGGAAGCAAGATGCTTAGTCTTGACGTCAAATTTCTCTTGAAATTGATACTAGAATTTTCACATAGATTAGTTAATGCTCATGCTTAAGCTAATTCAACTGAAATAATCCCCATTGACATGTCTGTTTAGAGAATAAACCACAGATGAAAACAAGCAAGCGATCTTTTGCAGAAGCAATTTTAAACAAGTTCTTGTTTACAAAGAATATTTAAGCATGGTGCTGTGGAAAGATTGTGGGCATAAACAATTCTGATATCTAATTATGCATGCCTTGCATAAAATATATCATCTTGATAAAATTACTAGAACTCTCCTGATTTTCTCACTTGTAAAAGAGAAAAATAGGTATTATAAAATCTATTCCACAGGATTGTCTGTTTACATGAATGACATGGTAGATAATCAATAATAGATATCTCCTTGAGGATGAAGTGCAAATAAGAATTTATTAGTTAACCTGAGTAAAGCCATATCTATTAATGAGTGCATGTTAGTGAAAACTTATGCATCTATCACATAGCTTATCTGTGGTCTTATTCACCAGTGCAAGTTTAGAGACAGCTAGTTCATTTGGGTTACTTTGTTGTTAGCAAAGTCTTAAGATGTTATCACAAAACTTGGAGAAGCACATTGTCAATGAAGGTAGATAACCAAATCTCCCATTCCAAACCAAATGGTTTATATAATAGAGGAAAGTTCTCCACACTTCTGGAGACAATGAAGTGACTTACATGATGATTGATTGAAGCTCTCAGGCATGGAGGATGGTTGATAGTTTCAGTCGAATGCAAACATACCCAACATTCTCATTCAACAGGTTGCTCCCTATGTTTTTTTTTTTTTGCCTAAACTTAACTATTTTATTTTATTTTTTTTATTGTTGGTCGTTCAAAACATTACATAGTTCTTAATATATCATATTTCACAGTTTGATTCAAGTGGGTTATGAACTCCCATTTTTACCCCATATACAAATTGCTGTATCACATCAGTTACACTTCCATTGATTTACATATTGCCATTCTAGTGACTGATGTATTCTGCTGTCTATCCTATTCTATACTATCCCCCCTCCTCTCCCCTCCCCTCTTCTCTCTCTACCCCCTCTACTGTAAATCATTTCTTCCACTTGTATTATTCTTCTCTTACCCCTCATTTCCTCTTATATGTAATTTTGTATAACCCTGAGGATTACCTTCCATTTCCATGCTCCCTATGTTTGCAGATAGCAGATAATAAAAAGCGGGGGGAGACATGAGATATAAGAAAGATAGTGGTTATTTGAGAGGGAGATGCTATATAAATGCTTTTATATAATTATTTAGCTTTGGGAACTGTTATTCAAATGGGCACAAATTAAGCACAGGAAGACCAAGTTGTTTTAGATGGAAGGAATCTTAGAAGACAGAATTCAGCAATGAGGATTCAGGAGCTCTATTCAAGACCCATACTCTTAGAGGAAGCAAAAGAAGATTGCAACAGTCCTAGACAAGAAGAAAGAATATTTATTTGAGAGAGGATGAAAGGAAGAGAGTTATATGAGAAAAGAGAGCAAATTAAGAGTCAAGACTCAATATGTTGTTTAGAAACGGTATATAAAATGTAGAGCAATCCTTTAAACCGATTAATACATATTAAAAGATTCATTTTATGTTTCTCTACAGATACTTGATGTAGATATTTTGGGACTAGACTCTTTTGGCCATATTACTGAGGCATCTTCTCTGCAAGATCAACCTTGTATCTCTGGGAAATGCTCTTAGAAGGGATCCTATTGAGTATGCTTTATAAATGTTCATTTGGGGAGTCAGAATTATGTAGCTTTGGGGAGGTTAATTAACATCCAACTGTTCTTAGCTATGGAATGTGGTTATATAATGATGTCTGCTGCATGTAAGAATTAAGTGAGCCCATACATTGAAAACAAGATAACATGTTTCTTGTGACCCATGGATACTGATGTTGGCATAATTGGCATAGTCACTGATATAGTAGTGAACTGGATTATTGTTCCCTTTCAAGCTAAAAATTTAAAATTTAACTCCAAATTTTATTTAAAGTATAAAATTTAATTTTAGTTAATAACTGAAAAGAATTTCTTAGTTCTGGAGATAAGAACTACTTCTTGAAAATGTCCAAGATTTTGGAATTCCAACATGGCGGCGGGCGTGGAGAGATCAAGTCTCTGACCTCTTCAGCTGTGCGGGCATAGGGAGTCCTAAACAATCTAAATTCTGTTTGCTCAGGATCACTAGGCAATGCTGAGCTGACGTGGATCTGGGGCGAACAGTCTGGGCCTCTCAGAACACACACTGAGCCCGGATCGGCTGAATTCAAGCTCCCGTTCACCTGCTTCCCGCAGACAAACAGCTGTGACTCAGCACTAATCCATCCGGCTGAAAGAACTGGTCAGCCCTTCTGGTCCTACGGAGGTAAATGCCAACCGAGCCTTCATAGGTAGTGGCCACAGGTTTGAAACGGGGCTTGGGAGAGACAGTAAGGACCCACCCGTTGCATTGGTCACCCGGCAAAGGGAAACGAACTGTCGCCATTTGCAAGAGATACCACCATGGAAGAGAACTGACATCACCAGACCGCGGCGGAGGAGATAACTTCATTGAAACCTGCGGCTACAGGTGTGTAATTCCCTAGCCTTCCCTCTCCACACATCGGGGAAATCTTAAGGGCCCCTCCCAGCTCTCCCATGAGCGCCATAGCCAGACCCAGGGAATCAGATGTGGCGCAGAACTCCCGGCTACCGCTCCCACCAGTGCTGACAACTGAGGTCTCTTGCACCAGCTACCATGGGCGTGGCTACCGGAGGGCAAGTAAAATTCGCTGAGGATTCTCAGCCCCAAGCTCTACAAACTTAGGGTCTGAGGGAATGGCAAACAGGGAGAGTGTGCCCAGTCGTTCATGAAAACAGGGCTCCCGGGAGCAGCAGACCTGGCGTGTAGCCAGTATTGTGGTGAGCGGCACCCGTGAGAGGGGCCTGGCTAGAGGAAAAGTGGGGAAATGACTAGACACAAGAGGAGGCCCTAGGCACTCAGGATTGGAGACTCGCCCAGTCTGGGAGGAGGAGCTGCTGCACAGTGATTGGTTCCCGCATATTGATAGGAGAAACTTGGCCTGGTGGGCACAGCACCACCTACTGGAAGAGAAGCTAATCAAACTCTAAGACTGCACTTATTAGTTTTTTTTTTCTTTTTTTCTCTTTTTTTGATTTGGGTTTTTTCTTTCATTTTCATTTTTCTTTCTTGTTGTTTTTTAATTTTTTTTCTTTTTCAATTTTTTTTAAATTTTTTCTTCTAATTTGAATTTTTATTTTTTATTATTATTATATTTTAATTTTTTTCTTTTTTATTTCCTATTTTTTTCTTTTTTATTTCCTATTTTTTTCTTCTTTTGTCTTTTCATTTCTTTTCAATTTACTTATTCCCCCTTCCTTGAATTCTACCTGCTTACTCTCATTCTCTTTAGTGACTTCTTCCCTTCCCTTCTAATACCTTTCCTCCCAAGCATCAAATAAATTTATAGGAGTAAACAGTAACTCAGCAGTCAAACAGAACAAGAAGTAACATGAGCATCTTGAAAAAGCAAGGAAGAAAAGGAGTACAAACAATGCAGGACAGCCTAAATATTCAGGAGGACCTTGAGTCATCCGAAAAATGGTCATATAAAGAACTTAGAACACCTTAGACAGATGGAATGGAACCCCTTTTTTTTTTTTAAAGAGAGAGTGAGAGAGAGAGGGGGACAGAGAGAGAATTTTTTTTTAATATTTATTTTTTCTTAGTTCTCGGCGGACACAACATCTTCATTTGTATGTGGTGCTGAGGATCGAACCCAGGCTGCACGCATGCTAGGCGAGCGCGTTACCGCTTGAGCCACATCCCCAGCCCCCAAAATGGAACCTTAAAGAGGATACGAGACAGCAAATCCAAGCAGCGAAAGAACACATTGAGAATGAATTACATAAACAGATAAAAGAAGAAGTTAAGCATCTTTATCAGGAGATAGAGATTATAAAAATAATCAAACAATAATTCTAGAAATGAAGGAAACGATAAACCAAATTAAAAACTCAATTGAAAGTATCACTAACAGAGTGGAGCAAGTAGAAGCCAGAACGTCAGATAATGAAGACAAAATATATCATCTTGAAAAGAGTCTAGCCAACTCAGAAAGGCTGGTAAAAAATCACGAGAAAAACATCCAAGAGTTATGGGATAACATAAAAAAAACAAACTTACTAGTCATCGGGATAGAAGAAGGTACAGAGATTCAAACCAAGGGAATGAGTAACCTGCTGAATGAAATAATTACAGAAAACTTTCCAGAAATAAAAAAGGAAACAGATATACAAATTGAAGATGCATACAGGACACTGAGCACACAAAATCACAGTAGACCAACGCCAAGACACATTGTTATGAAGATATCCAATATACAGAACAAAGAGAAAATATTAACACCTACAAGAGAAAGGAGGCAGATTACATTCAGGGGTAAACCAATAAGGTTAACAACGGATTTTTCATCACAGACGCTGAAAGCAAGAAGGTCATGGAACAATGTATTTCAAACACCGAAAGACAATGGATGCCAACCAAGAATTCTGTATCCAGCAAAATTAAGCTTCAGGTATGACAATGAAATAAAAATCTTTCATGATAAACAAAACTTAAAAGAATTTGCAGCCAAAAAACCAGCATTGCAAAGCATTTTGAGCAAAACACTACACGAGGAAGAAATGAAAAACAATAACCAAAACCATCAGTGGGAAGTGCCTCGGTAAAGACAGAGGGCGAGGGGAAAGATAATCATGGAGAAACAAACTAAATTTTTTTAAAAAAGGATAAATAATCAAACATGGCTGGAAGTACAAACCATAAATCAATAGTAACTCTGAATGTTAATGGCTTAAACTCTCCAATAAAGCGACATAGGCTGGTATCATGGATTAAAAAAAATAAATCCAACAATATGCTGCCTCCAGGAGACACATCTGATTGGAAAAGACATACACAGGCTAAAGGTGAAAGGATCGGAAAAAATATACCACACACACGGTCCTCGTAAGCAAGCAGGGGTGGCCATCCTCACATCGAATAAAATCGACTTCAAGACTAAGTTAATCAAAAGGGATAAGGAAGGACATTATATACTGTTAAAAGGAACCATTCACCAACAAGACATAACAATTATCAATATTTATGCACCAAACAATGGTGCTGCAACATTCATAAAACAAACTCTCCTCAAGTTCAAGAATCAAATAGACCACAACACAATAATTATGGGTGACTTCAACACACCTCTCTCACCATTGGACAGATCCTCCAAACAAAAGTTGAATAAAGAAACTAGAGAACTCAATACCACAATCAATAACCTAGACTTAACTGACATATATAGAATATATCAACCATCATCAAATGGATATACTTTTTTCTCAGCAGCACATGGATCCTTCTCAAAAATAGACCATATATCATGCCATAGGGCAACCCTCAGTAAATATAAAGGGGTGGAGATAATACCATGCATTTTATCTGATCATAATGGAATGAAACTGGAAATCAATGATAAAAGAAGGAAGGAAAAATCCTACATCACATGGAAAATGAACAATATGTTACTGAATGATCAATGGGTTACAGAAGACATAAAGGAGGAAATCAAAAAATTCTTAGAGATAAATGAAAATACTGACACAACATATCAGAATCTATGGGACACAATGAAAGCAGTTTTAAGAGGGAAATTCATCGCCTGGTGGTCATTCCTTAAAAAAAGAAAAAACCAACAAATAAATGAGCTCACACTTCATCTCAAAGCCCTAGAAAAGGAAGAGCAAAACAACAGCAAATGTAGCAGAAGGCAAGAAATAATTAAAATCAGAGCGGAAATCAATGAAATTGAAACAAAAGAAACTATTGAAAAAATTAACAAAACTAAAAGTTGGTTCTTAGAAAAAATAAATAAGATCGACAGACCCTTAGCCATGCTAACGAAGAGAAGAAGAGAGAGAACTCAAATTACTAGCATACAGGATGAAAAAGGCAATATCACAACAGACACTTCAGAAATACAGAAGATAATCAGAAATTATTTTGAATCCTTATACTCCAATAAAATAGAAGATAGTGAAAGCATCAATAAATTTCTTAAGTCATATGATCTGCCCAGATTAAGGCAGGAGGATATAGACAACCTAAACAGACCAATATCAATTGAGGAAATAGAAGAAACCATCAAAAGATTACCAACTAAGAAAAGCCCAGGACCGGATGGGTATACAGCAGAGTTTTACAAAACCTTTAAAGAGGAACTAATACCAATACTTTTCAAGCTATTTCAGGAAATAGAAAAAGAGGGAGAACTTCCAAATTCATTCTATGAGGCCAACATCACCCTGATTCCTAAACTAGACAAAGACACTTCAATGAAACAAAACTACAGACCTATATCTCTAATGAACCTAGACGCAAAAATCCTCAATAAAATTCTGGTGAATCGGATACAAAATCATATCAAAAAAATTGTACACCACGATCAAGTAGGATTCATCCCTGGGATGCAAGGCTGGTTCAATATACGGAAATCAATAAATGTTATTCACCACATCAATAGACTTAAAAATAAGAACCATATGATCATCTCGATAGATGCAGAAAAAGCATTCGACAAAGTACAGCATCCCTTTATGTTCAAAACTCTCAAAAAAATAGGGATAACAGGAACATACCTCAACATTGTAAAAGCAATCTATGCTAAGCCTCAGGCTAGCATCATTCTGAATGGAGAAAAATTGAAGGCATTCCCTCTAAGATCTGGTACAAGACAGGGATGCCCTCTATCACCACTTCTGTTCAACATAGTTCTCGAAACACTGGCCAGAGCAATTAGACAGACGAAAGAAATTAAAGGCATGAAAATAGGAAAAGAAGAACTTAAAT
The DNA here is from genome assembly GCF_964194105.1 of Spermophilus citellus. Taxonomy (NCBI): domain Eukaryota; kingdom Metazoa; phylum Chordata; class Mammalia; order Rodentia; family Sciuridae; genus Spermophilus; species Spermophilus citellus. The sequence continues at coordinate 109,697,639 of NC_138192.1, read as the reverse complement.
TATCACTATTTGCAGATGACATGATTCTATACCTAGAAGACCCAAAAGGGTCTACAAAGAAACTGCTAGAGTTAATAAATGAATTCAGCAAAGTGGCAGGATATAAAATCAACACGCATAAATCAAAGGCATTTCTGTATATCAGCAACAAATCATCTGAAATGGAAATGAGGACAACCACTCCATTCACAATATCCTCAAAAATAATAAAATACTTGGGAATCAACCTAACAAAAGAGGTAAAAGACTTATACAATGAAAACTACAGAACCCTAAAGAGAGAAATTGAAGAAGATCTTAGAAGATGGAAAAAATGTACCCTGTTCATGGATAGGCAGAACTAACATCATCAAAATGGCGATATTACCAAAAGTTCTCTATAGGTTTAATGCAATGCCAATCAAAATCCCAATGGCATTTCTTGTAGAAATAGATAAAGCAATCATGAAATTCATATGGAAAAATATAAGACCCAGAATAGCAAAAGTAAATCTAAGCAGGAAGTGTGAATCAGGCGGTATAGCGATACCAGATTTCAAACTATATTACAGAGCAATAGTGACAAAAACAGCATGGTACTGGTACCAAAACAGGCTGGTGGACCAATGGTATAGAATAGAGGACACAGAAACTAATCCACAAAGTTACAACTATCTTATATTTGATAAAGGGGCTAAAAGCATGCAATGGAGGAAGGATAGCATCTTCAACAAATGGTGTTGGGAAAACTGGAAATCCATATGCAACAAAATGAAACTGAATCCCCTCCTCTCGCCATGCACACAAGTTAACTCAAAATGGATCAAGGAGCTTGATATCAAATCAGAGACTCTGCGCCTGATAGAAGAGTTAATAACAAGAATCAACAAATGGGACTTACTTAAACTAAAAAGTTTTTTCTCAGCAAGAGAAACAATAAGAGAGGTAAATAGGGAGCCTACATCCTGGGAACAAATTTTTACTCCTCACACTTCAGATAGAGCCCTAATATCCAGAGTATACAAAGAACTCAAAAAATTAGACAATAAGATAACAAATCACCCAATCAACAAATGGGCCAAGGACCTGAACAGACACTTCTCAGAGGAGGATATACAATCAATCAACAAGTACATGAAAAAATGCTCACCATCTCTAGCAGTCAGAGAAATGCAAATCAAAACCACCCTAAGATACCATCTCACTCCAGTAAGATTGGCAGCCACTATGAAGTCAAACAACAACAAGTGCTGGCGAGGATGTGGAGAAAAGGGTACACTTGTACATTGCTGGTGGGACTGCAAATTGGTGCGGCCAATTTGGAAAGCAGTAAGGAGATTCCTGGGAAAGCTGGGAATGGAACCACCATTTGACCCTGCTATTGCCCTTCTCAGACTATTCCCTGAAGACCTTAAACGAGCATGCTACAGGGATTCTGCCACATCGATGTTCATAGCAGCAGAATTCACAATAGCTAGACTGTGGAACCAACCCAGATGCCCTTCAATAGATGAATGGATAAAAAAATGTAGCATTTATACACCATGGAATATTACGCAGCACTAAAAAATGACAAATTCATGGAATTTGCAGGGAAATGGATGGCACTAGAGCAGATTATGCTTAGTGAAGCTAGCCAATCCCTAAAAAACAAATACCAAATGTCTTATTTGATATAATGAGAACAAGTATGAACAGAGTAGGCAGGAAGAGCAGGAAGAAAAGATTAACTTTAAACAGAGACATGAGATGGGAGGGAAAGGGAGAGAAAAGGGAAATTGTATGGAAATGAAGGGAGACCCTCATTGCTATGCAAAATTACATATAAGAGGTTGTGAGGGGAATGGGAAAATAAACAAGGAGAGAAATGAATTACAATAGATGGGGTAGAGAGAGAAGATGTGAGGGAAGGGGAGGGGGGATAGTAGGGATAGGAAAGGTAGCAGAATACAACAATTACTAATAGCGCATTATGTAAAATTGTGGATGTGTAACCGACGTGATTCTGCAATCTGCATTTGGGGTAAAATTGGGAGTTCATAACCCACTTCAATCTAATGTATGAAATATGATATGTCAAGAGCTTTGTAATGTTGTGAACAACCAATAAAAAAAAAGAACTCAAAAAGCTAAGCATCAAAATAACAAATAACCCAATCAATAAATGGGCCAAGGATCTGAACAGACACTTCTCAGAAGATGATATACAATCAATCAACAAATATATGAAAAAAATGTTCATCATCACTAGCAATTAGAGAAATGCAATCAAAACTACTCTAAGATTTCATCTCACTCCAGTCAGAATGGCAACTATTATGAATGCACACAACAATAAGTGTTGGTGAGGATGTGGCGGAAAAGGTACACTTATAAATTGTTGGTGGGACTGCAAACTGGTGCAGCCAATATGGAAAGCAGTATGGAGATTTCTTGGAAAACTGGAAATGGAACCACCATTTGACCTAGCTATCCCTCTCCTTGGTCTATACCCAAAGAACTTAAAAACAAATACCACAGGGACACAGCCATATCAATGTTTATAGCAGCACAATTCACAATAGCTAAACTGTGGAACCAACCTAGATACCCTTCAGTAGATAAATGGATTTAAAAAAATGTGGCATTTATGCACAATGGAATAACAATCAGTAATAAAAGAGAATAAAATCATGGCATTTGCAGGTAAATGGATGAAGTTGAAGAAGATAATGCTAAGTGAAGTTAGCCAATCCCCCCCACCCCCGCCAAAAAATAAAAATAAATGCCAAATGTTTTCTCTGAAAAAAAAAATTGATGCTACTTCAATGACTTCTTTGTCCATAGAACCCCTGGTAGCTCCTTGTTGTTTTTTCTTTTCTCTTTTTAAAAGTGCCGGGTATTATTTAAATCAAGCAGAGAGTAAGAATGAGTTTGAATCAGGTCCCAGCCGGTCCGGGGACCATTCTGTGTAAGTGTTTTTTATTCCTTACATTCATTGCATCTGAACCAGGAACTTTGAGCCCTGTGGTTAAAGCTTGAGGCTCAGTAAAGAAACACTTATCTTTTGTTGGGAATAATGACTATTTTATACAATAAAGCAGTATTCATATTCTTCAGATTTCCTGAGCTTCCAGTGAGAGGATAGCTCCAGAGGACAGAATAAATAAGAAAAATAGGAACATAAAATACAAAGCAATGAAAATACCAGTGCCTGAGTTTATTTATTAAGCAGAATCTTAACTCTTCCAAGGTTGTTATTCTGTTACATTCTATTACCTTATTATGAATAAGTTATTATAATAATTTATGGATAATAACTTATCCATAATAAAGTAACTGACAAGTGTGAAATGTTTTCACTGTGACATATTTGTTATCCTTCTATTCTAGTTAAAGAAAGAAAAAGACAAAGCAAAACAAAAAGAACTAAAATTAAAATTCAGTGAAGTCTCTCTTAACCACAGTAGAAAGATCACATTTGAGAAGAATGCTGTGGTCCATGCCTGTGATTTCAGCTTCCGGGGAGGCTGAGGTAGGAGGATCACAAGTTCAAGGTCAATATGGGCAATTTAGCAAAACCCTGTCTCAAAATAAAATATAAAAAGAGTTGGGCATATAGATCAGTGATAGAGCATTTGCTTAGCATGCAGAAGGCCCTAGGTTCAACCCATAAAAATTATAAGATATTAAACAAATTAAATTCTGCCTGATTGTCAGTGCACAAGCACTATAGGGTTTCTTTCCAATGGAAACACTGAAAGTTGACACTAAATAGAAAAGATGGCTATTGAAATCTCATCAGTTTGGTAGGAACTCCCTGGCCATTCCTCTACCATCACATGCTATCCTATTAGCAAGAACTCAGCTTTGATTTGGGGGAGTTTATCTTTATTGAATTTCCATTTAAATGATGTGACTAAAGTCCAAATAAGTATTTTTATCTTTATGCAACTGTCTACATTATCTCAAAAGAATCATGGTATTTTTCAGTCCTTTTAAAATGAAATAGTTGAAGAAGCCAATTCTTCCACATGCATCCTCATACAGATACACACACACACACACACACATACACACACATTTTTTCCTCCAGTAATTTAACACTTTCATAGTAAATTTGAAATATTATTTTAAAATGTTATCTACTTTATTGAGATAGCATTATTCTTTTTCTAATTAGCAGAAAATATTTATTACTGGCATATGGAGATATCAAAAACTCATTCACTTACTCAGGTTTGAATAGACTTTTTTCAATAACCAAATCTACTTTATTTCCACATATAAATTATGTGAATCACGAGTATTGCCCTTGAAGGGGACCTTGGGACTACAACTCCTTTGTCTCTTTCTCCTTCAGGTCACAGAGGGGAGTAGTTTCCTGCACGTCACACCCCTACCATCATCTACTGCTGAAACAGGGGTCCCTTTTATGTAATGAGGCTCCACTTCATGTTTTGAATAGAAACATTGCTGCTTGGTCACTGGTGGCTTATTCTAAAACTCACTTTGTGTGTGTGTGTTTGTTTCTCTCCTCTTCTTCCCCAGGGAAGGAAGGAGCAGGGGCAAGATTAACATACTTCCTGTCCTAAGCCAAGTTACCTGGACTTCCACTCACTGTCCACAAGAATAAAGAAATGCCTTACCTGGAAACTGGATCAACAGCTCTTTCAAGGATTTGAGTTAAATATTAATCAGGTATACCGATAATTGTACTTGGAAAACATCCCCAGCCCCCGACTTTTAAAGTCTTTTGTTACCCCTGGCCATTAGAATGGTAACCTCTGTGATATGAGTCTGTTACCTATCTAATTTGCTAATAAAACAATAACACTTTTCTTTTTTTCTCAAAATTTTGTCTTCTTTATGGGATCAACATTGGGGATAAGGACTGAGCTTTGGGAATTGCTGCATCAAAAGCAACAGAAACAACTAACCAGGTACTGGAACTTCCAAAACCATGAACTAAAATAAAGAATTCCTATTTGTTATTGTTATTTATTTATTTTTTTTGCAATACTGGGGATTGGACCCGGAGCTTTGCACATGCTATGCAAGTGCTTTACCACTGAGATACATTCTCAGCCCTCCTTTCCTCTTTGTAAGTTGACTATCTTGGGTATTTTGTTATAGTAATGGAAAGTAGACTAGCACAATGACTTTCTTGTCAAATGCTGAGATGGCATATTTTGGGGTAACATGTCCTGAATCTTATTGCTTCATTATAGTCATTTTAACTTATTATTTATTCTTCATTAAAATGAGTCTGAATTTACCTTCCTAATTCTTTTTAGTAATGACACCAATAAAAACATATATAGGGAAATGTGTTGTTTTTAGGGGTTTGGACAGGGTTTGAAGAGAGAACTTCACCAAGCTTAGTGTATGAGAGAGGGAAAAGAAAGTTTTTGTTTCCCATGGATACACTTTGGAATTGAGGAGAGAACAGTTGTAATATTTACCTCCCAGTTGGTCCAGAGCAGTGGAATAGACTGCCAAGAAAGGAAACCAAGAAAGACACCTGGAAATGGGATATATATCTGATATATATTGAGAAATAGTTATAGGGGCGGTTCACTGGAGGACCGCTGGGCATGTGAACCTATGCCCCATGCTCTGTCCCTATACCTCACCAGAAAGTAGCTTCTCTTACCCCTGACAATACTGTCCAGGAGCAGCTACCTGGACAAGCACTTTCCTCTGGTCCAGACCACAGGGATGGGGCTCACAGATTAGGTTACAGAAGCACTCTTAGCTTAGCTTGCTTTGTTCCATTATATGGTTATCACCCCAGGGAAATGGGCATGCAGGCAAGAAAATGAGTTTCTACAGATAACATGAACTTGCCCTCATTCCCAGCATACATGAGAGAAAGCCAATATCCTCCAAGATAATATGTATCTGGACATTCCAGCCCAGATCCACTTTTATTGTTCCCTTTACTTGGCTAAGTTTTAAAGGACAGAGCCCGCCAATTCAGGGACATGGTATTTTATTGTCCCTTTTTTTCTTTAAGGATGACACAACAGCAGTGAACTTGAACTATTAGGAGTTCATATTCTCTGCAATGGACCACATATTTCCTAATCAGAACCGTATCATTCCATTTTCTCTGTAGGAAATGAAATTTCAGATTCTTCACTAGTGATAATAGAGATGGGTGGATCCAGCCACATTCTTTTCAACTTCCTGTTCACAAAATAGTAGAAATAGTTTCCTAAAACTAGAAATTCAAAACTAAGTCCTGGTGTTTCAATGAAGCATTTCAGATTCTAATAAAATATGATTTATAAATTTTTGTGAACTAGGAAATATTAGCATTTTAGTGTCATGCTGATGGCAAGTAATATAGAATTTAACAGAAATTTCTAGAGTTTTTTATTCAAATAAAACAAACTAAGCAAAAATTAAAGGAAAGAATTTTGTTTGAGCTCTTAATATGGTATTTGTTGAGCTCTGTATTTTCTATTATCCGCTTTAATCCTCAGACAATATCCCAAGGTTATTTGTAGAAATATTTTCTATGTAAGAAATCAGTAAATTAAGGTAAATTATCTACACAGGCTGAAATTAAAAAAAAGCTTATCTAATTTCAATTTCCCTGATATTTCCACATCACAGGGACTGAAAGTTTGTATGTGGCATATTATACCATAGAGTTTGATCTATTTGATAGGCGTGGGTCACTATTTATTTCACTTTAAGAAAATCATTTTATATAGCAGTCCTAAATTCTTCATATTATGGCCTACTGAATTTTAAAAATGTAGAAATATTGAGATAAAACACTGGGAATTAGTAGCTGTCATTTTACCTTCTGCAACAAGTACTTCAAAAATAGAAGAAATTTCTATAAAAGATAAATTTATAACAATATAGAAAACAGTGAGAAGTATGATTAATGGGCCTGATATTTAAGAAGATGGTTACTCAATATCAAAAACATAAAAGTAACTATCGTCAAGAGGATGGATAAATATATTGTGATTTATTCATATAACAAAATACTATGCAGCATAAGAAGAATTAGATAATGATACCTACACTATATGAATAAGTATGTTGAGTGAAGTAAGCCAGCACACGAAGCTCAGGGCTTTATACAAGTGTATTTCAAGAGAAGAAAATTGAATCTGTGTTCATAGATATCAGAATATTGGAGGCCTTTGGGTGTGTGGTAAGGCACTGACTGGAAGGGGAATGAAGACACATTCTTAGGTAACAGAAAAACTCTAGATTTTAATCCAAGTAATGGTCATGTGGGTACACTGATTCATCAAAATTCACCGAGCTCTGGCTGGGGTTTAGCTCAGTGACAGAGTCCTTAGTTTGCACTTATAAAATACACAAGGAATTTGCAAGATATTTACTTAAAGACATAGAAGGAAATGAATAATTTATGCATCTGCCTAGAGTATAGATATGCCATTTTATCCTAAGCTAGTCTATAATCTAATGCAATCCCAGTGAAAATCTTAAATATGAAATTTATGACATTTAGATCATTTTATAAAATTTGACATTTACTTTACTCTACTTTACATTTACTGTATTCTAAAATGCATCAAATGAAAACAATAGGTGATAACAGTCGTAAAGTTGATGACTGCTTACAATATGAGTAAAATAACCTATGAATCCACTTAAATTCTACATTGTTTTACAAATTCAGAGAAGAGAAGAAATAACAAATAATCGAAAAATAAGAGAATGAAGAAGCTGACCAGCATACAAATGAAAATATAACATATAGCAATCACTAGTAATAAATCTCAGATGGACTTGAACATTGAATGTAAGAGGACTGATTAGAAATGAATATATGAAAACATTTCAGAGACAAAAAAGGGAAAATCATGGAAGATGACAGATAATTGAGTCAGATAAGAGTTCATGTTCAAGGTTAAAGGTAATTATTAGAATAATGTTTACAGTATATGTATTAGTCAGCTTCTTGTAACTGTGACCAAAATACCAAATAAGAGCAACTTAGATAAAGAAGTTTATTTTGGCTCACAGTTTTAGAGGTTCTGTACCCGGTTATCTGGCTCCATTGCTCTGGGACCAAGTGAGGTAGAACATCATGGTAGAAGGGCATGCCTCAACTGCCTATAGTTTCCACACCATGCAATAGTTCTTCCAAATTATTAATCCATCAAGTGGATTAATCCACTGGTTAGGTTAAATCTCTTATAATCTGATCATTTTGCTTCTGAACATTCCTGTATAAACACAGGAACTTTGGGGGAGACTCCTCATTTCCAAACTGTAATAATATATAATATATAATATATTAACTCTCCAATTTACTTTTTGGAGGAAGATATAAAGAACTTCACTGTTGGTGGGAAGAATATATAATTTTATTTTTTTATCTTATTTATTTTTTGGTTCTAGGGATTGACCCAGGGGTGCTTAATCACTGAGACACATTTCCAGTTCCTTTTTTTTTTTTTTTTTGTATTTTATTTATAAACAGAGTCTTGCTGAGTTGCTAAGTGCCTAAGTTACTGAAACTGGTTTTGAACTCATGATCCTCCTATCTCAACCTCCCCAACTGCTGGAATTCACTATATACATTTTAAATTTTAAGGGTTGATGTTACATAAGATTGTATTCATTTATAATCCAATCCAGTGAGAATATCACAATAAGATATTATCAATGTCTTTACATTTTTAATCTCGATAGGAAGACTAAAAGTGACTAATTTTGTATGTCTTATTGATAGTGAAGTTCAGCATAAGCTTATAGGCCATTTGTGTTTTTTCTACTCAGAAGAACCTACATTTCAAATGTAATTTTTGTGTTTATTTGAATAATGAGTATGTGCATTCTTTGTATATTTGAGATTGTGGAAATCTCCTAATAAACTGTGGGTGTGTCTGAGCCATCTCTAAGGGGAGGTGTGCCCCACAGAGAACTCTCCGAGTAATCTCACTGATCTGAGACTACTTTATTGCCTTTGCAAATGTTCTGCTCAAAGAGAATTCTGTGACCTGGAATTTATGGGCTCAGACAGCCCTAGGTTCAAATGCAACTCCACAGAGGTAGAGAGAGGGACTAGTGCATCCAGCCAGCCTTGTGGCCCACCTGCCTGGAGGAGGAAGAATTACTGTGCAAGTGATCAGCCCCCAACCAGGCCAACTTCCCCACAGCTTCTCACTTCTTGTTTACCTTGAAGAATCCTTCCTCACAATTAATTCCTTTGGTGTGTTTCACTATAAATAAAGCATTCAAGGGCTTTTCCCCTTTGTTAAAATCAGACCCATTAGGTCTCTTCTATCCGTCAGCCCCCCCCCTCCACCCCTCAAAAAATATTTTCCTGTGTCTTTTGCTGTACTTCTTTTTGTTTTTAAATGTTTTCTTATTTGTTGATGAACATTTATTTAATTAATTTAATTATATATGGTGCTGAGAATTGAACCCAGTGCCTCACCCATACTTGGCAAGCGTTCTACCACTGAGCCACACCCCAGCCCCTTGCTTTATTTCTTGATATTACTTTTTTAAACTTTTTATTTCCAGTCCATAAAATACCCAAAGGGTTACCTATTCCCTCCCCATACAGGTTACAGGTGACACAAGATATTAATCTTTTGTCTGTAGTGCTGTGTCTTTGAAATCTGGTATGTATATTCCACTTAAAACACATCTTCATTTAACTAATCACATTTCAAATGCATGCAAATGTTAGGCGGCTGGTGGCTATTGCATTGGACAGCCATCCTATAGACTCCATTAAGCTACTCTTACAAGTAGCATTAGGGAGTCAGACTCCCCTTACACAATGACTAGATAGAATTCCACTTATGTAACAAGTCCAAGATATCACACTAAGAATATAACTAGAGAGGACTGATTTCATTAAAAGGTGAGAGGATATTATGAAATATTGTAATGAATCTTCATATTTCTAATACTCAATACCCTTGATGAAAACTAATTTTGACACCCATAATGCGGATTAACAAGCCACTTGCTTCACTAGACCGAAAAAACACATCCAAATTCTAACACTCTTTTTTTTAATATTATTAAATTTTTCCATTTCCAGTGTGCTGTTAAATTCATCCAGTGAAAATAGTGGATATACAATTATTGTAAATTTGAGTTTTTTTAGAATTCTTTTTTTTGTTTTATAATTTTTTAGTTATGGTTGGACATAATGCCTTCATTTTACTTATTTATTTTTATGTGGTGTTGAGGTTAGAACCCAGGGCCTCTCATGTGCTAGGCAAGCGCTCTATTGCTGAGCCACAATCCCACCCCAAATTCTAACATTCTTTATGCTAATTAGCAACACCATTGACAAAAATTGCAGATAAAAATGGCTTGTAGGAAGTTTCTGGTATTTGGATTCTCATAATCTAATCATTTCACCTCTTAATATTTCTGCTTTAACACAGGAATTTCGGGGGAGATCCCTAATATCCAAACCATAACAGTATACAATAAATTGATTCTCTAACTTATTTTTCTGGAGAAGATACAAAGAAGTTGATTGCTGATGCACACAATATGTACACTTTTCATTTTAGGTTATCCTAGTTTAACACACATGAAAGTGTAGATTTTTGATGAGGGCAACTTTCTCCTCTGAGGTCATAGCTTAAATAACAGATGAATGACATACTATCCATCTTGAAATATTTAAAATATTTAAAAGTCTATTATGGACCTGCTAACACTTGTCTCTCTGTTTCTTTATGTTTAAAACAGTAATAGTAAAATTGGCTTTGGAATATTAAAGTGAATTAGAAGGACTACATAAGAAACAGCTTGTGAATTATAAAACACTATTTAAATATTATTGAATATTATTGCTACTCTACAGCATGAACTTTACTTCCTATCTATTCTCAAATCAACCAAAAAGAATTTATTATATTTATTATCCCACAATTATAGTTTTGTGTTCTCAATTTCTTTTCTTTTTTCCCTTTTAAATTATTTCAATAATTTCTTTCACAAATATATTAGGAAGAAATCAATCTCATCTTAGTTCAAATGTTAATTCAACACTGGGAACGTATTTAATAACATTCAGTTTTGTGTTTTCTCTTATTTAATAAAACTATAGTCTTTGCCAAAACGATTATGTATGTGCACTCTTGGAAAAAGGGCAAGAAATCACTTTGCTTATAGTGATTTCCATTATTTCAAGGCTGCAAGGCAAACAAAACACAAAATAACTCATCTAAAGCCTTCCATTCTTCAACCTTCTTATTTGATTTTATTTTAAATAAGAAACTAGATATGCTAAATTTTATAATCCTAATCTCTAGGTTATTGATTTTTTTAAAAAAGTTTATAGATTCCCCATTCATACTGTTTGACTGCAATCCTCTTGTGATTCCTTCATATCCTGACCTACTATTTTTTAAAAAATCACCTTATTCTTCCAATTTCCATGAATATTAAGTCTGTTTGTAAAGAGCTTTTAAAAAAGCCCAACATATGGGAAAATTAAATCCAATTTAATAAAAACAAATAGGCAAGCATTAAAGAGACTAAAACTGGTGAGCTGCCTTATTTCACATTCCTTTATTATAAAGCTCATTTATATTTGTTTTCTCTTACATATCAACTGATATTTGAAATGTCTTCTATTTCTTGCATGACTATTTGCTCTGTACTTTAGCATAAATGTTTAAATATAAGTCCAATCTCCTACATTATACTAGTAAATTTGATCATTGTTCATATTCTTTGGAGAGGAAAAGCCTTTAAAAGGCCTAGCTTCTTTTTTTTCAATACCTTTATTTTATTTATTTATTTTTATGTGGTCCTGAGGATCAAACCCAGCACCTTGCACATGCTAGGTGAGAATTCTACCTCTGAGCCACAACCCCAGCATTTACAACTGTTTTTTACTTTGCTTATAAAATGATTAGCATTGGTTTATTAAGCCTTATGTTTTATTATTTAGAATATCTATTGTATTTTAAATTTTAATAAGAAACTATACCAATTGGCATTGACATCAATTCTATAAAATATTTATTTATTTATTTACTTATTTACTTTTTAATTTTTTAATTTGTTTTAATGAGTTATACATGACAGTAGAATGCACTTATGCACTTTGATATATCATACATAGATGGAATATAATTTCTCATTTTTCTGAATGTACATGTTGCAGAATCATATTGGTCATGTAGTCACATATATACATACAGTAATAATGTCTGTTTCATTCTACTATCTTTCCTATCCCCACATCCCCTCTCCTATCCTCCCATCACTTCCCTCTATCTAATCTAAGGTAACGCTATTCTTCCCTAGTGCCCCCTGCCTTATTGTGAATTAGCATCCACGCATTAGAGAAAGCATTTGGCTTTTGGTTTTGTGGGATTGGCTTTATTTCGCTTAGCATAATATTATCCAACCCCAACGATTTACTAGCAAATGCCATAATTTCACTCTTCTTTAAAGCTCAGTAATATTCCATTGAGTATATATACCACATTTTCTTTATCCATTCATCTATTGAGGGACACCTAGGTTGGTTCCATAGTCTAGCTATTGTCAAATTAGCTGCTATAAACATTGATGTGACTGCATCACTATAGTATGCTGATTTTAAGTCCTTTGGGAATAAACCAAGGAGTAGGATAGCTAGGTCAAATGGTGGTTCCATTCCCAATTTTCTGAGCAATCTCCATACTGCTTTTCACAGTGGTTGCACCAATTTGCAGTCCCACCAGTAATGTATGAGTGTACCTTTTTCACCAATTCTTGCCAACATTTATTGTTGCCTGTGTTCTTGATGATTGCCATTCTGACAGGACTGAGATGAAATCTTAGAGTAGTTTTGATTTGCATTTCTCTAATTGCTAGAGATGTTGAACATTTTTTCACATATTTGTTGCTTATTTACTTTGTAATTTTGCCTGTCACTTTAGGGAATCTAAATCCCAGCAAGGCTGGGCAACATTTCTCATCAGGATACAAAGGAATTTAAAATAATAGCTAAATCTTAAAATATGGTACTTGTCTTTCCAACAAAATAGAAATATTTTTACTAGTGGGACAGATTTTGAAACATATTACTCATGTTATAAGAACAATGGCATATTTGCTCTTTTTAAAAAAATATTTACTTTTAGCTGTAGTTGGATACAATACCTTTATTTATTTATTTATTTTTTATGTGCTGCTGAGGATCAAACCCAGGGCCTTGCATGTGCTAGGAGAGTTCTCTGCCACTGAGCAACAATCCCAGCCAGACATATTTGCTCTTTTCTTTCCATATTGAGTTGGCTCCACTGGATCATCTATCTCTCCATAGAGACTTTAGAATCAATTTATCAATATACATAAAACAACTTACTTGGATTTTGTTTGGGATTGTATTCAATCTATAAATCAAGTTGAGAAGAACTGGTATCTTGAAAATTGTAACTCTTTGAGGAAATTTATTGAATGTTGTATATTAATCTTGTATTTTGCAACCCTGCTTTATTATTTTATTAATTATGGGTGCATTTTTTTGGTCAATTTTTTTCAGATCTTCCATGTAGACTATTATTTTGTCTATAAGCAAAAGAGTTTTGGTTTTCTCTTCCAATTTGTGAATTTTGAAATTTATTCTCCTTGTCTTTTGCATTAAGTAAGACTTCCAATATAATATTGTAAACCAATGGCAAGAGGGTACTCCATTTATTTGTCCTTGATCTTAGTAGGAAAACTTTGTCAAGATTAAATGTCTTAGCTATAGGTTATAGGCGGTTTCTCTCAAGATGAGGAAGTTTCCCTCTCTTCTAGTTTATGGAAAGTTTTTATTATGAATTGGTGCAGGATTTGGTCAAATGTTTTTCTGTATCAATTGATATAATCATGTTTTTTATTCTGTCAATGTGTTAGATAATATTAATTGTTTTTCAAATTGTAAATATTTTTAAGTTTGATATAATTTTGATGATCTTAGTACTCCTGAAATGTATCCAAATTTGAATTTCATTTTTCCTCACATACTACCATATTAATTTAGACACTGCATATACTATTAACTGACATTATTATAAAATAAAAGCACTGTAGTCATATTCAACTTATTTACTGCATGGCCCAGTTGTTTCATATACTCAATGACTAAACCAAGAACATCCTGCTTTTCACCCCCTTTAACTCTAAGAGGTATCTATGGTCAAAGACATTATCCTCTCACTCTGTGCCTTCCAATGATCTGAAGTTCTTTTATTCTGATGGCTGAGCTGCAACTCTCTCCAGACTTTTTTCAACAATGTCAAGATTAAAAAAAAAAAAAGTAAATCCTCATTTACTGTACTCCAATTACCTCCATCTATAACTTAAACCAATAATTTAAGTAGTTTTTGGACATTCCCATGTCAGTTTACAGTCCTAACAAAAAATACATTCAGGAAAATTCAAACTTTCTTCCTTCACTCTCCTAGCCCTTGAATACCACCACCTTCATTCCAATGGCTCCTAGTCTGCTTAACTCCTCTCCTTTAGTTGATTAAGTGAATTTGTTTCTAATTTTTTTTGTCAAAAAATTTGGCGATAGGGCAGGTGGCATGCAAATTTAGTCATTTTCCATATACTTTAAGCTGTGAATCTCAAAATAAAATGTTCTTAGTATAGAGATTAATCCATCATCAATTTGAATGACTAGTCTCTTAATTAGATAATTATGGAAATAAAATTGTAATTATATGTAACCATAAACTTATAAGTATCTAACAATATAGACTCATAATATATGAAGCAAATAGTGACTTAGTTACTAGAAGAAATTTAGAAATTCAGAATAAACAGCAAATATTTTAGCACATATTTATCTGAAACCAAAAAATACATACTGTTTTCTGACTATAATTATGAATTATAATATAATATTATAAATCCTCTCTGTGTGAAAATGAATAGATACTCACTAGGTAATAATAATAGAAATTCCAACTTTATAAAACTATTCAGTAACTAAATGCTCCTTTTTCAAAACTTGCATGTTCAAAGCCACTGAAATCCTAACAGTGAGAAAATATGTACAGTCAATTTTTACAAGAAATAAATTTAAGGAAATACTAGGGTAATTAACTTGTTTAATAAGCTTCTTCAACCCAAGTTATCTGAGCACTTAACTACTACATTATAGCAATTCTCCCTAGCAAACTATTTTACATCTCCAAAAGAGCCATACATTAACAAAGAAATAATAATGGAAAATCTTTACAAACTGAATTTCATTGCAAATGATTTCATACATTTCAAAAAGAAATATTATAAAGAATACTAGTACTGGTCTGGGGATGTGGCTCAAGCGGTAGCACGCTCGCCTGGCATGCGTGCGGCCCGGGTTCGATCCTCAGCACCACATACAAACAAAGATGTTGTGTCTGCCGATAACTAAAAAAAATAAATAAATATTAAAATTCTTTCTCTTTAAAAAATAAATAAATAAAGATCATTGTTTTAAAAAAAAGAATACTAGTACTGTTACTGCAGAATTCAATATATTTTTCCATCTTTCCTAGAGGCAGCTGGCAATTAAAAAGTAAATACATAAAGGATGTGGCTAACCCAAAGCAACTTATTTGAGAATTCAAAATCAGTTGGCATATTTGAGTTGGGGAGAAAGTAAAACCCATCTGATCAGGTTATTTAAATGAAACTAAAAAACTGACACGTTGACAAACCCTTACTTATCCTGACAAAGCTGTACATAAGGGAAAATTTAAGCTATAAAATTATTTTAAAATAAAATAAATGATTTATTCACTCAAATCATTTTCAAAATGTGTGCTCAGCAGAGAAAGAAAAAATATTTTAACCAACGTTATTAATAATTAAAAAACCATAGACCATTAGAATTGGTAGATATTTCCTAGTTAGATTCTTGAAAAATCCATCAGAAAAAAATGAAAAATAACAAAGGTAGTAATCTAAATTAGAGATGGGAAATGAATAGTCACTGGATTGGATCACAACCTCTTGTTCAGCTCTTCCTCTCTCCATTTTCTAGGCGTCACCATGGCTTTACCACACAGATTTCTAACAGGTTGTTTTCTGAGAGCCATGTAAGGCCTCAGGGAGAAATCTTCTGTATCTATTTTGGAAAGGAAACAGTGGATGTTCTTTTCATTCCATGTAAGATTCCATACAAAATTGTCCTGGTAAAATATTATATAAGTTGGCTACGTTTATCATAGCTTTGGTTGAGGTTCTGTGTATCTGCTTCTTCTTTCTGAAGTACTTACACTGGGAAGCCAAGACAGGAACCCCAAGGTAGTCACTGTATAGGAATGCTTTCCTGTTGTTTGTTAAGTCAGTAACTAGGAACAATGGAATAGGGTGATGTTTTTTATTTCATTTACTGTACTATTTTATTAAGTAAAGATGACAAATCTTTTAGAATTTGAGCAGTTAGTTACCATTTTATAAATTTAGAACATTTAACCAGCAGCCTAAGTGCCATCATTTCAATTTAAAAGAATGTGGGTAGCAGGTGGATGCTATTGTATAGTAAATGTAAATGAATATGGGATGGTATTTTTATTCCATATGTG
Organism: Spermophilus citellus; assembly: GCF_964194105.1. Classification (NCBI taxonomy): domain Eukaryota; kingdom Metazoa; phylum Chordata; class Mammalia; order Rodentia; family Sciuridae; genus Spermophilus; species Spermophilus citellus. Next base: position 109,681,140 of record NC_138192.1, on the reverse strand, counting down.
CCAATGTCTTGGCTGGGCACAAGATCACGAGCCACCACACAGCTTTGTAGATTCAAACAGCAATCTTTATTCCCGAACTCACACCGGCCTCTACACACACATTCTGGGGCAATCCCAGTTCTCCTCCACCCAATTCACCTACTCCAGGAGGCTACTTGGCAATGGCCCTCAGCATCTCCCCCCTTCTGATGAATTAAACAACAAGCAATGTGGCTTAAGGACCGTGCCTGGTAGGTTGTCCAATTCAACATATGGTTCTTACCCGTCATGGGAGAACTGACCTTTAGGCGTCAGCTTCCTGTCTTAGGTTGAATCCACTGCAATCAGATCAACCCGTCACTGACTACCGGTCCAGCATTTAGCCATGCTTGTGGATAGGCCTATGCACCAGTGGGGGGGTGAGGTTCTTGCCTCACCTCTGTTGGCCCCCAAATTTAGCCTTGGTACCAGTGGGGGGGTGAGGTTCTTTGCCTCACCTCTGTTGGCCCCCAAATTTTAGACCATCACTAGTAGAAGGGAGGAAGATACAGAAATGCCACAACACCAAGCCAATTGACGGCTCCTTTGGAAAAATTGCATCACTGGTGACACCATCAGCAAAGATATGCCATCAGTACCACAATTCGCTGCACCAGACGATATTTCACAATGCATGCAACTGATATATAGTCCAGGCAAGTTCTGCAGGCAGTTCAAATTGGAGGAGTCTATCAATATGTCCATTTCCTCCCAAAGTAAATCAAGTCCTTGATTGAGCATTACTTGTTGAGTTATATTCATTGATGCATCAGTTTATACAGTTTACTGTGATGGCTATCATAGAAGCTGTAGTTTGGTTTTATCTTAGTCTTCACCGGCACTGGGATGGAGATGGGAATTCTGGCAATGATGCTAAAGAGACATTATCCTGAACAGAATTATTAAATATAATAAAAAGGAAAGGTGAAAGTAAACAAACAGATCTGTTAACCTCCTTTAAAAACAATCCTTAACAGCTGTTTACCTAATTTAAATTAGTAAGCAAACAGATCTGTTAACCACCTTTAAAAACAATCATTAACAGCTGTTTACCTAATTTAAATCACGTGAATAAAAAAAAATTCGGATCCATTTTTTCATGAGCGCTCCTCATATATGAAATATGGACATACACACATACAGACATACAACACAAAACAGTGCACACATAACATACAACACATAAGACAATAAAGGCCTTGTAGTTTTACCTAGGTGAAATCTCCATTGCAATGTTTAAAAACTCTAGTCAAAAAATAAAACACAGTCAAAAAATAAAACTGATCAGAAAAACATTAACCTTGGTTTGTATGAGCTCAAAAAATAAAATAGAACTTTACGATGTGGGAAAAATGCAATAATAAAATAGATATTGAAAAAAGCACCATGGTTAATCACTGTTGCAGATGTAAGAATAGCCAAGCTGGAGCTCTGGATATCGGCTGTTATGGATTTGAGTCAAATCATCTTTTTCTTCTGTAGAAATTGCTTTAGTTAATCTCTCTGGAATCCAAATCGGCTGCTGTTCTCCCTGTGGAAACACACAAACGGAACCCCGACTCCAGACAATAACTGGATCAGGACCTTTCCATTGTCCTGTTAGAATATCTTTCCAAAGTACCTTAGGCTTATGTACATTTTTCGGATACATATGTCTTTCCGCAGCACTAAGTCCTGATGAATCCAAATTTAGAAAGTTTAGAGTAAAAAGGGTTATTTTAAGTTTATCTTTGGGGGATATATACCCCTTACCAATTCCCTCTTTTTGCTTTAATGGGTATGTTTTAATAGTTTGATGAGCTCTTTCAACTATGCCTTGTCCCTGTGGATTGTATGGGATTCCTGTTATAAGAGTAATACCAAATGATGAGCAAAATTGTTTAAAAGAGGCAGAAGTATAACCAGGACCGTTATCAGTTTTTAACTGTTTAGGAACACCCACAGTGGCAAAATTTTGTAAGCAATGAGCTATAACATCTTTAGTTTTTTCTCCGGCATGAAGGGAGCCCATCAAAAATCCAGAAGAAGTATCAACTATAACATGCAAATATTTTAATTTTCCAAATTCTGGCAAGTGTGTGACGTCCATCTGCCAAATATGGTTAGGTATCAGTCCTCTAGGATTGACTCCAAGATTAACTTGTGGTAAAAAGGTCACACAATTTTGACATTGTTTTATTATATGCCTGGCTTTTTCCTTAGTTATTTTAAAACGCTTTTGTAAAGTATTAGCATTAACATGAAACCTTTTATGAAAATTTGTAGCTTCTTCTAATGTAGAGAAAATATGTATGTCATGTGTAGTTTTATCTGCTAAATCATTGCCCAAACTAAGGGCTCCAGGCAATCCTGTATGTGCCCTAATATGTCCTATAAAGAATGGATCTTTTCTGTCCCAGATTAGACTTTTGTATAGTGGAAAACAAAGAGAAAACAGTAGAGGAAGGGGAAATCCTACCAGCATCTTCAAGGGATATAATAGCATTAACTATATATTGACTATCAGAAAATAAATTAAATACAGAATCTTTGAACATCCCAAAAGCTTGTAAAACTGCATTAAGCTCTACCTTTTGAGCTGATTGTTTGGGTACTAAAAATGTAAAAGTTTGATCAGGGGTAACTATGGCTGCTGTACCATTATTAGACCCATCAGTGAATATATTTGGAGCATTCATGATAGGTGTTTTCCTTGTCATTTTAGGAAAAACTACAGGATACTTAGACCAAAAAGACAACAAAGGATTCGATGGTAAATGATTATCAAATGAAACATTAGATTTACACATGATTATTGCCCAAGTATTTAACTCATTAGCTAACTCATCAATTTGATCCATAGGATATGGAGTAATAATTTTATTGGGAGAAATTCCAAACACTCCCTTTGCTGCTCTTATTCCTTTGAGTATTAATTGTCCTACAGCCTCAGGATATCTAGTAAGAATAGTGTTAGGAGAATAAGATAAATGTATCCACAATAATGGACCTTCTTGCCAAAATACTCCTGTAGGAATATTTTTTGTTGGTAGTACAATAAATAATAAAGGCAAACTTATATCAATTCTATCTAGATGCATATTTTCCATATATGTTCCAATAATTTTTAATGCCTTTCTAGCTTTAGGAGTTAACATTCAGGGTGAATTTGGATCTGATGGACCTTTTAGAATATCAAATAAAGGTCCCAACTCTCCTGTTGGTATGCCTAGATAAGGCCTTATCCAATTTATGTCTCCCAATAACTTTTGAAAATCGTTTAGTGATTTGAGTTTATCTACCCGTATTTGAATTTTCGGTGGATGGACCATGGTTGAGGATAATAGAACTCCTAAATAATTAATTGGAAAATTTAATTGTACTTTATCTATTGCTATCTCTAGATTATAATTTTTTAATAAGTTTGTAAGTGTGGCATAACATTCCAGCAATATGTTTTTATCTTTATGTGCTAATAATATATCATCCATATAGTGAAATATTTTTAGTTCAGGATTTTTATTTCTAAGTGGCTGGATTGCTTTATTAACATAGATTTGACACATAGTTGGACTATTCGCCAACCCTTGAGGGAGTACTTTCCACTCATATCTCTCATCAGGACCTTCATGATTTAATGCAGGGATAGTAAATGCAAAATGTGGACTATCCTCGGGATGAATTGGAATCGAAAAAAAACAATCTTTAATATCTATAGCTAAAACATGCCACGTTTTTGGTAAAGCAGACAATTGAGGAATCCCTGATTGAGCAGGTCCCATAATAACCATCTCATTATTAATGGCTCTTAAATCTTGCAATAATCTCCATTTACCCGATTTCTTTTTGATGACAAAAATGGGAGTATTATGGGGAGATACGGAAGGTTGTAAATGTCCTTCCGCTAATTGTTGTTTGACCAGATCATGGGCTACTTGTATCTTTTCTTTAGTCAGGGGCCACTGAGGAACCCACACTGGTCTTTCTGATTTCCAAGTAATTTTGATTGTCTCAGTGGCCCTTTCTGAAAATCCGACCCATGTCTGTCTGTTCCTTGATCTAATTGAATTGGTGCTGCTATACCTTGTTCTTGTTTTCCTATTCTTTTTTCTTTCCTAACACCTTGTCTAGCCCTAGTAGTGGGCACATTAGGATTGATGTTATTTGTTAACATCAAACCTAGTTGATCTAGGACATCTCGTCCCCATAAATTAATAGGAAGGTGATCCAAAACATATGGTTGTATAGTTCCTTCACATCCTTCAGGATCCTTCCAATCTAATACCATAGCACCTCTATGGGGATTAGTCGCCACTCCTAGGCCTCGAAGCGTTTGAGTGGCTTGTTGTAATGGCCAATGTTTTGGCCATTCTTGAAGAGATATGATGCTAAGGTCAGCACCTGTGTCCAGCAGCCCATTAAACTCATGACCCTGAATATTTAGTTTTAGCAACGGGCGAGAATCTAAATTTAAAGACAACATAGCCCAATCTACACCTGTGGAGCCTAATCCCCTAGAACCTCTTTCTACATTAAGACTAGAGAACTTATTATGTAGGCTGGGTATTATTAACAACTGTGCTATTCTATCTCCAGGTGAAATTACTGATATACCTCCTGGAGAACTAGCTATAATTTTTACTTCACGTACATAATCGGGATCAATTACCCCAGGACTTATCATAAGTCCTTTTAATGTAGATGAACTACGTCCCAATAATAAGCCTACTGTTCCTTGGGGAAGAGGTCCTTTTACTCCTGTAGGAATGATTTGAACTCCCATCTCTGGAGTTAATACTGCTCTGGCAGAGGCACAGATGTCCAACCCTGCGCTCCCTCGGGTTTGTCTGATGAGGGATTTAATGGACAATGTGTCCTGGGCACCACCCTGATGGTGTTGCTGGGTTCCTCCACTGCCCCGTATATTTGTGGTTGTAGGCCCCGGAGCATTGGGCCCCCCAGTCCGTTTTTTGGCAATGAAGCCTGATGCCTTTCTCCATGATATCATGGGTAAATACCTGATCCTTGTCCGTTTTTTGATAAGGGAGTACCTTCTATGGTGGTTTGAGAACGACATTCATTAGCCCAATGTCTCCCTCTACGGCATCGTGGCAAATACCCGGTATTCTATTCCTTTGATTTCTAGTTTTGTTAAAATCTCCTATTATGGGGCAACTCCTTTTAAAATGTCCTGTTTGTTCACAATTATAGCATGTTTCTGGCCTGGCATCTAAATCCTGTTGTACTGCAGCTGCCAAGACTTGCCCTTGTTCATTAATATCTATACATAATTTAATATATGTATTTAAGTCTTCATGTCTCCATGGTCTAATAACCTCTCTGCAGCAACGATTTGCTTGGTCATAAGCCAGTTGTTTTATTAATGGCATTGCTTGATCTGTATCCCCCAAAATTTTGGCAGCTCTTTGAATAAGCCTATCTACAAAGTCAGCGTAAGGTTCATTAGGTCTCTGTATTACCTTAGATAGCTGACCTTGTAAATCTCCATGTCCTTGTAAAGTCTTCCATGCCCTAACTGTGTCTGCAGCAATTTGTGCATATATAGCAGGATCATATTCAATTTGGTGCCGTTGACCCTCATAAGGTCCTTTTCCTAAAAGCATATCTAGATTTCTTTGAGGGTAACCAGCTGCTGCATTTCACCTAGCTGTCTCCGTGCAAAATTCCTCATTGGCAACTTTCCATAACAAATATTGTCCTCCATTTAGCACAGATTTACACATGCTAGCCCAATCTGCTGGCGTCATATCCAAGTTAGTAATGGATTCGACCATGCTTACCGTGAAGGGAGCTTGGGGACCGTAGGTTGTTACAGCCTCCTTTAACTGCTTCACTGTTTTAAAATCTAAAGCACGGTGAATTCGCTGCCCTCCTACCTGCTCAAGTTCGGGGCATGCTAATCTTTGAGGTCCTGTCTCAGGATCCCACTTATCAACTACGGGGTTTGAGGGCCACTCAGCTGTCTCCATCGGTGGGGCTGTTGGTTGAATTACGCCCTCTGGTAATAAAAGGGAGTTAGTAACAGCCTCTTGTTGTGGCCTTTTTCCTAATAACCCCTTTTCCTTTAAATTTTCTTCCTCTCTCTGACTAGCTCGAGAGATCTTCTCTTTTGCTTGATCTAAAATGTCTTTCTCCATGGTCTGAATCTCTAACAATTTACTTAACACCTTTTCAGTTTCTTTTTTACTAATTTCTAATCTTCTATAAAGATAACGCAACCCAATAAGATAACACAAAACAAAACTGCAACTGAATGAAACAAAAACTAAATAAAAAATCATTGTATCAAATTTCTCTTCCTCAGGGCGGACAAACTTCAAACCTTGAGCCAACCATTTTTCCCAGTTTGCCTGAGAAATTTCTAGGGACAGGCAGCTTGAAACAAAAATGAAATAAATCAAAACAAGAACACATTGTTTTTTAAAATGGTCACCCATTCTCTCGCCTTCCCTCAGGGGCGAGCAATTTCACTTACCTCCAAGTTTCAGACGCTCCCTGTACGGGCCACCAAATGCCAATGTCTTGGCTGGGCACAAGATCACGAGCCACCACACAGCTTTGTAGATTCAAACAGCAATCTTTATTCCCGAACTCACACCGGCCTCTACACACACGTTCTGGGGCAATCCCAGTTCTCCTCCGCCCAATTCACCTACTCCAGGAGGCTTTTTTCCAATCTCCTTTGAATCTCACGAGAACTCAACGGGAACAAGCAGCAGGAACACCCTAATCCCGGCAGCAATAATCTTCAACCTCCAACTTCCCTAAAACCCCTATTGTCTTAAACCGGGAACGCCCTAAACCCAAGGACTGGGATACTTCCTCAAACCTGATCAGCTCTAAACCCGGATCCGCCTTCCTTGAGCAAGGTCACCTTACATGCAATGTCAACAGTGAAATCCATTTAACATGGGGTACGCTAGCAAGGAAATTTCGATGCGTCATTTCTACTTGGCAATGGCCCTCAGCACATATGAACACAGATGCACATAAAAGGCTCTTTGAATAAATGTCTGCCTATTAAAATCATATGACATTTAAACCAATCTCAAAGTTTTCTCGCATCTTTTAAAAAATAAAATTGTAATAAAATGGTTGCAGTCATTTTCCGTTGCTGCTATAAACAAATCAGCACAAATTTAGTAGCTTAAAACAGCACAAATTTCTCATCTTGAAGTTTAGCGGGTTAGAAGGCTGACATGCACTTACCTCCCTGGTCTAAAATCAAAGGGTCAAGAAGGGCTACATCCTTTTCTGGAGGCTTAGAGGAAAAACATTTTATTTACTTTTCTACCTTTTTATAGATTGCCCACATTCTTTGGTTGGCAGCTGCCATTTACCCTTTTCAAAGGTAGTAATGATGTTGTCTGACCATTCTTCAGTTGTTACTTCTCCTTTGACTAAAGCCAGAGAAAAATTCTCTGATTTTAAGGAGTCATGTGATTAGACAGGACCCACCCAGGTAATCCAGGATAATCTCTCTATCTGGAAGTCTGTAATTAAAATCAGCATCCATTTTTCAATATAAAGCAATGTATTTACAAGTTTTAGGAATTAAGATGTGGGCAAACAGACAACCTGTCTGTATGTATTTTACTTGTCAATAACAGAAGGGTCTGTGACTAGGTTTGACCCTTATTCATCCTGTTGTTTTTCAATCTGATTTTGAATCAATTTGGACAATTTTAGTTAAAAGTAGCAGAACTCTTTACTGGACTTTTAAACAGGGAAAAGTACTGTCTTACAGTAAGGAAACTCAAGAAATAGCATGGATTCAAAGTCCGTTGATTAGTGGCCCAGAGACCCCACCAAGGTCTGTACTTTGGAGTTTGGCAGCCAAGTAATGTGCCTGGAGGGCTCCATCATCAATTGTTCCAGGGTATTCTAAATGCTGTTTGATTTCTAGCTGAGAATGAAATGAGATTGTCCCAAGGCTAACGAAATCATCAAAAGTATGAGCAGAGGGGCCATGTCCTCCTAATGTTCTGGGGCTCTAAGTGCGTGTTTGGGGCAAGTGGAAAGTCTAGATGTCTGACTGAAATCCTGTGCTCTGCTAGGAAGGAGAAGAGGGAGAATGGATTTGGGGTAGATAGCCATCCATTGACAGCATTTGAATACCAAGAAATCATACATAAAAATATAGAGTTTTAGAATATTTTGAAAAAAAAATCAAAAGTAAATGGTTTTAAGTTTCCATGAGGAAACAATTGACCAGAGCTGCAAAACAAAGTAACATGTTCCTCTATGACAGGTATGCCCTCTTGAGTTTACCAAGGTCTGCCTCCCTCATCCCTCATTACTTTTCTCCTTTAGTTGCTGGTCTGACCCTGCTAAGCAAATTAATTTATGACTCATGCTGCATTTGACTACATTCAAGTATATAACATTTTTAAAAATTTCCTTGACAATTTATATACTAACCTGATTCATGTTGTATTTTTCTCTTTGAATGAAAAATTGACATCAAATAAAGGTGTGCATACACCATACTTTGCAATATTTATGAAGTGAGACAAAAACTCTTTAATAACTTAAAGCCTCTGATTTTATATTCCAAAGTCATGTTCACTAGGCATAATTTCATGTAACATTTAGATGCCCTTTGACAGATGAATGGGTAAAAAAATGTGGTACATATACACAATGGAATATTACTCGGTCTTAAAGAAGAATGAAATTTTGGCATTTGCAAGTAAATGGATGGAACTAGATCATATCATGCTAAGTGAAATAAGCTAATCCCCAAAAAACAAGATAAAATGTTTTAACAGATCTATAGTGGTGGGTGGGTAGAGAAGAATGAAGAAATTTTGGATTGTTCAGAGGGGAGCAAAGGGAGGGGTGTGGTGGTCAGGATGAGAAGGACAGTGGAATGAGACAGACATTATTACTCTATATACATGTATGATTACTGTACTGGATGATTCAGCACCTTGCGCAGCCAGAGGAATGAGAAGTTATGCTCCATTTGTGTACAATGTGTCAAAATGCACTTGACTGTCATGTATAACCAATTAGAACAAATAAAAAGAAAAATAAAAAAATTATGGCTTTCATTTAGACTTTCTCTAAAACGTATATATCAGCATTTCTATTACACATACATTGTTTGTGTGTATGTGCGTTTAGAAGAAACAGCCTCAACTCAAATTCTATAGTAGGAATTTCAATTTATTCTTTCCTTACTGTATCCTTGAAAAACAACATTTTTTTAATCTTGACATTGCATGTTTGGAGCATTTTTTTTTATTTCTGGTATCTTTATTCATTAATATGTTACAAAAATTTTCAGATAATTTACAAATTTGTGTTTCATATGTTTTCATGTTATTTCATACTTTATAACTTTAGATCTAAGGTAAAGAGTAAATGAGCAAGTAATTCAAATAAAATTCATAGCTATTTATAATTTATCTTAATGTGTATATTAAATCCTGGACATAACTATGTATGAAGATAATGATGTGTGCATATTTATACATATCTAATATATATATATATATATATATATATATATATATATATATATATATATATACTTCATCCTGCATAAGAGTTTTTTTTTATTTTTGCATAATTTTAGACTCATGTTTTACTAATATTAGAATAGCACTATCATAATATATCAATGTTTTCAATTTTTTTCTTTAAATATATTTGCCTTATTTTGTCATTTATCCAATGGACATTACTTGATGTTTAAGTGTTTTTACAATGCATTCTGGATCAAGGCTATAAGAGAAAGTTGAAAATAAATTTTATTTTGATAGGTGCAAAAGTATTTTTCCAAAAGAAGATAATTTGCGATATCCTCTAGTCAACAGGTGATTTCACAAAAGTGAATACCCCCCCCCTCTTTTTTGGTACTGAGGATTAAATCCAGATGTACATTACTATTAAGCTACACCCCCAGTACCTTTTATTTTTTAATTTGACACATGGTCTCATTAAGTTGCTGATGCTGGCCTTGAATTAGCGATCTTGCTGCCTCAGGCTCTGCCTTTGCTGGGGTTATAGGTATACACTACTGCCTAGTCTACCTATACTTTTTAAAGTACTATGCTTTTTCCTTTTTTTCTGTTTTATTTTTCATACTTTATTCCTTGTATCAATAGGTTAAGAAAGGTACTGATTTATAGATAATGTTTATAAGTGGCATCCAAAGTCCAGTTTCACGAACTGTTATGTTCAGTGATCTAGTTAAATCCAATTTTAATCCTTACTTTAAGCAGTAATCCTTACTTTAATGTAGTAAGCTAAATACAAAATCTGTATATTCTGAACTACAAAAGTGGTTTCTGAAGCCACGTAAGGTTTTAGTCAATTATTCATTTCCACAAGAACTTAAAAATGTTAATAAAACACTACCCCAAATGCTTATCCTGCCATCAGTGCATTAAGCATTGCCATTTCTCCTACTGAAAGCAGATGATCTGTTTTAGTTATAAAACTTAAAAAACTAATACAAGTCCCAAAAGGTTTTAAGTTAAAAAAGCCTTTGAATATGAAAACAGAGACATGAAACTTAGTTTCTAAAAATAAGTCACTCTTTAGGAAAGAATATTATCTTTTGAGACACATAAACTTTCTTTCAAAAACCTGTATTTTCTAATATTATCCTTAAAAGGAATACAAGTCAGTTCACTATCTTTAATAACCTGTCAGACCTCTATTGTCTAAAAACTTCAGAATATGTAATGCATATGTCTCAGCTGTCATAGTCAAAATGACATTGAGATTTCACATATTCAACAGCTATGGTACAGCTTATAATGGCACAAAAGCATGTAGCACATAAATACTACTGTACCCTTTAGATAGTCAAAACTACCTTGCAAATTATCCAGAAGGAACTAGAGAATTTGCAAGGTACTTTAACTTATGTTCAATCGTTAAAACTCAGTAGTTTGAGTATGCAGTGTAACAGCAGACAATTAAAGACTTAAATATCATTCTAAAATCAAATACATGAAAAGAATGGTGAAAACTTTGCTTCTCCATCTTCCACATGCCTAGATGTGAGGGCATTACTGTAGAAAATACACAGTTACTATGCATGGTTTCCACAGAAGATAAAGAAATTTCATAAAGTACAAAAGGAATCAAGGTCCATGGTTTGCTTCATTATGCTTTTCTAGCTCATTTCAGTTCTTCATTCATAGTGAGCAAGTCTTGAACCCTAGCAAACTTCCTTTGTCATTTCAAATCAAGAAGTCTGCATCTTCAACTTGGCCTTGCCCTTGTCTTCCCATTGACACTGCCTTGTGTGTCATTTCAGTGGTGAACTCAATAACAGGGTCTTCAAGAATATCCAGTGACTCAGTGGAAGGACACTGACCATCCCCAAACTCATACATCATACCTGGTAATTTTTCAGAAAAAGTCCCTTTTTTCTACCCTGTCCACCTTTTGCACCTCTCCCAATTTCTTCATTTTCCTCCTCAAAGGTGGGGTCTTCTTCCTGCTCTGATGTCCGCTAGCCTGCCAACCCACTGTGTCTGCTTTTTCCTCTTCTAAAAACAAATGCAACATTTTGTTCAAAAAGAACAATTTGTGATTTAAATAAAATACAATATTTTATAATCATAAGTTCTGGTGAAAAAAGAAAAGAACATTTCATAGGCAACAACTCCCCAAATAAACTGATTATTGCTGCAAAAAAAAAGTGAACAGGAAGTTATTGTAGGGAAAAGTTGTATGGAAGTTGTGCAAAAGCTCTTGAGTACTTTGTCAAAGTGCTGTGTTCCACAAAAGCAACCAGCAGAAAGCAAAGGACTCTTAGCTTTAATAGTTCCATTACTTTTACAAAGCCATTTCCCCTCCAGTTATTTTACCTCCTTTACTCCACAGCAGTTCTATAAACAAGTAGACTATTCCTATAGATTCAAGTCCTAAAGCATTTTTCAAAGACTCTTCACTTACAGTTGCAATGGCTGTTAATATCTTCCTTTCTTTTCTATTCTTCTTTCCATTCCTTCCTTCTTTCTTTCTATTTATTTATTTTATTTTTTCCAGTACTGGAGATTGAACCCAGGGCCTTGCACATACAAGGCAATCAACCTACCACTGACCTACATATCACATTCGTTGTTAAATTTTGGTTCATGAAAATTGAAGGGGTGATATGGTCTGTGCTCAAGGAAGTCGAGGAAATGATGGATTACCTATATAGTGGGTCATGGGAGTGAATCTATTTCTGTATTATCTGACATTTCATCACCAGTAACTTTGGACATTTTAAATTCTTAAGATGTCCACATTGCTAATGCAAAAATTTTATCTTCATGCATTTTAAATCTACTTAACTTTGACCAGTACAGAAAATTCCAAGAACCATATTTCCTTGAAAATGTTAGTTAACTTTAAATATCATGAAAGTTATTGATGAACTGTCTTGACAGTTTGTCCTAACTTCAAACATAAATGGCATTACACAAGAATTCTAAAAAAGAGTTGTATAAGCAAGACTGCTTACCAACGAATATTCATGTTGAAGTTTGTAGATGTGATAATAATATTATTTCCTCCCAGTGTTTGAGATCAACTAAGAAGTATGGAGACAGATAGAATTTGCCACACCCAGAGACCTAATTCTTCCCCTACCTCTGTCCTTTGGGAAATCCCATCCCAATAGAAATTTCAGAACAGACTTATCAGAAAATCATGAAGAGAATTATTGATTGCTTCATAGCTAGTAGGCATGTTAGGCAGGACAGAGAAAGACAGAACTTCATATCTGCATGAGTTAGCAGTGCCTGGATCTTCTCCCAGCTGCAATTGCCAGAGAGAAAGAGGAGCAGAGATCACACTCTGTGGGAGCAGTGGCTCCAAAGGGTGAGAACCCTCCAAACCCATTTCTTTTTCTCTAGCCTCACTAAATCACACAAGTCAAATTTTAGTCCTCTAAAGGAGAAGAAGTTGGATGACTAGGAAAAAGCGGATGTTTAAGTTTGTGCCCTGTTATTACCAGAGAGTGTAATTAATTTTTCTTAAAAAAATAAAAAATGAAAAGAATAGATTCCTTTTTAATAGTTTTAAATTTTGTGTAACTCTTCAAATAAAATGTGTTTTTAGTATCAAGTAGACCAAATATTTCCTCCCTTATATTTAGGAATATTGATGAAGATAATATGATCCTTTTGTGGTAAAATCAACAATTAGGTGCTTTGGCCAAGGCCATTTCATAAAACGTGTGAAGGAACTCTCAGATACTTGAAGTCTGTGACCTATGAAACTGAAGTTACATTTCACCTTGGTTTAAGAAGAATGTTCTAGAACAGAATAAATGAATAATGCATAGAATATTTACCTAGAAAGTAACTGCCATCATCTCAAATTAGTAGATGTTAGCAAAGGCAACAAGCACAGAATAATGACAATACTTAATAAATAAAATGAATACTTTTGGATAATAAATATATCTGAATTAATACATTAGAAATGCACAATTTCCTATGTATTATTTAAGAAATATGGTTTTCTTATTTTTTTTTGCTATGAAACATTACATGCTATCATTACTCCTTTGAAAATCCAAATTTTGGTAAGCTAGCTGAGCTATATTACTTTTGCATTATTTTGAAAAGGACTATTTGTGATACAGTGAGGATGTGTTTTCATTATGATGGCCATGGTATTGAGATATATATATATATATATATATATATATATATATATATATATATATATATATATATATTTGTTTGTGTGTGTGTGTGGGGGGGGTTACCAGGGATTGAACTCAGGGCACTTGACCACTGAGCCACATTCCCAGCCCTGTTTTGTATTTTAATTTAGAGACTGGGTCTCACTGAGTTGCTTAGCACCTTGCTTTTGCCTCAGCCTCCAGTGCAACTGGGATTACAGTGTGCACCACCACACCCAGCAAGCTTTTATATTTTATGTCAAAATTGCTCACAACTTGCTCACAACTTGCTCACACTATGATTTCACATATAGGAGACTATAAACTAACATTTCCACTCATTTTTTCTATAGAGACAAATATGTATTTATTATAATTACTGTAGAATGAAACTGAGGGCAGACATTTTCATCTTTGGGATCTGATACAGGCTCTGCCATTTCCTTAATCAATATTGTATAGAAATAAAATATGTGACTTTGAAGTCAAGCAGACCACATAGGTTCCCAGTGAATATCTTTTGAATACATTTAAATTGTTTTATTACAAGAGTTTTGGATTTTTAAATTTGTAGTGTATTTAAAAATCTATTTGCTGTTTTTCAGCAACACATGTCATGACCACATAAGTGTAGCTAGAATGTCTCAAAAATATTCTTGTATTAAAGGGAAACAATATATGAAAAAATAAAAATAATATTTTATTACAGTTTAATGAAAAAATAAGATGGCTATTGTACAGGGTTCAAATTAAGTTATATTGTTTGAACATGACTGGGGAAGGTTATGTGATATAGACAACTATTTATCTCTGGGTTGTGACAGTGGAGATAATTTTGCTTTTTTTTCTGTTTGCATACACATTTAAAAAGTATTTTAATAATACATATTACACATGAACATTTAAAATTTAAAATAAATGTATGTAAATAAATCCCTTAAAAAACATTTTGTGCTTGGAACATGTATTTGTGTTGTTTTCCAGTGGGATAAAGGCCAGTACTGAAATGTTGTGCTCTTGTTTGCCTTTCTGGCAATTGCCTAGCCCAGTAAAATTTCAATGAAAGCAGAAGTGCAGTCCTTACTATGTACTAGCACTGAGGCTACACGTAGGGAGTGCATTGTTAAGGTATATTGTATAGAGCCCAAACCTCAAGCCACTGGTACACTTGTACAATAACATTTTGATGTGGTTTATAACTCTCAAAAGTTTGAGTTTATTATACTCTCTTAGTTGGCTCTGGCTGCCTAAAAATACCATATACTGGTATTTTAGTCAGGTTTTCTTCACTGTGACCAAAAGACCTGTAAAGAACAATTACAGAAAAAAAAAATTGATTTGGCTCACAGCTTCAAAGATCTCAGTCCATAGATGGCCAACTCCATAGCTCTAGGCCCCAGGTAAGGCAGAGCATCATGATAGAAGGGCATGGTGCAGGAAAGAAGCTCAGGACATGTCAATCAGGAAGCAGAGAGCTCTGCTCACCAGGAATAAAATACAAACCCCAAAGGCATGCCCCCAGTGATCTACTTCCTCCAGCCACATCATACCTCCCTACAGTCATTGCCCAGTTAATCCATATCAGTGGATTTATGCACTGGTTAGGTTAAAGCTCTCATAGCCCAATTATTTCACCTCTAAACTTTCCTGCATTGTCCTACACGTGAGCATTTGGGGGACATCTCATATCTAAACCCTAACAACTAATGGTTTAGATTCCCAGCATGGCACGAGGAGGAACTTTGTATATTATTGTTACCTTGATATACAAATGTAAAGGAATGTGAAATTCTCAAGTCTCATATTGTATCAAATATTTTTTACAGCAGTTGAGAATTAGATATTTGGACATTGTTGTTAGGACTTTTAGCAAGAATAACAATTGTGAGAGTTAAAGCTTTATAAAATTACCTTGTCATGGATAACAGCACTTACCACCCCTTCACCTCATAGTCAAGGTTCTATTTTATTTGAAGTGCACTTTTTTCTTTGCAACACAGCTTTGCTTCTTTCTAAGATACTTCAATATATATCATTTAATTTGTTCCTGTAGGATTTTTGTGTCATGTGTTAGTCTCTATAAAAATTAATTAATGCCATAGGAAAAGAAGAAAATGTAAGTAGATTATAGCATAAGCCCAAAGCAATTAATGTCACTAGTAGGGAAATATGCTGATGATTGTCATTATAGCATGCAGGTATTTGTTTTTCTTTTTGAAATTATAAATTAGTTACAAAACAACAATGTGTTCTATAACCCATTGATCATTCAATAACATATTGTTCATTTTCCATGTGATGTAGGATTTTTCCTTCCTTCTTCTATCATTGATTTCCAACTTCATTCCATTATGATCAGATATGGTGCATGGTATTATCTCCACGCCTTTATATTTACTAAGAGTTGCCTTATGGCATAATATATGGTCTATCTTTGAGTAGGATCCATGTGCTGCTGAGAAGAACGTGTATCCACTTGATGATGGTTGATATATTCTATATATGTCGGTTAAGTCTAGGTTATTGATTGTGCTGTTGAGTTCTATAGTTTCTTTATTCAGTTTTTGTCTAGAGGATCTGTCTAATGGCGAGAGCGGTGTGTTGAAGTCACCCATAATTATTGTGTTGTGGTCTATTTGACTCTTGAACTTGAGGAGAGTTTGTTTTATGAACGTTGCAGCTCCATTGTTTGGTGCATACAAATTGATGATTGTTATGTCTTGTTGGTGGATGGTTCCTTTTAACAGTATATAGTGTCCTTCTTTATCCTTCTTGATTAACTTAGGTTTGAAGTTGATTTTATTCGATATGAGTATGGCCACTCCTGCTTGCTTCCGAGGGCCATGTGAGTGGTATGATTTTTCCCAACCTTTTACCTTCAGCTTGTGTATGTCTTTTCCTATCATATGAGTCTCCTGAAGGTAGCATATTGTTGGATTTGGTTTTTTTTGATCCAGGTTACTAGCCTATGTCTCTTGATTGGTGAGTTTAGGCCATTAACATTTAAGGTTACAATTGAGATATGATTTGTACTTCCAGTCATGCTTCTTTATTTATTTATTTTAGTTTGGCTAGTTTTACTTTTTGGTTACTTTCCTCCCCCTTTACTGAGATACCTCCTGCTGTTAGTTTTGGGCACTATTTTTCAATTCCTCTTCTTGTAGTGTTTTGCTCAAAATGCTTTGCAGAGCTGGTTTTCTTGCTGCAAATTCTTTTAGCTTTTGTTTATCGTGAAAGATTTTAATTTCATTGTCAAATTTGAAGCTCAATTTTGCTGGATACAGTATTCTTGGTTGGAATCCATTATTTTTCAGCGTTTGAAATACATTGTTCCAGGATCTTCTCGCTTTCAAAGACTGTGATGAGAAATCGGTCGTTAACCTACATATTGTGGGGTCGGGCTCCAAATTCCTTAATAGGACACCCATAGCCCAAGAGTTAATAACAAGAATAAACAAATGGGACTTACTTAAACTAAAAAGTTTTTTCTCAGCAAGAGAAACAATAAAAGAGGTAAATAGAGAGCCTACATCCTGGGAACAAATTTTTACCCCCCACACCTCAGATAGAGCCCTAATATCCAGAATGTACAAAGAACTCAAAAAATTAAACAATAAGATAACAAATAACCCAATCAACAAATGGGCCAAGGACCTGAACAGACACTTCTCAGAGGAGGACATACAATCAATCAACAAGTACATGAAAAAATGCTCACCATCTCTAGCAATCAGAGAAATGCAAATCAAAACCACCCTAAGATATCATCTCACTCCAGTAAGATTGGCAGCCATTATGAAGTCAAACAACAATAAGTGTTGGCGGGGATGTGGGGAAAAGGGTACACTTGTACACTGCTGGTGGGGCTGCAAAATGGTGAGGCCAATTTGGAAAGCAGTATGGAGATTCCTGGGAAATCTGGGAATGGAGTCACCATTTGACCCAGCTATCGCACTTCTCGGACTATTCCCTGAGGACCTTAAAAGAGTGCACTATAGGGATACGGCTGCATCAATGATTATAGCGGCACAATCCACAATAGCTAGACTGTGGAACCAACCTAGATGCCCCTCAATAGATGAATGGATAAAAAAAAATGTGGCATCTATACACAATGGAGTATTATGCAGCACTAAGAAATGACAAAATCATAGAATTTGCAGGGAAATGGATGGCATTAGAGCAGATTATGCTAAGTGAAGCTAGCCAAGCCCTAAAAAACAAATGCCAAATGTCTGCTTTGATATAAAGAGAGCAACTAAGAACAGAACAGGAAGGAAGAGCATGAGGAAAAGACTACAGTAAACAAAGACGAATGGGGCGAGAGAAACAGAGAGAGAAGGGAAAGCATACGGAAATGGTAGGAGACCTTCAATGATACATAAAATTATAAGAGGTTATGAGGGGCAAGGGGGAGGGAAAAAAAAGGGAGAGAATTGAACAACAGCAGGGGAGGTAGAGAGGGAAGATGGGAGGGGAGGGGAGGGGAGGGGGGATAGTAGGGGATAGGAAAGGTAGCAGAATACAACAGTCACTAATATGGCATTATGTAAAAATGTGAATATGTAACAGATGTGATTCTGCAATCTGTATTTGGGGTGAAAATGGGAGTTCAAAACACAATTTGAGTCAAATGTATGAAAGATGATATATCATGAGCTATGTAATGCTTTAAATAATCAATAAAAAAATGTTTAATCACAAAAAAAACAATGTGTTGGTAAAATAAAGTAAATATGTTTTTCAATTACATGAATGTCATACATTGTTGTTTGCATGAATATCACTAGAAATAATTTTATTTCTTACACTCAGATATTACAACCACTTCGGATTATAATGTTTGTGTGCATAGTTAATGTTAACAGGTTTTCTGTAATTCTGACAATCTATTGAAATGTGTTTTTTGTGTCCATAGAGAAAGTGAAGTATACTCTATCCATTTTGTATATTGTATGAACATAATTTATTTAATATATTTTGGGGCTTGTATTAAACATTATATATGAATATCATAACAAACCCTGTTTCTCAGTATTTTTTATATAACATTGTATTGCACAATATTTTGTTATTGAGTTGCCATTATCATCATCTCTATCAACATTGCAAATAAATAAGAAATAGAATAATAATTCCAGTAAATAAGACTGTCCAATTTTAATTTTAGTTTCATTTTTTAGCAAATGATATCCATTTTCTGTGAATATTAGATAATAAGCAAATATTTTGGCAAAATAGGTGTATATTTTCCCCAACAGTGTCACAATAAAATAAATTTGTAAAGAATGTATAAATTTGTAGCTGTATTCAAAATAAATAAATAAAGTCAAGCCAAAATATACCCAGTTAGATGTACTGAAGTTGTAATCGGCTCAGTTATTTATGTTGGATTTTGAAAGAAAGTTTTCTTAATGGAAATAAAAGCTAGTCTTTTATCAAGTATTATTTGTAATGATTTTGAAAAATCCAGTGGCTTCCTCCTTCCTGAAGTTACTTTAATAACTTCAGGAAAGCAGAATAGACAATATGACTACATAGACCTTCTAGTAGTATTAGTTGGCTCAGTGTACAACCTCTCAGTGTTTATGGAGCCACCAGTCACAATGACGTACATAATTAGATGCAGCACCATCTTTAGGACGGAGAACATTCTTGGGAGCAAACCACTTTTACCACACACTAGAATTGCTATTCTCTTTGTCTTGAGACCCTCAACTAGATGAATTTGCCCATAAATACAAGCCTGTAATCTCAGGACTTTTGAAGAAAGCATGGTTATTGACTGAATGCTGGATATAAGAGAGCCCAGCAACCTAGGAGCCTCTTACTCAGTGACAAAGCTCTGTGTTAGAGGAGGTTAAAGAATCTATCCTGATCTCTTTCTTGGACTGTTTGGTTTTCTAGATGGACAGTAGAAATACAAACTGTAAGTATAAACACAAGAAATGGAGAAACTGTCCAGGCACAGTTTTGTAAGCAGGGTGGAATCACTAATTCTTTTTGGTAGTGACAACCTCAAATATTTAGTGAAATGTGTTATTCTCAGGAGTAGGGCAAGGTTAGAGGAAGTGGATCATTGAGGGTGTGCCCTGGAAGGGTGCATTTTCCCTGACATCCCTTCTCTTGTCTTGGTCTCAGACCCCTGCTTCCTGACCCCACTATGACTCCACCTAGCTTTCCTCTGCTGGGTACCCCCTTCCCCTGCCCCATGATGTGCTGCCTAACCTTAGGCCCAGAGCAAGGGATCAGTTATCTATGGACTGAGACCTCTGAAACCATGATCCACAAATAAGCTTTCCATCCTCTACGTAGTTCTTGTCAGGTATTTTGGTCACAGCAATGAAAAACTGACTTTTATTTTATTTTATTCATTTTATTGGACCATGTTTTCCTCATTCTTCCCTTGTCCAGATGCTTTGCATTGGCATTTTTGCATTTGAAGATACTGCCACTTCTCCCAGGTTTTTTGAACTGGCCTCTATACTGACCTTCAAAAATTAGCCTGCCTAGAGATTATGGAAGCCTTTCACACCTTTCCTTTGAACATATCTTCAATGGACTCATGTATATAGTTTCCTAATTGAATAAATTTACACTGGCTTTCCTGCCTGCCTGCCTGCTTGCCATTCTTCTTTTCTTTCCAAAATATTACATGATTGATTTGCACTGTAGTTTTTTGTTCACATATATATTGTTTAAACTGGGAGATTTGTTTCTTGAACTACTGCTTACTAGCTCTGGGATTTATGGGCTTTCTGAACTCAAGTGTCCTTATTCCTAAGTAGAGAGAATAATACTTTCAACACTATGCTGTTGTAAAGTGTGAACACACAGAATGAATACTTCACAAATAACTCTTTTCCCATTGCATGCTCCTTTGTATGAGTCCTAGCCCATCATTTTTTATTTAAACATTGGAATCACCTATTTAAGTATGTTTCTAGATTCATTCCCACTGGAGTCATAAAAGTTCCCATTGTTAATCCTTGTAAAATAAAACATCTTTTCATGATTTATTATGATATATAACTCATTTCAACAAATTCTTAGTTAGACATGGGCTCTGTTATATAAATGTACTCAGTTCTAGGCAGGCATGGTGGCATAGGCTATATTCCCAGTGATTTTTGGAAGCTGAGGCAGAAGGACAGCCTGGGAAACTTAGCAAGACCCTGTTTCAAAATATAAAATAGAAAGGACTGGAGATGTAGTTCAGTGGTAGAGTGGAACCACTCGGTTAAATTCCCAATACTGGGTGAAAAAAATCACTTAATTCTAGAATTAAATTTGAATGTATTACATTGAACAAACATTGTACTCCCACCTGTAAATGTATGAGATTAAACTGTCTTCTAGTAATTACTATCCAAACAAATTGGAACTTGAAAAGATAATTATTTTTTTCTTTTTTTGTAGTTACAGATCAAACCTAGGGCTTTGCCCATGTTAGACAAGTGCGCTCTACCACTGAGCTATAACCCACACCTCACAAAATATACTTCCAAAAATAGTTTTATTAATACTTGGATTATTAATATTATTTATTAATACTTGAATTCTTGTAGAAGAATTAACAGAGATGGAGAAATCAGCACATAAGAGACAAGTTGCCAATATAGAAGGGGGAAGAAATTGAGACAGGGCAAAGGACAGGTAGTCACGCAGATAGTGAATGATCAGGTCAAAAAGACTAGGGCTAATTAACAAAGCAAAGGAAATGGGATGTTAACACCATGGAGCACTACCCTCACCAATCAGTTGCTAACACCTCTCTACCATCCCAGGAGGAGTTGCTCATGATTACCTTCTGGGCTGTTGTTTCCTGCCTTTCGGCAAATACCAGGCAAGGCTAACTTATCTCCAGAAAAGTCTACTGCGTGGGAGCTCAGGCCCAGCTCAGGCCCAGTTCTATTTTTTCTCTTTCCTAAATAAAATTTGCTTTCTCTGCTTGCCCCAGTGTTTCTTGGGTGTTTAATCTTTAACACCAGGGGAGCAAGGACCCGATCCTGATTTCCAAGACCGGTACAGTATTAGAAAATCATTAAGCCCAATTTTTCACTCCTTACTATCTCCACATCCTTTGCCATCCCTCTAACTGATACATAATTTTGCATAATTTGGTCATGTGATTTTCTCTAGTCAGAAAATATGCTAGTGGCAAAGTGTTCATTCTGAGCCTAAATGCTAAGCATATTTCTGTTTTCTATCTGTGCCTCTGTCACCTAATTGAGTGGTTGAAGGAGGATAATAAACACCTGAAACATGGTCACATCAACCTATCCAGAGGCATGCAGTGAGACAGACACTTAAGTGAGACATGGCCTGGATCAACCAAACCCCACCTGACCTGCAGATCTAAAAGCAGAAGTTGTTATGGGTTAAGCCACTGAGTTGGGGATTTTTATCATGAACATCATTGAGACAATTGCTAATGACAAAATTCAAAAAAATATATATCCATTTTGAGTTAACTTTTGTGCATGGCGAGAGAAAGGGATTCAGTTTCATTTTGTTGCATATGGATTTCCAGTTTTCCCAGCACCATTTGTTGAAGATGCTATCCTTCCTCCATTGCATGCTTTTAGCCCCTTTATCAAATATAAGAAAGTTGTAGTTTTGTGGGTTGGTTTCTGTGTCCTCTATTCTGTACCATTGGTCCACCCGCCTGTTTTGGTACCAATACCATGCTGTTTTTGTTACTATTGCTCTGTAGTATAGTTTGAAGTCTGTTATCGCTATACCACCTGATTCACACTTCCTGCTTAGCATTGTTTTTGCTATTCTGGGTCTTTTATTTTTCCATATGAATTTCATGATTGCTTTCTCTATTTCTACAAGAAATGCCATTGGGATTTTGATTGGCATTGCATTAAACCTATAGAGAACTTTTGGTAATATCGCCATTTGATGATGTTAGTTCTGCCTATCCATGAACAGGGTAGATTTTTCCATCTTCTAAGATCTTCTTCAATTTCTCTCTTTAGGGTTCTGTAGTTTTCATTGTATAAGTCTTTTACCTCTTTTGTTAGGTTGATTCCCAAGTATTTTATTGTTTTTGAGGATATTGTGAATGGAGTGGATGTCCTAATTTCCATTTCAGAGGGTTTGTCGCTGATATACAGGAATGCCTTTGATTTATGCGTGTTGATTTTATATCCTGCCACTTTGCTGAATTCATTTATTAGCTCTAATAGTTTCTTTGTAGACCCTTTTGGGTCTGCTAGGTATAGAATCATGTCATCTGCAAATAGTGATAATTTAAGTTCTTCTTTTCCTATTTTTATGCCTTTAATTTCTTTCGTCTAATTGCTCAAAATGGATCACGGAGCTTGATATCAAACCAGAGACAAGGCATCTGATAGAAGAAAAAGTTGGCTACAACCTACACACTGTGGGGTCGGGCTCCAAATTCCTCAATAGGACACCCATAGCACAAGAATTAATATCTAGAATCAACAAATGGGACTTGCTCAAACTAAAAAGTTTTTTCTCAGCAAAAGAAACAATACGAGAGGTAAATAGGGAGCCAACATCATGGGAACAAATTTTTACTCCTCACACTTCAGATAGAGCCCTAATATCCAGAGTATACAAAGAACTCAAAAAATTAGACAATAAGATAACAAATAACCCAATCAACAAATGGGCCAAGGACCTAAACAGACACTTCTCAGAGGAGGACATACAATCAATCAACAAGTACATGAAAAAATGCTCACCATCGCTAGCAGTCAGAGAAATGCAAATCAAAACCACCCTAAGATATCATCTCACTCCAGTAAGATTGGCAGCCATTAAGAAGTCAAACAACAACAAGTGCTGGCGAGGATGTGGGGAAAAGGGTACACTTGTACATTGTTGGTGGGACTGCAAATTGGTGCAACCAATTTGGAAAGCAGTATGGAGATTTCTTGGAAAGCTGGGAATGGAACCACCATTTGATCCAGCTATTCCCCTTCTGGGTCTATTCCCTAAAGACCTAAAAACAGCATGCTACAGGGACACTGCTACATCAATGTTCATAGCAGTACAATTCACAATAGCAAGACTGTGGAAGCAACCTAGATGCCCTTCAATGGACAAATGGATAAAAAAAAAAAAATGTGGCATTTATACACAATGGAGTATTACTCTGCATTAAAAAATGACAAAATTATAGAATTTGGAGGGAAATGGATGGCATTAGAGCAGATTATGCTAAGTGAAGCTAGCCAATCCCTAAAAAAAAAAATGCCAAATGTCCTCTTTGATATAAGGAGAGTAACTAAGAACAGAGTAGGGAAGAAGAGCATGAGAAAATGACTAATATTAAACAGGGATGAGAGGTGGGAGGGACAGGGAGAGAGAAGGGAAATTGCTTGGAAATGGAAGGAGACCTTCAGGGTTATACAAAATTATATACAAGAGGAAGTGAGGGGAAAGGGAAAAATAATACAAGGGGGAGAAATGTATTACAGTAGAGGGGGTAGAGAGAGAAGAGTGGAGGGGAGGGGAAGGGAGGGGGGATAGTAGAGGATAGGAAAGGCAGCAGAATACAACAGACACTAGTATGGCAATATGTAAATCAGTGGAAGTGTAACTGATGTGACTCTGCAATCTGTATACGGGGTAAAAATGGGAGTTCATAACCCACTTGAATCAAAGTGTGAAATATAATATATCAAGAACTATGTAATGTTTTGAACAACCAATAAAAAAATTAAAAAATATATATATATCAAAGGAAGATGTGATACCTATGAAGAAATAAGAAAAAAGATTTCAGAAATAAATATAGCATGTAGTGAGTACAGAAGGAATTATCTTGTGATATAAAGTTGTCCATTGGAAATTAAATAATATATTATACTCATTTCTTTCCTAAGTCTTTGTGGTCCTGATCTTAAACAGCATAATTATGAGATTCTTATAAACACAAAAAAATTTTAGATTTTTCAATAGAAAAGAGCATTCAATCTTTAAATTCTACCATAACTCACTTAGATGGTTTCAATAAAGAGACTTCAAGACTGAAACCACTTATACAAAGGTACATGGAACCAAACAAGATGTTGAGGCATCAAGAGACTAGCAAGAGCAGCAACTAGCTGGGAGTGGACACTCTTCAGAGAAAACTAGTAGTTTCAGAAACTAGTGAGAGCAGGAGCTGTCCAGTGGAGCAGTACAGGGACCAAGCTTCAGCCAGAGTAACTTCACCAGAGAAGGGAAAGGAGATGGGCTGATGGGAGGTGCCCTGAACTCTCCCTCCTTGCACCCTCCTGTCTTTGGCTCCTTTTGGTGAAACCCAAATGGAAGCCAGCCAGGCAGAGAACTTAAGGAGTCTGGAGGAGAAATCTTTCTTGCCTCAGAGCAGGGTACAGATAGGTGGGAAATTAATATCGAGGATGAAGGGATACAACTTGCAAATGAGCAACAAATTAGATTAGTTAAATATATGTAGCAGTTAGAAGTTAATATTGGTTTTGACTTCAATTTGAAAGAAACTTTCTTCACATCTACTTCTCATACCTTTCTATTCATTCATTTATGGTTTGTTTACTGAAGATTATGTGCAAGTTGGTGGGCTTCCATCTCAAGCCATAAGACAGAACTATATTTGAGCAACAAAGGCATTTTGTTTAACATAGACACTCAGGTGATTCTATTATGTGCAGTATCTGTTAAGGGATTATTCAATCAACAAACATTTATTGAACTTCATTGGGCTCTCATTATGCTATTGTCTCCGACTTTATAAAGTTTGTAATTGATGTACCATACTCTTTATATGGGTATAAGTGTACTTTAAAAAAAAATAAGATAATATGATTTGAAAGAAAATAGCATTCATGAGACTAGAAAAATGAAATAGCCATTTATTTTATCAAAATGCTATAACAAAGTAGTATTAATTTCCAGGATTAAAGAGCACAATGGATATTTCTTTTGCTATGAAGGCTACAGAAAATATTCATAAAATTTTGGCTGGTTAATCTTTTGGGTATCCTTTTCTTGAATATATTTTTTTTCCTTTTCAGCTTAATGGATATGTAAAACCAAGAGGTATCCAACCAAATTCAGGCAACCTGGCTCATAAGTGCTGTTAACTGCTGCAAATGGTGGGCTTTGCAGGCACAGCAACACCATCTTCAACTCTGAGTATTTCAAACCCTCATTTTTTCCTAGATATTCATTTGAAAAAAAAAATTGTTTCTGTTTAGTTTCAGCTGTCATCAGACCTGTTTTCTGGGCATGTTGCCCATGTAATTCATGTTTATATCCTCATTTTACTGAGGTCTGATTTGATTTTGAAGACTGGAACTCATGAATTCTATCAAAATCATGTAAGTGAAACACATATAAAAGCTGAATGGCTTGTTGTTAAACAGAAAATTATTTTCAAACATTAAGGCACTGTAAAAGAAACTTAAACACAAAGAAAACTAATGTATTGAAATATGAAACTGATGAATGTAAACTGGAATAATTGAAAATTAAGACAGTTAAAAGGTATGGTGATGGTGATATAATAAACATCATACAGAATATAAAATATTTTATTTTATATAATTCTAAATGATACCTAATTTAGATCGCTTTGCAGTTACTATGGACATAACCTTCACATCATCATCAAACTTAATAAATGTACAATGTATACTTAATAGCAATGTTTTTCTTAATAATTCAAACTTTTATTTGGCTTTGAGTTCAATATCACTTAACACATAAAATCGACATTTCTCTGAAATAAGGATGCTGATTCATAATAGGGTTGGGGGGAGCATGGGATGATTAG
This sequence comes from Spermophilus citellus, assembly GCF_964194105.1. Taxonomy (NCBI): domain Eukaryota; kingdom Metazoa; phylum Chordata; class Mammalia; order Rodentia; family Sciuridae; genus Spermophilus; species Spermophilus citellus. The sequence continues at coordinate 109,654,696 of NC_138192.1, read as the reverse complement.
ACAAACTCTAGATAGAGCAAAGGGGAAGGAGGGGGCATGAATGTAGGAAAGATGGTGGAATGTGATGGACATCATTACCCTAAGTACATGTATGAAGACACAAATGGTGTAACTCTAATTTGTGTACAACCAGAGATATGAAAAACTGTGCTCTATATGTATAATATGAATTGTAATGCATTCTGCTGTCATACATAACAAATTAGAATAAAAATAATAATAAAATAGGGTAAAAAATCGACATTTAGAATAAATAGCAAATTCACATTCAGAATAGTTACCTAATTTGCATTTTTATACCTTTTATTGTACAGGCACAGTTGAAAAAGTCTCCTAAGTTGGAGTTGAAGCTTGTGCTACAGTACAGTACTGTCCCAGGTGGGTTTCCCGGATGCGGGTGCTGCATGCAGGAAGATTTACAGGAAGCTCAGCTGGGATGTTTGGGAAGAGCAGGAGGTGGGATGGTGGGAACACTGCTGGCTCCAATGCCATGATTTTTTAAGACCATTTTATTTTATGTAAATTGTATTATATTTTCATCAGCTTTCCTTTGGAGATGATACATTCCACACTGTCTAGCGTAGCATATTCTTTACAATTAATATTGAACTGTGCTTATTAGTTTGAACTTTAAAATAATTTGATTTTGAGCAAACTGATTTTTCTTGGCCCTATGTCAGAGCCCGATTCTTGCCTACTGCCATCAGGTAAGCTTTCCTCAGTTCTTTTTCAAACAAAAATAACTGGAATATAAATAATTATGCCATTGCCTCTATGTGATCACAGAGATGTCCACCTAAGGAGAGAGCAAAGGCAAACCTGAGAGCCTCCAACATGATGAGAAGGCAGAGTTGCATAGTGATGCAGATTTACTCTCCTGAGAGAGTTCTTAAGCATAATATTTTTTCATAATGTCTTCAAATGTTGTTATGCATTAGAGCTGAAATGTTGAATGAGCATAAATTTTAAAATGATGTGCCATTCTCATAAACTTTACATTCAAGTCAATAAATGTTTTTGAATAATCATGTACAGTTTTTAGCTGATAAAAAAAAAATCACTAGGAAAATTAACCAATAAGAGAAGTACTTAAGCCAGGTGCAATGGCACACACCTGTAATCCCAGGTGGGACGTGCAGCCAGGAAGATCTCAAATTGGAGGCCAGCCTTGGCACTAGACAGACACCTGTGAAACTGCTGTCTCAAAATAAACCACACAAAGGACTGGTGATGTAGCTCAGTGATAGAGCACCCCTGGGTTCAATCCCTAGTCTCCCTACCCCACACATACTTATATACACACGTAAGTCTAACTTTTCTTGAAATGGCATCAGATATTAGCCATTTGGTCTTTTTAAATCAGAAGTATGTTTGGACTTCTGACCCCTTTTATCTGATACTTGCCTATCTTTCTATGGGATAATTGTGTTAAAACCTTATTTTGACAGGGAAATGGAACTCACAGTTCTGTGAAAGGGATAAAATGCTTTCCAATGACAAGAATGATCAGATCTCTGTATCAATATCCAGAATTTCTTTTTCTCCTTAGTTTTTACTGCTTCCTTCTTATGATAAGTACTCATACATCCAGGGATGTTTAAGATTCAAAAGAAAATTAATCGTAAGAAATTTGCCACAGGATTAAACAGAATGAAATTTTGTCTTTTGTTGTATATGAGCAGATATATGAGCTATTTAGTCTTTTTGAATCAGAAATATGTTTGGCCTTGTGGCCTCTTTTATGTGATACTTGCCTATCTTTCCATGTGATAATTGCCTTCAATCCTTTTTGAGATGGGTTAGTAGAACTAATAATTCTGCTAAAGAAATGAAATACTTTCTCAATGATAAGAATGATTCAATATCCAATTCCTTTCAGTAGAAAATCAGTGTACTTTCACTTTGCAAGGTAGAGAGCAGACTGTAATTCTGAACTAACACATTTTCCGTGATTAGAACTTATCTGAATAGAGATTACTTGCTACTTTCTGTATTATTCATACAAATCTAAAATGATATTCATTTTTTATTGGAAAGAAATTTTATGTCAAATAAATATTGAGAATTTTTGTGATAATCTAAGCAGAATTAATTTTGGTAGTTTCTATAAAAACACCGTGGAAATACTTTCTTCTTCTGAGAGGGATTTAATTAATATAATACCATGAAAATCCTGTACTTAAGAGTTCATCAATAATTGAGAAGTGTAACTTTTTGAAGATCAGAGGTCAAGGTACTGAAATTCATGAGAAACTGATTCCTGTTTTTTCCTTGTTTATTTATATTTTATTTTAAGTAAACAAATAATAATTGTGTATGTTTGTAGGGTGAAATGTAATGTTTGGAACTGTGTATGCATTATCTAAAGAGTTAATTAAGAAAATTAACATATTCAGGCCTTCATCAATTTATTTTTTATTCATGATGAAAACAAAAAAATCTATTTTAGCAATTTTGAAATATATGGTATGTATTATTAACTGTGGTCACTAAAACTTCTTTCTCTAGTCTTAGAGTTTGTTTCTTTTGATCAACATCTTCCCTTTTTGTACTCCTACTCTCCCCCTCTTTAGCCTCTGCCAAATATCTTTTTATTTTTGTTTTTATGGGTTGGATTTTTGTGGGTTCTGCAGATAAGTGAGATTATGTAATATTTGCCTTTTCATTCATGGCTTATTTCACTTAGCACCATTTCCTCCAGTTCTACCTATGTTGCTGCAAAGAACAGAATTTTCTTTTTAAAGGTTGAATGGTGTTCCACTTTGATATATGCCACATTTTCTTTATTCTTTAATTGACAGATCCATTGTTAATAATGCTGCAATGAGCACAGGAGGCAGACCCTCTTCAACATATCAATTCTGGTTTTCATAGGGTGGTGATAACCGGGAATTGAATCCAGGGGTGTGTAATCACAGAACCACTTCCCCAGCCTTTTCTCTATTTTTATTTAGAGATATGGTCTTGCTAAGTTGCTTAGGGCCTCCCTAAGTTGCTGAGGCTGGCTTTGAACTCACAATCCTTCTGCCTCAGCCTCCGGAGCTCCTGGGATTACTGGTGTGTGCCACCGCTCCTGGCTCCAATTCCTGTTTTTAACATCTGACTCTTCCCTCTGAACATGGTTACATAATTCTATAATTTTCCCCCTAAATTTTTCCTTCTAATGACAATCAACAATATGCAGAAATGACTTCTTTGAACTTGCACAAATTTACTAGTCTCCAAGTAAGGAGTTGTGAGAAGTCTGCATTATTTATCAATGTTTCTCTGTATAGATAGATGGACATTTTATCAGATGAACTATAGCAGTGGAAATTAATTTCACTTATTAAATATTTACTTTTAGTGACACTTAAAAAACAGCCATTTTTGGTCAATTTTGTTACCCAGTAGTAAATTATATTCTTATATTTTGCACATGTACAAAAATGTAACAATGAATTCTATTATTATGTATAGTTACAATGCATCAATGAAAAATGAAAAAAAGAAAAAGTAAAAATAAATAAATAAAATTTTAAAAGGAAAGCAGTCATATTTTGCATGTAGTAATATTTTTTTAAAGAGGGAGAAAGAATTTTTTAATATTTATTTTTTAGTTTTCAGCGGACACAACATCTTTGTTTGTATGTGGTGCTGACGATCGAACCCTGGCCGCACGCATGCCAGGCGAGCACACTACCACTTGAGCCACATCGCCAGCCCTTGCATGTAGCAATATTTACTTTGAGTACCCATCTTTCCAAGTAGGTTGCATAATATCTTTCTATGATAAGTCTTATGACTTTTTTCTTTTTAAAGGTCATCTTAGAAATGAAATGGTAAGGATAGAACAATTCGAGGCTTCCATAGACTATTGGTGCTCATATGCATTTAACCACACTGGAATATTAGGCTTTTTTTTTTAATTGACAAGATTTGCAGTTAATGTATTCCTATGATCTGTGAGCAGTTTGAAAAGGTAGACACAGACTATGTGCCTTTGGTACTTTACCTAGTGGTTAGAAGCTAGACCTGGTTGTAAAAGTTACCATTACTTGGTGGGTGTTATGGTTGAGATATGAGATGTTCCTCAAAAGTTCACATGAGACAATGCAAAAATCTTCAGAGGTGAAATAATCAGATTATGAGAAATATAACCTTATCTGTGGATTAACCTCTTGATATGGATTAACTGGGCAATGAATGTAGGCAAGTAGAGTGTGACTGAAGGAAGTAGGTGGCTGGGGTAGCTTTTGGGGATTTATTGTGTACCCTGGTGAGTGGAGCTCTTTCTTTGACTCCTGGATGTCAACTCCTGAGCTGGTTTACTCCACTATGCCTTTCTGCAACAATATTCTGCCTCACCTTGATCCCAGAGCTAAGGTGTCCACTGACAGTGAAATGAACCTCTGAAACTCTGAGCTATATACTTTTCCTCTTCTGTGTTGTTCTTGTCAGGACTTTTGGTCACAGCAATAAAAAAGCTCACTAAAAAGGTGGGAAAAACAGTGTCATAAATAAGATGCTCTTGCACTGCCTCCAAATTAACTGGTTCTAATGTTTTTTTTCTTGTCTTTGCAATAAATTACAGTATGTTTCTTCTTGTGAATTTGTTTTCCCCTGAATGTTTGATTTTGAAATAAAGTGATTTTTGTCTATTCTCATAAAGATATTACTACTCAGCACTCTTGATGAGTTATGCTACGTATACACAATACCATCTCACTCCAGTAAGATTGGCAGCCATTATGAAGTCAAACAACAATAAGTGTTGTCGAGGATGTGGGGAAAAGGGTACACTTGTACACTGCTGGTGGGACTGCAAATTGGTGAGGCCAACTTGGAAAGCAGTATGGAGATTCCTGGGAAAGCTGGGAATGGATCTACCATTTGACCCAGCTCGGACTATTCCCTGAGGACCTTCAAAGAGCGCACTATAGGGATACCGCCACATCAATGATTATAGCGGCACAATTCACAATAGCTAGACTGTGGAACCAACCTAGATGCCCTTCAATAGATGAATGGATAAAAAAATGTGGCATCTATACACAATGGAGTATTATGCAGCACTAAGAAATGACAAAATCATAGAATTTGCAGGGAAATGGATGGCATTAGAGCGGATTATGCTAAGTGAAGCTAGCCAAGCCCTAAAAAACAAATGCCAAATGTCTTCTTTGATATAAAGAGAGCAACTAAGAACAGAACAGGAAGGAAGAGCATGAGGAAAAGACTAACAGTAAACAAAGATGAGTGGGGGGAGAGAAAGGGAAAGAGAAGGGAAAGCATATGGAAATGGTAGGAGACCCTCAATGATACACAAAATTATAAGAGGTTGTGAGGGGCAAGGGGGAGGGAAAAAAAGGGGGGAGAGAATTGAACAACAGCAGAGGAGGTAGAGAGGGAAGATGGGAGGGGAGGGGAGGGGAGGGGAGATAGTAGGGGATAGGAATGGTAGCACTAATATGCACTAATATGCCATCATGTAAAAATGTGAGTGTGTAACAGATGTGATTCTGCAATCTGTATTTGGGGTAAAAATGGGAGTTCAAAAGCCAATTGAGTCAAATGTGTGAAAGATGATATATCATGAGCTCTGTAATGTTTTGAACAATCAATAAAAAAAAAAGTGTAATCGCGGAGAGCCTGGGGAAATCAGGCTTCAGGCAGGGTCCCCACAGCTCCAGCTGTAGGAAGCAAGGGCCAGAGAGCGTGGGAACCCCATAGGTCTGAATCAGAGGCCTCCTAGCCTCCAGGCTCTGACTTTGCAGTCTGCATTCATCCCTCCAGGAAGTCTATTATTTTGATTTGCCTGAAATCACATGATTTCTTAGAAGCCGACAGCACTGGCCAGTCAGCACCCAACTCTGACACCAGCCTGCAAGGAACCATCTGCTGAAACTCTGAGACAGAAGAAAGAACAGTATAGTACTGTTTACTGACAGATTTATTTTACTGTGTAAATCAAGTCTTTCAAAGTCCCCCCCAAAGGAGGTTGCATGATTCCAAACATTGCAAAAGAAAACAGCAGGGGAGGGGAGAATGAAAAATTTAGATCTAAGGAGATGATTTTTTTTATATGAACGTAAAAAAATAAATTTTTAGTAATTTACGTCATAAGGTTTGCTATTACTACTCAGTTTTTATTCTACTTTCATAATTACTTATTTATAAAAGTTACCTCTATTTTTGGTGAAATGATGACCAGTATTATTACTTGTCACTGAAAAAAAAAGTTGAAATAAAACAATTTCAAAAAAGAAAAAAAAAGAAAAGTAATGTTTGTCTAAAGAATTCCAGAAACTAGTCCCAGGTGGTTGAGATAAATTGCAGTGTTTCAGTACAGAAAAAAAAAAAAAAAAGTAAAAGAACCACAACCACACCCTGGATGATAAAGACTATGCCTTGTAAGTAGTTTTCATGGCAATTGCCCCCATCTTCCTCTTCCGCCCTATAAAAGCCCTTTTGCATACCCAATATCTCTAGGATGAGAAGATTTATGGGGAATGATATCTCCCCCATCTAATCCAATTGGTTGCTCTTGAATAAACCTGATTTCTCTCCCAGCAACTCTTGTCTCCCAAGTATTGGCTTTTGAGCAGTTAACAGATGGACTTGGGTCTGGTAACAGTTCTAAAATGGAAGGTGAGACATTTCTTTGAGACTTAGACAATAATTCCAGGTATTGGCCCAAAACCTCATTTTTTTTCCTCTGAGATTCCTATGAAAAAGTTTAAAAAACACAGATGATAAGACTCTAGGCCTAGAGAATCAAATTCACCCCCAAAATTAACAGTATTAAATCTCCTGGGCTCCACTCACATTTCTCCCAGTTTCAATCAATTGTGTGATTTTGAGTAAATGTAAATGATAGTGATGCTTTAAATTATTTTTGTGAATATCAGATAGAATAAAGTATATATTCTCATTGCTTGTCTTCTCTTTTCTATGCTATATACTCATGAATCCCAATTTTTAAAATAACAATTGTACATATTATTTGAAAGCATTTTGAACTTGCAATTTTACTTACTTTAATTCCCATATACCACATATAAGCATAGAGAAGTTTTAAGTCATAAGTATTTTTCCTACTCAATTTTTGTCATTGGAAATTACTAGGTAACTTCAATGCAGTTCTTCATAATAAGCCATCTATTTAACTCTGTGATAAGGGAACAGTTTCATCTGAGTATTCCTCAGCTTCTCTGTTTTGTATAAAGCCGTCTTATCCAGATAAATGATTCATAGGTATTTATTCTGAGTTAGGATTTTAAGTGTTATATGTAAATTGGTACGCAGAAGACAGCATTCAGTGATGATTCCAAATCTTCCAATAATGTACAGCAAACAGAGAAAAACCCATTTTAAACTGCTTTGCATAAATTTGTTCAGGCTTATAAGTGAACACAGGAAATGACCTTGAGATAGAAAGTGCATTGAAGCAATGCTTGAGGAACATATTGATTGAGACTAGCTGAACTTCAACTTAATATATGAGTCTGGAAGCTTTAAAGGCAGTCAGTGTAAAAGAAAATTACTTCCTGTAGTACTAGAACAGAAATAATCAATACTATTCTCGGCTTCAAGTGGTAAATCTTCAGCTTACGTAAAGACATGTTCTCTGTACTTAAGCTTCTCTGTACTTAGAGTTCATACTTCATCATTATCATGATAAAGATAATAGTGCCGACCCAATCTAGGGTAGATTTAAAGCTACAATAACAAATTACTTGGCTAAATGTTCATTGAAAGATTTTACATTCTCCCCGCAGATACTCCATTAGTATTTATTGTAGGAAAAAAAGAGTCATTAATATTTCTTTTGTCTAGTTTCCAAACCCTCATTTCCATTGAAATAGAAACAAAAAGTCATTAGAAATTGGCTGTTAACAAGTAAGCTTTGCAACTTTTGCCATATAAAAGTTCTTGTTGATGCTTTCTTTCCTCATTTTCATTTTTTGTTTTCTGCAAGATGAAGCATTCTTCCTTTCTTCAAATTTCCAAGGTTCTTATTCCTCTTTTCTATGCAGTATAAAAGTTTTCTCTTAAAGGGTGTTAAATGATTTTCAGAATAATTTATTAATGAAAGTTTAAATCATTATTCTTTAAAAATAGGGGGATCTCGTGAAAATAGAAAGGAGATCAGTAGAGTTGATGAAGAGATATGGAAGAGAGAAAGCAGAGGTATTGTGGAATAATATTGATCAAATTATATTGTTATATCATGTGTATGTTTGAGAATGCAACAATGAATCTCACTATGATGCATATTATAATGCACCAGTAAAAATATATAAAAATAAATCATTATTCTTCCCCAAATCACAAGGTTTAAAAAAATTATTTGGATAGATGTTGTCAGTGGGCTTTTTATAAAACATATAAAATTATTCAAGTATAGTATGTAAGTGACCAATATATAGGCTTACTACTCAAAGGAATGTATGATCTCATTACTTAAATTTATGTATAGGCATTCAAGTAACAAAAGAGTATATATTATTATATTATATCAACTATATAAATATACTTCATATGTTTATTAGGAACATTTTTATATACCAGTATAAAATAAATAAATAGCTGGGTAGGCAGATAAATGCCAACAGTGGAATATAGATTATGTGCTGAGAAGGAATCAATTTATAATAAATTCTTTCAGAATCTTTTTGGTAGAGACAGCATTTAGGTTAAATTTGAAAGTATGTAAGTTTAATGAATAAATTTCAAAAGAGGATTTCTTTTCCAGGTTAGAGAATGTTATGAGTAAGAAACCAAACTCCCAAGTGCTTACAGAAAAGAAATTTTCCCAGTATGACTAGGATGACTTTATGGAGATAGGATAAGACAGAGATAGGGAGAGATGGGTTTAAAGTCAAATTGTAAAGGATCATGAATCATGTAAAGATATACAAATCTCTCATCCTTAGATATTTGAAAAAGACTATGATATAATCGGATTTCTAATAAAAACTCTGGCAGTGATATACAAAATAGATTTGAACTTAGAGATATCACAACATGGAGAGCAGTGTATTCATAAAGTCAAGCAAGTCTAATGTCAAGACACTAGTCAATATAATTCTTTAACAAGAAATAATACATTGCTTTACATGCACTTTTATGGTTTAACTTTTATTAAGTTTAAATAAGGTCATAATTGCACATTTTTATAGGATAAAAAGTGATGTTTTGATGTATGCATACAAAATAGAATGATTGAATCTATTTAAGTAACATATCCATCACTTTGTTTACTTGTCATTTTTATGATGAGAGAGACATTTAAAATTTACTGTTTTTTATCATTAATACTGATATTTATAGGAGTCTGTTACTACATATTTATATATCTTAAGTTGTTTCTTTTTTGAAATTAATTAATTTATTTTAATTAGATATTTATGATAGCAGAATGCATTTTGATTTATTGTACGCAACTGCCGCACAACTTTTCATTTCTCTGTTTGTATACGATGTAACACCGTACCATATATCTAGTCATACATGTACCTAGGGTAATTATGTCCATCTCATTCCACCATCTTTTCTGCCCCCACCCCTCCCCTCCTCTCTTAGTTATTTTAAAGCATACATGATTATTGTCTAAAGTCATCCTACTCTTCAAGAGATCTCAAACTTATTTTTCCTGTTCGATTTTGTGTACCCTTTGATCAGCAACTCCCCATTCCCTCCTGCCACACTCCCCAGTAAAGGAATTGAAATCAACATTTCAAAGAGATATCTGTACTCTCATGTTCATTGAGACTTTATTCACAGTAGCTAAGATCTGGAATCAACCTTAATGTCCATCAACAGCTGAACAGAAAGTGTGCCGCTCCACTATAATTACCATAAGGCTGTGAGCTGATGAAAATATGTTATTCTCTCTATAGGGAAACAGAAATAAAAAGGAAGCAGAGAGAACATGGCAGAACTACAATGTTTTTTTACTGCCTTTAACCCACCAATCAGCTAAGTGGCTTCTTTTTGGAGAAGAGTAAGTTGGGGTGTGAATAGTGGGGACAAGCCTAGATGATTTTTCCAATGAGGATGAACCATATTAAAATTGTAAATGAGGGAGACTTTTCCTATGGTTCAGTTTGTATAGAAGATATAACTCAAAAAAAAAAAAAAAAGGAACCATGGATCAAGCAGAGTGGGAGGAGCTCAACTCCAACAGCAGTTTGGAGGGAGTTCTGTGGGGATTTGAAATTTTAAGGACAGTCTATAGAGAGGATGGGAATTAATCTGAGCCTTAAAGAATTTGGATTGGTGAAACGGATCAGGAAGCACCTTTTCTCAAGAACAGATTGTGTCTGTAGACCTTCATTATGGTCTGGACAGGAGATGTACCCAAATCTGTTAATTCAGGACTATTCAGAGGCTAAATGATTAGATTAATGAGAGTTGTACCCTAATCAGTCCATCCTAGTTTGAACGACTGAGAACTGTAGGTAGGTGGGGTGTGACTGGAGGAGGTAGATCACTGGAGGTGTGCCCTGGAATGGTGCATTGTCCCTGTGGCTCCATTCTCCTTCCTCCCGGGCTCCTGCTTTTTGACTCTGCCATGAGTTGAGCAGCTTTTCTCTTCTGGGCCCTACCCTCATGATGTGCTGCCTCACCTTGGGCCCACAGTAATGGAGCTGGCCATCTGTGAATGGAGACCTCTGAAACTCTGAGCCCCAAATAAACTTTTCCTCCTCTAAGTGGTTTTTGTTGGGTATTTTGGTTACAACAATGCAAACGCTGACTAAAACAACATTGAAACTTTATGTCAGAAAATCTTGGTAGATAAGACAAAATATGGAGGATCATAATTATCATCTTGCAAAGGGACCACTGAAATTTAGAACCTGTAAGTTAAATAATGAAAGGTCTTTATCAAAAGTTTGATCTAATGATTTTTCTTTTTATAAAAAATACAGTAAACCCAAACTATTGTGCAAATCTATTATCTCCTCCCCAAATAACGATTCTGTTCTCAATAGAGTAGTATGAAAGAAGAGAATTGATTTATAGCTACATGCTGTGCATTACATTCTTTAAAATACTAAAGCTTTAAAAATAATAACAAAATTATTATAGTTTTATATGATAAAAATAACCAAATTTATAGGAAAAATAACAATCTTATTTTGTTTAAGAACTGAGCTATGAAAATAAAAACAGAAACAGCATGACCATTAAAAAAATATCCTATCTGCCACCACCATTCTGAGGAAAGAAATAATACTTCTTTTGTACCTTGTAGAATTAGAGAACAACAACAATTTGGATTTGTGATTTTCCAAGCTGTGCTGTATCTGTTAGGTTTCTTTAAAAATTTTTTTTTTTTTATTTGTAGTTGGACACAATACCTTTATTTTATTTATTTATGTGGTCCCTAGGATGGAACCTAGGGCCTGGCACATGCTAGGCGAGTGCTCTACCGCTGATCCACAACCCCAGCCCTCTGTTAGTGTTCTTAATGGTAATAAAGTTTGTTAAGAAGTTAAACTAATCTGCTGATCCTACTCCTAAGAAACTAATTTCATTTTCTTTGAAAAACAAAATTGTTTAAAGCAAAAGCGATTTAAAAAATTTAAACAAATGTTCATTTAAACTGCTTTTCCTTTCAAGCAAAGGGCTTGTAGAGGTGATTCAAAAAGAAGAAATAAAAGTACTCAATCCATACGTGAAATAAAATCCTCAAAGATGGTAAAATAAATAAAAATCTATGCTAAAACCTTCTATACTCTCTAACTTGGCTGGCACGGAGAAAACTTGTGGCCAGGAGACAGAAACAGAGGCCTAGGGAGGCCGGAACCCTAGACCACTGATTGAGGATGCTCAGGGTTGGACAGTGAGGTCTTGGAATCTGGATCCTGCGTGCAGGGGCTCCAGATTGGCTCTGCCTTCCCTGCAGAATAGCTCCTGACCGGCCCTGGGAGGAGGTGGTGGAGAGGGACCTGTCCCCATCCAGAGACGCAGCTGCCTCCACCAGCAAGTGGCATGGTCTCTGCTTTTCTCCAATCGGTCCCAGGTCCCAACACTGTTTCTAGGGGAACCCTGGGTCCTTCAGAAGGGTCCAGAAGTTCTCTGCTGCCCAGACGCGAGCTGACCATCAGCCAAAGGGCCCCTAGACAGTGTGAATAGGATTTTGAGACCAGGCGAGTCCTGCGTCTGCTGCTGTTCTCTCAACAGTCTTCAAATCACTAAGAGTTCTGTCTCCATCCGAACAAATCCGAATTGACCTGTTACAGAGAATTATAAGTTTGTGGCCTAAAATACTGAATTCGTGATGTAGGCATTGTTTAATCTCTTGAGCGATGGAAGAATTTGAACTACAATGTAAAATTAATTTTTAAATCACTAAGGATGGTATTAGAGTTACTTAGTGAAAAACAAAACAAAACACTGATGTGTCCCTTATGACCACATTTCACTGTGTGATATTCAAAATTTTTGCCCCTAGTTTTATGGAAGCAAAGGATGCAAATGTCTTAGATTGGTAAAATCTTCCAGTATGTATGTGGAAACGGGATGAACCATTCGTAATTTATGAAGCTATTGAAATAGATAAATGACTTATTAAATGATCTTGTAATCTTTGCTAGTGTTCATTGGTTACATTTTTGAAGAAGTTTGCAACATTTGCTTGGAAGTAAAAGACTGTGTGACAAACATTCAATACTCAAAGTTTAAAAGAAGTGTGATTGTGTCTTCACATCTTTTTCACACTTCTGATAAATCAGCTAACTTAAGAACTTCAAGAAAGGAAAGCTTATTTTTAAGTTACTAGACAGATACAGGAATTTATGGTGAAATTAAAATGTCCCATATTATAAATCAGTAAAAATTATTTTAAACCTTTTCTAACATCAATATGCAGAAGATTTTAATTTTAATCAGCAGCATATGTAAATTTGCTGTGCAATTCCACAAGAAAAATTTGAAGACTAATTTGTTTATATATATAAATGTAGGGCTGCTTTTCATTTATGCATTACTGCTTTTAATTCATATATTAAAACTGAATTAACTTGACAGAAAATTTGCTTAATTTGTACACATGAAATTTATTTCTAACGCAGATGTAATATCTGAATTGAAATATACTGTAAGTATAAGATGAAGACTGAATTGCGAATATAGTATGAAAATTAAAAAAATATATATAAAATAATCTCACTAATGTTTTATCTCATTAATATTTTAATATTTCAAATGAAATAAAAGATATTACAATGATTAATTTTTCCTGTAGAATTTTACTGTTTAAATTACATGTATGACTTGTATTTCTATTGAACAGAACTTTCTAGAGTAAGTCTTGAATTATTTCTGAATTATTTCCTACCCTTCCCAAAGTTTATGTCTAAATTAGAAATATCTGTTTTTTCCATTTCACAAAGATTTGAAAAATCATACTAGATACCATATATGAATTGCTTTGGTGGGGTGTTGTAATAGGGATTGAATTTAGAAGCACTTGGCCACTAAGCCACATCTCAACCCTATTTTGTATTTTATTTAGAGACAGGGTATCACTGAATTGCTTAGTGTCTCACTTTTGTTGAGGCTGGGTTTGTACTCGTGGTCCTCCTGCCTCAGCTTCCTGATAACCCTAGGATTACAGGCATGAGCCAGCATACCCAGCATCAATTGCTTTTGACAATATGTAGTGCTTTTTAAATAGACACAAAATTATAAATGTTGAGCATCCAGAACTCAAGAAGCAGAGAATATGTAACCAGGTTGTTACTCTACCTATAAATTCAAGACTTGTGTAGTACAATTTTAAAAGACACATGTATAAATTATGGTTTAAAGTTAAAACTCTGCAGTATATCAATGATCTTTCACACACAGAATGTAAAGTCATGAAATTTGTATAGCTTTTAAAATATTTTGTTTGCTAACATGAGTGTACTTTCCCTTCTAGCCCTACCTGGGACATACTGATAATTATTGATTAATGCTAGCATGTCATATACTCACCTTAGAACAATTCATGCTAATTATCACAACATTTCAATAGTATAAAGTATTATATCTTCATTTTTAGTTTTTATTTCTTAATGTTTTGATACTGGGTATCAAACCCATCCTGGTACATGGTAAGCATATGTTCTTCCACTGAACTATAGCTCCAACTCTGTCCTCACTTCTAAAATGAGCCAAGTGTTTGATGGGTACAGAAGACAAGTAACACATCCAAGTCAGGCAGCTAGTGGTTAACAGAACCAAAATTCAAATCCTTTTGCTTAGAAAAAAATATTTGTACATAATTTCTATTTCTCACCTAATATATAATTACAGAAAAATGTGATATAAAGTAGGAAATTATATTAAACAATTCCCTATGACTGCATAATATCAAATTTGTATTGAAAACAGCATTCTCATTACCCAGAGCTAATTACAATTCATATTTGCACATATTTTTTCTTCTTTTAATACAGTTTTAAAATGTGTATTTAAATTTCTGTATTTTTTTCATAGACCATTTTCATATACCTCCAGTATGTCTTTGAACATCTGATTTTAAATCAATTCATGATAATCCATCAGATTGATGTATCATAAATAACATTTAAATTTCCTTATTCATGGATATTTCAAATTTTTCATTGAAATAAATAATATTTGGTAAACATTTATAAAATTTTTATTTATGAAAGTTATTTTTTATTAGATTTTCAGCCTACCTGTTTTTAAAAGGTTACAACAATGCCCATAACTATTTTGGGCGTTGGTAATTTTCCATGTAAATAATACTGTTTCTAATTAAAAAAATATTCTAAATATCTCTTGGGTAGAAAATAGAACTCTGTTCATGAGAATATTATGCATTGACGTGTGAAAGATATATTCTTGAACAAAGCAACTACTATAATATGCTCTGATGACTTATAATTACCAAAAGAATGTTGGGATGAGGGAGTGAATTAAGCAAAACATAGTTGAAATACGGTGTTGGTGGAGAGCAGAGGTGAGAAGAGACAGGGACATAACAAGAGAGGAAGGGGACCCACTTTTGCCTTTCCTCTTCCTTTGATACTTGCAAGTCTTTAATTTTACTTTTTACTATTTGCCATGTGAGTTTCATCTCTGTTACTGGAAATCTCACTCCCTCTTCAGGTTATTCTGTTACCTTTGACCTTACTGGCTATAGTCATTGCCTCTCATTTTATGTTCTCCTCTAATCACCAGTTTATAGCTTTGAATTTATTTCCTTTTTTAGAACACAATGTATTGTATACTATTGAGGAAAATGAAATGTTTTCAATTTTTTCATATTTATGTAATAAGTATTTTGAGGTAGTTTTCTGTTTTCATATAACTATGGTTTCTCTCTTGCTATCCTTTTTATCCTCCAGTGGGTTCTCAGATATATATTATTTATCTTAATTTTTATTCTTTCTTTATCTATGTAATTAATAGTAATTAATCTCTTATCAGGTGAGAGGACTCCAGCCTTCTTTTAGATCAAAATTACTGTGTCCTCTTGAATTTCTACTGGATGAGTTGTAAGTTTATTATGGTTTAGATGTGAGGAGTCCCCCAAAACTCATGTGTGAGACAGTGCAGGCAGGTTTAGAGGTGAAATGATTGGGTTTTGAGAACCTTAGCCTAATCAGTGCATTGATGTCTTGATAGGGATTAATTGGGTGGTAACTATAGGGTGTGTCTGGAGGAGTAGATCCTTAGGAGCCTAACTTTGGAGTATATATATGTTCTTACTGAGCAGAGCTCTCTTATTCATATTCATATTCTCTCTCTCTCTCTCTCTCTCTCTCTCTCTCTCTCTCTCTCTCTCCCTTCCTTCCTCCCTCTCTCTCTCTGCTTCTCAGTGTTGTGTTCCCAAATGCTTTGCTCTACCACACCCTTCTGCCATGATAATCTGCCTCACCTCAGGCCCCAAGGAATGGAACCAGCCGTCTATGGACAGATCTCTGAAACCATGAGTCTCAAATAAACTTTTCCTCCTTAAACTTGTTCTTCCCAGGTCTTTGGTCACAGTAGCAGAAAAGTTGACTAAAACAAAATAAAATCCTTAATATGTAGCCTGGCTATTCCTAGTGTGGTTCTCCTCTACAAAAGGATTTTAAAAGAATCTAGCCTCATTGCAATTCTTTGGTTCCCTAAAACTCACAAGGTGAAGAAATCTTGAGTCCCCATAAGCACCCAGCCAGTGCACACCAACTCCCCACCTATTAACTGTGGAAACAAAATAGGCACTAGCTGTCTAATTGCTGCCCTGACATTTTCTGAAAATGTTAAGTCTTCAAAGAAGAGTAAAATAATGGAGAGCTAAAGACAGTAACCTCGGTGCTTAAAATCGTCTCCCACATAGTAAAATAAAAATCTTTTGGAGTCTCACAATTTAGAATATAGTGAAATAATAATGAGGAAAACTTGACAAAGATTCTTTTCCTGATCAAACTTCAGTTAGGTTTCTCTGAGTCCTCTTCTTCATAGGCCTTGACCTTGGACTTCTTTGTCTGTCCTTGCTGAGTAAAATTATGGCAAGAATCCTGCTAAATCAAGTTAGAAATGTTTTTCCACCCTTGGTGTCTGGTTATCCTGATCTGCCTTCAGCAAGATTGGGTATCTTAGGAAGAATTCCCCTTACCCTCAATGTCCTCTCTTAATTCTGCATCTACCAACCCCTCATCCTGCCCTTTCTCTTAGAAATCTCCAGCTGTGTTTGCTGTATTCAGAGTTGAGTCCCATCTCTCTCTTCTATTGCAGGACCCCATTACAATAGTCTTGAATAAAGTCTTCCATACTGTTTTAAAAATATCAATTTTTTTCTTTAACACCCTTCATAAATATTTTCCTATGAAGTAGAAAATAACCAAATAAATGCCATTGCCAAATAAAAATCCTATCTTATAAAACTGAGTGTATAATTATTATAAAATTCATCAATTACAATCTTGGGAATTTACTTGAGAGAAATAAAAAGTTCTGCACACACAAAAACATGAATCTTCACAGCTATTTCATTTGTAATAGCCAAGAGATGGAGACATCCAGCGATGGTTAATTTCATATGTCAACTGGACTGAGTTAAAGAGAGCCCAAATAATTAATGAAACATTTCTGGGTGTGTTCATGAAGGTAATCCAGATAAGATTAGCATTTAAATCAGTAGACGATGCAAAGGTTTGCCCACATGGATACAGGCATGATCCCATAACTTGAGGAACTGACTAGAACAAAAAGGCAGAAGAATGGTGATCTCTCTTCTCTGGACCTGGGACATCATCCTCTCCTGCATTCTCACTTTAGAGTTCTTGGTTCTTGGGATTTCAGATTGTGGGACTTGTGCCAGCACCCCAGCACCATACTGGTACCCAGGAATTTGGTCTCAGGCTGGGAGTTAGACCATGAGTTGCTGTGGTTCTCAGGCCTTCAGACTCAGATCAAATTACACCACCAGCTTTTCTGGTTCTCCAGCTTGCAGACAGCATATTATGAGACTTTTTATTTTCCATAATTTTGAAGGCCAATTTCCATTCCATAATAAATCTCCTCTGATGTATGCATATATGTATATCTGTATGTATGAATGTATCTATTTTTCTACCTACATTAGTCTCTGGAGAACCATGTCTAATATAATAGGTGTCCTTCAATAGGTGAACTGTTAAGCAAATTCTGGTACATCTGCACCATAGACTATTATTCAGAGATCAAATGGCATTTAATACTGATATAACAAGTTGAATGACTCTCCAGGAAATTAGGCTGAGTGAGAAAAGCAAATCCTACAAGTTTATAAACTCTTTGATTTTATAGCACTCTCAAAATGAAGAGAGAAAGTATAGAGATGAACATGCTTAGTGCTTATTGGGAGTTAGGGTGTGGTGATGTGTAGTTACAAAAAGACAGCATATTCACGATAATGGAACCATTCTTTACCTTGACTATGGTGGTTATGTGAATCTAAACATGTAACCTAATCATACAACTACGTACACATGCAGAAGACTGCATGAAAAACTGATGAAATCTGAATAAGCTTGTGAATTGCATTCTCAGTGGTACTACTGTACTACAATTAATGTAAGATGTTACCATTGGGGGAACTGGTTTAGGGTTACAAGGAATCTTTGTATTATTTCTTACAGTTTCAGGTGAATGTGAACTACTACTATCTCAAAGTAAAAATTTCTATTGAAAAAACACAAAACAAAGAAAAAAATCAAAGTCTTAGAGTTATAAGTAAAGAAAAATAACTTCAAATATATTGCTGTTAACTTGGATTTAAATATTGAAAACATGTAAAGTCTGGATAGGAAGTGCAACCATACCCCTGAGCCCAAATCAAGATACCTCAATATAAACAGATCTTTTTTTTTTTTCAAAGCAAACACGCATTTATTTGTTCTTAATGTTCTGATTAAACTTGGCAATGGAGATGGGAGAGTTGTATGGACATAGGGAGTTAATGGGCTCTCTCTCTCTCTCTCTCTCTCTCTCTCTCTCTCTCTCTCTTTCAGTTGAATACATTATGAAACATTCATTAGCTTTCAACTGTCTATATTGACAAAAATTGAGTATCAGTCATTGAAGGGATCCAAAACATGCTGAGGTTTGATCCTCACTTTTGGCTTGGTAGTTCCATTGGATAACTTGGGAAGCTCAAAGGGAAAGATCTTAGTACAAAAAGACCCCAAGGAAGAAACTAAGTTGTTCTGTTGGCAAATGTTATTCTGCAAATCAATGCAATTGATTTTTTACTCATGATTTCATAATTATAGCTTTTAATGTTTGTCAAAGAAATATACTTCAGTTGCTACATCATGGTTTTAACATTATAATATGTATCTTTATAAATATGTCCTAGTTTGTCAGCAGTCATGGAATTATTTTGCTAAGCAAATGTACTCCATGATCTTATTTTGCTGAAATCCCAGAGTTTCTGAAAAATACAATTGAAAATTCATTTGCAAAATATCCTAATCCTTAGAGTTATAAGTAAAGAAAAATAACTTGAAATATATTGCTGTTAACTTGGATTTAAATATTGAAAACATGTAAAGTCTGGATAGGAAGTGCAACCATACCCCTGAGCCCAAATCAAGATACCTCAATATAAACAGATCTTTTTTTTTTTCAAAGCAAACACGCATTTATTTGTTCTTAATGTTCTGATTAAACTTGGCAATGGAGATGGGAGAGTTGTATGGACATAGGGAGTTAATGGGCTCTCTCTCTCTCTCTCTCTCTCTCTCTCTCTTTCAGTTGAATACATTATGAAACATTCATTAGCTTTCAACTGTCTATATTGACAAAAATTGAGTATCAGTCATTGAAGGGATCCAAAACATGCTGAGGTTTGATCCTCACTTTTGGCTTGGTAGTTCCATTGGATAACTTGGGAAGCTCAAAGGGAAAGATCTTAGTACAAAAAGACCCCAAGGAAGAAACTAAATTGTTCTGTTGGCAAATGTTATTCTGCAAATCAATGCAATTGATTTTTTACTCATGATTTCATAATTATAGCTTTTAATGTTTGTCAAAGAAATATACTTCAGTTGCTACATCATGGTTTTAACATTATAATATGTATCTTTATAAATATGTCCTAGTTTGTCAGCAGTCATGGAATTATTTTGCTAAGCAAATGTACTCCATGATCTTATTTTGCTGAAATCCCAGAGTTTCTGAAAAATACAATTGAAAATTCATTTGCAAAATATCCTAATGCATATAATGCCTCGAAGTCTATTGGTTGTTATTCATATTATTATCTATCTTGTTTCTCATACTAAGACATCTTTAACAGGACATTTAAGTAGTATTATTTTTTTCAGTTATAACCTCTCATCTATTTTATCAAATACAGTGCTGGGAATATGTAGTCAACATTGTGGCTACTGATCATTAATGTGTATTGTAAACGATGATAGTGAAGATAGTATTCTTCATAATATAAGGACTTTAGACAATGTGTGTGCAGTATTAGTTCAGAACAGAGCCTCTCCAATTTGAAAATAATTGCTCATCTAAAGATCCATTAAACCATGCAAAATGTAAGGTTAGCACTAAGCTTTTTGGGTGAGCGAGAAGGAAGTGTGTTGAGGGATATTGTATGCCTAAAGAAAGCAAGCCATTTTATTGTAGTTGCCTTTAATTTTATCCTTGTGGACTATAGGGGGCGCGCCAAGACCACCCAAGTCAGGTCTCGGGCCATGTTATGTAATGAATTCATATACTGGTGGGATACATCTGCAGAACTATATTTGGCTTTCAGATGACTAAATAAAACTTCAGTTATCCTGACAATGTGATTTCTTTTTAAATTACATGTCATCCAAAACACAAATTATTTGTAGTACAGAAAAGTATCTCTACTTTGGTTTTAACCATTGTGGTCAAAAAGTTTTTAAAAGTACTTCTAAAGTCAGGCCATTAACTTTCAACATATTGGCTAACTGTATGTGTAATAGACTCTTGACTGTAAATCTCAATTAATTTAGACTGAAATTGACCATTGAGTTAGGAAGAGGTAGAATCTATCAATAAAAATTTGGTACTAAATTTATTATGACACTGATAGGAAAAAAACAGATGATTCTTAAAATATTTCTTTATATCTCATGGGATATTTGGATACCTCATAATAAAAAATTATCATCAAGTTATCTTACTTAAGTATGATTTATGTATCTGTAAATACTTAAAACAGTTTGCGTAGATGTGATAATAGAATTACAACAATGTAAGTTCTCCATCTAAAGTATCCTTTTTCCAAGTAATAGGGAGTTACTATTTTTTAAGCAAAGAATGAAATCAGTACAACATTGTACATATAAGATTTATATTTGTTATAAATGTTTGCTTCTAGCTTTAAATATAAAACTATAATGCAAAAACAATGATTTTTCTAAAAATAACTTCAAACTGATGTGTATTTATGGTTATAACTTGTGAATCATATAAAGTAAAAATGTATGATAATATGTGACATATGACCAACTTTTTAGCATTTCAAAAAAATCTAAGTGTTAAATTAATTTGATATTTATGTATTAATGTATTTGCTTTGAAACGTTGTTAGAATACTAATCTTTATTCAGCTTTGTAATTCTCAAGCTCTAATGTTAAAACTTTCCTTTTTTTTCTGAAATTTAATTTACTTTGAGATAATATATCATTTGGATAATTCAGAGGTATTGCTTATAATTCATGATTTAGTTTCTGCTTTTTCAATGCAAATACAGTAGTTTTTAACAAACTTACTTAGCTTATGACAGTACATAATTAATGTTATTGGTTTAAACAACTTCAAAATTGATTGAGTACACTATTTGAAAGCTCCAAAAGGAAGTCAAATATAAGGTATGGATTGGTACAGAATAAAAATTTAATATATAATAATTGGTGAATATTATTACAAGGTACAGTAATTTAGAAAGAATGAAGTGGTGATGAGTAAAGAAGAAGTTGCTGCATTTAATTTTTGAGGTTTGAGTAGATTAGTTGAAGCAATCCAGATGAATTTGAATATATTGATCTAGAATTTTAGAGGGCTGGATTTGAAGCATGGATTTAATGCTGAAATTCAATGGGAGTACTGAAACCACATGTGTGAATGAGAGTATTAGTAAGTTTAGTAGGAAGAAAGTTCAGTTAACTAAATAAGTTCTTTTGGAGAAGGATGTAGACCTTAATTCTATAAGATTACTTAGTGCTAGATCAAAAACAACTTGGTAACCCCTGTGGGAATTAGCAGACTCCAGTTTGGTTGTTAATAGTTGCTCTGTGGATTTTTGAAAGAGAAAGTTTGTACTCCATGTATTTAGAGAAAATTTGTAAATTTCCTCCTTAATCCCATTTGAAATTTAAGTCTCTAATCATTTTCAGTTTTTATTTTCAAAAGTGAATTGTGTTCTAAGGAAAAGAAATGGCTAATACCATGTACAGATGATGGCCTGCCTAGAGCATAAAAACTCTCACGGAGCAATAGTTGTGTATTTCTGATAAAGCTTCTCTCCATGGCATTTTAAAATGTCTTTTAACTGACATACAGAACAGGCTAAATATTGGCCTGAACAATTATATTGTTGGCTTATAGAATTTTTGTCACGCCCAAATAAAGGAAAGCAAAGCTTACAGGGTAATAATAATAATAAATCCAATTCCAGGGTGGTGGACTATAATGTCAGACAAGTGACCCCGAGTGTGGTTATACCACAAACTAGTGGTGAATCTCTGTGTAAATTACCTAATGTCTCTGAAACTCAGTTTTGAGCTGGGCACAATGGTGCACATCTGTAATCCCATCAGCTTGAAAGGCTGAGGCAGGAGAATCTTGAGTTCAAAGCTGACTCTAATAACTTAGTGAGGGGGCAGAAGAATCACAGCCTTGGGGACAGGAGTTCCCTGTGTTTCTCCTTTGCTAGCAAAGCAATAAGCCTTCTTTTTCCTTTTTCTCAAGAATTTGTCTTTGTTATTAGATGGGTGTCAAGGACAAGAACCAAGATTTTGGTTACAAGGTAGGATAGGATTTAAAAGTAAAAGGATAGGTTAAAAAAAGACAAAGAGCCCTTCTCCCCGGCGGTTAGTGCTGAGAGTGCGGAGTGTGTGCTCCGGGCTCGGAACACACATTTATTATTAAAAAATCCAAAAAAAATCTAAAAAAATCTTTTAAAAAACCCAAAAAAATTTACAAAAAATCCGCGTCTCCCCCGCCGGAGACTTTTATTTTTTTTCTTCCTCTTTTATAAAATAACCCGGTGAAGCAGCCGAGACCGACCCGCCCGCCCGCGGCCCCGCAGCAGCTCCAAGAAGGAACCAAGAGACCGAGGCCTTCCCGCCGCCCGGACCCGACACCGCCAGCCTAGCTCCCAGCCCGCAGCCCGCCGCCCGCGGCAGCTGATCGACCCCGTTCTGCGGGAGGCGAACTGTAGCCGTTTGCGGAGGACACCACTGTGGCGGAGGGCTGGCGTGGCAGGACTGCGGCGGAGGAGATAACTTCATTGAAGCCTGCTGCGGCAAGTGTGTGGTCTCCTGGTTCTCCCTCTCCACGCATCAGGGAAACCTTAAGAGCCCCTCCCAGCTCTCCCGTGAGTGCTACAGCCAGCCCGAGGGAGTCAGAGGTGGTGTGGGACTGCCGCTCCTGCCAGGGCTGGCTGCTGAGGTCTCTTGCACCAGCTACGGGGGTGTGGCTACCGGAGGGCAAGCAAAATTCGCTGAGGATTCTCAGCACCAAGCTCTACAAGCTTAGGGTCTGAGGGAATGGCAATTTGGAGGAGTGAGCCCAGTCGTTCATGAAAACAGGGCTCCCGGGAGCAGCAGACCTGGCCTGTAGCCAGTATTGTGGTGAGAGGGGCCTGGCTAGAGGAAAAGTGGAAGTGTTTGGACAAAAGAGGAGGCCCTAGGCACTCAGGATTGGAGAGGAGCTGCTGCACAGTGATTGGTTCCCGCGTACTGATGGGAAAGACTTGACCTGGGGGGCACAGCGCCACCTAGTGGAAGAGAAGTTAATCAAACTCTAAGACGGCATTTATTAGTCTTTTTTATTGTTGTTGTTGTTGTTGTTGTTGTTGTTTTTTTTTTCTGATTGGGGTTTTTCTTTCATCTTCATTTTTCTATCTTGTTTTTTCTTTCTTTTCTCTTTTTTTTCTTCTTTCTCTTCTAATCTCAATTTTAATTTTTTTAAATTATTATTAATATTTTTTTAAATTTTTGTTCTTTTTTAGTTCCTATTTCTTTCTTCTTTTGTCTTTTCATTTTTCTTATCCCCCTTCCTTGAATTCTACCTGCCTACTCTCATTCTCCTTAGTGACTTCTTCCCTTCCCTTCTAATACCTTTCCTCCCTAGCATCAAATAAATTTATAGGAATAAACAGTAACCCAGCAGTCAACCAGAACAAGAAGCAACATGAGCAGCTTCAAGAAGCAAGGAAGAAGAGGAGTACAAGCAATGCAGGACAGCCTAAATATTCAGGAGGACCTAGAGTCATCAGAAAAATGGTCATATAAAGACCTCAAGGAACACCTTAGACAGATGGAATGGAACCTCAAAGAGGATACAAGACAGCAAATTCAAGCAGCGAAAGAACACATTGAGAATGAGTTACATAAACAGCTAAAAGAAGAAGTTAAGCATCTTTATAAGGAGATAGAGATTATAAAAAATAATCAAACAATAATTCTAGAAATGAAGGAAATGATAAACCAAATTAAAAACTCAATTGAGAGTATCACTAACAGAGTGGAACAAGTAGAAACCAGAACGTCAGATAATGAAGACAAAATATACCATCTTGAAAAGAGTCTAGCCAACTCAGAAAGGCTGGTAAAAAATCACGAGAAAATCATCCAAGAGTTATGCGATAACATGAAGAAGACAAACTTACGAGTCATCGGGATAGAGGAAGGTACAGAGATTCACACCAAGGGAATGAGAAACCTGCTGAAAGAAATAATTACAGAAAACTTTCCAGAAATAAAAAAGGAAACAGATATACAAATTGAAGATGCATACAGGACACCGAGCACACAAAATCACAGTAGACCAACGCCAAGACACATTGTTATGAAGATATCCAATATACAGAACAAAGAGAAAATATTAAAAGCTACAAGAGAAAGGAGACAGATTACATTTAGGGGTAAACCAATACGGTTAACAACGGACTTTTCATCACAGACACTGAAAGCAAGAAGGTCATGGAACAATGTATTTCAAACACTGAAAGACAATGGATGCCAACCAAGAATTCTGTATCCAGCAAAATTAAGCTTCAGGTATGACAACGAAATAAAGATCTTTCATGATAAACAAAAGTTAAAAGAATTTGCAGCCAGAAAACCTGCATTGCAAAGCATTTTGAGCAAAACACTACACGAGGAAGAAATGAAAAACAATAACCAAAACCATCAGTGGGAAGTGCCTCAGTAAAGACAGAGGGCGAGGGGAAAGATAATCACGGAGAAACAAACTAAATATTTAAAAAAAAAAAAAAAAGATAAACAATCAAACATGGATGGAAGTTCAAACCATATATCAATAGTAACTCTGAATGTTAATGGCCTAAACTCTCCAATAAAGCGACATAGGCTGGTATCATGGATTAAAAAAACAAATCCAACAATATGCTGCCTCCAGGAGACACATCTGATTGGAAAAGACATACACAGGCTGAAGGTGAAAGGATGATCATAATGGAATGAAACTGGAAATCAATGATAAAAGAAGGAAGTAAAAATCCTACATCACATGGAAAATGAACAATATGTTACTGAATGATCAATGGGTTACAGAAGACATAAAGGAGGAAATAAAAAAATTCTTAGAGATAAATGAAAATACAGACACAACATATCGGAATCTATGGGACACAATGAAAGCAGTTTTAAGAGGAAAATTCATCGCCTGGTGGTCATTCCTCAAAAAAAGAAAAAACCAACAAATAAATGAGCTCACACTTCATCTCAAAGCCCTAGAAAAGGAAGAGCAAAACAACAGCAAATGTAGCAGAAGGCTAGAAATAATTAAAATCAGAACGGAAATCAATGAAATTGAAACAAAAGAAACTATTGAAAAAATTAACAAAACTAAAAGTTGGTTTTTCGAAAAAATAAAAAGATCGACAGACCTTTAGCCATGCTAACGAAGAGAAGAAGAAAGAGAACTCAAATTACTAACATACGGGATGAAAAAGGCAATATTACAACAGATCCTACAGAAATACAGAAGACAATAAGAAATTATTTTGAAAACCTATATTCCAACAAAATAGAAGATAGTGAAGACATCGATAAATTTCTTAAGTCATATGATTTTCCCAGACTGAGTCAGGAGGATACACACAATTTGAACAGACCAATATCAATGGATGAAATTGAAGAAGCCATCAAAAGACTACTAACCAAGAAAAGCCCAGGACCGGATGGGTATACAGCGGAGTTTTACAAAACCTTTAAAGAAGAATTAAAACCAATACTTTTCAAGTTATTTCAGGAAATAGAAAAAGAGGGAGCTCTTCCAAATTCATTCTATGAGGCCAACATCACCCTGATTCCGAAACCAGACAAAGACACCTCAAAGAAAGAAAACTACAGACCAATATCTCTAATGAACCTAGATGCAAAAATCCTCAATAAAATTCTGGCGAATCGAATACAAAAACACATCAAAAAAATTGTGCACCATGACCAAGTAGGATTCATCCCTGGGATGCAAGGATGGTTAAACATACGGAAATCAATAAATGTTATTCACCACATCAATAGACTTAAAGATAAGAACCATATGATCATCTTGATAGATGCAGAGAAAGCATTTGACAAACTACAGCATCCCTTTATGTTCAAAACATTAGAAAAATTAGGGATAACAGGAACCTACCTCAACATTGTAAAAGCTATCTATGCTAAACCTCAGGCTAGCATCATTCTGAATGGACAAAAGTTGAAGGCATTCCCTCTAAAATCCGGAACAAGACAGGGATGCCCTCTATCTCCACTTCTATTCAATATAGTTCTCGAAACACTGGCCAGAGCAATTAGACAGACGAAAGAAATTAAAGGCATAAAAATTGGAAAAGAAGAACTTAAATTATCACTATTTGCAGATGACATGATTCTATACCTAGAAGACCCAAAAGGGTCTACAAAGAAACTACTAGAACTAATAAATGAATTCAGCAAAGTGGCAGGATATAAAATCAACACGCATAAATCAAAGGCATTTCTGTATATCAGCGACAAAACTTCTGAAACGGAAATGAGGAAAAACACTCCATTCACGATATCCTCAAAAAAAATAAAATACTTGGGAATTAACCTAACAAAAGAGGTGAAAGATTTATATAATGAAAACTACAGAACCCTAAAGAGAGAAGTTGATGAAGATCTTAGAAGATGGAAAAACATACCCTGTTCATGGATAGGCAGAACTAACATCATCAAAATGGCGATATTACCAAAAGTTCTCTATAGGTTTAATGCAATGCCAATCAAAATCCCAACGGCATATCTTGTAGAAATTGACAAAGCAATCATGAAATTCATATGGAAAAATAAAAGACCCAGAATAGCAAAAGCAATTCTAAACAGGAAGTATGAATCAGGCGGTATAGCAATACCAGATTTCAAACTATATTACAAAGCAATAGTGACAAAAACAGCATGGTACTGGTACCAAAACAGGCGGATAGACCAATGGTTTAGAATAGAGGACACAGAGACTGATCCACAAAGTTACAACTATCTTATATTTGATAAAGGGGCTAATAGCATGCAATGGAGGAAGGATAGCATCTTCAACAAATGTTGTTGGGAAAACTGGAAATCCATATGCAACAAAATGAAACTGAACCCCTTTCTCTCGCCATGCACAAAAGTTAACTCAAAATGGATCAAGGAACTTGATATCAAACCAGAGACTCTGCGTCTGATAGAAGACAAAGTTGGATCCGATCTACAAATTGTGGGGTCGGGCTCCAAATTCCTCAATAGGACACCCATAGCACAAGAGTTAACAACAAGAATCAACAAATGGGACTTAATTAAACTTAAAAGTTTTTTCTCAGCAAGAGAAACAATAAGAGAGGTAAACAGGGAGCCTACATCCTGGGAACAAATCTTTACTCCTCACACTTCAGATAGAGCCCTAATATCCAGAGTATACAAAGAACTCAAAAAATTAGACAATAAGATAACAAATAACCCAATCAACAAATGGGCCAAGGACCTGAACAGACACTTCTCAGAGGAGGATATACAATCAATCAATAAGTACATGAAAAAATGCTCACCATCTCTAGCAGTCAGAGAAATGCAAATCAAAACCACCCTAAGATACCATTTCACTCCAGTAAGATTGGCAGCCACTATGAAGTCAAACAACAACAAGTGCTGGAGAGGTTGTGGAGAAAAGGGTACACTTGTACATTGCTGGTGGGACTGCAAATTGGTGCGGCCAATTTGGAAAGCAGTTTGGAGATTCCTGGGAAAGATGGGAATGGAACCACCATTTGACCCTGCTATTGCCCTTCTTGGACTATTCCCTGAAGACCTTAAAAGAGCATGCTACAGGGATACTGCCACATCGATGTTCATAGCAGCACAATTCACAATTGCTAGACTGTGGAACCAACCCAGATGCCCCTCAGTAGATGAATGGATAAAAAAAATATGGCATCTATACACAATGGAGTAATATGCAGCAATAAAAAATGACAAAATCATAGAATTTGCAGGGAAATGGATGGCACTAGAGCAGATTATGCTTAGTGAAGCTAGCCAATCCCTAAAAAACAAATACCAAATGTCTTCTTTGATATAATGAGAGCAACTATGAGCAGAGCAGGGAGGAAGAGTAGGAAGAAAAGATTAACATTAAACAGAGACATGAGATGGGAGGGAAAGGGTGAGAAAAGGGAAATTGCATGGAAATGAAGGGAGACCCTCATTGCTATACAAAATTACATACAAGAGGTTGTGAGGGAATGGGAAAATAAACAAGGAGAGAAATGAATTACAGTAGATGGGGTAGAGAGAGAAGTTGGGAGGGGAGGGGAGGGGGGATAGTAGGGGATAGGAAAGGTAGCAGAATACAACAATGACCAATAGGACATTATGTAAAATTGTGGAAGTGTAACCGATGTGACTCTGCAATCTGCATTTGGGGTAAAATTGGGGGTTCATAACCCACTTCAGTCCAATGTATGAAGTATGTTATGTCAAGAGCTTTGTAATGTTGTGAACAACCAATAAAAAAAAAAAAGACAAAAAAAAAAAAAACTTAGTGAGGTCCTATGCAACTCAGCGAGACCCTGTCTCTAAATAAAATACAAAAAAGGGCTGGGGTTGTGGCTCAGTAGTTAATTGCCTCTGAGTTCAATCCCTGGTACCAAACAAACAACAACAAAACCCCCCAAAACTCAGTTTTGTAAAGTTATAGCAGAAAAGAGAACTTCATTAGAATGCTGTGAATATTACACGGAACATTCTGTGAAAAGCAATTAACCTAGTCAGTGACTGACACATAGTAATTATATTTTATTGGTCATAATTAACCACTTCATCATCATTTATCTTTTACAAAATAATTGGTTAAAAATCACTATGGAAAATTTCTTTTTTTTTTTCCTCGTACACATGTCGGTCAGATAACCAGCATTTGTCTATAAAGAAAAAAAAAAGATTTCTGTTTCTTCCTGTTTCTGGTAGTCATATAATATTATTCCTTAACTTGTTTTGGCTAAATGTAAGAAAGTTTTGAATAATTATAAGACAAATAATTTTAAATTGAAAATTCACAAAATGTAATTAGAATCACAAAGTGTGCATCACTTATTTTTTTTTTAAAGAGAGAGTGAGAGAGGGGAGAGAGAGAGAGAGAGAGAGAGAGAGAGAGAGAGAATTTTTTAATATTTATTTTTTAGTTCTCGGCCGACACAACATCTTTGTTTGTATATGGTGCTGAGGATCGAACCCGGGCCGCACGCATGCCAGGCGAGCGCGCTACCACTTGAGCCACATCCCCAACCCCTGCATCACTTATTTTTGAACATAAATGATGTTCATCGATTCTATAAATGAAAGATATTGTGCTCCTACTCTAGGATTTAAGGGCTTTGAGCTAAGGGCAAGAACTTATTCTTCTTTTAATTTTTATGATTTATTTAATAATGTCATTCAAAATACAGTGCTATAACTTTATGCTGTTGAACATGCCAGTACCGTTTGTCAGTAAGCACCTGTGCTCATGCTAGATTGGTGATGCCCTACTACTACTAGTGGTTAAGAACTGATTCTAGTAATTTGCTCAGTGTGGCTGGCATCTCATAGACACTCACCAAATATTAGATGATGTCTGTGTGAGTATAGTAATAAAGCCATTTTGAACTTCAGATCAACAGTTGTTGGTTGTATTAGTGTGCTCGAGTTGCCACAACACATGTCACAGGCTGAGTGGTTGCACAAAAGAAATTTATTTTCTTACACTTCTGGATGTGGGAAGTCTAAGATCAAGATGTCAGCCAATTCAGTTGTGGTGAACTCTCTCTTCCTGGCTTGCAAATGCCACCTTTTCTGTATCATTACAGAATTACAGAATCATTATGCAGGGACACACACAGAGAGAGAGAGAGAGAGATAAGCTTTGGTCTCCATCTCTTTTAAAGGCACTGATGCTAATGGATTAGAGCTTCACCCCTATGACCTCATTTAACCCCCATCATCTTACAGCACAGTCTCTGTCTCCCTGAGCAGTCACACTGGGAGTTAGGGTTGCAACATATGAATTTGGAGGGACACAGTCAATCCATGTCGTTAGCAAATGTGTATGAAATTCTTGATGCAGATATGATACACATCAGTAACAGAATAAAATATTCAGAAAACAAATCAACAATCTTAAATACTTCCTGGCTCAATGGTTAGCTGGCAAAATAAGGACAGATTTTATATGTAATGTGATTCTCAGGATAGGCTGTTTACTATTCCTTGATTTAAAGCAAACTATAACCTGAGGAAAATTTCCCTATAAGAATATTCTTTCTTGTGTTACTTATGTGGTTGGGTTACCTCTCTTTATTAGGGGGGAGAATTTTTCCATTTCTTTATTTATCATATATTTGTCCAGTTGAGTGGGCATAAGATATATGTAAGCTTGAATATTTTTCTGCCTACACTACAAGAGAATGTGGTTTTCAGTTTCAGAAAGACACACTCATATAATGAGTTCCAAAATGTAACTTCTAATCTCATCACATATTCTGGCAGTTCATTTCCTGGATGAGTAATATCTGCATGATAAAAAGTCCTTAGCAGCCTGTGGTCTCCATGTACGCAAAATTTTAGTGCACTTTTTTTTTTAATATTGACTAACACTGCCTGGGGCTATCTGAAAGCCTGAAGAAATATCAAGTGAAAAGAAGGCTCACAGAATTCTCTGGTTCTTTTCCTGCAGAATAAAAATATCTACCAAATCAAAGTTTGTTGCGTATAACCATTACCCAACAAATTAGTAAGTTTGTGTTTGTAGGCCTCTTGCTGTTTGGTATCTGACATGGAAGTTGTCATATAATTCTTGTGTCACAAATGCTTGAGAATGTATCATGCCTCTTACCTGATGATCGAAATCTTGGCTTTGTCCATCCATCTTTTGCCATGCTGCTTTATATTATGTTTGTGAAATGATTGAATTAAAAAAAAAACCTTATAATGCCACAGTGTAATTAGGTCCAGGATACAAGCAACAACTGACTCTCACTTAAATATCTTTTTTCCTAGGTTTCCCCATTTTCAAAACACCACATTGTACTGAGTTATTGAGCACTGTGTTGACTGTGAGTGTTCAATCATTAAAACATGGCCCCTAACCTAAAGAAACCTGTGTTCTAGAGGAAAACACAGATGAATTGACCATAACACAGAGGTGTGTCATTTGCTGCCACCCTTGAATTCATAGTGTCTTCCTGACTAATCTATTAACTTTTCTTGTCCTTAAACATTTATCATTTGGATACTTCTGCCTTTTAATTCCACGTTTGTGTACTAACCAGAGATGGGAAACGCCTACCTGAAATTAGGACCTTAAGTTCCAACACTCTCAGCAGTGTTTATAAAGTTGAAAATCTTAGGAATTTATATGGATGCTGCCTCTGAAGATGATTTCTCTTTAGCAGGGGAATGGACTTGTAACCATCTTCATGTTAGATGGCTTCCTGTGTTTCATCTCCCAAGCCTCTTCTAAAGGTTGTTCCCGAATTACAAAAATAATTGTCCTGTCTGAACTCACTTTGCTTTGCTTCAGGGAAGATCTCACAGACTTATTCCTTAAAATGCTTTTGTTTTTATAAGGTATTTCAATTGTTTGATTCACCATCTTCCCATCTACCTTTCTGGTTTCTTATAGTGTTATCTTTAATGCTGAAGAAAACATCCACTCTTGGCACCCCCTTTTTCACCCATAAATTCTGATGTGGTTTTGGGTCTATAACCATATGTTGAAAATTAGGAAAACCAAGCTTTTGTTCCAGCTTTCACTCCATTGTCAAGTGGCCACAGTGAACTCTTGAAATCTCAGGTCTTCTTGGTAAAAGTTCTCTTATGCCTGGCTCTTAAAATACTGGCGTGATAGTTACAGTGCACAAGGAGCTGGGGTTCTAATGTGCAAAACTTAAGATATTATTGATTTTATGATTTATGATGGTTTTTACTTACGATCTTGCCACATCACTCTTGCTTAAAATCAGCCTCCTGATCTTTATAAATCAGGTTCTTCCTCTTGGATGCAGCTGTTTTCCAGTTGCTCACACCTGGGCTGAATACTGAAGAGGGAAATCAGCATCTAGGCATGAAGTCTAGGCAATCACTCTGGTTGCTATGGCATTGGATCCTGCCAGGGTAGGAGCTGACTCTTGTTACTCTCAAATTCTAAATGCCAGTGGTCTGATAAGTATGATCCATTTTCCTGGATTATTTGTCTCATCTTTCTGAAAAATATCACCAGTACCTGAACTGCTTTGATACTATCCAAAACTATTAGAAAATAGCAAATATTTATGAAATAAAAACCCAGAAACTTTAGTTTATGGATGATAAGCCTGCTATCATCTTTAAATAATGTCTAATATAGCCATCTCATCTGATCAAAAATTATGTGTATTAAAGTTACAAGAACTATATGTCGTGGCCAATGAAGTGATAGAGAAAGTATTTAGTTTTTTTTTTTTTTTAAATCTGAGCTGGCTGACTTTCACTGAATGTGTTTTGGGTCAATGTTATCCTTTAGATTTAGTGAAAGCTTGCTGCTGCTTTGCTAAGAGCCACAGCCAAGTAATATGATGCATGGCACTTTTGGTTGTAAGGTGACGCCAGCTAGCCATTGAGATGATATGATTATGTTATGATTTACATTAATATGGATATTGGACTCCTGCTGTTCACCTCGGCCTGCTACGGGGACTCCTGGAGAGTTCCCATTGGTTGGGGAAGTACAGTAGGAGGGAATTCTGGGGGAGGAACTTGTTTTCCGGTTCAGGAGAACACAACCGAGTGGGTGGACCAGTTTCTTCCCGGACCTGTACGGGTATTGGCGGCATTTTCAAAAATAAAGTTTGTTCCTGCTTGAGTGGCTCGTGATTCTGTGCCCAGTCAGACTGTGGCAATTGGTGGCCTATACGGGGAACGAACCCGCGACCTTGGCGTTATCAGCACCACACTCTAACCAACTGAGATAACGCCAATACCCCTACACGTCCGGGAACAAGCGGTTGTGTTCTACCAGAACATTAAGAGCAACTTCATTTTTTTCTAGGCACTATTTGAAGAGATTGACAAATAAAATTTCATTTATGGCCCATAACATCACTATAAACTAACACTATAAAGTGGACACTATTATCATCTGCATTTTGTAAAGGAAGAATCAGAGGCCTGGTGGTTATAAATTTTGCTAAAATTCTCTGTGCTTATAGGTAGTAAACCCAGCCCTTGAACCCAGGCAAACCAACTTTAGGTTCTGACTTCATAACTTCCTGTACATACATGGTGTAACCATCACCACCATCATGTATGTCCAGAGCTCTTTTCACATTGCAAAACTGAAATTCTGTTCTCATTAAGTAATAATTTATCATATATCTATTCTTTCAGATGTCGAAAAACACCATTCTACTTTCTGTCTCTATGATTTTGACTGTCCTACCTACTTCATATAAGTGGAATCACACAATATTGTTTTGTTTTGTTTTTTTTCCCTGGTTTATTTCACTTAGCATAATATCATAAAGATTAATTTATGTTTTAGCATATGCCAGAATTCCCTTCCTTTTTAACCCATTGAGTCCTAAGTTTTCAATTCCGTAAATATTTCAATAAAATAGGTTGGAAATAATAATCCAGAACTTATATATCAATTATTATGATCATTAAAAATAAGAAAATACATAGTCTACAAATAGAGCACTAGGATAACATAATATCATACATATATGAAGCCATGCTAAGAATAGGACATTGGGAAAATATGATATCCTTTTATACATCACACAGTATACAAGAAGTGACTTTTATTACCTATTCAACAATTAATGTTGGTGGAAAAGAGAAAATAACTTCAAACAAAGCTTCAAAAAGCATTAAATTATGTTTGATAATATGTCATTGGTTTTGCACAAAATGGTTTGTTTTGACATGTGATTTTTCTTAACCATGTGAGAATATTGTTTATCATGTCAGATCTGATATCATCTTGGACAGTAATAGGTCTGAGAATATTTTTTTTAGTTGCTCAAAACATTACAATGATCTTGACATATCATATATCATACATTTGATTCAAATGGGGTATGAATTCTTATTTTTCCCACGTGTACAAATTGCAGGATCCCATTGGTTACACAGCCACGTTTATACATACTGCCATACTAGTGTCTGTTTTGGTGGGTTTTCATTGCCTCATTTTAGTTATGCTGAGAAGATGTCTCTTTGAAATCCAACAAATTTATAAGATCTTTCTTTCTTCACAAATTGTGAATAATCCACACCTTTATCATATATGCCAATTATTTAAGTGAACAAAAGTCAATACAATTTTCTTTTTACCACTAATAGAAGTGGGATATTTGAAAATCAACAAATCATGTTTGTCAACACCAAAACTGATACTGTTATAGGTTCTACTACCTCTGGTTGAGGCATGCTCATTGTACTCTATTTCTTTTTTCCATCACTGAACTTGGCCAAGTGTCCTGTAGTTCATTCAACAATGACACATTTATTATCTAACCATTTTATAATGAAATTTTCATTATTTCTATCAAGTCAAATGAGCTTATTTTTCACCAATGTTGTCAGACTTCAAGGTTCAGATGTTTAGTCTGTTTTTCCTCATGGTGCCTGTAACTTGTATTACAGTATAAAGACATACCAACAGATCATAACCAATGAATAGATTGTCAGAAAAAAATAGGATTATGGATTCTCTATCCCACCAAGCATTTGTAGAAGTATCTTACTCCCAAGCAAAAAATCATCAGTGCGTCCTTCTCAATACAGGTCAAAAGTATAGCAATATCCTGATACTTCACACAGTGCCCAAAATTTGTAACCAAATCTTATGGGCTTACCTCTTATAAACTATTTAAGCAAACTGTTTCCATAATATCTGATAATTATTTCATCCACTATCACATATTATTCAAGGATACCAAAATTTTACTAAACATTTTGTTTTTCTCAAGCATTCAGAATAAATGTTTTCTCTAATATGTTCTTTGGAGTATGAAAACACAGGTCATAACTTGTCAACAAATACCCACAAGTGGTAACAGAGGTTAGCATTTGTCAGACAGGAGTGCATATCCTATGCATTCCTATGCAGTATATTTTCTCAATGTCCTACTTATAGGACAGCTACTTTTGAACACTGATAATTTGAAATAGAGTGCATTTCTCAAAATAAAGCTACAACCCCATTCTAGAAAATACTTTCATGAGTGCCTTTCTTACGTTACACAGTTAATATTTTGCTCAGTTGAGCATTTGATAAAAGTAACATTTGCAGCAAAGTATATGCCATTTTATGATTAATTTTAAAATAATATCAAAAGCTCTAACCATTCACCTATTATTTTTCCTAAAAGAACAAAACTCTAAAAACAATATTTATTTCAGAATTACAATAGGTGATGTATTTGTTATTACTTTAAATTTTTCATAGGTATTCCACATTTGGGATGATGGGACAAAATGGTTAAGGCTGAATAATATTTTGTTTATGTGTATGCAAAATTTTGCATATTTATTTATCTATGAACAGTGTTGCTTCTACATGTTAGTTATTGTAAATAGTGTTAATATAAACATGGATGTGCAAATATCCCTTTGAAGCCCTACTTTCATTTCTTTTGAATATATAATCAGAAGTGGAATTGCTGAATCATATGGTAACTTAATTTTAAAATTTAATTAAAACTAAAACTTTTAAATTTTAATATTGTTTTTGATAGCAGCACAGTTTTGCATTTCCACCAATGGTACTCCAATGGGCTTCAGTTCCTCCACATCCTTGCCATCCTTGTTATCTTCTTTTTCTCTTTTAAATTATAGCCATCTTTTTTTAAAAAAAATATTTTTATTTTTTAGTTTTAGATGGACACAATATCTTCATTTTATTTTTATGTCGTGCTGAGGATCGAACCCAGTGCCTCATGCATTCCAGCTGAGCATGCCACCACTTGAGCCACATCCCAAGCCCTTAACTTAATACAAATGAGATGTTACCTTTTGCTTTTTATTTACTTTTTCCTAATGAGTAGTGACATTAAGTATCTTTGTGTGTGTTTATTGGGCACATATTTCAAGTCCTTTGTCCATTTTTAAATTGTGGGTTTTTTGTTATATTTTAGAAGTTCTCTATGTATTTTGAATATTAACCCCATATCCAATATATCCAATAGGAGATTCGCAAATTTTTTTTTCTCATGCAGGTTGCTTTTTCACTCTGCTGATAGTGTCCTTTGATGCATGACAGTTTTTCATTTTTATGGAGTACAATGTGTCTATTCTTTCTTTTATTGCCTATAACTTTAGTGTCATACCCAAGAAATCATTACCAACCTAATGCCACGAAACTTTTCTGTATATCTTTTTCTAAGTGTTCTCTGGTTTTAACTCTTACATTAAGTCTTTGATTTACTTTGACATTTTACAAAATATGATCTTAGGTAAACATCCAGATTCATACTTTTGCATGTGGATATTCAATTTTCTTATGCAGCATTTGTTGAAAGTTTGTACTTTTCCTATTAACTGGTCTTGGCACTATTACTGAAAATCATTTAATCCTATATGCAGGGGTTTATTTCTGAACTCTCTCTTCTCTTACATTGGTCTATATGTTTACATTTATTCCAGTAACACAGTTTTCATTATTGTAGCTTTGAAGTGAATTTTGACATTAATGAATGTTAGTTCTCCAAATTTGTTCTTTTTTTTTCAAAATTGTTTGGTTCTTCAAGGTATTTGAGATTAACTATAAATTTCAGAATGGACTCATTGTTTTTATAAAAATCACTGGGATTTTGATGGAGATCAAACTATTTCTCTCATCAATTCTGTCAATTTTACTTCATGTTTTGTGTGCATAAATGTTTTTAATTGCTACATTTTTGCTTTATTGAATTTTTTAATATAGCATGCCCTTATTTATCTTGTACAAGTGTTTTTTGACTCAATCTATTTTGTCTGTTGTTAGCATATCCATCTCTCCTGGCTTTTGGTTAATATTTTCAAAGAATCTCTCTTTCCTTCCACTCATTTTCAATGTATTTGTGTCATTGGAGTTAAAATGAAGTTTTTTTTGTTTTTGTTTTGTTTTGTTTTGGTAGATAATGTATAGTTGGATCATGTTTTTAAAGTCCATCCTGCCAATGTTTGTCTTTTTATTGGAGGATTTAATTCTTTGACATGTAATTAATGATAAATTAATGGAATTATTTATGTCAATTTAACTGTTTTCTGTATGCCATATCACTTTTTCCTACTTCATGTCCTATAATTCTATCCTTTCTTGTGTTTATTTTCTGTAGTGAAACATTTCAATTCCCTCATTTCCTTTTGTTTATATTCTATAACTATTTTCTGCACAGTTACCATGGGGATTACATTTAACATACTAAGGTCATTATACTTTAATTTGAACTTTTACCAGTTTATTGTGACTTCAATAACATACAAAACACCCTTCTTTTTATAGCTCTGTCACCACGACTTTAAGTTATCAATTTCACAAAATTGTGTTTTTTCTCGTGTGTCCAAAACATAAACTAATTTTTAAAAATGCATTGATCTCTTTAATTTATACAGAAAACAAATTGTTGGGTACAAATCAATTAACTTTGTTCACAATAATACTTTAAATCAAAAGTAAAGTTACAAACCATCACTGCAGCACTCGGTTTCATGATTGCCCTTGTATTTACATTTATTTTGAGATGTGTGTCTCTTCATATGACTTTGACTTATTTTCTAGTGTTCTTTCATTTCAATCCACAGGCTTCAGTCAGCCTTTCCTGAAAGGCAAGTCTAGTGAAAACAAATCCCCTTAGGCTTCTTATCATCTGGGAGTGTCTTAATTTCTACCTCACTTTGGAAATACATCAGTCTTGGTTAATTGTTTGTTTTATTTTGTTGTTGTTATTTGTTTTTTTGTTCTGTTTGTTTTTCAGCATTTGGAATGTATCAATTAACTGCCTTGTAGCCACCTCCAAATTTTCAGATGAGAAATCTGCAGATGATATTACTGTAGAGCTCTTGTATGTTTTGAGTCACTTCCCTCCTGCTGCTGTCACAATTCCTTGTGTCTTGGTAGTTTGATTATAATGTGTCTCTGTGCTGATCTTGTTGACTTCATGCTGTTTGTTATTGATTGAGGTTTTATGTCTGTCATCAGACTTGGCAAGTTTTCTGCCAGAGTTCCTTCAGATATTCTCTCTGCTCACCTTTTTTTTTTTTTTCTTTTGTTTTCTAATCTCCTCTCTGTGTCATGTCCTTCAGCCTTCCCCCCCCCCCCCCCCCCCCGCCATTCCTTTAGGAAAGGCTGCTTGGCTTTTACCTTCTCACTTTGTGCTCTTTAGGTGTCACCAATTCCAATTCTCTTATTGTCAGGTAGGTGTTAAACCCTGATGCAAAGAAAAGACCACCAACTCCAATTTTAAGTCAAATTAAAGCAAGCTTGTCTATTTTATTCTGCTGCCCTTCCTATCCCCCCTTCCCCTCCCATCACTTCTCTCTCTGACACTAGTAATGCTGTATGTATATACGTGTCTGTATAACCAATGTGATTCTGCAACCTGTACACTCAGAAAACTGAGAAATTATACCCCATTTGATTCAAATGTATGATATGTCAAGATCATTGTACTGTCATGTGCAACTAATAATAATAAAAAAGCATAATACAAAAGCAGACAGCAGGTTAATGATCTACATGGCATGACATTTTAAGGTAGGGAGTAAATTCAGATCCCAGCATCAGAATTTATGAGGCACCACTGAGGTTTCAGAGGGTTGTTATCTGGTCAGAGGGAATTAGGATTTATGAGGAGCCACTCAGGTTTTAGAGAGGGTTGTTATCTGGTCAGGGAAAGCCAGGCATGGGTGAGTTCAAGGCATGGGCAGGAATTCCAAACAAGTTTAGAAATCACAGTAATTTATAGTAAAATGGAAATGAACTTTCAATGACTTTTTTGATGAGATAGCTCCCAATCTTAAAATGGAATTAGGCTGGGTTCATCAATAGGTAAATCCTTCTTTTGTTCTGCTTATGTTTTGTTTCAGTTATTATATTGTTCAGTTCTATAATTTCATTTCTATTTTTCAGTTTTCTTTTTATTGATATTTCTATTTTATTTGTACATAATTTTGTTCCTTGTCTTCAAGTCTCCTTTAGTTCTTTGATCATCTTAAAATAGTTCTTTTAAAGTTTTTTTATCTATTAGGTTTGATTTATTTTTATTTTTTCAGTGGGCCATATTTTCCTATTTCTTTGTATGCCTTGTAGCTTTTTGTTGAATACTGGACATTTGAATGCTATAATGTAGTGACTTTGATCCTCAGATTCTCTCCCTGTCTCTGTGCCCAGGATCAGTTTGAAGTATAGACTTTTGTTCTCTTCAGGCTTTTTGAACCTTGCTTTTGTGTGGGTATACATAGTGACTTTCTAATTTCTATTATTATTATTATTATTATTAGTGGTGCTAGGGATTGAAACCTAGGGCTTTGTGCATGGGAGGCAAGCACTCTACCAACTGAGCTATATCTCTGGCCCCCTTCACATATATTTATGAGATTACTTTTGAATGGCCTACTCTTTAATATTAGATTGATATTATTTATTGAGCAGTTGTAAACTCAGGAATAATGTCTGGCTTCTAAAGGGGAAGAAGAGAAAAACAAAGAGTGGTAAAAGTAACAACAAACCTCCCTTAACCACCTCAAAGTTGTTTCAGATCGAGGAGGAGGAGTAGCTTTCATTGTGGTAACGATAGGGATACATCAATGGTGCCCACCTCTGTGTCCACACTTCTGTGATCAGAAGCAGCAGTGATCAGAACACAGGACCTTAATATTTGGAAGACGAGAACGTTATGCTCACTTTGGCTCTGGCAAACCATGTATGAACTGCTATAGGACACACACAAAGCTGACTGCCATGGAGTTGGGGTGTCGGGGGTAGGTAGCTACTGCTGAGCAAAGAGCTGAATTTGAAATTAATTGCCATCTACCATCCAAGCCTTTCCATGGAAGTTTCAAGGTTTCAATAAACTCTGGAATTCCAAAATAGTTTAATCAGATGGATTTCACCAATACAATTGTTTTATAGGTGGGGAAACAAATTTATGGTCCTTCTTATTTTGATATATTTCCGGAATTCTACCTATAAAAATTTAATGGCATTTCCTTTATAAGGACACTGACACTCATGCTTATGGCTGAGATGTGAGGTGTCCCCCAAAAGCTCACGTGAGGAAGAATGCAATAATGTTTGGATGTCAAATGATTAGATTATGAGAGCTGTAACCTGATGAGTGAATCACTCCATCGATATGGATTAGCTGGGTGGTAACTATAGGCAGGTAGGATGTGGCTGGAGGAAATAGGTCACTGGTGGGTGGGTGGGGGCATGCCTTTAATGTTTGTATTTTGTCCCTGGTAAGCTGACCTATCTTTCTGTTTCCTGGTTGCCATGTCCTGAGCTGCTTTCCTCCTCCACTCTCTTCCACCATGATGTTCTGCCTCACCTCAAGTCCAGAGCTATGGAGTTGACTAACCGTGGACTAATACTCTGAAACTGTGCGCCAAAATAAACTTTTTCTCCTCTAAGTTTTTCTTGTCAGGTATTTTGGTCACAGCAATGCAAAGCCGAGTAAAACAACAGTTTTAGCATATTCAGGGTTCAGGCGTACACAAGAACATTTGTATGATACGTGTTGTACTTGGAAAATTCTTCTTACATTAATTGGAAACTTCCTTACTACAATGTCTACCCTTCTGTCCTTCCATTGATTGGTTCTAACTTTCTAAAGTAAGAAAACACATTATCACCTATCATGCCTTCTTCAAAAATTCACATTTTTGTTAAGATGTAAGTTCAAGGTTGTGTGTTCATACTGCTTGCATATAGCATTATCTGCTAACCAAGTTCTTTCTCATTTGCAATATAAAATTTAATATGAAATATCTTTGCTTTACGGTGCTCAAAATGGAAATTATGACATTTAAATGTTTCAGTATTAAAACATCCTTGAAATTTTGTTTTCTAGTATATAACTTTATTCTTTACTAAATTTTTATACCACTAAATATCTACATTATATCATTCAGTGATTGTTATATAAAAGTTTGTGTCTCCTGAATCATTGAGAGGGAAAAGAATCTTATGTTGTCAATAAAACCAGAAATTCCACTTGAGCAGCACCAAAATAATCTGGATTTTCATACAAATTTATTTTTTTGTGACTAAAGCACTCCATTCAGCCCTGGAAGGCTGTGCAGTATTGATTCATAGTGATTTATCTGGTCATATTTTTGATTGATATTATTTACTGAGCTGTTACCAACTCAGTTAATATAATCTGAGAATAACTGTTTTCTCTTCTATTTATTAGCGATGGTCCTTTCTCAAGTGTAGTCATCACATCTATAAGATGAGAACAATTTTCTTGTGGCTGAGGTTGCAAGTTTGCAGTGTCAGGAAAACTTCCATCTGTGAAAGCATTTTTTAAAATTCTGAGTTCTAAATAAGCATTTGGATGTGGCCAGTGGAACAGTAATTGGTAAGGTTGGTTATTATATAAATCCCAGTCGTGATAGCATACCTCCCACTGTGCATGGAAAACATCAGGCAGACTGATTCCTCACCACTCCACTCACCTCTTTAGTGGTCCACAGGCTGCCTAGAGAAAGCTTTTAATTGGCTTCACATGGACTCTGGGCAGAGTCCCCCAATTGTCTGAGTGTCCTTAGGGGCTGAATGATGAATGAACACTGAAATGTTCATTTTTCATATTGTTCTTGTTCATTGTAATGAATCACAGGAAGAAAAGATATTGGAAAGGTAATCAGGTAGGAACTCTCCACTGTTAGAGTGAAACTTAAATCATGAAAAGGCAGTTTAACTTGGCAATATAATTATATTGAATGTTACCTTAAATTAATGAAATACAATTAAACATCCTCATGTTCATCAACAACATTTATTTTTACATTAGCTTCTAGAGCTTTTATTTAACATGAGACTTGATTTTGAGTTTTCCGTTTTCTACCAAGTTTTCAAATTATGCCCAAATATTATTGCATTCATTCAAGAAATATGCATTTTGTAATAAAAAGTATCATGACCTCTGCTAAATTTTGGAAACTTAATGTTAAAACAATTACAACACAGATCCTGTTGCATTCACAGAGCTTCCCGAATAACAGAGAAGGCAAACATTAGACTTTTTTTTGTTTTTAACAAGAAAGAAAACATAAAGAAAGATAGGTACTTAGGCTTCACTAACTTTAAATTCCAACTTTACTAAATTCTAGTTATGAACTCTTTCATTCTCCCTCCCTCTTTCTTCCCTTCTTTCTTCCTCCTTTTTTTCCCTCCATAGAATTATATGCTCAGAAGAGCCCAAGATTTCTAAACAGTCCATTTGAGTATAACTTCAAACTCTTCTATTTCCTAACAGTATGAACTAGAATTTTCCTAGATCAAGTTCCTTACCTTCCCTATATCTCAATTTTCTCCTGTTTTCTAAAAACAGTGTGAAGACCAATAAGTTAATACAGGTAACTTGGATTACTTCCTGATATTGAGCAAGTGTCAATTCATGTGAACTAATATTGTTTTTTTTTATTATTCTCTTCTATTTCATTGATGGGGTTCAGGACACTCTGCCTTATAGTACGTTGCCAGGCAAGATGGTGCATGCCTATAATCCCAGTGGCTCAGGAGGCTGAGGCAGGAGGAGCACAAGTTCAAAGCCAGGCTCAGCAACTTAGTGAGACCCTTAAGCAACTCAGCAAGACCCTGTCTCTAAATAAAATATAAAAAATGGCTTGGGATATGGCTCAGTGGATGTCTCTGGATTCAATCACTGACACCAAAAAAAAAAAAAAAAAAGAATGGTACATTGACATTGGAGAAAACTCCAGAAGAAGGATGGTCTCTCTGACCTTTTTGCCACGCTTTATTTCTTGAAGCAGGTCAAGAACCTAGGAAGA
This sequence comes from Spermophilus citellus, assembly GCF_964194105.1. Lineage (NCBI taxonomy): Eukaryota > Metazoa > Chordata > Mammalia > Rodentia > Sciuridae > Spermophilus > Spermophilus citellus. The sequence continues at coordinate 109,611,466 of NC_138192.1, read as the reverse complement.
TCACTCTGTGACCTGCTCCTACCTTTCCCCCCAAACAGGTCATGATATCCTCATTCTAAAGGTGTCCTCCTTATACCCAGAGGAAAGGAACAGCCTTATCTCTGGAGAAACAAGGGCACAGAGAAGAATCTGAACAAGTGAACCTTGCTAAGTTCCCCGCAGTTGATCACCATTAGATCTTCCCTTTTTGTCCTCCAAACATATTTCTCCATGACTGTCCACCCTTTACAAAGCTAATCATAAAAATACACAGGTTTACCTGTAACTTTGGGTTTTCATTTCCTATGAAGGCTTTCATGTCACACAAAACTTACATTTAACCAATTTGCATAAATTTCCTTTGTTAACCTTTTAAATAGTTTGTTATGGTTTAGACCTTTAAGGTTCCCTGAAAACTCATGTGTTAGAAAATGCAGGAATGCTTAAAATTAAAATGATTAGATTATGAGAGCTGTAACTTGATTGTGGATTAATCTATTTAATGGATTAATAATTGGAATGGACTATAGGCAGGTGGGCCTGGTTAGAGGAAGTAGGTCAAAGGGAATGTCCCCTTGGGGATTATATCTTCTCCCTGGCTCTTCTCTCTCTGCTTTCAGTTGTCGTGAGCTGAGTAGCTTTTACCACCATCTGCTTCCAGCATGCTGTTCTGCCCCACCTCAGGCCTAGAGCAATGGAGCTGGCTGACCACAGATTGAGACCTCTGAGCCCTTAAACCTTCCTCCAATTATTCTCATCAAGTATTTTGCTCACAGCAACAAAACGCTAACACACAGTTACTTCTTAAAATGTATTTAAATGTTTATTTGAATAGATGATATAATAACAAAGAATGCTTAAAAAATATTAACATCTATAATTTCATCACATGAACAGTTTTCCCTTTCAATATGTGGACAATGCCCATTGAAACTTCTGAGGTTAATTGCCAAGATCACCTAATCAATCTCTCTAAAGGCAAGTTTATATTCTTCCTGTTCCACTATGTTCTCTCATATTGTAGAAGAATATTTAATTAGTATAAGGTAGTTTGAGGTAAGGACATTATTCTTGGACTCAGTTGAGTCTGCTCATCAACTTCATAGTAATATAACATTGAACTCTCTTGATCTAAAAATTGAGATAATAGTATTCAGTAAAATAGCCGGTGAAGGCTTTATGAGATTAAATTATTCTGATTCCCTACTTTCATCTCCAGATATAGAGGACCAGAGTGAAATCTTATAATTATACCAAAAGCAGTACAATGAGTGGAAGGTATTTTCTGAGCTGTGTTGATAAATGAATGCTGAGGAAAAAAAGTAGGAATACGGAAAAATTAATGAAAAACAAGATCAGCAACATTTTTTCTTAGATAATATCTGAAAATCAATTGCTCTTCTTATGCTAAAATTTTACATGTAAATCCAAATAGACAAATTTCCTGTATTTTAATATAAAACTGGGTTTGGTATACTTCTAAGCACAACTGATTTTAAGTGTTAAAATTGTATAACTGGATCTTAGTATTTTTAGAGGCACCCTTAGGATGAAGAACTATCATTAAGGCAATGATGCACTATAAAGAAATATACTGAATTTCCTTTAAGGAGGAATATTGCTGAGGTAATGCACAAAAGTTAAAAACTGATGTGCATGTGGCAAAAATTTGCTCCCAAAATGTAGGCTCTCTCTTCACCTCATTGATTGTTTCTGTTGCTGAGAATCAGCTTTTTAGTTTGAGTCCATCCCATTTATTAATCTTTGATTTTATTACTTGTACTTTAGGAGTCTTGTTAAGGAAGTTGTGGCCTGATCTGACGTGATGAAGATTTGGGCCTACCTTTTCCTCTGTTAGGTGCAGGGCCTCTCATCTAATTCCTAGGTCCTTGATCCACTTTAAGTTGAGTTTTGTGCATGGTGAGAGATGGGGGTTAGTTTTTATTTTGCTGCATATGGGTTTCCAGTTCCCCTGGCACCATTTGTTGAAGAGACTATCTTTTCTCCAATGTATGCTTTTAGCACCTTTGTCTAATATGGAATAATTGTATTGATGTGGGTTTGTCTCTGTGTCTTCTATTCTGTACCATTGGTCTACAGTTACTATAGCTTTGTAGTATAGTTTAAGGTCTGGTGATACCTCCTGATTTATTCTTCTTGCTAAGGAATGTTTTGGCTATTCTGGGTCTCTTATTTTTCCAAAAGAATTTCATGATTGCTTTTTCTATTTCTATAAGAAATTATTCATGGGATAGAGCACTAATCTCCAGGATATATAAAGAACCCAAAAAACTTAATACAAAAAACAAACAAAAAACAACCCAGTCAATAAATGGGCTAAGGAGTTGAACAGACACTTCTCAGAAGAAGATATACATTTGATCAACAAATGTATGAAAAATGCTCAATATCTCTAGCAATTAGAGAAGTTCAAATCAAAACTACTCTAGGATTTCATCTCACACCAGTCAGAATAGCAGTTATCAAGAATACAGACAACAATAAATGTTGGCAAAGATGTTGGGGAAATGGTATACTCATTCATTACTGGTGGAACTGAAAATTGGTGCAACCAATCTGGAAATCAGTATGGCAGTTTCTTAGAAAACTTAGAATGGAACCACTATTTGACCCAGCTATCCCACTCCTTGGTTTATATCCAAAGGACTTAAAATCAGCATACTATAATAACACAGCCACATCAATGTTTATAGCAGCTCAATTCATAATAGCTAAACTGTAGAAGCAACCTAGATGTCTTTCAATAGATAGATAAAGAAACTCTGGTATACACAATGGAATATTGCTTAACACTAAAAGAGAATAAAATATAGCATTTGCAGGTAAATGGATGGAGTTGTAGAATATCATACTAAGTAAGCCAATCCCCCAAAATCCAAAGGCCGAATGTTCTCTCTGATAAGTAGATGCTGATCCATAATGCGGGCGACATGGGGAAAATAAAGGAATTTTGATGGGGCAAATGGGAGGGAGAGGTGGAGGGGAGTAGGAAAGATGGTGAAATGTGATGGACATCATTACCCTAGGTACATGTATGACTGCACATATGCACGATGATACATTGTTTGCAACCATAGAAATGTAAATTTGTGCTGCAATTGTGTACAATAAAATCAAAATGCATTCTGCTGTCATATATATCTAATTAAATAAAAACTGAAAAGAATGGAACCAAAGAGTTTTGTAGCCTGTGACTCATTGATCAATTTGTATTCACTCTGTATATGTCACCTTCCTTATAGCAGAGAATGCTTTCAACAGGGTCAACTTCTGCAGGGACAATATCTTTTTAAGCTCTCTGTTTTTGTGTAGTATGAGAAATAAGTATTATCTCAGGTATTTTGCAACCATTATGGGAAGTCAACTAACACATCTTATATTATATTACTCATGTGAGGCTGAGATAATGAGGTAAAAGGAAACACAGGTGGGATGGAGAATTATAACTGCACATATGTTCATATTTGACTATTCTGATTTTTGAAACATTACCTATTACAAATTTCATTTTTTGTTAAAAAGGAAGCAATCATTGAATACATTTTAAAAATATGTATTAAATATATGATGGTAAAACAATAAAAAGTATTTTATTGTTCTTAAGTATTCCATTAATACCAAATGATTTCTTGCTTTAAAAGTTTTATTCGGAATAAACAAAATTCCATTGTAATCTATCCTTGATAATAATCTCATGAGGCTTTTTTTACTTTCACCATTGTCAATACAATAATGATTTATTTAAGCAAAATAAAATAAAAACTTTTATTTGTTTAATATCTTCAGAAGGGAAAATTAATATTTTAATATGATTAGTGTTTACCAATTCTGTGAGTTTATTTTAACTTTAAACCTAAGACTGATTGAGCAATAGTAAGTTTAACTTATTTTTAATTCATTTCTACTTAATCTCAACAATATTTATTTAACATGTGTTTCCTGAGATTATACACAATAAAGGTTAATGAGGCCTTTTTTCCTTATGGATCTTATATTATTGTGTTTAAGGTAAAAACATTAAACACAATAATTAATAAGTAAATAAATTATATTTTGTTAATTATATAGTGTTAGGAAATTATATAGTCTTAGGAAAAAGTGAAAAAAAAATAAGTATCAGTGTTTAAGTAAAATTATCCAGAGTGATGGTATGATAGTCATAGAAAGTGTGGGGTACAGGTTGGATTAGAATTTCAAGTCCAGTCAAGGAGGCCTCATTCAGAGATGGTATTTGAGCAAATGTTCAAGGGGATGAGAGAATAGACCATCAATATCTGGGGAAGAACATCCCAAGCAGATTATATCCATGAGCTGTTTCGAATCATTTTGTCCATGAAGCCATAAATTGAGAACATGCCTAACACATTTTAAGAAAAAGACCAGTGTGGCTGGTATGTAATGTGGAAAGGGAAGAGAAGTAGGAGTTGAGGTCCCATCTATGTGATAAATAAATGAATGTCTTTGTCTTTCCCTCTATCACTCCTTCCCTTCTTTCCTCCCTTTATTGTCCTCTGTCCTCACAGGCTCCCTTTATTCATTAACCTATCCATTCATTTAGCATACATTAGTCATTGAAGGAATATCTATTTGCTAAGTTGAATTTTAGACTCTGGGATATTTGGCAGTGAATAAAACCAAGTTCTTGCTCTCATAAGCTTGCTTTCTAGTCAAGTAAGGCAAAGCAAATTTAACATATACATTTTATTATGCAAGGTAATGATTAAGCACCAGTTAGAAAAATAAATCAGGATAAGAGGATAGAGTAGGGAGAGGGTGACTACATAGAGAACTTAGAATAGGCTGTGCATGAACATTTTTGTATCTGAACAAAGGAAAGGAAATGGCTATGAATAGATATAAAATCAGCTTCTTGATAAATTACTTATGGCAAATAATGCACATGAGATTTTTAGTCCAAAAGGAACCCAGGAAACTTCACAATCCACATTTTTCAGATAAGAAAATAAGCAGCTCTCCAGGGTCATTGATCCAGGGAAGATAGGAATTCAATTTGGTACTCCTCATACCTTCATAGTGTTCTTCCATTGAAACATTCTTTGATTTATACTCTTGTAATATTCCCCCAGATTAAAACAAAAGTGGAGGATTGTAAAACAAATTTGCATTTTTAAGATTGATTTTATTTTCCATACTGAGTTAGAATGATAGCCAGGAATAATTGGTAGTCTCTTCTCAAGAAGAGGTTTATGGTAAGAAGTTTGGTAAATCCATTTTTACCCACTAAAGGTGGCCTTTCTCCTAAGTCTTAGGAAGAAGGCTCTGATCAGAGGCACTGCAGGAGTCCAACAATTACCCAGCTCTTGAACAGTTTTCTGACCAGTCATATATAATGGTCACCTTTACCCCTTTATTCAGTTCTCCAAGTGTGGGGGCCATTGGCTTCTGCTCCTATTATACTTAGTAAATGAGACTCTTAACATGTCTTTGTATAAAACCAGAATCTGAACTACACTGTTGCTCCTCCAACAATAATGAATAGTATTTGAATTCATGAATTACAACTAAACCTGTCTATCATTATGCACTGCAAAGAGCCCTCTGCTGTCTGGATAAAGCAAGGGTAACCAGTGACATGAAATTCATTTATATGTACTTAATAGCACTTTATATCACTTCCTCAAGCATATTTACTTCTTAATTGTAATTCAAACAAATTTCTGAAGATTTTGTTTTATATAGGTAACAAATAGTCCTTTAATGGGTAATTCTAATAATTCTGAGTGGCAGAAAGAAAATTAGGCCTTGTAACTGTTGTTATATTCATAAATGTAAGAGTTGAGAAGATGTGAGGGAAGGGGAGGGGGGATAGTAGGGGATAGGAAAGGTAGCAGAATACAACAGTTACTAATAGGGCATTATGTAAAATTGTGGATGTGTAACTGACGTGATTCTGCAATCTGCATTTGGGGTAAAATTGGGAGTTCATAACCCACTTCAATCTAATGTATGAAATATGATATGTCAAGAGCTTTGTAATGTTGTGAACAACCAATAAAAATAAATAAATAAATAAATAAATAAATAAATAAATAAATAAATGTAAGAGTTGTACAGGAACTATTTTAAATACCAAAGTATCCAAGTGTATAACTGATAGTGTCTACTTCTACAAAAATGCTACTTCTCATTCCACACTTATTTTAATACAGATAGGCTCATTACTTACAAATGTGTGTTATTTGTATAAGAAAGATGGTACAATTTTAAATTAGATATCCCAATATATGAAAAATGTATAGAAAATTTGTTTCATAAAATATTTTTGCAGGTGGAGGTATTTTTTTCTTCACCTTTTCCTGACTGAGTTTCAGCATTCATTATATAATGTTACATGGTGTGGGTTAATGCATAGGCTTATTCTGGAGTACAGAGTCAAAGTCAGTAATAAGGGACAGCTTCAACTGCCCTGATTCTCCCTTTATCCTTTAGGCACCTAAGTCACAGTCTGTGATGCTGGCTCCCCTGTGTATGGGAAGGTCACAACACTGGGCAGTTCTACTAATTGTATCATATATTCTTCAGATGTTCCATGTTGCAGGTCCAGCTGCCCTGTGAAGGGAATCAGGCTAGAGATTTTCCTGAAGGAAGTTTGCTGGGGACTGAGTGCTCTTGAGATCAACAGACCCAATGGGAGAGTAGAGGAAGCAACCAGACTGAGGAGAACTTGAACTTTGATGCAGATGGAACAGAGGCCTCACCTGATCCCACTAGGATCTCTGGAGCTGGGATGAATTTGCAGGGCTTGGTCTTTGCATCCTCACATTAAATTGTTATTGAATACTGGCTTCTCTCTGGAAAGGGTCATGGGCTTGGCCTAGGTGACTCTTCAGCACAGAGAGTTGCCAGTTTCAGAGGCTCAGTTGTACATTGTTACCAACTGCACTCCCCAAAATGGGGGGCATGCATCTTCTGTATTAAAAGGATATTTAACGGATATTTCCATAAGCCCTTTGGACAATAGTTGTGGTGGTTTTTGGCTGAAGGCATGACCTTATGCATTCACAGTTGAGTCCATAACATTTCCTGTATATTTTCTGAACAAAAATAATCTCCCAAGTGTAAGAGAACTTTCTCTATCCAGAAAATTTGGTTATGGTTCTTCAGTTTAGTGACATAAAGAGTTTTTCTTTTTACCACATTTAGAAAAAACTTAGTTTTTTGTGGTTCTATTTGACTCTTATTTTTAAAGTAAAATTATTTAAAAACAATTATAAGTCTCCTGTCCCCATGAATTAAGGCTACTCCTCAACTCCACCATTTTTTTCTCTTAATCAGCAGCCTAGACCAATTGCAGGGAATACTCCTGGGAGATTAAAAACACTACTTAATTTTCCTTGTTTCTTGCTTTGCCATTTTTTCATTAAAGTTTATGTTGCAGATACTGGGAACATAGTGTTGCAGATAACAAGTGAATTCATGAAACCCCAGCCCTAGCAGAGAGTTTAATAGCTTGGATACATGTGTAAAGAAGAACATTTGAAATACTTTTGAAGCCTAGAAAATTAGTATGTGGATCTTTTATTCCACTTGAGCTTAAGGAACATTGGTGTATAACATTCGCATAAGAGGAGAATCCTGCTTCATGATCAGGCACTTATAGTATTGACTCTTAAGAAATGGTTAAGCCTACACTGAAAACAAGTGAAGAATCTGTACTCTGCATTTTAGTATACTCACCCAATGGAACCAATTCTAGGTCTTTGAGATATCATTTAATATCTTATTTAGCTCTTTTCACTACATTTTTATGTAAATGAAAACAAGAGGTTCTAAAACCCATGCCCTGTACCCCCATTTCCCCTTTCTCTTTCTCTTTAATTCTTCCCATGTAGTTTCTTTGCTGCCTGCCTGGTTCAGCATGCAGCTGAACCAGGTGAGGAGGGGCTGGGAGAGGTAGCATATAGAAAAATGGAAAATAAATGAGTATTAAGACTGGTAGCAAGATTCAGTGTGCAGTAATACTTAGACTTCTAGGGTATGATTTCATTTAAGAGCTAAGAGGATTTTTCACTGAGATACCTGCTTAATCACTGCAGTCTATGTATGATTACATACATATATTGTACATACAAAAGATAAGAGTAACTGATTCTTTTTTGAACTTAACTTTTCCTCTTTGTGTTTTAAAATCATAAATTGTATCTGTATTCAAAGAAATATAAAAACTATACACGTTTTTTCTCCCACCTGGCCCTCAAAATTTTCATTTGATTGTTCTTGATCATTCTCTGGAGTTTGAATAAAAAATCATGTCAACTCTTGTGTTTAGTTTTCTTAAATGATTATAAATGTTTAGAGAACAAGACTGATTGCATAATATTAAGTGGTATATCTTTGATTAGTTGTAGTCCATCATTTTAAATTAGTTTATTTGGTAATTTTTTTCTCTTTAATTTCTCATTTTAATCAGAATATATGGTCTCTGAGGTTTAGTTATTAGGATTTGGACTTGCAGGATGTAGAAGGAGGGAACAACTATAAAAGTACCTGTAGGATTAATCAGAAGAATAGATAAAATTTCATCTTGAGTAATTTCTGCAAAAATTCAGGGCAAAAATAAGTATACTTTGAAAAGAAGTCCTTAATTTAGAAGGTAGTTTACTTCCATTGTTAAAAATACAAAGTAAAATATTGAATGATTTTAGGGAAAACTATGTGGATATGCTGAAACACTTTCTTCTCTTTTTCTTTTAGTTTTATTGATTTTATTTTTTAAAATACATGATAGCAGAATGCATTACAATTCTTATTACACATATAGAGTATAATTTTTCATATCTTTTATATAGAGTATGTTCATGCCAATTCATGCCTTTATACATGTTCTTTGGTGTTTTTTTTTGCATTACAATTCTTATTACACATATATACCACAATTTTTCATATATGTTTATATATAAAGTATGTTGACACCCAATTTGAGTCTTCATACATGTATTTTGGATAATGATGTCCATCACATTCCACCGCCCTTGCTAATCCCCTGCCTCCTCCTTTTCTCTCCCACCCCTCTTCCCTATTTAGAATTCATCTAATCCTCCCATGCTCCCCCTTCCTACCCCACTATGAGTCAGCCTCCTTATATCAGAGAAAACACTTTCTTATCAAACCAGACCAGATCCCTAGGAAAGTTCAAAAACCAGATTCTGGATGAAGATTATAAATGCTAACATATTTTGCTTTTTAAATTTTAATGATATGCTGGTATCATATTAGTGAACAATATCAGATCCTCTGGCATCCAGGTAAATTCCTGAGCCAACATCATTAATATGGATAATCTAAAAAAGTTATTTAGTGGAATAATTATGTTTAACTGAAATTAATGTTGCTAGTTGTCTTAGCACCTGTTCTGGTATTGAGGGTAGATTCTTTTACTTATATGGAATTTGTGTATTTTATATCCTTAAGCATTTTTTAAAGCAAAAACTAGATATATCTATATTTACACTGTAAAAAATTTGCTGTGGACATGATGCACAATTGACAACTTCACTAGCATGGAATTATATAATCATTTTCTTTTTATCAAATTCTGAACTAGTAAATCCTTTGTCTTACAAAATTTAGTACTGAGAATCTAAAGCACATCTAGTTTAGGTTCTTTTGTGGCTATCCCCTCACCATTTTTAAGCCTTTATCCCTTTAGAGTTCTTTCTTTCTTTTAAAGTATCGCAGAAAACATAACTTGGGATCCACCCTCTTAAAAAATTTTGACATGCACAATACCATACTGCTAACCAAAGATACTATATTGACAGAAGTTTTCTAGAAACTATTAATCTACCATAATTATAACTTTATACTTGTCAAAGAGCAAACTCTCATATTTTTCCTAACCCCAACCCTGGCAACCATTCTTCTCTTTTCTGTTGCTGTGAGTTTGACCATTTCACTTGCATCATAGAAATGAAATTATGCAGCATTTACTTTTCTGTGTTTAGCTTATTTTACTTAGCATAACGTCTTTCAGGTTTATCCACATTTTTGCATATGGGCAAGATTTCCTTCTTTTTAAAAAGTGAATAATAATCAGCTGTATGTATATGATACATTTTCTTTATCCATTCATCAGTCAAAGAGGTTAGGTTATTTCCAAATCTAGACTACTCTTAATACTATGGTAATGCACAGGGAGTGCAGATATTTGAGTTTAATTCTTTTGAAGGTATATCCCAAAGTAGAATTTCTGGATGCTATCCTAGTTATGACCTACAATTGTAAAATTCCTTGTAGTAAACAAAGGGGGTAAATGTCATGGCATTAGTCTGGGCAATGATTTCTGGATATGACATCAAAAACATAAGAAGCAAAACCAAAAAATAGGCAAATGGGACCACCTCAAACTAAAAAATTCTGCCTATCAAATGAAATAATCAACATTTATCAAATTCTGAGCTAGTAAAAAGGCAACTTATAGAATGAGAGAAAATATTTATTTACCGTATGTCTGATATGGAGCCCATGACTAAAATATATAAGGAGTACCTGTAACCCAAGAGCAAAAACTAACCTGATTTTAAAAATGGGCAAAGGACTTAGTTCCTTAAAGAAGATATACAAATAGCCAATAGGTATATGAAAAGATGCTGAAAATCGCTCATCATAATATATTGAATGTCTATATCATCTCACATTTATGTGTTGAAATCCTATCCCCCAGAGGGATGGTCTAAGAGGGTGATTAGGTCACTATGGTTGAGTCTTCAAGAACAAAGTTAGTGCTCTTTATAGAGGAGTTCCCAGAAAACTGTTTTCCACCTTTCATCATTTGAGGATGCAGTTAGAAATTATCACTGTGAACCAGAGAGTAGTCCTCACCAGACACTGAGTCTCTTGGTGTCTCAGTCTTGGACTTTCCAGCCTCCAAAACTGTAAGAAATAAATTTCTGCTCTTTATAAGTGACTCAGTTTATGTTATCATGTTAAAGCAGCTCCCACGGCTGTGTTAGAAAATGGTGAGTTTCTATTGTAATGAGTACATGTAAGTGTGGACGTGGCTTTGGAACTGGCAGAGACTGGGAGATTTTCAAGTACATGCTCGAAAAAGCCTACGTGGGTATGAACATCTCTTTAAAGATGATTGTGGTGAGGGTCCAATAAGGAAAGGGGAGAGCTGTAGAAAAAGCCTCCGTCTTCCTAGATTCTAAGTAAGTGAACAGAATGTTGGTAGAAATACAAAAAGTGAAAACAGTTTTGATGAGTTCTCAGATGAAAATGAGAGAGACATTATTAGACAACAAAAAGGACATCCCTGTGATAAATTGGCAAGCAAGTTGGCTGGGCAATGTTTGTGACTCTGTGTTTTGTGCAAGATGTGTTTTGTGAACCATGAACTTGGCATTTGGCTGACAACATATCTAAGCAGTGTTAAGGGAGAAGACTGACTTCTTTTGACTTCTTTATAATAAAGTAGAAGAAGAGAGAAATGATGTAAAGACAGACTTGTTAATCAAAAGCAAGAAGAGCTTAAAAATTTGAATTCTCAGTCAGGATATACTGAAAGGAACGAGGAAGCCTGTTTAGGAATGAACAGAGACATTAGTCATCAAGGAAGTGCAGTCAAAATGCAAATCACACTTGTTACGATGACTATTATCAAAAACCAGAAGATGATAGCCTTGGCAATAGCCTGGAGAAATTGGATCCCTTGTACACTGTTGATAAGAATATAAATTTTTTTCATATAGCTACAGAAAGCAGTATGAATTTTTTTATCCAGGCTTAACTCATTCCTTTAGAATTCTTTAGAATTAGAAAACATAATCATCCAAAACAATATGTCTCATTCTCTTTCATTTGTTATTCCACTACATAAAATTAATATTTCCATCTGCAGATATGAGTTTCCATATTCAAGAAATTGTTGGACTATTTTATCTTTATTGATTTTTTCTTTGTGGCAGGCAGAATAAAATACAACCCTTCTCCAAAGATGCCCATGCCTTATTCCCTGAACCCTGTGAATATGTTGTCACATGGCAAAAGAGATTTTGCAGATGAAATTAAAGGTACAGATCTTAAGATAAGGAGACTATCCTGGATGCTCCACTTGGGCCCAAACTATCCACATGAGCACAAAGAAAATATAATTTTTTTTTTTTCTGACTGGAGGTAGGAGACAAGTGGCAGAAGAGAAAGTCAGAGAGACCTGAAGTGTGAGGCAGCACATAGGACCTATGACAACAGCAACAAACAAAGTACAGACTTTAGACCTCTGTGTCAGAATGGACTGAATCCTGCCCCAAACTGAATTAGCTTGGAAAGAGTATTATTCTCTACAGCTTCCAGATCAGAGGCCAGTCTTATCTGCACCTTAACTTTGACCTTCTAAGACCTGGAACAAAGGAACCAATTGAGTCAAACCATTATTCTGATCTACAGAACTGGGTGAAAATAAATATGTGTCCTTTTAAATCCCATAATTTGTGATAATTTGTGATGACAGCAATAGAAAACAAATGCATTCTACTTATTAAAATATATTTTCTTTCCAGAATGCCACCTTATTCCTATTAAGGTAGGAATGTAATAAATAACTTATGATTCTCTGATTTGCTTTAATTTTGCTTTATACACAAATTCAGTAGAAGGAAGTCCATGGAGTGTAATTTTAATTTTATAGTAAATTTAGTATTTAAATTTGTATGTTTTGTTTTTACTTTTTTAAAAATATATTTTAGTTGTAGTTGGACACAATAACTTTATTTTTTTTCTTCATTTATTTTTGTGTGGTGCTGAGGATCAAATCCAGCGCCTCACACCTGCTAGGTGAGCGCTCTATCACTGAGCCACAACCCCCACCCTTGCTTTTCCTTTCCAATCAAAACATATATCTAACAATATTTGCTAAAATACGATATTGTGCATGAGGACATATAAAGCTCATGCACACTATCTTCTTTTGAAAAGCTAAATATAAGCTTTCATACTCAGCTGGTCTTTTAAAAAAATTGAAAATGAAAATGGTAGATGTTGAACTGTGTGTGTTAAGTACACACACACTAAGTTACACACACAGATACAAAGGGAGTTCTGAAGGACCAATGTAAGTCTTTTAATTAGTACAGTTCTATAAAAACTGAGTATGGTAGGATGAATTAATTCTAGCAGTCACTTTTTTTTTCTAACAGTCATTTTAATGCAAGATTGATGTACAGAAAACAAATCTCACTGAACATCAGGACTAACGTTTTTTGGTATGTTTTCTTTTTAGTTTTTAATTAAAGAATTACTCCATACATTTTAAGCACATAAATGCACTAATGTGAAAGGCACAATTTAAAAAATATACGTATATTAGTTTACATTTGTAAAACTACCACCCATATGGAGATATGGATTTTACATACAAATGACACATTACTTACTGTATCAGGTTCCTTAAATGTTACATCTTACATTATATGTATTTTAAATACAAAAATCTTGTTACATGCTTGAATTCTGTCTAATAAAAATGTTGCACTCTATTTTTACAATTTGTAGTTTCCATTATCTTAAAACTCTTTTATTCTTTATTTTATACAAATACGAGGATAGAGCCTGATTTTTGGCCCCAGTTTGAATATTTGTAATGGAGAAATTTAATGAGTTTATAAGTAAGATAACTCATGCATGCCTACCAATTTATTTAATGCTCATTCTAATGCTTCCTTGATGATTTTCTTTTGCTTTGTTTTCTTTTTATGATTTTGTCTTCAATCAAAAAAATTGGAATATATGTGTGTGTGTGTGTGTTTGTTTGTGTCCATAACACTTATCTCAATTTGCTTATTCAAACTACTATATGATGTCTTCATTATTGTTTTTTTCACACAAAAAATATATTTAAAACCATGCTTTATTTATCCACTCCCCAAGGAGTAGTTTGGAAGTTCTCTTTTTATATTATCAATATTAATGATAAACTTGCTACTTTTTTCTCTAATTAAAAGTAAGGGAAATAAGTTTGTACCAACTGTTTTTCAATTTCATCAGATTAATATGTAGCATGCCTTTACTTGTCCACAGTGTCAAACCCTCTTATTACACTTCTGTTTAATTTAAGGACATACATGTCTTTAGCTACAAGTGTTTCATGGTAAAAACAAGGTAGTTTAAAACTATATAAACCGAAATTTCAAACCTAGCTTACAAATTATTTTTAATTTAGTTTTATTGTACTATATATGCCACTTTAAACTTATTGCTCCTTGTGTTAGTCAGCTTGTTGTCTCTATAACCAAAATAGCCAACAAGAAGAACTGAAAGGAGGGAAAGTTTATTTGGGCTCATGGTTTTAGAGGTTTAGTCCATGATTGTTCAACTCCATTGCTCTGGGCCTGAGGTAAAGCAGAACACCACGGTGAAAGGGTGTAGTGGAAAACCAAGGTTCAGGAGGTCCAGGAAGCAGACAGAGAAAGTGGAAGGGGGGATGGGGGAGATGCACCCTTCCAGAGGACACCCCTAATGAGACACCTCCTCCATGCCTAACCTGCCTATAGTAACTACCCAGGTAGTCCATCTAAACTAACTCTCAAATCCAGTCATTTTACCTCCTCCATTAACAAGCCTCACACCCAATCTGTAATACTTCTTAACTAGTTTTAATGCTTTTCATTAATTCATTTATAAGAATTCTTCCATAAGATTTAATGACTGACTCCCTATTTTTGCTTATGTTAATTCATGTTCTCTGCTGGTTATGAAAAATCATTTGGCAATTTTTTTCAAGGAAGTTTCTTTTTATTATACTTCCTTGCTCCCTGCATATCTGAGAATGTATTGAAATGATAATATGATAACTTGAAAGGATATATAATTCTTAGTTCAAAATTATTTCCCCTTAAACCTCTGAATATATTGTTTTATTGTCTTCTGGCATTTGGGGTTGCAAGAAAGAAATCTGATATCAGTCTAACTTTTTGCTCCTTTATAGATAACCTGCTTTCTCTGTCTGGGTACTTGTCTCACAGAGTATCTTTAAATTTTCATGAAGAAAGCAACACCTAGATATATCCTGGTGATATTTTTAAGTTTCAAGAATAAAATTATTTTTACATATTTTCTAACACTTTTTTTGAGTAAATCTTAGTATTTTTGTGAGATGAGGCAAAGTTAATTTGCAGGAATGGATGAATCTATGAAAGAAAAATTCAAAATCTAATATAGAATAAAAAAATTGCTGTTTTTTCAGTTTATTCTAATGTCTAATAAGTATTACAGGAAAAATAATTATGATATGGTATGTATAAATTTTGGTATAAATTCTTCATTTATTTTTTGCTTAATAACACCAAACACATTTTAAGGCTGGGTCCACCACTTCTTTTGAGCTCTGGGCAAGCACTTATGATCTCTGAGCCTCTTTGTTCATGTGGAGTGTGAAATTACAAGATTGGTGTCTGGAGGAGATGAGACAGTGGTGAGAAAGTTAAAGCACAATACCCAGTACCTGTACTCAGGTACAGTTGCATTTCTATACACTAGCAATAAATAACCTGAAAAGGAATTGAAGAAAACAATCTCATTTTCCATAGCATTAAAAGGAATAAAATTCTTGGGCTGGGCTTGTGGCTCAGTGGCAGAGTGCTTGCCTCACATGTGTGAGGCACTGGGTTTAATCCTCAGCACCACATAAAAAAATAAATGAACAAAATTAAGTTGTAGTGTCTATCTACAACTAAAAATGTTTTTTTAAAGGAATAAAATTTTTAAAAATAGATTTCACCAAGAAGGGGAAAGACTCATGCGCTGAAAAACTACAAAACTTTGCTAAAAGAAATTAAGACATAAATGGAAAGACATAAGTTAAAGACATGAATAAATGGAAAGACTTGTTCATACATTAGAAGACTTAATATTGTTAAAATCATACTACCCAAAGCAGTCTACAGATTCAATGCAATCACTACAAAATTCCCATGGCATTAAAGGCAGAAATAGACAAATAATTCTTAAAATTCATATGGAGTTATAAAGGACCAGAATAGTAAAAACAAAACAAAAAGCAAAACAACAACAATAAAATACTTAAGGACAAAGTCAGAGGTATCACACTTCCTGATTTCCCAATACACGACAAAGCTACAGTATTCAATTCAGCATGGTGCTGGCATAAAGACAGGCAAATAGACCAATGCAATAGAAGGGTGAGAAATAAACACACACATATATGGTGAGTGATCTTTGGCAAGTGTGTCAAAACTAACAAAGGTGGGAAATATTCTCTTTAACAAACAGTGTTGGGAAAAATTTCCATGTAGTACATGCAAATGAATGAAGATGTACTACACTGTGTATAAAAAATTAAAATGAATTAAAGACCTGAGGAAGACCTGACACTATAAAACACTTAAAAGAAAGGACAGAAAAATGTGCTTCATGATATTAGATTGTCAACAAAAGCAATAAAAATGGTAGCACATGAAATTTGAAAACTTCAGCTAAGCAAAAGAATCAACAGTGGAATGCATTGTACTGAATGGCAGAAAATGTTTGCAGCCCATGTTTTGAATAAGCAATTAATATCCAGAATAGTTGCAAAACACAATATTGCTCAGTAACAAAAAACCTGATTAAAAAAGGGCAAAGAATTTAAGTAGACATTTCTCCAAAGAAGGGCATGAATGGCCAGCAAACATACAAAGAGATGTCTGACATCATTAATCATCAAGGAAATGCAAATCAAAACCATAATGAAGGTCACCCCACACCCAGTAAGATGGCCACTGCCGAGAAAATAGAATATGGGCTGGGGTTGTGGTTCAGTGGGAGAGTGCTTGTCTAGCACATGTGAAGCACTGGGTTCAATCTACGGAACCATATAAAAATAAATAAAATGAAGGTAAAAAATGTTTGTTTGTTTTTTAAGAAAATAGAATATAACAAGTGCTGGCAAAGATGTGGAGAAACAGGAATGCTTGAACACTCTTGGTGCAACTGTACAACGGTGGAACCATGGAACGACTAAACAGCATGGTGGTTCCTCAAAAATTAAAAACAGAACTACTTAATGATTCAGCAATTCCCCTTCCAGGTATAGAATAAAAAATTATAAACAGTATCTCTAAGAGATATTTGCACACTTGTGTTCATTCATTACTCACAACAGCCAAGAGAGAGAGAAGAAAGGTAAAAGTCTATTGATGGATGAGGAGATAAAGAAAATGTTGTGTATACTATAATGAAATATTATTCAACCTTTAACAGAGAAGGCTATCCTCACCTGTGCACAGCACAGATGAACTTTGAGAACATTTTGTTAAGTTAAAAGGTTGATCACAACATACAAATATTGCATGATTCCATTTATGAGTTATCTAAAGTAATCAAGCTCACAGAAACAGAAGATAGAATGGTGGTTGCCAGGTTGAGGCAGGAGATATGGAGTTTTTGTTTAAGGGGTACAGAATGTTAGTCACACAAAATGAAAACATTCTACAGATCTGTTGCAAAACATGTGTACATCATTAACAAATCTGTGCTATACACTTAAAACACATTAGAAGGGTAAAACTTATGTTTTTTTATTTACCAAAATAAAAAACAATTATCTATGACACCCTAATATTTGGAAAAACGATATAACAAGCTTCATATTCTGGCTATTACTTAGAGTATATTCAATTTAAAATTCTGTAATGCTAGTATATTTTTTTCTCTCTGTGTGTGTGGGGGGGTACCATCAATGTCAACATGCTATTTTCTTCTTAAATTTCAGTTTGGTGATATACCAAGTTTTAACAGATTAGGAAGTTGTACCTTATAAATTCTATTTTTAATATTCTTTCAGTGCTCACTCTCAGTGGTGGGTGTATTTCACACTTTCAAATTTTAAATAGTCTATAAGCCCTGGGAACCTAATGAGAACTGCTCTGGTACATCCCCTACTGTTCCTGGCCTGATTTAAGGGTTGAAACTTATTCCAATTTCCCTCAATCACTATAGGAAGATATTAATTGGATGCACTCTCACCCCTCACCAATTCTTGAGGGGAAATTAGATAATTATTTTGGGAAAGAAAAGCATATAAAAATTGTTTTTATAGGTCGCATTAACTGAATGTTTTTCCAGTGCTTTTGATGGAACTTCCAAATCTGCTCCCATGGGAAAGTAGTTAAATCAGCAGCATAAAATGCCAATAGGAATTCAAACAGGAGTCTTGCCCTCCCAAATCCATCTCCAGACGCCTTCCTTGCTTCTGCTTCTTCCCTCCTTTCTCTGACCCCCATGCGCCCAGTGCCTCCCGTAGTCTGTTTTTCAAGCTAGGTTCTTCCCACACCCTTCATCTGCCAGTAGCAGAAGATGATTGATCTTATTTCTTCTAAACCAGGAGTCCTCTTTTTATCTGCCTTTAAGGGTGATATTTCTATTGCCGTGTTTCAAGTTACAGTGCAATACTAACCTGAACAAGTCTCTTAACATGAATTTTAAAATACCCTTAATTTTGAAGCAATTTTATATTTATAGATGTGTTTAGAAAATGGTGTGAAATTCTTGTATACCCTTTGCCCAGCTTGCTATAAACTTAAGATGTTATAAAACCATAAAATTTGTCAAAAATTTCTATTTCATTTATTAAAACTAAGACACTAACACTGGTTACAAAGCTATTAAACTATAGACTTAATTCATAGTTTACCAATTTTCCTAATAATCTTAGTATGGTGCTTTCATCTTATATTGAGGTAATATCACCTACCTTATAAAAGTTGTTTGTGAGAGGTAGAAAGAATATTGGTAAAACCTCTGAGAGACAGTAGGGCCCCAATATTATTCTCTATCTATTGTTATTGTGTGTTATATATTAAAATTGTTGTTATAAAAATGAAATAGATACCCATGTAAGAAGGCTTCAGAGCCTCTGGTGATTTTAGATGCACCTATGATTTTCACAGTTCAGCCTGAGGTGAAGATGTGGTAGACGAGGAAAGAGCACCCCCATGTGGCAGCCAGATATATAGCTCAAGGCTCACCGCACACCGGGGACTTGCAGCACACAGGGTAGTAGGCACCGGGGACTTGCAGTCGCACAGGGTAGTAGGCACTCTGGGCACTCATCTCCAGCAAAGCAAGCAGACATGGAACAGATGGATGGCTTTGAACACACCAGCATGCACTAATTCATTGAGTTACTTGTTATTTATCTGGAAAAGAAAAAAGATCCTACAGAGAGTAGCTACATTTCTGTTGGAAGAGGAGGGCCAGGAAAGATCCAGACCATGGAAAGCTTAACAAGTTCTTTCTTTTCACAGAGCCCTGGGGTAATGGTGCAATCAGAACAACTGGGGGTGGGGGCGGGAGGTGGGGGTTGCAGAACACCTGCAGTCTACTTTCATAGATGGGCTATGGCAATAATCTAAAGCACATATATAAAATCAAGCACATGTGTAATAAGAATACATAGTATTTGGCTATTGGATTATCTGAAGAAATTCAGTTCTGATATAAACTTTGCACCCCATCTGCTGCAGTAGATCACATTAAGAATAACTATGTCATAAAACCCAGACATATTATTTCTAGATACTTATGGTAGATAGTTAGAGTTAGATGAGATGGAGAAACAGAAATAAAAGGGAACAAATGAGTCAAATAAGGGGACCTTACACAGGGACTGATGTTAGTGGGCCATGGACTAAGGACAAAAATGAGAGAGGGAGAGAGAGAAGGAATTTGAAAGCAACGTAAAATATGATCAATACCTTGTCATACAATGAATGTAATGCCTTTCTAGGTAAAGAAACTACAGTCCCCACTATCTAACACATTTAGATATTCCCATTCCCTGGGATTCAATAGCTCTTTTCTTAGCCCACTAACCTCTAGAGCTTTTCCAAGTACATGACTGAGAGCAGTGATTAGCTTGTCTTTAGTAATATTACAAGGCCGTATCTGCCTGTCTCCATAGTAACACTCCAAATAGATTAATTTTTAAAAATCTGTCATAGTCAGTGAGGTTCTGATACTTTTTGGCACCACTTAATGGAAAAGCTCAGGAAGTAGGTTTCCACTGTTACACAGGAGAGAAAAGAATAAAGGCAAACAATATGTAATCCATACAAGACAAATGACCATTTTGAGTCACCCAGCCATAGATTGAGAGAGTTAGGGAGGAAAAATAAACACAATACATGTTTTAAATTAATTACAAATTCAGAGCATAGTCCAGGGCTTTCTGGTTTAAGTAACAGATGGTAGTTTTACAATAATTTTCTTTAAAAACTAACCAATAGCCTTCAGTTAACAATGGAGATTTCCTGTTTCTATATTTTTGCCTTTATCAGAATGTCACATAAATGTAATTATCCTACAGATAATTTTTTGAATCTAATTTCTTTCATTCATTATAATGCATTTCATGGTGTGTTGATTCATTCACTCAGAGAACATTTGTATCCTGTTATTGATGTTTGCAAATAATGATCCTATAAATATTCATATACAGTTTTTGTATGAATATGCTTTCAGGTCTCTAAGATAGACGCTTAGAAGTGGAAATGCTATATCATATAGCAAATACATATATATGTACATATATACACATATATACATATATATACATATATATCATAAACTCTTCAGATGTCTTTTGATGAAAAGATGTGTATGACTGTGAATTTTAGGCTCTTTAGGATTAGTATTTTTGTGTCTTGCTCATTAAATTTTTACCTTCCATTGAGGAAAGAGAAATACCATAGAGATCTTCTCCTTGATTCTCATGTGAATTGAAAGTAGACATTATTGAAATTTTCTCCTTTATTATTACTTAAAACGGTTACAATTTTGCCCTCAAATAGATCATTAAGTCATCTGGAATTGAGAGCACAAAATCTTTAAGGCAGTCATCTCTACATGTTGTGGTAATATACTGGGCTAATATTTTAGTTTATTTGGGGAGTATCTCCCCTATAATAATAATGTTTCTGTACAATGCTAAAACAGATTTCAAGGGAAGATTGAAAAAAACAAATTGGAATGACTCTCACAATATTTTCATCATAAAGTTAAATTGAATGTAGAAATTCTTACATATGGCTCGTATATTTTTTTTTTGCTTTCAGTATGAAAACAATGGTATTAAATATAGAAACTTACCTTTCAAAATAGGCAGGAAAATCATGACAATTGTTTGCATGTCTTTCCAGGAAGAACTGAAATGACATTATAAAACTTTTGAGCCTACACACACTACCATGTCTGTCACTTAAGAGTATCTTAAAGTCTGAAGACTGGTGGGGTGGCTTTTTGAGCAATGTGCAACAAAGTTCTCTATTTTTCTCCCTACCTAGACTTAGGGGTATTCTAATATGGGTTGGAAAATGGATGACAATTTTATCTGCCTTTCTACAGAATTCTAAAGATACTGAAGGGTAACTGGTTAGAAAAAAAAAAGACTAGAGCAAAGGTGGGGCAGAGATTTCTATACAAGGCATTAAAAATTCTCTTAGTAAGGTTTCTTTTGTTCCTCTTCTCTGTCCTTTTCCCTTATTTGCTGTCTTCTCTTTGCTGTGCTTTTCCCAAAGACATGATTGAAATATTGTGATCTCTTGTTCTTCCTAATAAAAATTATTTTTCACTTCTTTATTATTTCAAAGCCATTAATACTTCTTTTAAATGCATTTAATCATGAAATGGAAGCCTATGTGATATCAATTTTATTTGTTCAACTGATGCCCCTGTGCCTTAAATTCTGTGTGGGAAGAAGTCACTGTCAAAAGGGTAGAATGATGAATCACCGTGGGAGGGTTGAAAATTGTCTGAATCTATCAAATTGTCACAATCACATTAAGGTTTAATTAAAAGCTAAAAACAACCACTTGATGTTGAATCCCAGAAAATTATTTTAGAGAATTGTTCTTTGCAACATTAATGTTTAGTATCTTAACTTCTTTCTAATCCATGTTACAAATTTGAATTTCAATTCCAAAGGACACTTGCCTTTTTTGAGAATAGAATACTGGAAATATTTGAAATTTCATTTTAAGGAGTTACTATGTTATCATCACCTGGACTTCTCATGATACAACTCATTAATAAAAGTCATTGAATTAATAGTAAAATCATTATCTGGCTGAAGATTCCTCAATAGCAGGTACTATATGTCATCATATATATCATGTATGCATATGTATGCATCTCTCTTTGTGTGTGTGTGTATGTATATATATATATATATATATATATATATATATCCCCTCAACCTGCATTATTGCTAAATAATAAAGGAATGAAGTTCTATAAAAAAGAATACAAAAACTCTAAAATTGCAGAGGAGCATAATATTTAGTGATATTTGTCACTTGACCAAAGGAATGGGGTTTTAATAAGGTCCATATTACCCTTATGTGAATTGGGGCACATTTAACACAGCATTCAACGTATTTTTGAAATGTTTTCTTCATTTGGCTTCCAAGATAATATATTTTCCTTCCTATCCTCCTCCCTCCATCCACTCCTCAGTTTCCTTTGCCGGCTTTCTCTCATATTCCTCCCTTTGTGACAAGAGAAGCCAAAGAAATACTCCAGAATTGTTTCTCTATTTTTCTTCACTCTCCTGATGACAAAAAGCATAGACAGGTTTGGTTGCATGTAGAATTTTAAGTTTTGAATAAAAAATAAGAGAAAAATAACTAAAATATTTTTTAAAGGATAGAGAGATATATAATAACAAACTGTAAAATAACAAACTGTAAGCAGGATTATCTCTCAATGGTGGGATTGTGTGACTTTAATCTCTCATTTATACTTTGCTTTGTCTTTTAAATTTTCATAGCAGGAACATGTGAAATTAAAATGTACATATATTAATATGAAATAAGTTATCTTCAGACACACATATGTACACATACACAAATTTAACACACAAATTCTAATTCAGATACTTAAAAATGCCTACATTTAGATGTAAAGAAAAAATAATGGTGTAAAAATTAATATTTCATATAAAATTCAAACTGTGATACAAAAATTTTTTGTTGGACAGGGAATATGTCCCAGTGGTAAAGTGCTTGCATAGTGTTTATGAAGCCCTGAATTTGATCCTCAGTATCCCCCACAAATTAAAAAAAAAGTATTTTGTTTGTTTTGATTTGATTTGATCTTTGTTTTATTTCAAATAGTTTTATTGAAATTTGGATGAAAGACCTCAAAAGCAGATAAATGGGGAACCTATAAAAATAAAATCACAGAACAGAGATAAGAGAGTAAAAAGGAACATTATTTTCATATAAAAAAAAGTATGGATGAATCATGGAGGTTAATCACCCATTTCTCTTGTTTTGCATGAGAATTGGTACAACAGTTGACAGATAGTTTAAATAGATAATTTTATTTAAAAATCCATTGGTCCATAAGTGAATATTAGTTTATTTATGTTGACATAAAGGATGACAACACATATGGGTATCAACTAGCCAACAGAATGCTATCAGTGTAGTTTCATGAAGGAAATATATTTTAATACAACTGATTATAATGAACTATAACTACTGAAGTCTCCATTTCAGTGACAGAATGTCTTAACAAATTCATTAATTGGTTCATTTGTCACACACTTGACACTGTTGCACTCACAAGAGAAATTATCAATGTCTAAAACAAAATCTTCTATCTTTAGGGAGCTTAATTTTAGTGGGTAAGAAACAGCAGACACAGTAAATAGGTAATTTAAAATATGACAGAGGTAGCGAATTGCTATGGGTTCAAAAATGAAAAAGTAAAGTAGAACAATTATAACTGGAAGATGAATTGGAATAGCTTGCAATGTGAAATAAGGATGATCAGAAGATGGTTTCTGAGAAGTGTTGAAGGTAGTGATATTGCTAGTCAAAAAGGGTTTTGGAGGGGCTGGGTTTGTGGCTCAGCGGTAGAAGCGTTCACCTAGCACATGCATGGCACTAGGTTCAATCCTCAGCACCCCATAAAAATAAATAAATAAAGATGTTGTGTCAAAATAAACAAAATATTTAGAAAAAAAGAGTTTTGGAGAAGAACATATCAGGAAAAGGATACAGCTACAGGAAAAGTTTTAAAGTTTATTTGGAGAATGACATGAGCAAGTATGAGCAAGATGGCAGAATAGGGAATCCAAGTCCTCACTTCCAAAAAAGTATGATTAAGTCAACTATCTATGGACAAAGATATTGCTGAGAGTATAGTGAGGAGCTGTTGCCCCGCTCCCAGGCTGACACAAGGTCAATAAAGAATCCCACTGGCCAGAAGTTCTCTCCATGGGGGAGAGTGAGTAGTGGGCTGACTTCAGCAGCCATGATTCCAGAAACCTAGCTACCGCTGCAGAGGTTTCTTATGGACTCTGTTGATACGGACCTCTGATGCAAACCCTTGGAGCAAGAGATGCCAAGCACCCACTTTCCTATTTGATACTGAACTGCTGCTGGTTGGAGCCTCAGTAATTTTGCCAATGTCCATACATGAGAACAGGAACTTGCTGTGAAGAATGCGCCTGCACATAGATCTTGTAACTTCTATGCCACCAATAAACATGCTCATGTGTGTCTATTGGACCTGGATCCCATCACAGCTGTGCACATCAACCCAGAAACCAAATGCCTGCAAAAGCCGAGCATGTGCATCCATGGGACCACTGCAACCATATGCACAACATATATCACCAGACCCAGCCTTTATCTGTCTTCCTGAAACAACATTACCACATTTCACTAGAACTGTCCCTGTGTATTCTTAGACAAAGCTCTGGAACCAGAACAACCATGCATCACATTCAATATGCCTATAGAAGAAAAGTTTTCTCTATTTACACCAGACTATGAAATTTGGAAGAGGCAACTGCTTCAAATGTGAGGAAAACAGACGCCTACAAGGGATTTGAAAAATCAGGGAAATATGGCACTACCAAAGGCATAGAGTAACCAAACACAGATAAATGATTCAAAATAATTATTTTAAAGAAGCATAGTGAGCTAAAAGAGAACACAGACAAGTTACTGAAATTAAAAAAAGAAGAAACAATACATGAAGAAATGAATTTCAACATAGGCAGAAATACAAATGCATCTTGGCTTATGGTGGGGTCATCCCAATAAATTGATCGAGTTGATACTATTTGCATTTAATATGCCTTTAATGTGATCATTATAGCTTAGCCCGTCCTAACTTAGATATGGTCAGAACACTTACACATTGACAGTTAGATAAAATCACCTAATATAAAGCCTACTTTAAAAGAAAGGGCTGAATGTTAATGTAGTTTGTTAAATAATAGTGCAGACATTTTAAATAATAACATTTTAATGCAATAGAGTACATTATAGAGAATCAGTTGTTACTTTCATGGTTGCATGGATGAATGGAAGCTGTGGCTTGTTGCTGTGTCTGGAATCACTAGAGAGTATCATACCACATATCATTTGTCTAGGAAAAGATTAAAATTAAATTATAACATTTTATTTATCCATTAATCTGCTGATGGACTCTTTGGCTGATTCCATACATTTCCTGTTGTGAATAATGCTGTATTAAATATGAAAATACAGCTATCCTATAAAAGTGATCTATCCTAAACCCAAGGACAATATTTTTCTAATTGGAGAAAAATTGAAAGCATTTCCTCCAAGAACTGGAACAAGACAGGGATACCCTCTCTAATCACTCTTATTCAACATAGTCCTTGAAAATGTAACCAGAGCAATTAGACAGACAAAGGAAACTAAAGGAATATGAAAAGGAAAAGAAGAACTCAAACTATCACTTTTTGCCCATGACATAATTCTATACTTAGAGGATTCAAAAAACTCTGCCAGAAAACTTCTAGGATTAATAAATTAATTCAGTAAAGTAGTAGAATATAAAATAAATACTCCAATCAAATGCATTTCTATACATTAGTGATGAACCCATAGTGGGGGGTGGGAGCATGGGAAGAATGGAGGAACTTTGTGCAAAGAGGAAGGGGATATGTGGGAAGAAAGATGGTGGAATGGGAGATGGACATCATTACCCTAGGTACATGTATGACTGCATATATGGTGCAACTATACATTGAGTACAACCAGATAAATGAAAAGTTGTGCTCCATTTGTGTACAATGAATTGAAATGCATTCTGCTTTTATGAATAACCAATTCAAACAAATTTTTTAAAAGGAAAATACAGATATCCATTCAGCATATTGATTTCAGTTCCTTTGGATATATTCTCAGAAGTATGACTGCTGAATCATTTGTGAGTCAAATTTTTACATTTTTTGAGGCACTTTTATACTGATTTCCATAATATCTGTATTAATTTATATTCCACCAATAATGTGCAAGTGTTTCCATTCCTTCAAATTTTCACAACACATTTTATCTTACATATTTTTGATAAAACCTAATCTAACAGGTATAAGATTATATTCTTATTGTGATTTTAATTTGCATTTCCCTAGTAATGAGTGATGTTGAACCTTTTTTCATTTACCCATTGGCTATCTGCATATCTTTTTTTGAGAAATGTTTGTTCAAATCCTTTGTCCGTTTTTTAAATCAGGCCATTTTCTTGGTATTGAGCTGCTCTAAGTCCTTATGTAGTTTTTATATTGGTTCCTTATCAGGTATACAGTTTATAAACATTTCTCTCACACTGTGGTTGTCTCTTCACAAAAAGAGCATTTTGAAAGTAGCAAAACAAAAGCAATTCATCATATACAAGGGAATCTCCATAAGATTACCGACAGATTTCTCGGCAAAAACCTTGTAGACCCAGGGAGAGTGGGATTGAAATTACCCTTTAAAATGGAAAAGAAAATATTCTCTCCTAGACAAACAAAAACTGAGGGTGTATGGCAGCAGTAGACATACCTGATAAGAAATACTGTAGAAAATTCTTCAAATTGAAATTGAAAAATGCTAAACAGCAGTATGAAAGCATGTAAATGCACAAATTAATGGGCAAACATAAATGTACAGCTAAACACAGAATACTGCAATACCATAATAGTGGTATAAATAAACTTTAATACAAATATAAAATCTAAATGACAAAATATTGAGAAAAAAACTATGAAAGTTTTTAAAGGAGTGCATAATATTTAAAAAAAAGTAAACTGTGACTACAAGAAGACAAAGCAAATGGGTAGGGGGAGTAAATTTGTCATGTGTGATTGAAGTCAAGTTTTTATTAGCTTAAAATAGACATAAATAATGCCACAAGAAATTTTATGCAAGCCTTGTGGTAACCACAAAGGAAATTCTTAAAAGTGCTCCTTAACTAAAAGGAAAAGAATAAGCAAATTATTAGAAAACATCAATTATAAAGTAAAACACAAGAGAGAAAGATAAAAACTAAATATCACTGAAAGAGATAGAATACATCTACAAAATAGAAGAATAAGTCATTATCTATTAACTTTTATTTTGAATGAAAATGAATAGAACTCCCCTCTCAAAAGGCTTAGAGTGACTGAATGCATAAAAATGATCTAATGATTTTCTGTCTGTAAAGAGACTTACTTTAGATTTAAAGACACAGAGAAGATAATATAAACATATGGGAAAAGATATTCCATATAAATAGTAATAAAAAATATCAGAGATGGCTATTCTTATATAAAAATAGACTTTAGACCAAATACTGCCAATATGGTCGCAAGAAACAAAGAAAGACATTATGTAATGATAAAAGGAACAACTCAGCAAGAAAATAAAATCATTATAAATATATTTGCATGTAACATCAGAACAGCTAAACACACAAACATACACACATATATCCATATATGTATAAATGTGTACATATGTATATGCATGTGTTTTATATATGTATATATATATATATATATATATGTGTGTGTGTGTGTGTGTGTGTGTGTGTGTGAATACACAACACACATGCACACACATGAAACTACAACAGACTCTGAATAGCCCAATTAATCTTGAAAAAGAAGAAAGTTGAAGACATCCTACTCTCTGATTTCAAATAAAATTACAAAGCTACAGTGATCTAAACAGTATAGTATTGGCATGAAAACAGACACATAGAACCATGAAACAGAATAGAGAACCTAGAAGTAAACCCCAGCATGTACAGTAAACTTGCTTTTAATGAAGTCACTATCTTTGTCTTCATCTGTCATGGTATAACAAAATACCATACACTGGGTGTTATATAAACAACAGAAATTTATTTCTCACAGATCTGGTGTCTGAAAGTCCAAATTCAGGATGTTTGAATTCCAGGAAGGGCTCTTTTCCTAGTTTCACCCTGATGGATTTGTTGTATATTCACATGGACAAGAGCAAAGAGAAACAAGCTCTCTCGGGACTTCTTTAAGGATATTAATCTCATTTGTAAAGGTCCAGTTTTTTACCTCATCTAACCCTAATTTCTGTCCAAAGGCCCCACCTCCTAAAGCATCACATTGAGAGGGATTAGTATTCAACATATGAACTTTGGAGGACATAAATATTCTGTGCATAGCAGAGATATTGACCATGTATTGAATATTTGAGTACAGAGTTTAGAAAAATGTGTGGTGTGGAGACTGAAATTTGGGTGTAAAAATATGTTAGATAAAGCTACAGTAGTTACAAATAAATTATTGTTATTTAAAAATATATAAGTCCTTAAATGAGTTTCTATATGGCACTGTATTTGCTTAAAAGATATTGGTATTAGTAAATACATATGGCAGCCAGTCAATATCAAGCTGTCCCTATGGAGGCTGGAGCAATACAATTGCAGAGTCCTCTACTGCCCAGTAGAGGACCAAATAGACTGCTGAATAGATTGCTGAATAGATTGACAAATAGATTAACATAGCAATTTAAGATTGGGTGGAGAACAAAAGCATGGAGCAAAATCCTTGGCGATTCAGATATGCAGGACATTCTAAGCTTTGAGTGCCTCCTCTTGCACTGAAGGGTCAATGAAGGGATAAAGGAAAGACAAACAAAAACACATAGAGAAAAAGCTGGGTCCAGGTAGTTCAGCCAAGCTCTGGTGAGGCTTGACTGACACCAGAGCTAGCTCAACATGTTTATTATATAGATTTTATCATTAGAAGTTTATTTGTGAAAAGTTTTAGCAAAGCAAGCAGTCTGAAGGATGCAGCAAAACTTGTGAGACATGGAGGTCATCTTGTTATGCCCAGAATTCTCTGCCTCTGGGAGTTGGGGTCTGAATCCAAGGTTCTGATGGTTAAAGCTGGGCATCTTTGCACATAGCCACCTCTGGCTGGTGTTACCATAGCAACTGGGGCATCTCACCCTGCACTTTTGCATAAGCAGCTTCCAGTGCAAAGGTAGCCATAAGGGAATAAGACCAGGGTTTGAGTCACCGCTCTTCACATTTGAGGATGGTGAATAAATACCTAGATAAACTCTCTGGAACTTCAGAGCAAAAAAAAAAAAAAAATTAAGTGTAGAACACTTTGGGAGATATTTGACATTTGTGGTGCTATGAGAGTAATTATGACAATGATAAAACTTAAACTCTGTCAACTACAGACTACCTTGCTTGTTCTCTGTATTAACAGCCTCACAGAAGATGAGGGATCTAAATTTCTAGGCATAAAGTATATTTACATCTCTCTTGACCAACTCATTAACAAAAATATCTAGCATTCAATTACATATTATAAGATACATGAGAAAACAGGGAAAACACCGTTAGAGCTAAAGTAATTAACAAAACAGATCCAAAAATGAGCCAGATGTTGGCAAGCAAGAACATTAATATAATTATGAAAGTAAAGGAAATTTTACCAGAGAGAAAACTACAAGATTTAAATAGAAATGCTAGGAAATAAACAAATGTAATATGAAGGGTGAAAAAAAATTCTTCAGTTAGACTTATCAGCAGAGGAGATGAACACAACAGATGAAAGAACATGAAGACAGGTTGAAGAAATATTAGCCAAAGAGAAAAAATATTGCATTAAACAAACCCACAAGTAAACAGAACATTCTGTGTTTTTTTTTTTTTTTCGGAAAAAACTCACCTGGATAACATTTATCAGATAATTTTACATATGGTTCCTGAAACAAACTAAAATCCTTTACATTAATAAATACATATCAAAATTAAGAATCAAACAACATTTGCTAATTCTAAGTATTATATTCTTGTTTCTTCAGAACAGACCTTTAATCATTAACGTCCCAGAGAAGGTGGGGGGAGAGGGAGAGACAGAGAGAGAAAGAGAGAAAGAAGGGAAGAGAGTATTAAAGAAGTATTTATTATTTTACATAGATGCTAAGAAATATTCTTTTCCTCTCTCTCTCTCTCTCTCTCTCTCTCTCTCTCTCTCTCTCTTTCTCTCTCTCTAGATATCTATCTATCTATCTATAGAGATAGATAGATAGATAGATAGATAGATAGATAGATAGATAGATAGATCGATCTAAGTACCAGGGAGTGAACTCAGGGTTGCTTGACCACTAAGTCATATCCTTAGCCCTTTTTTAAAATGTTGAGACAGGGCCTCACACTTCATAACTTTGCTGAGGCTGCCTTTGAACTTTGATCTTCCTGCCTCAACCTACTGAGTTGCTGGGACTACAGGCATGCATTACTTCACTCAGCTCTTTCAAACATTTTAAATTAAAATTTACATTTGTTAAATTTAGGAAGCTAGTTGAGATTGATGAGGCATAATAACATAATAACATAGATTTGGTCACTGTGCTTGTAAAAATATTAGCAAAAATGTACGTTATTCTATGTCTGGATGCAATGTTTCTGGATGCATCAGATTATTCTAAAGAAAACAGATACTGAGTTGATTTTACTATCTCAACACAATATATTGTTTTTTATTTTCGTATACCAGAGAGCAAGTCAGTGTGATACTAAGGATATGTTCCTGGGGAAGAAACATATCCTGGGTATATTTTCAAGTTGGAGAAATTCTAAGGTTTATTAATTTATTTTTTTTAAATTAGCATTTCCAAAACATAAATAGTGCCTCAAGTTTTTAACTTAACTTTTCCTTTGTCTCTAAATTGCTAAAAATCAATCAAGCAGAATTTTTTTTATTCATCTAGATATAACCATAGGCAACTAAGTCATAAAAATCATAAATGTGGATATAAAAAAGGGCACACATGCTTGACATGTCAAATACTGCATATTAAAAGTTTCTGAGGTGGCTTAGATTATAAATTTTCTCATACTAAATAATTACTTGCTTTAGTATTAATGAGAAATATTTTAGTCTATATTTTCTTGAATATTCAATGTGAGTTTAAAGTGATCTAAACTTAAAATATAGAACCAAAATTGAGGAAAGAGGAGTTTTGACTTATATCCAAATGTAATTTTATGCAGTCTAGACTTTCTAAGTTATATGTGACTGGCAAGTTCATATATTCATCTGCTTCACTGTAAGGATGAAGTAATTTCTTCTCTTTAGTAATAGTTGACTTCTGGCTTTGACCTTCAATTTTATTAAAATCTGACCCTGCCTTTCTCTGCCTCCAGATGATTCAATTTTTTTTTTTGTAAAAATTATTTAATGCATGGGCTGGGGTTGTGGCTCAGTGGTACAGCACTTTCCTAGCATGTGTGAGGCACTGGATTCAATTCTCAGCACCACACAAAAATAAATCAATAAAGTAAAAGCCCATCAAGATCTCAAAAAAATGTTTTAAATAATTATTTAATGTATTTCTTTTGCCATTGATTTGGCCTCAGTACTACTGTCTTAGTCAGCTTTTTGCCACCATGACCAGATGGCCTAAAAGGAAAAATAGAGGAGGGAAAGTTTATTTGGGGGTTCAGGGTTTCAGAGGTCTCAGTATATAGATGCCCAACTCCATTCCTTGAGGCTGGAGATAAAGCTGGACATCATAGTAGAACAGTGTGACACAGGAAAGCAGCTTAGGACATCACATAAGGAGAGAGAGAGAGAGAGAGAGAGAGAGAGAGAGAGAGAGAGAGAGAGAGAGAGAGAGAGAGAGAGAGAGATCTGCTCAACAAAAACAAGATATGAAACCCAAAGGCACTCCCCAAATGACCCACCTCCTCTAGGTCACTCCCTACTTACTTCCATTTACCACTCAGTTAATCCCTATCAGGATGAATTCACTGATTATTAAATCTCTCATGACCTAATCATTTCTATTCTGAACTGTCTTGCATTGTTTCACTTGTGAGATTTTAGGGGAACACCTAATCTAAACCATAACAACCACATTTTTCCCCAAGAAATAAACCTTCTGAGGACCTCATGCTGGTTATGACCAAGTTCTTTTTGATTAAGTGGACCTAAGTTAAGATCCTAGCTCTGCCACTTACTATGTAATTTGAAGCAAATTTCTTCATCTTTCTTAACCTTCCTATTTAAGATAATAGTACTGACATAGATAACTATTTTTCTGACAAAAAAAAAAATCCCCAGAAGGTATTATAACACTAATTAATTAATGGTAAGAAAACAGATGACATTCCACAAAATTAAACACAAATATCAGATGCTATGTAAAGTAGCTAAAGAAATCAAACATTTTACATAATACCCTTGAAGCAGAGTTTTGGTAAGTAAAATTTCTATAAAAAATTAATTATTGAAAAACAGGTGCTCACTTCTTTGAAGAGTTAATTATCGACTAACATGCATGAAAACCTCTGCCCACACACAGAAGGAATGTGAGTTTGAAAGCCAAGAGGAGAATTTTTTTAAAAAGTTGCCAATGATTAGTTTGAAAAGCCTTGTAAGGGATATGGGTTGAAAACTAGCTTTTGAAGGATCAAAACAGCAGCAAAATTTGGCTTTCTAAAGGGTGAAGTAGATCTTAGATGTAATAATAGGAGAAATAGTTCAAAACATTGCCAGGTGTATTCAGGTGAGTTTTAAATGTGCACAGCAATTTTTAAATATAAGAGCAATTTGTCATTCTATGAGTCCTCATTAAAAAAACTTTTAAAATTTATTGATATTGATATTTATTGTTTGAAAGTTTATTGATATTTCCAAAAGTAAAGTGAAATTGTCAATTTTTAAAAAGGACAGATACTATAAAAACAAGAAGACAAGAGTTCAATTTAAAAAGGAATGTTAAAAATGAGAAAATGTGACCACATATTCTTTTGCAAAATTATTTGTCTAAAATTTGTCACTTGGGCTGGGGATGTGGCTCAAGTGGTAGCGCGCTCGCCTGGCATGCGTGCGGCCCGGGTTCAATCCTCAGCACCACATACAAACAAAGATGCTGTACCCGCCAATAACTAAATAATAAATATTAAAAAAAATTCTCTCTCTCTCTCTCTCTCTCTCTCTCTCTCTCTCTCTCTAAAAAAAGTAAAATAAAATTTGTCACTACAGGTTTTGTCACATGCCATTAACATGCTTTATTTTCTTCATCAGCTCAAATATTCATCCTTTCTGTTTTTTCTGCTTGAAGTAAAAAATAATGTGTTGCCAAATTTTGATGGTTACTACTTGGCAGAATCACGGAGATATGAAGAGAATGCATATAGTTTCCTTTTAATTTCAGTTGTCAGAGGTCAAGATTTACCTGGTCATTGTTGATCAGACAAATTGTGAAGTATGTACACAGCAAAGACATGGTTAATTGAAGCAACATGTAAACATGCATTTAGCAGTTCCTTTCCTTCTGAAATTCAAAAGAATGCTGTTTCTATAGATTACCTGTCCAAGTCCTTTGCATTCTCCTATCATGTCAAGGCATCCAAGTCTAACAACTACAAAGTAATATTTATACTTCTGTCTAGTTGGTTTTTAATAGAAAACAAAACATGACCCAAAAATAGAGGTGAATCCTCATTAGTAGAAATGCAATTTGTTTTGTAAAAAGAAATGAGAGAGACAAAGATGTAAGTCTGGGAATGCTGACAACTTAAGTGCTGATAGCATAAAATCAGGGGCATTGAAAACTCACTGCATACTAGAAATGACCAGAACCTTGAACACTACCATTTTTGAGTTTCTACTATGTAGAGGGAATTCTCCTACATGGTAAATAGCCCAGAAATTTGAAGCATAGCTCAGACATTGATGGGGAGATCAGACAAAATAAATTTGAATGGGAACAAGAAAATAAGTTAAAAGAAAGAGAACTTTTTAAAAAATTTGCCTATTTCTCCCTCTTTTCAACCAGAGAACATTCCATTTCCTTTGCAGAATTCATTTGATTTTGAGCTATTAAAAAGGACAATACTGGTTGAAATGAAAGTTTAAATGGACCACCCAAAAGACCTCTTCAACCTTCAGCAACCCTGTCTGTTTTAAAGCGCTCTGTTCTTTGTGGCCTCTTATTCCCTTTCAGTATTTCTTTATCCCAATAACGCACTGAGCCTCAAAATATAATTTTAAAATCAATGAGTGTGAGAAATGGGGAAAAAATGACTCAAAAAACAGTTTGTGTCTTCTTTTAAGAAATTGCTCCCTGATGAAGCATATGAAACAGGTCTTTGTAAAATCACAATTTGAGGTGAGAAAGGATGTCATTAACTTTAACTTGAATGAGTTCTGACCCATTTATATCACATTTTCCAAATATTTGTGGTCAAAATCTATACATTTTTATCTTAATAGTACATCCCCATATTTCCTTGCCTTTTTGTACAATTTCAAATTCTGGGCTTTAGTATTTGAGCTGGTAACTGGAAAGTTGGGTTACTAGGAAAAAAGTCCTGGGTTAAAAATCAGATCTAGTCTTCTGTTAGCACATCAGTTATTGATTGTGTAAGACTTTGGATATGCAGAATACATAAACCATTTATAAATGGTTTATGTATTCTGCATATCCATTTGTTCAGAAAAAATTATCTTTTTAAAAAAATCAACCTTACTACTAAAGCATTAAACATAAGAAACTTGTAGAGGAGGAAATTAAAGAAAGATATTAATATAAGAAGAATTTGTTTTAAAATTATAAGATGATTTTTATCCATAGCATTCATTGTAAGCCATATATATACCCTAAAACTTTCTTCTGTGTTCTTGTTTAACAGCTTTATCAAGGTATAGCTTATATAACCTCCAATTCTTCATCCACTTTGCCCTAGGCAACCATGATCTAATTTCTGTCTCTATAGATATACCTGTTCTGGTCATTTCATAGTAACAACCACATAATATCATCCCTTGAGACTGACTTCTTTTCATAGTTTAAAGTTTTCAAGTTTATCTGCATTATAACATGGATCTGCTTCCTTTCTTATTGTAGAATAACAC
This sequence comes from Spermophilus citellus, assembly GCF_964194105.1. Classification (NCBI taxonomy): domain Eukaryota; kingdom Metazoa; phylum Chordata; class Mammalia; order Rodentia; family Sciuridae; genus Spermophilus; species Spermophilus citellus. The sequence continues at coordinate 109,576,299 of NC_138192.1, read as the reverse complement.
TCTACATTATTAATGTATTACATTTGCTTCATCCATTCATCATTTGATGAACATTTGTATTGTTTTCACCTTTGACTATTATGAATCATGCTGCTATGAATATTGGTTTGCAAGTTTTTGTGTGGAAAAATGATTTGTAAATATCTAGCACTGGAATTTCTGATAAAATGATAAATCTGTAGTTAATTATTTGAGGAACTGCAAGACTGTTTTCCAAAGTTTCTACACATTCTTACCAGCAATGAATGAAAGTTCCAATGTCTCCATATCTCTCAACACTTATTACTGTATTTTTTTCCTTTTTCATAGGCATTCTGGTGGGTATGGGGTGTTATCTCATTATATTTTGGGGTTGCATTTCCTATTGGCTAGTAATATTGAGCATCTTCCATATCCTTATTGGCATTTGATTTTAGAGAAATATCCATTCAGATTTTTTTAAAATTTAAATCCAATTATTTGCATTTTCAATTGAGTTGGAATAGTTATCTGTTTCCCCCCAATTTTCAAGTCCTGTTATTCTTGGCATAGATTTTATCTGACTTGGTTAAAGGGAACATCCACTTATTCCCTGTAAGCCTTCTCCTGGCTATGTATTCTACAGCACAAAATCTATTTGTGAACAAAAGTTTCCAGGGTAAATTTAAGCTGGGATTTTCATTCGAAACAAAAATCTACTTCCAGAAATGAATGAATCACTTTATATTGCTGGAAATAAAAGTTATGTAGCCTATTATGTTTCCCTTATTTCCAGTAGATGCCAGAGAACTTGGAGACAATTAATTCACTGTCTAAAATGCCTGAAGTATACTCAACTGAAGTGCTATGTTTTGCCTGCAAATGGGAGAGGGTTTGTTTTAGACTTGAATATTTCTTTTTCCATATATATATATATATATATATGACATATATATATGGGGATGACATATATATATATATGTCATCCCCATTACTTTTGTAACAGACATGATAAATATTTGGGGGAAAATCCTGAAAAATATGCAAACAGTTCTGTCAAATCTTCCTTATCTAGTTAAAAAAAAAAAAAAAGATCACATTTTGTTCCATTTATGCCATAGAAAATCGCTGGGCCTGAGAATGAAGCCTAAGGCTACCTGTGGGGTATTAAGTCATAAAGGCATAATATTTTTTTCATAAAGGCATAATTGTCTTGAATAAAACTGAATCTTAGGAGTCCAAAGACAAGAAGGTAAAGAGAAGAAGGCATATTTAATTTACTCAAAAGTGAGGTCCAGTAGATTCTGTCATTTGCAGTGTCCCCACTCCTCTTACCTGTCAGAGCCTTTTGTGGTCTGGCAGTCCAGTGCAGTACCCATTCTTCTCCTACCCTGTGGATAAGGCCCAGGAAAGGCTTCAGGTTGAACTCAGATATTTTTCTCTGTTGGACACAACCTCTCTCCTTCCAACAATCACTTTGTTAATATTATCTTTTCCATCCCCACTTTTCTCATCACCTTATTTTTGATCAAGTGTTCATGTCACAGGTTACTCCTCAACTTTGTCCCTCCATAATATTTACATTTTTTAAATTAATTTTTTAAATTTATATATGACAATGGAATTAATTACAATTCTTATTACACATATAGAGCACAATTTGTCATATCTCTGGCTGTATACAAAGTATATTCACACTAATTCGTGTCTTCATACGTGTACTTTGGATAATCACATTCCACCATCATTTCTAACCCCATGACCCCTCCCTTCCCCTCCAACCCTTCTGTTTTATCTAGAGTTCATTTATTCCTCCCATGCTTCCCCTTCCTATTCCACTATGAATCAGCCTCCTTATATCAGAGAAAACATTCAGCATTTGTTTTTTTCTGAGATTGACTAACTTCACTTAGCATTATCTTCTCTAACTCCATCCATTTACCTGCAAATGCCATGATTTTATTCTCTTATTGCTGAGTAATATTCCATTGTGTATATATGCCACATTTTTTATCCATTCATCTATTGAAGGGCATCTAGGTTGGTTCCACAGTTTAGCTATTGTGAATTGTGCTGCTATAAACATTGATGTAGCTGTGTCCCTGTAGTATACTGTTTTTAAGTCCTTTGGATATAGACCTAGATGCCCTTCAATAGATGAATGGATAGGAGAGGGATAGCTGGATCAAATGATGGCTCCATTCCCAATTTTCCAAGAAATCTCTATATTGCTTTCCATATTGGCTGCACCAATTTGCAGCCCACCAGCAGTGTATGAGTATACCTTTCCCTCCACATCCTCACCAACATTTATTGTTGTTTGTATAATTTTAACAAAGGGAAATGTTCATGATCACAAGAATATGTTTCTCATACTAGCCTGGCATGCTTTTAGGAAATTTTGTTTGGGCTCTTGGAACATTTTCCCCCTACACCTCTGGGATTAGTAGCAGGATTCTTCAAATAAGAAAATGTATTCATTGTATGCTTGAATGAGGCTTTTCTTAGCTTCACTTCATTTTTTTTAAGTCAAAAGATGTATTTCCCCATTTCATCATCCACCTCATTCATTCCACCTAATTATTGGTGCTTCTGAATAAGTTGGTTGCATATTTAATAGAAAATTTACTCAATTTGATAATTTGCAATTATCGAAAGAATATGTCAAATGCTATAGGAGGTTTTTAAAAAGAGAATAATTCTAAAAATATTTCTCAACAATGGGATAATCACTATGAAAGTGTAAATTACTCCCAAGTAGAACTAATTTGAAAAAAAAACCAGCACTAATTTTAGTGTTTTTATTTTCAAAATATAAGTCATATCAATAGACAAATAAAAATTGCGCAAGCACTAACTTTTGTTATTTTTCTAATGTAGAGCATGGATTGCTTATGCCTCTGAGGCAGGTGAAAACACACAACAGTTGTGGGGTTCAAGGAAATCTCTTACTTCTCAGGCTTGTCCCCTGTTATCTTAGAAAACTCAGTGGGCAACTGGCCAATCTGCTACTGTCCATGCATGAATTGTGCAAGAGAAGGACACCAGGACAGGTGCTCCACGGACTCTAAACTTGAAAAGATAAAGAATATGCTTCTTATTTTTTTTACCTTGGGTTTAATTTCCTGGCTAGAGATATATTTGTTTTAATGAATGGGTTTATAGCCTTTTCAGATCTTGCAAATACTTTTGCTAATAATTCTATTCATTAGGATGCTGATCACAGACCCAAATATGAAAACTCAATCAGAAATATAATCAAACTAGTATTTTTTAGAGAAAAATATCATGTAAAATGCTTTTAGATGCAAGGACAAGAAAATTCAGTTCAAAATAGCATAAGGAAAAAAGATAAATCGAGTGTTTGAAAAGTCCAAAGCTATTTGGCTTTTCATTCATATCCAATGAAATCAAAAGAAAGTTCAGTTCTGCAAAAATTTAAATTTGCAGATTTGAAGCTCTTCAATATGATAAGTTAAACCTGGTGATATGCCCAAATCTGAACTCCCTGGTGCCTGGGATTTGGACAAATGTAATTCAATTAAACTCACGAGGGATTTCTCGTTTTTTATCTGTATAATTAACAATGCTTTTGGCTATATGTAAAAGAAATTCTACCTCTAATTAGTTCAAAGCCTAAGGATGTTTAGTATCTCATGTAATAGGAGGTTCAGAGTGAGGACAAGCTCTAAGCGTGGTTAAAATACAATTTTGGCTTTTCTGCAATTTCGTTTCTTGGCTTTGCTTTTCTCCATGTGTTGGCTTTATTAAAATGGAATAGTCTCTGGAATTTTCAAATGCTCAATTTACCCAAATAGATTCCAAGATGATAGCAACACAGGTAACCCCACAGGATAAAGGGAGAGCTTTTCTACCACAATCAAATAGCAGGATTTGCTTCAATTACAGGATTTGAACCACTTAGGCCATATGCCAACCTTTGTCTGGTATCAGCCACAGGAGAATGTCACAAGCCATATGGCTTAAAACTGACTTCTTTTATTGGATGGATAGGCAGTATTGAAGGAGTTAGGATTGGTCCCCACTTTTGAGCTGGGGATGGACATTGGCTTCCCTGAATATCATTGAACACAGAAAGCAGGCAATGAACAGAACAGACAGGCTAAACACTTGAGCACAGTTGGTGTTTCATAAGAAGAAGCAAGGAGGTGATAGATGTTGGGGCGTCAGCCAAGAGCACTTACACGCTTCCACACCATACTGTCAATAAATTCAGAGGAGAAGAGGAGAGAGTGTCATAGGAAATAAAAATATAAATTATCCACATAACATGTAGTTTTCTTCCTCAAACAATTGACTGATAATGTGCAAGAAAATTTGCCTGAATAAAGTATGGTACTTCAGAAACAGCATGCTTGAAGCAAAATTTATTGTCAAAATATTCAACAGAATTACCATTTACCTGGTTTCAAATTTGAACATGGCTCTTGGAGGGGCTGGACTATGATAGTCTGTCTTCCACAACAGAAGGAGGTAGTGAATAAAAATAAGAGTTAAATAAATGACATTAATTACATGTGCATGGTGGGCCTTGAAGTCAGAAACAATAGTATCATTTGAATTATGACTGATTTTACAATAATCAACATCAGTATCGTTATGATTCTATGATATCAAAACCATATTTCACAGTCAGCTATATTTCCCCTTTTGGAACAGTAGGATAAAATATGAGAATAAATAAATGAGCCAGATGAAAGAAGCAGCAGACCTCCATCCATTTGCCCCTTTCCACTAGTAATTACCTGGTCACTTCTGTGCCTTGATCCTGATGGTTCCTGAGAAGAGGCAATGGAACATTATTTGTGAGTCCAAATAACACTCAGTGATATTTTTAGAGCATTAATAAATCCTGATGAAATCCTCAGCCCTCTCCCTCAGTCAACAATGATGCCCAGAAAGACACCATTTCAGTTACTACATGATCTGTCTTTTGTCCAGTGCTTTTTTCCTGGTCCCCAAAGGGTAATCTCCTTTCACCCTGGTATGTGGTTCTTATCACATGCACTGACTGACAATAAATTTTCTGCAACACAGAGACAGAATAACCCAGAAGCTTATTTCCCAAATCAAAGCCAGTTGCCATTGTTCCAATTTCAATTGTTCAGCTTGCCATGTTCTTGACAAAGGAAAATGTGAGACTGTGAAAGTAGATGTTTTATGATATTCTAAAGATATTTCATAGGCTGAAATAATTTACTAATGAATTAAAATAGGAGACATTTGGTATAATCCTATTAATATCTAGTGAAAAGGATTAGAATTCTGAGAGCCCAGATTTTCTGTTCTACAATATTTTTCGAATTTTTAAAAAAATGTATTGATGGCAACTCAATTGATAAAATCAATCACAATAGTAGAAGGTTCAGATTTGTATATTTTTGTAAATCTGTATGGTCAAATATGAGTCCAAATCCAAATATTTAATCCTTTTAAATTATAAAAACAAAGAAATTAGAACTAGCTTTTATTACATACCAGATTCAATGTTAGGTGGTATCACATTTCTTATAACCCTTATTTTACCAATAAGGAAATATGAATCTCTGAAATCTAAGATTTTCCTAATGCTTTCAACATAGTAAATCTTTTTACCATAAGCCACTAGGTTTCTAGAGTGTTTTAGTCAGTTTTCTCCTCCCTATGACAAAAAGACCTGACAAGAACAATTTTAGAGAAGTTTCAGAGGTTTCAGTCTATAGATGTCTGGCTCCATTGCTTTGGGTCCAAGGTGAGATAGAACATCATGGTGGAAGAGGAAAGCAGCTCAGGACATGGCCACCAGGAAGGGGAAAGATGGGTGCGGAGGGGGGGTGGAGGGGGGAGGGAGAGATTGAGAGAGAGAGAGAGAGAGAGAGAGAGAGTGTGTGTGTGTCTGACTGGAAGCTTGGCTTACCAGGGAAAAAACATATACCAGGCACATCTCTTGCAACCCACTTCCTCCATCCACACCTTACTGCCTATAGTTAATTTCTTCAAAGGATTAATACACTGATTAGGTTAAGGTTCTCATAACCCAATCGTTTCACCTCTAAACTTTCTTGCTTTGTCTCTCACATGAGCTTTTGGGGGACACCTCACATTTAAACCATAACATAAGTAATAAGTTTCAGTGAGGAAAGGAAAAAATACCCACAGTTATTAAATTGTAGTCTGCACTTGACTCTATACAAGGCAAATACATGTAAGTTCTCACTTTGTTCATTACACAAAGAAATCAAGACTTTGACAGGTTCAGTAATATATTCAAAGATGCATGTCTGTGCATGAAGCAAGGAGTTTCATTCAAATATTTCTTACTACAAGGAATATTCTCACTTCACTGCATCATGCAACAACTTGAGCTATCAGGTGGGCATATTTATTGGAGATGAACTATTCATAACTGGGAATATTGATTTGAAAAAATGCAAAACATCTACAGTTAAAGGCAAAGACATGGGGGAGGCATAAATTTTTATGTAGATTGAGGAGCAGTGGTGTTCTTCTCATCGTTAAGAGGCAGTCTAAGCATTTCTGAGAAAGTAGTTTAGAAAATATACCGCCATCTTCATTTTCACAAAGTCGTCTACTCTACTTTCTGAGTTCTCCTTCTTTCTCCCTTTAATCTGGTATTTTTTAATTGATTTGGCTAATGTGTGAAATAAACTTCAAGTGAGCATTCCCAGTGTGCGTGTATCAGACACAGTCCTTGTGTGAAATGTACACTATTTGTAAGGTTTTGCTATTATCATTGTATGTTAGTTATAAATCAAATGTTTTAGCTTTTTTATTCATTTAATTAGCAAGTATGATGTATACCTCCTCTGCATGCCATGGTAGAGGGTTTCCTAAAAAATTATTTGTACCCTAAACTCTTACTAAAGTAACTATCTCTCAAGTGCTATAAAGAATTTATCATTCAGCATTCAGTCTTTTATCAAAATTCTAGTTTCCAGGACTTTGAGAATTCCTTGTCAGCCAGTCTGACAGATCCTATCTCTCTGGCTACAAATGTGTCAGGATAAATATAATTGCACGTTCAGATTTCTGGGAAACTTTTCACAGGCTTTATCTTTTTAAAAAATGACTCCAACTGAATTTTGAAAACCATCACCTCATTAGAAAAAAATAGTATCCCTTTATGATATGCCTTTTCCTTTATCTTTGATCTATTAGCATTTTGTTCACAAAGAACAGCCTGCAGTATTCAGGTTTTCTGCTGGGCATGTTAATAAATAGTTCATGGGCTTCCCAAATTCTCTAGGTTTTGTTTTTCAAATTTCATAAAAAGCTACTCTCACTCATCTATTTGACAAACATTTTCAAATGCTGCTACAAAATATCAGGGCTTGCATCTTGCAGGGAATATCTGTCCCTTTGAATTCCCCTGTAACTGAAATGCAGGATTTTGCCATTACCCCCTATTTGGAATATGAATTTATTTTTTAGATCTAACAAAAATCTAATCTATGGATGTGTCAGAACATTGGTAGGGTAGAAAGCCTCTAGGGGTCCCTCTGATTTAATTATCTTCCCAGCCTGGACTCTGTGTTGTCCCATCTTTTTCAATAGTTGAAAAAATAAAGTGAACGAATAGAAATAAGAACTAGAAGGACAGGGTGGAGAAAAAAGAAAAAGTGCATTGGGAAAAAGATACTCAAAGTTTCCTCTGTTGCCCTCATTTGTGGATGTAAATTGCAGACCAAATAGACCAGGTAAATAACTGGGGGGGGGGGGATAGAAGCAGATATTGACAGATGAGTGACCACTTCCTTCCTGCCTGACTATAGTTAGTAAATGACAGATTTTTCTTTCCAATTAGAAATTATGGCTATAGATGGTTTCTGTGGAGAATGGATTGAACACACGAGAAACCAGCCACAGTAAGGAAGATTCCATAGCCACCAGACCATAGTGGAATGCAAAGGATAATTCTGATTGCTCTTTGTGAAAGCTTCATCATCCTGTCTCATTCTGCCTGAGGTATTCATTTTTAGGGCAGACTGCATCTGTTCAGTGACAGCAACTGAGTAGCCCTTAGATTCTGTTGAATCACATTTTCTATCTTCTTGAGAATTGTTGAGTCACAATGCCTTCAGGTAGGTCATGTACTGTCTGGTTGGATTGGCCCTTATGGTTTCTTGCCTGTGTCTACTAGCAGCTCACCACGTCCCTATTACCTTCTTGGCCTTGGGGGCATTTAGGTTTAGCCCTCCTGCCTCATTTAGGCCAGGTCCCTCTTTCTCAAAAACATTTTGTATATCTTACAAACTCCTCAGACACCACCAATTCACAAATGCTTTCTCCTTTTCTGGATGTTTTCATTCATCACCTTTGGGCTTGCTTTGAACCAGGCATACTCTGCTAGAGCTTTTTAGAGGATACAGATGTGTTTGAGATGTTATCTATACAAGGTGAGAATGTAGGAGAGGCAAATGTACTAGTCTCCAGAATGAAAATGGGGTAGGGCTGTCCCTAGACAGAGAGAGAGAGAGAGAGAGAGAGAGAGAGAGAGAGAGAGAGGAGAATTAGCTGAGAAAAGAAGTGGTTTGTGCCTATAGAATCCATATTTGCTGTTCAAGTTTCAATTCTATGTAGCTGATGTCACAACCACATAATGAGATAGGGTGGGTGGGACTCACTCCAGCCCCATTGTCTCAATCAGCTACAGGCAAAAATTAAGTTTAATTGAACATCTCTTCATAGGGGAATTTGTGATTGTATGAAACTTAAACATGGCATCTGCTGTCTCTTAATTTCCAGAATTTTATAGGATACTCAGTTTTCAAAATATCTTGAACCAAAATGCCAAAGGCTGAGCTTTGTTTCTTTTAGCTGGATATCTTGCTGATCACTGTCCAATACAGATGTAATGAGAGTTATAAATGTGATCCTAAATTTCCTGGTAACCACATTAAATTTTTTTTAAAAACACAGTAAATATATTTTATTTAACTTAATATATAAAAATGTTATTATTTCATTAAATTATATAAAATTATACTAAAAGATATTTACATTTAACTTTGCATACTAAGTCTTTGAAATCTAGTGAGTATTTTACACTTAAGATACATTTTCATCCAGACTGGACTCATTTCAAGTGTTCAACAGACACATGTGACTAGTAATTACTGCATTGGACAGAGAAGTTTGAAAATTTCTTCAGAGCTTCTTCAAATATCTTGGAGCATGTGTGCATGTTATTAAATAAAATGTTAGGCATAAATAATCTAGCAATTTTATTCCTTTAATGTTTGGGATTTTGAAAATAATATATTTGCTAGATGATTGACATTTTTATTCAAGTAGAAAATTATTTCCAGTGGTTCTTTCTTAATCATGATCATTTAGTTCACCATGAACTTATTTCAACAAGAGGTTGCTAGTTTTATAATTAAGGCAAATGCCTCACTGAATAGCAATTTATTTTTTTCTCTATTCCGTGTAAACACACAATGTCTTGTATTTTTCACTTAAAAGAAAAGCTTCACTATAATAGAATGCCTACTTAGATTTCATTTGATAAACTCCTTCCTCCTGCAAAAATATACTGAATTTCATTAAATAATAAGTCCCCCAAAGTTTCTTGGTTCTTTCCTAGTGTTAGGATTAGTATCAAATGCTGATTCATGAACTAGGTTTCATAATGATTGATCCAATAAGGGAAACTATTTGTTCAGTCGATAATTCACTTCTAAACTTTGCATTATTGCATTTCATTTTCTTGATCACATGCCTTCACCCTTGACTCGCATATTGTGTGAATACTAATTTTTACCAGGGAACACCATCATGGTGCTGTCTAGCTCTCTTAAGGAGAACCACATTTAGAAGAGTCTTTGGGCTCTTTACTGAGGTGGTGTTTGATTTCTATATTTGTGTTTTAGACACATAAAATATTAACAAATCTGTTTAGCCACTCACATATATTTAGATCTCAGATATGCTAGACATCTTAGGTTAACAAATAGATCTATAACTCTGTCTTCCTCCCATGCGGATTCACTTGGCTATCCTTCTTAACGCAATCACCCAATCAACTAAGAAGTGTGGTAACCAGACGTTCCACTTACAAATTTACAGAACAGCTCCCTGGAAAACTAGTATGTGCAAAGCTAAAGTCAGTAATGTGAAAATGATAACCTATTTGATCTATAGCAGAAATTTACGGGGAGAAGAGTGTTATTATTCCTATTTTTACAAATTAGAAAACGGAGGCACAGATATGCTAAGTGCCTTGCCCTATCACATGTATCTAGTAAATAGTTGGGTAAGTATCACCTCACACTGCCTTTTCTACAGACGCTTGTAATAAAACCCACACAATTCTTGGCTTGATTTTTGCTGAGCTTTTCTAAGGAAGCTGAAAGGACCAGAAGAGTCCATTATTGCATGAAACACAGGAAATATTTTATTAGTTTACAGATGGAAAAAATAGTAAAATATTTCAATAGAAATCTATAACCCTCCGCAAAGAGCCCACTCGGGCACTCAGGGCGCCCCAGTCGAGGTAGCGCCTGTACTCCCCCGGCCTCAGCAGGTACTGTCGCCCCAGGTAGTTGGGCAGCTCATAGAGGACCCAGTAGCCCTCTAGCACGTGGAAAGAGTGGATGTCACTGAAGTGGAAGCGGTCCTGAAGAGAGGAGCAGTCCTCGGTGATCTCTACCATCTGGCCCCTGTAGTCCTCTCGCTCATAGATCCTGATCCTGTGAGAGCTGGACTGTGGGTCCAGCAAGAGCAGACAAGGGGACATCAGAAAACCTGACCGCATTTTAGCAACCTATCGCACCCGCCCCTGCGTATGGGCACTTCTTTACTTTTTCATAACAAGGTGACCAAATTAAGAGACTGCCCAAACCAGCACCTCTACAAATGTGAAACTCAAGAGGGCGCCATCCACCATTCCTTTGACATGAAGGACGCTCCTTAGAGTTTTCTGGTACCACAAGCTGCAGGAACCATGCTCAGGACCATTTTGAAGTAATCATTTTTATGTATTTGTTTTGTTCTTTCTGTCTTAGGTTTTTGGTGGTCTAACTAAGGCTTTCCTTGCATGACATACAAAATAGTTAGACATTGGAGTAGAAAGACAAATACACCTCTGGCAAAAGGCATTATTTTGAATCTCAGAGAGGAAGTCAGATTGCCTTCAAGAGGCACAGACTGGCTGCAACTCAGGAAGAAAGCTCAGGCCCGGCAGCCCTGCTGTCCCTTTCTGTTTCAGGAAAACAAAAGTATCTCAAGATTGGGCTTGGGTTCCGGGCTCTAACATAGGCTTCTGCTAGTCAGTTTTAGGTGATGGACAAAAACTTAAGTTCAAGCTCATGAAGGAGGCCTGTACAGGGTCAAAAGTATAGAATTTTTAGAAACATGGAAGTGAGGCTGTTTGTGCTGAGCAAATCCTCTCTCTTGAGCTCCTGCTCTTCCTACATTTGCTTGTTTCTTCCCAGCAGGCACCTGTTGTCTCAGTGTCTTTCTTCTTAGTCCTCAAGGAAGGATTCTCATAACACTCAGTATGAGGTATAACTGATTGCTCATAAGGTATCTTCCCTAGGGTTAGTGTTTTATGGCTTGCAAAGGACTCACATGTGTGGATCTGTACGACAGCCTGGCTTGTGTGGAACTACCATTATAAGCCCTTCCTTCTTTTATAAGAAAATGAAGTCCAGAGCTTACAGCCTGGAGTCACAAGTCAGGATTAAAAAGTGGAAATTTTATAAATGACTTTGTTTTCTCTAATTAGGAGGGTAGTGACCAGATCTGAGGTCAGAATGGGGCCAAAGCAGGGGGTATTTTGACTAAACAGCATTTTTTTCATGTGAAAATATGGGACCTAGGGAAGAATTTACTTTCTCCACAGGGTGCTTAAAAAAGGACCCGGATTTTTCTCTAAAGGAACCTCACTATGATCCTATGTGCTGATAAGCAGGGCAATCAGTAGGTGTTTAGGCTCCTAATTGCATTCTAGGTCCTATCTGGGTATTATACACTTTGAGGGGTTTCAAACTTCACAAAAGTAGTTCATTTTCCATATTAGAGAATCCACTGTGGAATTCCTGGCTCTGGGACTTGATTTGGATAACAGAGGGCTTTCCAGGAGCTCTGTGAATCTTGCTGTTTCCTTGTTTGGTCTTATCAAAAGGCCAGAGAACCTTGATGTTCATAAGAGTTAATTCTAACCTGGGAGGGAGGGGCCACTCGCCAGGTGTCAGGTAACCTCCTTTCATCCTTATCTTGAACCTCCTTTTCTCTCGCCATCTGAAGAAAGTGAGAAAGGGCCATGTAACCAGCCTAAAGGCCAATTGATGGCACAAAGTTATCCATTGCCCATTCATCCCCTGTGGCCAATACGTTCTGAATTAAACCTTGCACTACGCATTCCCAGCAGAGTGGAATTTGATTTAGCAAAGTAAAAATAAACTGTCCAGTTAAAAGCTTTGCACATATACTTTTCAGTGAAAGGAAACCTTGAAGATGTTAATAAACAGAGAGCGACTATAGTTATGGCCAGAAAGAAGGCGACAGCCATCCCACCCTTAGTCCAAGGTGTGGACACCACGTCTGGATCACTGGATCACAGGGCAGGAAGGGACCCGGGAACCGGACTCACGTGGGGGATGAGGCGACAGGAGCCGACAGAGTCGCTGAGGCCCATCCACTGCTGGTAGTCAGGGTAGTCGCCCCGCCGCAGAAAGTACTGGCCGCCCAAGTAGTTGGGCTGCTCATAGAGCATCCAGCAGCCGCTGTCCACGCGCACCGAGTTGCAGCGGCTGAAGTAGGGCTGCAGGTTGGAGTGGTCGCTGCTGCACTCATAGTGGCGGCCCTGGAAGCCCCTGTCCTCATAGAAGGTGATCTGCAAGGCAAGGCCAGGCGCGGGCTCAGAGGCCTGAGGCGGCGTCGGGTCCCCGGGTGCCAGCGCCCCTCCCCGGGCCCCGGGCGCCCTCCGGGCTCACCTTCCCCATGGCTGGTGGAGGCGGACGGTGCGAGCTCAGTGTGTGGGGCCGCGGCGGGCGGTCTATATAGTGGAGGGCTGCTGCGTTGGCAGAACAGCACAAAAGGGGCCCGCGGGGGGCAGGGGCATGTCTCTCTCTTTTCTATAGAATGACCGTGGGGGTGGGAGGGGGGGTTGTTGTATGTTTTCTCTTAGAATCTCCAGAGCTTTCGAATTGATGACCTGGTTAGCAGTGTCACTTGATGTCGCTTGGGCCTTTAAATGAAGCCTGACTGGGAAACGGAAATTAAGATGCTTAACGAGTTAATAACTGAAATTAAATATTTACTTTTTAAAATTTCAAAAATGACTTCGTTTTCCGTAATAAGCAGCTAGTGACAAGGTCTGATGTTAGAATGGGCCACAGCAGGGGGCGTTTAGATTAGAGAGTGGGTTTGTTTTTTTTTTTTCATGTGAAAATGTGGCACCTGGGGATGAATTTACTTTCTCCACTGAATGCTTAAGGGAGAACGGGGTTTTCCTCCCAAGATAACGTTGCTGTGATCCTATGTGCTGATAAGCAGAAGGATCAGATAACAATGGAGAGGCGGTGACAGGAAGTTGGCCAGGAGGAAGCCCTGATAAACCCTGGTCTCATCTCTGCTCCCTGAGACCAGGGGGAATCTCAATGCAAGTGAACATTCATATGTAACAAAATTCCTAATCCCACAGTCTTGCAAAGCTTGAGCTTTCTCTGTTCTCCCAGCCCTGGGGCAGATCTTGTTGGCTCTCTAATTCTGGCTCCAGGGCTTGGAGTTTTCCCTACCCAGCTTCCTCCAGTAGTTCCTGGTGCTCCAGCCACAGTCCTTAAAGCCAGCTTTCTCCACACCAGTACTGTTGTGCCATTTTAGCCTAAAAATTCTCTGTGCCCTGACCTGGGCATTGTATGATGTTAACCAGCATCCCTGGTCTCTCCCCACAAGATGCCACAGTAGCATACCCTTCAGTATTCCCAAGGTATGACAACCCACAATGTCTTCAGACATGGCCAAATGCCCACATTTGCGGGGTGGGAAGCAAAATTAACCTCTGTTGTGAGCCACTGGTTGTATGTAGCATGTGGTACTAGTTTAATGGGCACACCCTTTGTTTCTCCACTGCACTCATCAGCTGGTGTGTAGACTGTGTATGGGGAACTGCAGAAATTTCTCAGGAATGTACTAGAGCCACTCAGAGTGCTAGACAGAGAAAGAGGGGAATGCTACTGTTCATGTCCCCAACTCCAGTCAGAGCATTTTTTGTATTTTATACAACATCTTACTTGAAAATGGAACTTTATTATTTAATAATGTTTTAAAAATAAATATATTAAAACCAGTGCTGTTAGCCATCATGTCTTTTATGATACCCTTAAAAATACAAATACATTATCTACTCACTACATTACATAGTGACATTGTCACCTTTTACAGATGTTTATGTGAGTCTCCTGGGATAGCTAGGTATTTCCTTGTGAAAAGAAAGATCTTAATAGAAAGATAGATCTAATAACCTTTGATGTGATATGATGAAGTCCGGAAAAGTGGGGTCAGGACACTGTGCCACAGAGAACAAGAATGAGGGTGATATCATATGGAAGGTTCTAGACATACCGGGATCAGCCTATAAATGTGGACCCAGGAAAAGCTGTGAACTGCTGGCAAAGAGCTGTGCTCAGAAAGGGGCTTTGACAAAGTCTGATCTAGATGCTGACTTCAGTTTGGGGCTTTGTATTAAAGGTTTCTAAATAGTTCTTTCTAGCCATTATTTCAATATGAATTAATGAACTATTGGTTTATTTATTAAAAAAAAACTATTGATGATTAATATAGTTATTCGTGGTGCTTTTAAAATTCAACTACACAGGCCTGGGGCTGTGGCTCAGAGGTAGCACACTTTCCTGGCATGTGTGTGACACTCACTGAGTTTGCTTCTCAGTACCACATATAAATAAATAAAATAAAGGTCTATCAACAATTAAAAAATATATGTATGTAATAAAAAACTCAACTATACTCTCAATCTTATAACCTATAAAACTTTGTGCTGAGCAGATTTCTTTTCTTTCTTTTTTATTTATTTACTTATATTGGAAGTTAAACCCAGGGCCTGACACATGTTAGGCAAGTGTTCTACCATTGAGCAATATTTCCAGTCCAGATTTCTTATTAAATAAAACTTCATAGGAGACTGAAAACAAATGTCATCACTCTGTATATTAAGCAATAGTGAGGTCAAAACCTTTTTTTTTTTCCTTTATGAATAAAAAGAAGACAACAGTGTAGGAAACAGTGAGCACAGATCTTAACAGGAATATAATCTATTTTTGTCCTCTTTCTGAAAAGCTTTACTAAAGAACATACGCTTTCCCTCCAAGCTCTTTGATGGAGTGGAGGTGGAGAGTCCATCAGAAAATGATGCAAGGTAGAATGAGGGATTGAACCACTATTTAATAAAGAATGCATTACTGAGTGTGTTTTTGGCAAGATAATAGGAAAAACCCAAATCACCAGTTTCTCCAAACTACTTTCTCCTAAAGGCTAATAGCATGTTTTCCCATAAGGATTTGACAAAACCTATGTCTTCCAACTGACTGTTTTGTTATTTGAAATTTTGATCAATGTAGAGCTCTTTATTCCCAAGACAAGATCCAAATAATAAATTTCCTGGTATCTGTGTTCCTTTGTGAAGCCTTTTCACGTCATCCTAACAATAAAATATTTAAAGGCAACACATTATGTTTATATTCTAAATCATATGCTATACAGTAAAGTTCTGTAATTGAATTTGTCTCAATAAGAGGCAGCTGCAATTCCCTAACACTGATCACAGCAATGTACCCAGGTTCTCAAAGAAGGTTGGCAAATAAATACAAAGTGTTATTAGGATGAATATTAATTTTCTTTTTCTTTTTTTTTTTTAAAGAGAGAGTGAGAGAGGAGAGAGAGAGAGAGAGAGAGAGAGAGAGAGAGAGAGAGAGAGAGAGAGAGAGAATTTTTAATATTTATTTTTTAGTTCTCAGCGGACACAACATCTTTGTTGGTATGTGGTGCTGAGGATCGAACCCGGGCCGCACGCATGCCAGGCGAGCGCGCTACCGCTTGAGCCACATCCCCAGCCCAATATTAATTTTCTGAGGCAGAAAAAGTAACTCTGTCCATCACAGGTCTCTTCCATTAAGGCCTTACATTACAATCCATCTTTGTATTTAATGCAACTGTTTTCTTTTAATAAATTTGTAGCATTCATACTAACAGCAAAAAAATAGTTTGAAGGCAATTCATTTTTAAAGTAGTTTGTGATAGCAGTTGTGCAATGCAGATTATACAAAAATGTACAAAACATTTGTCATTCATTTTACCATGCTAAATAATACAAGTAAAATTTGCAATTTCAAGACAAGAAAAAGAGGAAAGTAGAGCTATATTAGATCACATAGATTTTTAAGATATATTCTGTTTTATATATGTGTATGTGTTAGAGATATATATGTGTCTGTTACATATTTTATATATTTATACATATATAATATATACATATATATGTAAAAGAACTCTAACTCAAAAATATGAGGAAAAGAAATAAAATTACAATTAAAGTTTAAGATTACTTTTGTGTTTTAAAATTGCTAAACTTTTTTCCAACAAAGAGATTAAAGTGTATACCATTTTATCTGTTTTAAATAATTCTGCAAAAATAAGAGGAAAAGAAAATTTTAAAAAGTACTCAAGGAAAAGTAGTGGTTATTTTTGTTTGTTACTGGAACAAGTTTAGTCTTTACCTTTCTTTATTATATCAGACTTCTGGCTAAAATAAATTAATTGAGGCCCAAAGAAATTAAATGTAAGTACACAAATGTTTTATAGAGGTTATGATTCATATCCTGCTCTCCATTTCTTTGTGTGGTTGTCATTTCATGTCCTATGAAGCACCATCTCTTTGATACAATGTAATAAAAAAAATCTAAGAATATTGTAACTCAGAGAAAATGTTTGTCTATGTTTCTTTCTCTAAAAGCCTTTCGTAAATCAACACTAGGTAATGCAAATCTGATTTCTCAGTAAAATTTATTCTGCTATTTTTTTCTAAGAGAAATGAAAAACAGGAATATAGTTGACCTAGATATCTAAAAAATAGCAGATGATTTTTATTTACTATAGTAAAATCAGAAAAAAAAATTGTCTGCTAAATTTTTTTAAAGGCTAAATCCTAAAATTAAGAAAATATTACTAAAATGCTCTAATGGTTTTGTAATATATTTTAAAACATTTGGCCTATGATGTATTTTAGTGCATTAAACGCCTTTAACATATAATTAGTTCTATAACAGTAATTAACTCACAAAACTTATTGATTTCCTTTTCTGCAAAATGAAGGTATTCAGGGTATTCAGTGTAGATATCCCAGTGCTTTTAGAGGTCATATTTAACACACACACAAAAAAAATCTATTCATTTCTTGTTCCTACTAAAAAGGTAAAAGTAAATATCAGCAGGTACAACAATAGACTGGTTTTATGATCCTTTTTATTTTTTCTTAACTGGAAATTAGTACACCAGAAAGAAATATATTAGAATTGCCTGATTTTTCAGATTACTACGTAGTTTAACAGGCAAGTCAATTGTTTGCTTGATGCAAATTACATCAGCATAGAACTATTGCTCCTTAGAGAAATTCTTTTCAGACTCTCATCATTTTAGTGAATGTTGACAATTAAACTACCTCATCTTATAAAATAGCAGTCTTGAGTAAAGTAATTGAATATTTCTTTTCACAGTTTTACCCTTGTTAATATCTAATTTCTAAAATTTTTTTCAAACATGGTTTTCTTCCTATTATTCTCTTTTAAAAACCAGCTTTATTGAGGCATAATTGATATACAAAGAACTCCAAATATTTAGCATGTTCAATTTGATGTAGTTAGATATGCACAAGCACCTATAACATCATCACACACTCAAGGTAATAGACATAGACAAGGTAATAGACAAAGTTTTCTTGTACCCTCAGTTCAATTGGAGAAAGATGCTGAGCTTCTATGTATGGGTTGGTCCTACATTTTCAAATATAGGAAAAGAAAAAAAAAACATTTGAGCAAAAAGTTTCTTGGCTGATTCTTATATAAAAGTAAATGACATGTTTTATTTTATTTCTTTATTTTATGGTGGCAGAGATTGAACCCGGGAGTGCTTAACCATTGAGACACATCCCCACCACTTTTTGTTCTGAGGCAGGTTTCCTGTAAGTTGCTTAAGGCCTTGATAAATTGCTGAGGCTGGCTTTGAACTTGCAATCCTCCTGACTCAGTTTTCTGAGGCACTGGGATTATAGGCATGTACCATTGCACCTGGTCATGTTTTAGATTTAAATTCATTTAAATGTAAAAATATTTTAAAAATTAGCAGGAAACAGAGTGAAATCACTTAGTGAGAAGTACCTACTTTGCTCTGCCTACCCTCACCTATAAATCCATATTCATCCTTTCATGAGGAGATTTAAAGCCTTCATGTATGCTTTTTTTAAATGAAAGTTCATTTTGCTGCTCTTTTTTAGCATCTTTTTCATTCTTACAATGAGTGAAAGAAAAATGAGGGAATTCATGTCACCTGCTGTGGCCTCATTTTAAATCTACCTGCTCATGTTTACTTGAGCTGGAATTTTGAGTCAACTGGGTATTTCACCCAGAAGCTGAACAGTCACAGTTACTTAGAGGGCCATGATACCACAAGGTGAGTTGTTCATCATGACTGCTCCAAAGATCTGGAACAATCCTTTAAAAGAAAGTGAGAGTAAAATAGGAACAGGTCCAAACCTGAGATATAATACTGATTGGAGATTGCCAGGATGTTT
Source organism: Spermophilus citellus (assembly GCF_964194105.1). Lineage (NCBI taxonomy): Eukaryota > Metazoa > Chordata > Mammalia > Rodentia > Sciuridae > Spermophilus > Spermophilus citellus. The sequence continues at coordinate 109,557,515 of NC_138192.1, read as the reverse complement.
CATTCACTGAACATAAACAAAAGCAGCCTGCTGAACCAATTCACAACATAAAGACTGGCCCTCCAGAACAGCACTCAATTTCCAAGGTATTTACAAATGAGGCTTCTTTTATCAATAGCCAAAAAAAGATAGAAAGTAAATACACATAAAAGCTTTATGAAATGCCAAAGAATATACCAGTCCCTATTAAAAACAAATAAAATACTTCATGCCAAATATATTGTGTGTATAATTCTCTGTTATTCTTTTTTTTAAAAGTCCTGAGAGATTCAATCATGTATTTCCAAATAAACAAATTAAAAATAATGAACTGAGAAAAGACTGGAAATATTAAAAATATATTCTCAAACTGTATAGATTTAGTGTTATTTTTCTCCAAAAATATATCTGGGATAACTATAGATCAATGATTTTATAATATGAGGGAGGGAATATATATATTATTTAGTACTTTCTTTAAAGAGGTCATCAGTTTTATACAGTGTTAAGATGCTGAAAATTTGGGGGGGGGGGCGGTTGGCCACTTTGACTAATATATCCCTTCTCTCCACTGCATGGAACTAGTGAACATCCCACTCCATTTACTTCTCTTGCTACTCCCACATGGACCAGGTCTCTCTTGTTGCACGTTCTCTCTGTCCATGTGTTAATCTCAACAACTATGTTCAGCTGCATTACTTTTCCTGCTTGGCCTGGAATGTGCTGTACTTTGTTTACTGAAAAATTTGTTACAAAACTAACCCAGTTCACTGGCAATTGTGCAGGAAATAAAAATCATTTATCTGCAGTTAGTTGGAGTCAATTCAGTGGGCATATTTAAAACATGTCCTCATTACCAAGTTAATATGAAGTTAACTGTGCACAGTGCTTTGTGAGTTTTAGCTCATTGATTCTTATAAAACTCCACTGGCTTAACTCCCCCATTTTATACATGAGAAGACCGAGGAATGTTGCTCTTGATGGTTGTTATGCAGATTAGATGATAAAATAATCTAGCAACTTGCCTACCTCCCAAGTATCCAATAAACTTCTACTGTGTGTGTGTGTGTGTGTGTGTGTGTGTGTGTTTAATTGTCCGACTAAATGACCGTGTAATAAAGTCAGAAAACTATGATCCATGATTTTGGTGAATATTTTAGCATAGACACTCTTGCTGAAGAGCATGGGGCAGAGAAGAGAGGTTCCTGTCTCCATGGAGTTGGCTGTACTAAGCATCTTTGTCACCCAGCAGACCTGTGCTCTAGAGTATGGCTTTCCTTTGTTACTACAGACAGTTACAAGTGAATTTGAAGATGTCCTGATTAGGGACCTTAAAAGTGTCTCTAGTAATCCATCTTCATGCTTTTCAAAAGAGTGTACATATGCTAGTCTAAGGAGTTGATTTTCCCTTTGAAACTCCTATGGGAAAGAATTCTTAACTTCCCTTGGGAAAGCATTTAATGCCTCACATCACTGTAGGCTAGGGAACACTTCCACGAGGCTCAAACTCATCTTCTCTACGTTCAGGGGCAAAGGAGCATGCTGATAATTTTGGAACTAGCAAGCATACTGGAAATCATTTGGCTGCACATCCTCCTTTTGCAGATGTGGTCCAGGATATTGATGTCAAAATTCAGAATAGAGCTGAGTTTTCTTCAGTTTTAGTCTAACACTCTTTCTACTGTATCATTTTGTCTCTTAGGGCCAAACAGAGCACTATAGTGCCTACCTACTGCCATGCATAATACATGCATAAAAGGTAGCACATTTGTATGTATAGCATGGAACTTTCAGTAAGTTTCAGTATTACTATTTAACAATGCTATTTTTCAAAAAATCCTGCATACAGAAAAAATATATTTTATTAAAAGAAAAAGTAGCCCATTAGTGACTTCAGGTAAGACTATTAATATCATAGATATTCAGTTCCACATAAGAAGCCAATGAAAATTTCATGCTTATCAGAAAAACCTGGAGTTCTGGGTGCCTTATGTTATTTTTCATGTTTCTGGTCCACAACATAATCACTGAATCTTCAGTGGATGTTCCAATACAAAAATAGCAGGAAAAAGAAAAACAGCCTTATTGTCTATGGCTCAGGGTACAGTGGAAGCCTTCTCCAGGAGCAGGAAAGAAGATGTGATAGAATTAAGCAACTCAGCAGAAAGAGAAAATCAGAGGATAATCCCCACCTGAAAGGCAGTGAGAGCAAAGTCCCATGAGAGACAAGAAATTTGAGAAAAATAAATGACATGAAATATAAAGAATATTGGGACAGTGTGACACAAGCTACACATGTGGATAAGGAGTAAATGTCTTCTTTATGCTTTTCTATGTTTTCCAAGTGAAACTGTAATTTTAAATTATTTAAAAAAAAATTGACCACATGTGCACAAGACATTTGTCCTGTTGGATGGCATCAACAGAGATAGTTTCTCTCTAGAGATGGTGTTTATAACAAAAAATTAATAATAAATTAAATTAATGAAAAAAGGGGAGTTTCTGAAAGGTGAGCTGGAAATAAGCCAACCTCTGAAAGTCATGAGAAAGTAGTGCATGGATGGTATTTTGCCCTGAACTAAGCTTCTTTTAAACTGCCATTTCCATTTAATAATTTGAGTTTGTGATAAAATTGTAGGATGCAGAATTCAAGTGAAAAGCAAAGTGCAAACCCTCATCGCCAAATCCTCGTCCTTCAGCTATCTAGTTCCCTTCCCTGGACTCAATCGGTGTAATCAGGCGCTTGGTTACCTTTCTACAAACAGTGATATACAAACAAACATATGTAACTTCATAAATAACTTTAAAAGTGTCATACCTTTATAACTTTATACCTTTTATGATATCTATTTTTGCACGTGTAGTACAGTTTTTATACACTTTATAGTTCTTCGTGTACAGCAGGTATTTTTCTTAGAACTGTTTTCTTATTGGCTTTGTTAACACTCTATCTTGGGGATCATTCCATAAGTACAGTACATAAGGACTCAATGTTATTACAGCATAAGGAAGTATTATAATTGGTACTTCAAGCGGGCCCCAGTAGGTAGTGTTCAACTCTTTGTTGTTATAAACAATGTTGCAGTGAGTACCCCTCTTTGCAGTCTTCCTTCTGGCTGTTTACACCACTTCTACCAACTACCTTCCTGACCTGGAAAGTTTGAATTGTTCTCTTAATTTACTGGTTTAGACCTGCCTTTGACTTAAGACTGTGGCTGCAATTTCTTAGACTTTAAGGTTCTCTGGTGTGTATCTTCTTAATGAGAGCAGCAAGACTTTTTCTAATAGGACTTAATATTTGAGAAACAATCACGAAATTCCATACCTTGAGGTGGTAGCAATTTTAAGATGTACTCTCTGACAGCCAATTACACTAAATGATCTCCTGCAAAAGATTAATAAGAAATCTGTATGCTATGTGTGTTCCACAAATGATGGGTCATGGTTAGATTCTCCTTTTATATGGAAAGGCATGGTTAAAGTGTCATGACAGGCTTATAAAATCTAGTGGTTGAATCCATTGCTATATACTATTGCTAAATAATGTTGCTATAATAAATCATGGCATAATGGGAGAGCTGGAAACAGGACTTGACTATACTGCTTGAGGTTGATGAATACATAATCCTGTTGACTACTTGTCACCCATTTGGTTTCATAGAAAGAGCAACTGATGTGATGCAAAAAGAACTACTAGAGTTACAGGGATGGAGCAGACTCAGGAAACACAAGAGATTGACCCGTTAATCTATTTTTAACATGTCTTTAGATTGAGAAATAATGTAGGACATTGAAAAGGGGGCTGCTTTGAAGCAAAGCACATTCTTTTATACCTAAATCAGGTGTCCTATCCTTGCTCTATACCATCAAGTGCTTACTGAGAGATAAACCATTCACATTTGTAGACATTTGACTGAACTTTTCATGTACTGAAAAAATCAGGTCATATTTATTTCATGTGTTAACCTGGTAAAATAATAGTTCACATTTACTGAAAAAGCTATAATACAACAGGCACTGTGCAAATCCCTTATGTGACTTACTTCCATTAATATTCTCAGCATGCTTATGTAGCAGATATTTACTGTTCTTCATTTAACAGATAAAGAAAACAGGTGGTCACATTATACATTTGGTCCCAATCACAGCCAACAAACCATAGAAACCAGACTTATTTATTTTTTGGTACAAGGGATTCAACCCAGGGGTGCTTAACCACTGAGTTGCATCCCCAGCTCTTTTTATTTTTTTATTTTGAGACCGAGTCTTGCTAAGTTGTTGAGGCTAGCTTCAAATTTGCGAGCCTTCTGTCTCAGCTTCCCAAGCTACTGGGATTGCAGGCAGTACACCATTGAGCCATATCCCCAGCCCCATTTTGTATTTTATTTAGAGAATGGCGCTCACTGAGTTGCTTAGCACCTCACTTTTGCTGAGGCTGACTTTGAACTCTCCATCCTCCTGTGTAAACCTCCTGAGCCACTGGGATTACAGGCATATGCCACCATGCCCAGTGAGAATTGTATTTCTAACTCAGGGTTTTAGCTTGTTTACCACAGCAATAAATAAATGCTTGACTAATATGTAAATAATTCAGTTCATTGTTCTAAATAAAAACTTTATGAAACACTATACATATCATGCAAAATGAAAATGTATTACAGCACTGCACTTCAACTATATATTGATAAGCATGGAAGATCTTTAGTATTGAATAAAGCAGCTCCAGAATTTTAATGTCATATGGCCTTTGAATACCTCAGTTTCATTAGCTGTAAAACACATCAGGCAATAATAGTGCATCAAAGAATTGTTGGCAAAATAGAGTATAGATAGGAGACATATGAACAAAAACAACAGAAAACTGACTCAAACTGATAAAAAATAAAAAGGGCATTCATCTTTATATAAATAAAGGGCAGTCTAGAAAGATGATAATCTTAGGGAAATGCCATGTTCTGATTGTCTAGGTTTCAGTAAAAGGGGAATGGAATTGGCACGGATATGAGAATTACCCCCTCCTTATTGGCTTTATTGATCAGTTAAGAAAGAAGAAGGTGGAATAGCTGCTGGCTTGTGTCCATTATAAGTGTACACACATGTCCATTACAGGAAAAAGACAAGTGATAAACTTTATATTCCTGGATATTTTAGAAAGCATAGGTAAATTTTACTTAACTTTTCCTTGAGCTGTATGTTCCTTTTAGACAGTTCAGTTAATATACTAGAGAATATTTTTTTCAGAAATACACTTTTATATGTCAACCTTCTACAGAATAAGTTACTTGTTGTTCAATTTTCTTTTTCCCCAGAATTAACTATGTTTTATTTATTTGTTCTGGGTGAAAACACCATATACATCATAAGCTATATTTATTAATTAAAAATAAAAAGTAAAATTAACAATTCCTATTTTTCTCAAAAGACATTTATTCTTGCCAAGTTTTATAGAAAATCTAGTAAGGTAAAATAAAATTGCTTACCAGTTACATGGACAAAATAATTTCAGATGACCTACAGTTTCACAAATGTGTCTAAGGATAGGGTCACATGAAATGAATTGTAACACATTCTCTTTCATTCTTTCCTTAGTTCTTTGTTTTCTTAAATTGTGAGAAAATTTTCTTTATAGAAGTTTAGAAATTTATATTGGCAAATTTGATTTGTTTACAATATAAAAAGCATGTCTTAGGCAACTGAAAGTAATTCTGTTCTGCTAAACTTGATTTGTAAATTAGACTCCTTAGTTGGTGACCTTCCTGGGTGTGTGGGTGGTTCAGATTAGGGGAATCTTAGTGGAAAGCTGGTACTTTGGAGTATACTATATAGTTGTCCCTTACCTGGGGCAGGGGTAAATCCAGACTACTGCCAGCATTTTTAAATATAATTTTGTAAATAATCTTTTTCAAATAAAGCTTTATAGCCATTTCCATTTGTTTACATATTGTCTCTAGCTGACTTCATCTTACAACAGCACACTTGAGTGATTATACCAGAGAGCATTTGGTCAGCAAAGTCTGAAATACTTACACTTGGCCCTTTAGAGAAAAAGTTGGAAAACTCCTGAAATAGGGTTAAAAAGTCATTGGCTTTTTTTTTTTTTTCTTACGATAATGCTCATGTCTCATTTCTGCTAGCCAGCCAGGTTTAAAATGGATTAATTATACTTTCATTTCTTAAGAAGCAGAAGTTCTATTCTTCAAATGCAACCTTCTTTTTTTGGGTCTGGGAAAATCATAAACTTAACTCAGAAAGCTCAACATGATCAGAAGGTAAGAGCACAAAGAAGGAAGATTAAGAAATTATCTTAAATTTCTTCAAAACTCTCATGTCTAGTTTCTAGCTTGCCAGATGGTACCACCTAAATCCTAATGTCTCTTCATATTCTCAAACATATACAAATAATAATAATAACAAATAAAATAATCTACAGCCTATGCCTTAGTCAACCTAAGAATAAAGATATACTATTTTCTCCCAGTTACCTATAAGCAGCAAATTGAATATCCAAATCCAGCAGTCCACCTCCAGATCTCACATCTGCATAGAAAGACTTCAGAAAATGTGAAGATGGTTTTAAAAAGAGGAGTCAGATATGGTGAACCTGGAAGAGGGGATGGTAAAACCAGATACAGTTAACCTCCACGCCCCCTCCAAAGCAAGTCTTCTTTCAGGAGGGAAAATACTGAGAAAGATTGTATACTCTGGATCATTGGCTTTGGGCAAAACAAAACCATGAAAGTTCTGAGACATGGGACCTGAGAAGACAGTCCTGTACTAAGGAGAGAGGGTTACCTTGACAATGAAGGAGGAGAAGCCCATGGAGATCCTGTGGTGAGGGAAAGATTTCCTGCAAAAAAAAAAAAAAAGAATGGGAATTTCCTAGAGAAATGAAAGACACTGATAAATTACAAATTAATACCAACATTTCCTTCAACACATGCACACACACCTTCCAAAAAAAGGAAAATATAGAAGACATGACTTCTGACCAAGAAATCTAGTTAACCTTGCAAACAAACTAGCTTCTGCACACAACTCTTCTGGACTTGTCTACTGGTAGAGGTGATCTAACAAAGGGAACAGAAAATTGAGTGATATTTATATAAAATATTGTAATAAGAGAGCAGATAATGATAACCACAACATTTTAGCAGGCAAAAATATTAGAAACAACACATACACAAGCAAAGGAAGTATATACAAATTAAATACTAACAAGAATTTGGAGAGATTAAAAAAATTAAAAATTTAATTTTAATTTGAATATAAATGAAGCAAATTTTCATTTTTTTTAAACCATAGTCTTTCCCAGTTTGGGGGAGCTAGGAAACAGGGTTCCTAGAGTCACATAAGCAAGGAGCCTCTACTGGACTGTAACATGGTCCAAGAAAAATCAGAGAAATATTACATACACTCACATTTCAGCCCATTACTGGTGACCTTGTCGATGTCTGTAATCATACTTGACTTCTATACTATGCACAGTTTATTTCCTGGTAAAAATTTTTGGTGACATTAAATTTATCTTAGGTATGTTGCACATATCTTCATTTCCTAAATGAGTGATATGTTTTATCACAAAGTGGATATGAATAACTGTTGCTTTCTTTACATTATTTGTCATAGAATTTCGAGAATCTCATCCCCCCACTAAAGGCTTTTGTTTGTTATAGGGGCTCATTTACACTAAACTAGTTCTTCTTTTAATTCATGATGAAAGTGTTTCTTAGTGTCACTAATGTGTATTGATTAGGTTTTCCTACACCATACACCAGTAAATAATATTATGTTGTCTTTGTCTAAAACTTTTATTCATTATTATTTTCAAAGTGAGTAAACTTCTAAGAACAAAAATATTTTTCATTATTTAGATCTGTCATTTCCAGTAGTGATTTTTATTCATTATCTCTCTTTGGAATTACATTATTCTTATTTTTAAAGAGTAGACAAAAATGACAGGTACTTCATGTTGAGGAAAATCTGAAACATCTTTTAAAACCAGAACATTAAATTTAGCTAAGGCATACTAAATCTTTATCAAATTTGATGAGTTAAAAAGGCCACCCATATTCAAATATAGATTCAGGATAATTTTGTAGCAACTTATTCACCCAAGAAAATGTCTTGACACTTGAAATCTTTCTAACACCAGCCAGCCAATGGGAGAGGTCATCACAGATTTAGAGTCAATGATTCATATTAGATTTAAAAATGTATCAGGTAAGGAAAAAAAGATAGACTTTTTAAAATGTTCTCTTAAAATTATTCTACTGATGATGTAATGTATCACTACTAAAGAAAATGGGGACAGTGAAATACCATGTGCCTGAATTCCCCTTTTCTGTTCTCAAAAGCCTGGCCAACTAAAGGGAACAGTAAGAGCAAGCCTAGGCTAGAAAGTCCATTTCCTTGAAGAACACTGGGTTTTGCTCATGCATGATGGGAACTAGGGCAAGGTAGTGTATTGGTGGAAAGCTATTTTCTTGTATGTGTAGCAGGACAGATGCTCCTTGGGTTGCTGGTCAAACTAAGCAAGCTGACGCTGATGTCACTGCTCCTGCAACCTAACAATAGACCCCCACTCTGAATAGGGACAGGTGCAGAACTGAGGGGACCATGGAAAGGATATGTGTCACTCATCCAGTCAGTTGTCACTGAACAAAACACTGTGAGGGAGAGGAGGGGCTGCTTGGCAAAGCACCAGGAGGGACAGAGGTGAGATCTGTCTGTTACCACTGAACTCTTCTTGGAGCAGTTTCTGATCTCTTATGAGCTTTCCCCAGTAGAAGATATGTCTCCCATGCTGTCTCTGGGCACTTTCTTTGGCTTACCCCACTGGCCTGGCATAACTGGGCTGTGGATGAAATGTGTGGTCAGGGATTAGGCTTTATACATTGAGAAAGATGATTTTTAGGAATAAAAATTACACATCAAAAATTGGAAGACAGTGTAGCCTGTACATGTTTAGGAAGGACCTTAGCAGGTGTTCCTTGCTGTGCTACTCAGGCAGGAACAGACTTAATCGACTAGAAACACATTTCAGTTACTTGAAGTAACTTACATTTCCCTTTCCTCTCCAGACTCTACACAACCTGATGAGTTTTGTGGATAATTAAGGCAACATTCTTCATTTCCTTTATATACTTTGTGTGTGTGTGTGTGTGTGGGGGGGGGGGTGTGGTGCTGGGGATTGAACCTAGTGTCTTGTGCATGTGAGGCAAGCACTCTTTCAACTGAGCTATATCCCCAGCCCCCTCTATATACTTTTATAAAATCTTTATCACTTCTCTAAATTACAAGTTAATTTAATGAATACATTAATTTGTTGAACTATTATTTGATATTCACATAGAAACCATTTCAAACTCAATATTTTTCCCAGCTAAAGGAGCTCTAAATGGCAGTCTAATCCAGCCCCAGCATTTAATGAAGGAAAAACTCAAAGCCCTGCAAGGTGACATGATTTTTCTCATGTTTCACCATTTGCGTGTGACAGAACTGGGACTGCTCATCAGCACTGATCCGTACCCTCTTGGCGTAGACTGCAATACATTGCCCAAACTGCAGTGTGGCCCCTGCCATTTTGGAGATCACTAGCCAAGAAAAGAAAACTCGGAAGGGCCACTGTAGAGATATGTTGGTTCACTTAGTGCCATATTCTATACAATTTTTTTTATTAATCTCTCCTGTGGGTTATTGCAAGGGAATTATTCCTCTTTCACTCACTCCAGAAAAGTATCAGATACAGATTCCTATCACAGAGTAATGTAAGAGGCATCATTCACAAAATTGCATTTTAAATACCAAATGTATACACTCCTAAGGATCCTGTGGCTATCATGAGATGTGCTTTATAGACCACCAACTACCAGTAGTGTCATCCATCAAGGGCTCAGCTGCGGCAGTCTAAAATGAATCCCCTCCATTTGAAGCCCCTTTTGTAAAGGAAAACAGAACCATCTCTGGTTAAAGGGAGGAAGCTAGACGTTCATGTGGGGAATTCAAGGTGTTAAAGGGAAAGTCCTCCATCTGGCATGTGCATAATCTGAAGGACTGACCTAAAGTTCACTTTTTTTGTAGTTAACATCATTAGTGTTGTGGTTTGCTCCCCCATATGCATTTTCTAGGGGAAAAAGAAACTTAGCATGCATAGTAGAAAACAGATTATGTCAGGCTCAGCTGTCAATCAAGGTATCATTAAACCCTAATCCAGCCAGGGGAGAAATAGTACAACCCAATAAAAATGAACTCCGCTGTGTAGACAGGGCCGTGAGTAACTCTGCAGCTTGGCCGGCTCTGCTCTCCTAGGACGTACTTTGCCTTTCAATAAACCTTTGCTTTACTTACCACCCTATTCTTTTTTAGGACTCCAAGAACCCGGGTCCCAGGTTATTGAATGTGTGCCAATAACATTATCATGTTCTGTGAAAACAATTTCAAGGGGATGGCCCAAGGAAGCAGGGAGATTAACCTGAACCCTTTTGTGGAGACACAGTACTCTTATGATGTCTGACTTTGGCAGAAGAACTCCCCAGTGGTCTTTATGGGCTTGTTAAACTTTCTTTACACAGTAGTGGTAGTGTGTGGGGCCCCATGCTAATGTGGAGTGCATCCGACCATCCTCCCCTTCCCATTTCCTTCACTTGGGCTCAGACTTTCTTTGGTGTGTGGGCTCTCCTAATCTTTTGGTTTGTTATTTGTTATCTGTCTTCTCATCTATCATCCAGAACTTTTTCCTAATAAAATATATGCATGTTTAACTCTCTAGGCCAGAGATTTTAAAGTCCTCTCCAGGGTTGCAAGAAAAAGATCATTTAATTCCTTTGCTGTAATCCAGCATCTTTGTTCTTCCTCTTCTTTTTAGTTTTTGCTTCTTTTGACCAGGTAGCAAATTCTACTCCACTGGGCCTTCTAATGGCCATTCTGTTCACACCTAACATCTCTCCGAGGCCTATGCCACTAGATTTCAAGTTTACTGCACAAATATATTTTGGACGGAGCTTGGTCATCTCTACAACTTTGGCCTCTAAAATGGTATTAGAATACTGAAGGAAATATTTTTAGGCTATTCCAAACCAGTAGCTGTCTTCGGTCATCATTTAGAAGAAGGAACCACGTTCGTTAAAAAAGATCTGCCTGAAACAGATTTAGCTTCCTAGACATTTTGGATTTGAAATTATAATAAAAAGCCTGAATGTCATACAACATGAGCAAGGTGTAGTTTAAGGAGCCACAAAACATTAACAATATTACATGAATATAAAGCTCTATTATTTACTAAATCATGGGAATCTGAGAATAGGAAGGAAGTGAGTTACAATTAGTATCAGCTTGGTGATGACCTGTAGATTGCAGCTAGAGTGGTCATCAGGGAAACAGAATCACTGGGGTCCAACAAAAAATAGAAGAGAGGTAATGGCGTGTTGTATAACATAACATCCTAACAAACACAGCAGGAAAATGATGATATTCACATCTAATACCCTAACTAAGTATCTAGGAAAAGAAAATAAAAGGCTTGCCCCTGAGATTGAGGGAGGTCCATAATGTTAATAGCCTGCTATCAAATCATGGAGGAATAGCATTGCATAATTTCAGTGTTCTGCTGTATACTGAAAACATAATGGCATCAGTTCCCTTAGTATTTCCATTCATCTTAGATGCTCCATAACTTAAAAATCATTATACTTACAAGATAATATTTGAATCTGATTTAAAGGAATAAAATTTGTTGTCAGGAAGGACGTGATTCTCTGCAGTCATCAATTCCAAATTCTATCCAAGTTTTCAGTGAACAGGACATTGTCCCCTTGTCTTAAGTTCCTGCATTCTCCACGTGCTTGGCTTGAATCCTCATTCACCCAATGATCAGGTTCAACTTATGGGAATTCTAGCTACTTCAGTTTTCTCTGCAGAAAGTTTCTCTTAGAAATAGTAGGGAGTGTGTGTGTGCATGTTTTTATCTGGGTGTAAAAGCTAGTTGGAGCAAAGACATAAATAATAAAATATTAGGTATAAATAAACCTATTTTAAAAGTTGCTACTCTTTGAAAACAATTACTGTCAGCTGGACATTATTATTTTTAAAATTTTTCAGTTGTAGATGGACACAATACTTCCTTTATTTTATTAATTTCATGTAGTGTTGAGAATTGAACCCAGTGCCTGGCTCATGCTAGGGAAGTGTTCTATCACTGAGCCACAATCACAGCCCAGCTGTGTAGTATTTAAATCCTTGACTTGTATTTATTTATCTATTTTCCACACTAATTCTTTAAGGAATTATGGTTATTTCCATTTGATAGAAATGGAAATTGGCACTTAAGGTGGCTAAGTAATTTTATCAAAGTCACACATTGTGATCACTCAAAATAACATCCTCTAGGGCATTCATAAAATGCCACACAGCAAGTGATGATGCCAAGAGTCAACTGAACAATTAATTTCAGATCTTTTAAAATCTCCTCCAGAATTCTGGAGTCTATGCTCTCTCATCACCATTTCTTGAAAATGTCTCTCTAATTTTTCTAACATGTTCTCTAAAATAGTTTTTAAACTCTCTTTCCAAGTGTTGTTTACCACCACCTCTCAAAAACTCTGTTCTTTTCAATATTAAAAAAAGAAAAATTCATTTTAAACCACCACTTAGATGTGACCTCCCCCTAATGTCCTTTAAAATTCATTGAAGATGTTCTTTTCAGCTTTTACTTCCCCTCTTTATCCCTCCCTCCATCTTCTTTTTTTAATAGATCCTGTCCACTACCTCCTTGATGCTCTGGAACATCACCTAAACAGCTTCCTGTCTACAATCACCTGTGATCCAGGGAATGTGCCCTTGTGTTGTTCCTCTTACCCCCAGCAGCACCTGACTCTGTGCCAGCCTCTGCACTCTTGACCCTGTGTCTGGAGGTTGTGTCCTAAACTGTCTTATTCTGGATATTTTCCTTTTCTTCTGTTTTACTGCCATCTGTGTAGGGAAGGAATCAGTAAAGCTGATGAATGTGTGGTCCAGCTGGAAAGAAAAGGTTGAAATAATAGTATTAAGAAATAAAGACAAAGGACACAAGAAATATAGTTTAAGCGGGTGCTTGCCAGGTGGGTCTGATCCTAAGAGCAAAAGCCCTCCAACCTTTAATAGGGGAACACATCAAAGGAATTTACAGTAAGGAAGGGTTCTTGAAGATAAACAAGAGGCCAGAGGCTGTGAGAAATTAGCCTGCTCCTGACTATCACTTGTGCAGTCATTCTTCCTTCTCCAGGCATCTGGCGTCTCCAGGCTGGGTAGGCACACCGGTATCTCATTCATCCAAGGCTGGCAAGCAGCTAAATTCAAAGCTACTGAACTCATAAATTCCACACCAGGCATGGAATCTGCCCCATTAACCAAAGCCACCTGCAAATGGACGTGTCTTTCTACACCTTTGCATGGAAAGTTTCCCAGATGCAGCAGTCAAGCTGTCCAAGGCTTTGGAGTTCAAAGCAATAATTGATTTGCTGCTGTTGACACTTCCAATGTTATTTTTTTTTTTCTGTTTGCTTAGCCACTATCTCACTGTTATGTTTCAGATAGTTTCCCCCTTTGTTCTGGGCACTTCTCTATAAAGATTTACTATTTCTGTTCCCCCTGGTAAAATATACAAATCTATATCCCCCCCAATCTATATCTACATGTGATGTAACTAAATTGGTTACAAAGCAACTGAATGAGAATCTTTGAGTAAGACTTGAGCATCATATAGTTTAAAAGTTGCTCAAATAATTGCAATGTATTGATTGACATGACTGAGTAAACTAGCAAAGTTTATATTTTCAAATTTTAGGCAAATTTTACTCTTAGGAGAAAAAGTCAATACACAATTTATAGTGTAATCATCGATCATAATTAGCATAGAGCTTATGGAGAAAGTCCTTGTGGGAGAGAGAAAGGCTCCTGCTGTTAATGATCCTCCTCAGCTACAAGTCACAACATTCATCATTTTAATCCAGTAAATGGGTTACTCACCTGATCTAGTGAAGTTTCCCTTTTGTATAATGTGTTCCCAGAGAGGAGAAAATTGTCTTTATACTTGGTTTCCAGAGTCACTGAGTATTGGAAAGGCTACTTAGGAATACCACTTGACAATAAGGAGGGACGGGTATGGTTTGCAATGCCCAATAGATATAAGAATAATTTTAGAAATAAATGTCATAAAATAACCTTCAAATCACACTATCATCATGTTTTATTCCTTCCCAAATATTTGACTCTATTTCTTTGGGGGGCTTCATTCAATTAACATTCTTTCCATTTTACTTGACTGGGCCATTTAGCTCTCAGATGTCTTCTTGTCTACAAGCCTAACTTTGAATATTGAAAGACTCTAACATGTCCTGCCACTCAGTTAATAAACAATAGCAAAACTAAAAGAAACCCAGAGGTTTTTGTATATTCTCTACTAGTGTCTTAGGAACCATATTTCCCTCATCCTCCAACACAGATGATGAGATGTGCTTTAGAACACAGAAGGACTCACACTCAAGTTTGGTTTAAGAAGCCAATTTCTCTCTGATTTACATGTTTTTATGCATGAATGTAGAAAAATTTTAACATTGTTTATCTCAAGGTGAAGGAATATGGATTTTTATGTTGTTAATATATTTTTCATGTATTTTATGAATATCTTATAATAAATGGTTGCCAAATTTATAACCAGAAAAAAAAAACCATAAGGGTAAAAATCTTTCCAGCCCTACTCTGTCACCTGCTTTTTAGCTCCATTTCTAAATTATTGTAAGATACTTTCACTAACTAATCAGAATTTGTAAACATTCTTGACTTCTCGGATCAGCATCCATTTCCCTGTACTTCATATTGTTTCCTTTCAGTTTTAACTTCTCACTTCCATCTTTCATCCATGCATTCCTCCATTTTCCCATTCATTTCCACTTACTAAACTTTGTTATAATAGACACAAGGCTTGATGTTGTGCCATCAGTCTAAAAAAAAAACCACTAACATATTCCTTTTTGAAGTATCTACCTACATTAAGAAACAAGGGAGGAACTGTAACATAATAAAACATGCATGAACTTTGGATTAACAAATCTGATTAAAACCATATTCAACTGTAACAATACCATAAAGTAGCTTTGAGTTCTTATTTGTAAGAGCTGTGAAAGGTTCAAAAGCTTTCTGAAATATTTCACAAATAATGTTGTTAATGGAAGTTGGTTATTTTTAAAGTATTTTTTAAAGTATTTTTTAAATATATATATATATACATATACATATATATATATATATTTATGTGTAGGTGGACACAACACAATGCTTTTATTTTTATGTGGTGCTGAGGACCAAACCCGAGTCCCACCCATGCTAGGCGAGCGCTCTACCGCTGAGCCACAATCCCAGCCCCTAATGTATGTGTTTTATAAAAAGTAAACTACATAAAATTAATACAAGACTAAACATATTTATAGTTCTAGTAGCATACAATGATAGTCATTTTATATTTTGCATTTGCTGTTTAACATTTTATTTATATTTGTACAATATGTACATATTACTCTACATCTGTGTGCTCCAATGTAACTTAAACTTACACAAAATGTATAAATTTCAACACAATAACCTCCATTAAGTTCCATATTTATTAAACACTTAGGCTCTGTAACTAGTCCTGTTAGAATCCCAACTTCTCCACTTCCTAGCCGTAGAAATTTGACAAAGTTCCTTAATTTTTCTCTAAGGTAGTGATACTAATTCTTAGCTCATAAGGTGATTGACTAAAAGGATTAAGCAAGTTTAAAAAATGGTGCTTAGAAAACAAACTAGTGCGTAATAAAAGCTAAGTGAGTTTCAACTGTTAATCATGATAGTGTTACTTTTACTGTCCTATCTCTTGGTCTCTCCTTGTATCTGGTTGCATCCTGTCTTCCTTTCACCTGATCACATACTTTGTGCCAATTGCTTTCTTCTAACTGAGGTTTTACTATTGCTATATTTCTTTTGCCTTTGCTATTGGAAATACCTAGAGTAAACTTTTAAGACCAGTTGCTTCCTTAAATGGAGGCAGAATGAAAAAAGTAGGTGTTAAATGTGATATGGATTCAAATTCTTGCTCTGCTGATTACTGGCTTTGTGTTCTTGCATAAATCAGGTATCTTCTCTCATGACTTAGTTTTCTCACATATAAAATAGTGCTGGTAGTTTAGGTTGTTGTGTGTGGCAGGTAGATAATCAACACACAAGAGCTGTGACTATCTTTGATCAAACCTTTAGATGCCATGTTTATTCTTGCAGAATAGACTCCTTCCTTGAGCTATCCTGTAGGTAGGCCCATCCTACTTGGTATTCACATATTTAACTCCTGTGATGTTCTTGTCTGCTAGAAATAAAATCTAAATTATTGTTGAAAACTGCCAGACTCCTGTCTGTTCCAAATCCAAAAGACCTGTTGTGTTAAATGTGTAAGAGAGTCTTTCTAAAACATCATTTTATCTGATCATTGTCCTGTTCACTAATAGGACAACTCTATTGCCTAGTAAAAAAGCAATAGAGCTTTTTTTTACTGCCATATTTCTCTCTCTCTCTCTCTCACACACACACACACACACACACATACACACAATAATAGGACAGATTTTTCAAAACTTGGAATATAGATTTGGGAATAATATGATTTAAAATTTGCACATGATTCCACCTCAAAGTCAATCAGGACCTCCTGAGCCAATTTTAGGACACCCAGTACTGAGGACAGTATATCCTAAAATTTTATGACTGTATTTGGTATGATACAACATAAAATTAAGCCTTAGTGGATGTCACAAATAAATGGGCTGTCATCCCTGTGAACTACTGGGATTAAGGAGCACTTAAATATCATTCAGAGCTTGCATACTGTGAAGAGAAATCCAACCAAATCAAAAGCAGTTTTTTAAAAAATGACTTACAATCAACAGTCACAAGGAAAGAAGCCTGAATTGCTGGTGACAACATCTGGTCAATCTGTTTGTCACAGAGACAGCTCCATATGACAATCCCCCAAATAGTAAATGCTGGAGAGTGCCGCAGTCTGGCTGGGCAAAATAACTGGGGGGGGGGTGACAAGCAACTTGTGAAGGTTGATACAGCAGGAGCCGCTTTATTGTAGGACAGCAGAGGTATATATACATAACTGAATACACAGCTTGACTCAATTTAGCATCATCCAGTTACAGCAATCAGTCATTAAGGAATCCTCATCATCTTAATAATTATACACAGCTTAACTTAATTGACATAATCTAGACACAGCAGTCAGTCATTAAGGAATCTCCATCATCTTAATGGCTCATTGGCATTGGCTCAGAAAGCACTCCTCGTAGCATACTGCCAGGCGCCATCTTAACTTGGTTGTAGCCCTCATCAGGAGAGACTTTACATTGCAGGTTGATAAATGACACTCCCAAGTGTTACCAGATAAGCCAGTTGTTGAATGTGTAAGACAAGGATTCCCCTCAAAGGATGTCAAAACAGAATTTAAATCCTTAAAGCAGTTCTTAACCAATAGTTCTCAGCAAAATCACTTGTGGGTGTTTTAAAACAAAGACCTCAACATTAAAGATTTTGATTCAGTAGAACATGGGGGTGGGTTGTGGCTCAGTGGTAGAGAGCATTCCTAGCAGGTGTGAGGCACTGGGCTCAATTCTCAGCACCACATATAAATAAATAAAATAAAGGCCCATTGATTCAGTAGATCAACGATGGCAGCTAAATCAGAGCTTTTGAATAAAGTCAGACATTTGGATAAGATCAAATTACAAGCTCTTTGAAATGAACAAGCCTGCTGCTACCTGTGAACTCTTTCCTGGCAGGGGTCTGTATTTAAAAGAATTAGTTGCTCTGCCTCAGATTTAGTTTGAACATGTGAGATGAAAATTAATCTGGCATTTATTTATTTTATTTATTTATTTATTTTTTTATTGTTCACAATATTACAATAATATACAATATTATATCATATTTCACACATTAGATTCAAGTGGGTTATGAACCCCCAATTTTTACCCCAAATGCAGATTGCAGAATCACATCAGTTACACATCCACAATTTTACATAATGCCCTATTAGTAGCTGTTGTATTCCGATACCTTTCCTATCCTCTACTATCCCCCCTCCCCTTCCCTCACATCTTCTCTCTCTACCCCATCTACTGTAATTCATTTCTCTCCTTGTTTATTTTCCCATTCCCCTCACAACCTCTTATATGTAATTTTAGCAATGAGGGTCTCCCTTCATTTCCATGCAATTTCCCTTTTCTCTCCCTTTCCCTCCCATCTCATGTCTCTGTTTAATGTTAATCTTTTCTTCCTGCTCTTCCTCCCTGCTCTGTTCATAGTTGCTCTCATTATATCAAAGAAGACATTTGGTATTTGTTTTTTAGGGATTGGCTAGCTTCACTAAGCATAATCTGCTCTAGTGCCATCCATTTCCCTGCAAATTCCATGATTTTGTCATTTTTTTTAGTGCTGCGTAATATTCCATGGTGTATAAATGCCACATTTTTTTATCCATTCATCTATTGAAGGGCATCTGGGTTGGTTCCACAGACTAGCTATTGTGAATTGTGTTGCTATGAACATCGATGTGGCAGTATCCCTGTAGTACGTTCTTTTAAGGTCTTCAGGGAATAATCCGAGAAGGGCAATAGCAGGGTCAAATGGTGGTTCCATTCCCAGCTTTCCCAGGGATCTCCATACTGCTTTCCAAGTTGGCCGCACCAATTTGCAGTCCCACCAGCAATGTACAAGTGTACCCTTTTCTCCACATCCTCACCAGCACTTGTTGTTGTTTGACTTCATAGTGGCTGCCAATCTTACTGGAGTGAGATGGTATCTTAGGGTGGTTTTGATTTGCATTTCCTTGACTGCTAGAGATGGTGAGCATTTTTTCATGTACTTGTTGATTGATTGTATATCCTCCTCTGAGAAGTGTCTGTTCAGGTCCTTGGCCCATTTGTTGATTGGGTTATTTGTTATCTTATTGTCTAATTTTTTGAGTTCTTTGTATACTCTGGATATTAGGGCTCTATCTGAAGTGTGAGGAGTAAAAATTTGTTCCCAGGATGTAGGCTCCCTATTTACCTCTCTTATTGTTTCTCTTGCTGAGAAAAAACTTTTTAGTTTAAGTAAATCCCATTTGTTGATTTTTGTTATTAACTCTTGTGCTATGGGTGTCCTATTAAGGAATTTGGAGCCCGACCCCACAATATGTAGATCAGAGCCAACTTTTTCTTCTATCAGATGCAGAGTCTCTGATTTGATATCAAGCTCCTTGATCCATTTATTTATTTTAAAAGCGATAAAAATTCCTAAAGGTTGGCTAACTGCATTTAGCATTATCTTCTCCAACTGCATCCATTTACCTGCAAATGCCATAATTTTATTCTCTTTTACTGCTGAGTAAAATTCCATTTTATTTATTTATTTATTATATTCCACATTTTAAAAATTCATTCATCCACTGAAGGGCATCTAGGTTGGCTCCACAGTTTAGCTATTGTGAATTGTGCTGCTATAAACATTGATGAGGCTGTGTCCCTGTAGTATGCTGTTTTTAAGTCCTTTGGGTATAGACGGAGGCATAGGATAGCTGGGTCAAATGGTGGTTCCATTCCCAGATTTCCAAGGTGTCTCCATACTACTGAATTGGCTGATCCAATTTGCAGTCCCACCAGCAATGTATGAGTATACCTTTTTCCCCACATCCTCGCCAATACTTACTGTTGTTTGAATTCTTAATAGCTGCCATTCTGACTGGAGTGAGATAATATCTTAGAGTAGTTTTGATTTGCATTTCTCAATTGCTAGAGATGATGAACATTTTTTCATATATTTGTTGATTAACTGTATATCCTTTTCTGAGAAGTGTCTGTTCAGGTCCTTGGAAATGCCAAATGTTTTCTCTGATATAAGGAGGCTGATTCATAGTGTGGGAAGGAGGGGAAGCAGGGGAGGAATATACAAACTCTAGATAGGGAAAGGGGTGGGAGGAAAACTGAGGAGGCAGGGGGTTAGCAAGGATGGTGGAATGTGACAGACATCATTATCCAAAGTATGTGTAAGAAGACCCAAATTGGTGTCAACATACTTTATATACAACCAGAGATATGAAAAATTATGCTGTATATGTGTAATAAGAATTGTAATGCATTTCACAGTCATTTATTTTTTTAAAAATAATCAATAAAAAATTCCTAAATATAAATACATTTTAGGATGGAATTAAAAAATAATGGCCAGAGACATTTTTAAAAGAAATATGTCAAAACACTAAAAAATAATCTATAATGTCATGTGAACAAACACAAAACTAAAGACTGGATAAGAAACCAATGGGAAAGGTATAGTGTAAATTGTGTTGATTTTCCACAATCCCTAAAGGGAAGGAAAAAAATTCAGTTACTGAAAAGGTTTCCTGCTCCGGATGGTAAGAAAAGTCAGTGTCAATTCTTTAGTAGATGTCAACAGAGCCTGGTAATCAATCTTCACAATGTATCTATTCATAGTTTTTTGTTTGTTTACATACACTTTTGTTGTTGTTGATGATGTTATTTTTTTCTCCCTAGACAAAAAACATAGGATTAAGGAAATATACACACTCACATATGTATCTATGTGTATGTATATGTGTGTGTGTGTGTGTGTGTGTGTATTTGTTTTTTCAAATCCAGCAAATGAGTCTTATAAATAGAATGACTGATAGAACAATTTTCCTGTGCTTATGGGGACCTGTGCTCTCTTCTCCACTAAAAGCCATATGACATGCCTGTTCTCTGAGGCTGGGCAGATTAAGATTTCTAGAAGCTATCAACCTGCACTTCCATAAGCCAGCCCAGAGAAAATTACATCCTTCTCAATATCCAGATGCTGAGGAGTTTTCTATTGTAGAAACTTCTGAGAGTCTACTGACAGATGGGGGGGGGGGTCTTTTAATCCAATTAGTTTATTGGTTAGCTCTTAAGTGGAGTGTGTCAATACAAATAAGAATATACGGCTTTTCTGTGCAAATAAAATACAATTTACCTTAGTTTTCATTATTTCACTTTTAAAATTCTACTCAAGTGATCTTTTTACTTGATATTTTTATTCAAACGAAATATGTACCAGTAAATATTTGTTAAACTAAGTTGCTTTTTACCCAACTGGGGGAAGACCTCCTGTTGTTTTGCATCTGGCTCATTTTCATGTAAGGCTATTTCCTGTCTTAGTGGTCTCTGTTGATTCATGGTTCAGAAACTAATGGAAATTGTTAATCTCCACTCATAGATATAACCAATCATACCAAGCATGTCTTCCCCTGTAGAAGATACTGTAAAATATTGAATCAAAGATTAACATCTAAAGGTTGATTTAGAAAAAAAGTTTTCTTGTTTTATTAACTCATATGTAATAATAGAAGAATATAAGATAAAAAAAGGAAAATATTCCATTGTACAAAAATGTGAAACAACTTTCTATCACTTTACCCACCAAAATATCTCTAGCTTTCCCCCTGCCCGCCCCTCTCATTCCTTTTGTTCCCTCCCTAATTCCCATTTCCCTTCACTTTTTGTTCATTTATAGGCTCTAGGTACGTCTTAACGATACAATCAGAGTAAAACCAGTCTTTTAAAAGCCACACCATAGTTTTCTCTAATGCAAACCCCAAATAAAAACAAACTTGATTTTTCAATCTTGAAAGACTGGAACATTCCAAAGTCACTATGTGTGTTCTTAGACCAGAATGTTTTATATATGGATGTAGCCATATCCCAAGATTGAGAATAAAGAGAAAATTAAACCTGTTTTGCCTTGTCCATATCTCATATTCAGACACCTTCTTAGAAGTTCTTAAAATCTACGATAAGGAAAGAATTCACAAAAGAATGGTCTCTTCCATACAATCAATCAACAAGTACATGAAAAAATGCTCACCATCTCTAGCAGTCAAGGAAATGCAAATCAAAACCACCCTAAGATACCACCTCACCCCAGTAAGATTGGCAGCCATGATGAAGTCAAACAACAAAGAGTGCTGGCGAGGATGTGGGGAAAAGGGTACTCTTGTACACTGCTGGTGGGACTGCAAATGGGTACGGCCAATTTGGAAAGCAGTATGGAGATTCCTGGGAAAGCTGGGAATGGAACCACCATTTGACCCAGCTATTGCCCTTCTCGGACTATTTCCTGAAAAACTTAAAAGAGCACACTACAGGGATACTGCCACATCGATGTTCATAGCAGCACAATTCACAATTGCTAGACTGTGGAATCAACCCAGATGCCCTTCAATAGATGAATGGATAAAAAAATGTGGCATTTATACACCATGGAGTATTACGCAGCACTAAAAAATGACAAAATCACGGAATTTGCAGGGAAATGGATGGCACTAGAGCAGATTATGCTTAGTGAAGCTAGCCAATCCCTAAAAAACAAATACCAAATGTCTTCTTTGATATAATGAGAGCAACTATGAACAGAGCAGGGAGGAAGAGCAGGAAGAAAAGATTAAACAGAGACATGAGGCGGGAGGGAAAGGGAGAAAAAAAGGGAAATCACATGGAAATGGAGGGAGACCCTCATTGTTATACAAAATTACATATAAGAGTTTATGAGGGGAATGGGATAACAAACATGGAGGGAAATGAATTACAGTAGATGGGGTAGAGAGAGAAGATGGGAGGGGAGGGGAGGGGGGATAGTAGAGGACAGGAAAGGTAGCAGAATACAACAGTCACTAATATGGCTGTATGTAAAAATGTGATGTGTAACCAATGTGATTCTGCAATCTGTATTTGGGGTAAAAATGGGAGTTCATAACCCACTTGATTCTAATGTATGAAATATAATTTGTCAAGAGCTTTGTAATGTTGTGAACATCCAATTTAAAAAAATTAAAAAAAAAAAAGAATGGTCTCTTCTTTTCTTTTGGGATCCCTCCGCACCTCATCACTGAGGGATTAGGAAGATGAGGCCAAGGTCCCGAGTGCCTCCTTTGCTATGCCTGTGTGCCTGTTGCAGGTGGGGTAGAGGCAGTCTGAGATGATTTAAAGCCTCCCTATTCTTCTGGATCATTAGTATAATTTTGAAACCCCAGCCTTGCTTCGAGGCCCCGAAGAAACTTTAAAACCCTGAGTGGAAATGATATGTTTTTTGAAATTCATTGATTGCCTGAAAAGAAATATTTTACTGATTCTCTTTTGCTTCTAAGTATAAAAAGCAGAAAATAAAATGGTGCAGAGAGGAAGCCATCCGTCACTGTACATTTCCAGGGTTGCTACACGAACAATGACTGCAAGAGCTCTGAACGGCTAATCATGTTGTCTCCAGGCCTCTTTTTCAGCTTTGGTCTGCTCTCCTCTTTCTCTAACTAACTGACCTCTCAGGTCAATAACAGCTGCCTTTGCCTGTGGCCCATTGATTTTTCTAGAAGTGGGTTCTCTCCTGTCCTTTCAACCTCAGTGATTTTCTGATTGTTTTTAAACTAGTTGTCCAGTTATTTAAGAGACAGTTTATTTTTACTTTCACAGTTGTAATATCTGTTTTCCTGATTAGTGGGGGGGGGGGAGCCTTCTTGGGAATGAAAAGAATTTCATGCAGCAAATACTGCTTTAACCAGTGCTAGTATTGTGTCCTGGTGCAAAAGGCCACTTGGCTGGCACAAGACTTTCTTAGGAAGTTTCCAGCAATATCTCAAAAGAATAATGGAGGCAATGGGTTAATATTATATAGTCCATTAAATTATTAGCATAGGCGCACAGTCACAAATTTCAGAGAAACATGAAAAAAGATAAACTTCCTCCTACTTTGTTCTTCCTTATACATAATATAAATTTTAAAATTTTACACTCCCCATCAAAGCTGACAATTCTTTTTCGATGATCTGGTCTGGAGATGTCTTAGTCCATTTGGGCTACTATAACGTAACACTGTAGGCAAGGTGGCTTGTAAACAATGGATGTTTATTTCTCACAGTTACAGATGCTGGGAAGCCCAGCTGTCTTGATATCTGGTGAGGACCTGCTTTCCAGTTCATAGATGGCCATTTCTTTCTTGTATCCTCACAAGGTAGAGGGGAAGAAGGAGTTCTCTGTGGTCTCTTTTACAAGGGCACTAGTCGTATTTGTGAGGGTTCTACTCTCATGACCTTCCAAAAGCCCTACCTCTGAATGCCATCATTTCACATGTGAGTTTTAGAGGGACAAAAATATTCAATCTTTAGCAAGAGATTACAGCTTCTACTTTGAAAGACTTCAGAAGACAAAAAATTACTCATTGACAAAGAATTATTTTGTGCCACACGAGATGGAAATGGGGAGAAGTTTCTTGGCAGAAGTTTATGGCACCTGTGCAACAATTGTGCCATGAGTGAGGGGTATTTTCTCACAGCTTTTGCTAACTGGGGACCACTCAGACACTCCCTTAGTAGTCTCAGCACCCAGAGGCTCCACCCTGCCCCCATCATCTTCAAACAGTCCTCAGAGTCAATTATCCTAATTGAATTCTTCTTACTGGTGTCTGTTGTACTGGCTCTACATTTTCAGAAGGTTTACCTCCTCTCTGCCTGCAGGCTTCTGTCTCTCCTTTGATCTTGGTTTTGTTGGTTGACCTACAAGTTCAGTGTTCAGATGGGTTCAAGAAAAACCAAAAACTTGCAGGTCACTTGGAAGTTTGCTTTTGCTTTTGGAAGGTGAGGAACAGTGTTCTTTCTTGCTCCATATATTCTTGGATAGAAACTGGAAGTCAATAACTGACTATATTTTTTATAGTACAACAAAACTTCATTTCTTGGAAAATCTCTACATGATCAGGATACATTTTCCCTTTTTATATATTACCAGGCTTGACTTGCTGACACTTTGTTGAGAATTTGCTGTCCATAATAATGAAGGATATTGATTTACATTTTGCTTTCCTAATAATGTCCTTTTTAGGTTAGGTCACAAATTTATGCTATTCGTTTTTTTTTTCCTTTTTGGTTCCAGGGATTGAACCCAAGGGCACTTAACCACTGGGCTACATCTGCAGCCCCCCCCCCTTTTTTTTTTTTTTATTTTATCTAGAGACAGGGTCTTGCTTAGTTGCTAAGTACATCACCAAGTTGCTGAGTCTGGCTTTGAACTCGAAATCCTCTTGCCTCAGCCTCCTGAGCCATTGGGATTACAGGTGTGAACCACCGCCTCCAGCTTATGCTATTCTTATAAAATGAATACAGGATGTCCTTCCTCTTCTAAATTCTGAAGGCATTGTATCTTGGATATTATTTACATATTAAAATTTTATAGAACACATCAGCAAAATAATATTCTCCTGAAGTTTTCCTTGTGGGGAGATATGTTTCTTTCTAGATAGAAGACTTCTCTGTCAATTTTGGTAAACTCTTTCACAACTCTGGCTTTCCTTACATTAAAGTTTTACATTTATTTCAGATTTTTTTCTTGTATTTTTTTCCACTAAATTTTGTAATTGTTCCTGGTGTCTGAAATATTAATCTTAAACAAGATTGTTCTGTATTGATAAAATGTTGAAAGTAGAAAAAATCATATATGCCCACCATCACTAAGTTATGTGATATTGTTTGATTTCCTTATATGTATGTGTATTTGTGTATATGTATACTTATTTTATAAACTTTCATTGCCTTGCCAGCCAATCAAGACTCTCAGATAAATTTAGAGAAATCTGGAACACTGGGAAGGATTCCCCAGATTCTTCCTTCTTCTATCAAAATTGTATGTCTAGCCCAAAATAAGAGATGAGGTATCTTATTGAGATTTGTGGGGTTATCCCCCATGGTAAGAAGGAACATTTAAGTTATATAACATCTCCACTGTAACTCAAGCTAGTGATATAATATATGGGAGATTCTGAAAATACTTCATATAAGCAACCACTTAGCCAGGGTGTTTGCTATGCACCTTCTATCCACAGGGAATCTTTCTCCCAACAATAATATCAGTTTATTTATCCATAGGTCCAATTAACAAAGATATTAAATAAGATCCTCTGCCTCAAATTTTCCTCCTGGGGAGTTTCTCCCAGGATAGAGAATGAATGAATTATTGGCCAGCTGCTGTACCACCTTAACAGAGAGGATTACCAACATACCAATTTAATCATGAAAATATATTATTTTTATCTCTGTACATCCAAGAGTACAAGCAAGAGGAACCAGAATTTGACACCAATCAGCTGATTTCCAAGTTTGTGGTCCTTGTTTTTAAACTTTCCAGAGAAGGGCTAAGAAGATGTTACATTTATGTAATTACTTACAACTTAGGACATCCCATCCTGGTGGATCATGGGTGGAAAGTACAGTAATGTCCTTCCAACATAGCAGACCCAGATTTCTGATTTATCTTCTCTTTAAGGTTTTAAACTAACAATAAGAAGAAGATTCACTTGGTGAGCCAGAAACAGCATAAATCCACATTGAGTAAAATGTTCAACAATGCTAAAAAGGTGTTCTCTTAATGAAACCATTCAAAAGGTTGAAAGTTAGATTAGGATCTTTTCATGATGAGTACAAGATTGAATATTCCAATTTGCTTCCATCTTAATTTGTGTTTTAACACAATAGATACTAATGAGGTAGCCATCAGTACCAATTTGTAGAAGCAATGGTCTGAAACAGCATCATAGTTACCATTGAAATAGAAATTTGAAGATTTACACAGTATGAAATTGTGAATATGTGCAGAAAAGAGTAACCAATCAGAATACATTGATGTTACCTGGTCGTGTATGGGGGAACTTCCTATACTTTTACCATAATTTGTCTGTAACCTAAAGAATTGTACCAAGGGAGACTATTCCATAGGGGAAAAAAAAAAGAAAAAAAAACATTTCAGCAGCACAGTTGAGTGCACCAATTTAGAACCTATTGAGACTGGCTCAGGCTGTTACTCTCCAGTTACTCTTATTATTAATATATTACATTAGTATAGCTCATTTACCATGATTAACAAAGTGATGTTGATACATTTTTATTAACTAAAACCCATACATTATTCAGATTTCCTTAACTTAAACTTATCCTTTTTATATTATAGGATCCCGTCTTTCAGTTAGTCTTCATATCTCCTTGGCCTCCTCTGGGTAATGACAGTTTCTCAGACTGTTCCTGTTTTTGGTGACATTGATAGTTTTGAGGAATACTGATCAGGTTTCTGTAGAAAGTCCCACAACTGGGGATTGTATGATGCTTTTTTTCCCAATTAAATTGGTCTTAAAGTTGTTGGAAGAATACAGAGATAAAGCGTTACTGTTATTTCATCATATCAAAGGAATACACTGTCAACATAACTGTTCATGTTCATCTTGGGGGAGGTTCATGGCTAAGGTTCATAGGCACCGGAATCTCACTGTAATGTTGTTCTTTCTGGCCTACTCCATTATATACTGTCCTTTATCAGGGAGGAAATCAGTATCTATAGCTCAGGTTTGAGTATCTCCATACATTATCTGTATTAATTTGTGTTTTAACACAATAGATACTAATGAGGTAGTCATCAGTACCCATTTGTAGAAGCAATGGTCTGAAACAGCATCATAATTACCATTGAAATAGAAATTTGAACATTTACACAGTATTCTGGCAGTATTCTGTATTGGTGTATCTCTGTTCTTCTGGCAGTATTCTGTATTGGTGTATCTGTTCTTCACTTCTGTTTGTTTACTTATTCCATCTCTTGTTTATATGGGTATAGACTCATGGTATAGATGTTATAGTTTTTATTATGATCAAATGCTGTTTATTTATTTTGTTGCTTGAATTATTCCTGCCTTGACCGTTAGAGACAGTTGGCTAAGTGTCTATGGCCTACCACCATTAGTGTGTGTGTGTGTGTGTGTGTGTGTGCGCACACGCATGTTAAAGTATCTCCTCCTTTCTTTCTGGCTAAGAGTTGCTTCAGGTTAATCTTGTATATTCCTTATCCTGCCCGACAGTCATCTATTTCTATAAGGAGTACTAGTTCATTTGGTTAGAGAATACTATTACAAGTCAAGATCTGGATGATACGTGTGCTCGTTTTTAAAGGGATGCTGTTACAGTTCTCTTCAGTTGACAGAAAAATAAATATATCTTTATACATTGTCTAGAAATTCTGAGATTATTTCATATAAACTATCACTTAGCCAGGACACAGGGGGTAATAGACATAAACACAGAGCTACATCCAGACACA
Source organism: Spermophilus citellus (assembly GCF_964194105.1). Classification (NCBI taxonomy): domain Eukaryota; kingdom Metazoa; phylum Chordata; class Mammalia; order Rodentia; family Sciuridae; genus Spermophilus; species Spermophilus citellus. The sequence continues at coordinate 109,529,337 of NC_138192.1, read as the reverse complement.
AACATGTATATGTGTGTATGTGTATGTGTGTGTGTGTGTGTGTGTGTGTGTGTATATATATATATATATATATATATATATCTCCAGACACAAACATGTAGACACAGAGCTACATCCAGACACAAACATGTATATGTGTGTGTATGTGTGTGTGTGTGTGTATGTATATACACATATATCCATCTGTATTAAGCCTAACATGAGCTCATACCACCTCTAGCTCCAATCCATTGCAATATGATCATTCTAGGCTTCTCCCCATACGCCTGTGTCTTCCCACTCCAACAATGAGAAATCTGGCTCCCACCAACCAACATTCTTTGACCTAACTGTTAAGTTGTACAATGCTAAGCATTATCAGAATGACTCACTTGCACTCAATCCACTAGTGTACAGTGCTTATGTATACTACCTTTTGCTTTTGAGGTAGAACTATACTAATTTGAGTAACCTTAAAAATGAATGAAATACATAAGCAAAAGGTAGTGTCCATACGGACTATACCCTAGTGGATAACAGCAAAAGGCAGTATACCCTCTCTGACTGGCCTGCACAGATGGGACAGAGATGTTCTTGTCTTCTGTGCTCCACCTATTCCTCTTTCATGCTGGGTGGAAACCATTGTTCTCACTCATCTTTGTGGGATGATGACATGGGATGTTTGAGAACAGAGAGCATGTCTTTTCTCTAAGACCCTTGATAAATATGATGTTTGCATTTCATTAATATCAAAGGACTATCTTTGGGATGAAAGAATGAACTTGTGTTGACAACTGTCAAAGGGATGCAGGTCAACATTGAGAAGTTTAATTTAGATAAATAGATTTAAATTCGTTTTAAATTCTTTACTCTGTCTAATAATATTAATTTTTGTATATTTAAAAATGTGTTCTTTTTAGATATACATGGTAGCAGAATGTATTTTGACACATAATACATACATGGAGTATAACTTCTCATTCTTGTGGTTGTACATGTTGTGGAGTTACACTGGTCGTGTATTCACATATGAACATAGGAAAGTTATGTCCTAGTCATTCTACTGTCTTTCCCATTCCCACTTCCCCTCCTTTTCCCTATGTCCCCTTGTCCAATCCAGTGAACCTACACTCCTCCCTCCCCGCTGCCTATGGTGAATCAGCATCCATATATCTGTCACCATCCAGAGAGAACATTCATCCTTTGGTTTTCTGGGATTGGTTTATTTCACTTAGCATAATAGTCTCCAGTTCTATTCATTTACTAGCAAATGTCATAATTTTATTCTTCTTTATAGCTGATTAATACTCCACTGTGTGTGTGTGTTGTGTGTGTGTGTGTGTGTGTGTGTGTGTGTATACTGTTGAAGGGCACCCAGGTTGGTTCCATAGCTTAGTTATTGTGAATTGAGCTGCTATAAACCTTGGTGTTGCTGATTTTTAAGTTTTGGGGGTATAAACCAAGGAGTGGGATAGCTAGGTCAAATTGTTGTTCCCATTCCAAGTTTTCTAAGAATCTCCATACTGCTTTCCATAGTGGTTGCACCAATTTGTAGTCCCACAAGCAATGCATGACTGCACATTTTTCCCACATCCTCACTGACATTTATTGTTACTTGTATTCTTGATAAATGCCATTCTCACTGGAGTGAGATGGAATCTTAGAGTAGTTTTAATTTGCATTTCTCTAATTGCTAGTAATATTCAATATTTTTAAAAAATATTTGTTGACCATTGGTATTTCTTCCTCTGTGTTTATTTAATTCCTTTGCCCATTTATTGATTGGGTCATTTTTTGGTATTCTTTATATGTAGTTTTTTGAGTTCTTTATATATCCTGGAGGTTAATGCTCTATCTGAGGTGCAGGTGGCAAAGGTTTTCTCTCATACTGTAGGTTCTCTCTTCATGTTTTTGATTGTTTCCTTCGCTGTGAAGAAGCTTTTTAATTCGATATTATACCATTTCTTGATTCTTGATTTTACTTCTTGTGGAGTCTGGTTGAGGAAGTCATTTCCTAAGCTGACATGATGGAGAGTTGGGCCTACTTTTTCTTCTAGTAAGCACAGGGTCTCTGGTCTAATGCCTAGGTCCTTGATCCACTTTGAGTTGAGTTTTGAGCACGGTGAGAGAAAGGGGTTTAATTTCACTTTATTACACATGGATTTTCAGTTTTCCCAGCACCATTTGTTGAAGAGACTGTCTTTTCTCTAATGAATGTTATGGCACATTTGTCTAGTATGAGATAACTTTATTTCTGTGGACTTGTCTCTGGGTCTTATAATATTAATTTTGAAAGAGTTACACATTATAATGTGAAGTTTATTTGAAATTAAATTGACATTGAGAGGTAAATATTTGGCTTTGTTGTTGGAATAGTCATATTTCTGATACAAACCTAAACATTAAAAATGACTTGAGGAACTGAAAATATGTTTGCTCACTCCCTTCATCTCTTTAGCTGTAAAACTGAACATAGAGTACTGTCTTGGAATATGTGGGTCTTTTAAATCCATAGTAGCCCATAATCTTTACATGTTCATCTTCCTATGATTTGCTTTGCTTTAAATGTTTCTTTTTCATCTGGTCAGACATAGTATCCTCAAATCACATCATTTTTTCCCTCAGAAGGTTCCATTTTTTAAAAAAGGGACAAATATTTCTAGTTCTTTAAAAATACATAAAACTTTATGTGACATAGTGTTTTAATTAGGTTTTTATCACTGTGACAAAAATATCTGACAAGAACAATTTAGAGGAGGAAACATCTTTTTTTTTTTTTTTTTTTTTTTTTTTTTTTTTTTTTTAAAGAGAGAGTGATAGAGGGAGAGAGAGAGAGAGAATTTTTTTTAATATTTATTTTTTAGTTCTCGGCGGACACAACATCTTTGTTGGTATGTGGTGCTGAGGATCGAACTCGGGCCGCACGCATGCCAGGCGAGCGCGCTACCGCTTGAGCCACATCCCCAGCCCGGAAACATCTTTTTTGGTTAACAGTTTCAGAGCTTTAGTCCATGGCTGGCTGACTGCATTGCTCTAGTCCCAAGAGGAGGCAGAACATCATGGTGGAAGGGAACAGTGGAGGAAAACAGCTCAGGATATGGCAACCAGGAAGCAGAGAGAGAAAAAGCCTGGATCACCAGAGACAAAATATAAACCCCAAAGTCACACTTCTAGTGACCCACTTCTCCAGTCATACCCCATGTGTTTATAGCTACCACCTAGTTAATCCATATCAATGGATTAATCCACTGATTAGGATACCACTCTCACAATCTAAGCTTTTCACCTTTGAACATTCTTGCATGGTTCTCATATCTAAACCATAACACATAGGATCAAAATAAAGTGGCAGAAGGAATAAGATTTTTCACAGTACAGTATGGTACCATAGGCATTGGATTGATTCCATATGAACTACAACTATTGAGGGAAAGAGGGATAAAGGTACTGCATTAAACCTGTTTCCCAGCATTTGGTAATTGGTGCTAGGTTACTATGGATATTGGTCTAATAGAGGTGAATTTTAGGAAAAATGGCCCAGGAAAGAAGGACCTAATGGGCTTTGTATTTTACTACTGATAAATCTAAGAGAAAGACCAGTGGTTTTCTGATTCAAAGGTTTTAAGGAAAAATATTTCAGAACTTATTTATTAACAAACATTGATTATCTCCTTATATTCAGAAAATGCTTAAAATCTGACTAGGAAATAACAGTCTTGCTAAAAATTGAGTTGCTTCTAGTATGGTGGGGGCAGATGTGTCTGGGGTGAGAATAATTTCTGTACCTTGAGGTGCCATTCCTATCAGTTAGCAACACTGACAACAGGAAAAGTGTGAGGGATGATATTGGGAGAGTGAAGGTGAGTAAGACAAATGTTGAGAAGTCGTGTGGAGGAAATAAATATGTTTACACATTTGTTTAGACTGTGATATATTCTCCAGAAATACAAGAAAAAATTAACCAGTAAGACTAGATATGTAAAGAGCTTATACAAAGTCTAATGCCTTTAATTCTGAATCATGGATTTTCTTGTAACCCTGTATAGATTTTTATCATTTGTTACTGAACTGCCAAATACTATAAGCAAGTGAATTATAAAAATGAATCACACCAAGAACACCTGTGAACATTTCTTTGAAAAACATGTTAATGCATCCTTTGTGAATTGGATTTCTAAATGTGTAAGCAAAAGATAAGGTCTGGATGCCTAGTCTTTTCAGAGAAAATGATAAGAATAAATTGATTGGGCATATCTCAGGAAAATAATCTGATTTAAACAAAAGAATTTAAGTGATTTATTTTTAAATGTGTTTTTAATGGACAAGTAATAATTATATACACTAATGGGGTATAAATGTGTTATTTTGATATATGCTCACAGTGTAGAAGGATTAAACCAGGCTAATTAACAAATTTATCATCTCAGATGCTTATCAATTTATAATTACTCCTTGTTTCTTTCTTATTTATTTCTTTTCATTTCTCCTCTCCCCTCCCCTACTTTCTCTCTCTTGGCCGTGCTGGGGACCAAACCCAGGGCCTTGTACTTGCTAGGCAAATGTTCTACTCCTACCTCTACCATGAAGCTACACCACCAGCCCTTATAATTACTGCTTTACTCATTTTCATTGGTTCATAACAGTTATACATACTAATAGGATTCATTTTGATATAATTATAAATGCATGGTATAAAATTTGCTTCAATTCAGTCCCCTAATCACCCCCCTCCTCCTATACCCTTTGCTCTACTCTAAGGGCTTTTCTACTTATTTACATTTTTATAGATTAATGTCTTGTGGATATACATAATGGTGACATTCACTATAATATATTCATATATGTACATTGGAAAGTTAGTTCAGATTTATTCCATGTTTTTTTTCCTTATGTCATCCCTCATCTTTCCCCTACAATCTTCTTGTTCTATTCCCTTGATCTTTTATTTATTTTGATGGAATTTCTACCTCCCTATCACCCAGTTTTTTGTCCCCCCCCCCATTTATTTTACACTAGCTTATGAATATCAAAGAAAATACTCAACCATTGACTTTCTGTGCCTCACTTATTTCACTTGGTATTATTGTCTCCAGTTATATCCATTTACCAGCAAATGACATAATTTCATTATTTCTTTATGGCTGGGTAATACTCCATTGTGTATATATACCATGTTTTCTTTATCCATTCATCTGATAAAGAGCACTTAGGTCGGCTCCATAGTTTGGCTATGTGAATTGTGCTGCTATAAACACTGTGCTTGTGTTCCTATTATAGTATTCTGATTTTAAATCTTTTGCAAATATACGAAGGAGTGGGATAGCTGGGTCACACAGTGGTTCCATTCCTAGTTTTTTGAGGAATCTCTACACTGCCTTCCAGAGTGGTTGCACTCATTTGCAGTTCCACCAACAATGTAGGTGTGGACATTTCCCCACATCCTCACCAACAATTATTAATATTGTATTCTTCATAATTGCCATTCTGACTGGAATAAGATGAAATCTCAAAGTGGTTTTAACTTGCATTTATCTAATTGCTAGAGATGTTGAACATTTTTTCAAATATTTGATGATATGTATGATATGTATTTCTTCTTTTGAGAAGTGTCTGTTTAGTTCCTTTCCCCCATTTATTGATGTGTGTGTATGAGTGTGTGTGTGTGTGTGTGTGTGTGTGTGTGTGTATTAAGTTTTTTGAGCTCTTTGTATATCCTGGATATTAATGCCCTATCTGTGGAGCCAGTAGCAAAAATTTTCTCTCAATCTGTAGATTCTTTCTTGATTGTTTTCTTTGCTGTGACAAAGCTTTTTAGTTTGATACCTTCCCATTTATTGATTTTTAATGTTACTTCTTGCAATTTAGGAGTCTTGTTAAGGAAATCTGCTCCTGAGTCAACATGCTGGAGTGTTGGGCCTAAATTTTCTTCTATCAATTACAGGGTCTCTGGCCTGATTCCTAGGTCTTCGATCCACTTTGGGTTGAGTTCCGTGCAAGGTAAGAGACAGGGGTTGAATTTCATTTGACTATATATGGAGTTTCAGTTTTCTCAGCACCATTAGTTAAAGAGGCTGTCTTTTTCCCACCATGTTTTGGCACCTTTATCTAATAAGAGATAACTGTATTTATGTGGGTTTGTCTCTGTGTCTTCTATTCTATTCCATTGGTCTTAATGCCTGTTTAGGTGCCAATACCATGATGTTTTTATCAACATAGCTCTGTAGTATAATTTGAAGTCCAGTATTGTGATGCTTCTTGCTTTGCTTTTCTTGCCAAGTATTGCTTTGGTTATTCTGCAAACATATTTTTCAGAAATTTATTCACTAACATATTAATCCATTCATTAGGAGTTTTCATGACCCAGTCACCTTTTAAAGGAACCACATAATCCCATGTCTTAACACTTCACAATGGGATTAAATTTCAGCATGAATTTTGGTAGGGACATTAAATCTTAGCATATATAAATACATACATACACTGAGACATGTATGAATATGTTTATACTTTTGGAAAATTATTTTTTACATATATATGTGAATGTATATTTTGTGTGTACATATATTTGTATATAGTTAAATTATAAATATTAATGTGTATATGTATATGTGGGTGTGGGTGTGTACATGTATACATGTACACACCTATACATATACACATTAATGTTTATAATTTAACTATATACATATATACATACATATATACACCCCCACACATATACATATTAATGTTTATAATTTTACTATTTCCTTATTTCATTTTTAAAAACTTCATAGGATTTCTGAATTATTAGAAGAAAAAGAAAGGGATAAAATTAAGGAAAGTATAAAGGCAAAGACAAATTATGGTATAATAAGAAGCTTGAGAAGAAAAAGGAAGATTAACAGAGCCAGAGAAAAATGTGTGAATCAAGGTGCTTAATCATCACAACTGTTTTATTTGGTTGGCATCATGATTTTGAGAGAGATAACAAACACCAAAGGAGTATGAGTGGGATTTCTAAAGTATGCAAAAGCAGTTCTAGATGAGCCACGTGGGGCTTTGTATCATAGTGGAGAGACCCTGGGAAAGCTAAGTGTCTGTGTCACTCATCCACGTGGCATCACAGGAGCACACTCATCTTGACCCTAGGCCCCCACCATCACATCTCCTGTGTGAGAGCCCAAGTGACTTGCTTCACACAAAGCCTCGGTCACCCTGCGCTTATCATAAGTGATTCATTACTTGGTTCAGTGAGTGCTCTATGTGTTTTTCTTCTTCCCAGACACTCTTTGAAGCACTTGGCATAGATCAGTGAAAAACAACACCAAAATAAAAGTGCTCCTTCAGGGAGCTTGCATTCTATTTGGGGTTGGAGGTGAATTAAGGGGAAAAAATTGTGAGTAACTGGTATAACTATGTCAACTATATGATGTCTTTCTTATGCTAAAGATAAAGAATTTAATATTTTTTTTCATAATTTCACTCTGATTAGGTCAGGAAGATTTACTTTTCAAAATAAATAATGAATAAAGTGGCCAATGTAGAGGAAGTGATCAAAAATTTCAATCTTAGATTACACAAGGATACTCATGTGTAAGATACATTCTTTACTATTATTAAATGTTTGAAACCAAAAAACAATTGGATAAATAACTATTTCCTGATTATTAATGTGTTTGTCATTATTTAAATATTGACATCTTCAAATATTAAAGTATATTGCTATACATATATTGACAGCTTTATATAGTTATCAAATATTACAATTCTGCATGTCTTCTTTTAAACTATTAAATTAATACTTTAAACTTTTAAACCATTAAATTAATATTTAATTGACTTCCATTCCTGAAGAATGTATCCTCGGCTTCTACAATTCCATGATTTTTATAGGATAGAGCAGGGAAGGGAAAGATATCACTCCTTTTCAAGAAATGTCATAACCAAACTTTTCTTCTCATTTTTATCTGGTAAGGAAATCCATAAAACAAACAAACAAACAAACAAAAAAACCTTCCTTAATCTGACAGAGAGGACTGTGCTTTGAGAAGTAATATGCTTCCAGGAAGGGACTTGGGTAAATGGAACCAACATCCAGAAGAGCAGGGTTGCTAAGGGATTAGGTCATAAAGTAGAAAGAGAAAGTCTGACTTTACTCTATCTAATCACTAACTGTGTTGTCCATGTTTAGCCACTTGGTTGTCCCACCATTCATTCATAACGGGATCTTCTTAGCTTCACAATAAAATGACCACATTTAAGAACCAAGTTAAGAACAAGGAATAACATAACATGACTAGATGAAATAAGGTTGTATTTAATATCTGTAAAAAGCCAAGCTCTGTATGTCTTAGTAATAAAAATGACCTACAGAGCAGGGTGTGGCGGTATACACCTGTCATCTCAACTACTTGGAGGCCGGGGCTGGAGGATTGTAAGTTTGAGGTCAGCCTGGGGAATTCAATGAGATTCTGTCTCTAAATAAAAAATAAAAAAAGGCTGAGAATGTAGCTCATGTGGTAGAGTGCCTGGGGTCAATCTCCAGTACTGCCAAAGAAGGACAAATAAACAAAACCAAAAATAGACAAAACACATAAATGTGCTAATTTGTGTTGGAATTTAGTTTCCACCTTTGTACTTTAAGTCATTGAATGAAGTTTTATTTACTTGCCTGGCTCCCTATTTTATGCTCACCAGTATATACATACATAGTTCAATATTATTCCTTTGTAAACAAAGACCTTGCATTAAATTAGCTTCAGTCTAAGAAAATGTCTCTGGGCATGAATATGTCTGCTATATTTGACTGAAGGTCAAAACTGTACAGCCCATTATGCTTCTCTTATTTGTAGTAACTATCAGAAAGCTTGGACTTATCTCACCACCAAATACTTTTAACTCTCCTCAACCTGTGTGCATTTGATTCATTTTTTGAGCTCTAGTCTATTTTGGTTTTAATTTTTTTTTTCACATTGAATTTCACATTCTAAGCCTTCTCTGGTTCTTTCCAATCAGATATTATATTCCTGGGGGGTGGAGGGAAATACTGGAAAGAGTGGAAAAACCTCTCACAGAAAAATCACTCTTTTTTTTCCTACATGCCATAAAAAATGCACAGCTTTATGAGTAGAGAAAAATTGAAAGATACCTCTAATGTTTTATATTATGAAGGAACAGTTGTTTTTATTGCCAAAAACAATAAAATGGAATGGGAAATTCTAAAGTTTTTTTGATTAAAAAGTCAGACAGGGCTTATTAATTACTAACAAGATTGAATTAAATAATTTTCACATAATTGGAACCTCACCCTCTCACCCCCTCACCACCAGCGTTTTGCCAGAGCACTTGTCTTAAGATGAGGCAAACTATATCCACTTCCTTCCTACACTTGAGAAGAGTTTAATAAAAGAACATCAGAAGCAGATACAGTGTTAGTTACATGTATTCTCTTCTTTCAATAGTTTTCCCTTACTGTACCCTCCCTCTAACAATCTCTTGTTTATTGTTCAGACTTTTATTACATTCAAGACTGCTGAATTTCAATTGAAGAGAAAATATGAGATAGAATATTTTATACCCAACCTGTGAAACATATGGCTATCTTTTTGTCAGTATTTCATTTAAGGAAGTTTTCTAAATGACAAATTTGGAAATGAAATTACCTCTTAAAATGAAGTTGCTTGACTTTATCTCATTTCATAATTGTGTTTTTTAAATTTATAGTTAATTGACTCTATTTATACTATTATCAAGACCTATTATTTATTCATTTTTTGTTTTGTTAAACAAATCCAACCAATTTATTTCCATGCTTATTATAAGATATACAACTGAAAATATGCTACTTTTTCTTCAATAGTTTAAAAGTTTGTCTCTAGGGCTGAAGATACAATTCAGTGATAGAGCACTTGCCTAGCAAGTATGAGGCCCTGGATTCAATTCCCAATACTGAGGGACAAAAAAAGTCTTTCTAAAACTGAAATTCCAATAACTGTAACATAATGCCTCATAGGAGATTCTACTATAAAAGTGCAACAAAAGAATCCTGAATGATTAATCTACTTTGTACTAATATATGTTTTACTTTACTAAGATTTTTTAGCTGTTATTTTTCCAATTATCAATTTAATGATGTATTTCTTTCTTTAGTTTTTAATATTTCTGCAGTTTATCTCTTATCCTGCTATTGATTCATTTACCATATTGACTTGAAATCAGAAACTGCTAATGTTTCTGATTTCTGGGTGCTCTTAAGGATCTGGTAAATGTTCCAAATATTCTGGTCATTCTAAAATTTAAACGACTTTTTGAGTCACACACACAAGTATTTGCATATCACTTAACTTCAAATAGAGGGTTCTATAGATATCAGCTTAAAACTCTGGCTCTCTCGCTATATAATTTGTATTTATCAGAAAAATGTCCACTAGACATATAACATTTCATAAGCAATTTGGAAAGGTAGTTTTAAAAGTCCTATGTAATAGTTGATTAGTTTTGTTAAGCTTCCAATTACTAGAAAGAGCTTTATAGATTTACTAAGAACACATTACTTCAGTCATAATTTAGCCAACTTGTTTGAATGACAGGGTGGTTCTTTTCACTTCTATGTTGTTATTCAACTTATCTCACTTAATTGCCTGCCAATTAAGGTACCAGAATTTCTCACTAATACTTAATTGCTACCTGGAAGATAAACACTTTCCTGGTTAATTACACTGACATACTGTGAAAGTTCTCTACATTCATGAATATTTTAAAACTTACGTTTCTCCCTGACTGGGCGATTATTCAAAACTTCCATTTTTATATTCAAGAAGTAACAAATTCCTCAGTTCCTGAGAAATTGAGTTGACATTTTATTGCTTTGCTCATTATAGTCAATTACTAAACCATTTATTTTATCTTATTTTTATTTTTCCAGTTAAAATGAATCTAGTTTTGTCTCACTCATTTAACTTCAGCAACATATACATAGTCTATAACTAAAAATTAATTATTTTGTTATTAATATGTTGTTAGCATATGTAGATTGTTAATGCATCATGTCTGTATTATAGTGCTCTGCTATGTACAGTATGTGAGCTTATTTCCTTAACTTTACAATGATAACAATTTAAAAACACAAGGCAGACTGAATGTGTAAGTATGGGTGTCTGTGGTCACTATTGCTTTAGAGATTCCATAAAACAAGTACAAATGTTTTTATTTATTGTTCTTTAAGTGATACACTTGAAGGACATGGGGTATACATACATGGGACATGCTTTTGTCCCCTAAATATTCCATTGCTTGGAATATTTTTGACTCCTTCTTGTGATTTGCCTCTATGCTGAGTTATTAAGTGATGCAGAAATTTGGGCCCTTTATTTTGAACCCACATATCATTCTTTACCCAATACTATAATACCAGTGAGACAACTGACTCTGTCCATAGAGTTTACTCCAACAACATATTTTTTTTCAAAATCAGATCCACACTCACACACTTCATTATTAAGTTACTTTTGATGATTTGAAATATACTTCATAAATATGAGAGTTTGTGTTTATGTAGCTTTTGGTTAGAAAGGGAGCTAAACTTAGAAGCTAAGAATATGGGAGTCAGGCAGACAGACAAGTTCCCAACTTCTGTAAGCCTCAGTTTCTTCATCTAAGGTATGAAGATATTCCAAGTCAAAGTTCTTAATTAGAAATGCTACCGCATCTCTGCAAATATATCCCATTGGGCTTGGGATGCAGTAAGCACTGAATGAACTGAAAACCCTTCTTTCTCTACATAAGTTTGATGGCTTGTGAACATGGCCCAGGCATTACTTGAATGTCTTCTCAGACACCAGAAAAGTCTGCCCTTGATAGATGAATTCTGTGCTTTTGTGGTAGAGCATCATGGGACAAAGAAGACAAGAAGCATTCAGAGAGGGAGATCCAGTAAAGAGGGCTCAGGAGATTCTGGGGGTAAGGATGGTGTTGGGGAGATGCTCAACAGAAGCATTTACAAAGGGCAGCAGGTGGAGAGACAGAAAAGTGAAGCATGTAATGCTATTCATGGGGACTGGTTTGTCTTTTCTGGAGTTCAGGAAAGGATTATTTATTAATTCATTTTTTACTTTGAAAACATTTCTTCTGTGTCTTTTGACAAACATCCCACAACCACCCTATTCCCAGTCCTTGGCAATGGTGGCTCTACTCTCCACTTCTAGGAGTTCAACATGTTTTTAGATTTCCCATATAATGGGTTCATGCAGTATTTGTCCTTCTGTGCCTGGCTTATTTCAGTTGAAAAAAAATAGCATCCTCAGTTTCATCCACATTGTTTTGTTACAAACCACTGGGATTCTCCCTTTATGAAGGTGGAATAGTATTCCGCTGTGTGTGCACACCATCTTTTCTTCATCTATTCATCTGTTGATGGACATTTAGGATCATACCTCGGCTATTGTGAATGACGCTGCAGTAGTGAACATGGATGCAGATAAGAAGATAGTATTTTAAAAACCAAATGTCATGAAGCTAAAAATATTTTCAGGAAGCTGGAGCATGAAAACAAGAAAACATTGAAGAAATAAGAAGGTTTTTTTAAAAAAATAAATCTTTCCATTCTGAAAAAAGTAAGACACAAAAATGGAACAAGCTCATAATTTTATTTTTAGAATAGGTCTCACTGGAAAATACAGGTGTAAACTGGGATGTAGAAAGATATAAAGAAAAAAAATTGATTAAAATAGTTGAGGAAATGCTTCACTTGTATCATGGGTAAAGGAGATAGCCATTTTATGAGCCCCAGCCTTAATGAAATTTAGGGTGCTTTCCTTTTTTTTTTTTTTTTGAGTGGGAGACATTTATTTTGACTCCTGCTTTCAGGAGTTTCAGGGTGCTTTCTTTAAGAAAAGAAATAAAAATTATGTTTAAAAACTGTGTATTTACTTTGAGAAAACAAATCAACAAATTAACAGGAGCCTTAACCTTAAAAATATAATAACACTTTGTGATGCAAGTTTTCCTAAATATTTTAGTTTGATCTTAGTTGATCACTGTTTTAAATAAGAAAAAAATTGTGTTATACTTTTCTTAAGAGGGAATGGAAAGGTGCTGGAATGGTAGAAGGAATTTGTTTAATTGGTACCTGTAACTGACAAAACTTATGACTTCAATACATAGGTATTTTTATTTGTACAATTTCTGCAAGCTTGTGCTCTACCAAAGAGTTCTGATAAATTTTGTTCTGCAAAACTCCCATTCAACAATGGGAAGATAGCAGATATTATTCACAATTATAGAGGTTTCACCATCCAGTATATTAATGACAGAAGAGAGATGCAATTTTGCATGAGACCCCATAGGATCCCTGGCTCTGCCACTTTATATCACAATACAGGGTGAATCAGCAGCACATTGAGGAGTCAGATTATTCCTGGAAATCTCTGCACACCACAGAAGCTAAAAATAAAGCAACTGAGAACCACAAAAATATATTCCACCAAATTCAAATTCAAAGTATTAGCCAGATCAACTAACTTCACAGCTATTTTCTCAAAATGACTTTGAATATTCTAAAACTACCCAACTACAAAAGGACTTGAGATGATGGGAAAATAAAAGTCTTAAAAAATAATTCTTAATATACCTCGAGTTTGCTGTTCCCTGACTAGGGCCATGGAAAATTCTCCTACATAGGCGAGGCCTTGAAACTCAGAGCTGCATTTTCTTACCTTAAGGGCCAACCCACAACTAATAGTGAATGTCAAAATTTATAAAGCAATGAAAAACAACTATTATTTTACAAGCATGGTTCTTAAACTGGCTTTTAGGCATCCAGATGAACCACAGTGAACTCACAAGCATGTTACCAAATATTTTAAAATTTCATTTTAAATTAATTTAATATTAAATATTTTAAAAATTAATTTAATATTAAAAATATTTAATTTAATATTAAATATGTTAATTCCTTTTGGTAGCCTGATACATTTGTAAAACTGGGTTTTGTGTGTTTGCTGAAATAAAAAGCAAGTACCTTCCAGAAATGGGAATATGAGTGTCCAATCTTATTCAAAGTTTAAGATCATATCCAGGCATAAAAATGCCATTATTCAGGAGCTGGGGCTATAGCTCAGTGGCCTAGAATGTGTGAGGCACTGGGTTCAATCCTGAGCACCACATTAAAAAAAAAAAAAAAAAAAAAAAAAAACAAAAACTAAACAAAAGCATGCTGTCTATCTACAACTATAAAAAGAAAATTTTTAAAAAATGCCATTATTTAGTTATTCTGCCTGAGTTCAAAAATAAAATAAAAGCATTGATTTTTTTAAAGTTTCAAACCATGTCTTTTTCAATCATCAATTAAGTTATTAGGACAGATAGTTAATAAATTATTTGGACCAAAACATTTTATACTTGGAACTGTGGATATTCTTTGGAACTTTAGAAGAGTCACAAAAATATTATTGAGATGTTAAGGTCACTAGGAACTGGGAAAGTTTGGGAATTTTCCTTCAAGACAAACCCAGATGGACCTAATTGGTAAATGAAGTCTCTGGTGTTGGTTCACATACTTTGGATGTGCTTTGCAGTTTTCTGGTGTAGTTTTGGAGGATCATGATTATAAATATGGATAAAAGTATGCTAAAGATAGTACTATCTCAAATGTGCCTTTTCGGGTGCCCCAGTTGTTCTGAACCAGATGACTGAAAAGACTAGCAATATCTTAATGAGGATGCCAAACACCTGTCCTAGGGCTTGCAAAGAACGTTCATGCCAGTAATGCTTATGGATTTAATGGCCAGTCTAGAATTTTGTCTGCCTACATTATTTATTGGAGTATTTGAATTATTATGTCAATTATTATTATAAAAAACCTAGTGGGGTTTACTTATCAATAAATATTGATCTTATTTCCTTGATCCTATCTCATTTATAGATACTGGGTATCAATAATCATATTTAAAACACTGTTCACCTCTATGTGATATTGATTATTCCATGTCAAGGAACCTGATAAGGAGCAGTAAAAAGAAACCATTAAAAATAGATACTCAGAATGGAGAAACCACTGTTGCATTAATATTCTCCATTTTGAAAACTAATTTATTGTAGACAAACTAATTTGTTCCTGAATGGCCAAGAAAAAAATATTATTATGGAGAAATTTAAAAAATACAGGCCAACCATGACACTTTTACTATGTGCACTGCTTTTGTTTGTTTGTTTTTAAAAGTATTTAATGGTAATAGCAAACTTGGCTTTATTATCTTTCTGCTCAGAATGGAACAAAATTCAGAACCTAAAAAAAATAGGTGTAAGCAATTAATATGAGTCAGGTTGAGGAGGTTTTAGGTTTCATTTAAAGAAGTTAATGTGTCAGTACTGGGGACTGAAATGGAGCAAATTATATTCCATACAAGTGCAATTATGTCAAAATTAATCCCACTATTATGTATAACTATAATGCTTAATATAAATTTTTTTTTAGAAAAGAAGTTAATGTGTCAGGCCATGAATAGATGGTGAAAAATCATACTATGAGTTTGATTTAATCAAGAAGAATTCAACATGAATTAGATATAGAAAAAAAAGACTAAACATAATTATAAATCCTAGTGTACTGAAAAATTTAATTTGGAAACAGACTATAAAGCTGTATAACATTGTAGAGAATTTTGGTCCAAATTACTAATACTGGAATAAGATAAATCAGCCCATATTTATTATTGAGAAAATACTGAATTTTAAAAAGCTCAGTTTTCTCAAAAGGGGAAATGTAGAGAAAGAATAGGCTTGTTTGTAGGAAATTTTATTTTTATAAAGAGAAGAATTTTTACATCATGTTCATAGTTGTTGGGGTAGGGAAGAACAAGAAGGACCCAAAAGTCAGTAGGGGAAAAATGAAGAAGGAACAGCCAGAGAAATAAGGGACAAAGAACAATTTAGTGATTTTATCTTGGAAGTTAAAGTTAAAGAGAAAGTCAGACTCCTAGGTAGAGGAGGAAGAAAATGTCAGAGAACACAATACATAACAATTAAGAAATGTTATTTTGCCTATGTTTTAATTAGCGTTTGTATCACTGACCAAAATGCCTGACAAGAGCAACTTAGAGAAGGAAAAGTTTGTTTAGGGCTCACAATTTCAGAGGTCTTAATCCTTAGATGACAGACACAGAGTTCTGGGCCCAAGATGAGGTATAACATCATGGTGGAAGGACCCTGTGGAGGCAAGCCCCCCAGTGCCCCAACTCTTCCAATCATGCCCCACCTGCCTACTGTTACCACCCAGTCAGTCCATTCAAACCAGGATGGACTGGATAGGTGATAGCTCTCACAATCTTATAATTCTACTTTTAATATTTCTGCATTAATAGGAATTTTGAGGGGACAACTCATATCCAAAACCATAAGAGTGTTCAATCAAGTGTTTTTATTGTATGATCAACTGTGTTTCCCTTAATAAGAATTCAGGCCATAATTGCAAAGAAGTTTGGTGTTGGTAGAGTCTAGATTCCTTCCAGGAGTATTATGAAAAATTTGCTCTGTGAGGGGATGGCAGTATACTTGACTTTTAGTGCAGCTCTAATAAGAAGTACCAGAACAAACCATATGTATAAAGACAAATGCTGCATAATCTCACTCATATGTGAAACCTAAAAAGGTTGAGTTCAATAAAAGCAGAGAGTAGAACAGTGTCTATCAGAGGCTGGGGAGTTGAGTTAATGGGTACAAAGTTACAGTTAAATATGAGGATTAAGTCATGGGGTTCTATTGAATAATAGGGTGACTGTAGTTAATGGTGTTAACTTAGAAGAGAGAATTTTGAATATTCTAGCACAAAGAAATGATAAATGTTTGAAGTGATAGACTTAATAATTACTAGGATTTAGACATTACATAATTCACATGTGTATAAAATATATTAGCAGCTACATTTTACCCCAAAATTTATACAATTATTATGTCAATTAAAACTAAAATAAGACTATCTATTAAATTATTAATTTATTTTGCAGCACTGTAGATCAAACTCAGGGCCTCATGCATGCTAGGCAAGTTCTCTATCACTGAGTCACCTCCCCAGACCTCAAATAAAACTTTTAAAACTAAAGCAGAACTTTTAAAAACTTATTTTTTAAAGGAATGGAGTATTTAGGAGGGTTTTGCTAAAGGAAAAGAACAATATAGGAAAAACCAAATGTCTCTCAAAGTGAAAAGGGCTAAGTAATCAATTCAACCACAGTTATTCCTCTTAATTTGATTTGAGAGTGAACAGACCTACAATAAAAGACAGTCCACAGAGTAAAACAACAGCCATCTAACAAATAATTAACTTATGTAATATGAAAAATAAACACACATTTCATTTTTATAAATATAATGTAAATTTAATTTTGTCTTTTAAATGAATCACCTATACTTAACAATTAATTCATGCAGGCATGATAATTTTGCTCAAGGTTTATATATGAAGACTTTATTCCTAACTGAAAACTATATTCTATGATATATGTTTTAGAAGTGACATCCAATGCACTAGAATTATGAAAAGTTCAGCACTCACTTTAACAAACCTCCTGTATCATGAGTTTTTGAAGAACAAAACTCAAGACCAAAAGATGGAAAAATTAACACTTTTTAAATTCTTCGATTGCATGGTGTTATGGTTTTGATGTGAGGTGTCCCCCCAAAAGCTTACATGTGAGATAATGCAGAAAGTTCAGAAGAAAAGTAATTAGGTTGTGAGAGTCTTAACCCAATTAGTGAATTAATCTCCTGATAGGGATGAACTGAGCAGTAACTGAAGTGGTAGGGTATGTGGCTGGAGGAGGTAGGAGTTGAGAGGTGGCTTTGGAGTACACATTTTTATCTGTCAGGTAGAGATCTCTCTCTCTGCCTCCTGATTACCATGTGAACTGCTTCCCTCTGCCACGCTCTTCCGCCATGATGTTTTGCCTCTCTTTGAACCCTGATGAATTGATTGAGCTTGCTGTCTATGGATGGAGACCTCTGAAGCTATGATCCCATAAATAAGCCTTTCCTTCTTTACATTTGTTCTGGTCAGGACTTTTAGTCACAGCTATGAAAAAGCTGACTAAAACACATGGTGACTTTAGTTTTTACTACACTTTCTAACAACTATACAAGTGGGTAAAATTGGGGCTTACACCATGTTTTCCTTATCTGGTGAAACCACTAACCAACAAGAAACAATTCAGAAGAAAATATAGAAAAGGTTTAAAAGAACTGGGCAGAAAGAAAGGGCAACTGTGGGACTCAGAGGAATTATGCTGAATTAAACTTGTGGAAAAGAGTGATTATATGGAATAATATTTATCCCAGAAAATCCAGTTGTAGGTTTCAAATACACATCCTCAAAGAACAAAATAATATTTAGTTGTCAATAATATGTTTTAATGATGGGTGCAAAAAATTGTGTGTTTTCTCCAAACATTACAACTGATCAATTTTTACTGAATAAAAGATTAAAAGCTCACTTTAAAAAAAATTATTGGAATAGATGGAGGGTCTGGACATATTCTGTATTTTAAATTTTCTTTTTTTGTAAAGAAAGTTCATCTAACACATAGACAAAAGGTTTTCTGCAATAGATTCTTTTGGGCTACCCAGACTCTAGATATTAATTGTCTGGTAAGAAGGCTATGATGTGCATTGACCTCTGAGCACAATTTTTCTTCATTCTCCTCAGAAAAGCTGTTCTTTTCTTTCTTTTTAACTTCAACACGATTTGATAGACCAAAATATATATCTAAAACCCAAGAAAAACATGGGAAACAATGTTGAATTTCCCCAATATTTGTCTTTAATATATGCTATATTTTCTCCCATCTCATTTTTACTAAAGAAGCTTTAAAATTTTACTAGTATCAAGGACTAATGGCTTACAGAAAACTGCTCTATTTTTGTTTGACACGTGGCTCTCATATGTCTAGCTTTGTGATTTCAAATTCAGGCTAAGGAGGGAATAAATGCAAACCTCGCATTTCATATTTATTTTTCATCTTTAACCTTCATAGACTGTTCTTTAAAAATCTTAAAATTTAAAAAGATACCTCTTGAAGAATACTGAGTGAATTTCTGAATTTCCAGTTTCTGTGTGGGCTTTCTCTCATCCAGTGAGGAAGTCCATGGAACAGGGTAGAGGAGAGTGTGGCTGCAGAGTTGTTAAGACATCCGGAGACCAAGCAGGACACGTCTGATTTTATTGCTCAGTTACCAAGTATATATACTCGGGCAGTAGCTAAGCAAATTACAGGCAGCCACCAGTGCAATTTCTGCTGTTTTTGCAGCAACCAATCGAGGAGTGGGCTGTAGAGCAAGCTCTGGGACTGCAACATATGGCCTCACACCCAGGGCTGTGCCACTCACGTGTCTAGTTCAAGGGGAGTGGGCTGCCACTCAGACGCCCTTAACATATGCCATGTATGCAGTACTCCATGCACTTGTCCCCACAAGTTTCCATTTAGAAAAACTAAAGCAAACTGCTTGCTTCACACTATCATCTACTAAACAGGGTTTGCAAATAGACTTCCTACCTCCTGTGAAGCAGGACTTATGTCAACAAGAAAACTGGGTAGCAGTCAGGAGTTAGATGTGAAACTTAAAAGTTAGAAGTGTTCAGTCTGCCGAGAAATAAAATTATTCAGACAGTATATTGGTTACTCTTGAAATAAGAAAGGCTGGAATAAAGAGATCAGTAAGTAATTAGCAGTTGTGTTTCAATGGTGAGAATCTGGGTCATTGGTGATTTTTATTTCATTTCTTATTTCGTTTCTCCAAATTACTAAGGAATCTGTATTATTTTGTAAATGAGCCAGAAAAAAAAAAGTGTAGAAAGGAACAAAAAGTTGTCTGAATTTTTCTGTTTGCAGAAAAAATTGTTTTTCTGGTCCCCAGGCAAAATTTGTAGAAATGGCCAAGTTTAAGAGGTCAGCCATAAACAATAGAATAAGAATGAAAATAGGAAAAAAATAAAAGTGGTGGTTTGATGCCTTCCCAAACTGACCATTAAATTAAAACCCCTAAGTTCTCTTTGGCCTATGATAAAATCCCTGTCCATTTATTAATTGTGTCTGGGTTGAATAGGGGACGTGGATGTTCTAATTTTGCAAAAGGAGAAAATTGTGATAAGAATTTTGACTAATGTGAATAAGGATACAAATCTGAGCTCTAAAATTTAAAATACCAATGGCAAAGACAAGCAAAATACATAAATAAGTCAATACAGAAAGATCATCTCCTCTGGAAAATCGCACACAAAAAATTTACAGGGGACTGAGATGTTATCTTGAGTCCTAGATTTTGATTTTGTAAATGACATTGAAACTTGATTCCTTTGAGATCTGGCTTCAATAATACTTTTAAAAATATTCTTTTAGTCATTTCTTTATCTTCTTTTTACATGACATATGTTTGCTTTTTCTCTTAATGTATTTTAACCCAAATCCTTCCTATAACTCTGTTCAAGTCTTTCTCCCCTGCCTCCACGTTGAACGGGAATTCCTGACCAGCGTCTCTGCTTCTTCATATCAGGAGTCCTGACTTATTTCAGCTGAGTCTTTCCAGGGTCTGGTCTCTGAATGTATTTCTTGTGACTGAACCAGGACCGCTTTTCAGTAGATGACTCTGATTGCTGCTTGAAGATTGATCTTGCCTCTTGCTACAGCCCACTTGCTGCCCACCTCTTTACCTAGTCTGCCATACTTACTGTTATGGTCTTTCTCAGTCATCCATCATTCTCTGCGGGGACTTTCATTCTGACTACTGTCAATTTTTTCCAAACCAAGTCCTGTGACATCAGTTAGGATCTGAGGGCTGCATGGGAGCTGTGTTGCAGATCCCAATAAAAGCACAGAATCTATAAAATTCATAGGCAACATGAGCTAATAGTTCAGGCACAACAAATAGCTATTTCTTTTTAGACCCAACTTCCACATCTGCATGGAGTTAGGTGCCTCACCTATGGATTCTCATGTTTGTTGGTACTGATTTTGATTCTGGTCTCTGATTATGTTAATTGTGTTTGTCTTCCTAATATCACCTAAAATCTTCCGTGGAAGAAATTATATTTTATTCCTAGTGTCTAGCAACATGCCCAACACATAGCATAATCTCTCTTTGTTTTTATTGCATACTAATTGTAGGACTCAGCAGAAATAGCTCAATCTTTCTGAGCCTTACCTTGGTTATAATATCTGTTTCATGGTATTTTTGCTATCATTAAATAAGATTAAGAATAATATTGGCATACCTACATTAGTGGTTGTCATAGCAGACATTTAATAAGTAATAATTTAGTTACATCATGAATGATAGTGAAAACTCCTTTGGTAGGAAGAATAATGACATTATGTTAAATACAAACTTCAGATACACTATTTCGTTTGTGCCTGAAGATATTTTGACATGAGCACTATCATGATTTCATTATATAAATAAAGAAATCAAGGCTCTTAGGGTTGAGCAAAAGCTTTGGCCTCAGTCAGTGATACCATCTAAGACTAAAACTCAGGAAATCTGCTCTACATCACTTGTACAACCTCATGTCCCACCACCTTCATCCTCTATACAGCTGCAGGTTTTCCACTGTTGTAACCTAAGTGCTCAAGTATGGCCACATCCTGACGGAAATTCTTATCACAATAAATGTTAAGAGGCTATAGTAGAAAATCTAAAAGCTTCAGAATTCCGTCTTCAGGATTGATGATATCTTTGCTTAATTGTCTCATCTTTTCAGATCCTCATCTTTGCCACTCTATCTGGCAAATTCTATTGAAAAGCTTGGAAAGGAACATGATATATGCTACCGCATTACCATGAAATTGAAAAAAAATATAAAATTTTAGAGTTTCTATTTTTAAATCTTCAGCTTGATTCAGGAAAGTTATATTTGGCCATTGTCTTAATAATCTTCAATAAGAACGAATAATTATGTTCTGAGAGATCAACACCATTAGTTTCAAAGAATCAACTTGTAATGGTGAAAACTATTTGTTTCCTCCTTTCATAATCATTTTTTAAATATTATATGAAAAGCTTTTAGTTCTTAATGCAAATACTTTTATTGCTTTCTGTGATCATTTGTATATATTACTTAGTTTTCCATGAGACAATTTTGAGACTTGCATATAAATGTAAATGGATTGAAATAAAAACTCAGTTTCCTTGCTCAGTTTTGGAGAAGTAGACATAAACTCCCCCATTCTCTCAGCTAATTACAAATAAAAAACCTGATGTTATATATAAAACAAATAGGATTTGAACCTGAAGAGGAGATAAACATAGGGCCCTTGCATACAATGATGAATTCCTTGGGTTTTGCTTTTGCTTTGTGTATCCTAGTCCAAGTTTTGGAGAAGCTGGGGACCCGGAACTTCCAATGGGTTGAGACAAAAACCAAGCCTGAATAAAAGCCTGCTCTTAAACTAATGTAAGAACCAGGCAAAGAAAGGCTAGCAAGAGAGACTTCAATGATAATTGCTGTTCTGTGCTGAACACAGCAGTGTCAACTACAGCCCCACTCACCTCCATCAAAAAAGGTGGTGGGGAGAGACTCAACTTCCCTTCCTGACAGGTTACAATAAGGTCCTTGGTCCCGCCACCCCTAGGCAGTGTTAGAGAAGGTTAAGTGAGAAACCAGGTCTTGCCCTCCCCAGGTAGTCGACAGGCCTCCCTTCCTCCCAGGATTTCCGTGGATTCCTATCCCTCCTCCTCTTTGCTGTCAGAGGAGGCCTGGTGGAGAGTCTGGACTTTCTTTCACGATCAGCTTGGAATTGATTGAAAGAAAAAATCACACAATCACTCAAGAAAAAAAAATCAATGCTTGATTGTTTATAGCAGCTTTATTTGTAATAAACTCCAAACTGGAAGCAAGCAAAATTTTCCTCATAGGTAAATGGTTAAATAAAATGTGATTCAAACATACCATGAAACTGTACTCAGGAATAAAAGGAATTAATATGTTCACAAAAATTGGATGACTCTCATATTCACCTGTCAAGGCTACCATAGCACAATACCACAGACTGCATAGGCTTAACCACGGAAATTTATTTTCTCCCAGTCTGGAAGCTGAAATTCTAAGATAGGTGTGGGCAGATCTGATTTCTTTCAAGGCCTCTTTGGCTAGTTGACAGTCCTCTTCTAACTATGGACTCACATGGCCTTTTTCTGAGAGTATGTATCTCAGGTGTCTATGTATCCAAATTACCTTTTATTGGACATGGGTCATATCAGATAAAGATATTTATGGAGATTCTTATTAAGGAGAAAGAAAACTTCCATTACTGTGCATATGTCCACCATCCAGGTATAAGTCTTCACTGAGAGTCAAGTCACATCTGCATTTCTTATCAGGTTCAAATTTGTGTGTGTGTGTGTGTGTGTGTGTGTGTGTGTGTGTGTGTGTGAAATATGAGTGAGGACACTTTCTGGAATGTGTTGTTAAATGCACTGTGGACCATAACAGCTTCAGTGGGGATAGCTGAAGAATTAAAGAAAAGCAAGAACAACAGCATTTTCTTAAAAAACTCTAAATCCTAGTTGCTTCTCTTATATCACAAGGAAAATTTGAAACTTTGACATGTAACACCAGAAAAATAACCATTTTTACATGTTGTAGGGCATAACTGCTTTTAACGGTTTTCCATGAATAATTGTTTTGCAGTGCTAAAACTGTACAATTGAATTCTGATAGTTTTAGACATACTAAGTATTTGTTGAAATATTTATAGATCTCCTATATTTCTACTAAAGAACATAAGTAAGATGTTACAAAAATGTCAGAATCTGGGAAGGAAACATATGAAAGCCAAGAGCTTTGTAACTAGGGAATCAATGTTCAGTTATAATTATACAATATGACCCACTTTCCTTAGAATAGAAAATCCTTTCATGGAAGTGTAATACATGTTCTGCATAGCTGTCATAAGACTATCATTTATCTTACTTGAACAGCTTTAAATAATGCCAAAAAGAAGGGGTGCCTTAATATACCTCTAGGAAATGTACAATAATAAGTAAATCTCTGATTTCCATGATTTTTGGATTTTATAGTCATAGAATTGAGAGTCAATCATTTGTTTAAAAAGGTGAATTCTATTTATAATTATATATATTATATACATAAATAAACAAATAAAATAAAGGTATTGTGTCCATCTATCTATATATTTTATATATGTATATATATAATATACATATTATATATATTTAGTCATAGATGGACACAATACCTTTATTTTATTTGTTTATTTATGTGGTCCTGAGGATTGAACCCAGGGCCTCACATGTGGGAAGCAAGTGCTCTATCACTGAGCCACAGCTCCAGTCCCAAAAGTGAATTCTATTTTGATTTGACAAGAATTACACTTAAGTATGGGAAACTGTTTATTGTAACTGTTTAGGTTTTTAATATACTTTTTTTAAAGAAATTCAAAGTATATCATTAAATGAGAAAAGCAAGTTGTAAAACAATGTATGTATAGGAAAGGGATGATTATTTTTATTTGCTTATTAAAAGCATAAAGAAAAAGCAGAGGCTATATAAGGAACTAATAAATGAATTGATATATAGGATGAAATATGTATAAAATGATAGGACATGAAGAAAATGAGACTTCTGAAAATATCTCTTTTATATAGTTTTTATTTTTATTTATTTATTTTGTTTGTTTGTTTTTGTTTTCTTTGGTACTGGGGTTTGAATCCAAAGGCTCTTAACAACTGACCCACATCCTTAGCCCTTTATAAAATTTTATTCAGAGACAGGGTCTTGCTAAGTTACTGTGTCTGAGTTTGAATCTCAGACTCATGAGCCATAATTTTTATTTTTAAAGCATGCAAACCCATTAATGATTTTAAAATAGCAGTATGTTTAAAAATAGGTACCAGAAACTGATTCATTGATGGTGGGACTGCAAATTGGTACAACCACTCTGGAAAACTGTATGGAGATTCATTGGAAAACTTGGAATGGAACCATCAATTGACCCAGCTATCCCACTCCTTGGTCTATACCCAAAGGACTTAAAATCAGTATACTACAGTGATGCAGCCACCTCAATGTTTATAGCAGCTCAATTCATAATAGCTAAACTGTGGAACCAACCTAGATGCCCTTCAGTAGATGAATGGATAATGAAACTGTGGTATATCTACACAATGAAATGTTACTGAGCCTTAAAGAAGAATGAAATTATGGCATTTATAGGTAAATGGACGGATCTGGAGAATGTCATGCTAAGTGAAGTAAGCCAATCCCAAAAAACCAAAGGCCAAATGTTTTTTCTGATAAGTGGATGCTGATCCATAATGGGAGGAAGACAAGGGGAGAATGGAGGAACTTTGGATTCAGAGAGGGGAAGGAGAAGAAGTGAGGGGGTGTGTGTAGGAGAAGATGGTGGAATGAGACATTTATTCCCCTATGTACAGGTATGATTGCATGAATAGTGTGACTCTACATCATGTACAACCAGAGAAATGAAAAATTGTGCTCTATTTCTGTAAAAAAAATTAAATTAAAAAGCTTAAAAATAGGTACCAGATACTTATTTAAAAATTTAAAAAATGGAATATCCTTTAATCCTAATATACAATATCACAATATTCATAATATCCAAGTCCCTTCATAGATTCATCAAATTAAAATATAAAAACACCAATTTTTTATAATTTGTTTTATAAGTTCTTTACTTTTCCACTAATGTTGTATAGATTTGCCTAAATAAAAAGTAATTATTATGGTTGCAAATTTTCAGTTATAGCTTAGGTTGAGATTGATCAAGTTTACTTTGAATTTAATTCAAACAGACACTTCTCGGGCTCCCTACTATGTGGCAGTGAATAAAATCCACAGATATCCTTCCCTTGTGGATATAACATTCAAAGTGGCTAGAAAAATTAGGAAGACCAACAAAAATAATAACTGTTAATATTATTAAGTCTTATGAGAAAAATGAGAAAGAAGAGCCACACAAGAGGGATCCAGAGTACCAGGGAGAAGGTCAGGAGTTTAATTTTAAATATAACCACCAGCGGGTAGCTAATTGAGATGGTAACATTTTAACGTGAACTTCAATATTGCCTGAGTGCTGGCCATGTAGATATCTTGGGAAAGAGTATTTGAGGGAGATGGAATAACTGAGACAAAGGACCAATGGCAGGAGCATGCTTTAGCTACATAAGGAACAACAAAGAGGCCATTGCAAAATGAATACCAAGGAGAAGAAAAGAGGTTAAATGGAAGGAGATGCACTAGAACATGTCAGGTAGATTTGTTTTTATTTTATTTTATTTTATTTTTTTGTGGTGCTGGGGATGGAACCCATGGCCTTGTGCATATGAGGCAAGCACTCCACCAAATGAGCTATACCCCCAGCCATATATATATTTGATGAAGCTAGAGATCACCATAGATTTCTGAGCAACAGTATGATGCAATGTGATTTATGTTTAGAAGACTAGGTTTTATGGAACAAAGCAGAAGCAGAAAAATCATTTATGAGATTATTGTAGTAATCCAGGCACAAGATGTACTGGCTTGGGGAAAGTGGTAAGCAGAATGGTGGAAATTCCAGTTCAGACTCCATATATATCTTGTAGGTACATACAAAATTATCTGATTGTGTGTAGGCTATGAGAGAAAGTGGTCAAGCATCAGTTTATATTTTTGGCCTCTGTAGCACAAAGAAAAATGAAGTTGCCTTCAACCAAGACTGAAAATTGCTGTACAAAAAGTCACAGGCACACATGGGTAGGACCATAAGGAAATGAGAAAAACACAGATTTGACAAGGAAAACCTTCCCAGAAGAGAAGTAGTAGATACAGATCAAAGTAATTAATTCCACAGCTGTTACAGTTTGGATCTGAAATGTTACCCCAAAGCACATGTGTTAAAAGCACAATTCCCAAAATAGCAAGGCTGAGAGATGCAGCATAGCTGGAGGAAATCAGGTCACTGGGAGCATACCCTTGAAGAACATATCTTGTCCCTATCTCCTACCCCCATCTCTCTATCTCCAGCTTTCCAGCTGCCACAAACTGAGCAGCTTTACTTCAACATGCCCTTCCGCCATGATGTTCTCCCTCACCTTGGGCCAAATGCAAAGGGGTTGTATAATCACTAACTGAGACCTCTGAAGCAATAAGCTGAAATGAACCTTTTCTTCTGTCATAGTGACAAAAAGCTGAATAACACACCAGCTATATTCTGCAATATTATGATCAGTCAAATGTGAAATTCTCACTTTTCCATCCCATTCACCAAAACTCTTAGGAGACAATGACTTATGCTGCTATGTGCCTTGGAAACTGAAGTTTTAAGCACAGTTTTGTTCCAAACCAGAGTCTGAACTGTTACACTATTCCACCAAACCGAAGGTAATGAATGTTTAAATTAATGAACGATAAGTATCCCTGACTATAAAGTAAGCTTATAAGTGAAATTAACTCTCCGATGTTGACGCTAAAGATGATAATAAAAGATAATAGTCTAAAAGTCTCAAAAGTCTTATACTGACCTTGTAATGCCAAATATAATTTTGCAAAGCAGACTTTCTTTTCTATTTATTTTGCAATTTCTCTGTTTTGTTTTTATTGTAATTGTTAATGCATATTAATTGTATAGATCAATGGGCTTCATTGTGACATTTCCATACATGCACATATTGGGTTTTGAGCACATTTACCTTCCCTTCTACTTTCTCCTAACCTTCCCTCTATCCCCTCTCCCTATGGAATCTTTCCGACCCTGGTACTCTCTTTTCTACTTTCAGGTCATCTTTTTTGTTTATTTTTTTATGTACAAAATATGTGATACTTGTCTATGTTTAGCTTATTTTGTTTAATGATGTCCTCCACTTCCATCCATTTTCATGAAAATGACATATTTCCTTCTCCTTTATGATAAATACCCCATTGTGTATTTTCTTTATTCATTCATTAGTTAACAGGCACCTAAGACTGATTTCATATCTTGGCTCTCGTGAATAGTGGTACAACAAACAGAAATGTAGGTGTTTCTTTTCTATGCTGACTTCATTTCCTTTGACTAAATATCCAGGAGTGGTATAATTGGATCATATGGTATTCCATTTTCAGTTTTCTGAGAAACCTTCTTACTGTTCTCTACAGTGGCAATACTAATTTACATTCCTACAAACAGTGCATAAACATTCCGTTTTCTCCACATCCTTACCAGTGTTTGTTATATTTTGTTTTTTGGTAATAGCCATTCTGACTGGGGTGAGGTGGAATATCAGTGTATTTTTGGTTTGCTTTTCCCTGATGGCTAAAGACATTGAGTGCTTTTGTGTGTATTTATTGGCCATATGTAATTCTTCTTCGGAGAGGTGTCTGTTCAGATCATTTGCATAATTTTGATTGGATTACTTGTTCTTTTTTGTCTAATAGTTTTTAGTAAAAGAATAAAATAAACTACACAGTTCACACTATTTCTTTAATAATTAAACAAGGGATCATTTGGTTACTGCTCTCTGCTAGCCATTTAGATTAGCATGAAGCACACACAATAGAGGATATGTATATTATTCAAAAAGATGATATTCTACTTGGACAATAAAGATTGGCATAGCTGATTTAAATAGAGAATAATGAGAGCAAAAGTAGGCAAGTATGTAGTGCTTTCAAACTTTAGGGTGATTATGAATATGTAGGTTTCTTAAGCCTCAACGTCAGAAATTCTAATTCAATAAGTCTCAGACTCACATGTAACCAAGACAATTATATAAAAACATAGTTTTGCTCAATGAAATCAATAAGGTTGAATGATATAATCAATAATTTACTTTCAATATCTAAAAATAATGTACTAGAAATATATGTATAAAGTCTGTGAGGCATGGAATGTAACTCAAGAAAATAAATTATCATCTGAGCCACTAGTTTC
The DNA here is from genome assembly GCF_964194105.1 of Spermophilus citellus. Lineage (NCBI taxonomy): Eukaryota > Metazoa > Chordata > Mammalia > Rodentia > Sciuridae > Spermophilus > Spermophilus citellus. The sequence goes on along the minus strand of NC_138192.1, from coordinate 109,500,463 downwards.
CCTGCTAATCTCTCACACACTCTTCAATAAGGGATAATGTTCAAGACCAGGCTTGTAATACATCCTTTCTCAGACACAGTCTCACATATAATAATTGACTAGGAGTGAGTCAGAATGTATTCTAAGCTTCACTAAAGTGCAGCATCAAACTTTACAGTATTTGGAAGGGATTTGAGGTTGAACAGGTCATATGTACTTTAACTTTGGACTAGAGGCATTCAGTAATCTCAGAACTGTTATACTTCAGTTTTACACTAAAATGAGACTTAGAATAAAAGATGCTGCAGAAACCAAATCAATAACAATGCCATATGATTTACTGTAACATCAAAAACATGAAATAGTATATTTTAGTATATTTCAGTATAAAATAATATATATATATATAATATATTTTATACTGAAAACTATAAAATATTGCTAAAGGGAATTTAAAGAATCAATAAATTGTCAGGTGCAGTGGCACATGCCTGTAATTCCAGCAACTCCAGAAGCTGAGGCAGGAGGATCATGGGTTCAGTGCCAGCCTCAGCAAAAGCAAGGTGCTAAGCAACTCAATGAGACCCTTTCTCTAATAAAATCCAAAATAGGGCTGGGGATGTGTCTCGGTGGTCAAGTGACCCTGAGTTCAATCCTTGGTAGCCCCCCCAAAAATCAGTAAGTTGAAAATATATTTAGTATATTGTTCAGAAGACTAAGTTGTATTAAATGACATATTTTCTTAGATAAATTTAATAGAATCAAAATCAACATCCAGCATGCTGTTTCATAGTAACTGACAAGTTTATTCTAAAATGTACATGCAAATGCAAAAATCCTAGAAGAGCCAAACTATTTTGAAAGGAGAACAAATTTGGAATACTGAAAATTACCTGATTTCAATATTACTTTAATACTATAGCTTAAAAGAAATTGTGAGTATTGCCTTTCGACACAGTGATCAGGGGGAAACAGATGAAGTCCAAATACAGACCTACATAATATGATCAGCTTACTTTGTTTTTTGACAAATATTTCTGTACTAAGCTGAAACAGTGGCACTAAAGGAATAAAACAACGGTACTAAAGATTTTTTTGGAATGTAATAATATTTCCATATAAAGAAAAGGGTCTTTTGCAGATATGATTAATAAGGTTAAGGATCCTGAGAGGGGAAGAATTTTTTGGATTATCTGGGTGGGCTGTAAATCCAATCACAAGTGTCTTTTGTGAGAGAGTTAGGCTGTAAAAGAATAAAATAAGGGGTCCTGCACTTGTTTTTCATTTGTGGGTGACTAGTTTCAATCCCTAGCAGGAGAGTCGGGGTCAGGGAAATCTTAAAATTGCCTGGCAGCTTTTTAAAAGAAATTAAGTTGAGGCTCCACTACCTAGGTATTCTGATTACTAGGTCTGAGATGAGTTCCAGGAAACTTCATTTGTAAATCTCTCCAACCTTTAAGCTGATTAAAAGTATTAATACTTTGATAAAGTCACTGTTCACTTGTCAAGTAGGTAGGCAGGCATCAGTGCTAAGAGAGTGGTCTTTGTCTCTAACCTTTGTAATTCCTTGGAGATGTTTTGTATAATGTTTCTCATCCATGAGCAGCTCATAAACATTGTTTTCCAGCTATTTTTCAGTGAACATATTGAGAGTACTGTTTACAGGCTTATTAGATTTTTTTAATCAAATATATTTTTATGCATGCATATATTCATATATAATATAAATAATACATAATATATCACATCTAATATATTACATACATATTTCTGAGTACAGACATTTTGACTTTGGAAAGATTTTATTAAGGTAAATATCTCATAATTTTTATTCTAGCGACATGTATCATATATATGCCACTGATAAATGAAATAGTATTATACAATTAGCATCTGGAGTTGGAATTCCATGAAAAGATTTTCTTATTTTTGTTGAAAATATCAACTACTTCCACAGAAGCAGCACAATTTACCCTTCATCCTAAGGTATACATATAAGTTAGAGAACTCCTGATCAGTGCCTTGTGCCACATTATTCTGGATAAATAATAATTAATTTCAATGAGAATCTTCCTAGAATGCAATGAAAATACAACCTGCTTCATAGTTTATAAGTGTTTCCAAACCACTGATTCTAAAGTATCAGTAAATGATCTATATTAGACTTCTCTAAATATTTTTATATAGAATCTAGAGTCCAACAATCTACCTTGGATTTAATTTAAAAAGAATCTCTGAGGATAAGTCTCAGAATAATACAGCACAATTTTCAGAGAATTCCAATTTCAAATTGTGCTGCCAAAAAACTCTTTCCTTTTGAGTGTGTTTAAAAAAAAAAAAAAACAAAAAAAGAATCTGAGGGGCTGGGGTTGTGGCTCAGCGTTAGAGCGCTCGCCTCACACATGAGAGGCCCTGGGTTCGATCCTCAGCACCAACTAAATAAATAAAATAGAGATATTGTGTTCAAATACAACTAAAAAATAAATATTTTTTAAAAAAATAAAGATATAAAAAAAATTTAAAAAGAATCTGAATTTAAAACTGGTCAGAGTTTAGAACTACTCTTTTAAATGACAGAGAATTAGTATAAGACTTGAGATGAGTGAGTAGTACAGTGGTCAGAGAGGACTTGCTATTGCATGCTGCTGTCATCCGGGAAGAATGACTTTTCCTCAGATAAGACCAAAGCATTAGCACACAGAAGGACATACTTATACCACTAAACATGCCACCATCACCACCATCACCACCACCACAACAAAAACTCAAACAGGTTTGTTTTGTGGTGAGGTGAAAAGTTAGCATGTAGAACAGCCTGAGTAAGCACTCAACTTCTACTTGCTATTGTATCTCTGCATGAAGTATTCTAGATTCATTTTTTTCCTTCAGTATTCTATAAATATTACCCTGATGTCTTGCATGCAATATTTCTGTTGAGAAGTCTGAATCAGTTTTTCTTGATCCTTTATGAATGAGTAGCATTTCCTCTCTAAAAACTTAATGTTTTTGTTTGTTATCTTTCAAATTTAATATATCTAGAAATGTTTATCATTGCTATAACAAATGGTAATTTGTAGGCAGCATTGAATACATTCAAATGCCAAATGATAAGGACTTAATTAAATATTGAAACGGAAACACACCTAATTAAATATTAAACTATGTGATAATAGACCACAAATTACTTTAATGACTTCTACTCTATAAGAATTTTTTCATTTATGCAACATTTTCTAAAGTACCTAGTAGTATATAAATTTTAGTTTGCTGAAGAGTGTTTACTGGTTTTCAACTAATTTATTTTTAAATTGAAAAATAACATTATATGAATTTATCATGTATAGTATGATGTTTTGACAAATATATACATTATAGAATGGCTGAATCTAGCTATTTGATATAAGCGTTACCTCACATAATTGTAACTCTTTTTAGTGAGGAAACTTCATATCCACTTTTGGCATTTTTCAATATAAGATATTGGCTGAGTACAGTGGTGCATACCTGCAGTACCAGTAACTCAGAAGGCTGAGGCAGGCAAGTTCAAGGTCAGTCTTGGCAGTTTAGTGAGACCCTGTCTCAAAATAAAAGTAAAAAAGGGCTAGGGGTAGCTCAGTTAAATATAGGTAGGTTAAATTCCCAGTACCATAAAAAAAAGAATGTGAAGTATTGTTAGCAATAGTTAATGACAGACCTCTTAAACTCATTCCTCCTGTCTAACTGAAATTTTGTAACATTGAACAACATTTCCTAAACTCTCCTGCCCCCAACAACGGCAGTCCCTGGAAACCAACATTATATTCTCTGCTTCTATGAGATCAACTCTTTCAGGTTCCACATATTAATTAGAACATATAATAGTTCTCTTTAGGTGTCTGGCTTATTACACTCAATATAATGTCTAGCTCTATTTGAGTTGTAGTAGACAGAAGACTTGCATCTTTTGGTGGCTAAATAGTATTCTATTGTGCATATATGCCATATTTTTAACATTTCTTCCATTACTATTTTTTTTTCCATTTACCATTGTTAAAGAGGGAAACTAACATGATTTGGAGGTAGAATAATATGTATTTAATTTCCTGTAGCAATTTAAAGCCCTTATATCATCTGATTGGAATATAGCAAAGCACATATAGGCAAGGATAGGTATTAACTTAGTCTCAATTCTGGATTTTAAAAGTGTCTAGATACATCTAACACAATATAAGAAAAGAAAAACAAAGTTGAAGGACTCACTATTTGATCAAAACTTATTACAAATCTACAGTAATCAATATAGCACAGTTGTTGGCAAAATAATAACCATGTAAATCAATACTACAGAATGGAAAGCTCAGATATAACCCCAAATAAATACAGTCAACTGAGTTATGGCCAAAGCACAAAGGGAATTCAATTAAGGAAAATATTTTTTCAACAAATATTGCTGAAAAGTTGGACATGTATATGCTCAAAAAATAAAAAATAAAATAAAATAAAAACTAGACACAGACCTCACACCATATAACAACATCCTAATATTCATATAAAACTACAATAGACCCCCAATAGCCAAGGTAACTTTGAGCAAAAAGAACACAGCTGGAGGCACTGCACTTTTTGATTTCAAAATATATTACAAAGCTACAGTAAGTAAAACAGTAATGCACCGGCACAAAAACAGACTGGCCTCCCATTAGTTGTATATGAAGTAAACTGATCTTTAACAAGGACTTCAAGAATATGCAGTAGGGAAATGAGTCTTTTCAATGAAAGTTATTGGCAGATTGTACAGCCACTCACAACAATAAAAAAAAGCCAAAAATCATTTTTAGAAGAAAACAAGAGGGAAAGCCTTCATGATCTTCATGATTTGGGCCTGGATATGAGTCCTTAGACATGATAAAAAAATTAAAAAGCACAGGAAACAAAAGGAAAAATAAATGAGTGGCACTACATCAAACTAAAACAGAAAAAAATTTCAATAAAATGGAAAGACAGCTATTGGAATGGGAAAACATATTGTGGAACCATGTATCGGAGAATAGGTTAGCATCCAAAATGTGTAAGGAGCTCCTAAAACTCAATAGCAAAAAAAAAAAAAAAACCAAACAAATAATCTATTATAAATGGGTACAAAAGCTGAAAAGATCTTTCTCCAAAGAAAACATGCAACTAACCAATAGGGTAAGTACATTAAAAAGGGTTCAATATCACTAATCTTCAGGGAAATGGAAATAAAACCACAGTATGATTTTACAAACCACTTAGGAGAGCTGTTGTCAAAAAAGCAAAAGGTAGCAAGTGTTGACAATGGTGGGCAGAAAAGGGAACCCCTGTACATTGTTGACAGGAGTGTAAATTAACATAACCATTATGTAAAACAATATAGAGGCTTTTATATGGCTTTTATCCATAAATTAAATCAGTTCTAAGTGAAACAAAACAAAACAAAAAAAGAATAAAAATTCCAAAAGTTTCATATTCTTCTTGGTCTACTCTTTGAATGTAACATTATATTAACATCTTTTCCTGTTTACCACTGATTTTTATCACAACATATCATGTCAGCATGTCAGAGGTTATTTTCTTTGAATTAAATTGCAATTATGCACTAGCATTAGCCACATGCATCCTGACATCATCGTAAAAATCATCTTTCTTTCATACTGTGTGTTGACTGAACTCAAATTTCTCATGTAGAATCGTGTAAGAACAAGACTAGCTGGTCATGTTGTTGGCAGCTTCTGAAACATAAGTGATAGAGATTTGCCTTGCTACTAATTATTTTAATCTTATGTGTGACTCTGAAACTCATAAAAGTGAAAAGATGCCTTTTTATTAGAGATATTTAAAAAACAGCAGAGGAAAACCATTGCACTCTCTCTTTTTTTATGAGCATGATTTGAATAATATTGAAGCAAGGATCCCAAACAATGATCATCTAGTAATTGTTCTTTTTTAATCTAAAGGAATAAAGCAGGAAGGGCATCCAAAGACCTTAATGTCTATCCTGAACTTTCAGTACTTGATATTCCCAAGGTTGAAGAATTGCAGTGGAAAATATGTTATTTTTCTTCAATGAATTGTTTGATTGAGAGCTGTGATTTTTGTTGTTTTGCTTCTCCTTAAGAAAAAAGCAGAAAAAAGAAAAGGAATTTAATTATTAAATAATTGGAAAAGTTGCATACACTGTAATGTGGTGGACTTAAATTCAAAAGTTTTGGATTTTATTTACTTTAATAAAAAAGTAGTCCAACTTTTTATTTATGATCTCAATATTTATGTCAATATGGAATTACAAATGCTCATATGTTATCATTCCTTTTAATGATATGACACGTGCATTCTTTTAAATTAGCAACTACAATTCTTTAACTTAGCAACCCAACTACCTCTCATCAGATCACTCTTCTTTCTGCAGTATGATCTTCCATTATTTTCTTTATCCCCTACATACAAGCCAAATTGACTTCTTTATTCAAAGTTCATCCAAATAAATAGCTCAAAGCAGATGTCATTCCCATATTGCAGTTGAAAACTGTAAGCCAGCAAGGTGAGGTACCTTGACCAGAATCCCAGTGAGTTATGGCAGAAAAGACCTGGGGATGGTTGCTGTCACCTCTTTCCATCATGCATGTCATCTCTCCACGCTGCCTTCCAGAGGAGCAGTTACACATCAGCTTCAGTCTGGGTGGTGTCTTGGTCCAAGGAAAGAAATTAGGGTTCCCATGTATAAACATTAAGAGGACATTTTTGATATATACAGATCTTTAGGCACCTTCAAATACTGGGAAGACAGCCATTAACTTTTCCCGTAACCATCCCTAATTTTGCCTTCATCTGTCATATCTCTCTTTTTAGTTGGATCAGGAAATTAGAAGTAAACGAACGACTGTACTTCAACATTTTGTTTTCAGCTAAATACAACAATCTGCAGCACACCTTTATTTTCCAAAATTTCAAAGAAAAAAAATCATGGTGTACTAATATTGTTTATTTCATCTATATACCATTGTACATCAAATGTTTCAGCAGTTGGGTCAAAACACTAGAAGAGAAGTCTGTGAACAAATTTAAATGAACACTTTCTTTTTAGTCTATTCTTAGTTTCCATGGAGAAACATTGTCACTAGCACCCAGTTTTCCCCCACTGTAATAAATAATTTTCACATAGGATAATGTAGGTCGCATTATTTTTTCTCCTTCATTAGAAGAAAGTCTCATTAATCATTATTTTATAACATCATGTCAAAAATCTTTTTGCCAACTCTAAAATGCATGTTGTCTTTAGTGGAATATTGCTCTATTGTCAAGTACTCGTATCTCTTTAGGGACATTTATAAGTTACCTATGGGAAAAAATAGTCTCAAGTCATAAATTTTAGAACTTTCTGTGTTATGTCTGTGAGCATTAAGGGAAAAGCTATTTTGAGTTTCAAAAGTAACAGTGTTTTCATATCAATCAGGGAATAAAAATGAGAAATGTGGTTCATCAGTATTGCTGCCCAAAGAGGTCTTTCCTTCAGACCTTGTTGGTGGCATTATCAGAACTCCAATCACCTGAACCTTCCTCCCTATTGAGGCTCAGAATCTATGGAAGTGGCTCTTTGGTCTCCTTAATTATGTCTTTGTGTTAATAAGTATTTAATTGCTTTGACTAAACTACCTGACAAGAACAACTTAGAGGAGAAAAGAATTACTTTGGCTCATAGTTTCAGAGAATTTTATCCATGGTTTGCTGGCTGCAAGGTAGAACCATGGCAGAAGGAAATGGCAGAAGAAAGCTGCTCAGTTCATGTCAGCTGGAAAACAGAGAGAAAGAAAAAAGGGTGGGTGGACAAAGGGGCCAGGGCTAGATATAGTCCCCAAGGCGATACCCACAGCAATTTACTTTTTGTAGTCATGTCCCACCTGCCTACAGTTACCACTGTAGTGGTAGTAGTTCATTCAGCTATCAATGGATTAATCCAGCAAATGGATTAATCCACTAATGAAATCACAACCCTAATCATTGCCTAAAAGCCCTACCTCTGAATCTTATTACATTGGGTATCATGCTTTTAGCACATGAACTTTTGGGGACACATTGCAGACCTAAACCTTAAATCTTCCTCCTGTCCACCGGAAAGCACTTCTCTTTTTGATCACCCTCAGAAATCACTGAATGGCTACAATGGTATATATATTCTTCCTCTTTACTCAACATTTCTGCCATTGCCTCAGAAGCCATCATGTCACTTATACTGCTATTCTGTTCTTCTCCAACCTTAACTGCCTAAGAGTGGGCAAAAGTGTCTATTCCATCAATCTCTATTCCACTTATTGCATTAAAACTCCAATCTGGATCTGGGCCCTCAATTTCTACATCTTTTTCATGATATAATGGTTTAAATATAACTGGCTCATCCAATTCACTATCACTTTCTCCTTTTTTACGTTGCCTCCTTTTTTTAAGAAACATATTTACAGACTTTCTAATTAATCTGAGACTAGAGTGAGGATCTGATAAAATGTAATTATACTTTACTAATACTGAACATGAGAATCTTTATTAATTTATTCAGTTTCAAAATCCAACATAAAGTTAAATTCATGTATGTGCAATTTGAACCTACTTACTCTGACATCCCCTTATGGCTGTCTGACTGCTAGAACATCTTTTTTTTATTTTAATATTTATTTTTTAGTTCTCGGCAGACACAACATCTTTGTTGGTATGTGGTGCTGAGGATCGAACCCGGGCCGCACGCATGCCAGGCGAGTGCGCTACCGCTTGAGCCACATCCCCAGCCCAAGAACATCTTTAGGCCACTCTCAGGGCAAATATTTTCTGTCATTCTCTCTTCCTCAGATTTATTGTGTCAAGTTCAGATAACCTCCATTTTTCTGAATCCTCCTTAACTGAACCACCTCAAACTACATATAAGCACAACCTCATTTGACTTGTTGTAAGCCAACTTTGAAACTTATGGGACCCTTATACTCCTCCTAACCATGTTGATTTCTTACTTGTTGAATGATGGTTCTATGTAAATTACACTAGTAACAACCCACTATTTCTGGTTTCTAGCCTTTCTCTTGATGTCTTAGTATTATTTTTGGACTGCAAAATCAGCAACTATTTGCCAATCATGATAAAGTTCTTCCTTCTGTTCAAATGTTCCTACAGACACTTTTGACAAAGAGGTCAATACCTTGGATTCTGACTGAGTCACTGACTACCTCTGTCTCTAGAGGGCCCTAATAGTTTATGGTCCCAAACTAGAAAAATACATAAGACATGGTCAAATATGCAGTCTGGGTACTATTCTATTATGTTAGCTATTAGGGCAATAAGAAATACATTTAATCTTTATATGCTACAACATACAAAAATTAACTAAAGGCTTTAGGTGATATCTTATAGGCACATTAAGCTGTTAAGTCCCCAAATACAATATATCAAACAAGATGGAAGCATATTTCTCTCACACATAATAGTCTACAATTGGTAAGTCATATCGGGTAACTCTGCTTCTAGAACTCAGTTCATTCTGCTTTGTGGCTCTTAAATATCCTTTAAATGACATCCTTTCCAGACTAATCAGAGACTCCTTGCTATGCTATTTGCATTCTAGTCCAAAAAAAAAAAAAGAGAGGAAAGAGAAAAGTGGAGCAAGAAAATTTTCTTAGTAAGATATTAGTAAGACATGAAAGATACATTCATCCCCTCTTCTCACATCTGACAGCCTGGAGTTTAGCTGTATGGCTGGTGTACGTTACAAAAGGGGCTGATAGTTATTAGTTAACATATAATAAATAAGTCAACTTTGAGAGGATTATTACAAGTAAATCATAAAGCCTAATTTCTCTAATGCTTATACTTATTACTTTGGTGTTTTGTTTGTTTGTTTGTTTGTTTGTTTGTAGGGGGACGAAACCAGGAATTGAACTCAGGGGCACTTGACCACTGAGCCACATCCCCAGCCTTAGTGTGGATTTTATTTAGAGACAAGATCCCACTGAGTTGCTTAGCACCTTCCTTTTGCTGAGGCTGGCTTTGAACTCACAATCCTCCTGCCTCAGCATCCTGAGGAGCTGAGATTACAGGCATGCGCCACAGTGCCCAGTGCCTATACTTATTACTTCTTAATTAAAAACTTCCAATAATATTTTAGCTACATAAAGTCAAATTTGGCAACGATACTATGAACTAGATAAGAGAAGAAGAATTCTGCATGGTGATAGATAGATAAGCATGTTTTTAAAACAGCAATGAAAATAGCCCCATTACCTACTGTATCCACCCACACATACACAGGATAACAAAGATGGAAATTTGGCTCTGAGCTTCCAAGAAGCTAACATTAAAATTATCAGACCCCTTGAATCATAAAATCTTTAAAAACTGATTGCTTCAAACTACATCAATAACTTTCTAGCTATACTAAATGATTATCAAAAGGAAATAAGACCAAATAAATTATAAATTCATTTTTATCACCCTATATCAATATGTTTCTTACCAACTGGTAGGTGCCTTGCCCTCCTGAAATATACTGGTGCTCACAGGAAAATCTGGGTAAAAACATAATGGAACTTTATTTTTATTTGTCAAAAAATATGTATTGGAGGCAAAATACTCCTTAATCTATGAAAAGCAGTTGTCAAGAAAGAAAGATGAAAGGAAGGAAGGAAGGAAGGAAGGAAGGAAGGAAGGAAGGAAGGAAGGAAGGAAGGAAGGAAGGAAGGAAGAAATTAGAGCTAAGCAATTGTAGATTGTAAGTATGTATCCCATCTCTCATCTTTTGTCTGCTGAAGAACTGGGCTGAAAAACTCAGCCTGCACATTTTTGCTATCTACTAATGATTGGTTGTGAAAATCCTGGTGACACTTATTCTCTATCAGTACTTAGGCTAGAAAGCGAATTTGGGAATTCTTTCTGAAAGAAGGTGGTAAGATCAGAGCCAATTCACCAGCCACAGACCTGCTGAAGGATCTCAGTCCCAGGTCAGGAACAACAGGTGGAGAACAAACAGAAGAGTGAGTGGGAACACAGAAGGAGGGACTCCTCTTAGGAAGACTGTTTTTGATTATTTCTCCCGTGTTTGTATGGCAAGCCCAAGACACTGAAAGGGGTCCATGTGTGGACTAGTGTTTCCCATTAAATACTCTAAGAAAGCTCTCATCCCTCAGAATATAATAAGAAAGGGCTTGGTGGCTAAAGTAGTTTGAAGACATCATTTCTTATATCTTCTATGGGAGAATTAAACGGGATTTGAGCATATTATAGGCTGAACCATTCTGTAGTAAACAAGGTACGGCAGCCCTTTGGATGGAAGAAAGATTTAGAAGAATGGAGAGGTAGCCGTGGGGCCAGAAACTATCTAATATGTTAAGATATAGTCCATACATTAAGATTGTATATGTATGGTGACAGTAGAGATAGAATTTATATATGGAAGCATCAGTCTAAATTCTCTTAAGAGTAACCTACATAAATCCGGAGAATAAAATAAGAATTTTCTTCCTGTACCTTCAATAAACCCTGAGGAAATCATCACAAGCACTTTGGGGAGACTAACTAGCAAGAAGCTGGAGCTATTTTCTTGTAGGTAGCCTTGTAAAATAGAATACGCACTGGCTTATCTTATTAAGTGGAGTTCAAACTCCACTTAATTCAAAATTAAAAGTTTTGTGATCTTAATAAAGGAAAATATTTTCCTCTCTTCTGTTTCAATTAAGCTCTGTAATTTATTCAGATTTCTTGAGGTGTAGCTGGTGTCCTTTTGTATCATGAGATCCCATCCAGAATCCCTTATTATATTTTGTTCTCTATGTGTCTCAGGCTCCCTAATTATGTTTCTCAGACTTTCCTTGTTTGTGAGGACCTTGAGAGTTTTGAAGCTTCCTGGTCACGTATGTCTTGGAAATGCTATTTATCTGATTTATTATCCTCTTTTTATTCTCTGCTCTTTGAAAGGAAGTTCTATACTCAAGCCACACTTGAAGTACTGGGAAATAGAGTACCTTTTTTGAGGGGAGAACATGGGAACTTTATCTATTCTCTCATTTATTTATTTACTTAGATATGTGATCATGGATTTTTGAATATTCATTTTTGAGAGAGAGAGAGAGAGAGAGAGAGAGAGAGAGAGAGAATTTTTTAAATATTTATTCTTTTTAGTTTTCGACAGACACAACATCTTTGTTTGTATGTGGTGCTGAGGATTGAACCCGGGCCTCACGCTTGCCAGGTGAGCGCACTACATCTTGAGCCACATCCCCAGTCCTTGAATATTCATTTTAACCTGTGGTTATAATCTAACACATTTTGTTTACTTCTTTGCTCAAAGTTTTCAAACGTTGTCCCTCTAGAGCTGTTGAATGCTTTTATTTGGTCCCTGTGTCCCTTTAACATGCCCCCTTGTGTGTGTGTGTGTGTGTGTGTGTGTGTGTGTGTGTGTGTGTCTGACATTCCAGAATGTTCCAGGCTCATCTTTGTATTCCTTCCCTGTCCTAGAGTCAGCCACTTCTCCAAGGATCCCTGGTTCCTTTTGTTGGATAATGACACTAGAGACAAAGACCCGAATGCTAGATGTGCCCATTACTACTAGGGGCTTTTTGTTTCTTGGCCCTCTCAACTGTCAGAGAAGGGAAATAGCTATTTTCCACAAGCCCCAGACAACTAAGGCTTGCATAATCATTTACAGAGATAAATTTCAATATGAAATAGGTGAGTCTTGCATTTCCTAATGTCACATTATAAAGTATTTAAATTTGTACTCATTTCCATGTTATTATATACCTGGCAACATATGGCGCTGATGGTGATTCTTGAAATCACTTTAAGATTTACTGGTGCTTAGGTTCCTTCTGATTTAAAAAGTAAGGCCAAAAACTAGGATTTTCAAACTTCTTGGATACTTCTAGCTAAGAGCTACTGGATTAATGAGCCAAAGATGTTGGAGTCTTATGTTATATTTATATTGTTTCCTCCATGTTTAAATATTCAGTTTTTATTGTGTGAAAACACATTATTCATAAGCCCAGAAAATTTTGATACTGTTGGTATTTTAGCAGTTTTGAGCTATGTTTCTAATTAAGTAATTTTTTTTACAATAGCTTGATGTTATTAGTAACTGAAAGAATCATAATTATTAAAGATTAAAGTATGCTAGAACTACTAGATCTTGTGACTCTTAGCTTTTATGTTTTTCATCAGAACTATTTTTAAAATTTTATTAATGGAAGAGAAAGGGTACCATAATCATTAATTTTAAGTATGGTGGCATGATTCTGTAGTATCAATTGTACCCACATAGTCTCTGTAAACTAATATTCACATCCCATTCCCTCATGTAAAGTGAAGAAATGCTGTCTGGTACTAAGCCCAAGAAAGCTGTGATATGCCTGACAGAGAAAACACGTTAGAGACACAAATGATTGTGCTGTTGGCCATGAGTTCAATATTAAAGAATCAATAATATATGTTAAGATCCTTATTTTTAATTTTTATTATTTTTTTTTTTAGTTTTAGGTGGACACAATATCTTTATTTTATTTTTATGTGGTGTTGAGGATCGAACCCAGCGCCCTGCGCATGCCAGGCGAGTGTGCTACCACTTGAGCCACATCCCCACCTAAGATCTTTAAACAGAAAAATAAATAAACAAGGTTACTTATTGATAGCAATTGACAAAAGTGTGACCGACTGGAAGCTCACAGGAACCTCACTTTGTATGTTCCCTAGGAGCAACAGGTTAGAATTTGTTAATTCAGTGTTTGCTGTAACCCTATAGAGTATAACTGTTGCAAATTAGAATCATTTGTCAAAATCCTTTCCTTCAGTTCACTAACCTTGTGGTCAAACTATTAACATATACAAAGGTTTTTCATTCTTCAACTTAATCCCCGAACTACTCCCTCACTTTTGGGAGACATTGTGATGCCATTAGCATTGAGAAATACCATGTACCCTACTATTACTACTACTGTTATTATTAGGCTATATACAAAGCACCCATGATTGGCTTCTCATTGTGCTGGGCCACTGGTGTTTGAGATTCTTTGTTATACAACATTATTGTGAGAGCAGATAACACATATAAGATTGAACTAATTAAGCGCTTAATGTTTTTTGTATTCTTCATATATACCAAACATTGTTCTGAGTTTGTTAGACATACAAATATTGAAACAAATCTGTGTTTGGCACTAGTATGATTATCTGATACACAGGAGCACCTGATTTCCACCAATTGGGGAGAACATTTCTGAGGACAGAGATCACTCAGAGAAAGGCAGATCTGAGGTGTTCAGAATGACAGATTCTAACATTGTGCCATTATCTGGATTTGGTCATGCCTGAAGCCATGTCTTCTCTGGACTGCTCAGTGAAAGTGGAAATTCTCTTTCTCTCTTTCCTTTCCTTTTCCTTCTCCCTATTTATCATTTTAATTTCTAAGTCACTTGGAATTGAAATTTTGGACTTCCATTATTATTGGTAACCGAAGAATTTGATACCCTAGCTCCATCCTCATTGATTCTGACTTAATTTAGTCTGACGCAGGACCTGTGTGTTGGCATATTAACATTATGTTCTTCTGGAGATTCTAATATAAAGTCAAGAAGCCTGAAAAATTTAGTACCAGAGGAAAATCACTCTCTTATTCTCTAATCCTATGTTTAAACATTCTCATATAGTTGAGATTAGGATGAAGTGTGAAGGGATACATAAACATTACAAGATAGATGGCTGTCAATAAAGACAAATAGGAAAACAGAGATCAACTATCTTCTATGTGCCAGTTGTGGAGGGACTGGGTTCACCATAGTGTAAACTACACATGTAAAAATATTATCCTCATGGAACAGAGTGTCCAGGATAAGAAGCACAGTATAAACAGAGAAACAGACAGAAGTAGCTGCAAGTAATATTTTAAATAATGCAGATATACAAATGACTATCAAGGAGAAGTATAGGCTGTCATAAGAGCAAACACAGAAGAACTTGCATGTCAAAATAACCTATAATGAGGAGAAAGAGAGTTGTTGGTAAAGATGAATAGATGGAAATTTTACAAGTTGAAAGTTAAGAAAACAGGACTATTTTATTACTAGTCTATTACAGGACTATTTTATTACTAGATTTTTGTGTATCTTTTCTCCCTAGTCCACCTGACTTGAATTGATAAGGCATCATTTTTTTTTCTTAAAAGTTTAAGAACCTGTGAGTGATGGACAGTTACCAAACACTATTATGCTGCAGAGCAGGACTCCAGGCAGCCTGTGCACGTGAACATTTTTACCAATCCTAGTAGAGTCTGGAACTCCAGAGAGCCAAAGTGTTAATATTACATAACATCCACCACATGAACTTGTCAGGTTTCAGATAATTTCATCAACAGAAGGTCAGTGAAAAGTTACAACTCATAAACAGGAAAAAAAAAAATCTAATTTATATGGTCTGGCAAACCTGCCATTTGAACTAAGTTATTTCACCAGTCAAGAATCTTAATATAAATTGATCCAAAGAAAATCATGAAAATAACTGGGTTTATAGTCCTAGAATATCCTATTTCTTTCTCCTACCTGTTTTATAGAGATTGTGAAAACATATTGGATCACTCTTTATATCCAATAAAAATCTACAAAGATTTTGAGCCTTTTAGAATGAATTCAATTTCTACCTGTTTTTTATAAAAATATTGGTCCTTTATTATAGAAATTATTTTTACAACTTGTATATGAAATGTGACACTAATTTAATATTTAATGTTTTCTTATATAAATATGATTTTTTATTAAGGTGCCATAAATTAAGGAAGACAAATGACAATATTTTAAATTTTATTCTAGTCAATGGATAGAAAGCATATCTGATGTCCTTCTCGTTAGTCTCTTGAAAGTATAAATGAATTTTTTATGACAAAAATATGCTCTCTTCTGGTCTGGGATTGTGGCTCAGAAGTAGAGCGCTTGCCTAGCATGTGTGAGGAACTGGGTTCAATCCTTAGTACCACATAAAAATAAAAATATTGGGTCCACCTAAAACTAAAAAATAAATATTTAAAAAAATGCTATCTTCCGAAACTGTGATTTTTTTAAAATCAACTATAGGCTGTTGCACTTACAGCTTGAGGTTCTAAATCACATGCAGAATTAAAGACTAATATAATTTTTAAAAAATATTTATTTACTTATTTTAGTTGTAGTTGGACACAATACCTCCATTTTGTTTATTCACTTTTATGTGGTGCTGAGGATTGAGCCCAGGGCCCCGCATTTAGAGGCAAGCACTCTACCACTGAGCCCCAGCCCCAGCCCCAGCCCCAAGACTAATATAATTTTAAAATGCTCTCAAAGAACTTTTTAATTTGGTCTTTTACTGAAAAAAAAAAGGAAAAATCACATTAAGCATATGCTTAATTGTAATAAGCTATTTTACTCCACATTTCATACACATTTAACTTTGCTTCAACCTGGAGGTAGAATATTAAAGATTTTAAAAGGCAATGTGATTGAATTATGCACTTATTATAGGAAAATGTTAAGTCAAGTCACTAGTGAATTAACTGAGTCAATTTCACCTCCCCTAAAATGCTTCTGAAGTCAAATAATATTTCTTCTCAATTCAGTTTGACAAAATTTTTCCCCCCCAACACCTTATAAAAAAGTTTTGCTTTTAACAGAATGTAGAACACAACTGAGTTAAAATAATCATGCTTTATTTTAGTGATATGTTTACATTTTAGTTTTTGCATTTATACTAGGTAACTTCTCAAAATCTCATTTTTTAAATATAGAAGAAATGCATACTTGTTTCATTATCTAAAATATATAAACACATAATC